>NC_133756.1:84215229-85662729 GCF_036562045.2 Rhinolophus sinicus | reverse complement strand
AAAAACTGTGCATGTCTCAATTACGTAGCAGCTCTTGTCCCTCTTCGAGCAGGTGAAAGCTGCTTCGAAGGCGTTGGTAGAGTAGGGATTGAAAATGTTCAATGCAAAAGCTAAATCGTGACAGTTGTCCCCTAAATGCTCTGCTAAATTAAGGATCTGCTAACATTTGTGAGTCTACCTCCGTACATACCTCCACCCCCATTCCCTTGGCAGAAGGGATAAAGATGGTACCTAAAAACAATGTGAAAAGGCTGCTAAATTGAGTGACTATAAAAACATTTTTCTTTCCTTGAAGTTGAGTATGGAAAACCAGGGCTGTACTTGTGAGCGCTGCAGACCCACTTAGGACCCATGTGCCTGGCCCCTTTCCTCAATTTCTAGCACAATGGTTTTCATTGCCACCTCTCCCCCTTCTTCCCCCCTTCATAATTATCCACTATTTTACTTTTTGTGTCCTGACAGCTACAAGAGTGGTTTTTGTTTTTTGAGCTGAGTAGCTGCTAAATAGTCCCCAGCAGTTGATTCAATGGGTCAGGGAGGGTGGTGGTGGGGAGAGGCCAAAGCTTGGCATCCCCTGTTGCAAAAGTGAAAAATATTTCTGTTTGCAGTTAATTTTAGTGGTGAGCAGATCATGTTAACTGGATGTAATTGCTTCCAGATATGGCCGAGGGTTTTGTGTGTTGAGATGAAGGGTCTGGTAAGTGCTTACTTCCTGTGTAAATTAGCCTATTCCATTCAGTCTTTCATTCTGGTCAGCCCTGGATTCTGTCATTCTCCCATTTCCCCCCTCCCCAGCCTGTAGCCTGGTGTGAGAAGCAGCTTGCTCTGTCCCTCCGGGTACAATTCTTTTGTCACTTGGAGCCACTCACCTCTTGCTTCTTGATGTTAGTTTGCCCTTAAAATAAATGAGAGAAGGGTTTGAAAAGATGCCACCTGGACCTGCTTATTTCTGAGCCAAGGCAGATCTCCATAGCCCAGGAGCAGACATCATCTGGTCACGTGGATTGTGTCTCGGAACCCAGAATCCTGGTTTTCTATGTATTTCCCCCCCACTGCCATTTGACTCACACTCCCCAATTGGAGAATACCTTTTTTCCCCCTTTCTGAACAAAGTACATTCCAGTGGGCCTGAATTTCCAGAAAAATGAAATGGCTGTTATGAGGAGAAGCTGGTGGTCACAGAAAAGAACTATTATTAGTCAGATGTGAAGCTACCTCTTTTCTTTGCAAAGATGGTTGGACCTATAAACACACCTGCCCCTGCCTGCAAGAAAGGGAGAGGAAAATCCACCCAAAGAATCTTCTCCAGGTTCCTGTGGGTTTCTAGGGTTGAAACTGAGGAAAAGTGTTAAGATTCCTGTTCTGCTAAATTCCGATTTTGTCCTGTGGCCAGTCCCACATTCTTAGTGCTATTTGCATAAGAGGTTGCTGTTTATCTCCCTGTATCAACTCCACTGATAACCCCTGTGGTCTGTTTAACAATCTATGAGGCGTAGATTACTTGATAAATGCTAGTTTTCCAATATGCAGAGATAAACTGTTGGGGTCAGGGTGAGGGGTGGTGTGTTAGAAGGAGGTACCAGGTGGGGAGACAGAACACGCTTTCAGATCTGGTTGGAGATGTGTGAAAGCACCTGATGGAAGAAAACAGGTATCTTGTAAAACATAGCAGCTGCATTTATCGCACAGTTTATCAGCTTCCTGCCCTCACCTCCTGTTCTCCTTCATGTGGACATGCAAAGCCTCTGAGAACATTTCACTGAGTGGGTTGCGGATGCCCGTGTTAATACAAGAGGGGAAAGGGTGTAGGTAACCTTTGCTCCTTTAGTTCTGAGCTTTTTCTCCCTTAACCCTCTGTCGCTCCCACAGGTTGCTGGCTGGTAAGTGATTGGTGCTTACTAAAAATACGTAAATCTGAAACCTTAAATGGGTGGACTTTTCCCACTTGCTTGGAATTTACTTCTTCAAGCAGAGTGCCTGGTTCTGGAAGAGGCTAGGTGAAAAGAAAACTTCTGACCCCATCACACCTAGTCAATAAGCTGTCTGAGAGTCAAACAAAAGAGTTTGGACTGGCTGCTCAAGCTAGGAACCCAGCTGATAGCTTTGTGGTGATGTCCTTGTAATGTTTGCAGATCATGGAGGGTGCTATTTAAGAACAGGAGTATCTACTGAAACAGACTTACCAGGAAGTTGAAACAGCAGGCACAAAGTCCACGAGATGCTGAAGATAGTGAAATACAGCCCAGGAATTGTTGGGGGGTGGGGGGTGGGGTGTTCTCCCTGCATGGGAGAGGCTTTCTGGGAGGTGGGGGAGGTAGTATTTTCTAGGGACAGTGTATGTGGAGTTATGAGAAGAACACAAGCTTTAGAGTGAGGTATCCTGGATGAAAACCCATTAAACAAGTTACTTAGCCTTTCTGAGCTCCTGTTTCCTTTTTCTGTAAAACCATGAGGCCAACACCTTTTGGGTGGTTATGTGAATAAAATATGTATAAAGTGCATAGCACAGTGAATGTACTTTGTAAACAGGCACTGCTGAGCCATAGAACCAGGCCCTTCGAAGCCTGTTATTTTGGCCCAGGGGAGAAACTATGAAAGGAAGCAGTGAAATGTTCTGTTTTGGGCACTGCTAAATCGATAGTAGTGCCAACCCTGTGTGCTAGCAGCCAGCTGATGAAATGACAGATGGATAGTGTTAGTGCATTATGAAGATGAAGGTCCCCATTTGTGAAGGGCTACTGCCGTTCTAAAGAGGCATATGTATCTAGTAAGTGATCACTTAATCCTGTGATGTGGCCACGGCCCCAAACATTTTGGAAATCTTCTTTCGGAATCCTTTCCAAAGTTTGTGCCACATTCTTTTGCCTTGTCCTTTGGGAGGGTAGATTTCGCTGTCTGAAATGGTGAAAATAATTTGGTGACACATTTGATAAATATAGTGAGTGATGACATTGGGTGACTGTGTTTGACTTTGAAGGTGCATTCTGGAAAGAACGTGTAGGGGACTTGTCAGCTCAGCCCTGGGTGAATATTGGCCTCACTTCTTAGGTGGAAGGTAGACAGGCCAAGGGGCTGGTGATTTCTTTTTTTAAAACTTTTATTTATTTTAAGTATGTTTTTCCAGGACCCATCAGCTCCAAGTCAAGTAGTTGTTTTAATCTAGTTGTGGAGGGCGCAGCTCACAGTGGCCCATGTGGGGATTGAACCGGCAACGTTGTTGTTAAGACCACAGCACTCTAACCAACTGAGCTAACTGGTCACCCCCTTTTGTCGCCCCAAGGGGCTGGTGATTTCTAACTGCTGTGGTTGGAAGGAGTTGCTGCTACTGATTGCCTGGTGCTGGGGCAGACTCCTCTTAATTGCTGTAATGTTTTTGCATTTGTGCTTTGGCCTCCTGTGAGTCTGGGGTCTTGAGAGGTTCTTCTGTTGTTAAAACAATCTAGCCCACCACCAGTAGATGTAGCTTGGGATTGGAAAGAATAGGTTGAGTTTTGACACATACACTCTAAGGGAGTGGGCAGCGGAGGGACAGTGGCCTGAGTTTGAATCCCGTTTCTATCTCTTGGGAAGGTTCTGGGAGGTTAAAGAAGCTTGTGTGTTAAAATCCTAGGCCAGCACCTGGCACATCCAGTTTGTATTAGTTTCCTTTTCTAACTTTCCCCGAACACCTGTTTGCTTTTCCTGTAGAAGGGAACCTCCACCAGGCTGCTGGTTGAGCTCAGATTCATTCCCTGGATATTTTGTGACCTGGCTGTGCAGAGCCCCAGTGCTCAGTTGCTTAGAGTGTCTGTCTGTCTGTCTGTCTGTCTCTCTCTCTGCCTTTCCCCCTCTCTCCCTCTCTTCCTCTCTTCCTCTCTTTTTCTCTCTCCCGCCACCCCACATTATTTATAGTAAACCATATTAGAACAGAGTGTTAAAGAGGAAGGATGAGTCATCCCCATTGAAACCATTGATGACATAAATAAAAGCAAAATGCTTACTATGTGTTTTGCACAGTTTTTAAGGCCAGGTTGTGCTAATTTGAATGCTCCCAAACTGGATCTGTGAAAATATACATATGAGGGGAAAAATTGAGGTTTAACTAAAGGGGAGTTACTTACTGATAATCCATTTCAGTATCTGCTTTCTCCCTTTTATTTATTTCAGGTCCATATTCAAATCGTGGTTGAATCAGTCCCAGTGAGGGGGATTGACTGGCTTATTTACCAGCTAAGGTTCAGAGGGTTGAGGAATAGTGTGAGGAGGGTTCTAAGCGCCCTACATCCCTTTTCGTGCCACTCACTGTGGAAGGTACTCACAGCTCTCCAGCTGCTTTGCTGGTGTGGCTTCTCAAGGTGACCAAGAACCATAGAATATTAGAGCTGGAAGGGCCTATAAAATGGTTTATTTCAACATACTCATTTAAGGGGGACTAAATGGAGGACCAGAGAGGTTCTGTCATTTGCCTAAGGTCCCACAGCAAGCTAGTGGAAAAACCAGGACTAGAACCAATTTCTCCTCATTCCCTGTCTGCTTTAATTCCTCCTTCACAAACTTGCCTGTGACTACTCAGGTCTGCTCCCCACTTCCACCAAGGTGGGGATTAGAATAGAGTCTGACTTGACAGTAGTTTCAAATCTTTGGATGAGTGGTTCTGGGAAGATTTGGGGATGGTGACTTACCTCTTGGAGATTCATTAACCGGTCTGCTGCTTACCCTGAGTAGGTTAAATGTACATTGAGTCCTTAGATTTACAGGTGACACACTGTGTTGGGGGGGTTTAAGATACAAAGATGAATAAGACATGACACTTGCTCTGAGGAGCTTACAATTTGAGCAGAGGAGTTAAAATACCTAACGTGTATGTGTATGTTAATAATTCTGATAGAAAATGGAAAGATTATGAGAGATATACAGAGAAAACACAAGGAAATTCAGAGATGAAAGGCCTTCTACCTGGAGGGATTCAGTTTTAATTAGAAAAATTTGTTTAACACTTATTGTATGCTGGGCCCTAGAAATTCAGTGATGAACAAGACAAACAGAGCCTCTGCCCTGTGGGCTTTCCTAATGGAGGAGGGAGACTTAGCTAGCAATGCTATGAAAAACTATGAAATTGCAATTATGATTAGGCTGGGATCCTCGATAAAGTACCTTCCTGTGACCGGAATGAGTGTGATTACTACTAGAATGGTAGGTTGGGGCCAGATGGAGTTGCCATAAATGCTAGGCCAGGAGAGAAAGCAGCATGGAAAAGTGGGGAGACCACGGGAAGCCCAGCAGATTCTCAGGCTGCCACTGGCTGATTGCACGATCTTGGCCCTGTGCTCAAAGCACTGTGAAACCATGGTTTCCTCATCCCTAAAGTAGGGTGAGCGTGTGGGATATTGTGTGGGATTGCCTGAGGATTTCAGATAATGCATTTAATACATCCTGCCCAGTGCCTGGAACAAGGTAGTTGCTCAAGAAATGTAACTGTTTTCAGTGTTTGGACTTTCTCCGGGGGCAGTTGGGAGCCTTTGACAGTGTCTGAGGAGGTGAGTGACATCAGGGCTCTGCGTGCTGACATTGTTCATTAACCTATGTCCTGCTGCCCCCTGCTCCTTGTCTGCCTTCCAGCGTCAGTCTGAAAAGTTGAGAGAGTGGTCATTAGCGCATCTTCCTGAGGCTTGTCCCTGGCACTCTACCAAGATTTGGTGAAATGACACAGAATGGACCCATGCCATCTCTTCTCCTTGGTTGGAGGGCCTGGGAGAGGGAGGTGGACTGGGGAGGGGGGCTTCAGCCATCAGGAGCAAAGGAAGTGACACTATGAAGCCGGCCAGCCGGACTGGTTGTTACTCGTCTCCCTGACTCTCTTTTAATAGAAAGGCGAATGTGCGAATTCAGGCTAACCGTCCCGGACACACTTTTGCCTCCCTGATAGCAAGCAGAGAGACGGCTATCTCCCTCAGGCCAGTCTCTGCTGTGGTTGTAGCACTATGCAATGCCTGCAAACCGACAGTGGCACAGGGAGATAAGGCCAGCGTTGTGTAACGGGGGGCATGGTCTGTTTGCCCGAGTGGCTCCTGGCCCCTGGTTAACTGCTAACCTCAACGGAGTGGCGGGCCCTGGCTTGGAGAGGCCGTTCCAGGGCCCCTCGCTGGTTCCACTGATGCCTTTTTGTGGTTGGATAAAGGAAACTCATGTCGGCCGCCCACAGCGCAGACAGGGGCTTGGGCTGCGGGTGTTTGGTTGTTTTGTTTTTCTCTTTTCTTTTGTCTTTTTAAAAAAAGAGAAGCTGAAAAGGGGGCAGCCGTGCTTGGCATCTACCACCTGTAATCCAAAACAACACAACAAACAATTCCTCAACATCAGTTAAAATTTAACAGGCGTTAGAGACGTCCGCCTTCCCTGCTCGACACCCACTGGTCCACAGAGGCCAGCTTTACTTAAGAAACTGGTTTTAGAGACTCTGGGTCTTGATTAGAAGCCGCTGACCTAGAACATCAACATCATGCCAACTTTTCCAATACCCCAGAGGCTGGGACTGGCCATAGAAAATACATTGTACTTTGTTTACCTTCTTTCTTCCATCTTCTCCAGACATGAGCCATAACGCTGTGTCCCATGCCCTTTTAGGGGTGATGGAACCCAGTACGCTGGCTTTTGGTGTTGCCTTGTTGTGATGGGTGGTGGGCTGGAAAAGACTTTGTGGCCAGCCCCCATCCTGAGGCTCTGATATACTCTGCGCCACCTAACCTCTGTTTGGACCCCCTAAGACAGGGATGTTACTGTTGGCTGAGCAGCTAATTCTGTTTCCAGAGATTTTTTAATGCCTCCCACTAATTCAGCTCTCCAGAGTCAGACCTTGAGATGTTTGTAAGGCAGCTCCATGTCTTCCCCTTTAGCGAGTGGCTTCCCTTGAACCGTGATTTCAGTATTCCCATAGCCCTGTTTTAGATACTTCCATATTTGTAAGTTTTGTATCATTGTTTGATCACATCATGGTGATTGATTATGTGCATTAACATAGCCAGATGGGTTTGACCAATTGGGAGAAGAAACAGAATCTCACCTCCATTGTTTAAGATGTTATACTTCTATTAAGATGCCTTCTGAGTATCTCCCTTCTATTGTTTCTGTTGTACGCTCTGAAGTTATTTCCCTTGTTCTTGGCTCTCTACTTACTGCCTGCGATTGCAGTGCTTTTTGGGTGTGTGTGGGGGAGGAACTGGGGGCTGACAAGAATCAGGAGTCGGATCGGAGATGATCACTCTTCAAATATCACCTGAATGGATGGTCGTTTGCAGGCTTGGAGGTTGCTCCATGCCCACTGCAGGGATCTGGCTCACAGATAGTCAGGGAAGGGAAGGGGGTGATTTAAAAGATTCGGAGGTGGTGGCTTACATTGATTTTAGCTTATCTGACCCTTTAGCTAGAGGCTGCTCTTCCCTCAAGGTGTCTAACTAGCTGTAACATAAAGCAACAGAGAAATGTATATCATCCCTTTCTTTGCATTAATTAGGTCTGGGAAATTCATTATTTAGAAGGATAAGAGCTCCTGAGGAGGGAGGCTTTTGAACCAGTTGAGAGATCTGTGGCCAGACTGCGTGATTCCCAGGTAGCAGGTTGGGGGAAGGAGTTGATGAGGAGTGAGTGGTGAAAAGAAGTGATGCGAGAGTCAGGAAGGGGAGGTGGGGGAGCAGCACCCCAGAGCCCTGAGTAGACAAGCCTGGATCAGATACCCTTCTCTGAGGGGGGCCCTAAATTAGCAGTCCTGGGAGAAGGCTTCCTCACCCTGGATCTTTGGGGAGTGTTGCTTTCTGGGTTTAAAATGAAATGTTTACATTAACTCAGGCATGTGGTCTGGTTTGCCAAGGGTTCACTCCTACATCTCTTTTAGTCATAAAGCTGGTTACACCTGTGCCTTCCTCGGAGCCCTGTGCCTTCCTGCCTTGGTCAGCGGAGTCCAGCGGACTGACTGGAATGATCAGGGAGTGAGGACCCTTGTCCAAATTCCAACACCCTACCATGATGGTTCTGTGCTGAAGCTGTGAGGTGTCCGCAGAGGAATGGTGTGCAGTGACTACCACCTCAGGAATTCTTCACAAGTTTTGTTTTGGACGAAACCTCTGATAACTTTGTTTTTTATTTGCTGGTTTATCCCAGAATGGAGGCCATGGCCCACAGTGAACAGTACATTTTTTCATCCTGGCCCAGGGCATACACAAACATTCCTCAAAGCACAGTTTCAGGGAAACACTGTTTATCTTAACGATATGCTATGGATTCTGATAGTTTCTCTTCTGTTCTACCTCCTATTTCATTTAAAAATGTTAATCAAGACCCACTAATGGATTGTTACCCATATTTTGAAGAACACCTCAATACAGTGAGGTCTTAGCCATGGGTATACAGTTCAGAAAACATTTACTAGCACCCTCTGTGTGCTAGGTGGTTGCTAAGTGCTGTGGGGCGGTGGAAAGATATTAATAAATCCATTTAAGAGCTCACAGTGAAACAAGTGATTACTTATCTATATATCTATAGATATCTATATATATATATATCTATGTATGTGTGTATCAAATCATATGCTCAATTATTATATAAGTGAGGTATGAAGGAAGCACAGAAGGAATTGAACAATTCTGATTGAAATCTCAGGGGGGCTTCATGGAGGAGGTGGCATTTGGCCAGTTCTTGGACAAATGGAGATAGGAACTGTCATTTCTAGCTAGGAGGTGAGCAAAGATGTAGCAGGGTATGAGTGGGGATGGGAGGCCCATACACAGGGTAGTGTCCTGGAGTAGGGAGATGGGAGTGGGATGGGATGGGAGACCAGGCATTCAAAGTGGAATGCGACCAGGTCACGGAGCATTTTGAATGCCATGTAGCAGGTCTGGGTGTTTGCAAGGCTCAGTTGGTTGGAGGATGGATAACTGAGATTTTAGAGGAAGACAAAAGAGGCAGTGAGGCCGTGCAGTTGCTTAGAGTGCTGCACCCTCCCTCCCCCCCAGCTGTCATCCAGCCTCCTCTGAGTATTTGGTGGTGGGGCTGGGAGTGGTAAAGAGCTTTGCAGGCCTCCTGGATTGGGTGCTTGCTCTTTTTCTGAAGTCCTTCCCCATCCTAACCCCTGCTCAGAGTCCACGCTCCACTTTGTGGGAGGCCAGCAACATTGAATGGAGATACATTAGACTTGGCGCACACCTGTCCTTTTTCACATTCACACTCTACCTTTGCAAACATGACGTAGCAGTGCAAACTCAACCCCTTGCCTCTGAGAAGTCAGGCCAATTCCAGGGGAGCAAGGTTGGAAAGACAGTGCTTTTGTTGTTGGCATTCCCTACTCCTCCCACCCCACCCCGACCCCCACCCGGATTGTCTCTCCCTTTCTCCTTGGCCTCCCAGTCCCAGCCAGCCTTCAGACATATCCAGGTGAGGCTTCTCTGGGAAGCAGGTCCCACTGTCTTGGCACTCTGGCCTTCTTGTTCATCTCTTGCAACATTTGTAATGTGCCCCATTTGATTGTAAGCTCTGCTGCCTTGTTATTACACTGTTGGAGCTTATGTTTCGTCTCCCCAACTAAAATACAGGTTCTGTGAGGATAGCGACCATGTTTTATCTCTCCTCTCGCCTGGCATTACCTGATGCCATGCTGAACACATACAGTAATAGGTGCTCATTAAATAATAGCAAGTTGAGCATTCACTCGGTACTAAGCCCTTCACTTGCATAAATACATTTCATCTTCACAGTCACTCATGAGATGGCTACTGTTAAAAGGTGTAGGTGAGTGCTTACAAATTGACTCTCCTCAACGTTGAACTTTAGGTTCACTTGCCCCAAGGAGCTCCTCAATCCACTGCAGGCCGCTTTTCATCAGATTGACCACATTGACACTGTGCTTTCAAAGGTCACTTGTGAACTCCTCGCTCTCAAAAGCAGTGTGGCCTCCTGGACTCAAGCATTGATTCCACACCACACACCCCCCGCTATATTTCCTGAAATTCCCTCCCTAGAGGCAGTGTGAACTTGGACATGGAGTTCTGCGGGATCTGTGTATGAATCCCAGTGTTGCCTTTCTCAGCGGCAAGCACTTGGGCCCCCAATCTGTTTCCTCCTCTGCAAAATGCTGGTAGTTTCTCTTCTTCAGAGTAAGGTGATGGGGTTGTCAGTGTGTGTCAGTTGATGTTGAATGTAACACTGTCATGCCACAGTATAGTTGTTCTTGCCATTTCTCCTCCCCCTCCATCTTTTTCTAGGCAGTCTCGTGGTTTCTGCGCTCACCTCTTTGGATGATGTCCAGATCTCTATCTCCAGTTTTTTTTGTGTGTGTGTTTTTTTTCTGTTGTTGTTGTTTTGTCTTGGACACATTTCTTTTGTAGCTGCCTGCTGGGTACTCCAGTCCTGCGATAAACTGGAATGGTGTGTGTCAAGCTGAATTCAGCATTGTCCCTCTTGAATCTTCTGTACCCTCACACTCTGCCAGACGCTCTGCCCTCTTCCCCAGATGTTGGTGTCGTTTGTGGCCCCCACCTTGCTTTGCTTTCCCCATCACCATTTGCCTCGCCAGCCCCATTTCCTCACTCTCCCATAACCGGGTGGCCATCCCCGTCTCCTAACCAGCCTTCCTGCAGTTCCCCTGACTGTGGTTCTCACCACATCTCCCAAAGTAGAGCTCTGATCATGTTGCCACCCTGTTCAAAACCTGTAATGGTTCTCTTACCTGTTACAGAGAATCAACTAGAGTATTCTCAGCTTGACCTTCACTGCCACTGAGGATGCTAGATTCCAGCTGTTTCTACTCTTCCTCCCTTTCTCGTCATGTGCCTTAGGACGTACATCGCTCAAGGGCAGGGGCCGTCATTTTCATGTCTGTGTTACAACCTGTTTGTACATTGTCTAGCGTATGGCAGCTCAGTGTGTGTTGCAGTTGAATTGAACTCTTCATTCTTTTCTTCACTTTGCCATGTCCTCCTCCACTCATTGCACCAGGGCCAAAGCTTTCAGGCTGGAACATAAATGCTCCCTCCTTCTCAGCCTTTCTTGATGCATTGCCCCCGTTTGCTTGCAGTCGGAAATATGTCCCTCCTGAAGTCCCATGCCAAAAGAGGTATAGAATAGAGAAAAGTTGATCGTTTGTTATTGTTACTTCTGTTCATTTCTTCCCTGTGACACCCTAAGTTTCTGTGGGTAGCATGTGGCTCCGACTCAGTTCCATCGCCATCCCCCACCCCCCTCTATCCCCGCAGTCCAGCGCAGTGCCCTAGACATCACAGGTATTCCAGGAATCTGTTGACTTAGTGAACTGGAGGCTGTCTGATAGATGGCGGTGTTACTGTGAAGCAGGAGTGGGCTGAGGTTTCTGAGTCTCTGCAATGTGGTACTAGAGGGTTAACCACCAGGACGAAGCAGATAGTAAGGGGGACCCAGAAGCAGGCCCAGACTCTGGGATTGTCACAGTAGAACCATCTTCGCTTTGGAGTTTTTTCTTTTATCTTTCTGTCTTCCTTCTTTCGTTGTTGTTGGGTGGGAAATGTGTCCTACTTGGCATCTTTGTTATGGTAGGAGTAGTGGGTGGGGGGTGTGAATGCTGTATGAAGGGAGGTAGTTAGGGGCTGTTCGCACAGCGCCTTACTGTGCAGGCGCAGGTATTGATGTGCCACTGCCTGTGTTTTCCGGCTGGGTGACAGCGAGCAGGCCACCTGGGGCCAAGGACCACGAGACCTGCAGCTGGGTCTTGCTTCCCCTTTCTGGACCTCCAGCACCGCAATCCAGGACCCCTGCGACTGGACCACATCCCAGGGAGGAAAATCCATCAGGGAGCTTTGCTGGGAGGGGATGCAGGGCTCAAGGGTTGAACATTTGCTGACTCCGCCATTGGGTTTTCCCGTGGATTCGGGGTGTGTGGGAGGAGCAGATCCCGGGCAAGGGCTCAGACAAGGACGTCCTGCTGTGTTAGTGCAGGTACTGTACCACTCACTACATTTATGCCCAGGCCGTGCTTCAGGAAGACACAGAGCTCCCTGAAGCAAGGACTGTGCCTTTTTCTTTTCTTTATCCCAGTGCCCAACCTGGCAGGTAGCTCAGGGTAATAATGATCCATGATGTGTTCAGTGGGTTGAATTGTAGAGGTGCCCGGGGAGGAAGTCTGCCCTCTCTTGGCTTCTAGAAATCTTCGCCTCTCCAACTTGGGCTTGGACAGACAGAGACAGAGGCTGCTGAGTAAGCTGGTGGGGAAGCAGAGGGGATGATGATGTAGCTACAGTCCTCAAGTACTTGTTGGGGAGCCATCCTTTTGCATGTGCACTTATCAAAGTGCTGAGCGTTCTCTGTAGGGTTTGTGAACCTGGTACAGGTACGATGAGCTGAATCTGGAGACGAGAGGGGCAGGGAGGCTGGCTGCTCCTCCTTTCCCTCCTTTAGACTTTGTAGGTAAATTCCAAGGTGTTTGCAGTGTATAGGTCCAGAGGTTTTATAGGCACCCAGATGGCAGGTGTGGGTCTGTAACTGCTTGGGGACTTCCTGGAGCAACCAGCCAAGCTCAGGGCAGGAAGTGGCTGATTCTGGGTCACTTGGTTGCTGTTGTTTGTTGCTGAGATTGTTCCTATAATCAAGATCTTAGCTCGGGAAAGCACATGAGGAGGTCATCTAGTTTAGCTCACAAGCTTTCAGGCAAGAAAAGTGGCATTATTATTCTCATGCCCATTTCATGGACAAGTAACAGAGGCCCAGAGTGACAGAGTGGCTCTTCCAAGTCATTAAATGTGGCTCCCTATGAACTTCTCTTCTGTTCCCTGCCAGGATATGCTGTGGATGGTTGTGGGAGCAGTGTCACCTCACTAGTGAGGTATGTTTTCTGTGGGGTGAGGCCATTCTTGTCACTCAGGTGTCTGAGGCCTAAGGAGGTCGTGCCTAAGGGGGTCTAATGCAGGGAGGGTGGTGGGAAAACAGAGTGTCCTCTTGAACTTTTAGGTTTTCTTGAGTTAAGGCTTTGTATAGGTAGTCCTGGGAAGCTGTTGGTGGCTTAGGAAGCAAAGGAAGGATGCTGGCCTAGCCAGTGGGCTCCCAGGCTTCCCTCGCCAGTCCCACATCACAGACATACCTGGAATTTCTGGAGGTGAGAAGATAGTTTTCGGGTTTGTACAGCTGAGGCCTTGTGCGGGGGCTCTTCCGAGGTCTGGGTAAGAACTTCCCAACCCGTGGTTTAGAGACCCAGACTTTTTGTCCCTCAATCCTAGGAAACTCCTTTTAAAACGTACAAAAGGACTCCATTCTCTTGGACGTTGTGTGGGCCCACCCTGCGCTGTTATGGAGGTCCGAGACCACTTTGCTTTCCCAGCCAGGGGAGGAGTGTGCCCATGGCTGCCCTGCCCTTTCTCATAAAATACTAACATCTCTACCAAGCTCTCAGATTGTTTCTGCTTTTTTTTTTTTTTTGCAACATTTCATCTTTGTGGGAAATTTAAGAAAAATATGTATGTTCTTGTTTGTGCTTATTTGTTTTCTCCTCCAAGTTTCAGATTTCATCCTCTCCCTACCCCCTGCCAGCCCTAATGTGATGTCAGTGAGAATCACAGTGGGTATAATGGGGTGGTTAAAGGTCCAAAAATGCTACCTGGCTGTAGAGAGGACAGGCAATGGATGTTTACCAAAGAACCTTTCACCATATTCTCATGTCTTTCCCTGCTACCCCCTGAGCCCAAAAGAATCAGCTCTGAGCCTGTCTGTGCACGGCAACTTCTATAAATGCTGATGCTGAGGGGTGATGGGAGATGGCTGAGTGGACCCGGGGGCTGGCCTGTTTTCTCTATATATGTGAGTTTGGTTGCTACTTCTGCATTTCTTTGTGCCTTCCCCCCCCCCCCCCCCCCCCCGCCACAATCTTATCTTTCCTTCTTTCTTTATTGGGTTTTAAAGGTATGTGGCTGCACCTAGTATGACAGTTCCTATCTGCTTCTCCAGCTTGTTGAGATTGTGTCCTATGGCTACGATCAAGGGTGAACTCCAGTCTTTCAGTCCACTTCCCTTCTCCTTGTTTTTGTCCAGTTGGCTGGTCAAAGAGAACAAAACCAAATGACCTCCCCTCCCCCTCTCCTAAACCAGTCAAGCATTGGTGTTCTGAGATGATTTTCCTGGAACCACTTATAAAAGTGCTTAAATGCTTAAAAGCCACTGGGACTGACCAGGACCATCTACTTCTCCTCACTGACATCCCTAAATCAGCCAGGGCCGTATCCTTTTTCCTTCCTGCCCCATGGTGCCCAGGGGGTGCAAGGCCGTGGGCCTGAGCAGAGCCTCTGGGGCTGTGTTGACCAGCAGCTCTGTTACAGTAGAGTAGAAGGAGGTCTGGGGGGCCAGAGGGGCAGGTCAAACAGGCCTCTTTTATTTACAGTACTCTCTTTCACAGCCCTAGTGAAACAGGAGCCCCAAGAGGCTGCCGTGAAAGGGTACTGTGTTTGTGCATTCAGGCCTTCCAGGCTTGCTACAAAAGGTGGGGGCACCCGGAGCATTGAAGGGCCTTTTTGTCACTGGCGGTTTGGCTTGGGGTGGAAGAAAGGGCAGAGTGCAGGGGCCGCTGCTAGGATCGTGAGCATGTGCGTGTTTAGACAACTCTAAGCTGTTCCTCAGAACTAATTCTGTTGTCTGGGGTGGGGGTGGGGGGCACTCTGCTGTCTTGATCCTCTTATTTTGTGGAGCAAATGATTCCTTTCTCCCTGATGTTTCTCCTGACGGTCCGTTGTTGTCACATGAGCTATGGTTGGGGGTAAAGACCAGAGGGGACCCTCCTCCTCCCTCACTCTCCTCTCTCTGAAGAGACGTTTCATGGACAGTGATCGGCTTCTGAGTTCCTTGATCCTTGTAGCTGTCATTTCCTGATTCTGCCTCTCCCCATATTATCTCTCTGAGATTTAGTCTGCTCACCTGTAAAATGGGGGGAGTCATAGCAACTACCTAACATGGAGGGTTATTGTAAGGGTTAGGTCAGATAGCACATGGGAGTGGCTTGCACAGGGTTCTTTCCTTCCCAGTTTGCCAGCCCACGGCCCCTCTATGAGTCTGAGGAGCCAAACTGGGGACTCCACTTTGTAGTGCCCCCCAATCTTCCTTCCACCTGTCCCTGGCTCTTGAGGTTCTTCATACTTATCACCCTCTGGTCTGCATTACGTGATAAAGGGAAGAGAAGTTTTCCTGAAGAGCATTCAAAGGATTTAAGTTTAAAGGTGTAGAAATATATGAGGACAGTCATATGTTATGTGGTGTATACTACACCACACCCAAAAATTGCCCTTAAAAGAAGATTCAAAACCACCAGTGCCTGCCCTACATTGGTAAATCCTGACAAGCCCAACAGTGCGCTCTTTGCTGACTCGCTCTGACTTCCAGCAGCTGAGTCCAGATGGGTGTTGAAGCCGTGGGTGTTTTTGTCTTTGCCCTTTAAATTTTATCTTTGAGACCATATTTTCAGAACCGAAAATCAGGGTCACAGTTTAGCAGTGGCACAGACTGGTTAAATTCCAGCCTATCCTACCAGAGAGCCTTGGGTCATTTAGAAGCCCTGGGTGGTCCACTGTGGGGAAGTGAACAACTCATGGATGGGAGTCGTTGTCCGCCAGCTACAGAGGGGCCTGTCTTCCTTCAGCCTTTTTGTTCTCGGTCTCCCTTCTGTTCCTCCCCTACGCTTACCAAGGGGGCAAGCCCTTCTTCTGTCCTTGCCCTTCTTCCAGCGAGGTTGTTAATAAACAGCGAAACCAGTACTAGGAGAAGACCTCTGGAAGGAGGTGAGTGAAAGGCCTGAATAAGGATGGTGGAACATTGGTTTAATGCAGAATTAGGAGCCTCAGAAAATCTTTTTACCATGTACTTGCCTCGGGCCATTTCTATGTCCTGTCCCAGCAGCTGGAAGCAGCCAGAGCCCATAAAAAGATTGGAACAACACAGTAACGGAAGTTTTCCCTTTTAGCCAGCTCTGATTTCTCTGCTGCCAGGTTTCTCTGAGGGACTAATCTAATCTGTAAGAAAAATGAAGAACCTTATTTCTATCACTAAACCCATGTCCATTTTCTAGATGGTTTATAGAAAAGGCATCACACTAGCTCTTTGGGACAGTATGTCATACGCAAGGATTGGTCCTGGGTTGTTCTTACAGTGTCAAGAGACACTTTCTGTATTTGTGTTTTGGAATGGTGATGACATCATTGTTTCAGACTCTGAGCCTTTCTCTGGTTAAACGCTTCAATATAGGCCCTTAAAAAAATATATTATATATATATATTATATATATATATAAATATATATTTTATATATATATATATATATATATATAATTTTTTTTTTGACTTTTCGCTAAAACAAAACCAAATTAGTCCACTGCTAGTTTGAGATGTTAGTTCATTTACACATTGGGATCCTGGACGAAGCCAGTTGAAAAGGTTTCCTCTTCTCATTGGTGAGGGCTTGGACCATCCCATTGATTGCAGTGCTGCGGCTGTTTGGGCACCCAGCCAGCTACTCAGGAAGTTTCTGTGCGGGCTCAAGCATGGCTGCTAGTAGTCCGCAAGGTGGGTGCTTATTTGGGAATTAGAAAAGGCGCCCCTTCTGGGAGGATGTGGCTCCTACAAGGGCTCTTGACTTGGTGAGTTAGTTGGGGCTGGATTTCAGACCTGCTTGCCCCTCAGTCAGGAATGCAAGGTCCCTGACCCAAGGAGTTTCAATGGTTGGAGAGGTCCTGAAATGAAAGCTGTTTTGAGCCATCAGCTCATTGAGAATATGCGTGTGGGAGCAAGAGTTTCCAAAGGCCAAGGCCTCCCGGCATCTGTTTCACTGATGCCTCAACCAGCCTTGTGTGCTCCATGAGCCCAGAGCCCCCCAGGGAAGTGCACCCACGAACCAGGCTGCAGGCCACAGTGGCTCAACTCCACAGGAGTGGGGGCCTCTCCACACGTTGCGCCTTCTCTAAAGCTGCCAGAAACATCAGATGGGGTTTATGGCATCCTTTTAGCATGATTGTCTCTTGTGACCACCGCCAAGAAAAACAACAGGAAGGGGTAGGAGTGGTGAAGGACTGCGCATGTGCGCGCGCACGCACGCGCACACACACACACACACACACACACACACACACACAGACACACACACATACACACCCCGCAGTCACTGTCATTGCAGTTTTTGGGGTTTAGCTTGGAAAAGCACAGCATCTTGTACAATCAGTTTCTTCTACATAGATATGGAGCAGGGAGAAAGAGATCAGTTAACAAAGTAGAATTCAGCCCTTTGCAAGAAGATCCAATTATCTCGGCCCTTTTCTCACAGTTTTGCTCATCAAGGCTGGATCTTTTTAAAGCAACTGCTAGGCCTGCGCCTGGTGGGAGCAAGTAAACTCTAGATCTCTTTAGCCTGAGCACATTTGCACTCGGTGTAGATAAGACTCCGAAGTGCCCATGGTGAGTAACTAGACCAGGATCTGAGAATAATTTCCACTTAACTAATTATTATTCTTATGCCAATAGATTTGAAATCTATTTAACTTTTCAGGGTCCTGTAGTCTTTTAAATGTTTCAAGTATATTCTCTCTGATAGGTTACCTTTTCTCTCCCTGAAGGCTATAATTAGTGTCCTTTACACAAAATTGGCTTAGAATTGGATTTAGAGAAGATAAGAATCAAATTACCAGTATTTATCTTGCAAATTCCAAGGATCTACTTAAGGCACTGTATTAAAAAAAAAGTTTAAAAGAAAAGTTTATTTTATGAAAAAGTAAATTTCTCATGGTCTGAGCATCCCAGGGACACTGCAGACTTTCCTTGGAGGCACCTACAGTTGCCTTTTCTCATCTCAGTTTTTATCTACAGTTGAATTTCTGAGTATATGTTGGATGGTGGAGAGCTGATGTAGTCTCTGTTTTCATTAAAATTTGGGGGTTTGGATTATCTGTTGTTTCTGATTTGTGGTAAGACATAAAGCTCTAACTATGCCCATTTTAAAGATGTACATGCAATTTTTATCTTGACATTTTAAGTTAGTAAACTGTTAAGAGATGGGAAGACAGATCTCTGGTCTCTTGCTTGTTTGCATGTCCTAAAATTTCAGCATTCTAGTTTTCGTGTGCTGCCTAGTACAGTGAGACCCTGGCAGGTTTAAATAAGGTCACATCAAATGTTGGCTCATAAAGGTGCCAGGCAGTAATGGCTTAGTCAGATCATTTATTAAGCTGTTCAGCTACATTCCCTGTACCCTACAAATCCTTCCTTTATGAAGGCGCACTTCGGGTGTTGAACTCAAAACTCTCACCACCACCCCCACCCCCCCCCACCCCCGTCGAGTGAGGAAGTGAGGGTTTTGGGCTGCAGCCCCTGGTGCATGGCAGGGGTAGCCCTTCACAGGCACTTTTGTGACCACCGACCGACAGACAGACGCACTCTGTGTGGCTTTCTGCTTCAGCAACGTTGTAGGCTTTGGTTTTCCAACCTAATTCTGTTTTTCTTTTTTGGTTCTGATGAAGGTGTTGGATGCCAAGCTGCAAATGGTGGATTCCTTTTAAAGGAACAAAAATATTTTGTAAGCAATGCCACTTCTGGGTATGTACCCAAAAAAATTGAAAGCAGGGAACTTAAATAGGTAACTTGTATACACATGTTCATAGCAGCATTATTCACAATGACAAAAATGCAAACAACCCAAATGTCCATTGACAGATGAATGGATAGATAAAAATGTGGTAAATGCATACAATGGAATATTATTCAGCCTTAAAAAGAAATGAAATTCTGACATAGACACATTCTACAGCATGGATGAACCTTGAAGACACTATGCTAAAAGTAAAATAAACCAGACACAAAAGGGTAAGTATTGTACGGTTCCATTTATATGAGGTACCAATGTTTATATGAAGCAAATTCATAAAGATAGAAAGTAGAATAGAGGTCACCGGGCTCTGGGGAGAGCGGGGGAATGGGGACTTAGTACTGAATGGGTACAGAGTTTCAGTTTTAGATGATGAAAAAGTTCTGTGGATGGATGGTGGTGATGGTTGCACAACAATGTGAGTGTATTTAATGCCACTGAATTGCACACTTAAAAAGGGTTAAAATAGTACATTTTATGTTATGTATATTTTACCACAATAAAAAATTATTTTATGTTAATTGTGCTACTGTTTGAGATAAATTTCTTGGAAAATACTTAGAACATCATTTTGTTAAAAACTCTTTACTAATTAAAAACAAAAAAACAAAAAAAGCCAATTACCTGTATTTAGCCTTGAGTATCAGTCATTAACCGAGCATTACCTTTTAACCATCGTTACTGTTATTACTTAGGTAAAGTTATTTTTAATAGATGCTGCTCCTCACATGGTGTGATTACGTGTAGAGGCCCTGTTTTTACTACACTTATGATTCTAGAAAAGTCTCCCCCTTTTTGGCTCTTGAGACTTTCTCTAGATGACCTCTTCCCAGAGGGAAATCTGATGAAAATCTTCCACTCTGATTTTTTTTCCCCTACTTAAATAATTTAAAAAATGTCTGTGGCTTTACAACACAGGGAGGTTTCAGTGAGGAAGGAAATTCATTCTCGGTTTGCAAAATTTCTGAAAATTATGGAAGAGGTGTTTATGTTTTTAGACTTGGTACCTATGTGGTCAGGTTTTTAGAGGCTTTATGTTCACTGTCTGCGGTGTGCCTTGTTCCACGCAACTGGTCGCAGATGGAGGCAGGGTTTCTGTGAGTTTCTGAACAGAAACCTTTTCAGCTCTTCTTCCTTTCTTCTTAGTTTTGTTTTTATTTTAATGAAAATTTAAAAACTCATAAGGCAATTCAAAATGAAAATATGTGCTCAAATAAGTTAGAATCTGAAGATGAAAATGTAAGTTCTGGTGGTGGCATCGCAGCCAGCAGCCTGGTTCTGTGCTACTGAGGGTTTAATGGGCAGTGTCTGAAGGTATGGGGCTCACCATATATATAGCACCAGGCGTGTGGGCACATTGGCGCTGATCTGGAAAAGCTTAACTTTGGCATTTCTAAGTTTATTTTAAACCTACAACCTTTAACGCCAGACACAGAGCTTCTTTCCCACTTAATGTAACTATACATTGATTGCTTTTAATTAGTGTTGGTTCTTTTTTTGGTGTTTTGCAGCTTGGGATATATAAAAAGTCTAACTTAAATTAAAAAAAAAAAAAAGCTAACTCTCCATGTTCTCAAGAGTCCTGCAGAAACAAGCACAGGAGCTTTTGAAATCCTAACCTCCCTGTCTTCTATTTTTATCTGGAGTCAGGTGGGCTGAGAAGTGAAGAGTCAGATTTAACCCACAGAATAGATGGAGGTAATTTTCTTATTCTGTTTTGGCAGAAATTAAACATCTGTGTTTAAGTAACGGTGGTGGTGAGCTGGATTTTTCATAGGCGTAAACATCGCTGAAGATCAATAGTGCCAGAGTAATGGGTTCTTGGCTAGGCCTTTTCGTTCGACCTTTTGGAAATGCTAATGATCATTTGTGGCTTCCAACCCAGAAATCTTCCTATTTGCTTGCACGTTGCCACCCCTGTGGGGAGCCTCCAGAACTCGCCAGTAAATATTTCAGACACCCTGGGCCCTGCTCTCCTTTCCCTGCTGTAAATTACATATTAAAGTAGCCTGGTAACTGAGCACTGGTTGCTGTGAGATAAGGGCTGGGAAATCAATATGTTTGCCATGTGGCTGCTTGTTTATGACACCTGCCTCTGGAACAGTTGAGCAATGTTCTGTTTGTTAAGGCTGCATTTCAGAAGCTTGTATCCTCCTAAAACAACCGTGATCTTACTGGGGGAGAGAGAGGTGCTACAACAGATATTGATTTTAGTTTTTCTAAGTATGGAATTGCACTTCTAAATAGTGGTGTCACAGCCTGGGATGTTTTTTTTCCCTTCAGGAGGGGAGGCAGATACTCTGAATATATATATTATATGTATGTATGTATATAAATAATAAGTCTCTTTTATAATGTTTATAATGTGGTCTGTTAAAAGACGGAGTGTAGTTTATAATAAGGAAGTCTAGGTGTCGTTTAGATTTATCTCTTCTCTGGGTACCCCTCTCACACCAGTTCCATTCTCTCCAAACTCCTGATCTTCTTTGATAAGTACTTTCCCAATAGCAACAAAATGTAACAAGAAACATAGCTATTGTTGCTGGTAAATAAGCATTTTAACCTGTCTCCAGGGGGGATTTATTTTAGCTAATGGATGTAGCTGTTGTCTTGTGACCCTGCCTGCTGGTGACTCAGTAGTTCTTACAGCTGTGCAGTAAGAGTGAGAATGTCCGTGTGTGAGTGTGAGTGTGTGTTGGAGGGTAAAGGGGTAGGAGGCGTGAACTTTGGAGAGAGTATGGAGGCAGCCTGGATCCTCTTCACTTGACCTTCTAGGTTGGAAAAGAGCAGCAATGATAGGACTTCTTTCCTTGCCTTAGAGATTCAGTAGTATAAATAAAATACATTTTCAAACACGTCTGGTGTCACGGTGAAAAACCTGTGTTGTGTTGGTGTACTTGGGGGTGCCAGAGGCACACGCCGTCCGCGTTCCTGCACCTTTCTAAGAAGTATTCAGCTATTTCCACCCCAGTTAGTGTTCTGTGGCTTCAGATGGACTTAGACATAAACAGTCAGTTGTGCTTTGTTTTTCCAAAAAGTGAGTTAAAGATTTAAAAAGAAACACGAGCTCGCTTATTGAGCTGAGCTGGCACCCTGCACTAGGGTTCCCGAGGACTGGGGAGGCATTCTCTTAATGACACTAATATATTCTGAGACCTGATTTTTGTTTGCATGTTTTTTAACTCAGATTGTCAGGTTCTCCTTAATCAATAGTGGCAAAGTGTTACTTTCCTTTCTATTTTCCATGTGATGGTAGGCGCCTTATCCAGCCATCTCTCTCTGCTTGGGTTCAGCCCAAGGTGACACTTAAAATTGAACAGAGGTGGTTTGGAGGAGGGCTTGGTGACTTGAACTACACCAGTCCAAACACAGAGAGACTGAAGTTGTAGCTGCACAGACGATGGAAAGGCTTATGATCCATGATTTCAAGTAAAAAAACTGGCCCCCCTTTATTCCCCAGTAGGTGTTATAGTTGACTTATTTTAAGGAGGCTAGTGCATATTCAATCTTTATTTAATGTTTGTAGTTCTGGCCTGGCTGGATGATAACAGTGTTTAAACCAAGACTGATTCAAGCAAGTATTTTGCCCTGCTTGTCAGGGGAGTATGGTCATAGAGCAGTGTGCGAATTTGGGGGTATTGGCAAGCTGGCCTCTTTCCTCTTGAATTACTCTACCACAGATGGAAAAAATATGAAACTTGACAAGGACCCTTGTATTTATTTTAGTTTTCTGGAAGATTTTTTTTTTAATCGTCAAGGAGTGCTGAGAACTGAAGTAACTCTGACCTTTCTTCTTGATAGACCCTTTTATGAGATGTGGCACATCTAGCTTTATGAAATTATTAACCTTTTATAAGACTGGAATAATTATAAACTGAGAGTGAGGCCAGATGATGGTTGTCGAATTCTATACAAAACTTAATGCTGACTTGGGGATCTGGAATGACCCCTGGGATGGTGAGAGACCCTAGAGTAGTTTTTAATGAGGAGATACTCACATCAGCTAGCATCTCGGGGGGATCCAGAGGGACCCTTACTGCTGGAACATTGCAAGCTGGGGGTGTTTGGTTATTTTGGATAGTTACCAGCTGTCAAGGGATTTAGCATATTCACTTACTTATGATCCAGCCCTTCCTATATTCTCCAGTTTGTATTGACATTCTTTGGGGCCACAGAAGCGTGTTTTCTTAGACTGGTTAATTTGTCTATTTAACCAGATTTACTTGAGGGGTTCAATGGAAATGAGAGTGACATGGAGTATAGTAGAAAGAGCCTGAATTTTGGAGTCAAGATGACCTAGATTGAGAGCGTGGCCACTTTTTAAATTGCGTGTTCTTAGACATTCTGTGTCATGTAAGGTGACTGACTTGTACGGTGATTGTGAAGATCCAGTGAAAGAACATACATAGATCTCCTTGCTATTATCATAGTGCCCAGTAAGTGTTAGCTCACTCATCCTCCTTTCTCTTCCTGAGAGAAGAGGACCCGCTATTATTTGTTCGTATTTTTCATGTCACTGCACACATTCATGTATCTGTGGCTCATTTTTATATATATCATGGTGGTGAGAAAGGAGCTGGTGGCACCTTGATAGGGAGGGCTCAAGATCTTACTGGTGGCTTTTAATTTCTCTTCCTTACGAAAGTGGGGCCTGCTCCTGGGATTAGAAGTCCCTGGGACAGTCACGTTCTCCCTTGCTTTGGGCCTCAGCATCAGGGACCTCTTCCTTTGGTCTGGTGGTCTACGTCCAGCTTCATTGTGGGTCTTGCAAGCGTGTGGGGTTGGCGCTGAAGACACTGATGATAGCTGGATGTCCTCACTCCCAGGAGATACAGGCCACAGCCGCTTCACCCTGCAGATGTGCTCTCAGTTGTGATTTCCCTTTCCAGGAAACAAACAAACAAACAAACAAACAAACAAAAACCTTTAAAAATGCTTTGGGAAGGCTTTCACATTGTAGCTGTAAGGTGCTGGTGCATCATTGGCAGCCACGTCTGGGTTTGAATCTCCCTGGGGTTTGAGGCTGCTCAACTGCTTCTCTAACATGCTCTTGCCTTTTATGCATAGACTGTCCTCAGGATCCTTGGTGAATTTTTACTCTGGGGTTTTCAGGAGAAAAGTTTGTCATTCATCATCACTCTCCTCATCCATCACCGCTGCAGTTGGAGTGATTAGAGGGAAAGGGTGCAATCAGTTGTTCATATATTTCTTTCTTCTGGGTAAGTCCCCCCCGCCATGGCTTTCTGGAAGTGAACCAATTGGGAAATGCTGGGACCGGTGTTTCTAGAATGAACTTGGCATGTGTAGGAAGAGAGATGCTTCTCGCTGATAGCCCTGGGGTTGGTCCTGCATCCCTGAGGTGTGGTTGAGTAAGAGGTAAACAGTCATTTAATTATTTATTGGGTACCTGGAGAATTTTATAGGCAGGAGAGCCTAGGGGCAATTCTAGAAAAAAAGCCAATCCTGGAGCTTTTCATGTGACTCCCTTCTTGGGCTTGAATCCTTTGATGCTCCCTGACATTTATCGTAGGTCCCAATGCCAACTGCTTGTCAGGTGGGGACAGTGGAGTCAGCCAAAGCTCTTTCTTTGCATGCGCCCATATTAACAGATCCAGTCGAATGTAGGTGCCCTTCCAAACCGATATGCCTCGTTCCTCTCAGCTGCTGGGAACATTAAAAGACCGAACTCAGACATACTGTACCAATGATGCTGAAACTGGAGATCTGTAAAAGGACACTTCATAGCATTGATAATCACTCCTGCTTGGAGCCATAGCACTTTGATTACTAAGGTTAAAATGTAGGGGCTGAGAGAGTCTTGAGGTCATTGAGAGCGACGTCCTGCCTTTAGGCCGGGCTCTGTGTTGAAGGAAGGAGGGAGACGGGTGGACTGTGTAGGGAGGAAAATTAGATAATGACTGGAATTCAAGAGGTAGACCCCCTCGACCCCTCAACCCCAGAGCCTGAGACCAAAGCGCCGTTGGACTCTGTGATGGGCACAGCACTGGGGGTTTGGCCAAGCATTCTGCTTAAACACTTTTTTTTCTCTTCTTCACTTTTTTAGCGTGTACCATCTGCTGGGACTGAAGAGGTTTTTCTTTGTTGTTTTTTTAAGTTTGAGACATAGAAGTCTCTACTTGCATTTGTGTTTTGGTAACCACATGTAACAGCCGGTGGAATCTTTCTTCTCTTTGCTTTCTCTGAACTTTCCAAAGAGCTGGCCTATCTCTCGGGGGATTAACTAACTCCTCATGGCCCCTGTGTCGTTGGTGCTCCCCCACCCTGTGTCAGCATGTCAACCTCTGTACACAGGATGTTTTCTTTAGCGCTTATCAGATACTTTAGGAGATGCGAGATGGAGATAGAGGTAACGTTTAACCCATCCTGAATTCCTTTCAAGATGGGGGCGCAAGATGAACTCAGCCACAGGACGGAGGGAGGGTTTGACTGGAGCAAATGATGCTGGGCCTTCTATCTCAAAGGGAGATGTGGGCGCCTGTGGTGCGGTGGCACAAAGGAGCTTCATTTCAGTGGCTCATTGAACACCCCTCCCTGACACCAGCGTGTGGGTTTGGAGCCTGGGGAATCAAAGAGAAATTTAACAAACGATTCTTTCTTGTGTGTGGGCTGAATAATTGAATTTGTGGGATATCCACACCAGTTTCTTCTCTTTTCTCATCCTTCTCCCTCCCTTTCAGACCAGCATTTTGGTCAGGGTGCCCAGTTTGAACTCATTTGACAAGGGAGAGTACGATGGGAGCCGAAACCAAATCAGGCACCTCTTTAGCAGTGTGAGCTCGTTTATACCCCTGTGCCTTTGGATTAGGTAGAGGTTGAGATTTTCTGTCTTGTCCCAGGTGGAACATGTGTAGAAAAGTGGGAACTAACCATGTTCTACTCTTCAGCCCCATAAGAGTTCCCACTTTGAAGGCAGAAACGATGGAAGCAGAATAGGGAGTGGTTTAACATAGCTTTGGGAGTAACAGCAGGCAAGTGATGGTCTGTCACAGGGTCTGCTAACTAGGGGAGAACACTGCTGGTGACAGAGAACAGCCTTTACTTCTAACACCCAAGATTTAAGCATTTCTTACTCTTTCTGGTCCTGGCCTTCTCTACTTTGCCTTTTCTTCCCACCTACCCCACTTCCCATTACAGGAAGAGAAAGGAAAGTGACCCAGAACACCCAGCAGTCAGCACTGTTCTAGGAGGGTGGAGAGTGAGTGGGCACGGGAGAGTGAATTGGTGCTGTTTTGTTGAGGTTTGCTGTGCATTATCAAAGATCAGTCTGGCCGTGACTATCAGATTCACTGAATGGATGGACCTCCTGAGAGCTAAGAGGTAGGAGATCTTGTGGCCTGGGAACTGGGAGGCCTAGACCCTGAGAGCAACTCACTGTGGGATTCGGCCCACTTGGCCTCCAAAACAGAGAAGGTCGTTATGGCTTCTGCATCATGTTTCCATTGGGAAGCCATTCTGTTGAATTGACTGATTCATGCTTTACCTTTTGCTGACACCAAAGAGAAAGGTAGTGTCTCATCATTGGGACATCCTTGTTGGGGCACCAGAGTAATCTCAACCACTTTGAGTAATAGCATTTGGGCATCAGAAGGGGAGTTTGTCATTACTGCTTTCCCTGAGATCAAGGTCGGTTATCATACTGGCAGTCAGACTTGACTTTTCTTGAACTATTTTTCCAAGTGAGCTAGAAACTTTACCTGTAGCTATCCACCCATCTGGGGAAGACACAGTTGTGAAAAAATTAGACCAGTTGGTGTTTTGGCACTTGCTGTGTCAACATAGCAGTACATTTAGGAAATTGCTCTTGATAACTGATCTTAGTTTTTCTCGTTATAATCTGAATATATTTCTCTGGTTCTTACAACAAGCTTGTGAACCCAAATTTCTGAATGAATTCTCTTGGGTGAAACCCTGGGTGTGGCTGTTTTTTGGTGCAGGTGACAAAAAAGAGGTGTGGTATCTATTTAGGTTTCATTCAGGCAGAGATCTGGCCTCTCTCTGGTTCCCTTGTTTGTTTTATAAACTGCTTAAATGAGGTTTTTCCCTCCTCTTGCTGTTCTCTCCTTCTCTTATCCTGACAGCCTCATAGGTAAACTTAGAAGACAAATACTTGTCAAACTGTCACTGAGGGTGCCATAAAAGAGACGTTTGGACAGTGGTGATGGGAGATCCTTGTCTTTGCTCCATGTTACTACACAGGGATTGGGGCAGCCCAGATCACCAGGGGAAAGCGGGTTTTCTTCATTTAGCTTTTAATTGCTTTCTTTCACTTTTATGTATAAAAGATTGTCCATTTAATTAACTCAAGAATGCAATTTCAAAAACACTAATGCTTTCCACATGATGGCTTTTAAAATAAAAGTAGCATTCTAATATTGCATAATGTTTTCCTTTCCCCTTGCTCTCCGCCTCCTCCACCCCCACCCCTCCAGTCTGTATTAACCTTTAACAGCCAAGGATGTTAGGAGCAAAATGCTGGTCTGGATGGCATGTCTGCCTCCACGTTCCCGAGTGAGTACTCTCAACAGTGATACAGCAGCCATACCTTTTGAAATGTCGAGCTTGTCCCTTGGCCTCGGCCTGTTTCATGGCTAGATTTACCCTCTTTTGAGGTCACGGGGCCCCTACTCCTTTTACTGCATTTAAAAAAACATCTTTATGATGGATTACATAGGAAAATGAAAAAGAAAATAAAACCTTAACACTTAGCCCTCATTTCCTTTGGCCATTTCATTAGCAGAAGCCTGTATAAGTTGTCCTGAGGGTTGAGTTCACCATCTTCTCTTTTCTGACTGAAAAGAAATCTAGCTCTTTCTTATTCCTTCTTATTCCCTTACCACCACCAAAAATGTTGTGAATTCCTCATGTCTTTGGTCTGTCTGCTTTTCTGATGGAGGTTCCTAACAGCCCAGAATTTTATCCTTCATACCATTCCTCATAGTCCACTTCCCCAGTAGGTTTTTGAAAGCACAGTTGTTTTGACAAGTTTCATCTTCACCAGCCGGGCTGAGGGAGGGGCAGGAGTCTGCGTTGAGATACATGCACATGCCATGTGGTGGAAGGAGTCCTGGCGATCACCCCGATTTTGTAGATGAGATGAGGGAATGGGGCTCCGGAAGGTCAGTGACTTACCCGAGGTCTCACTGCCAAGGAGCGTCATAGTCTGAATGCGCTCTGCTTGCTGGGCTAATTGTTAGCCTGTGAGCCTGATGTCTCTCTGGATTTTTCTCTCATGGATTATGATCCAAGTCCTGGAAGGGACCTCGGGAGTTTTGTGACTCACGCACCTGCCTGGAAGCCTGCTTGTGTCTCTCATATTTTGGTTCTGATGATGTCCAGGGAAGAAGAGCTTTATCATTTATCGATCTTGTAGCACACACTGTAAAACACTTTGTGTTTAGATCTGATTGAGCTCTCTCAGATTAACCCTGGCCTCCCCGGCAATGAAACGCTTGGTTGTGACTCTGCCAAGGGTTTGTCTCTTGCGGTGCAGGTCACTTTTCAAAGGGATCCTCTTTCCCTCAGTGTCTCTTCTCCAAAGAACGTGACTTCTGAGCCTACCAAAGTGACTGCAGTGCTAAAAATTCTTCCCCCGGAAAAACAATTGTGTAGCTGTTAGATAAGTGACTAAAGCGAGAGTTTCTTTCCTGTGGTTGGGTGTGTGACACTGGCTTTTTCTCAACTGTGTAATATGGATATACCCATATGCACCGTGGGAGAACGGTATGCTCTCCATAGCATACTGTGTTGGTAAAAATGACCTTGGAGATGTATTTCAAAGAGGAACCGAGCTAGACCGACAGGGTGGAGTTTGGAGACAGTGCGCAGTGCAACCCTTTTTTGTTTTCTGTCCTATTTGGGGAGAGAGCTTTTCAAATTAACCTGGAATGAATAGAGAATATAGCGGGAGACATGGGACTAGATTTTGTTAAGAGTCTGCCTTGTAACTGTATCCTCTTCCCTCCTACCACCGTTAGTATTATTATCATTGCTTTGTACTGAGGAAGCATTCATTATAGAAGACACTGCAAGGGTTTTGAATGCTGCTTCTGAGAGCAGAGGCTGACAGGGACCATACGGCTTTATCATTCATTAATTCCTGCGTTCATTCATTGAGCTATTTAAACTTCTGTGTGTAAGACGGCAGCCCCAGATGGTCTTTTGGTGCCAGCTTTAGCTCTGAGACCTCAGGCCCTGACAGTGAGGGCACAGAGAGCAGCTGAGGGTACTAAGTATCTGCAGCCATTAGCAAACAGCTTACATGTTTCGGGGTACAGGAACTAGAATCCCTATCATCTCCAGCGTCTTAGGAATCGTTTCCCCTTTAAAAAAAAGAAAAGCCCAGTGTGAATCAGTAAGCTCGCTTCTATTATTGCAGAAGGGGTCACAGTATCTGATTTTGAGAGTGGAATTGATGTCCATGTGCTTATTCATGGATCTCCTCAGTCATGGCTCTCTGCCTTCTGTTCTGGAAGGAGTTCTCTTTAACATCAAGGTGAAACTGAGATGGTCTCCCTCCTCTCCCCCCTTCCTCTCCCCGCCCCGTCTCTCCTTCCCTTCTGAACTCTCTAAAAGACACTTAAGCTGTTAGGAAATGCCAGTAGGGGTTGATGAGTGTATTATAGATAGTGGTGGTGATTTTCTTAGGCAAGGGGGACGTGGCTCACGTAGGTGGGCTACCCATGGTGTGGCAGGCTCTGAGCTCAGCGTTGGTATACATTATTTCATTCAATCCCCAGGACAGGCCTTGGGCATCCTGGTGTTACGGATGAGAAACCTCATTTGGATCCATGAAAAGTTCAAAGAGGTTAGCTATTTAGTCCAAGCTTTTAAGTTGGATAGCAGGAAATCAAACCAGGACTGCTTATGGCTTAGCCTGTGCTCTTAGTGCCTTCTTGGATTTTTCCCTCGGGTATTGAGATAGGCTGGCTTCTGCGTGGATGGGTAGACAAGGGCACCCAGGTAGAACCGCCTTCACCAGACTGTGGTTATGCCTGCCTCCCATGTTTGCATCCTCAGTGGGCTCAGTCCCATTTGGGGGCTGGAGATGGGGCACACGTGTGTCCTAACCCATGTCAGGCTTCACTGAGCTGAGACTGGCACTGGGGGAGGGGAGCTTTGGGAGGAGCTGGGTGGAAGAAGGGAAGAATATGGGGCACCTCCCGATTCTTGAGCTTCCTGTTTCTTCTAGTGGAACTCATGTTGGCCTTTCAATCCAAATGAATGCGGCAGCTGTCTAAGCAACTTGTTCCAGTGCTGACTACCTGGAGAGTCCTGGTTCCCCAGAAGTAATAGCTGGTCTGTGCTGAGTGACATTGGTGACATCTTTCGTTTAGCCAGGTCTTTGGCTAGACTGAAAATTGCTGTAGCTTTCTCTGGCATTCCAGGCCCTTGAAGCCAGACTGCTCACTCTTGGAGACATCTGGAGGTTGAGGAGTTCCCCAAGGCCAGAGTTAGGAGCATGGAGAGGTCCAGATGTTTTGCATAGTTTTTCTGCTGCCCTGACCAGGAATGTGTTCCCTCAGGACAGGTTATGGCCTGGAAGTGAGCCTAACGTAAACATCCTTGCTGAGGCCAGTCCCCTTAATCGAATAGAAACGGTTTGGGGATAAGTGGGGTTGGAGGTGGGGGCAGGGAGGAAAGGAAGCAGGGAAGAGGAGAGATTTAGCAATTGAATTTAGAGACTGTTGGGGGCTGTTCTCCCAGTGGGTTCCCAGGCAGATGCTGAGCAGGAACTGGCTTCTTCACAGAGTTGGTGTAGTGCAGACCTGCCTGTTCTCTTCGGGGACTCGGTTCTCTTAGACAGTGTGATATGTTGAGGGAAAGCATGGAAGTCATGGTTCATTTGAACAGCTGGGCAGAGCAGTGAGGGAAACTGGGGTGTTCTAGAAGAGCCAGGACGGGGGAAGGAGCCGGTGTGGGTCACGTGAGAACTTCTGGAGGGCCTTCAACATCATATTCAAAATCGTACTGCTTTGGAAGTTTTGAGGGAACTAGACCCCCAGCAAAGGGATATGAAGAATGTGGGAGAATCGTGTGTATGTGTATGAAGGGGGTTCTTGGTGGGGACCTGGGTGTCACAGAGAGTCTGGCCCTCCTCACTGTGTCCCCTGCCCCTTTTCTTCCTCTTTGAGGGGCTCCGGCTGTCTGGGAGATTCTGGGTAGTTGACCCAGACCGTAAGGTGAAAGATTGGGTGCACAGTGGTCTTCTGCAGCAACTTACATACAGACCGCCCCCCCCCCCCGGCCCCCACAGCAGTTAATCTGGGTCACTGGGGGGGAAGTTACATGTTGCTAATCTAACTTGGATAGTTTTTTCTTTTGTAGGGGAGTCTAGGCACACTCCAGGCAAAGCCATAGCAACTGCTCGTGCCGGCTAGTCAACCTTTAGGGCTTTTGTGTGAGGCTGGTTTCAAAGCGTTGGCAGAGATGCCAAGACTGGTGTGTTGGTTTTGCTGGTGCAGATTCTAGGAATAAGGGTCTGGCATCAAGGAAGACCCAGCACCACGGAGGCTGCACAAACCTTGCTCTTCTGACGTCTGGGAATCTTGATGCTTGAGTGTGCCAAGCAGAGGGAGGACAGAAACAATTTCCTTTGCCTTCAGGATGCAGGATCTAATCTAAACATGATTAAGCTGATCTGATTTTATAGATTGGAATTTCTAAGTGATAGAAACTGATGAAGTTAATGTGAAATATTTACTTAATAAAAAGCCTCATTACCTGATGCTGAAGGGTAGAGGAAAAAAAGATCCTTGGTAATGTGTCTGATCTTTTGGAAATGAAGTTGGGTTAAAGTTTTCTTGGTAAAAACTGAATTCTGTGATCTTGTTTTTGCACATGCTGTGCTTAAATATTAACACCAATTGAGCAAATTGCCTTTTAACTGCCTTTATTTGCTTTCATTAACAGTATAATTTAAAAGCTCAAGAATTTGCATGGAACCTGTTGTGCATGTTGGGGGCGGGGGACTATTCATAAATTAATTAATCCTGAGAACATTATCTTTAAGGAAGGTCATGAAACACCAGCATCGTTTCTGAAAAGCAATGACATGTTTTTCTTGGGGACTTGATGTACTTTTGGCTTTGAGAGCTGGGTAGGGGTGTGTGTGTGTGTGAGTGAGTATGAGATAACTTGGCTGGATCCAGAAAGATTTTAATGACTGGACATGTTTTAAGTTGAATGAACCTAATTACACTAGTTTCCAGAAAGCTAAAGGCAATACCATTGGTATTTAAGCACTAGTTTCAAAATTAAAACCAACCTATATAATTGGCTGTGCTCCTTAAATTGTTTATCTCCCCTCCCGTTCTTGACCCCTCGGCCCCCCTTCCTTCTCGCTCTTTTATTTCCACACCAACAGGGAACAGAAAGAGAGAGAGAAACTAGCCCGTGCTGCTAACCACGAGATTGTTCTTCCAGCGTGTAACATTCACTACATTGTCCTTTCATGAAATGCCTCTAAATATGTGAAAAGTTTCCAGAATGAGTTCACTGAAATCAGTTGCTTCCTTCTGTACAGATGTTTTTGTGGTTTAGAACCTCAGCCAAGGCAAACATTATGACTGAGATACAGAGACCACCGTGTCCCATGAAGGACTGGAAGTTCCTCTGGGACTTATTTTGCACAAGCTCTTCTGACACCTCTGTGTCAACAGTTCTTCATTCAGACTTTCATCCTCCTTCCGTCTCCCTCTCCCAGTGCTATTGGTTTGTTGTGGGTGGTGTCCCTAATTAATTTAATCTGCAGTCTAGTTTTTCAGGGTCCACAGATACCAGAATGCTGAATTTATTTATCTGTAGTGTTTTCGTTGGCTATTGTTAAAACACCTTTTTCCTCTTTTTTTTTTTTTTTTTTTAACGCTCTCTGTTCTTTCTTGAGGCTTCCAGTCCTGCTTCAGTAAAGAATCTCTTTCTTGTGAGCACTTGTCAGGTGTGTTTTCTTGGGTGTGTGGGGATAAATATATGTTTCAAATAATATGTATTTTTAAAAGGTCATATATGAAACCTAAAGTATGTAGAGGAAAAGATGGATAAGCTTGACTACATCAAAAATTTAAAACATTTTGCTTTTTTATTGGGGTTTTGTCTTTTCCTTACACATTTGTTGGTTCTCTTTCTATATAAATCAGAAATGTTAATCCTTTATCTGATGAATGCATAGCAGATATTTTTCCCAGTCTATTATTTGTCCTGTAATTCTGATTCTGGTTTATTTTATCATATAATGGTTTTATAATTTATTTCATTTTAAAATGTCACAGTGATGTCTGTAGAATGGATAGTATAAAGCTTTTAATGGCCATATTTTAGAATTTGAATTTGGGAAGAGTATTCAGGAGAGAGAGAGAGAGAGAGAGAGAGAGAGAGAGAGAGAGAGAGAGAAGAATGAATGATGTTAACAGAAAGATTGATTTTTGTTTTTTCTGTGAAGAATTCCACTGTCTCCAGAGGACTTTTTCTCTAAAGGAAATATTGTTCTGGTGCTTTAGCATGTACTTGCAGCACAAAGATTTTCCTGTTCTAAAGAGACTTATTCTAAGAGTTGTCCACAGAAGGCAGCTCCACCCAGTTCTTTCTCTAGTCCTCCCCAGTCTTTAACATCTAGTTGAAACGAAAACTCCGTCAAGCCATCTCTTTCCATACACTTCATTTTTACCTCTCAAAGCTTTCTGGCTCATGGCAGAAATACTTCTGCATATCAAAACTTTCTTTGAGTTTCTCTTGAGAGCAAAGACCTTCTCATTCTGTCTTACTCATCTTTGAATCCTGCACTGTCTTTAGCAGTCAGTGTATAATAATGATTTATGAATAAGCAGTTTACCAAACAGATCAACTCTCATCCATTCCTTTTTCCTACACACTCTTCTGAGAGGTACATCCTTCAAAGAGGTATTTGGGGCCTTGAAGTCCAACATTGCATGTATTTTGCATAAATAAGGTTGCCTTAGAAACTGGTTGGAGTTTTGAGAAGAAAAAAAGGGTTGAGAACCAGGGAAGAAGGAATTCCAGAGCTGCTAGCATGGATCTCAGCATATTCCCAATCTAAAACACATTTGATCATGACCTTTCCCCAAAGGTGAGTTTTGGCAGCTTATTCAACAGGTATTTATTGAGTACCTGACAAGTGTTTTGCTTTGAGTGAGATGATGTAGCACAAATACAATAACTCATGATCTTTGCTCTTGTGAAGTATTCATAGTTTGGGATTTGTTCACGGAAAGGTGTTTAAAAAAATGCAGACATTTGGTAAATGACCCTTCCATGTTATCTTATCCCTCTTTCTATTTGAATTACCCATCCACTCAATTCCTTTTCCTAAATGAAGCTGGTTGGCGCTGTCTTTTTCAAAACCAACTCTATTGAGGTTGTTGGGGGCAGCCGTAAGTTAGCTATCTGGTCATCCAGTTAGTCTTCAACTGAAACCTGGCATTCCTTCTTTTGTTTGAGTATTCATTTATTCATTCAGTTAGTCATTCAACAAAAAGTTGTTTCATCAATATTGGCTAGGCTAGTCAAGTTTTAAGTACGTAAGCTCCCAGTGTTTTTCTACCAGAATGCTGATTTCTTAGTGGAAATAATGGATGGTAGGGATAAAACTGTTATTGAAAACCTTATCCCATGGGTTGTCTTATAACCTCCAGGTGATTCAGTAGAAATAGTACTTTTTGTATCTCCTTCACGTATTTTCAGAAAATCAATAGAAATACTTGGGTTCTTCTCTTAAGGGTCTAGAATAACCTTATATTCTAATTAGAGGTGATTACTGGAGAATGTGTTCCTGATACTCAACACGGTGTCTGCCACAAAGTAGGGGACCAATAAATGTTTGCTGAAAGACACAATAATGGATGAAGACCTGAGTTAGGAAATTGATGAGAGAAGTTATTTTGCGGTAAGGAGGGCAGGAGGAAAATCTGATTGGGGAGGGACATATGAGGAGCTTCAGTGTATATGTGTGGTTGGTTGTAACATTTTTAGACCTTTTGAATAGCTGAAATATTTTAAAAATGTCTTACTATTCTCCCATCTGACTGATCTGTGTCTTTCCAGCTTTAGTGCTATAGAGAGAGAATATTTAAGCTGTTGTACAGTGGTATCTTGGTTTTCTAATGTAATCTGTTCCAGAAGACCTTGGAGTTCTGAAACGTTCGAAAACAGCCGAGAGCTAGGCCTCAGGGTTTTGCACTCGGTGGAAGCCACGTGACATGTTTGACTTCTAAGGCATGTTCATGTTTGACTTCTAAGGCATGTTCGAATGCTTCTGGGTTTATGGCGTTCGTAAACCGAAATGTTCGTCAATGGAGATGTTCGAAAACTGAGGTACTACTGTATTTGTAAAAAAAAAATAAAAGTTTGCTTCTGTTCTTAACAGTTCTTTGTAGGAATAGAACACATGTTACTTTTCAATACATTGGATGAAAGTCAGGGTGGAAGCTAAGGTGTTCCCTTGAATGTTCTAGTCCTAAGCTACAGAGGCACAGAAATAAAGATCTTAGGAACACAATTCCTCCCTCGCTCTGTCCTTCCATACTTCTTTCCTTCCTTCCTCCCTTCTTTTGTTAAGGGGGAGGTCGGAGAGAATTGAGTAAGGATGGAATAGTGCTGCAAACTTCTAGAGCTATTTAATTTATCTTATCTTCACCTGAGGAGCTGAAGCGTTTACAACCTCTGAGAAAGACCTTCTAGAGAAAGGAACCTTTGCTTTTATATGTGGAGGTGACCAGAGCAGGGACAGTGTGGGTCGTCAGCACCATTTAAAGTATTTGGGGTCTGTCTCCTATTCAGAGGTCAAAGGTGAGACAGACTTTTTGTTGGTGTTGTTATCCTCCCCCCTCTTTTTTTTTTAACTCCTTTTCCTTGTTATCTCAACTTCCAAACATCAGCTTTGAAGTCTATTGTTGGGACTTCAAGAGGACTCTTAGCACATCGGCAGGTGTTGGTTTTAGTGAGCAGGCGAGAGTCACGCATTCCTCTAGGGAGAGGAGTGGGTTGCACACACTCCCTCCTAGCTTTTTCCCTGGAGCAGCACCAAGCTGCGTTTCCTGCACTGGGAGCAGGAGTCCAGGGGTGGCCTCTTCTCAGGCCCTGGGCCCTCTGAGGGTGTCTCCCGATGGCGTGGCGGGTGTGCCCCAGGGGTGTGCGGACTTTCTCCCCATCTTTTTAAAGCCTGTCCTAAAGGATCTGTCTTCCTTCAGAGCTGCTGAGAAGAGGTTGTCTAACAGCCACGTATTAAGGTTTCATTAATCAAAGACACTTCCACTGCCCCTTTACAGAAACACAACTGCTTTGGCTGTCTTCTGCTGACAGCCTGCTAATTTATCTTTCCTGGAGGAAGGGAGGGGAGAAGGACAGAGAGGCAGGCGGTGTCTGCCTGCTCTGCAGAAGGGATCGCCACACCAGTTCCTAGCATCATAGGTACGTTCACATGTTGCCTTTCATGTTTTGTTCAGAGCAGTCGGCTGCAGGCTGCCTCCCCTCCCGACCCTGTCCACTCAGCAGGGGATTAAAACTCCCGAAAGGAGACACTGGAGATGTGTTTACGTGGTCTTCTTTTTTTTTGCCAAGAAAATTTTCATTTCCAATTCCCAGCCCCAAGGTTTGCTGAAATTGGGGGCGGAAAGTGCTAGAAGAAAGAAATAAGTATTGATGCCTTTGTTTAAGTGTGTTTAATGGACCTTCTAGGTGAAGTGAGGGGGTGATGGGGACATTAATACCTGGTGCTACTGACCTGGAGTGGTACAGTCTTCCTTTTCAGTCTTGCTGAACTACTCACTCTCAGGTTGGAATCTGACCTTCTGTAACCCTCAGCTCAGAAGATAGATATTTGGGCATTTGGAAACCTCTCAAGGCCTCCTAAGTAGGTGATTGAGCTGTGTGTGTGTGTGTGTGTGTGTGTGTGTGTGTGTGTGTGTGTATGTTTAGAGATAGGTCTCCACTGGGAAGTAGCTTTGAACTCACTTTATTCAATTCATCAATTATTTACCGAATACCTACCAGATGTGTTTAGCTCAGTTGGAGAAGTAATGGTGAGGCACAATCCTTTTCCTAGCTCTTAATTTGGGGTTAGTACTAGTACACAAATGGCTATAATAAAAGATAGAATAAAACATGTTCCCCTAAAACAATTAGAAAATGCATTGGAAGCTCCAAGAGGGGCATGATCACATCTGACATATTCATTCTACAAGTATTTATTGAGTCCTACTATATACCAGACAATGGGGATACAGAAATCCAAAGACATGGTCCTTGCCCCCCAAAATCTTATAAGCTAGTAGGGAGAGGCAATACATAGACACGACAGTGCATTATAGTATAATAAAAATGGTAATAAAATGAAGAAAACAATATAGAGGGAACGGAAGTGAAGCAGTGATTGGCTATGCTCTGGGAGGGGCTGCAGGCAAGACTTTGCTGAGAAGGTGACATCTGAGGAGCGTTTTGAAAGAGGAGAGAAGAGCAATGGTTAGACGAGAGGGAAGGAAATTCCAGGTAGAAGAAACAGCATGTGCAAAGGCCCGGGGAAGAAGGAGCAGAGAAGGACAGGCCATTTGGTTTCACTGGAGCTTGAGATGTATGAAGATAGTCAATCAGAGGTAATGTTGAGCCTATTATGAAGGTTTTGTTTGCTCAACAAAGGACCTAAATTTTATTCTTGTACATTTGGGGCAAGATGTTGAAAGATTTTCATCAGGAAAGTGAAATAATAGGCAGTACATTTTTAGAAAGAGCACTCTGAGTGTAGCATTGAAGATGGGTATGTGGGAGTCAGCCTGGAGTTAGAGGCACCACTTCGGAGCCTGTTGAGTGGTTTGGGTGAGAGATAATGCAGGCTGAATTATGGCAGTCGCAAAGGAGGAGGGGAGGGCCTTGTAGATTGCAGGGGTAGGAGGGAGTTGAGAGACATCCTGAATTTTGGCTTTAATAACTGGTGGATGGACTATAAACGAAGTTTTGGGTGGAAAAATCATTAAGTTTATGCTTTGGACATGCTCTTTGAAGAGATCTTGGAAAAACTCTGTAGAGGTAGTCTGCGTATTTGCAATGGGTCAAAGATATTTTGACAAGCAGAAGTTGTCTGTATACTAATTCCGTTGTGTCTATTGACTTTTGATGACATTTTAAAGTATACAAGAATCAGGGGTATCTTAATTCCATGTCAGAAGGCAGTATTTTTGGAGTCCCTTGAATAATGAAAAGTGTTTTCATCAAAGACCTTTATTCGTGTGTGTGCTGACATCTGGAGAGCAGAGATAGATAATTTCCTTAGGTTTGGATTCCCAAGCCATGAGCTCTTCCCTTGCTCCTAATTAATCCTTTGTAGTTAGTGACTGATGAAATCATGACTCTATGAAATTTTAATCCTAGACACAACTGACTTTATCACAGGACCCCAGGTGTGTGTCTGAAATTAGTGTGTTGAATCTATTGCATATTTGATTACTTTATAAAAGCCACAGGATCTGGAGAAAACAGGCTAGAGTTTTGGGGAGGATTTTTTTTTTTTTTTTTTGGTATTCTTGACTAATTCTCAAATGTATATCATAGAATCTTAGAACTTAGAGATCACAGTTATCTTATCTGAGGAAACACGTCCTGAGAGTTGAAGTGACCAGTCCTTTGGCCTCCTGCTTCATAGTCCATTTCTTCTCTCTCCCCCTAAGAGAATAGGTTGAAGAGAATCAGTCTCAAATGACGGGTTAGGAAGATAATAATGTTTCTAATGAAAGGAGGGTTAGGATGTGTGTAAGTGATGAGACCGAGTGTTCCAACTTCCATGGTTTTACTTATCTCAAAGTAATGAACTCTGGACTGGAACAGCAAAGGATCGGGGGTACACAAATTACTCAGCCTGTGACTTGGAATTCAGTTGACATTTCAGGTTGACCTTTATGATGAAGAATTAAGGGGGTGGTGTATGTGAGTGAATGAGTGTGTATGTGTGTGAGTGTGTCTGAGAAGTGAGTGTGTAAGAATGTATGGAAGTGTGTGTTGAGTGTGTGATTGAGAGTGTGTGTGAGTGTGTGAATAAGTGTCTGAGAAAGTGTATGAGACTGTGTGTGCGTGCGTGCGTGCATGTGGGTGTGTATTACAGGTTTACTCTTCACCAGCACCGTCCCCTTGGGGAACCCTGGACTCACTTGTAGGATTTCCTATGAAGGATTCGTACTAGGGGCCTATTAATTCGGTACCCACTGCTCTTCTGAGTGATGCACAAGGCCCTCCCCCTGTTAACGCTAGCAAGACCTAACAGTAACAGATGCTGTGTTTGTGTGAGGGGTGGGACTACAACAGCTTAGACTTGGACAGCGTGGTGGAGAACTTCTGTCTGGTCTCACCTGCAGAGATAGAAAACTTCTGTTTGTGATGGGAATTATGGGTTTTCACAACAACCAGAGCAAGAGCTCTCCTCGTGAGTGCCTCTGTTATGTCAGTCCTAATATTAGGGGCTTTAAAAGTCAAATTTTATTTAATCCTCAGAACAAGTTTGTGGTGAGTATCATTAAATCGGCATACAGATAATAAATTAAAGCTCAGGGTGGTTAAGTGCCTTGCCCGGTATCACACAGCTAGGAAGTGGTGGAGCCGGGATCTTGACTCCAATACCCCAGCTCTTCCCACTGCCATGGCATGCTGCTAGTGAGGGAAGCTTTTATCACCAGGGATTCACTCTGGAGGGAGAGAGAAGCACCACTCTTTACAAGAGCGATTTCTTAGGAGAAAGATTACAGAGTTGTCTCCAATGATTACAAGAAGGGCAGAGTCCTGTGGACACAGTTGGAAAATCTTGGAGGCAGAGGAAAGAGCTGGGTAGCCTGTTGGGACCTTTGCAGGAGGGAAGCCTGTAAGAGGAAAGGTGGGACTCTACATCCAATCACTCAGAGGTACCTGAGGCCAATGAGAGTCTTTCCCAGGGACCAGAGAGGCTGTTGGAGGCCCCCTCCCACCCACCCGCAGGCCTCTGTTTGGGAGGTTCTCTCAGGATTCCAGAGGCAGAACCGGCACTTCCTAATGAGCAGGACAGGATGTCCCCAGCAGGGAGTGAAGAGGCTCCCCCCGCCCAGACCTTGTTTTGGCTCCAGGTAGCTTCAGTCATCTTGAACTTCCTGTCCCCTGCTGTTTCATACCTCTCCTTTTCTTCAGTCCATTCTGTATCATCCTTTAAAACTGAGTTTTCTTTTTATCTATGTTATTGTCCTCTGAAGTGGAAGAAAGTTTCTCTTCTCTTTTATCCCATTTTCTTCAACCACTGCCCCTCTGGGTACCTACTCCATATTCACTCCAGGGAACCATTGAGTTTGAGTTCCTCTGCATGCTTTTTCTGCATCTCTTTGGGTGCTTTATTTATTTAACTCGATCACAAGCTCTAAAGCGTGGCATCATCATGTTAGGAACCAAGTCCTAAGGGCTTTCCCAGGGACCTGAGAGCCTTGGTCAGAATCTATAGATTATGATGATGGTGATTGGTCTGGAGCTGGGGTGACGTGCCGGGAGTTGAACAAGAAAGGTGAAAAAGGGAAGGGCCAGAATGGGCCCTCGGGTGTCTGTCCCCTCATCGGCCTTCATCTCTAAATCTTCTGCTTGTCCCTCAGGACTTTTCTTTCCCTCTTTTGGGAAGTTATGTAGGCTTAGCCTCTCCAAGATGGTGCCTCCACTGACAAGGCCTTGCCAGGGAGCCAATCTCCATAGTTTAATAGTTGGGGGAAAAAAGCTAGCGGGCCAGTCGTGGATGCCTACTTGCAGTTTCTGGATCCTGTGAACTCCTGCCTGACACATGTTCAGAGAAACCTTTGGATTGTACCGAATCATGGGAACAAAATGATGTCCAGACCCCACTTTCCTAGTGAGGAAGCTTTTCCATTGATGTGTTAGGCACTGATGAACAACTAACTCTCCAGGATCAAAACACCTGGTTTGTAGCATTGGTTAATTTCCATCATATAAAGATTGCCACCATGGCTGGTTTCAAGTTGCTAACATGGTCACTGAAGACAGAGTTGGGAAGAGATACCCACGGTGGTGTGAACTGGCTCCAGAACACCACAGCTTCTGAAGGGAAGCACCGAAGTACCAGCAACCCCAGTCAGGCTCTAGAATGGAGGTCTAATCCTTAGTTGGGCTGCCAGTAAGATGGGGGAGGTTATTTCCTTACCAAAATCAAAACATGACGTCCATTGATCTGTTCTTTGTCTCTGCTGTTCCCATGCCTGGTTCTTGATTCTGGCTAGCATCATGGATGTTAAGTAAAAATACTGCATACATTGCTATCATTAGTTGAATACTTATGTACATTATCTCATCGAATCATTGCAATAAACCCACGAAATAGGGACTATTATTATCTCCATTTTATAGATGAGCAACTGAGACACAGATGGGTAAGTTACTTGCCCAGGGTTACGTAGACTGCAAGCATAGAGCCAGAATTTGAAACTAGGATTGTCTGATCCCAGATCCCAAACCTTCACCCACTGTATTATACTGCCAGTTTTATAGCATTTCACAGATGTCTCTCAATTTGACTCTACTCCCCAAGGGAGGGTCCTCTAGCACAACCTTAGGTCCTTATGGCAGCTCTTCATTTTGGACTGTCAAGATAGATTCTCTGAGATGTGAGATGTCATGACCCCATCTTCAGTCAGTTTGGTTGCGAGGAACTGCCTGTCCTCAAAGATACTTCCTGAGCTCCAAGATTACAGATTTCACGGAGGACTGAGATGGCTGCATTCTTCATAGACACTGGGTTTGCCTGTTCCAAAAATGGTGATTTCTATAGCAACCATTTATTCTAGCAGATGTGTGCCTGGTATGGTTGGCAGAAGGTGAGATCAGAAATGGAAACGGCCTTTTATTCTTTACTTGCTGAATGCACACCCTGTATGTGAGGCACTTAAGAGGGAAAATCATGGCTTCCGTAGGAACTGTATAAGATATATGGCTCAGCAAGAGATAATTGTTGTTTAAGACTGATTTTTGTCTGGAGCTTGAGTTGGGTTGCATTTGGTTTCTGCTTCTTTAAGGAATGTTTTTGGCAGATGTACCTGTTGGATTCATTTCAGTGGATGTTTGCCACTTTGGTTTCTGTAGAATGTGGACATTTACTGTGGGGGTAGCCAGTTAAACATGGAGAAGACACTGTCTCAGCTCTTACAACATCTCAAAGTCTGTGTTCATGTATGTTGCTTACAGCTCTTTTGGTTGTAGATTGAAAAAAAAAAAAACAACCCAATTTGTGCCAGCTTAAACTAAACAAGAGGATTTGTTGTCATAATATGGGAGTGTTTCATTGAGCCCAAGGGCAGGGACACAGCCCCACCTTCGAAAGGTGAGTGAAGGGAACTAAGTACTAGCTGTAAGAAACTCAGGCAGGATGCTCTTTCTTTTTCTTGTCCTCGCTTTAGTCTGCATACCTAGTTTCATTTTCATCTCTCTGCAGATGAGAGGGAGTCGAAAAATGATGACCCCAGGATTCCCAAATTTACATGTGACAAGAGCTGATTGAACTTTCCCTGTGTGAGTCCCAAATTCTAGAAGAGAAGGAATCTGTCCAATGGATCTTGCGTAGGTGTCCGACCTTGGCCAATCAGTCACTGAAGGCTTTGTGGTGAGGGCCCTTGTTTTAGCTTGGGCTGCCATAACAAATACCACAGGCTGGGCGGCTTCAACAACAGAGTTTATTTCTCACGGTTCTAAGGGTAGGAAGATCCAAGATCAAGATCCAGCACAGTCTGGATCTGGTGAAGGCTCTCTTCCCAGCTTGCAGATGGCTGCCTTTTCGCTGTGTCCTCACATGGCGGTGGGTGGTTGGGGGTGGGGGAGCATGCAAGCGAGTACAAGCTCTCTGCTGTCTCTGCTATAAGGACACTAATCTATTTGGATCATGACATCACCCTTATGACCTCGTTTAACCTTAATTACCTCCTAAATACAGTCACATTGGGGGTTAGGGCTTCAACATATGAATTTGGGGGGACGTCATACAGTACATAGCAGTCTTGTAGTGTAACATGGCTGCCGAGATCCACCCTTGGGCCCTGTCGATTGGAGGGGGACTTATCAGACCCCCCAGAAGGAGACCACTATAGGTGGGAAGGCTGAACACAATGGCACATGCCACATCAGAATCTGACCCTCACTGTCAATGCACTGCATTAAGGGTGCATGACCCTGCTATGTATACGTATGCACGTATGTGTGTGTGTCTGTGTGTATGAGGTCTGACAATGAAGTTCGTGAACTCATTCTAGAAAAAGTGCTGCATACCTCATTGCTGAATATCACTATGGTCACCTTCAAAGTACTCCCCTTGGGAAGCTATGCACCGTGCCTAGTCCATCTTTCAAAGCAATTTTGGAACTCTTTTTCTGGAATGGCCATCAGAGCTGTCATCATATTACCCTTGATGTCCTGAATGTTGTCAAAATGTCTTCCTTTCAGTATTTCCTTTGTCTTCAGGAAAAGAAAAAACTCATTGGGGGCCAGATCAGGTGAGTAGGGAGGGTGTTCCAATACAGTTATTTGTTTACTGGCTAAAAACTCCCTCACAGACAGTGCCATGTGAGCTGGTGCATTGTCCTGATGCAAGAGCCATGAATTGTTGGCGAAAAGTTCAGGTCACCTAACTTTTTCACACAGTCTTTTCAGCGCTTCCAAATAGTAAACTTGGTTAACTGTTTGTCCACTTGGTACAAATTCATAATGAATAATCCATCTGATATCAAAAAAGGTTAGCAACAGTGTTGCAACAACTTCAGGGGCTTAATTGTCAGACCTTGTATACCTATACATACATCCACACATATATATGCACACACACACATGTGTGTGTATCTATATGTATATATAAATATATATATAACATATAAATAAACATATATATAAAACTAGAGTGGACTTTTTAGAGAAGGCATGAATGAATTTTTGAGGATGGCCTTTGGTCGCTGTTGGCTATTAACACGGTAATGAGCTGCTTTCCACATTGGTTTACACATGGAGTTTGTAATTAAATACAAATTTCCATTTCTCATGCTCATGGGCTCTCTGTCTTCCAGTGGAATCAAGGAAGAGCTGGATTTACAGTTTTCCCGTCTTTTAGCTCTACAATCCAGAGGAATTAAGTGTCTCTTACTGACAGTGGCCTTAAAATTGGGTTTTTAATAAAATAAAAAAAGGCGATATGGGGCCATGCACTCCTGTCACCTATGGTTAAATGAATATATGGGCGCTTTTTGCAGCATTTGCCCCCAAGCCAGTGGGATACATGCTGCTACAGAGACCAGATGACGAATATGTTTTTAAACTTGGAACCCGTGAACCATTTATTATTTCTGAATTAGGAATCAAAACATATGAATAATCCCAATAGGGTTTCAGCAGATATATTCTGCTTTTAAGGCCACTTTTCTTTGGGGAGATGGTCGGGGGTGACGGGGAGCAAAGTCCAGCTTGAGTCTCTCTGTGACTTAGGACATCCGTGTCATGTTTGCTCAATTTACCAGTCACCGTAATTATGAGAGGCACATCGCTGCAGGGTCAGGGTAACTCATGGAAGCAAACAGCCTTCTTTATTTTTTAATACATCAGTGTCACCAGTGCTTACAACAGAGGCTGTGAGAAGAAGATGGGCTCTGGGTGGCCACGTGTACAGCTGTGATGACTGAAAAGGCAACAGCCTGCAGTAGAGTTTTCAGGCTTACCTTAAATGCCTCTACCACCCTCTCCTGTCTCTCACCATCTCTCCCTTCATCTCTTCCCCCAGCCTCCTACCAAACAAGGTCCGGGAACTGAGGTGTTCTGGGATTCCACCCTTGCTAAACTCTGGGATTAGGGTCGGTCATTTGGAAAGGGGACGGTGGGAGAGGAAAAAATACCCAAATATTAACCCCTTGGGCCCATAGCACTGAGAGGCCTCACCATTTGGGCCACTGGCAAATCAGCGTCTCTTGGCCACATCCCTGAAACCTGAGCTTGACGCAGAAGGAGACAGTTAAGCCAAGCCAGGGTGATGAAAATCTCTCTGTCCTTAATAACTCTGCCGGGCACACCTGTTCCAGCCTCTCAGTCACCCTCATTGTCAGTGGGATACCGGAATTGAATGACTACCGAGTACAGAGTGAAGGGGCTGTGGAGGAGGAAGGGTCATGAGCAAGAGAGAGGCAGTGTCTTGTCCTCAGGGAGCTTGCGTGCGACTGGAGTGTGTTCCTCCGTCCACCTACCTAGCACTAAGGGAACGGGCCAAGCCTGTGGGGGCAGGAGGGCACTAACCATTACTGATTCTCTTCTCTGTGCCAGGCACAGATTCTACACCCTCTACCTTCCTCAGCTAATTGGTTTCCTTTAAACTTTTGCTGGAGTTAAAAAGAAAAAGACATTTTAAGAAACGAAGGACTACAAAGATATATGAAGAGTTAACAGTATCCCTCATCCCCCCTGCATTTCAACCCTCCTCTCAGGAAACTAGTATACGTTTTATTTTTAAGAACTACTTTCAAACTTAAAAGTTTCAAGAAAAATACAAAGAACTGCCATTTTGCCTTTACCAGTTTGGGGTTTACCAATTTTTAACATTTGCCCCCCTGGGTTTCTTCCTGATCTAGCCTAAGCATAGAGCAGCCTTTTGTGGTAAGAGGTAGATGGTATTCTCCTTTTCCATTTGGACGCGAGGAAGTCGTGGCCCAGAGCAGTTTGCCCAAGGTCACATAACTATCAAATGGCACAGGCAGGGTTCAGACACACTTCCCTATCATGTCACTTGTGTTTTAATTTTTGTCTTTCCTCTTAGGACTTCTAGTAGAACTCGTAGAAAGAGTAGAAAAGTAATTGCTAGGGGCTGGTGGAGGGGGATAGGAAGAGGTTGGTAAAAGGGTACAAACTTTCAGCTATTAGATGAATAAGGTCCTGAGGATCTACCATATAACGTGGTGACTATAGCTGTATAATTGAAATTTTCAAGAGAATAAACCTTAAATGTTCTCACCGAAGGGAAAAAAAAGATAAGTGTGTGGTGATGAGTGTGATAACTAGGTGGGAGGAATCATTTCACAATGTATGTGTATATCAAATCATTATAATGTACACTTTAAATACCTTACAATGGTATTTGTCAATTATAACTTTATAAAACTGAAAAAAAAACATCAAAGAAAAAAGAAAAAGAGAAGAACTAAGCCATCTGCATAGTTTGACACTGGGATCTGTGGAATACTGGGATACTATGAATACATAATTGATATTTAATAAATATTCGTTAATTGAGAAAAAAAAAAAAAAAAACTACAGAAACCACATCCATTTTCTTCACAGGGAGGGGATGTTACAGGAAAGGAGAAGGTGAAAATCTTCCTCCCATTGTCCTCCCGACCAGTGAGCTCCCCCTAGCCCACCGGTTTGGCTTTCCCTGGAGGGTGGGGGGCTGGGGTGATGGGCTGCGGAATGGGGGTCCAGGGTGCTATTTGTTGCAGGAGGGGCACCTTGCTTCAGACACTTTTTGCTTTGGACAGCTAGGTAAGGTGTTTCAGGATCAAACCCAAACCCATCAAGGAAATTCACCCCACAAATGCATTTTGTTTTCCATGAAGAGGCAACAGAGAGAACAAAGCAAGCAAAGTGGCCCTTCTCATAGAGAGATGAAATTCCATTGCCTTTTGGCCAGATCTGGGTTCACACATTCAAACTCTCGGAGCTGATGTGTCCTCAGAAGCAGAGAACTGGGGAGCATTGGTGCTGAGTCCTCGGTTATACCCAAGGCCCTCAGCCCCTGCTAAATGCGAACTCCCGGATGGAAAAGTTTGGAATAAGCTGTGCTCAAAGGTTCTGCCATTCTAAGGCTCTTTCTGGCTCTGAACTTTTTGCTTCTAAGATCTCTCACTGGAATTTACCCATTTTGCCCAGGCCTGGATAAAGCTTTTATCTAATGCCAGCTCTGCTTCAGCTGGTCTTAAAATGAGGTGGAGCTGCGGTTCTGTATTGACAAATCTAGAAGGGAGCCACCAACTAGGAGCTTGAGATCCCCTTCTCCCTGTTTCATTATCTGGGTGGAGCTTTTCTGGCAGCGGCGCCCCTGGCCCTGTTCCTCTCTGAGGGCACATGTCAGATAGTGGCCTGGGTGTAACGTGCGTCTGGACCGGCCTACTCAACTGGATCCTGTGGGGATGTCCCAGGAAATCCGCCCGTGAAGGAGCGGGGCTATGGGCTCTAGAACAGGGAAGGTATAATAGTAAGGCCCTTCACATCTGACTGGAGGGAGGAGCTACGTGTTGTTGAACGTAGCCTTGGCCTTGTCTTCATCAAGGGTGGGCTTGGGGACCTTGGCTGCAGGGACAGCAGCGAGCTGAGAGCTGAGGCAGTGGTCAGACATGACTGCCCCTCGAGGGAAGTTCTGAAAGCTATTCTCTGGAGACTTTTACAAACTGGAGGGAGGCCCTGTGTGTCCTCTGCTGAAGCCAGAGGCCCAGGTCATACTTGGCAGGGGTCCACTCCTGGCCCAAGAGCCCAGTGAGCTCCTGTACCTGTGGGGGCCCCCTGATCTCTCCACCTACCAATCCACAGCAGAATCTCTGCTCTACAAAATGACATTTAGTTTGAGACCAGCCGTAGTGTTCCTTATTGTTTTGGGGGCAATAGCCTCATCTCCCGCAATGGGGTGTGAGCATCCTAAAGGCCAGGACCTGTCCTGTGTCCTTTCAGTAGAGCAGAGGCGGGGAACGCTGGCTCCTGTACTCTGCCTCGGGCCCTGGGGTAGCTGTCCCTGGCTCCTGAATCAGGGTTGCCCTGCCTTTTCTTACCTGCTCCCCTCGCTGCATTCCCACCCCCAGGAACTCAGCCTACTCCTTTGAGTCACAGCCTGGTGATAGCAGTGTTTCCCCAGGGTCAGGTCCTATGGTGTGTGTGTGTGTGTGTGTGTGTGTGTGTGTGTGTGTGTGTATGCATATTTTAAAAGCCCTTCATGTGTGATATGCCGTCCTGGTGCAGCTCCTCTCATGAGTCTCACTCATGTAGATGGTTTTTCTCTTCCACAGCAGCCCATAGATCAAGGGGTTCCCAAAGTGACCTGCTGACCCACGGGGCACATGTTAAAATATCTTGGTCCACAGCGATGGGCTGGAATCAGAATCCCTGGAGTGGGAGTAGAAATCTGTATTACATATGCTCCCCAGATCATTCTAATGTGCACTGAAGTTAGAGAACCACTGTGAAGGTCTGAAGCACCCCACTTCCCTGTCCCCTCCCACCCACACACACACCCTGTTCAGTGGCAGCTTCTGCTGTTGAGACTGCTGGGCCTTCCAGGTGTCTGTGGGTACGTGGAGGAGTGTCTGAGTATGGAGTTGGATGGGCTCTCAACTAGGACTTGTGTCAGGGGTTAGAACAGGGAAGGATTGGAAGGGGGGGGGTCTCAGAATAGGGTTCTCGTGAGGCTGCTGGGGAGTCAGAAGGGCTTAGGGAAGGGCCTGCTCCATTGCTGGGAAGCTTGAAGCTGCCATTCACGTGGCCAGCCCATGGCCATGCAGATCTCTGATTCTCTCATCAGATGTCATATGTGCTCCCTTGGCCGTCCTGAAGTGGGGCTTTGGGAAGGGTTATGTGATTAATCTTGTGCCCTGGAGAGTGCAGTTCAGCACGTGTCTTAGGGATGCAGTTGCAGCATCTTGATGCTGTCTCCTCGAAAGGCTAGAGACTGGCTGCTGAGAATAGGGAAATCCTTCCTCCATCCCCAGCCTCTCAACTGCATCACTAGTGACAAGAGACAAACTAATAAAGATCCAATGGGAAGGGGACAGGGCTGGGAGTTGGGCCTGGCCAGATCTAAGCCTTTCTTGCTTAGTCTTCATAGGACTTTGGAAAAGTTCTTTCCCCGTCCGGGAGCTGAGTCTCCTGAACCTTGCTCCCATCCCGTCTGGCCCCTGGCTTTAGTGCAGTGTCCATGGCTACAACGACCAGTGAGAAACCACTAGAGCTGTGTGGCCTCCTTAGGAAGGCCTTGGGGAATCCCAAGGTAGGTGTTGGTGGGTTGGAGAGCTATGTCCGAGTGATGCAGTGTCAATTTACCTGCATGCTCGTGCCACGTCAGTTATTGACACCCAGAAGCACCTCTCAGGGGACCCCTCCCTGGCCGAGAAAGGGTAGTCAGCAGCTTGGCCTGCTCTTGCCTTATTGCTGGGCAGTCCCCCAGCTGTTTCTGAGAGGCCACATGGAAGGTGGCTGAGCCATTGTTCTGGAGAAGGGATGCCATCCACGTGGGCACAGTGAGGCAGGCTGAAGATCTCAGCCTCTGGAACCAGGCAAGACTACATTTGAATCCCAACTACCACCGTCTAGCGGTAGTCTTGGGCAGATTACCTCACCATCTGACGCTTAGTTTTCTCATCTATAAAATTGGGGATAAAAACAGCAGCCAGCTTCTAGGGTATGTTAGGAGGGTTGGGTGAGGCGAAGCCAAGAAAACCGTCATTAGCGCCTGACCCACAGTAAGCACTAAATGAGTGTTAGCAGCGGTTGTGATCCTGGGTATATTCCAAAGACGCTTCTGATCTTGTAAAGTGAAGCTCAGGCCCTCAAAGACACGTGGTATCTGGGCAGTGGAACCCTGGCCTGCTGTAGGAGGGGTCTAATTAATGCAATTAGTTTGCCTTCCCCAGAAGTGGGCATACACCTGTCATCTGCCCCCTGATGTGCCATTTGTCCTACCCGAGCTCCCTTCGTTGGGGCACTAGAGCAGTCAAAGGGAGGCTGATATCTAACAGGGGTAAATAGAGTCTGCAGGCACCTGGAGCCCTAGAGCAGGAGGGGAAGGGACATGGACAGGCCCCAGTGTGGGGGCCAGGTGGGCAAGGAGGAGAGGGCCAGGTCCCTACCCATGTGCGTGCACCCAGGTGCCAAGAATCTGTTTCACAACCATTATTTTTAGCCCTGGGTCTGGATGGGAGGTGGCGTGCTGCTTCCCAGGGCCCATTTGGACCAGGTACACAACAGCTCACTCTTTAGCTCCAGGGGCTACTCTGCTCTCCTTTTCTTTACTTTGAAAAGAGTCAGCAAAATCCTTATTTCCATAAGCATTTTTCTGGCTGTAAAGAGCTGAATCCCAAACCTGTTATTATAGCTGTTCGTGCTATTTTAATCTGCTCTGTTTAGAGGTAAGAGGGTAGCAATGACTCTGCAATTACTGAGTACATTTGATCCATGGCGCAGCTACCGGAGCCAGCGGAGGGCTCTCTGAGTGGGATGGGGCTGTGTGTAGCAAATCACTTTTGAATTTACTAAAAATATGTCCCTTTGCAGCCATGCAGATATCATAATTTTCCTCCCTGAGGCTTGTTGAAATTCCCGGTTGCTTCCTCCATGCGCGTACTCCCAGCACGTGTCCCTGGTCCCTCCTGCCTCTTCCCTTTCATTCTTTGTCTTGGCCTTCTTGGCCAGAGTCTGTCTGAACTCTCGTACTCTCTTCCCTCTGATCTATCCCACCCCTTTTTTCTTCCTGTCTCTTCATTTCCTGCTCAAAAATATTTTGTATTCTATTGACCGGCGCAGCAGTGAAACCATTTTTTTGTTTTCCATGGTCAGGAGAAAAATACTTGGGATTCTAAATCTACCAACGATTTCTCATTTAAACAAGCTGGCAAGCTGGACCTGCACCGCGTCCCCTACATACAGTAATTGTTGCATCCCCAGGCTCCCTGTTCTATCTCTGTTCCTATTTCATTCACTTTTCTATTTGCAGCCAGCACAGAATGTGGGCGTCTCCCCCTCCCTTTAGCTTGCAGCCCGCTTTCTATCCAGTGACCTTGGCTTCCCTGAGTGCTGCACTGTAAATGAAATGTGGCATTGCCACATGTATCTTGATAAAATATATCAGTGGATGAATTGATTTTCATATTGATTTCCTTGGACGGGCAAGGTGTGTGTGGAAATCAAGTGTCTCTTAATGATAGCCCTGGAGAGATTCAGGACGCCTAGGGAGGAGCGGGCTGTGTTTTTCTTTCACTTAGAAGTTTCTGTTTGTTAGTTTGGGAGAGAGGCCTCTGGTTTGTAGGATTGAGGAAAGAGCAAATGTCATCAGGGTGGGGCTCGACCCCAGAGAGAGGGTTGTGCCATCCCAGTGACTGCCTGGTTCTTAGGGAAGAACATGAATCTGGACGCCCCCAGCTACTTTGTTATTGGCGAAAGCTGAGAAATTCTCAAGCCAAGTTGGAGGCCATGTGCACCCAGCAGCGTGGAGGGGCTTGGATGGGGAGATGAATTTGCATGTGATCTTCATACCCTCCCCTGGCCACTTTCCACTTTCATTTGTCAGGTTAGTTAAGATGTGACATTTGTGAATCCAGGACTGATGTTATGGCCCAAGGGAGCCAGCGGGGATGTCCTTGACCAGGTATAATTCATATGTGTCAACATCAGTGGATGGGCGTGTATTGGTATGTGTGCTTGCAAGTACACGCATACAAAGATCTGTAGGAACAATTTGTGTGTGTTGGGTGTGGGTGTAGGTAAACAGCAGTCTACAGGCTTGCAGTGGCTTTTATTAGGGAGCTCTGGAGGGCCAAAAGGACAGTATCCAGTGAGGTGATCAAAACTTCATTTTCTCTCCTCTGCAATTGCTTTCTCAGTTCCCTTTCCCAACTGCTTTTAAATAAAATAGATGCTTTCAGTCCTCTATTTGAGCTAAGAGGTGAGCTGATAGCTGAATCCTTTTATGGGGCTGAATGAGCGTAGCTTAAGATGACGCTGTGTGTGTGTGTATCTTGTGCAATAGAACACAGCTACCTGGAATATTTGGAGAGGAAACTATGGTAATTCATTACGCTTGCTGCCTAACTGGGGCTTAACTGGAAAATCCTTTTGGTTATAAACTCTGTTGAAATTTTTTGTAAAACAAAATAGTACATTTTTCTGCTTTTGTAAGCACCAGGTAGTGAAATAATTCAGTCTTTGGCATTTTATGAGCTTGCAGCACATGAGGGCTAGTATTTCCATTATCACTTAAAATTGTAGGTGTCATGTAGAAGACGTTGAACTGGCTTGAATTAATGTTTACCCTAAGAAGGTGGTTCCCAAGCAGGGACAGTTTTGTCCCCCAGGGCATATTTGGCAATGTCTGGAGACATTTTGGGTTGTCACAACTGAGGAAGGTCGTTACTGGTATTAGTGGGTAGAGGCCACAGATGCTTCTAAACTCCCTCAAATGATCAGAACAGTCCCTCACCCCCACCCCATTACAAATAATTATTGGCCTATCATGTCAATAATGTCAAAATGCCAACTTAAGACACACCTTTCAAAGTTTTGTCCAAAAACTTTTACTAAATTCTTGCACACAGAATATTTTGTTTTAACTGGTATGGCTTTTCATGAGTCAGGTGCTGGAAATGTTCTGAATAAGTGAAGCCTCTAATTCATTGACATTTATTGTTCCACAGAACAAATAGGGAAGCTTGCCAGTTTCCAGATAGGCAGGCCTGTCCCCAGATGGTCCGCCAGTGAATGCCCAGATTCATTGAATCATTTAGGACCATTAAACACCATTAGGGCCACCGTAGCTTTTAATTGAACTAAGCAGAGTACATAATCCCAGAGTAGTTTACTCTTCTCTCTTCATCCTTGCAACCCAAACTAAGTTCTCAGAGTCTTCCAGCAGAACTTTCTGATGATACAAGGCTTATTCTACTTACCATAGGTCAGAGACAGCCTGACATTGACACCCTTCAAAGTGCTTCCAGAATCTGTAGACACGTTCTTTGCTTTTGAATGGCCCACCACGAGCCTTTGTCGGAATCCTTCTGGTTTGGGTGCGACGGGTGTACTGGAGGGCAGTTGGGGAGATTTTGCATACTCTGCACGTTTGTCATCTTTCTTTGAAGACATCCCTGGGAGTCAATGAATTCACATACAAAAGCAGTCCTTTAAGCAGAATCTAAGTGGTTTGGGGGGTTGGGAAGACTGCAGGGTGTCCTTTATTAGAGTAAAGGAAAGACTTGTACTGTGAACTTAATCTCAAATGGAACTTCAGTGACAAATGTTCTGGAACTATTGCATATCATTTCATTAACCTACACCTTTTCTGTCTAGAACTCTGTAAAAGAGTCTAGTTAAGTGAAGTCTTATGTGTCTGTGTGTCAAGCAAATGCGTGTGAGCAGTTGGAGATAGGACACCGAATGCTTGGTTTAATATCCAAATTTCCCATCCACGGTAACCTCTGGCAGGGGTTCATTATTTCATATAAACTAAAAAGGAAATAACTGCCCCAGCAAGACTGGCTGATTTTTCAAATCAGTCACGCAGGGGGTGGAGTTATGCAGCGGAAACGTGGTTCATCTCTCAAGTTGTGTTTTAGAAGTTTGCCTTATAATGTGTATCAGTAGAGGTGGCTGCTGGCAAAGAGGACTAGGGGTGAAGTCAGATGGCCTAGGTTTTCTGCCTGGTTCTGCTGCCTTCTGGCTGTGTCACCTTGGACAGGTTGTTTAACCTCTCTGAGCCCCATGGGGAGAACAATATCTATCCCCCTCTCACCCTCCGGCAGGCTTGTTTTCAGGATCAAGGGATAGGAAAGCACTCTGTAAATTGCAAAGAGCTGAGTAAATATCATGCACTCTGGACATTGTTCCATTGTTAAGCAAGAGCAGTACCACTTGTAAACCAGGTTTTGATAACATCCCAGGCGTTGTTTGTGAGAGAGCCAGAGCTTCTCTAAGAACTCCTTTAAGAACTGGAGTCACTGGCCACTCCATCTGCTGTTTTCTAGCTGAAAGGCTAAATGGAGTTGTGGGTGTACCTGGGGTCTTTCTCATTATAGTACAGAATCTTGGGGTGGGGGGGCGATATGTGTCTTCCCCTCCTTTCTCTTAGAAGGAAGTGTATTTATAGCCTGGTATAAATACAATCAGAAGGTTCATATAAAACTATGTTATTACTGCAGCACAAAGTTAGAAATGCTTGAGGTTTTGGCTTCTTGGCTCTTCCATGCGGCAATGAATATTTTATGGGAAAGGAAATACTTAGTGTCTGACTCTTTTTATAGTGCAGCTACTCACAGGCTGGTAACCTTCCAGATCTCTCCAAAATCAAAATTGTTGCCTATCCATCTCTTCTTTCTTCACAAAAATCCATTGGTGCGCTGCCTTGCTGAGGTGTCCATACTCTCATGGTGAATGGGTCCATTTACAAAATACGTGGGGTATAGTTTCCAAAGCTAATTAATGCTCCGAACTAGAGGAATTGGCTGCTCACCAGGTCCACCCCACCCCTTCTGGCACCTTGTTGTGCTGGTCAGCCCCGGGAGAGGTGTCCTGGCAGAATACCCCTGTGTTCTCCATTTGAAGGTCTACATCTGCATTTTCCACCGTACCTTCTTTGCTGCGTGCCCAGTAGCCACTGGAGGACGTGGCCCAACCTTTCCAAAGTCCACGCTGACCTTGGAATGAAAAAGCAGTAGGTGAGTCTGAGGTCCAGCAGAGCCCAGAGAGGTTTTTCCCCTTCAAGGCCTGAGCTTTAGGCTGAAGGCCTTACCCAGAACATCCATGAGGGTTGATGAGATTTCCCTGTCTGGTCCTTTTACTGTGATCCTTTCAGTGACCCCATGTGTAAGGCAGGAAAATGGGGCCTCAACAGTATTGTCTCTGGGTTGCTAGGTCCAGGACTTTAAGTAGAGGAAACGGGTCTGCTGGCAGGACAGCATCCTTGGGAATTGCTGCTGTGGCATTATGAGGCCATCCTGGCACAGGTGTTTAAGACGAGTTGGCCTGGTGGTCCTCGGAAACCTGGAATGACTAAAGCAGTCCCACAGACCAGGTTTACAGCCAGATTACGGTGTCAGAGAACTCCCTGCCTCAGGTACCTGGCCCACAGGACTCTCCTCAGAGGCCCCCACAAGCTAGCAAAATACTTAGGAGTTCCGTGGATGTGGGCTCAGTGGCCTGGGCCTTTTTACCAGCGCCCAGAGAGCCCTAATGTGGAAAGGACAGCAGGTGTGAAGTGTGGCTTCTGAGACACACAGGAGCAGTGCTAGCTGTGCCTCAACACTGGCTGAGGACCGTTTTTTCTTAGCAAGGGTAAGTCTGTGAAAAATGCTTAACACAATCTGAATATGGATTCCACACTTCATTTAGTGGGACTCTGGGAGCTCAGCAGCCTCACTGTGTTTGCCTTCCGCTCTGCCTCCGGTGTTTGTCTTGGCGCCAAAGTAGGTACAGGGAAAAAGTGATTTGCAAGCCTCTGGCGGCTTTTTTTGATCTCCCAACTCTGGTTGTGTTACTGCCAAATAGAGCTGTATTTCCTCACTACAGCTTTGTACTGGATCTTACTCTGCTGCCCCCCTTCCTACTTTTTGGTCTTCGAGCTCGGTGGTAGCGCTCGGCAGGGCTTTGGCTTTGCCAGCTCACAGACTCAGTTGATGAGGTGAGGAAAGGGTTATTTATTATTATTAATACATAGGAATGGGATTAGCCGATGGGTCACTGGAGAAATCACACAGCATTTTATACCTGGGATTGACTACGCAGGATGTTGAACACAGCTGACGTTGGGGTTCCTCTGACCACTGAGTTGATGGGTGGGATATAGGCAAGGCTCAAAATATTGAAATCCACCAGTGTTTTCAAAGCTTTATTATTGGTCCTTACTCATATTTTACCTCTCCCTCCCCATCTGTAAAGGAAACAATGAAAATGGATAAAACAAATGGAACCAGAGAGAGAAGAGACTCTTCTCTCACTGCTCTCTCTCCCCACTTTTATCCAGTGCCTGTTGTATGATAGACACTGCCCTGTGCTTTTAAATCAATACCTTTCAAATTAATACCAAAGCTAAGATGCAAGAATACCCTGGTTCTGGGACCTGGATGATCTGTAGGTGGGATTATTGGCCTTGAGATCCGACAAGCCACCAGTATTGAGTGTCTCACTCAGTATCTAGAGTTGTGCCAGTTTCCACGGAAGGTTCAAGGACATGTATGCTGCAATTCCTCTCTTGGGGGTTGAGACCACATACCATATATAAATGCACACGGACACACAGGCCTGCATGCACAGAGGTAGATAGAGCTGGTGGATCAGGCCAGTGCAGGCTCTGCATGCCAGCGCTCCAGAAACTCACCGGGCATTGTGACTAGGGTGTCCGGAAGTGAGTGAGACATTCTCCCTCCTTAGCAAAACCTTGTGGGCTGCCGTGATGGAAGGTGTAGGCAGCCTCAGGGCATCAGGCAGAAGATTAGGACAGAAAACCCTGCTCCTAAAGACACATGGTTAAACAGGAAAACAAAAAAGATATATGGTTAGTGAGTATGGTAGGTAGAATCGTGGGCCCCCAGAGACGTCCATGTCCCAATCCCCGGAACCTATGACTGTTAGGTTACTGGCAAAGGGGAATTAAGATTGCTAAACAGCTGACTTTAAAATAGAGAGATTATCTTCTGGAGGGAGATAGACCCTCCTAAAGGAACACAGGACTGCCCACACCTTGATTTTTAGCCCAGTGAGACCCATTTTGAACTTCTTGCCTACAGAACTGTGAGATAATACATTTGTAGTGTTTTAAGCTGCTAGATTTGTGGTAATTTGTTCCAGCGGCCAAAGGAAACTAACATAGCAAGGCAGAAGAAATCTGAATGGCTGGTCCTCAGGGGGAAATGAGAGGCAGTGCTCTTCATTCTGCTGTTCTCAGGAGCTCTCACAACACGAAATGACCTTTATTATCCCTCCCTGGGAAGCCAGGCAGGACTGACCCTTCTTGCGTAGCTCCAAGGAAAGCGATTCTTCCCTCTCCTGTACCGCAGTTCCTTGTTGTGGGATGGCTCCTCTCTTCTGCAGTGCTGTGAATTCACTTTGTGGGTGCAGGATCTCACAGTGGGGCTTTGACTAAATAAGGGAAGAGGGCTGCATGGAATTCTGTTGAAATCCTTCTGCCTTTAGGTACAGCCATAGGCTTAGACCCTGGCCAGAGTGATATCTGGGGTTCTGAAGTCATTACCTACCTTCCCTTGCTCAGGTCCTTCTATTAAGTTGGCTTCTTTGTGTGAGCAACCTGGGGGAAGTTTTAAAAATAAGTAGATTCTCCCAGGAAGAGCTAAAAATAGCAATTAGCCTTCAAGTACTGTCTTGGCATTTTGTTAAGGTTATTTACCAATGTTTGGAGGATAATGGTGCTCTCTGTCTTTTTGGCCACCTAAGAGCAGCTGTGGAAATAGGGTTTTGCCCCCATAAGGAAAAGGTGCCCATGAGCTCAGAGAACACAGATGTGTCCGTAGGCTGTTGGAAAGAACACCCTCGTTTTACAGGTGGGGAAAATGAGGCCTAGAGAGCTCATACGAGTTCTATAGAAGATCTCGTAAGTTTGTGACCATGTGAGATCTTTTCCCCCTACTGGCTTTGGAATGTTCTAAGATTCTTGCTATCTAGTATTGTCAGTTTGAGGCAGTAGTTATAGAGATCGGCTTTCCAAAGTTCCCTGGAAGAGATAAATGAAACTAATCATCAGGCAGAGTATTATCTGCCAAAGGGTTTGGTTTGGGAGGTTTTACTCCCCATGATGGAACCTGAGAATAATGTCTATTGAGAATGACTTTGTCTTGGATATTTCAGTTTTATTTTCAAGATTCAAGTGTCGATTTAACTGAAAGTCATCAACCCCCTTGAAGGGCACGTTGTGCTGCCTCTGGGGTTTATGATAGCTCTTTTTACTGATATGTCCAATACGCTCTCTCATTGTCCTGTTCTCCTACCCCCTCGGTCTCCACAACTGCCCTGTGTTCTATTTGGCAGTTCTTTTCTGGGGGTTCACCGAGAATACGTATTCTAGGTGTTCTGTCTGTAATGCATGAGTACATTCATTCCTGGGTGCATACAAGGCCCAAAGACCCCACAGACCCTCTCAGCCCTCTGATTCTTAGAAGGTTAAACTATTATGGAACCAAACACTGCATCTGTGTCTTCTCTTATTTCTCACATGCAGGGTGACCTTTAGGGTACATTGTTCAGGAGACCAACCATTATCTACATTTGAAGTCTGCTGCTCTCATCTCTCTGCTAAAAGAGAAACTAAACCTCATTGTCATATGATTAAGGTCACAGCCAGTTAAAGAAGCCGTTGCCCCTACTCCCATCCCCACTGCTCTCTCTTCCCACCGCTTCCCTCTCTAAGATGCAAGTGTCTTAGGAAAGAAATGGAGTTGGGAGCAAATGAGATAGATGAAAAGGCTGCCCGTGGTACTTTCCATCTCTCAGCCTCACTGTAGAAGGAACTTGACCGAAGTGACATGATGTGGATATTCAGATGGCAATTAAGTGTTTCTATGACTAGACCTGAGGATTTCCGGACCATGACACTTCCTAATCCTTCCAGCCCATTTGTAGAGAGAGGCCCGGAGGCTTCCAGCAAGACAATTAGCACGTGAATTAGATTGTGTCTTCTGGAAGGCAGATGAAGTTCCCTGCTCACTCTATTACACTTTTATTTCATTAAGGTTGACCATATCCTTTTCTTTGGGCAGAGAGAATAAGGATGGATTCTATGGAGAAACCAGGGTAGCAGTGGCTATGAAGAACTGCTCCACTGCTGGAGTCTCCCTCTGCCCTAGTGAGTTGGGGAAAGGTCCTGCCTGGCTGCTCTGAGCACATTACCATATATTCTGGTGATGAGTGCGGTGAGCCCCATATTTTGCATTGGGGAGAGGTGCGGAGGGGACAGAGCACTGCTCTCTTTAGGCTGCTCATGAAGAAGGCAGCAAGCAAGGAGAGGCCTGTGGGGCTTTGGAGAGGAGCCTGTCAGGGAACAGGATGAAAGGGTGCCTGCGAGCTGTTGACAAGCCCACCCATCAGTCCTCATTCCCAAGCTGGAAAGAAAAGCAGGTGGCATAGGAGGGCAGAAGACAACTCTTAAGGTCATTATAGTGTTTAGCCCTGGGGTTTGCCATTTTGCAGAAAAACAGGCTGTGTGACTGAAGAGTCAGTAGGATTAGTATTTCCAGCTTGACAGACTTAGAAGTTTGCGATGGAGTCAGGAGAGGATGGAAGAGCCGCAGGAAGGATGCCTAGGGGTTTGGAGATGGATGTGGTGTTCCCAGACAGCAATAAACCTTAGAGAAGGGGCTTTCCTGCTTCGTGGCTTGGAACTTAAATTCAAATCTTTCAGCACTGTTCATGTAGCGTTCAGCCCACATTTCCCTTGTTCTTGTCACATGTTGTTAGCTTGCACTGGTTTTTAATCTTTCACATGCATATGTCTTATGTTCCCTACCAAGTTTGAAGGTCCTTGAGGATACAGCCTGCATGTTGCATAATTCTTTGAACCTTTCCACAGTGGCTAACTAACTATGCCTTGCATTTTGTAGGTAATAACTATTTGTCAACTTTGCATAAATGAAACTGCCTTCCCTGTCCCTCCCTCTTAGGGGAGCTGCTCCTCACTGTCCCACTGCCCAGATTTCTCTCTCAAAAATGGGTTGATGAAATAAGATGAAAATTGTGGGATGCAAATGGACAAGTAGGAGGGAGGGGTCACTGGAATGTGACCACACTTCTGCAGACTGAGGGAGAGCCTTCTCCAGGCTGTCACTTTGATTTGCGCATTTTCCACCACTCGTTGGTCAAGCTGATTTTTCTGTCCCAAAGGGGAAAGGGGATTGCCTGTAATCCCCTGGCACCTCATGACTTCCTCTTTGCCTCCAGTTATTATTTTTGCCTGCCTTCCTTCCTTCTTTCCTTCCTTCCATCCTCCTTCCATCCCTCCCTCCCTCCCTTCTTTCCTTCTCCTCTCCATAGTGCCGTCATTTGCCAGCTCTTCAAGTTTGTTCTGTGTGATTGTTTCAACTTTATTTGGAAACTGGAAACCTCATTTTACTATAATAGTTCCTCAGTGATTTTCTAAATTAAACTCATATACTTCATCTGCTCCCTCACTTTTCAGATATTAAACAAATACTCTAAGAGGTTCCCCCCCCCTTTTTCTCAGAGACCAGCAGTTTGCTCAGCCAGATGGTGATAGATGGGGTGTGTTGAGGGGGATTCTTAGGGAGGGTGCTGGTTTCTGTCCAGCATTTTCTTGTCTTGTTGGCTTCCAGCTATGGGGCAAGACAGAGTACCCTGGCAAATGAACAAACACAGAGTGGGTGGCAGGAAGGCCCTGTCGCCTGATATTCCTGCGAGGAATCCACTTGTCTGTGAATGGGAGGCTGTGGAGGAGGTTGGAGAGCAAGTGTCTGGCCTGTCTCCAAGGCCAGCTGTCCTGTAGTGCCGTATGTCATATAGGAAGGGTAGGCACTGAGGGCTTCTAGAGTATGTTAGACCTCTGTTCTTGAACCGCCGCAGTCCTCATGTCCGCCTCCCTCCTCTGTCAGACACTTGTCATGGCTCCCTCTGTGCCTGCTTTTCTCTCCCACTAGCTTTCTGCTCTAAAGTAGTTTCATGTGACTCCACAGTACCACCTCAGCTCCAGCTCTCCTGTCTCTGGGTTGGCTGCCCCTTGTGCAGGAATGGGTGCTGTTCTTGTGCCTGTCTCGCCCTCATCTGATGTGTCTTCTCCCTCTTCTCTCCCTGCTACATCCCTGGTGTCTTCCAAGCTCAGCCTTGAGCCCACCTCTTCAGAGAGGCCGCTGAGATTTTGGTTCCCACTGACGCTGGGTGTGGCGGTTGTAGTCACACTGACATTTGAGCACATGAGTAAGAACTGGTTTGTATGATTTTTGTATTTTCTTCTCTCTTCAATGAAATCGTAAGATTTAGCGGCACAGGTTATTGTCCTTTGCTTTTTTCATATATTTCACTTTGCCAAGTAAATACCTAATTGATTCTCAACCTGTCTGTGCTTGTGAGAGTGGGGATCTGGACAGCCCTGCTCCCCAACCATACTGAGTTGGTAACCTGCTCCAGATGACTCAGGAAAAGAAGTAATGCAGTCAGCTCCTCCACCGCACCTGCTGATTGCCATCTGTGCTCTGACCAATCAGTGCATGATGGCCGGTTTAGTTGGGTGGATGTTGCTGCCAGGTAGCAAACAGAAGCAGCAGCTCTTGAGTCCTCTGCCATGGTGGCTTGTGGTCCACAGAGTCAGGCACCTGTGCTAGGCAGCAGAAATAGCTGGTTTGTTCCAATCTCTGTCTTCTTGTACCTTCTTGGGGAGCACAAGTGTGTTACAGATGCATGACAGGGATATTATGTTAGTACTTTTTTCCTGAAAGACTGACCTAACTACTGTCTTTGGAATGTCCTCATTCAAGGTTGGCCTCTGTTTTAGGACTGCACGAACCAGCCCATTCTAAGACTTCTGCAAGCTTAGGCCCACTCACTTCTCCACCTGACCACTCTGGATAAACCAGGCTCAGTTTGCCAAGGGCTTGTCCATCGTGACTTGCTCATTCCTAATGGCAAGTCTTGGCTCATGTGATGCCTCCGTCACGTGGAACACTCTCCCTTGTCCAAGACCTTTACATTTTTAACATTCCCCAACATGGGTGGCTAGATAGCCCCTGAAAGGACCAGCTCAGTCTTACTGTGTCCTCAAGTCATCCCTAGCCACCCCATCCACTGTTTATCTCCTCTTCTGAGCACCCATACATTGGTTATGTGTTGACATTTGGCACATCACCACATGCTCCTTTCAGGATTCTTTTTCTGTCTCTTTCTCATCAGCTATGTTATAAACTGGCCAGGGGACAAGGGTCTATCTTTTCCTGCAGCGTTATACTTAACATAGCATGTTCTCAATATTGTACTGTCTCTTTATGAGCACAATCTCATTTTTCTATCCTCTGAGGTAAGAATATTATTATCCCACTTGACAGATGGGAAAACTGAGGTTTAAAGAACACCAATGTCTTAAGACTAGTAAGTTGTAGACCTGGAATTTGCAATCAGGGCTGGCATCAGAATCTGAGTTCTTAGTTTTTTTCTTCTACTAACTCCGTTTGTATCAGGCTCTGCCAGTTAAAGCTTTATGATCTCGGGCAAGTTGTTTATTTCCTTGTGCCTCAGTTTCTTCTTCAGCAAAACAGAGATAAAAATAATACATGCCTCATAGGATTGTTCCAAGGATTGGATGAGATAATGCATGAAAATGCCTGACACATAGTAAGTGCTGAAGTATGGCTTGTGCACATCTGTTCTTTATTCTCAATGTCATCTTAACATTGTTATTTGTATTACTCTTATTACCTCTTGTGTATCTGGCATCATCTTAGCACCGTGGACGACAGTGTTACTATGCACATGGCTTGTGTTCAGGAAATGCCTCATTAATGAACGAGAAGGCACTTGGGCTTGCCGAGGTGACTTGGTGACAAATACTCAATATGATTTGTCTTTGTGGCAGGTGCTGATGAAGAGCTTGTCTTTGCCAATGTACAGCCTAGGCAGGTTCTTGCAGTAGCAGTGGGGAGTTGGGGGGGAGTTGGCAGTAAGGCATTGTGGGGTGTGATGGACGCTGCAGTCAAGAACCTTCCTGTAGCCTACAAACTTTTTTCCTTCCTTCCCACCCCCTTCCCCAGTAGCTCTGAGCCCTGCCAAGTCTGTGCAGAAGCCTTGAAATGACAAAGCACCCTTTAGTTAATTGCACAACGGATTGCCTAGAGTTAAAAGTTCTGATTTATATGACTATAGCTCTAACTGCTCAATAACACAGGCCTGTAATCTACTTTCATTTCAAACAGAACGGTGATTTATAGGGCAGCATGCCGCTTTAGCTCAGAAATGAGGTGTTCAACATATGCTCTGTTGACATAAATTTGGAATTTATCGCTGTTGTCAAAACTGCCTGTTGGACAAAGGTGGGTATTAAGGCAATAAATGGCTCCGAATAGTTTTCTGTCACATTTCCTAACCATTGTATTTAGTCTATTTGAGGAGAAAATATATACTTAAAAGTAATCAAATGTCCAAAATCCATGCATCTTGTTTTGAGTGGTGAGAAGGGAGGAGGCAGGGAGGACGGAGGGGCAGAGGACTGCGGGGGAGGGGGGTAGGCTGGGGTGTTGTGGAGGAGAAAGCTTTTCATGAAGTTATGGCCCATTTTAAAAAGATTCCACTTTGCTTCCTCTCCCCCATCCCCATTAGGAGGTGGGCTTTCCTTTCTCATTTACAGAGAAGGGGAGGAAAATGAAAGCTCATTAAATAAAAATAGTAAAGGACATTTTTATGTGCGGGCTTAAAGCCAGCGATGTCAGGGAGGAGTTAGTGAGTGGGGCTGTGAGGGAGGCAGCGCAGGGGTTTGTTTATGGGGAAATAAAGCCCCCAGCCAGTGTCGGTCTCTTTGCTGCCTCTGCCAGCTTGGGCTTGCTCGCAGGCTCCGAGGCTCCTGTGGGCGCCTGGAGAACCTGAGGAGCACTTGGGTACCAGGCTGTACATAAGACGCTGTATGACACCCGTCCAGGTCCTGACTTGCTACCAGCAGTATGGCCGAGAAACACGTACTCACCCACTCACCCAAAACATGTCTTGAGCACCCAGCTGATGGCATGGCCTTTGCTAGGCTTGAGAATACAGAGCAGTGAGGCAAAGCTCTGTCTTCAGGTAGTTTTCCAGATTTAGAGAGACAGACAAACAAGCAGATGCCACCCCAGTGCCACCAGTGTGGCAATAGACGCACATGGTGGGGCTAAAGTGGACCAACTTTGGGAGCAGAGGGACCAGGGGAGGTCCCTAGTGATATTAATTCTGCCTGGCAAAATGTCCCTTTTTGGGCATTAGGTCCTTGCAGAGAGAATACAGCAAAAAATACTGGTGATAGAATTTAAAAAAAAAAAAAAAAGATGTGTGATGCTGTGTTCAGGTGATGACTGGCGTGTGTGTCAGTTGGGTTTTCTGTGTCGTGTGTTGTAAGGAGGAGGCCAGAGTCCCTGTGCATCGAGGCTGCTACCTCTGTTCTCATGTGCATCAGCTCCACGCCGTGGACTGGTCGCCACATCCCCTGGGTGCAGGGGCTCCAGGCAGGTAGCATAGAGGATTTAGTGAATGCAGTCAGAGTCAAGGTTAAGAATCTCCTTTTTGCTCCATCCTTTGTTGTAATATAACATAGCTTGCGGTGTGTTGTCAGTATGTGTCTCTGTGAGATGTGAAGTCCAAGCATATCCAGAGAGCCGTCTGTGCCTTGGCTGTCACTGGGCCCGGAGTGGCTGGTATTATGCGTTTCATGCATGCCCGATTGGCAGGCTTACAAGCAAGATAGGAGCCGGAGGAGCAAAACGCTGCCTGGTACTTCTGCCCCTGAATATCAGGCCCAGCAGGGGGAGAGGATGCATATTTGTTGCTTTTATTTTACTTTTGCTTTTATGTCCGTACCCACACACTTGGAGTCTCTCAGCATTGATAAATGTGTGCTCTCTCTCACACACACCGTCCCGCTTTCTCTTTCCCGCCTGTGTGACACACACACACACACACACACACACACACACACACACGTGCAGTCCTAAGCACACTGGGCATGGACACCAATTGTAAGCCTCCTCTGTGTGGCTCACCGTCCCTTTGCCACCAACCCTGTCCTTTTCACACAAAGCTCCCCGTTGGGAAAACTCATAATTTTTACACCACACAGTCTTGACTGGCCATTGCTGGAATTACTGTCTCTTTGAAGTGCTTTCTGCTAGGGCATTTACAGGCTGTTTTAATTACCTGCAGCTTGCAAGGGGCCTTGCTCTGTCCCAGCCTTTGTTTGTTTGTTCTTTGCAAGGAGTCTGTGCAGAAAGGAGTACGGCAGCCTTCTTATACAAAGAAACAAAATGGGGAAAAACAGTTTGGGGGACCCGTAACAGAGCTTCTCCCCACAGCCTGTTTCGGAACACCCTGCCCACTTGAACAAGCACAGGAAGAGAAGCCAGCCTTGCTGTTGGCTGGTCCATGTTCTCAGCTCCGTGGGTCCCTCTCCTAGGCTCTGCCTGGGATATTTATGTTTGTGTGTGTGTGTTTTCAGTATTATTAAATATATTTTCCACCTTCCCGTCATAGACAGCAGGGCTGTCAAATAAAGCTCCCTTCATTGCTGACCCAATCAAAGCCAGCTGCAGTTGAGCTGGTATCCTGCTCACATTTTTTCAACTCAATCTATTTAAGGAGTGTGTTATTAAATTATTGAGTCTGTACGTGGGGTGGAAGGTGGGGTTTGAAATCACATGCGAAGGTAGTACCCACTTTGAGCCGTCTGGTGTGTTACTTTCCTGTCTTCATTTTTCATTTGATTCTCTCTCTAGAATGAACGAACTATAAATAGCCTTCTTTGGGGTTTCTGTTAAACACAAGTGTGGCATGTCATGTCTGCAGATGAAGATGCTAGTTTACCAGAGGAGCTTTGGAAATTTATCCCCGTCTCTGGCAGGTTTTACAGCAGCAGGAATATTCATTCATTTAGTCCAAAAATTTACCAAGAAATCAGAAACCTCATACATTGCTGATGGGAATGTAAAACGGTGCAGCTGCCTTGGGAAACAGCCTGGTAGTTTTTCAAAAAGTTAAACACAGAGTTACCATTGACCAGCAGTTCTACTCCTAGGCATATATACACACAGGTGATCTAAAAGCATATGTCCACAGATAAAACTTGTACACAAATGTTCATAGCCTCATTATTCACAATAGCCAAAAAGTGGAAACAGCCACATGTCCATCGACTGGTAAATGGGTACATTGAATGTGGTACATCCACACGATGGAATATTATTCCACAATAAAAAGGAATGAAGTGTTATGCATGCTGGACCATGGATGAACCTTGAAAACATGCTCAGTGAAAGAAGCCAGACACAGTAGGTCACATATTGTATGATTGCTTTTATATGAAATATTCAGAACAGGCAAATCCATAGTTAAAGATAGATTAGTGGTTGCCAGAGACTGGGGGATGGGGGGGATGGGGAGTGACTGCTCATAGGTATGGGTTTTTTTGGGGTAGGATGATGAAAATATTCTGGCATTAGATACTGTTGAAGGTTGTATAGCTCTGTGAATATACTAAAAACCACTGAATGGTACACTTTAAAGGGGTGACTTTTATGGTATGTGGATAATATCTCAATAAAGCTGTTACTTAAAAATATGTATTGAATGCCTACTGTGTACCAGGCACTGTGCCAGACTGAGGATACAGCAAATGGTTCCTGCCTTCATATAGCTCACAGTCTAGGAGAGATGAAGAATACTAGTGTAAAACCAGTATATACCTGTAAATTGTGTTACGTGCTATAAAGGAAATCAATAAATAACAGTAATGGAGACTAGTGTTGGTATAGAACTTACTTAGATGGACTGTGTTTCAGGTGCAGTCTTAGTTTCCCAGAGTCTGGCACACAGTAGGTGCTTAACAGATAGAGAGTAAATAGCAGTAGAGGACAAGGTGGGTGCCATCCCTGTAGGAGGTTATAAAGTCCCTTGGAGACTCAGTCTGGCCATGGACGCTGGGTGCCATCATTTGCCTTACCTGTCTTCTCAGTGGTTCCTCTGTTCTTGCTTCTCTCTGTTTAGGGTTGGGTGAATCCCAGGCGTGCTCTCAGTATATCCTTTCTTGCTGGTGGTTTACTCCTGCATCTTTTAGGGGGAGGCTCTGGGAGGGGATCTTGAGGTGAGAAATCTGGAGACTTCCACCTGCTCACATGGGAAAGTAAGTCACTTTCTGTTTTCCTCATCTACAAAATGGGGCAGCACTGTCTTCCCCAACCACAGGGTGGTTGGATCCTCAGGAAGCCCTTTCAAAGTGACATGATATGTAAATGCATTAGCATTATTATTGTAAAGCCTCAGTGGACTTGATGTATTTATATTTGCATTTTTGCAAGAAGAAAAAAAAAAGAACCGTTAAAGAAATGAATATCTAGTTGGTTTTTGCCTTTTTCTTTCGTTAAAATGGCAACTTTCAAAAAAAAAAAAAAAAAAAAAAAAGGCCACTTTCACAATGTGATTTGGTGTCCATACAGGTTAATCTGCCCCGATCTCTTATTTTGTGTTCGTAACTGATGTTTACAATGATGGTTCTACAGCTCAGAATCCTCATAGAAAAGTAATTTAATTTTCACTGTACTAAGGCAGAAAGAATGAGGCAATACACATTAAGCAGGTTTTCAGAACAGTTTAATTCCACAGGAACTTTCTTCTTAGACGCTTTATAAGCCTCAGTTATTTTCAAATCTCTGAGGATCCATGGCTGGTCTGTGGGATATGAAGGTAGCATTTTGGCTTCCTGGCTAAAGTGAGAACATGTAAAAAAAAAAAAAGAGCTTAAATAACCAGTTGATGAGGTTTCCTCCTCACACCCCGGCAAAACAGGAAGATAAAGGAGGAATCTGTAGCTTTTTGAAAACTGTTTTCCCAGAAATTGGCTATTGTGCTGGTAGAAAGCCTCATATGAGTGTGAGAGAGAAAAAACAAAAACCATGTTCGTCCACTATCATTTCCCTTATAGGGTCTTTTAGGATCTGGAATAGTTTAGATTTATTTTTGTTTCTCTTGGGCTGACATCATCAAGCATGCATCACGGTGCCCTGTTTGGGATTTGGAAAAAGCTCTGAGAAGTTATAAATCTTAAGGCATTTTACTGTTTTTCCTCTTCCCTTTTCTAAAAGCACAACTTTTCTGGTTTCTTAAAAAAAAAAAAAAAAAAAAAAAAAGAAAGAAAGAAAACTACAAAAGTGTGTATTGATCCCTTTCCCTCAGATCTTAACTGCCCAGGCTGTAATACCTTGCTTACATCTGCCGGGTTTTTGTGCAGTTTTGCAACATGTCCTTAATCCAGTGAGCATAAATAGAACATTTCAATCATATTTGGCTACCAGGAACTTTGCAGATAAGCACACTAAGACCTTGTTGAAAGAGACTGTATGAGATTGTGTGTGATAAGATCATCCTAAAGCCCAGTGCACAAATGAAAAACTTTTGTTCTTGGTGAAATTTGTTGATAGAGATATTTCAAATAAATGACTTGGGAGAACTCAGTATTTTAAAACAAAGGCCCAGTTACGTAACAACCAGAAGCTCAGGCCTCATGGTGCTCGGCAGCCATGAAGATCCTTCTTTGAGCAGTTGCTACAGGGAGATTAGCACGCCCCTTTGTCATTCTGACATCGTATTTGAACACTCCAGGCAGCCTTATCGGAAAGCACTGTACTTGGTATGGTTATGGCCTGGGGGGGGGGGGGGAATGCTATTGTCCTTCCTCACATGTTCAAGGCTCAGGACAGCTCCCTCCATTCCTTAGTCAGCTCCAGGTTGGCCTTGATCCCAGGCCAAGGCAGGATGCATGGCTTTCTTTCTAAGAACTCCGAGGAGGCCTTCTCTTTTAGACAATAGGGACAACTGTTCTTGGTGTGTGTGTGTGTGTGTGTGTGTGTGTGTGTGTGTGTGTGTGTGTAGAGGAGATGGGTTTTTTTACCTCTATGTTTTTCTCTTCGAATTCCCTGTCATGTTTGTTTGTTCATTCATTCAACAAAAATGCACTGAATCCCTCCTGTGTTCTGGGCTCAATGATGGAGGTTGAGGGGATGACTCGGGTGCCGCATGGCAGCCCCACAGCCTTTCTGTTTCATAAACCCAATTGGAAAGGACCAAGAAATCATCTAACCTCAACCCTTATACATTGTTACAAAGGTGTAACATGAGATCTGGAAATGGTGAGTGGTTTGACCAAGGTCATCGGATGGTCGCTGGCAGAGCTGGAGTGAAAACCGAGTCTCCTGCACCCAGTCCAGTGTTTCAGTCAATGTGTCACACTTGTAATTTAGATGATTCTTGTAAAAATGTGCCTTCTTTGTTATTCTCTCCCCCTCCTTTAAAAGGCTCTAAAACAACTAAATGGTCACCATCTTCCATAGCTCCACTGGTCTGGATGCCCAATAAAGGGGCACTTGCTGTGTCCTTCCGACCCCTCCCCACCTTATGCAGCAAGGAAGGCGTTAACTAGCACTCTGTTAGTTCTTGGTTGCTTTTTTAATCTGTTGTTTGAAATCCTTGCCTTTTATTGGTATATTTACTTTATGGCATACATAAAGAGCTGTATTAAAAAATAAATTGTGTTGTAAAAGCATTTGGTAATGTTTATTAATATTGACTAGTCAGGGAGCAACGAACTCTATCGCTAGAAGGATAATTTGTGGTAATACCAGCTAAGTGTTCACAGCTTGTCAAATGACTGTCTAATCTCAACATTAAAAAAACGTGGGTAAGAGGATAATTTCCCTTATGCCTTGAGAAAATGAAAGTGACCCATTCCGTAGCCAAGATTAGAACTATCTCTGCTTTTTCTCCCCGGAGGTAGCAGCGTCCTCTCTGAGTCCAGGCAGTTCCAGGGCAGTGTTTCAGTGGCCAAGTATCTCTTCGTGTCAGGGCGCTTAGCAATGGCTTCACTAGCAATAGCCGTTCATGTGTCTTGTTCTGTCTGCCTGGCCCTGTGCTGAGGGGTTCGGACGCAGAAATACATTCATAGTGCCTGTCCTCAAGGAGCTTATAGTTTTGAAGAATTTATAAATGGCTTAGTCCTGAATCATGGACTTAGAACTATAGAACTAGTCCTTAGTTCTAAGGACTTTCAAGAAAGTACATAAGGAGAGTGACACTGGGTTTGACTAATGACCTATCTGGGCTGGAATATGTCACTCAGGGTAGCATTAAGAGACATTCCTTGGGAAGATACAATGTTACCTTTAGAATATAGGGAACATTCCCTGAGTATCCCATGTGTCCAGTGAATGTCCTGTTCTGGCTTTGCTTGGAGGCCACTAGTAGAAGAGGATGCTCAGACTTTTCCCTCCAACAAACCACGTGGAGAAAGTATAGGACATTGGACCCCATAGGGAAACACCCTGTCATCCCCCTGGAAGTTGCTTTTGCAAGTATATTCCTGATAGCCTAATAACTTTTCAGTCATCTCTTCCTTTTAAAATTAGAGCCCAGAATGTCACTGACTATCTGGCCTTCCTCTTGTCATTTGAATTAAAGGTAAATGGACCATGAAGGTACCTTTTACACTTAAGGGACTGGGGAAAAAGAATAAGCCCATTGCCAAAGTCCATATGGTCTTCCCTCTATCTGTTCTCTTTTTACTTGGAGAGGTGAGTGAGGCCGGGAAGGTTCTCTTCCCACTGGGCTTATGAGCTGCTTTTAAGACTGAGAACATTTCGAGAGATAGAGCTTTGCGAAGGGACTGGCCTCACCATGCCCACAAGGGGAGACATGGCAGCAAGTCTGTGCCACTTGGCCAGGTCCTACTCAAGAGAAGGGCAGGAAGCTCATGTGGTAGAAGCTGGTTCCCCATGATTAAATAGAGGATCGTGGAGAGTATTGGTCCCCATGTGGGCGGTAGGTTTTTGAGAGAAGGGGGTCATTTAGACCTTGGTTTGGATCTGGTTCACAGAATCTCCTATCTGGTCCTTGCCTATTCTGAGGACCCCTAGAAGCACTGAGTAGGTGAAATTGATGGTCATGCAATCAGAAAGCAGAAGCCCCAACCATCAGGGTGACTGCCGCATGTGGAGCGGCTCGGACCACAGAGACGGGTGAGTTGAAAGGACCTTCAGGGCCATGCGGGCAGGAGCTGAATGTTGGTTCAGGGGATGGAATCAGTAAAACTGAGAACAAGGAGCACATCACCTTATCAAAGCTCTTTTAGGATGGATTCCCCGCTTTATTTTTAACCATTCAGAGGTGGGTGGTCAGGTGGTGCAGCTGTGGTGTTCCCTCCTACTTGCTTTCCCAAATGACAGGTCCTAGTTCTCAGTGCTGGTCTGCCCAGCAGAACTCCCAGGACAGATAACTTCAGCTCCCCAGGAAGACAGTGAGGGAGTGCAGCCCTTGGTTATTGGAATAGAATTCCCTGTCTAAACCTTCCCTGCCTCTATTCTCAGCTCTGACTATGTTTGTCTCTGGGTAGAGGAACTTAGGAACAAATGGAACATGGGTGGTGCTAGACCTTGAACGTCTCTCTCAGGCACACAGAGCCATTATCCTTTCTCCGAGCATTTTCTTCTTGGTCCTCGGTTGTGTGGGACAGAGGAGGGCTGAGCTTCTCCTGCAGAGAGTAGTTAGAGAGGGCTCCCCGTAGGGAGTAGCTGTCATGGTCAGCTGTGCCTGGAGGCTGAGGGTGGGGAGGGTGGGGTTTGGCATGGGTCTCTGCTTGCTTGCTGCCACTTATTCTGCAGTTGTGTCCTAGGTGGGCCAGGTAGATGAAGGCTGATCTTGTGGGATGAGGTTGTCTGAAGCTCAGGCTTTATGCGGCTATAAAAGAGCCATTGGCCTTCCTCATGTGGACTTTAGGAGCCACAGGACAGGTCCAGCACTGGGTTGAAGGCTACTCATGAAGCTCTCGTTCTTGGAATATTGTTAGGATGAGAGGGGGGATGGCTAGATTCCACTTTAGATAGAGGAATTTCTTTAGCAGCGTTGAACCATCCCTTCTGAACTAGGCCCTATGAAGAAAAGGAAAAATAAACATGGCTTCTGCCGTTATATCACTCACAGTCTAAAGCAGATACAATCTGTATGAATTTTCAGACCAAGTAGCACAAAAATGGTTTGGATGAGCGTGTACTTGCTAGTTTGGTTTTACTGAGAAGAGTTGTGTGGTTGAGAATCAGTAAGAAAGAATGAGTCTTTCTCTTTGGTTACTTGTTACAAGGTTCCGATTTGCTTAGACATAATTTTTCATAATGATTCAGTTCTCTTGGGAAAATAGCTAGAGACCTGTTAAAGGTTCATTTTTCTTTGTCTTTTGGACATGGGTGGAAATCTGTTAAATTCAAGGTGAATTTACCCAGTGAGCCAGGCGTGGTCTGTGGTGGGGCAGTGCTGGGGGTGGGGGAGAACTTGAGCCCACTCCCCAGAAGTGGATGGTGAGGACCTAAGCATATGAGGGAGTTGGAGCCTCTACTGAGTGTGGAATAGGGACGCGCTTGGGCCATGCTAGAACTGGAGCACTTTCGAAATGGTGTTGAGTAATAGTGCTTCTTCTCAAAAGAAGAGAGTGTGAAAACCACGGCAGTGTTCCAAAAGGTGCAAAAATGTCCCCCGCTGCCCTTCTTCCCTGATGACCTCATGGCCAGGAGCAGTTAGACCTTGTGAAAAGACAAAACCAGACTGGGAAAATACGAGTGTGTGTAATAAGGAGGAGGGAAGCAGACAGAATTTCCATTTTAATCAAAATGCTTTGCAGTTGCCTAATATGATGGTGGCAGTGGAGGTTGTGGTCTGAAGAGTAACAAACTGTGAGTTCATACAAATGTGTACTTTTACTCCAGAAACCAGTTGGAATTCTATTTCCACTTTGGCCATTCTGCAGACTGTGCCATAGAGATTCTATTGGTCGCCAAGTCCCTTGAATGTACTTAAATTCTTCTGTGCCATTTCCTTTTCTTTTGAAGTAGGAGAAGTCTTCACTTTTTCACATTCTTCCTTTGGTGCCGGAACAATAATTAACGATATGAGCAGACTAGTGCTGGGTTGTGTTGAACTACCAGGCCTGTGAGGTGCTCCCTTTTTCCCTTGTGAACTCTGTGCTTTGCCCTGGTCTCTTTGCCTGGGCAGGACCTTTGTTCCTGTATTCCTGTGGGATCGCATGGACATCTCACTCACCTCTGGTAACCAGTGTAGGGCACTGAGTTAGTGTGTCAGGTGCAGGCCAGTGTCCTTACCCCAAGAATTAGAAAGGATAGGACACCTGTGTCTCTGAAGGCTGAGAAATGCATGGCAGCAGAATAGTTCCAAAGGGAGGCTGGTGATGAGTTCCAGAAGTTTCTTTCACTGAAAGATAGACTGCAAGTGAGGAAAGGAGGAAACTTGGGTCATCTGGATTAGGAGCTTTTGAAATGAATAGATTTCTGAGATTGGCCGTCGATTTTTGCTTAGACTATCTTAGCCTGACTGCCTGGGTGTCGTGGGACATGACACAAGTAGAACGTGGCTCAGAGAGAATAATAGTGTGCTTTAGAGGAATTCCTTGGAGGCTAGGTAAAAGGATATGAGCGAGACTTTTGAATAATAAAACTTTGGCTCCAGAAGGGACCAAAACCTTAGATATCACCCACATGACTTTACAGGTGAAAAAATGCAGAGATTGTGATGGCATGATTTGTCCAAGGTCATAAAGCAAGTTAATGGCCGAGTCAGGATAAGGATTCAGGATTTCGGCTGGTCATCTTGCGTTCTTTTCTGTACTCTGCCACCTCTGTAGTAGATGGCAAGGGGGTGTCACCTTTCACATCATACCAATGCAGTGGGCCCAGAAAGCCACTACCACCAATTGTCAGGGAAATCATTTGCATCTAGAAAAAAGGCAGTGGGGTTACCAGAAAGTGTTCATCTGGGTAAAACTGTGGAATCTGTAGGGCAGATTAGGGATGCTTACCCTGCTGGTGGCTGCTGAAACCTGAACAGTTGTCACTGCAGAGTCCTTTGGGAAAACAAATCCAAATGGGTGCTTGTCCGCCTGTTGCTCCTGACAGCCACTCCCTGAGAGGTGGACACTCTGGGAGCTAAGGAATCACTGGTGAGGAAAAGGATGAAAGTAAGACTAATCCCCATCCACTGCCACCCACCAGCCCTGACTATGAATGTGGGCAAGAGGTTCACCTGCTGAACCACTTGAGAAGAGAACTTTTGCCGCTCCCTGGACCATCTTTCAGAAAGCAAAATCTGTCATGCCCAGCAAGTGACCGGCAAGTGTCGTGCATGCACACACTCATATGCCTGGGGACATGGGGTAGTCCCCCCATCTGTAGTTTTGCCTTCCATGGTTTCAGTTACCTGCAGTCAACCGTGATCTGCAAATATTAAATTTTCCCAGCCATCGACAGCGTCTGCTCGTCACAGCCAACTATTGACGTCGTCATGGCTCGATGATCCAGGATCACCCGAAGCAGACGATCCTCCTGACATGTCTTTAGAAGGTCGATAGTAGTCTAAGGCTATGTCACAGTACTTACATCATCTCTCTCTTCATGTAGGCATTGTGTCGTCTCACATCATCACAAGAGGAAGGGTAAATACAATACAATAAGATGTTTTGAGACAGAGAAAGAAAGCAAGAGAGGGAGAGAGAGAGACCATATTCACATAACTTTAATTGTAGTATATTGTTATAATTGTCTTATTAGTTGTTAATCACTTATTATGCCTAAATCATGAATTAAACTTTATCACACGTATGTATAGGAAAAAACAGTGTGTATAGGGTTTAGTACTATATGCAGTTTCAGGCCTCTCTGGGGGTCTTGGAATGTACCCCCCGTAGATAAAGCAGGGTGGGGGTTGGGGGCCACTACTGTGTTTGAAAACATTCTCTGCTCAGAGTGCTGTTAGGACATGTCCCAGTGCCCAGCATTGTGAAATATATTTAGAGTTAAGAATGTTCAGTTAAAATGTTCTCTACTGTTACTATTTCTCAATTGGGATGGACTAGCCGTGGCCAGGACTAAGATAACATGGGGGTGGGGTGCACTACAGTGTTAGAGGAGGGTGCGCGCGCGCGTGTGTGTGTGTGTGTGTGTGTGTGTGTGTGTGATTGAGAAATCACTTGTTGTCTTTGGCAAGGAGATAAAGGGAAAATGAGCAAACAAAACTGATTGAGAAAGAGCTCTCCACTGGGGACTGGGTGTGACTGCTCTCAGAGGCCATGCACGCTGGACACCATATGCTGTCTTCAGGCCACCGTAGCCCAGAGACTGGCGCTAAGGAGGCTCACCTGGGGGCTCGCATGGTTTTGACACACCGCTGGGTTCTCGTTATGGGATGTGGAAGGTGGGGGAAGTGGGTGGCTTAGTTTACTCATCATGATCTGGGCACTCAGGCCCAGATCTCGGTGCTGCTGGCTTAAATGTATGACACTCCTTCTCGCTATCCTGTTTATCTAATATGAGTACCAGCAGTTCTCCAACCTTTTACTGTGGTCCTAACACATCAACATTCTGATTGCAATAGAATGTTGGCTCTAAGGCGGCCTGTATGCCCTCCTGCCTGCCCAACCGCCCTCGACTCCTGCCCTTGGCTGCCATTACCCGCCCTGTTCCCCAGGGCCAGGCCCCTGGGGAGGTGGCGGGCGAGGTGCAGAGGTGGGTGGAGATGGATTCTGGATCTGGCAGAGACATGTAAGGGCCTGAGAACAGGAGTGTGGGTGGGAGGAAAGTCAGTGTTTCGGGCAGATGGCCCATATGCCAGCCAATCGCTCAGCCTTGTGTGCGCACAGACCCTCTTCCCGGTGCTCAGCTTCCCACTAGCCCTCCTGCTTCCCTGCATCTTATTGGCTCCATTGCTGGCTCCTGACGGAGTAGTGGGGTCTGGTGAGAAAGACCCTGGGTTGAAAGTGGGGGTCAGAGCACTGTTACAGACTGGGCCTGTGACCATTTGTTAGCAGGGCCTCTGTCTTCCTGGGATGATCGTGTGTGCCAAATCTATCTCACAGAATTGCAGTGATGGTAAAATGAGACAACGTGTGTGAAAGTACTTTGGAAGGCCAAAAAGGACTACTACTACCTTTCGTTGACAGAATGTTATCTGGTTTCTTGAAACCTTTCTTTCTGTCTTAACCTGTGGCCAGAAATGGAGGGAAGACATAAAGCTGGGCCTTAGGGGAAGGGCGTGGGTGTTGGGGAGACGCTGTGGTCCTGAGAACATCTAGATGCCCTGAGAGAGAAGCAGCTCATGTCCATAAAGACATCAATTCATCAATAAGCTTATTCAGTGCCTGCTACGTACCAGGCACTAGAGTGGGAGCTGGGGGTATGAGCAAAAAGGCACAGGTACAGCCCTCCTAAGTCTAGTGGTGTCGGGGAAGAGCCAGGAATATGCACAGTCGCAGGACAGTGAGGACAGTGCTCAACTCTCGCTCCCATGTCCTTCATTCCCTTCTTCTTGTTCTCCTGCTGGAGGGATGGCTGCAAAGCCCCCAGGTAGGGGTGGGCCTGCCTTCTGTCCAGCCAGAGCAGCAGCAACCTATCTTTTCCTTTCCCTACAGGAAGCTGCACAGTGGGATGAAGACGTACGGGTGTGAGCTCTGCGGAAAGCGGTTCCTGGATAGTTTGCGACTGAGAATGCACTTACTGGCTCATTCAGGTAGGCGAGGATGCCCTGACTGGCCCCTTTTAGCACGGGCAACCACCTTTTTCCTGCCTTTGCCCCTACTCAGAGCATGGATGCCCCACTGCCAGCTGGAGTCTTGGCTCACCTTGTCCCTCGGGTGTTCCCTCCAGATTCATGGAGCAGGAAGTCCATCCTGATCGTGTGACTATCTGGAGGGACCCATCCTCACGCTCTCCTGGGTTTCCCAAGGCATCGGTCGCACCAGTGCCCTGTGTGATCTACCTTCCAAAGTAGACTGCGATTTCATTAGCAAAACAGTTGTGGAATTAGGTTCTCACTGTCTAATGAATCTAACTATTGGGTTCACATTATACCAGAGCCTTTAATTAAATAGATATAGAAAGGTTGGAACACAAAGCTAGTTACACCGTGCTGTCTTTTGCAAGTTAATTTTATCCAATTGTAGTGGGGTTGGCTAGGTGGCTGCCGCTATTTTTGCTCATGTTTGGGCAAATTAGGTGTGGAAAGGGGAGAAGCCCCTGGCATCCAGCATGCCTGGGTGTTCTTGGTGGAGGGAAGGACATAGCAGGTCTGCTGCTGCTGCTTTGAGGCCCAGGGGTTGCCTGGCTTCAGTTGTAGAGCACCCACACACACACGTCCCTGCCAGGGCCTGTGCATTCTCCCCTCTCATTCCCTTGTCTTTCAGCCTTGGCATCACGTCTTGGGGGACAGGAGAGGGCTATCTTCTTATTTGGTCTTGCTTCTCCCCTCATATCATCAACTGTCAGCGTCTGCTGGCTCTTTCCCCAGATTGCCTCCAGCATCTGGACCCCCAGGCAGTTTAGTGTTTGTGAAATGAACATAGTCTTTGGGACTGAGCAGATGAAGGTTCGAGTCTTGACTGTGATGTGTGCTAACTGTATATATGACCTTGGGCAGATTTGCCCTCTGAGCCCGTTTCTGCATCTGTAAAGTGCAGGTGTTGCTCACTCATACATCATTTTTATTTTTAGTATTAGGTGGCAGAATATATGTTGAGGCATCTGTAGTTCACTCCCTGGTGTACAGTTGATGTTTAATAAATGGCAGTTGCTTCTGCTTCCACCTTCCTCTCTTTGCCCCACTTCTGATGTTGTCACCCTGGGGCATGTTCCATTCCCTGTATTCCAGAGCTTCCGGTCTGGCTGGCTGTCTGCAGTCTGTCCTTGCTTCGTCTATCACCTGTACAGTCATGTAAATGCTGCTTGTAGTTTCTAATGCTTCACCTTGCCGCTGCCTTGCTACAGAGCCCGTGTGGCTCTCACTGCATTGAATGCCATCTCTCTCCCTGGCCTTCATGGCCCTTCCAAAAGTGCCCTAACCCGTTCTCGCTTCCCATTGTTCCCTCTTCAGATCGAGGGATTGGACCACACAGACACCAGGTGGCCATCTATCTTGGCATGTCTGCTCTGTCCCATGTCTTTGTGTGTCCCATTCCTCCTTCCCGTTGGGGCTCCCCAACCCAATCATGGCTTCACTGACCATCCTCGTCCCATCCATCTGTCCCGTGTTGGCCTGGTGTCCTGAGTCTAGGTGTTCACGGGTTCAGCATCTGCTTGCTACTCATATACTCCTTGGTTCTGTTTTTTAACTTGCAGTTCATATCTTCTTGCTTCCTTTCAGCTTTTTATGTTGTCGAGGGTTCAGTGTGGGGTTTCATGAGCTATCAGTCAACAAGATTGGTCACCCCCCAACCAAGTACAGAGTGTGGGTCTTCTGTTTCATTTGCTCCCTGCTCCAGGCCTCTATGTGGTCTCTGTGGTGTTGGACACTCGTGTGTGAGTAATACACTGCAGCCTGTGGTTCCAGCATCCTCACCCTCTCCTTCACTCAGCCCAGTGAGCACCGTTTCTCCTAGTCATCCCCGAGTCCGGTGCTCTAGCCAGCTCATCTGCTTATTGGGTTTGCTCTGTGTGCAAAGCCCATTTCCTCTGCATGGAGTAGCCCTTCCCCCACCTTCTCAGATCTTCACGGTCCCTTCTGCAGTGCTCTCCTTGACACTTTCCCACCCCCAGCAGGAAGCAGTAGTGCCTTCTTCTGGGTATCCATATTTCTTTTATCTGAAGCATCTTTGGACATAATCTTTGTGTTATGGTTATTTGTGGACTTGCCTTATCTCTTCTACTTGGGAGTCAGGATTAGGAATTTGGGCACCTGCCTCCTGACCATGTGACCTAGGGCAATAAATATAAGCTCTGTGAGCCTTTCTCCATATCCTCATTTATAGATGAGTTCTGCACCCCTGCTCAGAAAAATTGTGAGGCCCACATCAGACACTTAGCGCTGTGCCTGACACAGTGATAGGCTCTCAGCATATGTAGCTTCCCTTTCTCTCTGCTCCTCTAATAGACTGTACGCTGCTTGCGGACAGGGTCTGTCCGCAGTCCGTGAAGCCATGAAGCACATTGCCTGGACATTAGTGGAGTCTCTAGGTATCGGTTGAATGAATGAGTGCAGCCTAGGAGGCCTATGGTCCACTTAGGGAAACTCCAGTCTCCTGCCAGTTCTCTTGTGTGATGGAAATTGTTTAAATTGTGTCCCAGGGGTTCACTCGGGGGCAGGGAGAGCGCAGCCAGGAGCCCACTGGCCGTGTTGGTTGAGTGTGAGTTAGCTGTTGTCTCCACTGAGAAGCACACTTTAGCAGTGTCTGGTGAGGCTGGTGGGAGTGGCAGAGAGTGAGGGAGCTGCTTATGCACTTTCAGGTGGGCTGAGAACCCCCACTTCAGACAAGATGAGTATAATGGCACCACCCCCCTGACTGAGCTCTACTTCAAGGCCTCATGGTCTCATTGGGGTGCCCTGGCAGCTTTGGGAGCTGGGTCCTATTTTCCTTTCTGTGCCTGAAGTCTGTGCAAATGATTTCTTCCTTTGAAATTCACTTACCACTATCCTTGTGAAGAAGGATTTGGTGATGGGGACAGTGTGATGGGTCATAAGAGTGCTTTAATCCACCCCTGCAGATAGCTCGTAACCTGCTTAGACTGGCATTTCTATTCTCTGCTTTTTCTTTCACTTGTCCTGCAGACCTCTCACCCCGGTGCTAGGATGTCTTGAAAATAAAATAGCAACAAGGGCTTAGTGAGGCTAGACCACGTCCTAAATTGTTTGCCACCCCCCCCCACCCTCACCCCCCACCTCCGTTAAACAGTGAAGGCCCATGGCCTCTGGAGAAACCTGGCTTTGTGGGGAGTTGGGGTTGGAGGGCTGGGCTGGTGGTGCCAGGCCTTCTATCAGATCTTAGTGGCACAAGTTAGGTTTCACATTTTCTGACTCCTCTCCCAGTGGCAGGCTAACAGAACTGTGTGATGTTTTAGAGGCGATGTTTAGTTAGACGGCACGAGACCCAAGATTTTCTGGCTGCTGTGTTTTGAAGGCTCCATGCAGGAAGCTGACAGCAAGAATGGCCCCTAAGGGCCTGTAGTGCAGAACCCATTTTACAGAAGATCATCAGGGTTGAAGCAGTAATACAGAGCCTGAAAGAATGGTAGTTGCTCCAGAACCCTGGGGACTGGGTTTTGAAAAGGGGCAGACTGTGGAGAAGTGAGTCTGGGACCTGGGTCGGGATCATGGGGCGCCTGGTTTCCCCTAAATGTTGCTGTCCTTGCACAGGCACATTCCTGCTGTTGTCTCTTGCTCAGCGGAGCTGAAAGGCACTCACTTCCTCACTCCCTCGCTCCCTCGCTTGCTCTGCGTGCTGGCCGCCCCCACCCCCTCTTGGCTAGCATGGCCTGTGTTTGTTGTTGTAGCTCTGGCACCTGGCCAGGCCTGGCTGGGAGCCAGCCTTGTGGGTACAGTGTGTACAGTGAGTGCTGAGCCAAGTTTGTCATCATACACGATTAATTTTTTTTTTTTTTCTAATCTGGTAGGGGTGGGGTGAAGAAGGAGGCAAGGAAAGAGTTTCTCTGACGTTTGAGAACAGCCCACATAGAATTCTGCAGAGATGTTATTTATGAAAGGATGAACCGCTCTTGCTTGTTTATCCCTTTCAGCTTTTCCCCCTTCTCTCCTCTTCTCCTGCACATTTCCTTGTCCGAGGAAATCAGCCTCTATGAGAGCAACAATGTGAGGTCTTATTTTCAGTGACTAGAATACTAAATTTACATTCCTAAATCAGTTTTCATTGTGTTGAAATTGACAATTTGTTTAATTAGAAGTTTGCCCTGTAGGAGGCCCTTCCTAGAGACAATGCCTTCTTTTTCTTTCTCTTTCTCTCTTTCTATTTTTTTTCTCCTTTTTAAGACCCTAAATGGTAGTAGTGAGTGTTCAGTTTAATTGAAGTTTCTGTTTCGATTTGAGTGTGTTAACTAATCAAGTGTTTATGAGATATACCTGATGATAACAATAAGTTTAAATGAACAAACAATAACCTAACTCATTAGCTAATGAGATTGATCTGGCCAGGCCCTGCATTCTGTTTGAGGACCCAGGAGGGTTTGAGGGCTGGAAAAGAGGCTGGGGCTGGAAGAGTGACCACCTTGGATGCTTTGCAACACTGCCCCTTCTGGAGCATGAACCTTGGGTGTAGGAGTGTGGCAGCGATTGGGGGGAGTCCCAGTCCCTTTGTGTGCCAGGATCACTCTGAAGTCTCCATCCCTACCCTTTGCTGCCATGTCCCTTGTGGAAGCATTAGGGACATACTGCTGTCTCTTAGGCACTCCTTGTTTTCACTTAACAGGTGATTCCTAGCTCTTGGATATCCATGCAGAAACCGCAGCCTCAGGCAGTGTTCTGGGATTCACTAGTGTACAGTTTCCCATTAGGTAGTATTTCCTACATCTTGGCTTAACGTACTAGTGGTTATAAATGAGCACACCCAGAAGTGCTTGCCCCTATTTTTGACTTGGCTGTGTACTCCTTAGAGGTTTGCATATTTCTGTGGCCTGCCCCTGTTCTGGGAGTGTCGTTCAGTTTTGGAGCCACTGGACATTTACTGAACACTAATTATACGTCAGTCAGGCTATGTATACTTAACTCTGGAGAATACTGCAGCATCCCTGGCCTCAAGGAGCTTAAATCTTGTAGGAGAGATGCTGGACTACAAAGTAATGACAAAAGAAGGTAGTGTGTACGAAGGGCCAAGAAAGAGTCTAGGAGGAATTCAGAGGAGGAGGGTGTCCTAGAGGATGGCAGAACTTCAATGGATGGTGAGGGTGGGATTCTGAGAGGAACTGCTAGGGGGAAGCCCAAGCTGCCCTTAGTGATGTGCAGAGTTGCTGGGGTGTGTAGGATGGGGTGGGGGAGAAGAGGGCAGAGTTTAGAAGGGGAGAAGGATGGGGTACTATTGTGGAAGGCCTTGAGTAGCTAAACGATTTATATTTTATGCAGTATTGGAAAGCCACTGAAAGACTGAATAAGGGAGTGACACTTTTTTACCTCTGTAATCGAAAGGACTGTTGGGCTTTTTGATGTAGAGTAGGCAGGAATACAGCATTTCTAAGACCCGTTGGAGAAATGGCGTGACTGGCAGTCAGTCGTGGAGTATGGCGGGAGTGTAGAGGCTGGTGCCTCTTGCACTGGTTAGGGGCACGCAGGCTGCCTTTGGGAGTCCAGTCCTGCTAGGGGCCTGTGCCCTGCACGCCTTTTTCTTTCTCAGGCACCATGAGCCACAGCTATTGAGAAACGTCCCATGATACCAGACTCTTCCCCATAGTCAGAGCCACGGGGAAAGAATATGCTGATAGACTTTCTGATTCTAGCAGCAGCATGGGGTGGCTAGGGCAAATCATCCGGGGCCTGGGTCATCCATCTGGCAGGAAGGGGCTGGAGGGAATGGGGCCAAAACCCAGATTGGTTCTCTCGTGCTTTCCTTTGTCTGGATAGAAGGGAAGGAAGGAAAACTATGAGATATCCAAGATCTATGGAACACTTAGCTTTGGGGTTCAGGCTTCCTCTTCCCAAAGACAGAGAAAGAAGGTGGGGGGAGGAGCAAAATAACTGGAAAATTCTCCAGGACTTTGAGGTGAGGATGTGAGCTGGTCCACATGCCAATGATGGGAGAGGCATCTCAGCATTCATTGATGGCTTATCTAGACCTGCAGTTTCTCCTGACCTTGCAGCTTCCTTCTTTCATTCACTTCTCTCTTCCCAGATCAGGTATCTGCTAAGAGCAAGAGATTGGGGGTTATCAGCCTATGGTCAGTTCATTCCCTCTTTGCCCTCTCTCCAATGAATGCCAGTGCTCCCTTCTGCTGGTTCAGCCATCAGGACAAAACCCGGAGATAACCAAGAAGAAACTGCCTCGGGTTTTCTGACTCCCTCAGCGTGCCTTCGGAGGTGGGCATGATGGAGGGTTTGGGTTCAGAGCACGGAGAAGATCAGATGTGAGTGGCTCAGAGGCCCTGCTGCCTTCCCTTTGGTCCCTGTGGGTGACTGGGGTGCAGAAAGAGGAAAGAGGGAAGAGAAGCCACTTTCCCTGGCTCTCTCTTGAACATACTTCTCTCTCTCTCCCTCCCTGCTCTGAATTTGGCCTGCTTCCCGAACTTTTTCCCAGAGTGGTGTCGTCACTGGCCTGCCGGCAGGTCTGGATGTTCTGCCAGCATTCCAGAGAGTTTATGATCGCTTGCAGATGTGCCTCCAAGAACACACTGTACCCAAAGCAGAAATTAATGCAGGCTTGACTGCCGTCCAAGCCCATACACGGGAGAGAGGAAAAAGAAAACAAAAACTGTTTAATGCTGTTTATAAATTATACACTGGCTGATGAAAAATACATTTCTTCCCCCCCTCGCCCCCTTTTCTCACTGCCCCCCACCCCTTCTTGCTTTCTGCCTCAAGAGCCTAAACTGAGACCAGAAGAATATGGTTTTGCTTTTAGCTCCTGTTTTGGCTGGGATCCGAAACCCTGCTGCTGACTCACAGCCAGAGTATTTTTCCCCTTTACCTGATGAAATATACTGATTTTTCCAGTCCAGACGGAGTGTTTTTGGTTTTGTTGTCTTTTTTTCTTTTTTTTTACTTTTCTTCTTTTGCCAGGAATTTTGTTTATAGCAACTGACAGACAGGTCCTGTGATGGTGCTGGGTGCGATGCTGGCCCCCGGGCAAATAAAGCCCCCACATCTGTCTGCCTCAGTGCTGCTGGGTGTGCATGCCTGGGTCCCCTGGCCTGGCAGATTTTGCTCAATGTCAGGCCAGCTGAGCAGAGAAAGTTCGGAAAGTTCATTGCAGGTCATTGTATTAAACAGTGTTTTCAGCACTTCCCTCCCATCCCTTCACCTACAGCCCCCGTGTGAAGAGGGGGTTCACATGGCCCTCCCCCCAGATACACATGTCTCTACCTCCATATGGTGCCTTAGCAGGGGTTTGGGAAGCTCGTTGCATCTACCCCTCTGGATCCCAGCCTCTCCCCCTACACTCAAGTCCCCCATCCCAATTTATTCTATAAATTCGTTTCCACATTATGTCTATCCATTTACATGGCTTTTGTGTTTTTTAATACTGCTAATGTTTATCATTTGCCCAACAGGCTCGACAGATTTTGCTTCCTGTAGAGCATCGAGGCTTTAGAGCCCCCTCGTTGCTAAGTAGCAGTCTCCCTGTACTGTAATGGGCTGATTTTGTATTCTGTTCAGCGCTGTATCTTATTTTTGTATGCAAGACAAAGTGTTTTGATGGAGGACGATTGCGGCAGTGTCTGGAGGCTGTTTGGAGTTTTATGGGCTGTACAGTACACTGTGTGCTCTCTGAACAGAACACAGGCTGTTGAATTTGGATTGGATTTGTCATTTTCCCCCCTCAGAGAGGAGCCTGTCAGATAGAACATTACTTTAAGGGTGGAGGGAAGAAAGTGGAAATTATGTAATAACCTTCTCTCTGTCTCTCTCTGTTTCTCTCTTTCTTGGTCTTTCCTTCTGTCTCACTTTCTCCCTCTCTGATTTTCCTATCCCCAAACAGGGGGTTTCTCCCCACACACCCTTTCATACCACCATAGATTTTGTCGAGCTTGATGATGACATTCCTACCAGGAAATGAGTGACCCTAGAAAGATGGATGCGGGGACATCCTGTCTGTCTGCTGTTTATTCTCTCTCCTTTTCTCTCCCTTGCTCCTTCCATCTTTCCTAGGTTCTGGGCAGCTGTGCCGGCCGTTGTTTTTGTCTGAGGCTGTTTGTGTGGGATCCATCTGAAGACAATGCCATTTTCTTATTTCCAGGGCTGTGTCACCTTCTTTTTGCTTCCCAGATGTGCGCCCCACCAGGATTTTTAGCTAGTCCTCGATTGTCACCTTCTCCCCTCAGTGCTCATGGCCTGGCCCTCTAACCAGGCTGTGCCTGGGTCCCAGTGTCCAGGGCTGTGTCTGAGACACCAGATCCGACCACACCCATGCACTGCACTGTTTGCGGGCTGTCATTCTCAGCACTCTTCTGAGCTCTCTGTGGTGACAGGTGTTTATTTTTCAACTTTGCTCTTCTCCTTCCACCCCTCCCCCCTGCCCCGCACCCAATCTCCTTTCATCTCACTCCATCTTTTTCTCCCTGTCCTTGTGTCTGAGTCGGCCTTAGCCTTTTCTTGATGCGCCTGTGTGGTTTCTGTCTTCCTTCTTATGTCTTCGTCTGTCTTTGTCTCCATCCGTCTTGGTTGGTTCTCTCTCTCTCTCTCTCTCTCTCTCTCTCTCTCTCTCTGTCTGTCTGTCTCTCTCCCCCCCCCCACCCCAACCCTCAAAGTTTCTTAGCTTGAAAGTTGTTTGGGGATTGGGATGGGGAACAAAATGTCACTCTGGCTCAGAATGCCTGGGGAGGGCTCTTGAGCGAGTGTCCGGAGAGTGAACCCAGCACCTGCGTGCAAACTTGTGTGCTCCTGTCCCGCACCGTTTGGGGACCCTTCTTTGGCTTGGCTCCTGATTCTCCTGGGTCCCTGGTTTTCTTAAGTTGAGCTGAGTGTGGGCAAGTGAATGAACAGGATTAGGGTTTGTAAGTTCCTTATTGGACTTGACTCCTAAAAAGCATGTCGTATTGGCACTGTGCTTGCAGAGGTTTGTACCAAGCACCTGAGTGCTGAGCCCTCCAGGCACCATGTGGTTTGTTCACCTTCATGTACCAGGGACTGGCCTCATGCCTGGCACATAGAAGACTTTTTGATAAGTTTGTGTTGAATAAGTGAATATCCTGTTACTAAAGTATTTGTACTTCTAGGGCAGGTCTGAGTTTGGTGGGGTCTGAGATTTACACAATTTGGGGTGTACTCTCCCAGAAAAAGATTATGAATATCAGGTGTTAGAGGAATGGGCTGATGCAAGGCGGGACCTGAAGCTTCACCTTGATTAGCTTCAGGGAGAACAGGCCTGTGTGAGCCACTGTGAGGAGCTGCCAGCTGAGGCCCCACAGTGGGAGCAACTGAGTGGGGAGAGTCAAGAGTGAGGACAGGATGGTTGTACCTGCTCAGCTCAGGGGACCCTCAGAGGGTGGGGCAGCCGCGTTCGCAGGCCTGGCGTCTGCATTCTGCAAGTGTCAGGACAAGTTATCCCACCTGTGGTAACTGCTGTTGGTCCCCATGGACCTGGAAGCCTTTGTATTTCATGCTTTCTCTCAACAAGACCAGTTGGTAAGGACAGACTCAAAGTCCCATTTCACCCAAAGTCACCATGTGGATTGATACACACGGTAGCATCCAGGCCTCCACACAGACCTTCAGGGACTCTCAAGGAAATGACATGACACCCACCCCTCTCATAAGTGTTCCATCTGCCTGGGTCTGTGGCTTTGGTTCTCCTGCTTCCCTGGGCCAGTAGAGTTGTGTCTTAAGGGGGCACAGCACTGGTCCCTCACGTGTCTTGGAGAGGATTCTTGAGGCCAGGGGTCCTGGAAGTGATAGGCAGTGCATGTGGACATCTAAGAGTCTGTGCTGCGGAGCTTCCAGACTCAGTCGCATCTGTTTATTCGGGTCAGTGGAGGAAGCAGGATTAAACCGTTCTTTGGGAAGGACACTACTTATTTCCTGGAAGGTGTGGAAAAGCTGCAGTTACATTCCCAGAAATGAGGGTCAGCTGTGTGTGCGCGTGTTGGTGTGTGCATATGTGAGAAAAAAGAGAATGAGAAGAAGCGTTTACATGAAATGCTCACGATTGTTCCTTTGCTGTAATGGCCCCACACAGACCATTACCTTGCAGATTTAAAAACTAAATGAGCTCATCATATCTAGTGACTTCCATCGACACTCATGCTTGATTGCAAAGCCTGTGTTACCTTTGAATTTCAACTTCATTGTTTGTTATTAACTCTCCGATATTGGTGGTACAGTTTCCCCTCTTGATTCAACCATGAACATGTTGATTTTGTGTGATGGATGGAAATGTTTTCAGCAGGACCCCACTGAAGAGCCTTCTTGTTTTAAAAATAGCCCGTGACCTCTAGGGCTGCGTCTGGAGTTTCCGAGGAATCCAGTGGGCTGAGGTAGACATGGGTTGACTTTGGAGGGAACTGAAGTTCTGTATTTTTTAATTTAATGATTTGAGTTTCATATGAATGATTTTGCGTTCCGTGCAATACTCTGCATTTTCATAACTGTCTTTTCCACTTTGGGTAAAGACGGGGAGGGAAGAAATAGCAGCAGCAGCATTCTGTGGGCAAAGGAAGAAAACAAGAGAATGGGGCAGAGAACAGGCTAAATTTAAAATTGTAATTGGCTGACTTCCACTGGCTTGCGGGTGTTTTAATGACTCATAATAACTTCATTTAAAACCAGCTGAGCAGAAAATAGATTGGAGAGGAGCCTCGGGCCATTATGGATTTGTTTTTTTTTTTGACAAGCTCGGTTTTCAGCAGCCAGGAAGGCTCTCAGAGAGGGCTTGGCTGTGTTCTCTCTCGCTCCCTCTCTCTGAGGGTTGGTGGTCTGCCCAGGAGAGATTGTATAGAAACCAGGGCTGCTCCCCCTCCCCTTTTTTAAAAAACTGATTATAAATAGATGCCTTGAGGTATTATTTTAGCATCAGTAGGATTATTATTTTTTTTACTTTTCATGTGGTAAATGGAACATAAATAAAATTGTTTTTGAAATTACTGAATTAATTAGGTAGTAAAGCAACTACAATGCATACATTTCCTTTGCCCAGTGCCCTGATCCATATTTGCGAGGCATTCCCCTTTTCTCCCAATCCCCTCCTCTTCTCCCCCAGCAGCCCCACTTCCTGCCAGTGTGAACCCTCCCTTTGAGTGGCAAGGTTTTATCATCCCTGTAACAGCTAAATTATTTTTTAAAAGATCTGTAGGATTTTGACAGGATTGGTTCTGTCCAGCTACCCAGTCAGCTGGAGGAAGCACGAGTTTTGGGAATTGCCAGAAAAGGCTCTAACCTCATTCTAAATAGATCCTGCCTGTTTCCCGTGCTAGGATGAACGCCAGCCTCACGAGTGCTCCCTTTTCTCTTTTTAAAGTCAGCTGGCTCAGCCATCGGATGCGTCTGTCTGGGCAGAAGATGTCGGCCCCCATCTGATGGCTCATAGCCATTTATCTATCCATTCTTATGGCACCTGTCACCTTCTTTGTGTCATAGCTATTTATTTTCTTGTCCTTTTTCGCCTACAAGATCTAAGCTTCTTCACCACATGTGATTTATTTCCACATTCTCCATACTACCTAGCAGCGTAACCTGAATGGTGGTTATAACTCATTCGTTTCTTGAATAAGCTGATGGGTCAGTGGTGAGTGTGTGGAGAGGCGCCTGGCAGGGAATAACCCTGAAGCGCTCCCCTGCTTCCTGTAGCCCTGGGAGTCAGTAGTCTGGACCAGAAGATGTGGAACCAAGGCAGGACATTATCGGTGGCACGCTCTGCTGCATCGCCACAGCCTAACACGTAGCAGGCTCTCAGCAAATATTGGTGGAATAAACGAATAGCTCAGGATGGATGACAGGAATGAGGGGAGGAGGGAAAGGCACTTACATTTATTGGATGTCTGCTGTGTTCCAGGCACAGTACTTGGCACTGTGCATGTCTGAACTAACTTAATCTTACATTGATCTTGGAAGGTAGACATGCTGATTTCATTTTGCAGGTGAGGGCACTAGGCTTAAAGAGTTGAAGTATTTGCTTAAGGTCATAGCCAGGGCTCTCTGACCCCACACTCTTGCTTTTCTAGTATACCATACTGCTGTACCTGGGACGAATGCTTGCTTTTCTGTATATAGAGATAACCAAAGTCGCAGAGACTGGGGAGCTGAGACGGGGAGAACAGAGAAAGCCCTGTTGCCAGGGGTCGAGGTGGGGTAGGGCAGTATAGTAATTGGATACTGCTTAGGGCCTTGCACCTGGGCCACTAGGAGCAGGTGTATGGCTTATTAGCCTCTTCCTACTCTGCTGGAGTCGCATGTGTTCAGTTATAGCTGGCATTGTGGTTATTACTTCTCCCCATTGCCTTGTAGGGCTGGGGGTAGGGTGGTTCTGGGAGCATTGCTGGAGGGTCTGTGGGTGAGTATTTGGCCCTCCCACCCAGGCAAGAGCTTGGCTGTATCTTTTCCCCACTCCTATCCCTATCATGGCCCCACCCATAGAGAAGAGATAGTACCAGAGAGCTGCCTGTGGTCCCTCCTGCATGGGGACCCATCTGGGTGCTCTGCTCCTGGGCAGGGGGGGCCCTCTGATGCTGAGTCAAGACTGAAAGGGGCAGCACGCTAGTGCTGCTGCATCCAGAAACATAAGAGCTAGCACTACTTGTCACTAGCTCCTTAGACTTCCAGTGTCTTAGAGTGTGACACGTCAGGAAGATTGGGGCCTCCCTGATCTTTTGGATTCTGTCCAGTGAAGCTGGACCACTTGGCATGAGGCTCATTAGGTCTATTCTCCCAACAACTGCATCTTCCCCAGGCATGTGCTGGGGATGCTGGAGCCTTCTCTGGGGACCAAAACATCAACCAAATGGGAACCAGATGGTGAAGGGTGGGCAGGAGAGAAACCTCGATGACTATTCTGGGTCACTACATGTGGCCCTCTTGGGGGGAAACTGTTCATGAATGAATTCATCAGTTAACAATTATGAATACAGGGCCAGTGGCAGGCAAAACTGGGCAGGACAGTTAGAGGGGCGACAGCCAGGGTGTTTACCTGCAAGGAGCTATTGATCTGGCTGAGTGGATGACATGAGCCCCTGGCAGAAGAAAGTGCCATACAAGCCTGGGTATGCTCACCGTTCCCACAAGGGGGAAAGAGTGAGTACAGCAGAGTTTATAGGAGCGAGAAACTCCCAAGGACCAGGGTGATGAGGAACAGCTTTCCAAAGGAGCTTCATGGGATTTTGATGGGCTCTTTCCTGCTGGAATGTCCAGATGGAGCTTCATGGTGGGAAAGGGACCTGCTTTTCTAGGCAGGAGGAAGCAAGAACTTCTGTGAGCTACAGTCAGCCAGGCAGTCGTCTCTTCCCTTCTCCTCCTCTGCCCACTTAGAGCCCAGATTCTCATACTTGAGAATCCTCAGAGCTCTAAGGATGGTATAACCCTCCTTGGGCTACAGGTTGAGAAACACTGCATTAAAAATCAACAACGTGCACTTCAGGTAGTCCCTTCACTTGTGAGGTATCCACAAAACAATTGTGAAAGTGAGGTTTAAAATCAGATCAGATCCAGAGTATTATGGCTTTGTCATCCAAGAGTTGATGAACCCCAAATATGTCATGAGTGCCCAGGGCTCCCTGAAGCCCAGGTTGAGAACACGGAGACTTCGAGGGATGCGCCTTGCTGGGACTGAGGCCTGAGACTTGGCTGTTCTGGAGGGAAGTGGAGGAATGGGGGGACTGTGTTAGGCCAACGCAGCCAGGGCCCAGCCCTGTTCTCGGGCCACAGGAATGAAGAAGCCCCTGTGTATGCCTTTCGTGAAGGTGGAGGTAATGCCCCCATGGGTGGAAAGCCAGTGGAAGAGAGGGGTGTGTGCCTCTGTAGTTAGGGCTCCCTTCACTGGACTCTCCAGGATTCAACCTGACAATGACATCTCTTCTAGACTTTTTTCCTGTTGTTAACATGCTCCTCCTCCTTCCTCCTAAACCCCTGCTTTTACTGGAATTCTTTCACCTGCCAGAAAAAAGAAAAAAAAGCAAGTCCTAAGCTTTTCATTAGGTAGTTGGAATAAGAAGTCTTCTGGGGTGGTTGGATGAAACCTGCACAGCTCTCACTGACTATTATAAGCTAATTGAGCACCGGGAGCTCCTGGGTGGATGCGATGAACATTTTGCTGGAGTGATTATACAAGGCCACAGTCGTTTGCAGCAACAAGGCAACTCTAGGTATGGAGAGACTCCCTGAAACTCTTGATTTGCTGGAATCTTCCTCAGTTGTCTCATTAATATGAGTTGAGGACAGACAAAGGCCCAGAGACCAGATCTTTTGGGAGACTGCTACCCATCAGGGATTTCTGCCTGAACAGCCCAGATCTCCTGGTACCTCTGCTGGAGTCTGATGGGAACAACCAGTTTCATGTGGGAGAGCCCTGCTGGGCCACTTTTGTACTGATTCAGATTTGGGGTCCAGAGTGAGAGGCTCTGGGATATAGGGTAGAGAGGGACAGGTGCAGTCTTGGGAAGCCTAGGGACAGCTGACCAGGGGCAAGGACTCACAGGCCAGCGTTGACGTCATTGACTGATGCACTGAGAGCAGGGCCTGAGCCAGGTAACAAGGCCGGAATCATCTCTCTTTCTACTGCGGTCTGTCTGTCCTGGGTGAGCGAGGTGTGGACCTGCAGAACAGCTTCTGGTACTCTTTTCTGCTGCAGAGGATTCTTTTTGGTGAAAGTTTCTTAGACACGCCGTCTTCCCCTCACACCCCACCCCCAGCCAGAAAGGAGGTGGGAGCCTGAACCTGCCATCCGCAGGTCCTAGGTTACGTGGGCTGGGCAGGGCCCTCTCAGTGCCCCCTGGCAAGGGCCCTCTGGCCTTGCCAAGCTGACATGTCCTCTGGGTGGCCCTGCGCAGCCTCTGGCCTGCTGCCCATCAGTGTTGAATCATGCCCCTCAGAGGACAGCATGTAACTGTGCTTCCAGATATAGCCCCTGGCCCCTCCCCACCGTGACAGGAAGAGTCATTGTCAGAGAGCACTCCATCTTTTTGACACCACATGCCCCGCATAGCTTTCTTCTCTCACTTCTCAGCCCTGCACAGCCTAGAATTCTGTTCTGAAACATATGTAGAGCTGTTGAAAAAAAATATGTGATCCTTCCTTTCTTTTTTTTTTTTATCTTCTCCATCTCCCACATCAATTTTCAGCACTGCCTTCAGACTCTGGCCTGTACCATCTTCTGCCTCCATCTCACAATTATCAATGTTTGTCACAGTCAGAGGCTGGCTGCATTGAGGCAGGAATGTGGTGTTTGGTAAAATTGTAAAATTAGCTAGGGAAGTTAATGAGGCATCCCTCCTCTGCCTTCCACAGAGCAGGAGGTTTATGAAGGTGCTTTGAGCACCTTGTCTGAGAGGAAAGGGAGAAAGGAGGGAATGTGGAAGAGCCTCACGCAGGTGAGTTTGCAGGCCTAGAACCCGACTGTGGCCTGCTTAGCTGAGGGACCTGTGCAGTCATCCCCTCCAAGCTTCTGCTTTGGGGCAGGCTCCACCAACCACTGTGAATCCTTAGGGGCCCCCTCCCCACATCCAAGGATGTCCCAAGACTGCACGCAACTGGGTATGGTTAGCCATTCTAGCTGCAGTTCTTTTTCTGTCTCGTGTAAGGCAGAAGAGACAAAGACTAAACACTTGGTCTCAGAAGGCACCCACAGCAGAGAGAGGACCAAAGCTAACTATTATAATAGCAGCTAACATTTACTGAGGGCCGACAGGTGCCAGGTACTGGGCCAGACACTGTTCTCTATGATCTCGTTTGATTCCCACAAACCCATGTGAGGTTCATATTATCATGATGTCCATTTTTGGAAGAAGAAACTGAGTTTACTTGTCTAAGAACCCCCAACAAGTAAGAGGCACAGTTGGGCTGTAAACCCAAGTTCGCCTGACTCCCAAGCTCTTGGTCTTAACAACCTCTGAGGCAAAGTTATTTCCATTCCTTTTCCAGGCGGCCCACTTCTCCCTACCCTGAGTGCACGTGGCACAGATTGCACACTCGCAAATGCTCACCCGAAAGCTTTGGAAGTCATGGTTTCAAAGGCGCGTGCGGAAGACCTGCCAACAGTCTATTTTCTGCACACACCACATTCTCAGGTCCTCTAATTACACCAAACAAACCTTCCTGGTTTCGAGCGGCAATTTGATGTCATTTTAGTGGTCAGATGCACTTTATAATGCTTAACATGGGAAAGAGTTACCCCACCTGGACCTTTCACTTGAGGTCAGCCAGGAAAGATGAGGGTTTTGTTCTTGTTTTGTTTTCTGAGGAGAGGGTGGTTCATGCTAAGACTGGGCATTAAGTGTGACAGGCAATATTTCTGTTTTGAAAGGTGTGGAGTCTTAAGGCTTCTGAATTTCGAGTCTGAAAATGTCAGTGCTGTAGCTGTAATGTAACACCTCAATTATGGTGCAGGGGGTAAGAAAGAAAGACTCTGAAACCTGCAAGGTTCTTTAGATCCGCAGCCTGAGCCACAATTAAGGTTGCAGAAACACCAAAGGCGAGCCAATGAGTGTCATTTTTAACCAGTTTGAACATTTTACTACTTCCTAACATCAGAAGCAGCCAGGCTGCAGAGCCTGCTTCTCGTCCTCAATAAAGTGATTAAGCTGAATGGGTGTGGGGAGTATTATTAGGCTGAGAAGGGCTAAAAATAGAAATGCTCTGTTTTCTGAAAGTCACAGCAGGCCTGGACAGACTGGCAGCCTGGAGGTGCCACTGAGGGGCCTGAGGAAGGGGGAGGGTGGGTGGCAGTCCCCTGGGTCTCAGATGGGTGGTTGGTAGATGTGTGGTGACGGGCAAGCCAGGTGACGGGCCCCTTTCCCAGCTGACATCAAGAAGAGAGTATCCGTGGAAACTATGGATTGCTTGCTTCTGCCTTGGTTTGAAGAAATCCCTTGGGTGTGTGTGTGTGTGTGTGTGTGTGTGTGTGTGTGTGTGTGTATTAATGAATTTAAAGTAACTGACAATACTGGAGTCTAGGATGAACACCTCAGACTAAAATTTACATATTCACCCCCCAAAATAATGGATTTACTTGGTGTTCTTGGGGAAGAAGGGGTCCAATTTGGGCAGTAAGAAAAGGCAAGTTATAACGGGCACATACAGAGAGAGATGGGGAAGGGAAGAGCGCCTCAGAGCCCAGAATGAGCATCTATTCTGCAAATCCTTGCTTAACTAGGATGAGTGGAATCAAGGGACTCTTTGGTAAACTGAAGGGCAACCAAAAGCCTTGTCTATTTCAGTCTTTGTAGTTTGCTGTCATTCACCAATGTGAAAGTTCATTTTTTCTACTTTAAGTTGATTGTTTTTTATGATAGAACATTTTGCTTCGAAGTTAAAGGGAGAATGCTCAGGAAGAGAGCCAGTCATAAGGATATTCCTAATTGGGGTTTTGTTGTAAGTCATTGTGTGTGTATGTGTGTGTGTGCGCACACACACAGAAAAAAATCAGTATATTTTGCTTTGGAAATGTATATTTTTCCAGTTTTATTGAGAAATACATGCATCACTCTATAAGTTTAAGGCATACAGCATGATGGTTTGATTTACATACATTGTAAGATGATTATCACAGTAGCTTCAGCTAACATTCATAATTTCATAGATATATATAAAGAAAAGAAAGAAGAAAAGAAAAACAGGAAATAATTTTTCTTCTTGTGATGAAAACTCTTAGGATTTACTCTCTTAACAACGTTGCTGTACATCATACAGCAATAATAACTATAGTCATTATGTTGTATCTACATTATATCACTAGTACTTACATATCTTGTAACTGGGAGTTTGTGCCTTTTGATCACATCCCTCCAAATAATTCCCTCTTTCCCCATCATCTGTCTCTGGTAACAACAAATCTGATCTCTTTTTCTATGAATTTGTTTTTTAGATTCCACATATAAGTGAGATCGTACAGTATTTATCTTTCTCTGACTGACTTATATCACTTAGCACAATGCCTTCAAGGTCCATCCATGTGTCACAAATGACAGGATCTCCTTCGTTTTTTGGCTGAGTAGTATTCCATTGTACCGGGGGTGCCAAAAAAAAGTATACAAGTGGACACTTTGGTCAACATTCCTCAAGCAGTAGTTCACCATAATCAGAAGTGTCTGGACGCGCTGATGGTAACCACTTTGAGCACCTCTTGTAATTGCAGAAGTCAAACGTGACTTGTATTCATCTATTGTTATCGGTATTCATTGAGTATTACAATTTTAATAGTTTTTTTTTTCCTTTCTTAAAACGTGTATACTTTTTTTGTCACCCTCTGTATATACCACAACCTCTTTATCTGCTTATCCACTGAGAGACACTTAGGTTGTTTTCATGTCTTGGCTGTTGTAAATAATGCTGCATTGAACAAAGGGGTGCAGACAATTTTTTGTTAGTGTTTTTGTTTCCTTTGGATATATTCCCAGAAGTGGAATTGCTGGATCACATGGTAGTTCTATTTTTAATGTTTTGAGGAACCTCCATACTGTTTTCCATAGTGGCTGCACCAATTTACAATCCCACTAACAGTACACAAGGGTTACCTTTTCTTTACATCCTTGCCAGCATTTGTTATTGCTTACCTTTTTGATGATGGCCACTCTAACAGCCATGAGGTGATATTTCGTTATGGTTTTAATTTGCATTTCCCTAATAACTAGTGTTGTTGAACATATTTTCATGTACCTTATGGCCTTTTGTGTATCTTCTTTGGAAAAATGTCTATTTAAGTCCTTTGCCCATTTTTTTAATTGGGTTATTTGTTTTTGTTTTTTGCTATTGAGTTGTATGAGTTCTTTATGTATTTCAGATATTAACCTCTTATCAGGTGTATGGTTTACAAACATATTGTTTTTCATCCTATAGGTTGCTTTTCACTTTGTTTATGGTTTCTTTTGTTGTATAGAAGCTTTTTAGTTTGATATAGTCCCACTTATTTATTTTTTATTTTGTTGCTTGTGCTTTAGGTGACATGCCCAAAAAATTATTTTCAAGGCCCATGTTAAAGAGCTTTATTCCTATTTTCTTCTAGGAGTTTCATGGTTTCAAGTCTTTAATCCATTTTGAGTTAAGTTTCTGAATGGTGTGAGATAGGGGTCTAGTTCATTGTTTTACATCTGAATATCCAATTATACCAGCGCCATTTATTGAAGAGACTGTCTTTTCTCCATTGAGTATTCTTGGCTCCCTTGTCAAAACCCAGTTGACCATATATGCTTGGGTTTATATGTGGGCTCTAGATTCTGTTCTGTTGATTTGTTTGTCTGTGTTTGGAGTGTGATGAGTCCTGTATTGTTCTTCTTTCTCAGGATTTCTTTGGCTACTCCAGGTCTTTTGTGGCTCCATATAAATTTTAGGAGTGTTTTCTTCTACTTCTTTAAAATGCAGAAAATGTGATATATCACACTGATTATTTGCATATGTTGAATCATCCTTGCATCCCAGGAATAAGTCCTACTTGATCATGGTGAATGATCCTTTAAATGCGCTGCTGAATTCCGTTTGTAAGTATATTATTGAAAAATTTTACATCTATATTCATCAGGGATATTGGCCTGTAGTTTTCTTTTCTAGGAGTGTCCTTTTCTAGATTTGGTATCAGGATTATGCTGGCCTCATAAAATGAGTTTGAGAGTGTTTCCTCCCCCACCCTTTTTTTTAAGGAAGAGTTTGAGAAAGATTTGTATTAATCATTTTTAAATGTTTGGGAAAATTCACCAGTAAAACCATCTGGTCCTGGGCATTTCTTCATTGGGAGATTTTGTATTATTGATTCAATCTCCTTAGCAGTAATTGGTCTATTTAGAATTTGTATTTCTTCCTGATCCAGTCTTGGTAAGTTGTATGTTTCTAAGAATTTTTCCATGTCTTATAGGTTATCCAGTTTCTTGGCATATAGTTATGAATAGTAGCCTCTTATGATCCTTCACATTTCTGTGGTATTAGTTGTGATGTTTCCCTTTTCATTTACTTTGTTGATTTGGGTCCTTTTTTCTTTGGTTAGTCTAGCTAAGGATTTGTCAATTTTGTTTATCTTTTCAAAGAATCAGCTCTTAGTTTGGTTCATCTTTTCTGTTTTTCTGCTCTCTATATCATGTATTTCTGCTATGATTTTTATTATTTCCTTTCTTCGCCAACTTCCAGCTTGGTTTGTTCTTTTTCTAATTCCTTAAGGCATAGAGTTAGGTTGTTGATTTGGGATCTGTCTTGCTTCTTAATGTAGGCATTTATTACTATGAATTTTCCTTTTAGAACTGCTTTTGCTGCAACCAATAACTTCTGGAATATTGCATTTCCGTTTTTGTTTGTCTCAAGAAACTTCTTTATTTTCCCTTTAATTTCTTCTTTGATTCATTGGTTATTCATGAGAGACTTGTTTAACTTCCATGTGTTTGTGAATTTTCCAGTTTTCCTCTATTGATTTCTAGTTTCATGCCATCATGATAAGAGAAGATACTTGATACAATTTCAGTCTTCTTGAATTTGCTAAGACTTGTGTTGTGGCCTAATATATGGTCTATCCTAGAATATGTTCCATGTGTGCTTTAGAATGTATATTCTGTTGTTGGGTAGTATGCTCTAAATATGTCTGTTAGGTCCATTTAGTCTATAGTGTTGTTCAAATCCTCTCTTTATTGATTCCCTGTCTGGATGATCCATCCATTGTTGAGAGTGATGTAAGTCAGTCTTGAAGATCAGTTGTACCTTTTCTTCTGTAAAGCCCTACATGTTTTCATGTCCTGGAACTCATTCCTCTTTATAACAGCTTTAGGTGGCAGGGAGGGGCTAGGAAAATGATGACAGTTTGCACCTGGAGAAATGGAGGCCAAGTAAATCAGGATTCTAGAATACACTAAAGTCCACAGCAGAGCCAGATCTAGACCCTGGTGCTGCTGACTCCCAGTCCAGACTCTAATGGACAGTGGTGCTAATTCCTGGACCAAGAGGTGAGGATTGTTCTTAATAGGGAAATGCTCAGAGAAGAGGGTGGGAACTGAGGAGAGTGGCCTCAGAGCTTATGGGAATGATCCCCTAACTCCGAGTGAGCCGGAGTGTGGAGAACAGCAGAGGACTCGAGCACACTGCCTTTGGGACCTTTTCCTATTCCCCTTAATATGAACTTCTTACTCCTTAACCTTTTATATAATCAAAGGCCCTTCTAATTAGGCAAGCTTCCCATGTTGCCGCCCTGTTTGAGTTAGTTTCTTTATCTTTGATACTTACTAGCTATGAGATCTTGGGCAAGTAAACTAAGCTCTTCAAACCTCAATTTTCACATCTATAAAACGGAGATAATCTTAGAATTAATAGGAGAATTAAATGGCATATAGTATATGAAATAGTACAGTTCTGATTTCATAATAAACGTTCAAGATGTGTTGGTTATTAATATTATTACTATCAATGCAGCAGCATTATTATTCCTCATTGCAGGGCAGCCCTTGCAGGACCCCTAGGATCCTGGGAAGGGAAGAGTTAGGGTGCAGTTGCCACGTGCCAGTTACCATTGTTAGGCATCTTCTTGTGCATCATTTCATTTAAACCTCCTACCAACCTTGTGGCCTCATTTCTGAGTGAGTGGTGCTCCCTGGAGTTGCGCAACTTCAAAATCCTGCTTGTAGGATAGGAGAGATATATCATTACCCCTTTAGCAGGTGAGGAAACCAAGGATCAGAGAGGTTAGACTGCTCATGGCTCTTGATGTAGCTGGTGGGTACCTGAGTTGAAATCTCCGATCTGTTGACATCCAAACCAGCGATAACCTTGATGGTGACGCGCCTCTGCTGACTGAGTCCTGCTTCTTCCTGGCAGCTCAGTCTGGAGGTCTGGGCAGGTTGTGGCATGGCTTCCTGATGGAGCTCTCAGAAGAAGAGAAACTCCTGTCTGCATAGGGAATAGTCAACATCCACTGCATGCAAAGCCCTGGTCCTGGTTTCTTGGAGAGTACAATGGTTATCACACTTGTGGTAGCATTTGGAGCCCTCTGAAATGCTTTGTTTCTTGTCACTTGAAATATGATTACCTACAGTATTTTAACTTACACACACACACACACACACACACACACACACACAGTTGCAAGTAGAATTGGAGAGAGGAGCTAGGAATAAGGAGAGAGCAGGAGATTCTGAGAAGAGAGGGGATGAGGGAATTGTCACTATCGGGATCCCAGGGAGATCCCAGCATTGTGAGAGGACTTGGCGTACTTTTCAGTCAGTGAGAAATTAGAAGAAAGGGACAGAGGACCAGAATGCAATTAGGGCTCAGGAAGGCTGGCCTATCTTCCCTCTGAAAATACCTCAAGTGAAAATTTAATTGGCAAGAATGTTGGGGGATGTTGGGAGCCTGGGGTGGTGGCAGACATCAGTTTGAAATTTGTGGATAGGCAGGGTTTTGATTCTGGCCATCACTCGTAGAGCAGCCTGGTTTTGCTTTGCTCCATAGTTCCTGCAGTATTCATAAATCTTACCCTGGGGAGGTGTGTGTGGGAGGGATCCCCCCACACCAGATTTCAGGTGATGGCCTCTGACAGAAAACTCTGGAGGTGCTTCAGAAGAAAGGAGCAGGGTACCTGAGGCTGAGAGGAGGAGGCCAAAGGCTCAGGTAACAAACAGAGCTTTGGGGCTGCTGCATGCTGTCAGAAACCCCTTTTTACATTCTGAACCTCTCACCTGAGAATCCGCAAGTGGAGACCAGGGAGGAAGACGACTGCTGGTGTCCAAGGATTGAGGGGATATCCCATTAAATCATGGCAGAAATCCCCACTGGGTTTTTTCTGTCCTTTTAACCTCGTCTCTAACAAATGCCAAGACTGGAGTGCTATCTCTTTTAAACAAAACAAAGCTGTGAAAACCTGAAAGCTTCAGTGTTCCCTGGAACTCGGGGGTCAGCCTCTGCCTCAGGCTCATTGGCTCAGCCTGACTCTGTCTGGCTAATAATTCTCGTAGTGTCTGGACTCTGTTCTACTTTGCCTGCCTGATAGAGCAAGGTATTCCCCTTGAGGAGGAATCCCCTGGCTGAACCAGGGAACCCAGCCCCAGCTTGGTCCAGATAGCACCTTCCTGTCACCAAGGGTTATAAGCCGTTGAGCTCCCTTTACAGCCACATTTCGCTGTCTTTGTCATCTGCTTCCAGCTTCTTCTCACACGGCACCTGTGTTCATCTGCTATTCTCCCTTAGGGTTGTCCTGATTTAAAACTTGCCATTTATAAATGGAGAGGTGCACTAATTTACCCAAGGCCACACATCTCGGGCAAGGACAGTCAGGACTCTGAGTCCATTTCTCTTTGTGGTGCTCTAGGAACGCTTGGGTGCTCCTGACTGGAAGAGCCCTCCTGGAGACAGCTGTCCACCTGCCTCATCTGACGGTGACCCTTTCTATCATCCAAAACAGCAAACAGGATGTGTACAGAGGCCCGGGCAATGCAGTCTCACCTCTCTAGGCCATTTACTCATTCCCCCAGGAACTGGGGGCCAGAATGTTATGGGCTGGGGTTCCTGAAGGCTTAAGCCAAGGGTGGCCTCCTGGAGCTCGTCAACTTGATGAAGTAAAATTATTTCATAATCATATTCAGACACCTGGTATATGCCGGCAACTCCATATAGGTTCTTGTTTAAACTGTCTCGTGAGGGTTAATAACCGCATTTTAAGAAGGAAAGTGAGGCTACAAACTTGATGCCAGGACCATACCACCATTGACTGGCAGAACCCTAAAGCCATGGCTGACCACTAGCCGCTATAGGACTTCCCCTCGGGGACATTTCCGAGTTGGCACAGTGTCTGGAAGGAAGTCTAGGGCATCACAACAGGGGCTGACATTCTCATCATAAGAGAGGTGCTTGTGCCATTGCATTGACTGCCACCTTACCTTGACCAGCCAGTCATGGAAGTGGCCAGGGTCAGAATCAGGTGAAAGGCAGCGGTAAGGTGACCGCCCGCCCACAAACCAGTACTCAGACTTCAGGGAGATTTGTATGTTGTTGCTGTTTTCACTGCAACAGATTTACGTCTTACTTGTATTTTATTTAAGATAATTCACCTTAAGTAGGATTGTACTCATCTTAGTAGGAAGGTGATAATGCCGTAAAACTTGGCCATGAGTGTTGGGGGCCGACTGGAGAGAGGCCATTTCTTTGATCTTCTCCCAGGGCAGGTTGATTGGGCCCTGTCTTTACTTGCATATTGTTGATTTGTATACAGGGTTCTTGGAGCTGCACAATCATTAGTGACATCTGCCTTTCTTTATCTTATCCACTCCCTAGAAAAAGTCTGCTGAAGACTTGGCCACAATGGATGTCTTTCCTCCCTTCTTTTTATCTTTGTGCAAAGATTGGGGAAGTAAGAATGTTTTAAATGTTATGTTTATTGCATGCATTTGACGTCTACGTGGGTCTCAGACATTGACATTGAGGGAGAAAGTAATGGTAATAATGACGATCTTAATCACAGCTGGCATTTACTGAGCAGCCAGTGTGTGCTAGACATGGTGTGATGGACTTTACATACACTGTTTATATTAATCATCACTCAACCCTGTGAAGTGGCCGCTCTGGGCCCAATTTTACAGGTAAAGAAACAGGCCCAGAGAATATAATTAGGTAGCTCTAGGTGGTAGCTAGAAATGGTAGGACGAGGACTCGAACCCGGGTTTTTTTTATTGCAGAGCAAGGATTCTTCTCATATGCAGCTGTATATTGAGTGTACGTGTTTGTACTGGCCAGAGTCTGTGTTTCTAAGCCTCTTGGGTTACTGCTGGTGCTAAAAGTGGCAACAAAGGAGCTTTGCAGGGATAAGGGACAAGGTGGACTTCTGTTTTCTCTGTGGGATACGAGCAGCACCACAGAATCCCAGTGACAGCCAAGGGCACCAGGGCAACATGGAACCTTCTGGTAGATTGGGGGGATAAGAAATGTTCTCTCAGACTAGAGTTGCCTCAGCATTTCCTTTTGACCCATTCCAAGGTCTCCTCTTCTATAGAATGGACATTTTGCCAAAGGTGAGGTGTCTAGCCACTTACCAGGTCTTTGATGGGAAATTGATTCTGAAGATCAGAAACCATGCCTCCGGCAATCCCCCATTCCCCTATCTCTGTTGTGGTGGCCTGGGAGACTGCCCTGGTGGCTTTCTCAATCCTCCCTTTGATGGAGGTCCTACATCATTAGTGCATTCACCCTTCCATCCTGTAGTGAGGCCAGGCCTGAGGACCTTTCTCCCAGTTCATTGTCAAGTAGAAATATCCTCAAACCATATCCTGGGCCAGTTGACAGGGCTGATTGTTTTCCAGTCAGCCCACATTGGCCCACCTGCTTCCCCTCGTCCCTCTCCCCTGAACGTGTGTACCTTACAGAGATTCTGGTTCTGTATCAGTTTTTGTTTTGTTGATAAAGGAGAAAGAGCCAGAGGGAGCATGAGAGAGCACGCCTCCCAGCTCCTCTCGGGGAGCACACATCTCCTTGAGTGAAAGAACACGCAGTGCTGGCCTTTGGAATTGGCAGCCAGTGTACTGTTCTCTGTCTGATAAGAGGTACTGTAAATAAAACTGTACACCATGGTCCGTTGTAAAATGCCCTACGTCTGTACTCATTGTTCTGACAGCTTATGCTTTTTTTGGGTCTGCTGTTTTGGTACACTCTGTACTTCCTTATGTAAGCAGGCGTGCATATCTCATCAGAACATTCAAGATGTTTATTTTAAAATCTCAAGGAATTAAAAGAAAAAGGACACATTACTCAACATTAGATGCTGGCAAACGTTAGGTGATTTTTCAGTGGTTCCTCCTCCCATTATTAGCATAGGGTGGGAAAAGTTTTGGAGAGGGAGGGATTTTGAATTTCTTTCTTCTCTCCTTGGCCTCTGCCTTATTTACTTCAGAGAGACAGCAGCCCACATCTGAGTGTGTTCCACATCTTGTCCCCTTCCTAGAAGCTCGGGACCCCAGCCCATTTCTGGTGGGGAAGGCAAGTAGAGAGGGAGACTCTGTACTTTGCCAAGAAGGAGAGGCCAGAAGTGGTGTGGGGCGGGCAGCTGTGGGGAGCCTGACGCGCTTCTGCTTCTACTGGCTTTCAGCTCTGTTGTCGTTGGAGTGCTGGCCATTGAGAGCTGCTTTATGGTTTTGAGAGCGCTTTCCTGGCATGTCCCTCTTGATTCCTGCGAATCAGGGTGATCCTCAGCACATAGCGTGAAAGCAGCTCCCACACGAGGAGGTCTTAGACCAGCTCCAGCCTCCATGTGGGCTGTGGTGGCTGCCTCCCTTCTTTTCACCCAACCGTAACCTGCTTTGAATCCTCCTCCTTATTCTAGCCCCTCTCTAGCTTTCTGGAGGCATCAGGAAGTCAGGGAGAAAGGGGAGAAGTAAGGGTGTGGAAAATTCAGATTGGTCAGGCAGCTCCTGCTCCCCTCAGTGTAGTGCTTAAGCCCTCCCATTCCTCATCTGCAGGATCCCTGGGAAACTGGCAGGGGCAACGATGTGTGTCTGTCTGTCTCTTTAACACTGACTCTCAGATAAACTCAGTGCCTGGGCTGGGAGTGGGGGTCACTCAGCAGACCTCTGGCAGCCAGTCAAGGGTCCACCCTAGCCGCCCAAGGCTGCCTAGGATGGGAGACTCCTGAGTTGCTTCTTTGCTGCAGGGGTGTGAGTCCTGGGTGGCTAAACAGGGAGCAGAGCTGATAAAAAGGAGATCTTGCTCCAGAGGAGACAGATAGCCCCACTTCCTAGCCTTTCCTTTCTTCTTCCCACAACTACCTGAGTTCTAGCCAAAGCCATGTCCTTGAGTTGTGAAAAAGTGGCAGTGGAGAACCCAGAGTGTGTAGAATAAGGACTCTGCCACCCCCTAGGGGACAGCCTGGCAGTGCCCGGCATGGCCACTGCCCCCTTCCCAGGCCAGTTCTGCTCCCAGGAACCTGGCTGAGGGTTTCTTTGTTTAGCAGGCATTTAGTGAACACAAACTACACATCAGGCACAGAGGGGGGCACTGGGGATAGAGAACAAGACCGATGCCAGCCCTGCTGTCACAGAGCTTACGGTCTGCTCTGGAAGATGGGACAGAGCCCAGCAGCACAGGACGGGGGAATGGGGCTCCTGAAGCTCGTCCTGGGAGGATTTAAGAGTCGAGAGCTGAGGAACTGCCAATACTGACATGCTGGTCCCGTGACAGATATCCCTGCTCCCCTCAGCAAGACAGTCACTCACCTTTAAATCAGAGGGACAAGGTGTATGTGTGAGATGATAGTGAAATGTGTCTTTACACATGTGAGACTTACTTCACACAAGATAAATGACCCCCGAATAACTGTACATTGAATTTCAGTAAAAAAAATCAATCGTACTTTGCACAAAAGAGTTCTTTAAAGGAGTCATGACCCTGGGCCTGACTGGTGATAAGAGCTACTACTTCCGCGTTCTGTGTACCTACCTCGCCACAACCCTCTGAGAGACGTACTCCTGCTGTTCCCACTTCACAGATGGAGCGAAAGGCTCACAGAGATTAGGCAACTCGCTGAGGGTCACAACTGGTGATTAGGTTGGCTGGGATTTGAACTCAGATCTGTCTGACCTGAATCCTGAGCCTTAACCACTCTACTGCTTCCCAAGGTATAAATGGCATCAGTGATCTCATATCCAAAGAATGCTTGGTGATTAACAGAGTTTTACGTTTATTAATATCCATTATCTCTTTGCATCCTCACAGCAGCCTCAAGTGAAACAGACAGATATAGTCACCCCATTTTGCAGACTGAGAAACAGGTTCATCGAGGAGTGAGGATGAGTGTGATGTCCAGAGCAGAGGGTGGCTGAGCCAGGCCTGGGACCCAGCTCTCCCCACCCGAGATTTTATTGTCATCTCTTTCAGTTCACTAAAATCTGTAATTGCTAGGGAGGAGAGCAGAGGTCTAGCCCACTTCATCCTGTGGTTCTCCCTCTTTGATATTTAATTTCTCTCCCTGCAACCCATCCCTTACTTGACCCTATCTCTTCCTTTCCTCTCACTGACTCCATTCCCACCAAGTGGCCTCCTCGTTCTTCCTTTGCCAGGAACAGGCTTTCCCACATAGTGGTGTTGCTTCTTCCTCTCTCACCTTTTTCAGCTCTCCACTCAGATGTCAGCTCATCAGTGAAGTCTTCCTGACCACCCCGTATAAAATAGCAGACCCTGGCACTCTCGATACCTCTGTACTTAATGTATTTCTCTTTTTATTAATTATTACCACCGTATATTTACTTGATTTTTAAAAATGTGCCTTCTCCTCTAGAATGCAGGCTCTTTCAGGGCAGGCATTTGCTTCTTTTGTTCATGTACTGTAATTTGCTCTTGGCATGTACTTAATGGATACCCAAAAACATCCCCTGTATACAGGAAGGATATGGTGAGGAGTAGTCATCGCTGAACTGTACCCTGGAGTTCTCCCCACTCCAAGATGAGACCCAGGAAATAACATGGGGGATAAATGTTGCTGATGTGTCCATATGTACCCATTGTGTTTAACTGACATGACCTCCTTCCTTCCCCCATCAGCCCCTCGCAATGATGCTTTATAAATGTATTAGTGGCTGAATGATGTCACCGTAATGCATTTTGGGAATAACCATGTGGTTTATACACACTTGAGTTGCTTTGAATGCAAACCTGACATCATACTGAAGGCAGCAGTGAAACAGCATATGCACAGTAAACAGGCAGAGACTGTCTTATTGATTAACAGATGAGGCCTCTATTATCGATCAAAGCTTGGCGAGAAAATTTATCACTTTTAATTTCAGGGCTGCCAAAAATATCTGCCTCTGAGCCAGCCATTACAGAGGCAACTTAAAAGCACATGCCTCCTTGGGGGAGAGGGGTTTCTGCCTCTTGTTGCTGGCTCTTGTGTCCTGGAACTGCCTGTCTTTGCTGCTGGGCTCACCCTGGGGAGTTGGGAGGAGTTGGGGTTAGGGTACAGGGTGTACTAGGGCTGCATGAATGGGGGCCAGTGTCTGTGGTATCTGTGTGTGATGAAGGTTCTGACTGGGGGTGGCTGAGGACGGGAGACTTTCACACACTCAGCTCAATGTTGTGACTTCAGCAAGGCAGGCATGCATGGGGGAAGACTCTGAGGATGGCCAGATGTGGTCAGGCTTGGGCCAAGCCAGCACCCTTCACTAGATGGTGTGTGTTAATCTGTTTCATCTTTATCTGAACTTGTCTGATGGCACACATCCGGCCCCTTTATTTCCTACCTGCCCTTCTTCCTTTCTCTCTGCTTCTCGGTCATTAAAGCAGACGCTAAGACAGCCACATCGATGACTGATTTCTAAGAACCGTCCTACCACATCCCTTTGAAGCTGTGTACTGGGGCCTCCTCACCCCATTGCAGGGCTCCACAAGAAGGCCCCAGGGTGCCCTTCCCTTTCCAGTCCCCACTTCCCTTCTCAGGCCTCCCCTTCTTCCCTTTTCTTCTTGAGGGAGCCGTGAGAACTGATAGAACCAAAGAAAGAAATACAATTAAAATCAGATCCTTTACAGATGTGCAGAAAATCAGTGCTGGCTGATGATTGGGGACTGGTGGGAGTTTCTCCTTGTGAGGGGCTGGGGCCTCATCCACTGCCAGTTTTCCTGCTCTGGCCCTTTCTGCTCTTTGAGGCACATGCTACATTTCCAGTGTAAATGCATGAAAAGTGGTCCTGGCTGCCACCTGTATGAACACACAGTGTGACTGCTTAGCCATCAAGTTTCTTGGTTTGCTTCAAAGCTCTCTCTAAGCTGCTTATAGGTCCTTGGCCCCAGGACGCCCTGCAGCTTAAAGGGACACCCAGAAGGGATCACGGTGTCCTCCCTGCCTTTAGGGAGCGAGCCGGCCACCTAAGACAAGTGACAATATTTGCTTTTAAAGCACTTAAGGAAAAGTGATTTCATACCTTTCTTGGAGAATTTTATTGCTCATTTATTCAGTCAGCCAACTAATATTTATTGAGCACCTACTAGAAGGTATATCCTGTTTGTCATTAGGAATGTAGACGAGGTCAGTGCCCTCATAAGACCTGCCGTTCTAGACCGACCCTAGGACCCTAATACCCGTCACTGGCAGGAACTATTGGTGTTTAAGTCCATACGGTGCAGCTTGTGTTCTGAGTTCTAGTCCTCAAAGGTGTGCAAATTCTCCAAGGTAGAGGCTCTAAGCTTTTCTAAAGGAGTGGAACCATTTTCCAAATAGAATTTTACACAAACCTTTGTTGTATACAAGGGATTTTCACTTTTTTGATTTGGGGAAGGAAGCCCAGAGCCCACCTTCGTACCCACACAGCACCTTTGCAGATGGAACCCTACGGAGGCTGAAGGTACCAGGATGAAGAGCAAAGGCTCTGCGTCAGGCTACCTGCCTTAGAGTCCACCTCTGCTATTACCCACTGTGTGACACTGGGGAAGCCACTTAACCTACCTGAGCTTGAGTTTTCTCATCTGCTAAATGGGGTAATAATAGTATGTACTTTAAAAGGTTACTAGCATCAAATGAAATGATGTATCTTAAGTACTTAGCCTCCTGCAGTAGACGATAAAGCCTCAGGAACTCTGAGATGGTTTGAAAACAGCACTAGGCTATTTTCTACCACAATACATGTAAGAAATAATTCTGCCTCTTACGAACTCTGATACAAAACTACACCACAGGCACACTTAAAGAAGTGCTAAGATATGTTGAAAGGAACAAAGTTCAGCAGCAGATTGGAAAGGGCAGAGCAGTGAGGGCTTGGTGCATGCATACTGCGGCCTGGAAAATGAAATGGGACTGGAATAGACAGAGGAATGAGACTGGGCATTGCTCAAGCCAGAGACTCAGCGAAGGTCAGACAGCACCCAGAGAGGGCCAGTGAGGACAGCTCCCTATGGAGCTGGACCGCTGACTGGGTCAGGTTATAGAAAGCCTTGAAGCCAAGTAGAGGAATTTAGAATCAATGCAAACTGGGAGCCATTGTGTCTACTTGAGTAAGGAAGTGTGAGGAATCAAGTGGCCTTCAAGGAACCTGCATCTGTTGGGTAGATCAGAGGGCAACTAGTGGTGTAGCAGCCATCCTTGTGTCTTCCGGCATCATGGGCATGACCTACCAAGGGCCTGAATGGGGCAGTGATTACAAACATACCATGGAAGAGATGCATCTAGAAGACATTTTGAAAGGAAACCACCAAGGTTCACAACAGGTTCCCCCTGGATGAGATAACATATTAGAGCCTTCAAGACTATTAACAAGTGGTAAGAAGTCCTGTTTATCTTGACATTGTCACTTCGAGCATTGTAAATAATAGTTCTTAAAAAGTTTATCAAATTGATTCTCACTGAATTGATTTAGTTTATTCCACAAATATGTACAGTAATAGTTCCCACTGGGGGTCAGAAAGGTGAAGCTGTGCATCAGATGGCATGCTCCCTCCCACGGGCTTACAGTGTGCCCGGAGATGAAGACAGGTCCACGGGCATTTATAAGGGAGCACGGTGGCACGGTGAGGCTATGACCTGGAACATACAGGATGCTGTGGGAGCATAAAGAAGGGCTGCCTCCCACAGGCGGGCGGAGCGGGGGCGTGGGTAAGGAAGCTGATGCATAAAATGATGAATAGGGATTGGCTATACCCTGGGGCCAGGTAGAGGGGCAAGAACGTCAGAGCCAAAGGTGGTGCAACAGGACAGCAGAGAGAAAGGATACGCAGTGAGAAAGAACATGGCTTCTCCAGGGAACCAGAGCAGCTCAGTAGGGCTGGAGACTAGGGAGCAAGAGTGAGGGATGACACAAAACAGGAAAGAGCAACACATCAAGAAGTGCTCTGTGAGTCCTCCTGAGGAGTTTGGACTTTATGCTGAAGGCACCGGGGAGTCATTCAGGCTTTTTAAACGGTCAGCTGCAGGAGGTGGCTGGGGTGGACAGTGACTTTAGTTTTGGACACACTGAATTAGGGGTTTATCCAAGTAGAGGTGTGTCAGCAATTCCTCCTTTCCCATAAAGTATAATCTAGGCAACAGAGCACATTTCCCTCATTGTATCGTTTACTTCTTTCCATCCCTCTCCTGGAGCCAGTCCCCCCAAAGTCTCCTTCTTCTTGGGGCATCTCATCTGGAGCCCATCTCTGTTTGTCTTGATTATTCCGATTTTGTTCCCTCTTCTCTCTGGGAGGCCCTTAGATGGGGGTATTTGCAGTTCAGTTGGGTGGCTGATCACCCTTTAGAGGTAGGGCTGGGCTGGCTGCTGGGGCCATGGATTATTCCTGACCCTTCACAGGTATTCATCCCCCTCCCTCAGTTCCACCTACATGATTTTGGCCCAGGACCCCCACCTCCTAATGTAATATTACTCTTGATAATAAGTAACCACCTACCCTTTCTTTCAGCGGGTGCCAAAGCCTTTGTCTGTGATCAGTGCGGGGCCCAGTTTTCGAAGGAGGACGCCCTGGAGACACACAGGCAGACCCATACTGGTGAGTTGGCTTTGATTCCCATTCGCCAGGACCTCTACAGCGTGACAATGCATGGCTATCAGGTACCTTGATGGCGCCCTCTTTCAGCGAAGTGGTATCCGGCCATTTCCTGGAGGAGCTGTGCGTGGGGAGGGCTGTGCCAGGTTCAGGTACTCTTGCTGCCTGGGCAGGAATTTACTAGTGTGACTTTGCCCCTTAAGAACAGCCACCCGGGATTAGGCCAAAATCTCTGCTTCTAACAGGCCACTGAGGTCTCATCTTTACAGAGACCTCTAGTACGCTCTTGTTGAGACCGTAGAAAGTCTGTGATGTTGTCTAAGCATCCCCTTTCCTCTGAAGGGTCAGGAAACGTCTCGTACTCTGTGTGACTCACTCTGAAACGCTTGTGTGACCACACTGGGCTGGTCTTCCCTCTGCGAGAGTCAGTCATTGTCTAAAAAGATAGCAGTCTGTACCAAGGGTGTATTTGAACAATATTAACGAGCAACGATATCACTTTATTTGATTTCAAAGCATTGATTTCACAGCATCAGCTCATCATTGTAATCTGCATGACTGTCATTGTCCCGTCATCATCATCAGCGTTCCTTACACTTACTGAGTATTCACCATGTGCCAGGCACTGTCCTCAGTGCTTTCCTTGATCTCGTTTGGACAACCTTTCAGTAACTCTGCAAGGTAGGAGGCTACTCCTGTGTCATAGGTGAGGAAACTGAGGCTTAGAGGAGGGAAAGTGACTTGCCAAAGTGAATAGAGGGGACAGGATTGTATGGCTTAGACTGCCTGGGTTTAATCCTGGCTCTACCACTTGCTACCGTGTTTCCACAAAAATAAGACCTAGCTGGACAGTTAGTTCTAATGCGTCTTTTGGAGCAAAAATTAATATAAGAAAAATTAATATAATTATATTATATTATATTATATTATATTATATTATATTATATTATATTACATTTATTATGTTATACTATATAAGACACAGTCTTACATTATAGTAAAATAAGACCAGGTCTTATATTAATTTTTGCTCCAAAAGATGCATTAGAGCTGATTGTCCGGCTAGGTCTTATTTTTGGGGAAACATGGTATATGCGGGACCATCGATAAGTTACTCAAACTGTCTTAATTTGAGTTTCCTCATCTGTTAGAAAAGTGGAGTAATTATAGTACCTACTGCACAGCATAGAGTTGTTTTAGGTATTATATATTTTATTTGAAGTGCTGTGCAGAGTGTTAAGCTCTTAGTAAGCATTCAATAAACAGTAGTAGATATATTTAATTGAATAAATATTTTTTGAATTCCTACAATGTGCCCAGCACTGTTGGGGCATTTAAGGTATAATAACATATGAGACAGACAGCATTCCTCATGGAACTGAGATTCTAATAGGGAGACAGTCTAGGTAAATAAGTGTATAATATAATTTCAGGTTATAGTAAGTGGTAATAAGATAAAATTAAGCAGGATAAGGGGTAGAGAGTGACAGAGAAGAAAGTGGTATTTTAGACCAGAAGGTGACATCTCAGCAGTATCCTAAAGTGAGGGAGTGAGCCACGTAAAAGTTTCAAATATTTGTAAATCATATATCTGATACGAGACTTAAAGTTATAAAACATAAAGTGCTCTTATGACTCAATAATAAAAATACAGCTAACCAAAATAAAAAAATTGGGTAAAGGAGCTGAATAAACATTTCTCCCAAAACGGACAAACAGTCAATGAGCACATGAAAAAATGCTTGACCCCATTAGCCATCAGGGAAATGCAAATTAAATCTCAGTGAGATACCACTTCACACTCATTAGGATGTGGCTATAATAAAAATACTGAAAGTAAGAAGTATTGGCGAGGATGGAGAAATCAGAACCCCCGAACACTGCTCGTGGGAATGCAAAATGGTGCAGCTGCTTTGGACAACAGTCTGGAAATTCTTTAAAAAGCAAGAGAAATGAAAACATACATCTGCACAAAAACTTGCATGTGAATTTTCATAGCAGCAGTATTCATAATAGCCAAAAAGTAGACATAACCCAATGTCCGCCTACTGAAGCATGGATAAACAAAAGGTAGTTTCTCCATACAATGGACTATTAGTTGGCTATAAAAAGGAATGAAGTACTGATACCATTCTATAACATGGATGAACCTTAAAAACATGATGCTCAGTGAAAGAAGCCAGACATAAAAGGCCATGATTTCATATATATTAACTCAGGTATGATTTTATTTATATGAAACATCCAGAATAGGAAAATCTATAGAGACAGAAAGTAAATTAGTAAGTGCCAGGGGCTGGGGAAGTGCCGGGGGGAAATGGGGGTGATGGCTAATGGGTACAGGGGGGGTCTTTTGGGGGTAATGAAAATGTTCTAAAATTGATTGTGGTGATGGTTATACAACTCTGAATATATTAAAAACCACTGAACTGTATACAGCTCATCCTTAACACCATGGGTCCTCTTATATGTGGGTTTTTGTTTTTTTTCAATAAATACCTGTACTGTTTATGATCTGCAGCTGGGAGTGTGTGGATGTGGAGGGCCAACTGTATGCGGTGTTCCACACCGCTTTAAATAGGGGAGTTGAGCATCACAGATTGTGGTATCTCTGGGGAGTCCTGGGACCAATCCCCCGTGGAAAACTAAGTTTTGGAGGAGTCAAAAGTTGTATGTGGATTTTCAACTGCGTGGGAGGTCAGCACCCCTAACCCCTGTGTTGGTCAAGGATCAACTGTACTTGAAAAGCATGAATTGCACATTGTACGGTATGTATATGAATTATATCTCAATAAAGCTGCGCGCGCACACACACGTACACACACGCACACAACATTTACAGAGAAGGGAGAAAAAAATCCATTGGAGGGTTTTGGATAGGAGAATGACATGACTTGATTTATGTGTGTTTAAAAGCTCAGCCTGGCTTCTGTGTTGCGAATTGACCACTGGAGTGTTTCAGTTATCAATTGCCATACAAGGAACCAATCCAACAGTAGATTAACACAACACAGTGTGTTGTTATCTCAGTTCTGTGGGTTGACTGTGTTCAACTGGGCAGTTTTCACTTAGGGTCTTGCATGTGGTTGCAGTCAGCTAGTGTCTGGGGTGGAGGCATCTGCAGACTGGATTGGGCTGGATGTCCAAGACGGCTTCCTCACCCACATGCCTGATTCTCGGTGCTCCTTGTGGTCCCTCTCCATAGCCTGGACGTCTCACATGACAGCTTGGGGCTCCCAAAGTCAGGAAGCAGAAACTGCCAGCCCTCTTAAAAGCTAGACTAGAAGCTTACAGCATCACTTCTGCCATGTTTTATTGGTCAGAACAGGCAAAAGTCAGCCCCAGATTCAAGGGATGGAAGACTAGACTCCCTTTCTCAAGGGGGAATGACAGATACATAAAGGGAAAGAGGAATTAATGTCAGCCATCTTTGGATTCAAGCTACTAAACTGCCATGGGGGACTGGAGTGGAAGAAGGAAGACCAGTCAGCTGCTGCTACTGTAATTATTGTCATCAGTGTTTCCTTGTCCTGCCACCTCACAAAATCTGCCTCTTCTGAGTGAAAACATACCTCCCAAAACTGGTATCAGGGGTGTTGGAGTGGTGTGCCCTATCCCCCTAGCCTATGGTAGTGGAGGAAAGCTTTCTAGGTGAGTTGTCATTGTAGTCAACATCTCCCTGGCCCAGTTACAGAAAAAGTGACTTGGCCAGATGATTTTACTCCAGATGATTTTACTCCGGGTTCCAGGGCTGGTTATCTTGAAAGCTAGGGGAGCACCCAGGTCTCCCAGGGTCCCAGCAAATTTCTTATGCTAGGTCACATGTAACCAAGAATCCCACTCTGAGAATTCTGACCTGGGGGCTGGGGAGACTGAGCTGTGGGCCCGTTTTGCCAAGCAGCTTAACTCTGTCCATCCAGATTAAATTTACAGCAGCAGGGAGCAAGCTGCCCGCTCAGCCAGGGCCAGGGGAAAAGGCTGAGTCCCTGCGGGATGAACAGAGGGCCATGTTGTTCACAAGCAGACCCCAGGTACTTACTGAGTACCTTCTGTGTGCCTGGCACCCACTGAGGATACGGCGGTGAGCAACACAGACACGCTCCCTGTCCTTTTTTCCCCCAACACCTTTATTGAGATATGATTCACATATCATACAGTTCACCTATTTAAAATGTACATTTCAACAGTTTTTGGTATAGTGTTCTGTTAATGTTTAAATTGGTAAAACATATAAAAATTTGCCATTTTAACTAATTTTTAAGTGTACAATTCGGTGGTAGTAATGACTTTCAGCCTAGTTTTAGAGTTTGAATAGTGATTCAACTTTGGAAGTCAGGCGGCGTCTTAGGACCAATGCCTTTCTAGGATTTATTAAGTCACTGAGAACTTCAAAGTGGTTGGCGCTTTCCAGAAAAGGATATTTGTTTAAAATATGATTGGAAAGAACCTCAAGTTTGAGTCAGAAGCTGGGACAGGGGTTCTAACTCCACTATCTGGTAGGTGAATAACTTTGACTTGTTACTCGTCCGTTCTGCCTTTCAAGTCTGCTCACCTGCAAAAGGAATACAACGCCAAGCCCTCCTACAGCGCAGGTGGGGCTCAGAGCTTTCAGCCTTACTTTTGCTTTATCTCCAGGTTGAATACATAGAGCTCTTGAAAGGTGAGAGGAATGAAAAAATGAATTTAAACTAAGGATGAGAGATCAAGGCAGATGCTTTGAGAAAGACTCCCTCCCTGCCTGCGTGTGGGCTCTGGGCAAGCTCCCTGCATGGTGTGGGGCATTTGGCCACTTCCTGGTGCAGGCAGACTGCGTTCTACTGAGCAGAGATGGAACAGGAACCCTACCCTTAGCAAAGGGTTGGCAACAAGGTGGCTCTTCCTGATACATGGCAAAGCTTGTTTATCATTTAATAGTGCTATTTCCGGGGAAACCCAGATAACACCTCAGATTTCTCTAACAATCAATGAAAGAACACACTTTGAAACCTAGTTGCCATCTCTGTTCTAGAAAAGGGACCCCCGCCCCTTCAGGAGGAAGGGAGAGGATTAATTATAAGGAATATTGAAAGTAGCACTAAAGTTATTGGCCTGGGGAAAGCTAGCAGGGTGCCAGGTATCATTGGAGAGCCAACAGGAGAGCAGGGGGGGAACTCTGAAAAGGAAGAGGAATGGAAACTCTGGGAGAGTAAAGTCATGGTAATGCCACCTTAGATTCCTGATACCTCAGTTTATAAAACACTTTCCTCTATTATACCCATTTAACAGATGGAAAAATGGAGGTCTAGAAGCCACCCACTGGGAGGTGGAGAGCTGGAATTTGACCCAACCCCAACTTCAGTTCTCTTTCACTACTCCCCAGCTGCCTGCACCTTGATTTACTGTTGTCCATGGGTCTATGGTTAAATGGTTTAGGGAGAGCTTGTCAGAGACCATTTAGCTCATGGTCCTGTCCTGGGCAGGCCTCTTTAGATCCCTTTGACCCATTTAAAGACTCCTCAACATCACGATGCCCATGTCCCCCTCCCCAGATAGGATACAATTGCTCCGAAACAGATTGGGTCTGGGAGTTCTGCGCCTCAGGCCGCCATATGGGGAAGTCACAGAGCTAACATGTAGCATTGCATCAGAAGCGTGATGATGATGTCGTCCATGGATTCTTGACACGGAAAAATGAATTTCGTAGAAAGTATCTCCAGTTCCATTTTAGCCAAAAGAATGTCATCTTCACATCTGACCCTTTTGATCCCACTTAACATGGATTTCTGTCCTGGTATGTGTGACTCCACCTTGCCCTCCCTCTGAGATCTTGGTGAGCTCAAGCTGGTGCTCTGGAAGGTCACACTTACGGTTGGGCTGGGCTCAGGCTTTTTGTCACACTTCAGTTTTCTGTTTTGGTACAGTGAAGACATTGAGGAGATAAACAGAAATCACTTTACACCTTTTATATTATAGCAAATACATATTGCAAAACACTGCTGCTTCCAGAATGTTTCGGTTGCAGAGCAGTGAGGGATTAACAGCTATGCAGCTCCCTGAGATGCTGGCACTTCATTTACACATCAGAATTTTTTTACACTGTTCAGTAAAATAAAAAGTGAGAACACACACATACATGCACGTACACATGGACATGCACACCCAGCGCACCGCTGGAGGAAGGTCTGTATCAGGAAGGTCTTAAATTAGTCAGTAGTTCTCTAAGTCCAGATAAACTGATAAATACCATTAACGGCTTAATTTATACTCTGGGTTTGAAATTTGACACATGGACACTATCTTGGCTCAGGAAACACAAGTGGTTTTGTGCCAGAGGTTTTAATGACCGATCAGTAATATAAATTGCTGCATCACTGAACAGAAATAGCTTCTCCATGTCATTTGATCTGGAAACTTCTCCGGCCAGGCAGCAGTTAATAAATTTAAAAATAATTACCCTCTTTATTCAAAGTCAAGCTAATTAGGAGTGGTTTTTACAAATCATAATGTTGTTCAAGCCACTATACATCCCCATTTGGGACTTGAACAGTCCTGGGGGCAACAGATGGGACTGGGTGGCATTAATTAGAGGTCAGGGGAGATCCCGTGACTGCTGAGCTGAAGGCGAGGGGCTCAGGTCAGTTTTCAGCATGCCCTTTGGGGGAGGGAGGAGGTCTTGGAGGTGGCCTATAGGAAGCTTCAACTCTTTTAATCCATGTGTAGGGAACTCAGAGCAGCCGCCTTCCCGGGATCTGAACATGGGGAGGTGAGCCAGTGCTGGTGTTTGTGGGCAATGCCAGAGACCACGAGAGCCCAAGGAGCAAGAAAGGCAGATGGCACATGGCTCCTTGGGGAGGGTGGACCTGCCGAAAGGCAGGGGAGTGGACAGGATGATCTCTAGAGGGCTTTGCTCACTAGGCAAGTTTGGGCCCTAATAGGGTGGATCAGGTTTGTCCTGTAGGCTTCAGGGAAGAGGGACCATTGGAATGTGAAGTCACAATGTGAAATAGGGTTTTTGATGCATAGTGACACCCAGAACTTGGGATCTAGTATCTGTCTAGATTCAAATCCCAGCCCCATTGCTTTTGATCTTAGGTCGCTTAATTTCTCTGAGCCTTGGTTTTCTTCTTTGTCACATGTGGGCAATGATAGCGTCTATCCTGTAAGGATTCTTGTGAGGATTTAATTTGATAATCCAGGTGAAGCACTCAGCATAGGCCTTGCATAGAGTAAACTCTCAGTAAATGATGGTGCTGGTTCCTGTCGTTGCATCATCATGACCTTCTTCAGCAGCCTTCAAGGACACCCATTTCTGTCCATGGGGTACATGAGATGGGAAGGGCCAGGCTGGTGGTAATGGTGGTGGAGGAATAGGAATGGTGTAGCACCGCTGCCTTGCCAAGGTGGAGATGGGATCTTCTAGGATCCGACGTGTCCTCTGGCGAGGAGGCCATTTCCCATGTGCCCACACTGCTAACAGCTATTGGAGCACTCTAAGTGCAGTTGGGGGAGGTGAGGGTGGGATGAAGTTCTTCTTGTTTAAGGCCCTGGTTCCTGGAATGCCCAAAGCTGCTCAAGGGGACCATCCCTACCGCTATCTAAACATGATGCATAAACCTAGGCCAGACAAGCTACAGAGCTGGGATCAGCATTAAGCAGGTGTCTACCCGCCCCAGAAACACCAGGAACGGTCCCTGCACATCTTAGAGGAAGCCTCATGGGTTGTTACCTTTCAAGGCTCGGGAATCTTGAGTCTCCTGATATGTCCTGGTTCAGGTGTGTTACCATCAGGAACCTGGGTATTTTGGATCTTGTGCCTTCTTAAAGTAAGACCGTCTATGTCATCCCATCTGTGCCCTCTAGAGCCCTGGGGAGGAAACGAGGCAGACACAAGATAGCGAAAGTCATTCCTGGGTTAAGGAGTTCTGGGGCTAGGAATCTTAATGGAAGCCTTCGAGGCCCAGGACACAGGTTGAACTAGATCTCCAGACTTGTCCCAAAGCAATTCACCTCTCTCCTCCAGCTCCTAACCTGCCCCATCAAGTCTGCAAGGTTAGTGACTTGTGTTTGCTGCAGATCAGAGTACTCTATGCAGCTGGTTCATTCTGCCATCGCTGCATTCACTATTCCCTCAATTTTAAAGTACCTACTATGTGCAGGGGGCTTTGTGGTCCCAATACCTAATGGTGAACAAACCTTGGTCCTTGCCCTCTTAAGGTTATAGTGTTCTGAAGGAAATGAATATGAAAGGAGAGCGTGCCTTGGGTACAGATAGTATACTAGCCGTATTCTAAGGGGGGTTACTTGGAGTTATGATTTTAGGAAGTTCTTACTACAGTTCTAAAATATAGACATTTTTCCTACCAATCTTTGCTAGAGAAAACTAAGACCGGGAAAGGTTAAGGAAGACCAGTCCAGGGTGGAGCTAGGAGGTGGGTCTCGGGCTCCTGCACCATAGCCCTGTATTCCCGTCCAGTGGGGGCCTGGGTGTCGAACCTAATGCACAGACCAGGGGGTCAGCTCTGCCTGTCCAACAGCCTAGGAAACCAGGACTCAGAGGGCCACATTTGAAAAAGGGGGTTGGTTAAGAACTAATAAGCCAAGCTAGAATTAGGACCCAGGAGTTCTTCTCATCCAAGGCTCTGACTACAAAATAAGGACTTTCTTTTACTGGCCTAGAAAAAGTTGCTTAGTTTCCACATTCCTGTGCCACAGAGGAGGCCACTCAAACAGATGCAAATGTTGAGATGTTGGTTCTCATCCTCTCTGTGTTGGCTGCAAGAGGTTCCTATAGTCCAGAAAGAGCTAACACACCTAGCAGCAAGGCTAGCAGTGCTGGGGGATTGCTCTCCCCTTTGGAGGGAGCCCTGCCACAGGCCCCCTCCTTTCCAGTGTGAAGGAGGCTAGGAGGCACTTTACTGTAGCATTGGAAGGAGGAGGCAGCAGCGATGACTCTCTCTCTCTCTCTCTCTCTCTCTCTCTCTCTCTCTCTCTCTGGTGCTCTATGACCACCACCTTGGAAGGTGTAGAGCTGTACCCCCTCCTTGGTGTTGTCTGCTTACCCCCTCACTCCTGATAACATTAATGATGCTTGGGGAAAGCTTCAGGGACAGTCTCTGGCTCTGAACTTTAGACTAGAAAATGAAGTCCTTGTTTGGAGGACTTACTGTGACGGGTGAGCATGGGAGGGGTGGCAGGAGGAGCAGGCAGGGAGGGGATTTAACTGGTAAGCAACAGCATTCCTTCTTTCAGAGTGGCTGCCAGCTTTGCTACTCTCCTGCCCAGGATCTGGCACAAGGGGCAGCATTGGGCACTGAGGAACTGCGTCAGGGTGGCTGGCCCTTGTCCCACAGCGGTAGGAAAACCAGCAACTGTTCTGCCCCACCTCCCAAGGGCAGCCTTCTGGTGCCTGGCCCCAGAAGAGCCAGGGGAAAGGTGAGAGGATAGATGATGAGAAACAACTTGATCTAAAACTTTGCATGGAAAAAAAGGCAGAGCGAGCTTCGAACCCCTGCCCACGCTGGAGGGCACTGGGGAGGACAGGTTATCACATGGACACGTGGACTCCTTGCAGGTTGGCATGACCTCCCCATTAAAAACATAATAGCATTTGACTTTTATAAATATCAGGGGTGATTTGTATAGCATTTCACGTGGTGTGCCAAGGAATTGAACATGAGAAAGCTCAAGCTTGGGAACGGCCTCAGGACGTCAGAGACACTTTGAGAGGGAGAGTCAGGTGCTGCTGTTGGTATAGTTTGTGTACCAGCATAGGCTCACTCTTGACCTCATTTCATGCTGTTACTATAAAGGCGTATTTGATGCCTAATATAGAGTTTTATTTTTCACGCACGGGGCTCTTAGCTCCGTTGGAGCTGCTTGCCATGGAGTAGGGAAGGACAGCCCAGCTGTCACCTGCTGGCCCAGACAAGCTATCCTTCTCTGCTCTTCACCCTAGTGGCTCCCAGGCCCTTCTGGAGGGGTCCCCAGTGCTTTTTTCTTTTTAATTAATAAACGTTATTTTTTTTAGAGAAATTTTAGATTTACAGCAAAATTGATTGGAAAGTACAGAGTTCCCGTGTACCCTTTCTCCCGCTCTCACAGCCTTCCCCACTGCCGACATCCCCACCAGATTGGTACATTGTTATAACCGATGAACCCACACTGACACGTCATTAATCACCCTAAGTCCACAGTTTCCAGCAGGGTTCACTGCTGGTGTTCTGCATGCTATGGGTTTGGACAAGTGTGGAATGACATGTAGGCAGCATTGTTGCATCATACAGAATAGTTTCACTCTCTTAAAAATTCTCTGTGCTCTGTCCATTCGTCACCTCAGTACTTTTTATGTGAAGTGTTGCTGCTTTGGGCAGTGCGTCGGGGGGATCGGTGGTGTTTGACTCTCTTGGGATGCAGGGAGGAAAATTGACCCAAGGCAGGTTTAGTTAGAAGACATTGAAGCTCATTCACTCAGTAGACATCTTGAGCATCTGCTTCGTGCCAGACATTGACACTGGGCCCTAGGACACAGGTACCACAGCCAGCAGGAGTCACAAGGTCCCCACCTAGGGGACCATTATTGTTATGTGGGGGCAGCATGGCATTTGAAAGCAATGAAGAATTAGGAGAAAGGAGAGAACTGAGTTCTTGTCCTGGCTCTGTCACAAGCTTGCTTTATGACGCGGGATAAATTGCTTTGTTTCTCTGCCTCTCAAATGTTGGCGTGGGAATTAGGCAAGCAAAAAATACTGTCTGGGGGGTTCCGTGGTCCCAAGCACAGCCTAAGGTTCTCATTTTTGTGATGATGGTCTACCTTTTTCTCAGCCTCGGTTTTCACATTTATTAACTATGACTAACAATGTGTGGTTGCCGAAGGACTAAATAAAAGAACGCATGCGACATGCTTAGCCCAAGGGCTGGAACACGCCTTAAGTGGTGGCTTTTCACTGTTACTCTTTTCAGATGTCTACAGTTTCTGTCCTTCCCCAGGTGACAAGTATTTCTTTCACTTTATTTAGAAACTTATTCAATAATAATTTAAGTGCATTCTGTGTCTGGAAAGGGGTTAAACATGAAGATCTTTGCCTTTTAAAAACTATCCTAGAAATTTGAGGGGAATGATAGAATTTTATCTCTGAGCTGCTGTTCAGAGCTTGGGCTGCCCAGCACTGCCACTTGTTACGGATTCTCTAACATAGCCATCACAGGACCTCTAAGAGGCAGGCTCCCACCTGTGCCACCAACGAGGACTTCAGGCCCAGAGAGGCTTCATTAATATGTCTCATTCAGCTGAAGCATTGGGATCCAAGTTTAGGGGCCCCTGGGGTGAGTGTAATGGGGCTTTTGGGGCACCCATTGTCCTCTCTCCTTTCCTGTCCGCGTGGTCCTGACGCCAGAGTCCTGGTTATCAGCCTCAGCCCCTGACTCCCGGGTCCCACTCACCTCTCCTAGCTCCTCTTCCCAGTCCCCCATGGTTCTCCTTTCTCCCTCTACCCCACTCGCCAGCTCCAACCCTTTTCTCTCTGACTGTCCTCCCTTCTTCCTTGTGACACCACTACTGCCCGATGAAAGAAAGGAGTTAATAAAAACCAATGTGTAACTGAAACTTGAAAAGCCATAAATTGCCTTGTTTTTTTTCTGGGATGTTGGTAGCATTTTGATTTAATAGTTGGACAAACACAAGGGCCTATTTTATTCAGAGTTTACAGGCCTCAAGGCTGTTATTCCTCCAAATTTAATAGCATTGAAATTGCAGGGTTTGCTATAATTTGCCTATCGCTTTCTGCTCCACCATTGATGTTTATTGTCAGCGGGATGGAATCTCAATCCGACTCACTTAGATAACATGTCTGTTAAACATTTAGATAATTGTACCATCATTAACTTGTCACATTATTTTAAAGATTCAAAACAGAAGCAGGGTAAGTAGAGGTACCAAAGGCGGGTGGAGGTGGTGGGAGGAGGAGGAAGAGGAAGGGAAAACCTCTTCTGAGTTAAACCACCAGCACATGAGAGTTGACTGCACACTTGACATTGCGTCGGAGATGTCTAAGAGTGTGTGCTGCAGAGCTGTGCTGAGCCAGGGTCAGCCTACCCCTGGGACAGTGAAGCAGATGCTCACCCCCCCCCCCCATTGGTTGTTTCATCCCCAGCTTTGGCCTTTAGGTTCCAAAGATAAATTTTTTAGCTTCCCTTAGGGATACTGATTACAACATTATATGTAATTACAAAGCTGAGAACAACCTAAATGTCCAAAGGTAAGGAGTCTTTAATTATGTACCTGACACGGAAAGATGTCATGATATTTCGGTGATAAAAGTTGGTTAGAGAAGCCAGGTCATACAGTGTGAGCTCTCTCATTTAATAAAAAATACAGGAGCCATCCTGTGAGATTCTCTAAGACTATATCAAGTGGTTACCTTTAGAGACTAGAATTACAGAGCAGAGAGGGTTTTACTTTCTGCTTTATCTATTTCTGAATAATAATTATTATTTATTTTTACTTATTGTATAATAATTATTGTTTACAGATATATGTACCATTTATATGATTTTAAAAATTAAGGTCACACTATATAAATAAGAAAAATATCACCTTTGAGTCTCATTTTTTCCACGGAGAAGGACTTAAAGAAAAGGCTACAGGTGTAAGTAAATAGATTTTGAGAGAGATCCAGGACGTTACTATCTCAGCTGCACTGGCACGTGCCTCAGTTTCCCACTGTTAGGACAGATAAATGCCAGATGAAGAGCTCAGTGCTCTGGAAATAACGGGCCTGCGCCAGCGCTCTCAGGTCACAGCAGCTGTCCCAGTCCACAAAGGGCCTGACAGAGGAATTGGGTAGCCATAGATTTTCATTACACGTAAGTGAGGACCGAAGTCACACCTGGAGAGGTGACTGAGGCCAGGGATAAATAGGAATGAGTTCCCATTCCTCAGAATGGGAGATTCTGGGAGCAGCTAAATGTCATCAATAGTGGGGCACTATGCTTGGCATCCAAAACTGCCCCCTGGAAATTCTGTGGTGTATGCCCCTGGTCCCATGGGGGTGACAATCACAGAATGTGACTGCCATTCTGTCCGTCTGGTTTGGGACACCGTGTTCTCGCCTGCATTCTCAGGGCCTGGTCTGTGGTTTGGTCAAGAGAACTCACTGTTGCTTCTCACAGCTTCTGCATACCCACCCAGTGACACTAAGGAATAGGGAGAAAATGTACACGTCAGAAAACAAAGGTTAATGTTTCCATGATTGTACTGTAAATAATGCAGATATTTGGGGTGGGAGGAATAAACAGTGTAAATATTTTATCGACTGTAGGCTAAATAATGTATATATTTAGAAAAGCAGCTTAAATATTTCATATGCTGTAGCACAGATTCCTGCATAGAGGATGAACAGGGCTGGTGAGGCCTGTGGGATAAGGGTGGGGGTACTGTGGAGCCCTGGGGGAGGGACAGAGGGATAGAAAACGTCACAATAAAAGTATGTGTGTGAGACTGGGGTGCAAAAAGGACGGGCAACTGTCAGCTACTGGGAACCCAAGCCGTTGGAAGTTTCAGGTTTTTTATATCATCCTTTAAATATCTTGTACTCTTTTATCTTGTTTTAATGTGGGAGAGAGAAAACTGACAACCTAATAAACAGATTTTATTTTTAAAAAAGTAACTTCCAACCCAAGAGAATTGAAAACAACATCCACGTAAAAACTTGTACATGAATGTTCATAGCAGCATTATTCACAATAGCCAAAAAATAAAAATTACCCAAAATGTCCATCAGCTGATGACAGGTAAACAAAATGTGGTGTATCTGCACAGTGAAATATTATTCAGCCACACCGGTAAAAAGGAATTTAGTACTGATACGTACGACAACATGATGAATGTTGAAACCAACATGAGAGAAGCCAGGCACAAAAGGCTACCTATTGTATGATACCATTTATGTGATATGTACGGAATAGGCAACTCTGTAGAAGCAGCAGATTACTAGTTGCTAGGGGCTGAGGGGAGGGAGAATGGAGAGTGAGAACTAATGTGTGCGGAGTTTCTTCTGGGGGCGATGAAAATGTTCTGGAATTAGGTAGTGTTGGTGATGGTTGTACAACTTTGTGAGTGCATTCTAAACCATTCAGTCGTATACTTTAAAAGGGTGGATTTTATGATTTGTGAATTGTATCTCAACTGAAATAGAAAGCAACTTCCAGGTATGTTTTTACACACGCAGCCCAATCTCCTCTGCCTGCTGCCTCACAGGAGTTTCTAGAGAGGTGGCAGTTTGCATGATAGTGACTGTTCAGACAATGAGGGACCTGTGGCGCCTTTGGAATCATTCTATTCCTAGAAAGCAGCAAGGCGAGGGTGGCTCAGATGCCCCATTCCTCCATTTTTAGAGCTGGGAAGGAAGAAGGAATCAGGTCAGGACCCTCTACGAAGAAGAATGTGACGGACATCCACAAAGTCAGAAGGAGAGTGGGGAGTTGCCTTCTGTGCAGATCTCAAGAAGAAAAGCCAGCCCTTATTTTTTTGCCTTGGAGGAGTCGTTCTTGCCAAAGGCAGGACTAGGACAGGATGGAGCCAGTTTTACGAAAAGAATCACTCACACAGTAATATGTGTTTAGTGTGGAGAAACTGGAAAATACACGTAAACAAAAGAAATGTGTCTTCTGTATGTAGTCCCATCTTTTTCTGTTTTATTTTAAACAAAAACGAGGCGATAACACACTGCGTGCTATTTTGTAAGCTGTTAGCATGCCAACAAACCTGTATCTTGATGATTATTTGAACAGTTTCTTAGTAGTGTCTCCTGCCTCCATTCATGTTTTTTCTGTAAGCCCTGATACGTATGTCTTACTTGAGCACTGGGATGCCCCCTTTGCCCTCCGTGCTTTGGTGCAGGACCAGGCCGCGTAGCCGAAGGACCTTCCAGGGACTGCAGGCAGGAGAAGTGACTAACAGAGATGCAGCACTTTATCACTGCTTACCTATCGCTTCTTCTGTCAACAAGATAAACTGGGCTGGCCAGGCACTTTTGCAGCAGCTGTTTACTTGGCCATTCTAGGCAAGCTTGAGATGCTGGAAACATACCCAGTCCTCACATTCGATCTTCTCAGAAGCTGTTTCCCTTTGGTCTTTTCCAGCCTTGCAAATGGCCACTCGCCCTGGGCAGGGTGTGGGCAGGTAATTTACCTCCTTTACTAACTTAACGAATGGCACTGCCTTGGGGCTGGGCAGCCCGAGGAAAATAAAGGCATCAATTTATTTGCCAAGTTAAACCCAGAGTGGGGCAGCCGGTTAGCTCAGTTGGTCAGAGCGCGGTGCTCTAACAACCAAGTTGCCGGTTCGATCCCCACATGGCCCACTGTGAGCTGCGCCCTCCACAACTGGATTGAAGCAACTACTTGACGTGGAGCTGATGGGTCCTGGAAAGACACACTTAAAACAATTTTTTTTAAAAAAGCTAAAACAAACAAAAAAACAACAACCCAGAGTTAAGTAGCAAGTTAAGCATCTCCGTATGTTACGTGTCCCAGGCCCAAGTAGGAAAGATTTCCTTCAGGAGCAGAACTCCAAATATTAGAAAAACAACTTTTCTTTTGGAATTTCCTTCCCTGAATATTAGAAAAAGTTACCTAACAGAGGGACTGCAGGTTTGGGTCAGACAAAATGTTCCCTGCCCCCGCTGGGAGAAGATCCATTACAGATGGGAAATGACTCTGTCTCTAAATGCCCATTGTCAGATGGGATGCTCCCCCTCAGCCAAACAAATATAAAATGCTTCCAGCCTCTGCCTTGGATTTTCTATTACTGTTTCACAGGACTCCAGAGAGTTTTAAGATAGCAATTTGATTAAGCTTATGGGGAAGATCCCATCAGATAACATTCTTTTTCTGCAGGTAGAGATAATGTGTTCAAGTATTAAGTATGTTTTAAAGGTAATTATCTTTTCCATATTCATTTTAGTTACAGGAATTGAAAAGGGGGAGACTTTGCATCTGAAAGCTGCCCCTTGGGCCCTGAAGTCGCTCTGACTTCTCTCCTCTGGGAAACACACTTGAGGTTTTTGACAAATGAATGAGCGCCAAGTGTTTTTCTATTTTGAAATTACTTGGGATCCCTGTCTCTAGAGAGGTGGTCCAGAAGGTGAGGTCTTGGCCTGACCTCATCAGGCGCCATAGCTTGGATTCCCTGTTCTGGAATGCTTCTGGGCCCCCCATCTATTGTGCTTCTGGCTGCCAAGAGGGGGCCTGGCTGCTGCTCAGAGGACTTGCTTCATCCAATGGTGAGTTATACTGCTACATTCCGCACCTTCCAAAAGTAGAGCCTGGAATTACCATTTCCATATATTAGGCCCAGTGTTAGGGTGTATTCAGATTGGAAGGGCCTAATTCGAGGTTTAGACTTCTAACATTGGTGGACTCGGGCTTCAAACTGGAGCAAAGGGCATAGGGAGGGTGACCCTGAGCCACAGAGAGGTTCAGGGATTTGCCCATGATCACACAGCACATTAGACACACTAGAACCCAGGAATCCTGGTCTTGGACCACCCCTCCTGTCCCTCAGGATACCCACAACTCTGCCATTTCCAGAAAATAACCCTCATCCTCTTTCCTGGAAATCTCCGGAGTAAGAGTTTCTGTCCCATGCGGCCTCCTTGGCAATCCATCGGTCAGGGTCTGCACTGAGAGCTGCCAGGGCCCCTGCAGGCTTGAGGAGCCCAAAGCAAGCATAGTGCTGATGCTTTGGAGTTTCCCAGACCTCACTTACCTACTAGCTATTTGCTGTTCTAAGCACTCTTGAGTTTTTACAAAATAGAAAAATCAGACCCAACTCCTGCCTTCAAAAAGCTAACCATTGCTAGGGAGGAAAACACAGATGTATCTAAAAGGATAATTAACAGAACAAGGCAATATGATAAGCGCCGTACGGGTTTAGAGTGGTGTCTGTAGTGTGTCATATCCCTTTGGGTGCCTGAAATCCTTTCTACTGCCACCGGAAACCCATGGTCCCTGCACACAGTATTTCCCCACATTATATCTCTGCCAGATTGTCCGGGAGCATGAGATTAGATGGCTGCAGCTTATTGGTCTAAAGGCAGCTGACGCTGGGAAAGGACCCCAGGTGACAGGTTTATCATTGAAGAACCTAGGATGGTGTTGTAATGCCCCATTGTATCCGAATCCCTGCCCCATTTCCATCAGACCGAGACGGCAGGAGGCATGGATGCCAAGCCTGTGGGTCCAGCCCAGGTTTAGTGGTGCCCTGTATTCTAGGACAGGATGGCTCAGGCATCTAACATGCTCCCCCAGTGTGGTCTTTCCCGTGCTCCTCCTTCAGCGCATGCTCGTTGTCCTACCCCAGCTACACGTTACAATCATTTGGGGAAGTGTTTTGTGTTTTTCGTTTTTTGTTTTTAAAGCAAGGGCTCTTACCCCAAACCAGTTCATTTGGAATCTCCGGCGTGGGGCCAAGACGTAATGTTTCATACAGCTCCCCAGGATATTCAGATGTATGGCAGGGTGAGAACTTCTGGACAGGATAAGGGCAGAGTCCACTGCGTGGCCAGGAAGTGTGTCACAATCAGAGTCTCGCGCCTTATCTTTAGCTGTCCTCTACAATGTGTCCATAAAGAACAACGTACAATTTCCCATCCTCTTTGCTGTTTTTCTCTTCCATGTATCTTCCCCTAATTCCCACACTCTCGTGTGTCTTGTGTGCTTGCCATATTCTTCTCAGCTCAAGTGCGTCAGTTATGTATTGAATGTTTGTGTCCCCCCATCCCTTGCCAAATTCATATGTTGAAGCCCTAATCTCCAGTGTGACGGTATTTGAAGGTGGTACCTTTGGGCAGGTTTAGATGAGGTTGTGAGGTTGGAGCCTCCATGCTGGGATTAGTGTCCTTATAAGGAGGAGGAAGAAACTGGAGCTCTCTCTCTCTCTCTCTCTCTCTCTCTCTCTCTCTCCCTCTGTCTCTCTCTCCCTCCCTCTCTCTCCCTCCCTCTCTCTCCCTCTCTCTCGCTGCCATGTGAGGACATCGCTGGAAGGCGGTTGTCTGCAAGCCAGGAGGAGCACCTACCAAGAACCCAACCATACTGGTACCCTGATCTCAGACTTCTAAGCTCCAGAGCTGGGAGAAATAAATGTCTGTTGGATAAGCCACCCAGTCACAGTATTTTGTTATAGCACCTGGAGCTGACAGACAGTGTCCTTCTCTGTCACACCCTCCCCCACCTAAGCAGCAGGAAGTGCCTCCTCCTTTTGGTCTCCTGCACCATGGACATTACTCCCCTTCAGTATGGCTGTCTTGCTACTCCGTGAGTTAGGGTCTAAACCATCTTTGGGTCCCTGGGCCCTTGTACTATGTTGTATGAGCAGTCACTCAGTATTTGTTGTATGGTTAACCAAAGCAAAAGCAGTAAAGGGAGCTTCCTGGCTGGAAGCAGGAAAGGGGAATCTGTTCTTGTCTGAAGTCAGATTTTTTGCTCTTCACTTGCCAGCTGTGTGGCCTTGGACAAGTCACTGAATGTTTGCAAGTCTCAGATTCCTCATCTAAAAAATTATAACACACTTGCCCTCTACATCTGAAAGATAGATCTGAGACCACAATGATCCTGGCAAGAGTAGCATCTTTGTAAGGTGTAGGGCACAATTCATACTTAGGGTACTGTTGTAATTGTGACATCTCTCGGGACCCTCAGGGGCTGTGGCTTCAGAATGTCCTGCAATGCCAGTGCACCCCAGCCTGTGCCCTCTGCACCACCTCCCTTCCCCGCTCTCGCAGGCCCTTCCCTTCCCTTGGTGACTTCTATTGCACCTGCCATATTCTCCCCTGCACATACAAGGCATGCTGTATGAAAGCATTATAATATATTTTAAATTCTAAAGAAAATAAAGAGGGAAGCAAGCTGGTCCGTTCAGTAATTAAGTATTCAGTGTCACTTGATGGGCAGAAGAAGTTAGGAGCGGTATCCTAGGATTTTTGACTAAATGTAATCTGTGTAGGACTATGAGACAGATCCCACATGCAGACCATTCCACATCCATAACCTCTGTGTGGAGAGTTTCAGAAGGAAGAGATTCCCTTAACTGTCATTCCTTCCTCATCTATCAACTGGGATTTGAGCACCAACGGAGGGCATAGATGCCGGCATCCAAAGGTAGGCTGCCTCACCTGCCCTCCAGGAGATCGCAGACAGAAAGAGGGCTGTGACAGAGGAGTATGTAAGAAGGGCAGGTGTCCATCCCTAATGGGGGCAAGGAGCGGGGAAGGCTTGGAGGCCGGAGGAGACGCTCAAACTGAATTTTCTTCTCACCCTCATCTCTTCTGCTATCGGGTAAACTTACTTTGTGGGGATGGGGAATGATACTTGCCACGTCTTGTAGAATAAACCTTTGTGTGCATGCATGTATATGTAGGCTGTTACTACTAATCCTTTTCCTTTCTGGGACTCCTGCTTCTGAGGCTAGTGGTGCCGGAATTTGTGGAGGGAGGAAGGACATAAAAGGGCAAGACAGGAGACTCTGGTGCCTGGATTCAGAGCCTCTGCATTCCGGAGACCCCCCAGAGGCCCCTCTCCCTGGACCCTTGAGCTCGGGAAAGCCTTTGTGCTCTGTCCTGGCCTCTGACCCCGTGGCTCTGGGAAGCAGCAGGTTGTTGACACTTGGACAATCATTTCTTGCAAGGCGACTGCCTCCCTCAGGAGCTCCCCTCTCTGCCTTGGGGTGGTGACTGTTCCCCCAACCAGGAAGGGGGGCAGTGCAGGAGGAGGGACATTAGCTCTTAGGATGGGAGGAAAGGAGGGCGCTTCTCAATTTCAGGCCCCCCAGGCAGCTTCCCCAGTTTTCTCCGCAGTTCACTCCTCTCGCACCTGTCAGTTCAGAAGCACCTCCTCCCCAGGGGTAAGCTTCAGGAAAACGAGTTCAGGAGACACATTTCTGGCCCAGAAGTCCTCTGACCTTCTTGCTGTGGGCCCCTTGTTTTTCTGGGGAGCCTAATATGTCTTCCAGGAAGATGCCTGTCGTCTCTTGCAGCCACAGGAACAAAGACTATTTCTTTTCCTGGTGCTGCTACTTATTAGGAGCAAGACTTTGGGTAAGTCGCTTGCCCTTTGAGAAGGTCAGTTTCCTCATTGGTAGAATGGGCTTAAAAAAACCCACTTACCTAATGGGCCTGCTGTGAAGCTCAAATGAAATAATACAAATGCAAGCACATTGTACTTTGCACTCTGTGAAGCAAACGTGTGGCGTGGTGATTACGGTTTCTGTTACAGCCAAGGCTGGCGTTTTGTGTGTGCAATTCTTAGTTTCTGAGTGTGGGCTTCCCAAGCATTTTCTACCCCCTTCATTTTTCTAGAGCATTTCAGGAAGCATTATTCAGAAGAGGGTGAGGAGGGACAGAGGGACTCTTGACATTTTTTAAGTGCCACTTTGCATTCCTTTACCTAGGTCCTAATAATAAATAACTCCAACTACGCAGCCAGGAGCTGGGATGTTCTGTCCAAAAGAACGTGAGAATGTCTGCCAGGCGTCCTCATTCAGTGGGCCTGCGCAGTACCATTTCTCCAGCAACGAGAAAAGGTCCTCTTGCTAAGCCACAGAAAGATCTCCCTTGTGCTCTCATTCTGGAAGAAGCGGATTAGTGTGGCCATATTTAACCTTTGACCCTGACACAAAAGCATTATCAAAATTAGTTACCAAGAGGCTCTGTCTTCCTCTCCCTGCCCCCACATCCCTGTTTGCCGGGGCTGGTTTAGGATTTTGGTTAACTTCTTTGGAGCAGGAGCCAAGGTTCAGAAGAACACTGCTGCCTTAGAGACATCAGGACTGGTGCTCCATGCCAGAACCGTCTGGGTCCAAGGTGGGCTAGAGGACAGTGGGGGTCAGACATTATGGGCTGGATTTTAAAACTGTCCTCTGACCCAGCCTAGTTCTTACCTATCTTGAAATTTGGATGCTGAATTTAGACCCACATTCATCAGAACTTTCTCTAATCCCTCCTTCCACCTGTTGGCGGTACGACCCAAAAGTACTGTTTGATCTGAAGGGTTGATTTCCAACATCTTCCCCTTCCAGGCAGCGAGGTGGCAGATGGAATGGAGGTGTCTCTGGACCTGAGTCACTTCTCTGGGTTTAAATCCCTCCCTCCCGGTCATTTGGTCATTGTAGCCTTGGGTAAATTATTTGAACTCTGAGCCCCAGCGTCCTCATCTGTAAAATGGCCATAGGCCCATCTCCTAGAGGTATTTTTGAGAATCAATAATGGGATCCATGTGAAGTGCTTAGAATGGCGTATGACGCTTACAGGTGTTTTGCATCTATTAGCTTCTGTTATCACTGTTGTTATTGTGGTCACCAGTGTCATCATTATTGAGTCCTCATCACCTCTCCAGGTCCTGGTTGGCTCCTGCCACATACACTCACCCCTATGAGCCCCCACCACATGGGGGCTTCCTTGGTGACCTGCCCCATTCCCTGCTCCTTCACTTCCCTAGCTTTATTTGCAGTCATTTTCGGAGTCCCCTCTTGGATGGGGGTGGGGAGGGAAAGATTGGCTTCATTCCATACCAGAAGCCCAACTTTGCAGTGGGGGATTGGAAGGGAAAAGCGCTTTATAAGCTTGTGATGAAAGCTGTAAAACGAGATGGTCAAGGAACTGGCCGGGCCTGGTTCGGGATTATGGCTGGCCCCTGGAATGCCGAGGGGGCCTCTTTTAAGAAGCCAGTGTCTATTTACAGTGTATCTCTCATAAACCCCGACGCCGGGGCGAGGGCAGGGGGACTCGCCCTCCTGGCATGTGATTGATTATCTGGTATTTATGCCATTGAGGACTTGTCAGCGGTTCGAGGTCAAAGGGTCATCTCGTGTGTCTTGCCGCCAGTCCACCTCCTTTTGTACAGTGCGGGCCGGGTGAGCTGTGCACAAAACGGCTTTTTCTTTTCCTTGGGAAAAGGGGGAGGGAGTGGGGGGAGTGTCAATGAAATTTTTTTTCAACCTTTTCTGAATAGTGTCCTTTTAATTCTAAAGAACTTTTAATTAAAAGTAGCAGGAAAATTCATCTTGAGAAGGTTTAACTTACCTTAACAGATACTTTTGTGTCCCAAGAAGCTGGGAGTGACTTTGAAAAAAAGAAAGTAAGTAAGGGTTTTGTTGTATCTCTTCCCCTCCCCAGACATCTTCCAAGTTCCCTGGAGTTCCTTGCCACTCGGGGTCTAAGTGTGGCTCCTACTTGGGAAAGCAGGAAGGAATGAGGTCGTCCTTCGACTGTGGCATAGCCATAAACATTTACAGAGGGACTTCAGTGTCTCTGGTCCAACTTTCTCTTGTTATAGATGAAGGCACTGCACCTCAGCAGGTGAGGACACGTACCCGCAGTCACACAGCCAGTCCGTGGCAGCGCCAGGTGCTGAGATCTGCCGTCCTTCTGATGCCCCTTTTTGCATCCAAGTAGTTTCCCCAAGTTTAAGACGCAATATGAAGATAAACATAACGTTACTTTTTTTAGGTCCTAAATACTTGAGACTTGGGAACCACTCCTATGGGACACCCAGCTCCTTCCCTCTGCTGCTGAGTAGGCAGTCTACGCTTACACATCCCAGGGGCATTGCTCTGTGCCCGCTTCCTAAAACGTGCAGAGAGACAGGCTTCAAGGCCTCTGCTTGGTAGAAAATACCAGCACCCCTCCTCCAAAGCCTTGTCCTTCTAAGCGGTTAACTCAGTTATCTCCTGCTGCAGCGCAGGAATGGCCCTCTCTCCACCTGCATGCCAATGGGGGACTGTCCAGAGCTGGGACAGGCCAGGACACCTCGTGCTCCACTGTGGCCTCGTTCCCGCAGGGGGCTGTTTACCTTCTAAATTCTCACTCAGGCTCCTCCTGCTCTGGTGATGCCCCAGCACAGTTCAGTGAGACCTTGATGGGACAGACCCTCTGCTCGTGGCTCTCAGCTCATCAAACAATGGTGGAAACCAGGCAGAGAAATTGTTTGCCTAGAGTTAGTTATTTGTGGGAGTCACATGAAACTCATGTTCCCTGTATTCCTGATGTTTTCCTCCCCACCATTCCCAGTTTTTTAAAAATGCAGTACCAAGAATTGTCTATCAAAGAATAGCTTTAGAAATCCTAATTCCTTTCTCTTCCCTTTATTCCCATTCAAGATATTAGTGACTGTTAATTTGGACTGATGAGGCACCACTATGAGGAAGAGACTAAAACTATGCAAGATCTGGTTCTCACTCAAGAGGAGAAACCAGCAGTTTTGAGTTCTTAAATGGAATTTACTGAGTGCCATGTGCTGTGCTAGTGTTTTCCTGAGATCATTTTACTCAGTCCCTCCATCAGCTTGTGAAAGCAAACATTCTTGTTTCCAGATGAGGAAGATATGAACAGCTTTCCCTGGGGTCTCTGATAACCATTATAGCGAATATTTATTGAACATTTGCTTTATGCTAGCTAGTATTAATCCTGAATCCACATGATCTCCTCAAATCCACATAAAATCCCTGTAAGGTCGGTATTGTTATTATCTTGGTTTTACAGAGGCTGAAACAGGCACAGGGGAGTTAGGTAACTTGCCTGAGGTCACACAGCAGTAGCCAAGCTGGATTGGAGCCACAGTGAACGGCTGCAGAATTGATACTTAACCTACGTTACCACTCTGCGTCTTTAGGTTTCAGAGCTGGGCGGAACCCTGAGCTTTGTGATGCCATTGCTCACATTGTTGTCTTTGCCCACTATCCTAAGATAAATTTGCTGGGGGACACTACATGTAGACATATATAAATCAACCAGAGACCAGCAAAAGGTCACGGTGTAATCAGATGGCGGCCTCGGTGCTGCATGGAGAGGAATTTAGAGGAGGAATATGTTAATGGGGACAGTACTAAGTCTCATCTCTGGGCTCCCATAGTAAAGGCACAGTGCCTTACTCATCTCTCCATCCCCAGGACCAAGTACACACGAGATGCTCCATAAATGCGGGTGAAATGACTGGGGAAGATTTAGTGGGAGAGGTGGGGTTGAACTGAATTTAAGTTTTAGGAAAATGATGTTGAAAGCTATCTCCCTTTTGTCGTGTGCTACTGACCAGGTGCCAGGTACTCACTGGGTCTGTTGCTTAGGCCGTATTTAACTCTTGCAATAGCCAGCCCACGGCTGATATTATCCCCAGAGTAAACTGAGAGAGGTTCAGTATCTTGCCCAAGTTTTCAAAGCCTTTCATTTTCCCCTGACTTCAAAATCCATTTTCTTTCCCAAAGCAGAGGAAAAGGCACGCAGGAAAGGGTAAGAGCAGAAGTGAGTGAGGACTGCAGGGAGACGGTTCTATTGGTCCGGGGGACCTGGAATGCCAGGGAACGAGTGTCCTCTTGTTTTCTGCTCATGGTCGGGAGTTGCCTCTTTGATATAAGGATTTCTAGATCTATGACATTATCTGTGGCCAGTTAATTGAGTTTATAACTCCACACCAAAATGCTGAAAAGGATTGTCTTTTATGTCCCTTAATGAGTGCTATAAAAACAAGTTGTGAATCTAATTTTATGAATGATCCTTTATGACTTACCTGATAACTAGTAGTTGTTCAACACAAAGGACTCATAACTCAGTCTGGACCTCAGCTGACTGCCTGCAGTAACCAAGGCTTGTTTTCAAGTTGCTATCTTGTTCCTCTTGAGTAGTCCCAGGATTCAGTTGTTCCCTTCTCCGCTGTCTCCTCTGGCAGAGGACGAGGCTCAGACTCCTCATTCCGACAGAATGTGGAGAAGGGTCATTTGGCCTGCCAGCCCCGGTTGTCCCAGAACTCACCACTCAGAATTGGCTCTTCCCAAGAAGGAGAAGGGAAAGATGGCGGCTCATTCTAGTCTCTCATTCATGGAGGATGGAGGATGTTGATTGATTCCACCTCAATGTTTCCAGCTATTCTGGGGAAGAGAATAGAAATGCAGAGAAAGATGTGCAGGGGATGTACGAAAGAATTCCTTTTACCTTTACCCTATAAGAGGCACGGAACAGGAAGGGGAGGAGGGAGGGAGGGGAGAAAAGAGGGAAGGGAAGAAGGAAGGAAGGGGAAATTAGTCAAGATGAAGGGAGAGCTAGGGAAAAGAAACAGAACCATGTGTTTGGAAATGGTGGTGATGGCTTCAGTATTGTGTCTGAGACAGATGTGGAAGATGAGGCTGGAGATAGGCCAGCCCAGACCACAGAGGTCTTGTTAGGCCATCTGAAGGTCCCTAGATTTCTTCTGTAGGTGATGGGGCATCCTGGGAAGGCTTTAAAAGGAAGTTTTGCAATCACATCAGTTTCTGATAGGTCACTCTGGTGGTTGTGTGCAGGTCAGATCTGAGGCAGCTGAGCTGCCTGCAGGAATCTTGGTGAGGATGTTGGTGGCTTGGATGAGGCAGTGCCTTTCTGGACTGAGGAGGAAGGGACAGGTACGGGAAGTACTTAGATAATAACAAATTAGCTGGATTGGGATGTGTCAGGGAGGAGGACAAGGGGCTTCCGGGATGACACGCAGATGTCAAGCTTGGGTGACAGAGTGGAAGTTAGTGCTAACAACTGAGACAAAGATCCAGGAAGGGGAGCAGAAGATGGGGGTTTCAGGTTTGGACACGTTGAGTATAAGGTGCCTGCAGGACATTCAGGGGAACTTGGATTTATGGGTTTGGGGCTGAGAAGAGAAGTCTGGGCTGGATGTGTGGTTACTAGCCTCAGAGTGGTCACTGAGACCATGAGAGTAGAGTTCACCTGGGACAGATGGGGGTGGGAGCGTAGTGGGTAGAGGACTGCGGGGGAAAAGGGCCCTGTTCAGTAGAGATGGGCCTCAGCCTTTGTCAGCTCCTCAGGCTTCGCAGAAGAAGCACAGAGCCTGGGGTGCAGGGGCTTCTCTCTGGAGGAACCTCAAGGTGTGATCTAGTGCAGGGATTCCCACAGACAGGTGGGGACTCTGCAGGGTGAGGAGGCTCTGCGTGCCCAGCTTGGGGAGGCTCAAACCCCAGGCATTTCCTTTGCCCAGTGCTGTGGCCTGGGGTGGGAGAGAGAGGCTGACAGGCTGAAGGAACAATCTCAGAACGAGTGGAGTCTTAAGGGATTACATGTCTACCCTCCTGCTTCTGGGAGAACTGGACAGTCAGTCATTCGTGCAGTTCCAGAAAGATCTTAGAGAAGGACCTGCCCTGCGGCATGTAGACCTTCCTGGAAGTCTCACTTAGGTGAGCCCTCATTCTAGTCCTATTGCCCCACAGACCTTTGCGTGTGTGTCTTTCCTGAGGTTTAGTACGTTGGTTCTTTTTTTCTGGAGGTAATATAATTGTCCTGATTCTTTCCAAAGGAAGCAGAGAACAGGGCCTCTGGGCCCTGCCCTATTTGGATTCTGTTCTGCCTAAAACGCCTTCTTCCACTTTTCCTCTCCCACACTGATCCCTAAATGAACACTTCATTTGGGACGCGTGCCCCGCTCTCCCTCTACGCCCTCCTCCAGGGGCTTGGCATTTGGGGACCAGCTGCCAGAGTGATTGACATAAAGCCAATCTATAAATAAAGTCTTTTTCTTTTCTCATAAAGACTTTGTGGTTGAGTTTGCCTTCAAGGTCAAGATCAGACCTTTCTAAATAAACACATATCAAAGGATCATTAGCAAAGCAGCACTGTTAAATTGAGATATTAACTTCTGTCAACTGCCTGTTTCTTTTTTGTTCTGTAACTCATGACTGCAGTAGGTTTTTATTATTTTGTCCTTAGGCAGTAGCATCTGGCTTCTGTAGAGACTGTAAAAATTAAAAAGCAACACAAATCATTGCGAGAGAAAAGCAGTAAATTCAATGATAAGAATTTAAAATTAAAATGTTTCAGCGCTTTTATATTCTGCAAAACATGAAATGAATGAGTTTGCTGCCTGTTGCCATAAACCTAACCCAGCTAATCGTCCGCTTGAGTTTTTTCCTATCTCCTCCGTTCATCACCATCAATTCTGTCTTGGCACAGGCGAGACATAAAGTGAAAGCCGTGTGTGTGTGTGTGTGTGTGTGTGTGTGTGTGTGTGTGTGTGTTGGGTTGGGGCAGAGTGGCAGATGCCCTGACACCCACCTCATTTGAATGGTGGAGGAAACAATAGGGGTACATCAGGTGGGGAAGGAAGGGTTGGAGATTGACGCATCCCCATGGATCAGAATCCCCTTATTTCTTCACTGTTTCTAGTTATGCATTAAAAACAAAACACAACAAAGCAACAACAAACCCCACAGGTCATAAATGTAAACAGCAACTTGTAGCATCCAAGTGAAATTCTAAAAAGGAATTTCCTGAGCAGGTGCATGATGCTCGACTGGGGTCCTGAGCAGGTGCGGGCTCCTTCCCAGCCCCAGGGAAGCCCCAGCCTTGGGTAGAGCGCTGGGCTGACGAAGCAGCATCTTAATCTCTGTGTTCCAGCCAGAAGACTCTGGGTTTCTGTTTTGGGGTCATTCATTCTTACTGCAAAATCAGCTTGTGACGCTGGGCTTAGGTATGTGCTGGGCCATGAGGGAGATGAAAGGAGAAGATCATTTTCTTTCTTGCTCTAGAGCAGGGGTGTCCAAACTGCGGCCCTCGGGCCAACTGCCACCCGCAATCCATTGTTAATGGCCCACAGCAAATTCCCAAAATACATTTAATTTACTGAATAAACCAGGTGAGGCAATACGTACTGCACCTCGAGTGAGTGGCCCGGCTGTTTGTGGATCTTACCGCATATGGCCCTTGGTGAAAAACGTTGAAAGAAGTTTGGACTCCCCTGCTGTAGAGGAACTGTAGCTTAAAGATGAAATCTAGAGGAGGCTCCCCATGGTAAACAGCTGGAGCACAGTTTAAGGCAGGTGTGCGTAAGGACTCGCTGGCGGTGTATAACCCACGCGCAGGAGTGCTGGGCCGTGTGCGGGCTATCAGAGTGCAGTGGGGCCAGTGCAGGGTCAGCTTTTCGGACATGAGCTGCCTTGAGCTAATTCTCAAGTCCATCAGCTTGGGGCCTGGAAGCCCTGGGAACCCCGGGGAAAGCATTGTCGGGAGTTTATCCCCATGGCCAACCAGGACAGTCGGGGCCAGCAGAGTGGGGGTGGCGGTGGGAGGTGGGGCTGCAGGCTGCAGGTCCCTATTCAGACAGCCTGTCCCAGTTTGACTGCTGGACCCACAGGCATGAGGGCAGAGCTCTTTGTCCCAGGCAAACTTGTCCAGCCTAGGGAGAGGTGAGAAAAGAGAGCCAGTCCTTGGTCTCCGTCAAAGGGAATGAAGGAAAGTGTGAAGATTAGGGAACGATGGGGTCGAGTTAAGAGGGTATGACTAATACGGCCGGTCATTCAGATAGGAAAGCACATTGTTCTCTGTGCCCAGATGGTCCTTGGAATAAATCAGCTCAGGCAAAAGCAGACTTCCACTACAAGAAGTTGGAGCAACTGCATGCCTGCTATTCTATAATGACATAGCCCGGCCCTGAATAGCAGCCATTCACATCTCTACTGTGGGTGTTGGAATGGGGGAAAGCGTGCGCGTGTGTATATGTGTAAGTATGTTATTATATAGCCTATTCTTCACGAAGAGTGTACGAGGGTTTATGTTCTGTGGGGATACTTCTAACTTGGAGTCTGATCCCTTCTCAACTTTAGCTTCCAACCCTGAGATTCTTATAAGTAGGTCTTTGTGTACGTTTGTCTCCTTTGGTGGACGGGAAGCTCTACGAGGGCAGGGACTGTATCTGTCTGATTCACCAACACATCCTCAGACCCCATCTAGCACAGCGGTTGGTTCATAAAGGTGCCTAATGAATATAAATAAGAGGAAAGCTGTAGTTAGTCCCTTATAACCACCCATTAATTAATTAAACTAATAATTATTCATAAGTAAATCAATCAGTTAATAGTCCAGCATTCTCATTGGGGACAGTTATGAGGACTGAATGAGATGGAGCAAGGACACCTACCACAGCAGTCACTTAGAAAGTTTTGGGTGGTGCAGAACTATCATAAACATTTTCAAGGTAGATATCTTCCCCAGTTTCTCTGGTCGAAGATCTGCAGACATCTATGGGATATAGAATACACGTAATCGTCACAAAGCTTTGTGGCAGCTTCTAGCACAGAAGCCCACGTACAACGGAAGAATCAACCTTCTCTCCTCGCTCTATCGTCTCTGTCCAAAGGCTGCACTGTTTCCTTTCCTGTACAGAATCCATTTAGGCTCACTGGGTAAATAAGAATAAGCAAACAGATACTCCCTGGAGAGAGTTTTCTTTCTATGAAGATGTTAATTAATATGAACACTCTGTTCTCGCATTCAGAGGCAGCCTCTCAGCGTAGACTATACACAACTGCCTATCCAGCCCGAATACACTGCATTGTTGGGGACTTGAGCCTTTGCAGAAGGAGCTTCTTCAGGGGAACCAAGCCAGATCCTGCCTGTTCTGAGAGATTAAATACATCGCTTTTTCTAAAAATAAGTGCATATTAAACACATGACATTGAATATAGGAAAAAACACCCTAGACCTTGATACCATGGAGTTAGAAAATGTGTCAGGGACTCCGCCTGTGTCTCTTTCCCCAGACCACCCTCCCCTCAGGTCATCCTGACTCTCCACCACCCTCACCACATTTCAGAAAACCCAAAGCTCTCAAGCTGCCAAAGTGTCATAGTTGAGAGATTTGGGGGTTATTCCTTTCCCATCCATATCTGAAGCCTTATAAAGTCCTCTTGGCCATTCGTGTGTGTTGTATTCTCCTGGGCCCTCAGATGAAGAGGTGGCCATTACGTTTCTCTGACTGTGTTGGTATTACTGCGTAGGAAACTACAGTCTTCTCTCATGGGCATTGTTTCAAAAAAACAACTGCAATGAGTGACACAAGGCAAAGGACAGAAAGGGGAAGGAGAGCGGGGTGGAATGTATGACCCGGGAAGTGTTTGGAGAATGGAGGAGCTGGGAAGGAATAAGGAATTGGTAAGTACCAAAGGGAGACTCATGTTATAAAAAGTGGCCATGAACACAAGACGTCCATGCAGCGTTGTCTCTGATATTCCTTCATGGAAAACACTCAGGAAATAACACCATCCTGGGGGAGGGGTGGTGAGGAAACCATTGTGATGTAGACACCTTTGGAAGGGTAGGGTCTTTTTGCTTACTTTTGACACTAATCTCGGAGGCTTCAGAATTTCCACAGTGCTTCTTGCATGTGGGCTCCAATGGGAACATTTTGAAGATTCCTCGCTTCTTTCTTGACCTCTGCCAAAATCCTCCAAACTCACAATTACTCTAACCTGAATGAACAGAAAGTGCCATTAATGTTTTCTAATTCTCAATGGTTCCTTTTATTAGCCTTAAAAAAATCACAGCTCCCCACCCCTGAACAAAGTTAGGAGAGAGGCATAAAGGTGATTGAGTAAACACTGCTTATCTTTCTCATTTTTAAGCGTTCTTTGAACTTGAGAGATGGGGAATCAGGAAGGAGTGAGCATGGTATCTGGACAAAGGAAGGGACCTGAATGGTTATAGTCAGGGTCAGGGCACAATTGCCTGGGAGCTAGTACATCTGGGGCTGCCTGTCTTGTCACATTTGCTTACAAAGACACCTGACACTGCCCTCACCCCTGACAGGTCATCCCTAGAGCCACAAGAACTGGGGTCTTTGGCCAGGGCCGAGAACAACACTGGACCCAAATCTTACAAAAGCCTGTTCAACTCTTTAAGAAAAATCAATCTTTATTTTCCTAGCTGGATGGTATTGGAGGTCACAATTTATGTGCGTCTTAGTGACACAGCTTTTGGCATTTCCATTAACAGCCCTCTTTTAGAAGTTTTCCATCTGTTATAGAAATCGAACTTCAGAATAGTATGTTATGCATAATCACTGAAAAGGGATGAAAATCCACCAGGAGTGTGATTTTAGGTAGGCCATTCCCCGAGAACAGAGAGCTCTGGCACTGTGTGCCTATGGCAGCTCAAAGCAGGCTCTGCAGGAATTGCCGAGGGCTTGTTGCAATCAGTTTTGGAGGAGGGAAAGGTAGGAAGTGTGCACCAGAGGCATCTGCAGCCTCGGGTCCATGTTCTGCTAGTGGCCAGGAGGGGGTGCTAGGTTTGACTTGAGGTGCTTTTTGGCTGCCCGCTCACTGCTTTGACCATGGAGTAATATCTGCTAACTATTCTGCAGCCCTCCTGTTCACACTCCCTCCGTTGATGGGAATGATTCTCCGTTATGAAAAGACGTCTAGGTAGTTTTGCACTGGGTACCACATGAATAAGTACTTCTGTGTCGGGAGGAGAAACCAAGCCCAGGAGAGGCCTGATTTTAAAGCATGTGGATACAAGTGCACAGTCATATGTGTTAAAGACATAGGAACATATAGGTCCGAAGCCTGCAGCTCACAGGGAATCTGAGCTGGTGGTAGGGTGGCTGGAGAGGGTAAGGAGGTATGTTTACTTGGAGTTGGTAAGCGTCAGATATTAACGTCTTGGGCTCTAGAAATCATGACTTGCCACAGAGGTATTAATAGGTTAAAAAGTTTATGTACTCATTTATTTGTTTATCTATTCAGTAAATACTTATCAAACATCCATTATATACGTAGTAGTTTATTAGGCTGTGGGAATACAGTGGTGAGCAAAACAGAACCCCTGTCCTCTTGGGGCTTGTGCCTTATAGGGAGACACATAAGTAAGGAAGGAAGTCATGTATAGGACAAATATTGTTATGTTGGAGGCGTAAGATGTTAGAAGAGCACACATGAAGGCCTCCGCCTTGGATGGGGAATTATGAAAGCCTCACAGAGGTTGTTCATTCCAACTGAAGGATCAGAAAAACTTACTAAGTAAAGAAGGTGGGGTCATGGGGGAGAAAAAGAAGAATGTTAGGCTGACGTCAGCATGGGTGTAAATGTCTCGAATTGGGAGAGAATAAGGCAAGTTCATGGCACTGAAAATAGGAATGGGGAAGGCGGCCACGAACTGAGACGGGACACGTAAATGGAATTTCTGTGAAAGGCCCCTGAAAACTACTTTGAGTAGTTCTGCCTTTTCCTGAAGGCAGTAGGGAGCCATTAAAAAGTCTTAGTCGGGGGAGTGACATCAGATTCTATTTGAGAAAAATGACTTTGACTACATGGTTGTGAATCGACTGGAAGGATTTAAACTGAAAGCAGATAAGATATTGCCATAATCTAGGTAAGAAATTATGGTAGCTTCAACCAGTGTAGTTGCAGTGGGGGTGGATAAGAAGTAGAAAAAAAATCAGGATATTCGGGAGACTGAAGAAATTTGGTGATTGATCTTTTGTGAGAGGTAAGAGAAAGGAATCAAGGATGGTGGCCCCTTTACTCGCTTGGGCAATTGGCTGATGGCTGAGCTCTTTCCTGAAATGGGGAACACAAGAGGAGAAGCAGAGTTTTGTTGTTGCTGTTGTTAAGAGAATGAACAGTTTTGATATTACAATAATGAGGCTTGTGTGACATCCATTGAGGAGCCATCCGGGAGGCGTTTGGATATACAGTTATGTCTGGAATTCAGAGCTCACTGAATGTATATTTTGTGCAGTCGTCAGCATACAAATGATCCTTGAAGCCCTGGAAATGGATGAGTTTATACAAAACAAGAAGATACAGAAAGAGAGCTTCGAACAGAATCCAGAGGAACCCCAACATCTTACGCTCCTTCAGAACAATCACAACCCACAATGGAGATTGAAGGGGAGTCGCTGGAAGAAATAAGAGGGAGACCAGAGTGTTGTGTGGTGCCATGGAAGCTAAAGGAAGAGGTTTCAAAGAGGAGAAAATAGTCATCAGTCTTAATGTTGTTGCAAAGTCCCCTAAGAGGAAGACTAGAAAATATACCTTAGATTTAGTGACATGGGCGTCATTGGTTGTCAGAGGCAAACAGTTTTGGTCTTAGTGCTAAGATGGAAGCAGGAAAGAGATCATGGTGGGCTGAGGAGTTGATGAGCACTTGGGAAGTAGAGGCTGCATGTGTGGGAAGCTCTAGGAATGAAGAAGAGGATGAATTAGGCTGAGCCCAAGTCAGGGTTTGGCTGGGTGGGTGCAAAGGGAGGATAATGGGCAAGAAGGTTCAGGCATCTGCAAGGAGGCAGCTGGTAGGTAGTAGAACCATGGACCTGGGAATGTGGACTGACTGGAGAAGGAAGTAAGGAAAGGAAGGGCATGCTGGGGATGTTGGGAGGTCAAAGAATGGTTCTAGTGAGAGTGACTGGATGGAAGAACTTGAAGTCTGGGAGGGAGGTTTAAATTTAACAGGGTAGAGGAATTGCTCTTTTTGGTGGTGAAAGGCTGGGAATGTTCTCTCTAAGCACCTTCTGAAGTGGGCCTGCTGAGTTCATGGTACCTAAGTGAAAACACCATCCACTTATTTACATCCCTGTCTCCCCACAGCCCTAACCCAGTCCGCTAGATCAATGTAAATGGCCGCCATCTCGATTCCCTACCGTCTGGCACTGTGGTAGACACTTTTCATATATTATCTCTAGTCCTCCCAGCAACCTTGCATAGTGGGTATTATGACTCTAATACAGGTGAAGAAACCAGGACCCATATATTAGGAAATTTGCATCTGGTTATATAGCTAGCAAATTAATGGCATAGCCAGGATTTGAACCCAGGTTTCATCTGACTTGAAAGTCCCGGCTTTTTTACTCTACACTTCTTAGTCTATAAGCTTCTTGGGTAACAAGTATCTTCTTAACATTGTAGCTTTGGTATTTGATGCCTGCACAGAACTGGAATTCAAGAAATGCTAGGTGCATGAGTGAGTGAGTGAGTGAGTGAGTGAGTGAGTGAGTCTAAAAGCATCTCTCCAGTACTGTCTCCCAAGGGAAGTAAAAGTACTACCACCCAAAAAGAGGAATGAAGATCACTGGAAGGGGAAGAACAGGATAGGAAGATTTGGCAATCAAGGGATGCAAGTTTGGGACAGAGAGAACAGAGGTGATTCTTCTGGCTACTGTTTATGGCCAGGGTGCTGGACACCTGGCTGTGGCATGAGAAAGTCAGCCGTAAGGTTTCTCATCTGCTCTGGGGCCAATCTCAAGCTCTAGTCCTGTCAGGAAGTAACCTAGAAACTCCAGAGGAGGAGTTGAAAGGGGAGGTACCTAGGAAACCAAACCCACACGGGAGGAAAGAAGAACCCCAAACCACTAAGTGATGTTTAGCTTTGCATTTCCTTTTTAGAACCCGAGGCTGGGGTTTCTCGCCAGACCTTCCTTCAAAATGTTAAGGGGGGAGAGCGTGTGCGTGCATGTGTGTGCGTGCATGTGTGTGTGTGCGTGCGTGTGTCTGTGTGAGTGTATGTATGTGTACACGCATGTGCCTGCATGGGAGGACCAGGTTGCCCATCAGTTGTCTGAGGAGCATGCACAGCACCTGATGTGGCCTCTAGGTGCTGTGTGTCCCTGCGGGATGCTGTCTCCTTTCTCTGGGATAGAATTAAGGAGCCAGGAACACAGTCTACTTGGAAGGAGGGTTGTTTCAGATTTGGCGGAAGTGGGAAGGGCTGATAGACAAAGTGTTGTATGTGTGTTTTTTTACCTTGACCATCATCAAATTCCTCTCCACCATCCCTGAATAGCACAAAGGACAAGCTCCTCCTTCCAGGTTTTAAAAGCCATTGCGTGCCACTGATGCTACATAAAAGCCTCTTCCTCAGGTCTCTGTGGCTGCCTCTCATTGCTTGTTTGTTCAGCAAGTCTACAGATTCACTGTCCTCCCCCTCACCACTATTACCACCAGTGCATATCCTCTCTGCTGGGTGGCAGGACATGCATGAGGCTTAGTGAGCCAGTGCAGGACCGTCCCTGAGGTCCACAGGAAAGTCCTGGGGCCTGAGGGCCCTGGCCCATCACCCTCAGTATTCCACGTCGGACAGTCGCTCACCTGTGTGTACACAGCACCCACTGTCTACTGAGGGCTGCACGCTGGAGGTAAAGGTGTGGGCAGTCGGCATGGAGCATCGCGAGCAGATGGAGCCCCTGGGGACTGCGGGACCTTACAGGGTCACAGAGCTTCTCCTCTATATCACAGACGACATTAGGGTCCAGAGAGAGAAAATGCATTTGTTTAATCCTTCATCTGCCCATTTGTCCTTCCCTCCATCCAGTAAATACTCACCTTTACCTCCTGTTGGGTCCATGCAATGCAGTGGTATATAAGAGAAATAAGGTCCCTGCTCTCAGGCAGCTTTCGTTCTGTCGAGGAGAGGAGACCATACACCTTGAACTCCAGGCAACTCGCCCATTGCTAGTTGGTGTCACACTTGAGAAGTGAGCCTGGACCTTCTGCAGTGTATTTTCTAAGGACCCATGCAGGACAGCTCCCTGCTGCCTTGGAGCCTGAGCTTTCCGTTCTGTTCTTCACTGCAGACAGAAAAGCTGAGAAGGAATGAAATTGGAATTTAGTCTAGCTCCTTGCGGGCAGCAGAGAGGTTGTAGAGGTATAAGTAACTTCTGACCAGACTAAAGATTCTTTTTTTAAATTTTGGTTAAATATGTATAAAACATAGAATTTACCATTTTAACCATTATTAAGAGTACAATTCAGTGGCATTAAGTACAATCACGTCATTGTGCAACTGTCGCCACCATCCATCCACAGGACTTTTTCATCTTCCCAAACTTTGTACCCGTTAGACAGTAACAGCCCCTCATCCCTCCGCCAGCTCTCTAGACCAGGAATTCTTAACATTTTGTGTCATCTGCCCCATGGGAAGTTTGGTGAAATATGTGAACCCTTCCTCAGAATAATGTCTGTAAATGTATGAAATAAAATACATATGATTATAAACGGAAAGTTTAAATACAGGCATCAAAATATTTTTTTAAAAACATTTGTAATATAGTAAATGTGTGATTCTTTGTAATCCTGTTAACAAGCTGTAGCAGTAGTTGAATACCTATGGTTTACATAAATATTTCGAGATAATTGCAACATTTCCAATGTGGTATGAAAATTTCTATTGACAAACAAGTCACAAGTACAGCTAATACCGCTGGTTTATTATTGCTTTCATTCCTCATTGAAGGAATTGCTAACTTTCAATTAGAAGTTGGTGAAATAAAGGTGTAATTTTATGGACTGTAGGTTAAGAAGTCCTGCAAGACAGCACTTGCCCCACCTTTTCTGCCTGGAAAGGCAGTGCAGGGGACAAGGAGTGTGCTGAGGAGTAGGACCTGGTGACAGAAACCCTCCCTGTGCTCGGCCTGTGAGTGAGACAAGGCCGGAGCATCACAGGAACCCAGCCAACAGGGAAAACGTGCCCCCATTCTCCCCAAGCTGCCAGGCTGCTGCCTGAGGTGGGCGGGGCCAGTGCCCCCTGGAAGTGTGCCTTCTGGCAGCTTCCCCACCCCCCTTTCCACCCTCTTGTCCAAAGGCTCAATGCAGAAGGGAGCCATATGGTCCTTTGTGGACACATTCTCCCTAGTACAGTATCTTCCTGGTGTGAATACAGCGTCTGGCTCCCCCGAGTCAGCTGTCCCTTCCCTCCCCTACGGCCTCACCCCCCACAGCCAGCCCAGAGAGTCCCAGGTTGTGGGGGGCACGCTCACCCAGTCAGGGAGCCGTGCAGAGCCAGGGTGAGCGAGGAGGCTTTTAGTAACACCCACCCACACACTCACACAGAAAACTGTTGAAGTGAAGTCGAATGTCTCAAAGTCAGATCCCTTTTTAGTATGAATTTGCTGTGTCTCATTCTGAGCACTAATTCCAATTTAATTGCAAGTGGCCTGAAGCCTCTTCAATAGGAGTAACAAATGGTTTGATTTTGTAAACTTCATCAGACTGCATTTTAAATGCGACACAGTAGCCCAACTCGAATGCCAATGAAGCACTGGAGTAGCTCTCTGTTTACTAATTATCCGTTTTTACTCCAAGCCACGCTGGCTGGCTTGTCTGATTAAATCGGATTTGTGGGATAGAGAACAGCTAGCAGAGTTTTCTCTATAGTAAACGAGATTGAAACTATGGGCCGCCTGGCTGCACACTGTAAATTATATTTCCTTTTAAAGGGGACGTGTCTCTCTTATTTCTCTGTCGTCCCTCCTGCATAGTAAACTACCGTACAGAAATGTACCCGGCTGCTTCTAAATCTAGCCTCTCGCCCCCTACCTGGTAGCCAGCTCACTTCTGTTGCTTTCCATCTTCCTCTCTGAAGAACTGGAAAGGAAATTGGTAGCTACATCCCATTTGCACCCCGCTCCACTCTTTTCCTTTTTCATAATTTTCTCCCCTCTATCCTGGGGGTGAGATTTCATTATTCTAAAAGGCACCTGTGATGATTTGGAATCTTAAATCCATACTGAGTTGACTAAAAGAGAGTTTTAGCAATAAAATGTACTGGGATGAAATAGACTGGGCTTTCAGCCTTTCAGAAAGATGAATTGGGGGTACGGGCTGGGCGGGCAGGGGTTGGGCCTGAACTGGCAGTGACTGTGCACAGTGAAAAAAGAGAGTCAATTTCTGAAAAATTAAATTTGTTCTTTTAGTCCACCCTGGAATGAAAGTCTTTCCGCTGAGCAGAATGAAATTAAGACCACCGGGGTCCTACCTGTGGTCCTGCGTGGAAGGCTGCTGGCAAGGTGGGCACGGATGGGTGCTGGGGGACCAATGCCCACAGTTGAAGCCCAGGATGGGGCAGCTGGTGTGTCCTTCCCCCACTCCATGACTAGTTTTGGGGTCACACATACACTACATAAACAGGTGCAAGGTGTAATCAGGCTATGCTGAAACCCTGCTGTTGGTAAAACTTTAACTCGAGGAGCATGACCTACCTAGGTCCTCACTCTATCTTTGTGCAGGAGCTTTTTATATTTTAATTTGTTTCTGAATGTCTGCAAAACGAAGGTGTCTCCACTTTTCCCTGTCTGGCCATTGTCTGTAGTACAGTATGGGAAGGCCTGACAGTGCCTCTGATAGCCTCGTTACCGTGGGAATGAATGGCCACCACACTCTCAGGCTCACAGCCCTGCTTTTAATTGTTGACAGTAAAAAGCATTTAAATGCTGCTTAATTTGTAATCATCTTGGGGGGGGCAGGGGTGGGAACGGACAAGAAGAACCATTAAAATGTCAGTAAAATGAATACGTCCCTACCCCCCCTTTTTTTTTTTTTTTGGTTTGGTTTGGTTTATTTATATGGGGTAGGTTTTCTTTTCATTGCCCGATGTTTGTCAGATATTTAAATGTCTCTGAAACAATAAGTATTTCATTTATTTTGAATTTCTGTCTTCCCCAACCCCCACTTCCCTCCTCACCCCATTCTGTTGCTCTGGGTCTTTGTCTTGCCTCTGTCTATCTCTCCTCATCTGTCCCTTCTCTTCTATGTGGCCTCCTCTTGACTTCACTTCATGGTCTCTGGAATACATTGGGGTTTACAGGAAATTTTAAATAAGACCCCAGCTTCATTGTTGTTGGTTTTTCCCCCAAAAGACCCAGTTCTTCCCCAGGCGGCTCAGGATGACTTTGGAGATGCCTGGAACTAGAGAGTGAGTCTCTATAGAAAATGCCTTGTGCACAGTACAAGAGATGAAAGACCTGGTGATAACTTATTGTACAAATAAGATATTGGGTCTCATCTTCAGGGGGAACTTCTGTGCCCTCCCATGAAGCTCTGGACACACTGCTCAAAATGTAAGTGCCTACTGTGTATTGGGCACCATGCTAAGGAACTGAAAGCACTGGATTCAGAAGTGTGGTTCTCTGCTCGCCCTCTGCGCCACATTCACTGGTTGTCTTTTCTGTCACCCCAGTGCTGACACCATGGGAGAGAAAGCCTCTGCTCCCGATCCCCACCCCATCAGCCAGGCTCTCCCCCAGCGCAGCCGGGTTTGCAGGTACCCTCAGACCCAGAGACTCAAGAATCGCCCTTCTGGGTATATGGCCAGTTTTTAGAGGTACTAGCAGGTAACTGGTGGTCCCTTGAAAGGACCTAGTACGTTCTCTCAAGTCTTTCTTTCCCCACCTTCCTAAAAAATCCCTGTCTCACAGGGCTGTCGGAGAAAGGTTCAGAGTAATAGAACCAGATTGGCTCCTAGCAAATGCTCAGTCAAGGTTAGATCTTTGCTCTGCTTTGCCTGCGACTCTCCCTCTGAGTCTGACAGTGGTTCCTACTGAAGCCTTGAGATTCTCTTTAACTGAAAGAAGGCTGTTGAGGCAGACTTTGAAGGAGAAATGCCTGAAATACATCTCATCAGCATAAATGACTTTTCAGTTTTCCAGCACCCTCTTCAATAGCCTTAGAACCTAGCTAGAATGAGGGGAACCCTGGAAGAATCATTTACTTCTACTTTCATTTTTCCGATGAGGAAACAGGCTCAGAGAAGTTTAGTAACCTACCCAAGAGTGCACAGCAAGTTATACTGTCACTGAGCCAGGACTTGAAGACAGGCCTTATGGGTGAAGACTCCAGTGATTTCCACTCTTACACCCCTCTTCAACCGGAAGTCTAAGTGAAAGGTCACAGGAAAGGGTACGGCAGGAGGACAACAGCAGGATGATTACCCTGGCCTGTACATGCCATCCTGACTTCCTATCACACACTTCAGGGGTTCTTTTCCCAGAAGCCTCCAGGGCCAGATGAGTTAGAGACTGAGGGACTCTAGCTTCTTACAGTCTAGCTCTCATGCAATTTTGCAAATAGCTGCAGGCCTCCCACTGAAGCTCCAGGCAGAGGTGCAGAACTGAATATCTGCCAAGGAGGCTAGACTGAGGAAGGAACCCACTGTAGCTGTGTGTGTGTTTGCTATGCACCTACCCCAAAATGAGGGAAGCAGGGAGTCCTTTGGCTTTGGGTACCCAGAGGGTAGACAAGTGCCTGTCTCTCTTTTCTGAACTTTATTCCTACAGAACAAGCAGTGTAGGGAAACTGAGGAAGACAGTTCTCTGCATCGTGGGAGAAGTGCGTCCCTCAAGGCGGTACAATGCCCACCTGCCCGATCCCCCAGCCATCTCCTCCGACTGGTCTCATCTCAGAGATGCCCCTCCCGCTGCCAAAATGGGCAGTACCTAAGAGAAGCTTCTGTTTCAGATTCCCCCGGGGCTGGGCTAGGTTAGGCAACTGCGGGTGGACCCTCTCCTCTCAGGGCTGTTGAAGTTGGTCCAATTTTTCAATCGTGGGCCAATTAGTTTCACAAATGGGGGCCTCCGTGGTGCCAGGGCACATTTGTTCCGGGCCTGCGCACTGGCCGGGGGCCCATTGTCCTGCCTCCCACCCCCGCGTGGGCCCATTGTCCTCGCCCCCAGCGGGTGTTGCTCACCACTGATTTCTACAGGCAGGCATCCTGCGGGCTCCAGGCTGTGCCACCACAGCTGGCTGAGGTGCTTAAGGCCTTGGACCCCATGACCTTTGCCCCAGTCCTGCTGTCATTTTGAAAGTTACAGACCAGAGGGTTGCATACCTCTCCGGATTTACTTCCCACCCCAGCACACACACACACACACACACACTCACTCTTCTTCTTCCTCCCCCTGCTCTTGTGGTAGAAATTTAGATTCACTCTGGAATATCTGGAAGGGTTGAGGAGCTGGACTGGGAAGGGGCTGCGGTGGTAGGTACCAGGAGGGGCAGCTAATTTCTCCAGATGTGGAGGAGTTTGCTGCTTCCTTCCTGTGGCTTTTCAGCCTTAGTTACATATCCTGTGTGGAGCGGGAGAAATCGAGGAGTGTGTCCCCATCGGTGTGGCACTGCCAGGGATCCACGCCTTGGTTTGGCATCTCAAAATTGAGTTTGCCCTTGGCACCTTTCCTGCCAAGGGCCCATGTACCCTAGAAAGGGTGGTCCTGTGGCATGAAGTAGATCGAATGGGAGGTGGTCATGTAATGAGGCAGCTAAGCATAGACTTGGTCCTATCTTAACAGTTTACTCCCTCTTGCAAACTAAACTCAACTTTCCCTCCTTTCCTTTTTTTCCCATCTCTTTTCTTGTCCCCCTCCTCCAGTCTCTCCTTTCTTGGCTCGTTTGTTGGAGTGATTGACAAAATTAGCAAATCCATTCATGTTACTTTTATTATGCAGGTCTCAATAAATCCCCTGTGTCCGGGGTGCACCTTAATGAGCTAGTGAGCTGACAAATTTGTTTACTGTAGCTGGAGGTGCCAAGTAATGAAATGCACTTGTGTCTGCAGCTCACTGCTAAACAAATACATAGTTTTCTGGGAGCCAGCATTGCTAGCTGCTGCCTGATGATGCAGCCACATTCCCCGAGACTGAGAGGTGTGTGTGTGTGTGTGTGTGTGTGTGTGTGTGTGTGTGTGTGTGTGTGTGTGTCTGTGCGTGCGTGTGCATGCACACACACACACACACACACACACAAGCACAAGCACTTTGAGACATGTAATCACTCACCCATCCATGGCTTAGTTTTAAAACAAATTTGAATCAGCTGTTCCAACTCCTCCCCTTTTTGGTTATTCATTAAGAATTCCTGCTCCCAGGACTAACAATTTGAAACTATAACGTTTCCCCTCTCCCTTGTGAAAATGAAAAATTATACAGATGTATATAGATGCCTTCCAAGATTCTAAGCAGGTAAGAAAGAAAGGAAAAGGGGTGTGGAGGGCTGGGCAAGGAGACTGGAAGTGACAAGGCTGAAATTTACAAGGTTAGATGCTAAGGTTTTTAGCTCCTGGCTTGGTTTGGGAAGATGTAACTGAGCACATGATTAAAGGTGCCCAGCAGTAGGTGACTCTGTATGCAGGAGACAAGCACCCATGCACAGGCCTGTGGCTAATTTGGTTTGAAGCAAGCCTCCCAAGATGTTTTCTTGGTCTTTTTTTACCCTTCCTGGGAGAGCAGCAGTAGGCAGTAAAGGAAACAGAGGGACTTGTCTCCCATTCTCTAGCAGCTGTCACTCCAGGGGTCAGTGAGCTGACACTTTTTGGGCTGGACAGGCTGGGCTCTCATTGTACCTGTAGCTAGGATTTGTGGCCATTCAGGAGCTCAATCCCAAAGGGTCCTTCAACTTATGCCCAAGATGAAAACCAGAGAGGGGGCTCTTGACCCTTTCTCTAGTAGACCCTTGCAAAGGAGCCAAGCCCTACGTGATGGCACTGGAGGAATCAAAAGGCAGACACCCCTGCCAATGTCATGGGCTGGGCCTTTGGTTCCTTTGTTTGTTCTCCATCCCTCTCCCCCCACACCACTAACCTTCTCTATCCTCTTGAGATGCAGACAGAGCCTTCCTGCGTTTGGTGTGAGTCAGCCCTGGGCTGCTCGCCTGTGTCTGTCCTCTCCTGCTGCACAGTGGATGATGCAGCCCCACTGCGTATTTAACACGGCCCTGGGGGAGGGAGAAGGACGGGCAAGGGGAAAAGGTGGCAATTGCAGTAGTGGTTTTGGTGTTGTGGTTACCAGGGCTGCCCAGGGCTGGCGATGGTGTCCTAGAAAAGAGTAATCCTGGGGGGTCAGAGGAAGTAGAAAGACATGCATGAAGGACTTGGAGGTGGGGTGGAGGGTGGAAGGTGGGAGATGGTTCCATTTAAATCAAGGTTTTCGTACACCCCTAAATGTGACATTTTCTTCCTCTGGAGAGAAGAAGCTGCTGGAGGTGGCAAGGTGGGCAGCTCTTCCTTTGTTGGGTAAGGTCACAGGGAGCTGGACATGAGAAGCCCATCCGTGGTTCACATGCCTGCACACGCACACTCTGGCACATACACATGTAGCAGTCACGGCCAGCTTACCAGAAAAAGCCAGAGTATATTTAGATCCCTCTGCTCTTTTGATTAAGAAACTGCTTATAGCTGGAGATAATAAGAGCCTTGCTCCAAGAAGGTGTAGCACCTGAACATCCTCTCCAGCTGTGTACCCCTCTCATCCTGTTCCTTCCTTTCCATTAAAGAGCTAATTGGTATGGAAATGGTACAGGTGTAAACATGACAGTTTTTGTCTCTTATGATTTCAGATCCAGTCATCACCTGGGTGAAATAAATACCCTGCATCTATGTCACCCCTCCTGCCTCCTGTTCCACCCGTGCCTTGGCTTTCTCCCATTTTTTGGCTAAAATTAAACTCATTTTAAATTGGGAGTCTGTGAATCGTACATGCCGTGCAGCCAACACTGGCTGTGTTGCCCGTGGGGGTAGAGGGTGGGTGTGGTGTGGTCACCATCTCCAGAGGTAGAATTGATGCAAAGGGGGGCCCAGATATTTGCATGGACCCTGCCCACAGTACCCGGAACAACTCTTCACTCAACCTACCACACCCACTCCCTCTTCCTAGTTCCCATTCCGTTCAGGCAGGCACCCTTGGACCTAAGACTGAAGCCCATTCTTTCTTCAGAAGAGCAGAGGAAGTGCTATTCTTTGAGCTGGGAAATTCTTTCCTTGGGCCAAGGCTAATTTATATAGCAGATTAACATTGAAATTTACAGATTGCTAGAAAACAAATATTTATGTAGGGATTCCATACTCAAAAATGTTTGTCAGTTGCCTCATAACAGCACTATGCTGTCGGTGATGTTAAGGGAAGGTTAGTTATGAATGCCATTTCCTAGATGTAGGAAGGAGTTAAAGGGCAGCAGCTACCTGGCCCAGGGTCAGTAAGCCAGGACGGGCTGCCCCTTTGTGGTGGAAATGGGGTCTTCTGACTGTTTTACTGTGTGATGTGGTAAAACTGGTGCTTCTATGGTCTGGGTCTTCAGTTCTGAGCAACAGAGCTCAGGCTTGGATCTAAAACTGGAGAATCCTATCCAGCCCACCACACAGACATGAGGGGCCCCAAAGAGACAAGCTGCCTGCGGGTCACTTTATGTTCCTTGTTTCTAAAGAGAACCTTGCTGGAAGCTCTCAGTAATGGCTGGCTACATTTGGTCTATGCTTTCCCCAGCTCTAGCCGTCTGTCTCTCTGAACCATGACTTATTCTGCCCCATGTCCCCCCCTCCCCCCGCCCTTTGTGACTGCCCCACAGCTCCTTATTTATTTGTTAATGCACTGTGCAGTTATTGAGTGCCTACTCTCTGCCAGGCCCTGTGCTCTATGTTGGGGATATAAAGATGAAGAGAATAGTTCCTGCTTTGGAGGGCTTACAATCTATCTAGTAGGCAGAGCTGAATGTCAAATACAACACAGGGTGTTATGCTGTAATCGTGAGGGCTCGGAGGAAGATGTTCTTGGCACTGAGTCCTAAAGGGGTAACTTAGCCAAGATGCCTTCTCTAGGGTCAGCTTCCTGGAAGAAGCAGCCCAGATTCGATAAAACAACTTAGGCTTGGGTATTGTGCAGGGCTGCCGTGATCCGTAGCCAGGTTGTCCACTGCAGGCGGATGCCCAGCTGAGGGGGGTGGAGACTGGAATGCAGCCTATGTTACTCGCCAGAGCTGTGCACCCAGGCGGGGATGTGTCTGCCTAGAGGAAGAGACATGATTTTCTAATTCAGACAAAGGCGTCGTCTGGGTTGGCATTGCCTCTGCTACCACTTTATAGCTATAAAGCTTTTTCACGTGGGTGTTTTACGTGATGCTCTCAACAACCACACGCAGTACGGCAAGGATGGGCATAGTCTGGCCCGGAGAAGTTCAGTGACTTGCTCAGGGTCACAAGGCAAGTAAGTGGCAGAGCCCGGACATCTGTGCTTCTTTTGTCTCCCTTTGGTCATGCTGACCATGTGATTTCTGAAGGTCTTTGGTAATCAGTGGAGGCCCCTCTCCCCTAGCAGGGTCTCTCTGTAGCAGAGGCGGGAGCAGCAGGTGCCTCAGGGGCTCAGGAGCTGAAGGGAGCAGACTGTTCTAACATTGCTGGGTCCCTTTGCCCCGCCACACATCTCACTGCAGCTAATGAATTGCTAATACAATTTTCTAGATAATTTTATTTCCATAGTCCCACATTTTAATGTGTTTCCAAAAGCTAGCATGTATTTGCTTAATCTCCCAGTGTAATAGAATCTGCCCTGACTCATCATACATGCGGACAATCAGCTAGGCAGAAACTATGGCAAATTGTTTAATGACTCAGATCAGGTCTGGAGATTCTTAACTTGCGTGCGCCAATCGCTTTTCTTGTGTTTTGTTCACTTCTCCCCCTACCCTTTTCTTTCTTCTTTTAAAATATTTTTCCATTCTCTCAGCTGTTGGTCTCCAGACACAAGAATAGACAAAGTAGATTCGTGACGTCAGAGCCCCCTTCTCTTCATCTCTGAGCCTCAGGTCAGGTATCAGTGGCCAGGGACAGCCTCTGTGCCTTGTAGGATGTCCCAGGAAGGGGCGAGACCATTGGAGGCACTTTGTCACATTTTCTTTCTAGGTGGTGCTGTATCACTTTAAACCTGTCGCCAAGGTGCAGAGCTGGCTGTCTGGGTCTGTAAGTGCACCACGCTTCCCGACTTGAGCCCAGGCCCCAGGTCCTGCCATGTCACCTTCCTGGGTTTCATTCCTAGACTCCTTCCTCCTCCTGCCTTCACAGCCCCCATCATAGTCTGGTCCCCACCCTGCTCTAGTGCTAGCACAAAAGCCATCAGCTCTTCCCTGCTTCCAGCCACTTGCCACTGCTGTAGGTCCCCATGCGACCCCCAGGGCCGCTGCCCTTACACGCTGGTAGGATAATGCTAGCACCCACATCCGTTCGTGCCCTGCATTGCCTGTAGAATTAAGTCTAATCTGTCCCATCTGGCAATACGGCCCTCTGTGATCTGACCCCCAATAACCTTCCCTGCTTGTCGCCATCCTCAGGGCCTGTCCTCTGTCCCTGCCAGTTCTGAAATTTGCTTGTGGTGTTTCCTTAGCCTGGCTCATGTGCCCCACCTCCTAGTCCTCGGCTTCTCGATGCTCCTCATTTCTCAAAGCCCGTGAGAAAAATCTTCTCTCAGATCTTCTCCCAAGCCTCTTGAAGTTACGCTGTTTTATCCTCTGGCTGGTATTTTACTTGTCTGTGTCCCCGCGAACCTGGGACCCTATTCTCTGGATGATTTCAGCATCTCCCTTGTCACCTAGCACAGTGTCTGTACTTGGTCATGTTCACTGGGTCAGCTGAAGGACGTGAGGTGGCTTTAGGCCGTCCCAAGAAGGAGGGATGGCATAGTGGGGCAGCTTCCAGGGGCCTTGGGAAGGGCAAGGGAGCAGAGTGCTGCAGGAGTCTCAGTCTGCCCTGCGTGGTGGTACCAGCCCGCAGCGCTCCTCGGGGCCTGGCCTTTTAGGGCAGGGTGTCCCACTGGGAATGTCATTCAAGACCTTCTGATCCAGGCTCCTTCCAACCTGGGGAGTTTAGGGGATACATAAGGAGAAACCTGGGCTTTTAAAGGCTATGGCTTGCCTAGGAAGCCTGCTCTGTCTTACCGATTTAAAGCAGCTCTTTGACATCTGGCTTAATTGGGGTTCACTGTAGGGTGAGGTTAGGGGCAGAGAGGGGGCTGGTACTGGGAAGCCCTTGGGATGAAGCATCCAGGACTCCCGTGTCACACAACATTTGGCAGGTGGCCTCTACTCATGGGTATATTGACCATACTGGACTGGGTTTTCAGGACTCACTGTCAGCCTGTGGTCTGCTTCTGCCTGGGCAGACCACTTCCCTCAGTGTGTCCCCTGCAGCAAGTGGAGCCAAGTACCCCGGTACCTCTCAGAGAGCTTGCTGGCTCCCAGAGAGTTATGCCTGTGACTCCACTTCCAGTGCACTCCTCTCGCCCAGGTTCTCTAAGCATTGCTGGAGCAAGCCCTGGATATATTGGAGCTCCTGAACCAGCCAAGTTGGAGCTGGCTTGCTGGTGTTGTTACTTTGCTCTTCGAGGAGAAGCCCAGACAGATAGGTGGCAGACCCAGAGGTAGACATGGGCCCAACCTTGTGGTTTCTGAAACCAGACCGACCTAGGCATTTTCAAATCTCAACTCTGCCTCTTTCTCACTTTGTGACCTTAGGCAAATTATTTAATCATTCTGTTTTCCCATTTGTAAAAAGGGGGTTGAGAATGCCAGCCTTGAGGGGTAGCAAGTGTTAAATGAGATGACAACATGGATAAAGCACCTAGTGCAGCACCTACATCAGTTCCCTTCCCTTCTGCTCTTTGAGGCCAGCATCAAATCCATGCCCTTGTTTGTATTCTGTCTCCCTGCTCAACCTTCCCCGGACCTGGCTGCAGGCAGTGCAGGTGGAGCATGGCTGCAGGTGCCTAGTGTCTGGAGGAATAGGAGGGAGTGAGAGGTCTTGCCTTTCCACTAGTCCATCCCACACCCAGCCATGAATGGGACTGAGGTGGAAAGAACAAACCTCCCACTTGCCTTTTCCATTGGTGGAGCAGGGAGGCAGCCAGGCTCTTCACGCTGACCTTCTCTTCACCCCACTTTCCACCAGGAGCCCCCTGATTCCACACTGAGCAGGCCACAACTCCTGGCAGCCAAAGCTCTGCCCCTCCCTCCCCTCTGGGTTGGGTTGACAGATGCCAGGCCTGCCCACCTTTGCTGTTGGTGTCCCTCACACAGGGCTGAGCACAGGTGATATTGCCCAGATGCCAGCAAAAAGATAGGCTTCCCAGGGGAGTTCACATGCTTAAGGAAACAGAATCCAAAATGGTGGGCAGGGAGCCACCAGTTAGGACTCAGATGGGAGGATTTGGCTGCTTCCTCAGGTGCTGCTGTACCCAGAAAGGCCGTAGTCTAGAGCAGCATTGGTTAGGGGTTGATAAGCAATAGAAAATGGTAGCCTGGCTCTGTGTGTAGAGGGTACCTACCTACCTGTGCTTCTGATCAGCATAGACTGGACTGAATTAAATGAAACGCTCATGTCACTCATTAGCTTAAAATCCTTTGACAATTGCCCACTGGTCTTGGGATGAAACCTAAAGCTCTTAATACGGTTTTCAAGACCCCACATGACCTGACCCCGTCTACTTCTTTGGCCTTCCCCTCTACTCCCTGCCTCTGCAGCTGCGTGGTTCTTCTGTCCTCTGGCCTGCTGTGTTCACAGCTATGTTTTGTCTTCCAGGAACGTCCTCCCCGTCCCGCCCCACCCCACTGTCCCAGGGATGAGACCAGGGACTTTGTATAGTTTTCCATGGTCACATCCCCAGTATCCAAAGACAGTCCTCCTTATAGAAGGTACTGAAGTAACATTCGTTGAATGAGCGGACCCTTAAGATGTGTGCTTTCATGAACGGAGAAGTGGTTAAAAGCATAGAGTGTGATGTAAGTAGCATCCGGAGGGGACTGGCATCCAGGCTGCTGGGGTGCGCACCCCAGCTCTGCTGCTCAGGAACTCCCGGGAACTTTGGACAAGTTACTCATCTCTCTGTGCCTTGTTTTCCTTAACCTGAAGGGTGAGGCTGTAGAGCCTATATTTTGGAGATAGGGTTTTAAATTAGTTACATTCAAACAATGGCTGGCAGATGTTCTCTGCGTTATTGTGATTCCTCACAGAGGCCACCTTGATGTCCCACCTCTGGTATATGGCAAGTACCACACCTTCGACACCACACCCCATACAATTGCCGACTCCCATGTGCTGTTGTGACATGTTTGATGAATGCCTCTCTTTCTCCCACTAGACTTTAGGTTTCATAAGGACAGGATGTGCATTGATTTTTGTCCACCACTGGGTGACACAGTGGGGGCTCCATCAACATTGCATGTCCTGGACCTCTTCTGGCTTTGCCCCTGAGCCTGGGGGCTTGGGGCGCGAGTTCTCATGCTGGCTCTCGCTCCAGCCTGGAGGGGTAGAGAGAGGCTTTGTGTCCCACCTTTCTGAGGCTCTCCCTGCTTCTGTCTCCCACAGGCACAGACATGGCTGTCTTCTGTCTGCTGTGTGGGAAGCGTTTCCAGGCGCAGAGTGCACTCCAGCAGCACATGGAGGTCCATGCGGGCGTGCGCAGCTACATCTGCAGTGAGTGCAACCGCACCTTCCCCAGCCACACCGCCCTCAAACGCCACCTACGCTCACACACAGGTAGGCCGGTCTGGGCGACAGGTGGATCAGGGTTTCTGGGAACCAGTGTCTGGATTTACATCCAATAGCAAAGTGGAGGTGCCTGATGGAGTTGGCCTCCAGCCCTTCTTTGCTCAAGGGTTGGGCATGGGTGGGAGTTGGGGGCTTCCATAATACAGGTCAGTGTTGATAGTTTTCCCCATCCCACCTTGTGGACCTCACGTTCTCTATCTTTCTGTGCTCAACAGAAAGGGTACTCATTAGCAATGTAGTCCTGAGTCTCACCCGCAGAAACTTTGATTCAGTGGCTATGGGGTGGGATGCAAGACTCAACATTATTAATAAATACTCTGAGGTAGGTGGACCCAAAACTCATTTTGAGAACAACCTACCTGTTTTGTCTCTGTCTCTGCCACACACCCCTTTCCCTTTCCCTGGCCCCACCCCAAGGATGCACACTCCTAAAGTCAGCCTCAGGCTCTTGAAGGAATGTTGCAGAAGTGGTCCTAATTTCCCCACACTAACAGAAGCACATTTCCTATACTGGGGGCTTACCCTCGTTTAGGGGAATAAACAGTGAGCCATGAAATATCCCCACTTAGCCAGTTCCAGAAGATGGGGGAGAAAAGGGTGAGTCAAGGGGGCTGGGCCAGGTGCCACCACCCTCTAGGTTTTAGGGATGGAGCACTTGGTCTGTGAAGGCCAAGAGGCATTTGCTTCCTTGCAGCAGCCCCTGATCACCTAGCAAGGGAATGGGTGACTTAAATTATTTTTTTTCTCTACGACAAAATTGGGTCCTCGCTGATTATATGACGGTTGGACAATTAAGTTCGTGAACTCATCCTAGAAAAAGTGCTACATACCTCATTGCTGAATATCACTACAGTCACCTTCGAAGTACTCCCCTTGGGAAGCTATGCACCAATGCCAACACCTAGTCCACCCTTCAAAGCAATTTTGGAACTCTTTTTCTGGAATGGCCATCAGAGCTGTCGTCATATTACCCTTGATGCCCTGAATGTCATCAAAATGTCTTTCAATATTTCCTTTATCTTCAGATCAGGAGAGTAGGGAGGGTGTTTCAATACAGTTATTTGTTTACTGGCTAGAAACTCCCTCACAGACAGTGTCGTGTGAGCTGGTGCATTGTCCTGATGCAAGAGCCATGAATTGGCGAAAAGTTCAGGTCATCTAACTTTTTTATGCAGCCTTTTCAGCACTTCCAAATAGTAAACTTGGTTAACTGTTTGTCCAGTTGGTACAAATTCATAATGAATAATCCTTCTGATACAAAAAAAAAAAAAAAGGTTAGCAACATCGTTGCAACAAGTTCACGAACTTAATTGTCATGCCTTGTACGAAGCTAAAGGACTGCCCATTTCTGAGTCTGCATGTGTCTCTAACTTGTGTTTTCTGTCCTGGGTTTGAGCTGAGAGGTAGTGATGGGACGGGGCCAGGAAGACAGACAGGAAGACTCTATACCTGGATTGGTAACAGTGTGTATGTTCATGTGTTGGAAAGGGAACAAAAACTGTGTGTGCCTCAAGACAGGGATGGTTGAGCACTTTCTCTCCTTATTCTTAAATCATAACACAGCTCTGGGTTTAAGTATGCAGGCCATGCCTTTCCTGGGTGACAGGCTCTGCTGAATAAGGGAGGCTTTATTTATCATGGACTGAGCGGGCCTGTCCTACCAGCAGTGGGCGTCCTCACCAAGGAGCCTGCCTGGGCTCTCACTTCTGGATTCCACTCTATTCAGGGGAGCATATTGCCTTAGCATTACCAGATTTGCTTAGAAGTCTTAAGAATTGCTGGCATAGGGCGGGGGGGGTCCCATGCAGATAAGGACTCCCTCTACAGTGACTGCATAAGCAACCGCTGCAGGTATATGCACCTTCCTGTGTCCACAAATTCAGCCTTATCAAAAATGGCATCACCTTCAGTCACATCTAAGGACGCTGCTGGGCCAAATCTCTTGGCTTCATGTGACTTGAATGACCCCGGCTTTGCTAAGTCTACCCAGGATATGTACTGCTCTTCTCAGACCACCTTCAAAGAGCTCGGATATCAAAATGCCACCTGCTTCTGTGTCAGTCATGGCTCAGATCTGTGGGAGGAGCTGTTTCCAGACGTACTTTGGGAGAAGCACTTGCTTAATCTAGGAAATATGGAACGTGTACACTGCCTGTGCACACATGCAAACACCCATCGATTTCCAGACCAGTGAGGCCTGTACACACAAACCATATACAGGCTGAGCACCCTCCACACACAATGCCTCATTAATATTCCGTTTTTCTTGGCCCATTTGCTGCTGGGGCCTGGTGTTTAGCATCAGCAGCTGTGTTTGGTAGGTTAGTCCAGCCGCGTTCTTGGCATTGATGGGTCCCTGATTCACACGACTCATCATATAATAAACTCTCAGCTGTGCTGCAGGGAGGGGTTTGAGGAGCGGACAGAATGAGACTGGGGTGGCCAGTGCCAGGGAAAGCACCAGGTAAGGACAGACCGCTGGGGTCACAGGTGCAGTGGGCAGGCCAGAGGGGCTCTAATTAGTCTCGTTTGTCCTACACTTAATGTCAAGCTCATTAAAGAGGCTACAGAGTTAATCAACACACCACAAATTGGATTTTGAGTTCTGCAGCCAGTTTTGTGTACATTATGGCACAATTAACTCTCAGGGTGAGGAATTTAGGCCAGGTGCTCGTGCATGCACACGTGTGTATGTGTGTGTGCACGTGCATGTTCTTTTTTTTCCGTTACGTTCATTCCTTTCCCTGGGCTGACTCTGGAACTTTCCTATTTAAACTCATTTAACATGTGATCTACTTCATAATTAAATTCATAAAAATCTGATCAAACAAACCTCTCTGTCTTAACCCTTTGTTTTTTAAACTCTTAGGGCCCCCCTCTGGAGGGGAAAGGCACAGACACTGTTTCCCCCCAGCCGGATGGCTGCCGATGTATGTTTTAATTACCGGCTTCGGCTGAAGTCTCATGTGGCCATTTATTTATTTATTTATTTATTTATTTATTTATTTAAATCTCAATGAGTTTACTGAATCTTTGATTACAGTTGTACTCGTTGCTGATTCAGTAAAGAGGGGGAGGTGGATGCAGGCAGGGCTGTGTGTGCAGCAATTTATACTGAGAGTGGCATGCAAGCACAGGGATGCACAGACTGACTGTACTCTGTTAGACACACAACTAATTAGGACCAAGGTCTACACAGGCCTCTACTCCCCTTGGTTTGGATGGGGCTGGAGGCTGGGGACCAGGCAGTAGGCACAGCCCTGGCAGCGAGAGGATGGGCAGGTGCCAAGAACCCGAGGGCTCAGTTCATCCCCAGATCTGCATGTGAGGGACTCACTGACCGTGCTTCAGCCAAGGCAGTTCCCCAGAGGTTTGTCAGAACTGGTATGGAGAGGTAACTCTGTTCTCTGAGTTTCTCCTGTCCAAATCCTCATTGGAAGTGTTCCCACCCACTCCTCTAAGCCCTCGGTGCTTCTTAAAAATCTTCCACCCATGAGAGAGCCTGCCAGTGGGCAGACCCCAGCATCCATTCCCCACAGAGCCTTTAAAACCCTTCAGAGCCATCAGGAGAGATGAGAATTTATGTGGGTACAGGGGCCTGCGTTCAAGAGGGGGGAGCTTGGGTTCGCAGCCTGAGGAGGGGAGAGAGAGAAGAGAGTAAAATACAGTTTTAAAGAGGAAGTGAAGGCACAGGCACGCGAGTCTATAACGAGAAGGACAATTTATGCCCAGGCACGAGTGCAGTTTGACACGGGGATAATGAAAAAGCGTAGGTCATTGTGGATGACTTAAACCTTCAGCCGCTGAAGAAAATGTATGAAATGCAGAGGACATTACACGGTTGGCAGCCCCGCACATCTGCAGAGGGACAAGTGAAATACAGTGGGCCATTCTTTACCATAAACTGTGGTTGTTGGAGATGCAGCCCAGAGAAATTGTAATTACAGTGACAAGACGAATCAGCGATATTTAAATATTCATGAACGAAGTCTGGGGTGATCAATCTATCTTTATTGTCTGTGCCTTCACTCCTGTAATAAATAAGTAGCTGAAGTCCTCACCTTTCATCCCCCAAAGACCCACTTTGGGTACAAAATGAAAAATAGTTAACCCCCACACCCTAACCCAACCTCTTGCCCTCCCGGGGCCATAAGAGTAGAATGCACAGAAAGGAGGCTAGTGGGCATAGATTCCAGGCCCAGGAAAGGCAGTTCTCCCCAAGTTTCATATACCCAGCATTTCCTGGGTGTCTGCTCTGGATCATCCCTATGCTACGTACTGAGGCTACGAGGCTGAACGAAGCTCCCTTTTTACCCTAGAGGTGCTTCCTAGTAGCACGGTGGGCATAACAGCACATACAGTATATCACGTCAGTTAGCAGTCTGGGAAGTGTCCAGTCTCCAGACTTGAACCAGACCAGAGTCTGAATCCTGACCCAGCTACTTACTAGCTATTTGACCTTGGGGGCCACGTTTAAGCATCTCTAAGCATCCATTTTTTTTCATCTATAAAATGAGAATAATAATAATATCTTTCTTGTAAGGTTGTACAGTGATTATATGATATGATCCATGTGAAGTTCTTAGTATAGTAAGTAGTGTGCACCTAACAAAAATACGGGCCACTTTAATTAGAAAGTGCCATAAAAATTATACTACTCTGGTCAAAAGAACAAAATGCTAGGTTTTTCTTATCTTTGGAAACAGAGAAGATAGTGTAACTAATTTTTCCTGGGGGACTCAAGGGAAGCTTCCAAGTGGGTGATGTATGAGCTGGGCCTTGAAGGATGACTAGGAGTTCACCGGGGAGAGAAGAGGAAATCAAGCGGAGAGAATAGCTGTGCAAAACTGTGGAAGAAGGAAAGAGCAGAAGGCATTTTGGGGACAATGTTCTCATTGTTCCCCAAATTGGTGGGATGTTTTTGAGGGTAGAGGAGTCAGGCTGGAGTGGCTTTTGCCCCTAACCTAAAGGAAAGGAAGAGAAAGTAGCATGAGAAGCTGGGGGCCAAAGTCTCAAAGCTCCCAGGTCTGCTCTACACTTGGGGAAGCCTGTTTTCTGGGGACTGCTGTTCATACCTGAACCAAATGGGCTGTCTTTTCCCAAGACTGGCCCTTGACCCTTCATGACCACTGGGCCACAGTAAAGTATGGACGTGTGTAAACACATGGGCTTCCTGTTTGTGCTATGGGTGCCTGAAGACGGTGGGGGTTCTTAAGTCGTCTTTGCAGGTGGTGAATGCAGGTAGTCTCAATGCTCCTCATGCACTGAATGTGCCCTACTGACCCCTAAAGTGGGGTCAGGGGTAGACAAGAACCTGAACCAGCTCTTTGTCCCCACAGGTGACCACCCGTACGAGTGTGAGTTCTGTGGCAGCTGCTTCCGGGACGAGAGCACACTCAAGAGCCACAAACGTATCCACACGGGCGAGAAACCCTATGAGTGCAATGGCTGTGGCAAGAAGTTCAGCCTCAAGCACCAGCTGGAGACACACTATAGAGTGCATACAGGTACTGAGGGCCAGTGAGGGCACCTGAGCTGGCTCTGGAACCTGGGTGGTGGTGGGGCACAAATGGTTCCCCAGAGGAGCTCAAGTGAGGGTGGTCTGAGTCTGAACCAAAGAGTTAGAACAGATTCTGTTACGAGTTGCTTTGTTGACTTGAGTGCCACTGCCTCCTTGCAAGGCCGAGGCAGACATTGCTAATCAATCACAGAACACTTTCCATGAGCTCAGACTGGCCCCCTAGGCAGCCATACTGATAGTTAATTCACAGATGACATGGAAGATGATACCTATTCATGAATCCTGAATTAAGGTTCTCCAATTAGCTAAAAGTAAAGGTTAGGATTGGTTTTTTTACTTGAGGGTTAGAGTAAGGGCACTGATTTAGGTTATGATAAGTGTTGGAAAATTGTAAGTTAAAGTTAGGTTCTGAGATCAGAGGAGCAGATATATTTAATAAAACCGCCATATATAATGTTTTACCGTTTCAAAGGGACTTCACGTTTCTTTTTATGTAAAAGAAATGTTAGGTACTGTTTTCCCTGGGGTCTGAGGACAGAACAAGTGGAAGTGGTCCCAATGTCTAGAACTGCCAGAGTTGGGGGCAGCGGAATGCTGGATGTGGCCTGTACCTACTTGTGAAAGCCAATTTTGCACATCTCTTTCCAACTCCAAGTTCAGTGGCATGACCTGGGTTGCTTAACATTGGCTGTGGTGGGAGTATTCACAACATCGCCATGCGCAAATGCTACAAATCCAGGCTCTGAGGGGAACCAGTTGTTCCACATTTATCACCAGTACACCACTGGTCAGGGAAAGGTTTTCAGAAGGACTTCCTCTGAGGATAAGAGGTGGTAGAAGGTAGTGGAATCTGGCAAACTAGGAAGCCTCCTCTGATTAGGGGGGATAGCTGTCCTTTGCAGAGGAAGGAGAGAGGTGACCTCTGGCAGAGGAGTGGTGGGCAAGGAGAGCAGTAAGCAAAGGATATGTGTTGTCATAGTTCAGCTTTCTTGCCTCCAGCATCAGCCGGAAGGAGAGGATAGGGTGCTCGTTGTTGACCACTGGAGTGACCCAGAGGATTCCCCAGAGCCCTGGGGCTTCCTTAGCCCCTTGCTGCGGATGTGGCCTGGCAGGTGGATCATTAAATGCATTGGCAGCGACTATTGTAAATAGCAGGTCGATAGTTAGATCACTTTGGCTGTTCATTACTTCATTATTTGCTGGGGCCGCTGCACGGAGGAGTATCAATAGTGAGATGGCTGGCCAGTTAATTACTATATGGAAACAAGGTTCCCTCACACCCTCTGCTCAGCTCCAGGGGACTCTAACAGAGGGGAGGACGGGTAACAGCTAGAGTGTGGCTGTGTTCTCCCAAGTTCTCTGTCCCTCCCCCATTCTAGCCCCACAGGGCAAGGCAGAGTCCATTATAGGTTCTTAGAGCCTTGAATGACTAGAAAGCCCCAGATGCAGCATGTTTAAAGGACGGGGTTCCCTCAGTTTCACCCCATCCCTACTCCCTACCATCTATTGCGCTGAAAGGACTCCAACCCCTTCTTCCCCCTGGGAGGAACTGTGCTGAAGAGCCATCCGCAAGGATGTTAGGGGCCTCACTGCCCCTTTTCGAGACCTCCATTTCATTTCTTAGGAAGAGAAGGGTCTGTGCCTTTGGGAGAGTTAGGCAGAGCAAGGCAAGGGGTTAGCCGCAGGCACTAGCTACCTGTGTCTATTGCAATCAGTTACAGCGAAATGAGATGAAAAGTGTAGGTCCAAGTCGCACGGGCCACATTTCAGGAGCTCAGTTGCGTATGTGACCAGTGGCTATCATACTGGACAATACATCCACGATCATGGGACATTCTAGTGGAAGGTGCTGAACTAGAGGGACATTCTTCAGTTAGCCCAAGGGTGCACCGAGGGCCTGGAGCATCGCTGTGGAGGCCTCACAGCCTCTCCCTCTGCCCTCCTTCCACAGGTGAGAAGCCCTTTGAGTGTAAGCTGTGCCACCAGCGCTCCCGGGACTACTCAGCCATGATCAAGCACCTGCGGACGCACAACGGCGCCTCGCCCTACCAGTGCACCATCTGCACGGAGTACTGCCCCAGCCTCTCCTCCATGCAGAAGCACATGAAGGGCCACAAGCCCGAGGAGATCCCACCCGACTGGAGGATAGAGAAGACTTACCTCTACCTGTGCTACGTGTGAAGCCAGGCCAGGCGGGGGCTGAGTGGGAGCGAGAAGAGACGAGTTAGAGCAGGGTGAAGTCGAGGAAGGACTGTGCGAAAAACAGAAAAAAAGAAAAGGAAAAAAAAAAAGAAAAAGGAAACCTGATAGCTGTCTGGCCTTGGATTCTCTCTGGGGCTCCAGGTAACCTGGATGCCTGGCCACTGCCCCTTCCTGGGGCCTCCATCCCTCCTCTCCTGGCTGGAGGTTGGCCTGATCTTCTTGGGTGGGGGTGGAGGTGGTTTTGTTCGGCTCAGATGGTAATGTGTTTCTTTTCCCTCCACCCAGACTCTTTTTGTGTGCAGAAATGGAGACTAGGACGGGGGTGAGAGCCAAGCAATCTCTGCCAGCCTTCCTCTTAGTACTCCTCAGAGGATAGGGGCTGGGGAGGAAGAAGGGGCAACCTGCAGATGGTGGGGCTCGGCTGTGTCACCGGTTGGCACTCAAAATGGCAGCTCCAGTTTGCAGGGGGCATATTGGGGTGGGGAAGGGCCCTCCTTCCCTTCCCATCACTCAGTTCATCTGTCGCTTTCCTTTGCTCTGCCACATCTGGGTGTCCCCTCATGGTCTTCAGGAGCCTCACGGCTCTTCTCCCCTCCCCCAGCTGCTTGCCCCTGCCTCCCCTTAACTCCTGTCCTCCAATTCCAGGGGGCACCCAGCCCCTCATGGATCTGGCAGGGTCTCCCTCCTCCTCTCTCCCTAGTGGGGAAGCTGTCCAATCGCAGAGCCCCCAGCCCCACTCTTTACTTCTGAGAACATAGAATAATAGAAATGAAATACCCCACTCTCATCAAGCCCTGTCATGAGTGAGATTCCTGCTGAGCTGCTTTTACTTCCCAAATGGAAAGACATAACAACTAAATACATGTGATCCCACCAAACAAACAAACAAACAGGAATCCCTACCTCCCACCCCTAGCTCAGTCCCTAGGAGAAGGGATCCCTGAGAGCACTTGTCCAAGGGCAGGCTGTGGAAGTCCTCCTCCAGAGGTGCCCTCCATCTGTCCAGGGGTCCGGTAGCTGGCCAGGGTAGAGCACTGTGAGTCTTTGTGGGGACCCTTTGAATACCCCAGACTTGGTAAGTCAGCAAAAACCCAGGTCCAGAGAGCAGCACTGGCTTCTTGGCTTACAGGCCCCCCCAGTCCACAGGGAGAAGGAAGAGGAGGAGGAAGAATTGTTGAAAGTGCTTTGGCCTTGTGTTAATATGTTTTTGCTTCTTTTCTGTGTCCCGGGTTCCCCTGTTAGCACGTTGTACTTGAATTACCTCAGTTTTTTGTGACCTCATGAGCTTTTTTAACCCCTGTTATTTCTTTTTTGGTTGGGGATTGAAGGAATGGGGAGGCTGTTCTTTTCTGTTTCTTGTGTAAATTAATAGTTGGTTTAATAGACTTCAGCTGGCCAAGGCCCTCCCCATCTCCAGGCGACCAGCATCCCGGCTGGGAGAAGCTGTCCAGAAGGATTGAGTTCTCAGGATCTGAATGTGGCGGGTGGAGGGGGAGTGTACTGGGGCCTGCGGAGTCACTGTTGCCTCTGCCCAGGGCATGCGCTGTGCCCAGTCTAAAACCCTCTGGACAAGATCCCCCCTTTCTTACAATTTGCTGGGTCATTGGCACTTGGGGGCCTGTGTTATTCAGATCCTTGGAACCATGTGGCCCCACCTCTGTGTACATTATCATTGCCAAAATGAGTCTATTTTCCTGGCTGGTGAGGGATGTGCCAGTCTTGGTTCTGTTGCTTTGGGGTGGGGGTGTTGTTTTTCTGAAAGCTACCTCTTATGTTCGTCCAGCTCTTCTTTTGTCCCTTTTCTGCCTCTTGTTCTGCTGCTCTGCACTCCCCTTCTCCCCAACCTCCCCACCCTGAATTTTGGAAAGCATATTTGCAATATTTGTGTTCACCGTGGGATGGGCCCTCCGTTTCATCTCATGCTTTATTTGTAAGAGTTCCATTGTTGTTGTTTTTTCCTTTCTCTCTCTGAGAAAGTTGTGGCTGCGTTTTTATCTTAGGTTTTAAAAAGTGGTTTAGGGAAGCGGTTTGGGGGGAAGGGGTTGTGAGGAGTATAGAGAAGTTGGAGGGATGGGTGCTGCTGTGACCACCCCCCTGTCCCTTAGCCCCATCCCTCCTGCCCTCCCCTGCAATCTAGCCCACCAAATCTGAAGGCCTTAAAAATTGTGTTGGGGGTATATTAATTGGGGGACTGTGTTACCAGACGGTTCATTGGGGATGGTGAAGGAGGGAGGATGCTGTTTTGCAACTGTAACAGTGATTTAGTGCTTTGGAAAGGAAAGAAAGTTAAACTTGAAATGGGTGACTAGAGCAGTTGTGTCGTGTTTATAATGTGAAAAGAGGGAAATCTTGTGGGGGAGAAGCAGTCTGTAAGAAATCATTATGCACTATTGCTTCCCCCCCCAGTCTGGGAAGAAAGGGGGACTGGCTGACCCTCAGGGGATGTGTAAATCCTAGAAAACAGTGTTTTAACAGCAAGTTGTCATTCAACTTTGGTGGGGAAGGAAACAAACAAAAAAACCTATTCCATAGACCTAGCTGACACCTCTCACTCTCCCCTACCCTTCCCACGAAGCCTGGGTCTCCTCCCCTGTTCATAAAAGCTGAGAGGGTTGAGCTAATATTTACAAATTGTAATATTTTTGTAATGTTTGTTAGTTCCTTCGTCAGTTCTACAGGACCTTGCCCTTCCCTTTTGTAATGTGAATAGGAAAAAAAAAAGACAAAAAAAAAAAACCTACCACCACCACCACCACCACCAAAATCTCCCTCTGTATGTGTGTACGCACGTGTGCTATTTGTGTGTGGTTGTGTGTTAAATCACTCAGCATTGTTGTAATCTGCTGGTGCAGCATTGGATGGTACTAAATCAGCACCGGTCTGCCCCCACCGCCCCTGAGGGGTGCTAGTAGGGAGGCAGGGAGAGAGGTTCAGGGCATTGGTTTCTGAAGGGTACTGGATGGGGGACGGCTATAGCTATACTTGGTTTGCTCTACTCTCCACCGCCACAAAGCCCTCGACACCCTGAATAGAGTCCAACATGTCTCTTTCAGCTTCCTACTCACGAAGACAAGAATTCTGATCTTGCTAAGACCTTTCTGGCCAGGCCTAATGGCCAAGAGGAGGCCAGTTATCTGGGAGATTTTGATGTGTCTGGATAAAAGGGGCTGGGGAGACTGGGAGGGTCGAGGCTGCTCTCCTTCAGGTGAGGTCTATGTGTTTTTCCTCCCCTCATCTTTCTGCCGTCTGGCCCCTTGGCCACCCTGCTGCCTTTAGCTGTAGTACTGCTGATAACCCTACTTGCTACTGCCTTACCCAGCATCGTGAAACATCTCTAGTCTGCCAAGTCCAAGTTGGTTAATAGTCCCTTCTTTACGTTCAGCTCCAACAGGTGTGTCCCTTGATGCTTTTGGTGACATTTACCCCTCACTCATGTGCTCTTTCCCTATTCACTCCTTCACTCATTCAAAGCATTAAAATCCTATGTGTATATAGGATAGACAAATATATAGAGAGATATATATATAGCAAGAGAGAGATATAAGATAGTAAATATCATTGCTGCTTTGGGCTGCTTTGGAGGAGGCCACAGATATGGGGAAGGTAGATCTGGGCTGCAGGGGTGGGTAGGGAGGCTGGGGGACCCAGTGATTCAGTACAATCCAGGGATACAGTGTGGGCTTGTTTAATCTTTGTGCCTGAACAGTTTTTCCATGTTTAGAAAAAAAGAAAAGAAAAAAAAAAACTGCTGCAATTTTTTCACAAGTGTATGGTACCCTTCCAAGTGCTACTGGTACAACCAGCTGCTGGGATGTGGAGGTCCTAGAGGGAGGGGGCCATTTGGCTTACCTCCTTCCTGGGGAGTGAGCAGCAGTGGGGGAGCCATTGGACTTGTTCACGAGGAGTGGCGGGGGGTGGGGGAGATTTGTGGCCATTTCCCTGCAAGAGTGAAAGCTGGGGGCACCGGATGTAAATCAGAAAAGAAGAAACGATCAGACTGTTCACTTTTCCTAGGCCTCTGTCACATCTTTTCTTCCCACCCATCTTGTTTCCTCCTTCCTGGAGCTTCACGGCGGCACTTACCTGGATATTTCAGTAGGAGGAAAAAAAGCCAGGCTAACCCTCCCCAGTGGGACTGGTGGGTGGAGGGAAAAGGCAGAGCCGGCCAGGAGAGGGGTGGGAGACACACCTGGGAGGTTGGGTCTGGGAAAAAGAGTGGGGACCGAGGGGTGCAGGGCCGCAGGCCTCGTAGGCCTGTTAGCCGGCAGCCGCCTCCCTGAGTCCTGGGCAACCCTCTTTGCAGACAGGGTACCAGCCTCCTGGTGTGTGTCCTAGAATTTGTTCACGTAGTGTTATGCATGATCTTTGTAAGGTTAAGACGCCGTGGTGGTGCACCATGACATCCGACCCATATATATAAAGAGAAATATATAGATACATATATATATATATGTATGTAAATTATAGCACTGAGGGCCCTGCTGCCCTGCTGGACCAAGCAAACTAAGCCTTTTGGTTTGGGTATTATGTTTTGTTTTGTTGTTTGTTTTTGTGGCTTGTCTTATGTCGTGACAGCACAAGTGCCAGTCCGATTGCTCTGTATTACAGAATAGTGTTTTTAATTAACTGATGTTCTAGTTCATGTCTACCTCAGCACCTCCTCTTAGCCTAATTTTAGGAGGTTGCCCAATTTTGTTTCTTCAATTTTACTGGTTACTTTTTGTACAAATCTTTCTCTCCCCTCCCTTCCCACCCTCCCTCCCTTCTTCCTTCCCTCCCTCTGCCTCCTCCCTCCCTCCTCTTCTTTCCCCCCTCAGCCCTACTGTCCCTCTCACTTCTGTTTCTCTCTCTCTCTCTCTCTCTCTCTCTCTCTCTCTCTCTCTCTCTCTCTCTCTCTCCACCCCCACTTCTCCCCTCTGCTTTTTTCCTCTTGCCCCGCCTCCTGCCCCTAATCCAGCCCAGTGACCCCCAAATTGTGCTTGCCAGTCCTATCTGTTCTAGTCCCGAAGCAGTTCACTCGAAGTTGTTGGGTCCTGGTTGCAGCTTTCCGCATCTGCCTTCGTTTCGTGTAGATTGATGCGTTTCTTTGTAATTTCAGTGTTCTGACAAGATTTAAAAAGAAAAAAAAAAAAGAACGTAAAAGAAAAAATGAATTTACTGCTGCAGGTTTTTTTCTCTCTCCATGTGTCACTAAGTGAAGTTTGTGCCTTCTATAGCAAAGAGAATATTTTTTACATCCTACTAACAGTAGATTTTTTTGTAGTGAACATTTTTTGTATTTTTATTTATAAGTCTCATAAGAAAAATAGCAATGTTCAGTTGTATACCTTGAATCTGCAGTTAGAAGAGAATAAAGTTAATTCAGTTGTCTCTGTCTTGAAGTGTCCCCCTTTTTTAAAAACGCTTTGTCTTTTCTGCCTTTTCTTGGGTGGGAAACACTAGAGGAACTGAGATTTCTGTGTGGGGGTGGGGGAGGAGAAAGCTCTGATTAGACACATCCAGCCTTATTTATGTGGCACTTGTGTGTCATATTTAAAAGGCACATACCTACTCCATAACATTTTCTGATACCTTTTAGTTTAAAAAATAGTGTTAAATACACTCATCTGATCTTTGGTGCAATGTATGAAGTAGGCACTTGGACATTTATTCCTTCAACACAGGCATTCATCCAGTAACTTCGGTCAGTTACTGTTCTGTTCAGTGGACAGAACAGTGGACCCTGCCTCAGGGAGTGGACTTTCTAGTTAGCACCTGTCGGAATCCATTTGCTTATGTTATCACTTGCTCAGGAGCACACAGCTGGTAAGTGGCAGAGTCAAAACTTGCATCCAGATCTCCTGATACCAAATCAGGTTAGTTTTCCCAGGACTCCAGAGGCAGGGCTCTCTCCTGTCTGGTTTTTATTATGGAGACATTTTCAACTTCTTCCTAGCAGCTAAGCAAGCTTCAGAAATTTCTCAACAAGAAGCTGCCACCCAATTTTATGTCCCTGGGTCTGTGGCAGCCAAGCTCCGTGGAGAAAGGAGGGAAGGAACCCGTGGGAGGCGGGGGTGCAGGCCCACCATCTCCACTAGCAGAATAAAGCATTTCCACAAAATTCAGTGGGCACGACTCCTTCTCACCTCCTCACCCTATCTCTGGGCCAAAGCTTCCTCGATAGGCCTTTCTTCTTTCCTCTCACTGGGGATGGGAGTATTGCCCTGGTTGCCTGGAGCTGGAAAACCAATTCCACCCCATCCTGGATGTGCTGTCTCAGTGCCCCTACCCGAAGCCATCCTACCTGTCCCGCTCCAACTAAAATAAGCCATCTCCTCACCGGGACCTGGGAACGGCAGTGATGGCTACAGTGGGCCCTTCCGTGTGGGAAACCAATGCCAAGTTTCTGGAGCAGCCTGACCTGCATTATTGGGAGTCACTGGGAGCCATTTTTCCACGTCATACCCTCCTAGCACCCCAGCCCGCAAGGAAGGCCTCATTCTCTGCCTCACCTGCCTGCTCTGGGTGTGGATTGGAAGAGCAGCCTTTCAGCCTCTGTGCTCAGCGTGGGTCAAGGTCCAGGGTGTCCATGGCCCTGGGGCTCCTGAGTTGAGAACCACCTGGAACTACACATAAGCCCTGGATTCCCTTCCCAAGAAGAGGAACGCACAGCACGGCACACTCCCCTCTAAGCGAGTTGGCTTTTCTGTCTTGACTTTCTTCTTTCTCTTTGCTCTTATCTTTCATCTTCACTCCCTTCATCTCTCTTTCCGTCTTATCCAATCTTTCTTCTCTCTCTCCTCTCCCCTTCTTGCTCATTATTATTTTTTGTTTTTGTGTCTGTCCCACATTCTTTTTCCTCTCCCCATATTTCTCATCTTGGAAAACAATCCTTGGCCAAAAATATGTTTGGTTTGATATTTGTCCCCATTCCTCCAAGCCACACATCCATCCCTTTCTTCTCTGGGTCCCGCTCATTCCCCAGGTCTCCCTCCCCCAACAGGCCTCCGTGCCCCTCCCCCACACTCCCTCCCCACTCAAGCCTCAGCTTTCTCTTGACAGATGGGAGGGCAGTGAGCACTCCCTCTTTAAAACAACATTTAATCGCCGTTTTCTGTTCTTGGACATCAAAGCTGGGGCTTAGGCGCTGCGCTGGGGTCGCTGCAGCGTGGGCTCTGGGGGAGAGGAGGTGAGTGAATAGGGGCCCGGCTGAATGGGCTTTGTGTGGCCGCCAGGGTCTGCCTGCTTTACATGCTCTTTGACCCAGATATGATCTCATGGAGAGAAAGGGGCCCTGGCCAGGCCAGCCTGAGAACACTCCGTGGCCTAACTCCATCCTCCTCCCTCCCTCCTGAGCCCAGGCCATAGATGCCCTCTGCCCCAGCCCTGCAGCAGTGGGCAACCCCCTCCAGGATGGGGCTTGCCACAAGGGCACTCTGCTGGGATCAGAAGAAGACCCAGGCAGCAGGGGGGAGGGTTTGCATTCTTCCTGAATGTGTCTCCAAGGACATTAGGTGGGAGTCACCCAGCCCAAGCACAATGTCCCTTCCAGCCAGGGCTGCTTGGGTTCAGGTGAGCACTTGGGTCACACATCATATCAGCCTTAACAGGTCTTGTAGCCACTCTGAGGGTCTCCGCTCTCGCCAAAGGTGGGAGCCGGCAGAGACCTGGTAAAGGCTTGAGCAAGATGTGGCAGGTGAAACAAGGGGCATGTGGAGCTAAGTCCAAGGCCAGAGCCTTCTCCATTCAGCTCAACATTACCAGGCCTGTGGGGGTGGGGGAGTCCCACTGCCCCCACCAGGAGGGGAGAGGACTGAGGGACATTGACCCCAGCTGTTCTGCCTCCCTCTGTTCAGCCTTTGCTTCCTCTGCTGCCAGAGCCAGTGGGTTTTCCAAAAATGCAAATAGCATCGTGCCATTCCTTTGACTAAAGGCCCCGGTGGCTCCTCTTTGCTCTTAGGATGGAATTCAAACTCCTTAAAAAGGCTTATAACACCCTCAGTGATAGAGCCCCTGCATTTGCCATCCCAGCCTGATCTCGGGATCACCCCCACCTCCCTTGGTCAACCCCTCCTCTAGGCCCCAGACAACTAGACCACAGGTGATTTCTGGAAGATGCCAAGCTCCATCACCCCGTGGGCCTTTGTACATGCCATGTCCTCTTGTGGGAAGTGCACCAACACACTCACCTCCTTGCTGTCTAACTATCTCAACTTCTCATTATTCAGGTCTCAGCTCAAACCTTATCTCTCTCAGGAAACCCTCCTTCCCTTGGCCACTGAGCTGGATTCGGTGCCCTCCTGTGCACGGCCTCAAGGGTACCATTGGCTGTAGTGCACATAACCACCTGCTTTCTTAACGATTACCATTAACCCAACTTTAAGCTCCTTGCAGACAGGAGTTGTGTGTTAAATATCTTCCTATTCCCAGAGCCTAATGCTGTCTGGTACACAGTAGGCGCCCAATAAGTCTTTGTTGAATAAATGGATGAAACGAAGAGCTGGAGAAGGAGGGAGGGAGAGAGGTAGTGAGCATTGGGGGCTGAGGTAACAGTTGCCAAGGAAGGTGAAACCAGGTAAGTAGGTGATGCACATCACGTGACTGCCCAGGTACCTCTACGTGCATGCATGTCACCGGCTACATAGAGGCCACAGTGGAGGCGTTCCTGCTTCCCCTCACTTTTGCACAACAGTTCAATAGAGACACCTGAACTGTTTTCCATGTGCATGAGGAGCAGCCAGCATAGGGCAGCACACATCACAGGCAGGGCTCTACCTGGGCATCGTGTGTGTGTGCACATGTGTGCGCATATGCGTGAGTGTGCACGTGTGTATGTGCGTGTGTGTGCATATGTGTGCGTGTGTGTGTGTGCGCCTGGTCCCTGGCCAAGATGGGTGACCGTCCCCCAGCTCTCCCTGTGGTTCTGGGCCACTATCACTCTGCGCCCCTGGCTCTCGTGGGCTGGCAGGAGGGTGGGCTCCTCTGTGGGCTGTGTTTTCTGCTCTCTGGGGGTGCCTCAGTGAAAGTGAACTCACTCATTTAAACCTGACTCCAGCCCTGCAGCCCCCTGCTGTGCTAATTACCCTGTAGTTCTAAACTGATTGCTGTACACTAAGCTTAAGCCCTCTTTTATTTATTTACCGACTACATTAATAGCAAGGCCACTGCTCTCAGCCGCCCCCAACTGTATGCCGGCTGGCTGCACCCCGTTCCTGTACATCTCCTCAGGGAGGTGGGGTGCAGAGACACAGCAGCCTGGCACAGAGCCCCCAAATCTGCCACCCTCACGGAGGCCGTGGGGCCAGACAACAATGGGAAAATCATTGTCTTTGTCCACACACACTCCAGACCCAGGGAGGGGGCTCCTTTTCTGCTGACTCTTCAATAGAGTGGGAGTGCACACACACCCCAGCTCACCCTGCAGAAGGATCTATTTACAGGACACTGAGAGGCTTCCCTTCGCCCTTCACGACTCCTGTGAGGTGCTGAGCACTGGCCACATCGTACAAATGGGTAAACTCACACTGACCACACCTCTGTGGGGATGGCTGGACTTGAGGCCAAGATGGAATTGCAGCAGATCCGTTCTGTCCTCTCTGCCACGCTGCCTGTCAAGGAGATGTCCTCCTCCTTCCTGGCCCCCACCCACCAGGTCTGACCATTTCCACTCCTTGCCATGAGGAAAGAAGTTCTGTGTTTAATCAAAATCTCTGTCTCCTAGCCTTTTCTGCCTCATTCATTTGCTTGCCCCAAATTTGCTGGAAACTGGGATCTAGAGCCTTTCCTTCTTTCTCAGTAGCCTTTCCCAGGGCAGAACTAAGTCAAACCTTAACCATATCCCCACGTCGCGCCACCGCTCACACCTGGGTAAGTCTGGGGAGTGGAGGCCAGCTGCGGGCTTCCTCAGGACAGTGTCCTGCCTCTTCTGCCATCCCAGGGGTGCAGTGATGCTCGTAACCAGGCCGGCTGCCACTGCCTGCTTCTCTGAGTGTCCTCACATCCCTTGAGGCAGAGTTGGGCCGTGGCCTTAGGGCATGGCAGCATTCTGAAGACCAGATGGGCACCATCAGGGTGCAGCATATGGACCCATGAAATCAAGCACTTAGGCTCTGCTTTGATTTGAAACAGCGTGATGGCTGCTGTGCTGGGTGACCCCTAAGAAGGCGGGCAGTTGGGGTCTGGCAGAAAGAACCTGGGGTTCAGAGTCAGGAGTACCTCTGTCTGAGGTCAGCTCTGCCATTTACTGTATGATCTTGACTACAACTCAAAATTGCTCTAAGGTTCCATTTCCTCGACTATAAGATGGGATATAGTAATGCCTGCTGCCCCTTCTACCCTCAGGACAGTCATCAGCTGATGACAAGGCACGTGAATCAGCCATGTGCTATACACGCCATGGTGCTATAAAAATGAAAGTTATAAATGGGGGGCAGGCTCAGGCCTGGTTTGGGAGGGGAGCTGGTGGCCTAGACAGTCATTTCAGGGCAGGAGCCCCCATAGAAACCTGGCGGTCTTGAGTGGACGCTTCTACTGGCATCACCGAGATTCTGTCGCCACCTAGTGGGCACTGGCTGCAGGTGCTTCTGTTGCTCAACTGAGTCTAGAAAGTGACTGGGAAAGTGCGTCCCCTTGTGAGTGGCTTTGGTTCCTTTAGGTCCCTTGCTATACCAGTTCTAGCTGGGTAAGGGGAGAATGTGGTCCTGATTTATGCCAGAGAAGAAAAACCTTAAACTACTTGGGAGAAAGTTCAGTTGGACTTACCTGAAGTTCTCCTGAGTCAATATTTCTATCCTGACCCTTTTCTCCCATCTTTTCCCCCTCTGACCAGCTGGCCATGTCAAATCCAACTCCCATCCTCAAAAGGCTGGACTGGAAACTGCTGTCAGCCAGCCTAAACCCCAGGGGTCCATGGGGCCTCATCTTACTGACGGAAGATCAACCTTAGATGGAATCGAGCTCCTCAAAAGCTTTACCACTAGGAGAGAAGCAGGCAGGCCAAGAAGGTGTTGCCTGAGGAGCTCAGAGTGGCCCAGTCTGCCTCACTGTGGGCCTGAGAGGTGACCCCAAGGGACCGGAGGCCAGGGGATAACTCTTACCTCCTGAGAACCTTCCGAGAGCCTAGAAAAACCATATGGAAGGTTGCTAAAGTCAGCTCTTGTCTCTAAATAGAACTGCCCTTCTAGTACAGTGAGTGAGCCTGGTACATGTCCTCCAAAACCTCCACAGCCCAGTCTGGGTGGTTAATACCTGAGTGCTCAAGTTAACATCTGAATTCTCCAGGAGACAGTAGACTATCCAATCCCTTGGGCATTTGGGTCTGAGGATAATTTACTGGGAAGTGATATTAGAGATGGATCATTTTGTCTCTCTCCTTGCCCCTTGGCACTTCCAGCCATCTCAAATGGATGCAACTAAATGGTTGGAGGACCCTTCCCAACACTAAACTTCTAAGATTCTACGACTCTCGCCAACCATAAAGATCCTCAGGGCAGAGAATACCTCTGGCTCCTTATCACCCGTTAGCACTTCTTTAAAAAGCAGCAGTTCCCTGAGTTACTCAGGCAACCTAGATGTGTGGTCTTCTGCTTAGAGTGAGCTTCTAGTGACACTAGGTGGTGACAAGGGGAAATGCATGCATAATAGTTGGTCAGATGGGCAGAGTAAGGAAAGGGCTAACCCCAATAAACCCTCACTTGGGAAGGAAGGAAGTCACAAAATGGAGGCATGGGGTGAGTGGTGGGTGGGAGGGGCCGGACCTCATAAATTCGCCTTATTTTCAGAACTCTCTTGCCAATTAGCATTCCTCCTCCTTAACATCCTAGCCCAAGTACCCGTACTTGATCTTTCTCTTAATTCCCCAGAGCACAGCTGATACCAGGCTGGAACATATAAATTTAATTCCTCTGGCATCGAGGACAACAGAAGGAAATAAGTACCAAGAACAACATAACATTAACCCAGCTCTCTGCCAGCTTGCCTTCAGGAGACGGGCCATCTTTAATCCTCACCACCAAGGAACCCAATAAAGTGACCCAGAGTGACATGTCTGATGGAATATTTGTCCATCTTGCTATCAAAGGGCAACTCCTCCTATGGGCTTTGGGGCTCATCTCTCTGTCTGTCTAAGCTCTTTTGTCCTTCACTCTTCTCTCTGTTGCATCCATTTCTCCCCCTCAACCAGATATTCCCATCAACTTACAAACATCTCCTATTTTAACAAAACTTTTCCTGATTCCACATCCCCCTTTAGTTACCATCCTCCTGTAAATAGCAAAATTCTAGAAAGAGCTGCGTATAGACAGTTTTCTTCATTTTTTTACAGCAGTTTCTGACCTGAATTTTATCTCATTTACTCCATGGAAATTGTCTTGTCATCAGTGACTCCATCTTCCAAAATACAGTGACTGCTTTGCTGTCTTCATCTTACTTGATCTCTCAGCAGCTTTCTGCCTAACTGGGTCCTTTTGGAAATACTTACTCTCCTGGTTTCTCCTCCCCCACGTGCTGCTGCTTCTCAGTCACACTGGCTGGCTCCTGCATCTTCCTCTGCTGGAACTTTGGATATTATTTAGACTATCTCTTGTCCTCTTAACCTTGTCCTCTGAATGCTTCCTTGATCCTCTGACCCTGTCTATCTACTTCCCCTGTTTAGTACAAGGTCTGACATTTAGGTTCATGAACTTGTTGCAATGATGTTGCTAAACTTTTTTGATATCAGAGGGATTATTCATTATGAATTTGTACCAACTGGACAAACAGTTAACCAAGTTTACTATTTGGAAGTGCTGAAAAGGCTACATGAAAAAGTTAGATGAAAACGACCTGAACCTTTTGCCAACAATTCATAGCTCTTGCATCACGACAATGCACCAGCTCACACAGCACTGTCTGTGAGGGAGTTTTTAGCCAGTAAACAAATAGCTCTATTGGAACACCCTCTCTATTCTCCTGATCTGGCCCCCAGTGACTTCTTTCTTTACCTGAAGATAAAAGAAATATTGAAAGGAAGACATTTTGATGACATTCAGGACATCAAGGGTTATACAACAATAGCTCTGATGGCCTTTCCAGAAAAAGAGTTCCAAAACTGCTTTAAAAGGCGCTGGCATTGGTGCATATCTTCCCAAGGGGAGTACTTCGAAGGTGACCGTAGTGATATTCAGCAATGAGTCATGTAGCACTTTTTCTAGGATGAGTTCGCGAACTTAATTGTCTGCTCTTGTATGCGCTAATGACTCACAATTTTTTACTCCAGTCTTGAGTTAGTTAACACATAACATTTTAATGTCTAACAGGCATCTCCAACTTCACATGCCTTTATCAGAGGCCTTGTCCACACATGTCCATGACTGTCTTTTTCATCGGGCACGTAGGGTAATGCTAGCTGCCATAACAAATAGATCCAAAATATGCAATGGCTCACATCATAGAAGTTTATTTCTCACTCCTTTAACTGTGCAAGGTGAATGTTTGTGGTTGACAGGTGTCTCTTCTCTACATCCTGTGGTTCTGCCATTCCTGGAGGCCTTTTCATCATTTTCATCTATCCAGAAGAAGGGGAGAGAAAATTTAAAGAGGACTTGCCTGCTTTTTAAAAGCCTTGGCCCAGTAATGATATGTACATGTGTTTCCTGCTTTCATTCCTTTGGATTATACTCGATCACATGACAACATCTAACTGCAAGAGAGACTGAGAAATGTGTTCCAGCTACGTTCAAAAGGAGAGATTGATTTTCTGCCACAATCTGTCCCTCTAGTCACCGAATATCTGTTTGCACTTTTCTTCCTACACATAAAATATACTTACTCCTGAAGAGCACTAACACAAAATTCCATCCTGTCATTTCATCCATTTCAAAATTCAGAGGTGGCCGGTTAGCTCAGTTGGTTAGAGCGTGGTGCTGGTAGCACCTAGGTTGCCGGTTCGATCCCCGCATGGGCCACTGCGAGCTGCGCCCTCTTTAAAAAAAAAAAAAGAAAAGAAAAAATTCAGGAGTTTTAGGTTATGTGCAGTCCTCCCATAAACTCTGTGAACTAAAAGCAAGTTATCTGTACCCAACACCCATCCATTGGGTATATGGCTAAAATGAATAACAATAACCCATGCTATGAAATGTCAAAACATTTCATAAAACCTCTTTTTGTAGTAACCAGTTTTTTCCTCTTCCTTGGTATAAATTAAGATTCTATTTATCTTGCAATTAGGTGTGGCCAGTGACTGATTTCTAACAATCATATGTGAGCAGAAGTCATTTGTATCATTGTTGGTAGAGGCTTTTAAGAGGCAGTATACCCCTGCATCTGTTTCCTAAAGTTGCCATAACAAATTACCACTACTTGGTGGCTTAAACTAACAGAAATTTATTCTCTTAATTGTGGAAACCACAATTTATTCTCTTAGTTGTGGAAACCAGAAATCTGAAACCAAGGTGTCGGTAGGGCCACATTCCCTCTAGAGAATCTAGGGAAGAATTTTTCTTGTCTCCTCCAGCTCTTGGTGGCTCCTGACGTTCCCCAGTTTGTGGCAGCATCTCTGCCTCTGTCTTAACATGGCCTTCTTCCCTGAGTGTCTCTGTTGTTGTTTTCTGTCTTTTTAAAGGACACTCATTGGATTTAGGGCCCTCCATAATCCAGTATGCTCTCATCTCAATCCTTACCTTAGCTATATCAGCAAAGACCCCATTTCCAAGTAGGCTGATATTCTGAGGTTACAGTGGAACATGAATTTCTGGACGACACTGTCCAGTCCACTTCTACAGCCCCTTCTACAATAAAAATTCCTTCTTGGCAATGGGGAAAATGGAGCCCCCATAAGTCCCTAGTCTAGAGTGATGGTACCCAGGTATTTATGAAGACCCCTGCCCTGGTAATGGAGAAAGTTCTTTCATTAGACACTGGATCTCCTGTCTTGGAGCAATTCCCTTGTCCATTGTACTCTGAAGTCCCTTGCTCCAGCCTCTAGGAAATCCTTCCTTGACTGTTATCTGTCCTGGCCACATCTGAGGTGGATGCTGGGAGTTGAGCCTCCATTGGGACTGCATAGTTTTCACCACCAGTCTGTGCAAATTTGGGGGACTGAGTGTGGTTCTAGACTCCAACAGCCAAAGGCTTTATTAGGCCAGGTTCATGGGTTTTTTGGCAATTCAATTTTTTCAAAAACTTTGGATCTATTTGCTTCCAATCCATTCCTCATGCTAATAACCAAAGCTAAAGTTCTTTCCTAGACATAGTTGTGAAACCTGCTTTTATTATTGTTATTGTGATTACCGTTTTTTTCTTCCTCAAATCCAAGCTTCCCTGTTAGTTACCTTGGGGCCATCTGAAAGAGCTTAGGTGGGAAAGACAACACTCTTAATTTGATATTTGCCACAGGACCGAATCTCTTTGTAAGAGAATTTTTAATCATGAGCCATTATTGCTTGAAGCCTTTTTCAGTCTTAGTTCCTGTAATTTAGGGCATAGAAGCAGTCAGCTTACCTATATCCAAAAAACCACAAATTTTTAGATTCCCCCTATTTTCTTTCATTTCTTCTTGGAAACTTGTCATCTCTTCCCCCAGACCCGTCTCTTAATAATAATATCTTGCTACAAGCACTGGAGAACAACAAACATACACTAACATTCTGGTTCTTTTCCCACAGTTTCTCTTAGAGCTATGACTCAGTATATATTTGGTATGCTTTTCAAGTTACTGCAAACAAGAGTTTTCCTAAATGTATTATTCCTGCCTACCATCAGACTCCATTTTTCTAACTAAGCTGTCCTTGCTGCCAGCAAAGGTCCTAAATAATCTGGCCTCAGTCTACTTCTCTGACCCATCTCCTTCCGCGTTCCTTCTACCACTGTACCAGCGTCACTGCCTTCCACCTGTTCCCAGGCAGGACAGGACTTTGCATGTGCTGTTCCCTCTGCCAGAGCTCTCTGCCCCCTAAATCTTGGCCTGTCTGCCTCCTTTCCACATAGTTCAGGGCCAGCTTAAATGTTACCTCTTACTGGGGTCTTCCTGGCCATCCCATCTAAAGTTGTTTTTTTCATAGCTATCACCACCACCTGATATTATCTTCTTTAGTTGTTGACTTGTCATGCTCCATGTCCCCTTTCCCTGCACGGAGCTTCTGTGAGTGGAATCCTCTGGCCTTGTTTGCCACTGTGTCCTGGTGTTTAAAACGGCCCTTGCCACAGTCGTTATGACAATACGCTGATTCTTGCATAATACCATGTGCCAGACACAGTTTTAGTTCTTTGCTGGAAACTTTTTGAAATGAAAAGTTTCAAAGATATATAAAAGGAGAATATGAACTCCTCGTAAAAACCATCACCCAGATTCAACAGTAGCAAGATTTTGCCATGCTTGCTTCATCTATCTTTCTTTCTTTTCTTCCTTCTTTTTCTTTCATTTCTCTTTTCTTTCTTTCTGTTGAATTATTTTAAATAAATCCCAGGCATTCTATCATTCCCGCTACGTACTTCAATGTATGCATTTTAAATGAATTTTTCTCATATAACTTCAATGGCATTCATACACCTCAGAAATAAACAATGATTCCTTAGTACCATCACTCAGTCTATGCTCAGATTTTCCTGATTGCTTCAAAAATAACTTTTTAAAGCTGATCGGTTTGAATTAGGAGCCAAAGTAGGCTCCACAACTGCATCTGTTTGTTATTTCTCTTAAATCTCCTTCCCCCCACGCTATTGACTTGTTGAAGAAAGGGGTGATTATTGTTAACTATTCAGCTATAGGGTGATGACGACCTGAAATGGGGCTGGGTGGTAGGGTTACAAGGAGGAAACAATCTGAAGAGACCTGGTGGAGTCATCTGCTCAGCTTCGCTTTAAGTCAGTAAAGCAGTGACATCACTGACTTCTCTGAGGCATCAGGAGCTGCAAGAACAATAGTGAGTGGGCTTGCTCCCTGTTGTAGGGTCTCTGATGTGACAGCTGAAAGGAACCCTCAGATCAGCTAACTGTATCTTTCGTTCTAGTCCCTTGCCCAGCTTCTGCCAATTGAACAGAATATCTGTACAATTCTCCCACTTCTTCAGAAAATTCCCTCTTTTATTGCATCCTCTGAAGCTTGTTAAGGCAAGGGTCAATCCCCATACACTGTACTTACCTTGGTTCCCAGACCAGCCGTGCACGAAAACTCTTGGAGTTTTGTTCTGCTTCTTTGAAAATACACTCACATATCTGGTTTCCTACCCCAGACTGTCAAATCAGAACCTGTGGGCATGGTATCTGGGAATCTGTATTTTTATACCACTTTTTAGATGACCATGGTGTAGCTAATTCACAGACTCACATCAGAAACCTTGTAGAATTCACAATGGTGTGAATCCTGAAATAAAATTTGTGAAGCAATTTCTGCCTGCAGAGTTACATTTCCTTTGGGGTCAGTCATCTCCCACAATTTTTTTTGTGTGCACCCCTTTCATTAAAAGTTTGAACATGTTCCCCAATATTTGTTTGTTTATGCATTATATATATGTATATATATTACTACTGTACTACCATATTAAGTATAAAACACATTAAAATAAAAAAAATTTAAGATTTTATAAGTAAATAAAATAGAAGTCCTATTTGCTCCTTGGAGCCCAGTGGTTTTTCTTAGACTCCCTCTGTGGGCCACTGCTCTGGGATATTTTCAGCCAGTTTTCCTTTGCCCAAGGCTTCCTCAGGGAGTCCAATTTGAAAAGCTTCCAGATTTCATGAACATTTCTCTTATAACATGTTTTATCAAAACCTCAAATCCTGCTTGGAGAGAGGTTTGACTGGTTCACCTAGGCGGAATATTTTCTCTGCAATATGGCCAGGGAACTTTCCCAAATTAGTTGCTGAGCAGGCAAACAAGTCACGTCAGCAGTCCGGGTTTAGTGAGGCCCAAGTCCTCCATTCCTCCTGTGGCCTTCTTGGATCTCTGGGGGGCTTGGGACACAAAAATTTCCTAATGGATATATTTAAAGCCACAGAGGGAGAAACGATGATTGAGGGCCTGGATGAACCAGAAGGCAAATTGAGGTAAGGAAGCCTAGAACTTACCATTTCTAGAGCTCTTCGTTCCTTCCTGTAGATCTGAGTTTCCATCAGGTATCATTTTTCTTCAGCCTGGAAAGCTTCCGTTAGTATTTCTTGTTGTGCAAGTTTGTTGATGACAAATTCTCTCAGCTTTCATTTATCTAAAAATATCTTAATTTCACCCTCATTTTTAAAGGGTATTTTTGCAGGATATAGAATTCTGGGTTGACAGTTACTTTGTTTATTTGTTTAGAGCCTTAAGGAAGTCATCTTTTATCTCCTGACCTCCACTGTTTCTGATGAAAGCTCAGCCATTATTTGTGTCACTGTTCTCCTGTCTGTAATATGTCATTTTTCTCTGGATGATTTCACAATTTTCAGAAGTTTGACTGTGATGTGTCTTGGTGTGCCTTTCACTGCTTGGGGGTTTGCTAACCTTCTTAGAGCTATAAGGTGATGTGTTTCACCAAATTTGGCAAAGTCTTAACCATTTTTTCTTCATTTGTCTCTCTCTACCCTGTTCTCTCCTGCCTTTCCTTCAGGAATTCTAACCACATATATGTTAGACAGCTTTGTATTTTCCCACAGGTTACCGAGGCTGTGTGCATTTTGTTTTAATCTTTTTTCTTTCTCTTCTTCAGATTGGATAATTTTTATAGCTCTGTCTTCAAATTTAGATTCTTACTTCTGCCATCTCCAATCTGCTGTTAAAATCATCTGGTGAATTCTTCACTTCAGACTTTGTATTTTCAGTCTAGAATTTCCTTTTAAAAGTAGTTTCCATTACGCTGTTAAGATTTCCTGTTTGCTGTTCATGAAGAATGTTTTTTTTATTTAACTCGAATACATTTATTATAACTGCTTTAAAGTCCTGGTTTGCTAATTTCAACATCTAGATCATCTCAGAGTCTGTTTCCATTGATGCTTTTTATTTTAATGGGTAACATTTTCCTGCTTCTTGGCATATCTAGTAATTTTTTTTACTGTATGTTAGATATTGTGGGCGATCTATCTGAAGGTGTCTGGATTGTGTTGTTTTCCTTTAAAGAGTGTTGCATTTTGTTTTGGCAGACAATTAATTTACCAGAGGCTTGTACCTGTCAAGGCTTGATTTTAGGCTTCATTAGGGTGGGTCTAAAGTAGCATTTATTCTAGGGCATGATCCTTCTTCCTAAAGCCTAACTTTTCTGGTGTTTCAGATGAATGTTGAGGTAATGCATGCTGTGACAATAAGATCTCCCCACTCTGGTTGGAATGATGACTACTGGCATGGGTGACCTCTAGTATTTCCATTCTGTTCTCAACTCCATAGCAGCCAATCTCTTAAAAGTCTCAACCTGTGCATGTACAGCCCAGTTCCTGACCAAAACCCATCAGGAACCCCTGTTATTTGTTAAATCATGTTCCTCCCAAAAGATACATTGAAGTCCTAATGCCCAATACTTCAAAATATGACTTCTATTCGGAAATGGGGTCTTCACAGACGTAGTTAAAATGAAATGAGGTCTTAGGGTGGGTCCTAATCCAATAGAATGCGTGTCCTTACAAAAAAGAGGAAATTGAATACAGACATGCATAGAGAGAAAGCCATCTGAAGATGAAAGGAGAGATCCAGGTGATACATCTATAAGCCAGGAATGTCAAAGATTGACAGCAAACCACCAGATGCCAGGGGAGAAGCAGATAACAGATTCTCCCTCAGAAGAAACCAACTCTGTTGATACCTTGATTTCGGACTTCCAGCCTCCAGAGCTGTGAGAGAATAAATTTCTATATTTAAGCCACCCCACTTGTGGTACTTTGTCACAGCTGCCCTAGCAAATGAGTACATGCCTACATAGACTTTTGCCCGCCCCACCCCCATGACTCCCTCCTCCCTGACAGCCAGCCCCATGAGTTCCATTTGCTTTAGAGCTCCAAACTCTGATCTTTGCTTTCTCAGCTCACCAGGGCTGCTGACTCTTCTTGGGTTCCACCTACCTGTGCTGTAGTAAGGAAATTGGCCCCAGGCAGAGAACTGGTGAATGTTGGGCTCACTTTATATGTTTTCCTTCTCTCAGACGTTTCAGTCACACACTGCCTATTGTTGAATGCCTGCAAACAGTTGTGTCATATATTTTGTCCAGTTTTGTAGTTTATGGTGAAAGGCAATTCCAGTATTTGTTACTCTGTCATGGCCATAAGTGAAATATCTGCTCTAAGTTCTTTATTTGAATTAACTTATTTAATCCTCTCAACAACTCTATTACGCAGGTGATTATATTCATGAATTCCAGATAAAAAACTGAGGCAAGAAAAGATTAAGTAACTTGTTCAAAGATATATCTATAAATGGTAGAGCTAGATTTTAAATCTAGGCAGTTTAGCTACAGAGTCCATGCTCTTAAACATTAACCTATTATCTTACATAGTAGTGCTCAATGAATGCATTTTGAATAAATGAATAAATGGCTGATTTTTCTACCTTTGTTGCCCAGTTACCTTCTGTTTTACCTGCCCAGGAAAATCCCAACATTACATCAATCCAATATCTTCACTTCTCCTGAACCCAGACTTTTAAGCACGCTGGAAAGCACACTTCTGGGCAGAACGCTTATGCTGGGCTTTCGAAAATACCTAATAATTCTTTATTTCCCTAGTTTTTGCCTTCTGTTTACTGTTGGTTCTCACCTCAAATCTCAAACACCTGTACCTCCCTACTCATTATTTTCAGGAAAACACAATTTCCAGCTGTGAACTCTCAGTTTCCTACTCATTCCTGTAAATTTGACTTGTGTTAACACCCTCCTTGCCTTTTCCTCTACTGTCAAAATATTACTGTTTCTCTCTCTAAGCCTCATTCACTTTTAGCTGCTGCCCAATGTCTTTCTTCCCTTTCGTAGCCAAGCACTTAGAAGTGTTGTTTACATTCTGTCTGCATTTCCTTATCTTCCTCTCACCTCCAGCTCACTTTATAACTCAAATCTGGCTTCTGAACTCATTACTTCATGTACTTATTAATGTTGGCTTTGATCTTTATTAATTTCAGCCTTATGCCTTCTTTAAATGAATTTGTTATTGTTTTTTAACGTCTTGATTTGGATGCTTAATACATTTTTTCTGTTTATTAATATAAATATTTAAGATCATGAATCTTCCTCGGCTTTATTTGTGTCTTATAGATACTTATCTGTAAGATTTTTTTCTATATATTTAAAAAATATATGTTTTGGTTTCCTCATTGATCCAAAATGTTTAAGATGTAATTTTAAAATTTCTATGTAGCAGAGTCTTTTGTTTTGTGGTTTTGCAATTAATATCTATTTTATTGCATTTTGTTCAGTGTATGTATTTTATATAATTTTTATTTGGGGAAAGTTTTATAATTTCTCTGTGGTTTTATATACAGTTAATTTTTGAATATCTTTTGGTTTTCAGATTACAGAGTTCAATATATAAATTAACAAAATTTGTAGTATTAATTACATTTTTATACCTTCTCCATTCTTATTTATTTAGGAAAATGTGAACATAAAATACCTATGCCCTTTCACTGAATATGGGCTAGAAAGTGTTGTGACCGCAGACTTGTCCCTACTGTCAACATGGGGCCAGAGGAGAAGAAATGTGACTGTGGTTATTTCACAGTCCAGAGCACCCTGAGGAGTGGGAGAGGGATTTCCCTTGCTCCTGAGTGGGGAATGGAGATGGGGCAGAGAGACAGAGATACAGGCTTGGAGGTTCGTAAAGAGGATGTTGCAACTCTTGTTAATCAGTAATCTGGGACCAGATTATACAATGTAATCTCAGTGGGTGCCAGCAGCGTGGATGCCAGCCCCCATGCCTGGCACCAAGTAGGTGTGTCACCTCCATCCTGCCCCTACCTCACCCCTACCTCTGGTGAAGGAAGACTCTAAGTGATTGAGATTTAATGTCAACCACCCATTTGAATGGGATTGAAGAAGAAATTCAGTTCAGTTATAGAACAGGTATGTTTTGCACACTCATCCCACAACATACGTAGCTCCAGCTCAGATCTCTCAGTGAGTTCTAGATGTGTATTCGGGTTAGATTAGATTTTTCAGCTTCGAGCTGAACATGCTCAAAACTAAACCCATCTCTTCTCATCTTCCCAACCTCTTCACCCCCTCAACTAAAACCTGGTCTTCTTCTTGTCTTCCCTGTTTTACTAAATAGTATCAACATTCATTCAGTTGTCTAGGGTAGAAACCAGGGTGTTGTGTTGGAGGTATATTTCAAAAACACTGAAGATTAAAAGCCATATGTATTATTCATCATACATATTGGGCATTCACAGGAGATTTAGTTTAAAAATTAGGCATCCTTTTAAATCATTTGAAAACCCATGTAGATGGAGATGCAATACAGTGGATGAGACTAGAAACCCTTCTACACCAGCTGAAGCCACTGAAAAGCCTGGGGGCTGGGTAGGGGCAGAGGATGGTGTTTGTTGCTGAAGGAGAGAATTGCAAAGGTGGATGGGAGGAGGTGAGTGCGACAGAGGGAATGGCCAAAGGGAGGAGGGCTCAGGAAACTTCTTTCTTTGGCTGTTCTGGTCTTCATCCAAGTGTTTGGGGGTAGAGGGCGTGTCTAAGCCTGAGCTCCGTCAAGAAGGGTCCAGGGAATCAGATTGCTTGCTCCTTCCTGGATCAAGCTCCCTGCTCTCCTTGGCTTTCCAAGAATCTATGGTGCTTGATGTCTGTCAGGAGGAATTTGAACGTACAGCCGACCTGGGCTAATCCAAGTTGGGCCAGAATCCCGTGGGTGATTAATTCCTCCAATCCCTGCTAAAACACTATGTTGCCACTTTAATGCTGGCCTCCTTCCGCCCTGGGGAAGGTTTGTGGGAGGGGAAACCACGCAAATTTTAAATCAGATGCTTCTCTTCGTCAGCCTTGGGGCTGGTTTAGGGTGGGCATGGGGGAGGGTGGCAAGACAAACGACCTTAAGAGTGTGTGGAACTGCCTTAGAGGAAGATTTCAGATGCATTTGATGGATGGTACCTGGTGGGACACCCACAAAGTTTCTGAGGTCCCTGAGGTCAAGATTTTCTCCTCTCATAAAGTCTAAGAGCTGCGTCTTTGATGGTCCAGGGTGAGCCTGTCTTCTGCCTATCAACAGCAAAAGAAGATACAAGGGCATCAGAAAGTGTAGGAAGCCTTGCTCCAAATTCAGGTGGCCTTCGTTCTTCTGCCTGATTACCACTGTGGCCCATGAAAACATTGTGGGTGAGTATTCTCAGATTTACTACAGGAGAAGGCAGTCTGGACCATAAAAATCAAATAACAAGTATCTTCACAATTTTCACAGGAAAAGGAAAAATAACCCAGTAGCTAGAATTTTCCCAATTAAATATTTCCTGCTATCACATGTTCTTAAACTTTTGATCCTCACCTCAGTTTATCTGCACCAGACCCTAGTGATAAAGCAAACAGGAACAAACTAAATGTAGCCACAGCACCCAGGAACAAATAAGCAAGCTAAGTTCTGTAGCCTGTCAGCTAGTTCTCTCTCCTTGCTGCTCGTTGTTTATCTTGGAAGCCCCTTGCCAAGGTCCAAACGCTACTGGTATTTTGTGTCAACCCAGTCTTTCTGTGGCTGGAGAGAAGGCATGATAGAGAGCAAGCGCTCTGTGAACAGGCCCTATATTTTCCTTTTAGCCCTCACACTGCCAAGCAAGTTTCCTGGAATACAGTTGGTGCTCCATAAATGTTTGCTGATTGATCTTTTGGAATGTTGTGGGTGGTCTCAGTAGGGCCATAGGGCACTTCAGTGAAGAGTACTTGGAATACAGAAGCCAGTGACCTCAGAAATGTGACCAGATTTCTTCTCTGAACAGGTATTTACAGTGGTAAATGGCAGTTGAAATGACAAAGCTGGTTCTCTACTAATTACTGTCCCCTTCCCCCACAACAAGCTCTCCTGCTCTTAACTCTCCCTTCCTACCAAAACTATCCATGTTTAGTGCTGGAGACTGTGCTAAATGGTGTCTAAGGCTGTCAGTGCAGACAGAATTCCTACTCCTGGAGTTTACATTCCCAAGCCAAGTTGTTGACTCCCTGCAGCCTTTCCAAATGGGAGTGGAGTGGAGTCTTTTGGGAAGTACAGACCTCAGAGCCACGCTTCCCACACCGACGACTTAGAATGTTACTGTTCCAACGCAGGCGGACTGGAAGGAAAACTCCTGATTGACATTGGTTCTGAGCACATCATTTATCAAGCTCCTCTCCACTTGTAAGTCTTTCAAGGAGATCATCCTCACGGACAAAAACCACCTAGAGCTGGAAAAGGGGCTGAAGGAGATGCCGGGCATTTGACTGCTCTCCAGTGGTGAAATATGTGTGTGTACTTGAGGGGGACAGGTAACCAGTTTATTGCTTGTTTTTGGATCTCCACTTAGCACTCTTAATCAAGAATGTTCCATGTGGTTCATGTGGAAATGACAAGGCAGATGGAGACTAAGAAGGAAGGAAGTCAATTTGGCCCCAAGAAGAAGAAAAGACGAAAAGTGAGATATTGAGTCCTATATAGACCAAAAAAGGGAACAGAAATAGATGGCTAGAGACAAAATCAGAGCAAGAGAGAAACTGTCATGAAATCCTGCACAGATGCCATGGTATGAGGCCAAGCTGATGTAGACCCGACAGGGCACAGCCAGCCGGCTGGTTGTTTATGGCGGCATCCATTGTGATTGGCGGCTGCTCCTGTTCCAATTCCAAATTCAGGTGGCTTCAAACTTGCAGAATTTTCCTGTGGGTCGCATGAGATGGGGAATAGAATTAAGACCAACCTTGCACACAGGTGGGGCAGAGTTTACTTTGTGTAATTTCAGGGCACTAGGAAGGTCCACCATAGCACCTCCACTCCCCTAATGTCACCCTCCCTAGTGAGAAAAGATGGTTGAAGTTGTACATTGAATTCTTTTCCTTTTGCTGAAGGCTATGACTTTTTAAAAATACAGAACTGGAAAGAACAAAGGTTTAAGTGTTAGTCCTCATCCATACCGTACTATGAACGAGCCCCACATCCTGAGAACAGATATAGGTATGAAGAGAGCGTGGGAGGCAGCAAGGAGGGGGAGTGGAGTGGCCAGGCGAGTGAGACTGGGGTCCCCGACAAAGTCTGCCAAACTCACTTTGTAGTTTCGCTCGGCTGATTCCAGGCAGACTTTCCGTATCTTGTTGCACTTGCCTGGGTTGTGTTAAACATGGACCTAGCGGTAAGAAAATGACTAACTGCCAGGAGTACGTTGTTGGGTGAAGTCCTGCAGGGAAAAACACTCTGACCACAGGGTTGGCAGGTCCTAGGCTTGACTTTGTTTAACGGTTGGCTTTATGACCATGCCTCTCTCTGAGATTCAGTTTCTTTATCTGGGAAAACAGTGACCTGATATTTTGGGAGCCTGTATAAAAGGCAAAGAATGGCCAGGAGTGATGTGTGCATCTCACACAATGAGCATGACCCAGCTGGCTACTCTTTCCTCTTCCCTTCACTCCAGAAACAAGTGGGCTGAGAAGGAGGAGTGGTTAAGGAGAGTTGTTGCCAGGTGCTCAAGTGTGACATTTTGAAAGAAAGGCCTCTGTAATCTGCAGTCCTTCCCCTTGGGGACTGCCTCATTTTCTCAAGGCTGCTTGCCCCATCCTGGGGGGGCACCTCAGAACCCTGCTCAGTCCCAGGGGCTATCTGGTGCTGACTGGGGGCTTTGAAACCAGCTTCTACACAGTGGGGGACAAGAGGTTCTCTTTTCTGCCCCTGGAGGAAAAATTCCTGTGCGAGGCCCTGCAGGAGGTGACGTCATGATTGAGAAGCTGGAGAAGGCTCAGTGGGCTAGCTGAGACCGGCTTCAATAACCACTCAGACTGCGCAGGGATGGTCTTCCTCGGGGCCCAGAGAAGGGACTGATGCTGCAGCCTCTGAAGGAGCTGGGAGCGTGCAGGGGTAGGACTTCCAGCCATCATTCTGCCACCTCAGTTGCTTTCTGCTCCATTAAATCAGTTTTATTTAGAACCTTTACCAGCAAATGCTTTTAGAGTCTTATTATATATGATTGCCAGGTAAATAGGGATGTTTATCTCAAACAGAGAGGTTTATAATATACTCTACTAATGGCTCAGGGTTGGGGAAAAGAATTGGACCAGAGAAATAAAGCTGTGCCTCCCCCAGTTTTGAGGGCTCCTCAGGGTTGCATGGAGTGAAGAGAATAGAGTCCCCCACAATCTTTGATTTTAGGCAATTTTGCCACTGCACAATTCTGTGCTCATTCATCCTGCTAACGCTGCAGCCTGCCCCAGGAAATGAAAAGAACACAGGCTTTGGTGTCCGGAGATGTCAATTTTAGTCCTTGGCTCTCTGGCTTACTTCCTCTTGTAATTTTAGGTGGGTCATTAATATCTCAAAGCCTCAGTTTCCCCCACTCTGAAATGGAAATAGTAACATCACTCGCCAGGGTTCTGTGAGACCCCAAAGATATAACATGAATACACTTGGTAAATCACTACACATGCAATACTCTATGTGCAAGTTTTGGCTGACCTTGTATAGGAGGTCTGACAATTAAGTTCGTGAACTTTGTTGCAACGATGTTGCTAACTTTTTTTGATATCAGAGGGATTATTCATTATGAATTAGTAACAACTGGACAAAAAGTTAACCAACTTTACTATTTGGAAGTGCTGAAAAGGCTGCGTGAAAAAGTTAGATGACCTGAGCTTTTCGCCAACAATTCATGTCTCTTGCATCACGACAATATATGACACTGTGAGGGAGTTTTTAGCCTGTAAACAAATAACTGTACTGGAACACCCTCCCTGCTCACCTGATCTGGACTCCAATGACTTCTTTCTTCACCCGAAGATAAAGGAAATATTGAAAGGAAGACATTTTGATGACATTCAGGATATCAAGGGTAATATGATGACAGCTCTGATGGCCATTCCAGAAAAAGAGTTGCAAAATTGCTTTGAAAGTGGACTACGCACTGGCATCGGTGCATAGCTTCCCAAGGGGAGTACTTCGAAGGTGACCATAGATATTCAGCAATGAGGTGTGTAGCACTTTTTTTAGGATGAATTTGCAAACTTAATTGTCAGACTGCATATGAGTGTAATAATCAGTTCTAAAGAGAGGTAGAGAAATTGTTTTCCTTTATTTGTCTCATGCAACCCACCTAACCCAATTTGGGACAAGGATGGGGAAGTTGGGAAAGACTTTTTGATGGAAGTAGCAGCAGATTAGTGAGCTCTAAAGGGTAACCAAGCGTAAGCCAGGTGAAAGTACAGGACGTGTGGGGTGAAGAGCAGAAATTTCCAGTAGCAAGTGCCCAGACCCAGAGGGGGAAATAACAGGCTGTGTTTGGTGAACTTCAAGAGAAAAAATGACGACACTTAGGTACAAAAGGTTAGGATCCTGTTCCTGATGGGCATTGCTCACGCACTGGTCACCTGGCATAATAGGACAGACCAGTGCTTCAAGTGGGCCAAGAAGTGCCCACACAGTGACGATAGTAGGGGCTGGGAGGTGGGAAAGCAAGTAATTTATTAATTCTACAAATATTTTTTTTTTAATTAAATTTATTGCGGTGACAATTGTTAGTAAAATTACATAGATTTCAGGTGTACAATTCTGTATTACATCATCTATAAATCCCATTGTATGTTCATCACCCAGAGTCAGTTCTTCCATCACCATATATTCGATCCCCCTTACCCTCACCTCCCCCCCCACCCCCTTACCCTCTGGCAACCACTAAACTATTGTCCGTGTCTATGAGTTTCTGTTTCTCATTTGTTTGTCTTGTTCTTTTGTTGTTTTTGGTTTATATACCACATATCAGTGAAATCACATGGTTCTCTGCTTTTTCTGTCTGACTTGTTTCGCTCAGCATTACTCTCTCAAGATCCATCCATGTTGTCACAAATGTTCCTATATCATCTTTTCTCACTGCCGAATAGTATTCCATTGTGTATATGTACCACAACTTCTTTATCCATTCATCTATCGAAGGACATTTTGGTTGTTTCCATGTCTTGGCCACCGTAAACAAAGCTGCAATGAACATTGGAGCACACGTGTCTTTATCTCTAAATGTTTTCAGATTTTTTGGGTAGATACCCAGGAGAGGGATTGCTGGGTCACATGGCAATTCTATTCGTAATTCTTTGAGGAACCTCCACACTGCCTTCCATAACGGCTGCACCAGTCTGCATTCCCACCAACAGTGTATGAGGGTTCCTTTTTCTCCACAACCTCTCCAACATTTGTTACTATTTGTCTTGTTGATGATAGCCATTCTGACTGGGGTGAGGTGATATCTCATTGTGGTTTTGATTTGCATTTCTCTGATGATTAGTGATGTTGAGCATTTTTCATATGTTTATTTGCCATTTGTATGTCCTCTTTGGAGAAATGTCTCTTCAAGTCCTCTGCCCATTTTTCAATTGGGTTGTTTGTTTTTTTGTTGTTGAGTTGCATGAGTTCCTTGTATATTCTGGATACTAGCCCCTTATCGGAGGCACTGTTAGCAAAAATCTTCTCCCATTCAGTTGGTGGCCTCTTTATTTTGTCAATGGTTTCTTTTGCTGTGCAGAAGCTTTTAAGTTTCATATAGTCCCATTCGTTTATTTTAGCTTTTACTTCCATTGCCTTTGGAGTCAAGTTCATAAAATGCTCTTTGAACCCAAGGTCCATAAGTTTAGTACCTATGTTTTCTTCTATGCAGTTTATTGTGTCAGGTCTTATGCTTAAGTCTTTGATCCATTTTGAATTAACTTTGGTACATGGTGACAAATAGCAGTCCAGTTTCATTCTTTTGCACGTGGCTATCCAATTCTCCCAGCACCATTTATTGAAGAGGCTGTCTTTGCTCCATTGTATGTTTTAGCTTCTTTGTCAAAAATTATCTGTCCATATTTATGTGGTTTTATTTCTGGGTTCTCAATTCTATTCCATTGGTCTATGTGTCTGTTTTTCTGCCAATACCATGCTGTTTTGATTATTGTGGCCCTGTAGTACAGGCCAAAGTCAGGAAGTGTGATACCTCCATTATAGTTCTTTTTCTTAAGATTGCTTTGGCTATTCGGGGTCTTTTGTGGTTCCAAACAAATCTGATGATTTTTGTTCTATTTCTTTAAAATATGCCATTGGGATTTTGATGGGGATTGCATTGAATCTGTATATTGCTTTGGGTAATATGGCCATTTTAACTATGTTGATTCTTCCAATCCATGAGCACGGAATGTCTTTCCATTTCTTTGTGTCTTCTTCAATTTCTTTCAAAAATGTCTTATAGTTTTCAGCATATAGGTCTTTCACATCCTTGGTTAAGTTTATTCCTAGGTATTTTATTCTTTTTGCTGCAATTGCAAAAGGAATTGTTTTTTGTATTTCTTTTTCTGAGATTTCATTGTTAGTATATAGGAAGGCAATGGACTTTTGTGCGTTGATTTTGTAGCCGCCAACTTTACTGTATTCATTGATTGTTTCTAATAGCTTTTTGGTGGAGTCTTTAGGGTTTTCTATATATAGCATCATGTCATCTGCAAAGAGTGATAATTTAACTTCTTCATTCCCAATTTGGATGCCTTTTATTTCTTTCTCTTGCCTGATTGCTCTGGCAAGGACTTCCAACACTATGTTGAAAAGCAGAGGTGATAGGGGACATCCCTGTCGTGTTCCTGAACGTAGAGCAAAGGGCTTCAGCTTTTCTCCATTAATTATGAGATTAGCAGAGGGCTTGTCATATATGGCCTTTATTATGTTAAGGTATTTTCCTTCTATACCCATTTTATTAAGTGTTTTAATCATAAATGGATGTTGTATCTTGTCAAATGCTTTTTCTGCATCAATTGATATAATCATATGATTTTTGTCCTTTATTTTGTTTATGTGATGTATCACATTGATGGATTTGGGGATGTTGAACCATCCTTGTGCCCCGGGGATGAACCCCACCTGGTCGTGATGAATAATCTTTTTAATGCATTGTTGTATTCGATTTGCTAGAATTTTATTTAGGATTTTTGCATCGGTATTCATTAGAGATATTGGTCTGTAGTTTTCTTTTTTTGTGCTGTCCTTACCAGGTTTTGGTATCAGGGTAATGTTGGCCTCATAAAATGAGTTAGGGAGTACTGTCTCTTCTTCAATTTTTGGAAGAGTTTGTGCAGAATTGGTATTAGATCCTCTTTGAAGGTTTGGTAGAATTCACTAGTGAAGCCATCTGGTCCCGGACTTTTGCTTTTGGGAAGGTTTTGGATGACTGATTCAATTTAGTTACTGGTGATCGGTCTGTTTAGATTTTCCAGTTCTTCATGGTTCAGCCTTGGAAGGCTATATGTTTCTAAGAACTTGTCCATTTCTTCTAGGTTGTTGAATTTGGTGGCATATAGTCCTTCATAGTATTCTTGGATGATCCTTTGTATTTCTGTGGTGTCCGTGATAACTTCCCTTTTACGTTTCTGATTTTGTTAATCAGTGTCTTCTCTTTTATCTTAGTAAGTCTAGCCAAGGGTTTGTCAATTTTGTTAATCTTTTCAAAGAACCAGCTCTTTGTCACATTAATTTTTTCTATTGTCTTTTTGTTCTCTATTTCATTTATTTCTGCTTTAATTTTTATTATTTCCTTTCTTCTGCTGACCTTGGGTTTTACTTGTTCTTCTTTTTCTAGTTCTTTAAGGTGTAACATGAGGTTATTTATTTGGGAGTTTTCTTGTTTCTTGAGATAGGCCTGTAATGAGATAAATTTCCTCTTAAAACTGCTTTCGCTGCATCCCAGAAATTTTGGTAGGATGTATTTTCATTGTCATTTGTTTCTATGTATCTTTTGATCTCTCCTCTAATTTCTTCTTTGACCCAGTCCTTCTTTAAAAGTATGTTGTTTAATCTCCATGTATTTGTGTTTTTCCGCTTTCTTTTTACAGTTGATATCCAATTTCAAAGCCTTGTGATCAGAGAATATGCATGGTATGATTTCAATCTTCTTAAATTTGTTGAGACTGATTTTATGTCCCAATATATGGTCTATCCTTGAGAATGTTCCGTGTACACCAGAAAAGAATGTATAGTCTGATGTTTTAGGATGAAGTGCTCTATAAATGTCAATTATGTCCATTTCATCTAATGTGTCATTTAGGGCTACTATTTCGTTATTTATTTTCTGTTTGGATGATCTATCCATAGCTGTCAATGATGTATTTAAGTCCCCTAGTATAATTGTGTTTTGGTCAATTTCTCCCTTTAGTTCTGTTAGTAGTTGCTTGGTGTATTTCGGTGCCTCCTGATTGGGGGCATAAATATTGATGACTGTTATGTCTTCTTGTTGTACAGTCCCCTTCACCATTATGAAATGTCCATCTTTATCTCTTGTTATCTTTTTCACCTTGAAGTCTGTTTCATCTGATATCATTATGGCTACACCTGATTTTCTCTGGGTACCATTTGCTTGGAGTGTCAATTTCCGCCCTTTCACTTTGAGTCTATGCTTGTCCTTGTAGCTGAGATGTGTCTCTTGGAGACAGCATATGGTTGGGTTTAGTTTTTGATCCAATCTGCTACTCTGTGCCTTTTTATTGGTGAGTTCAGTCCATTTACATTTAGGGTGATTATTGATATGTGAGGATTTCCTGTCATTCTATCTTTAGTTTTCTGGTAAGGCTGTGTCTCCATTGTTTCTTTGCCTTTTGTTGTTGTCTATTATTTCTGTGTGGTGGTATTCTATGATGTTTCCCTCTGTTTCTTCTTTTATTTCAGTATATATTTCAATTCTGGATTTATTTTGAGTGGTTACCCTTAAGTTTATGTAAAAGAAAGTTTGATATTTAGAGTATTCCATTTTCTTCAGCACGCTTACTTTCTCCATTCCCATATTCGGTTCAGGCCTTTACTCTCCCCTTTTTGAGTTTTGGTTGCCACAAATTGTCCCTGTTGATGGTGGTCGAATAGCCTCCTTTAGTATTTCTTGTAGTGCAGGTCGTGTATTAGAAAATTCCCTCAGCTTCTGTATGTCTGGAAAGGTCTTTATTCCTCCTTCATATCTAAAGGATATCTTTGCTGGATATATTATTCTTGGCTCATGATTTCTCTCTTTCAATAGTTTGAATATTTGGTTCCACTCCTCCTGGCTTGTAGAGTTTCTGCTGAAAAATCTGATGATAATCTAATGGGCTTTCCTTTGTAAGTTACCGTCTTCTTTTCCCTGGCTGCCTTGAGGATTCTTTCTTTGTCGTTGATTTTAGACAGCTTCAATACAATGTGCCTTGGAGAAGGCCTGTTGGGATTGAGGTAACTAGGTGTTCTATTTGCTTCTTGGATTCGAGGGTCCAGTTCTGTCCACAAATTTGGGAAGTTCTCATCGACAATTTGTTTGAATATATTCTCTGTTCCTTCTCTCTTTCTTCTCCTTCTGGTATGCCCATTATTCTTATATTGCTCTTTCTGATGGAGTCAGAAAGTTCTTGTAGAGTTCTTTCATTTCTTTTAAGTCTCAAGTCTCTTTCTTCTTCTCTCTGTGTCATTTCCAGGTTTCTATCTTCGATGTCACTGATTCTTTCCTCCATCTGGTCAACTCTACTACCTAAGCTGGTTATTTCATTCTTAATTTCTTCTATTGAGTTCTTAATCTCCAGAAATTCTATTTGGTTCTTTTTTAAGATTTCAATCTCTTTCGTAAAATGCTCATGCTGTTCTTTGATTGAGTTTCTGAGTTCCTTTAACTGCCTATCTGTGTTTTCTTGTATCTCGTTGAGTTTTTCAGAACTGCAATCTTGAATTCTCTGTCATTTAAGTCACATATTTCTGTATCTTTAAGTGCCTTCTCTGGAGATTTTTCACTTTCTTTCTGAGCTATCTTGTTGCCTTGGTTATTCATGGCGATTACTGGTTTACTATTTCTCTTCCTAGACATCTACAGGAGTGACTTCTGCAACAGGTTGATAGAAAGCGGTCTTTCTTTTGTTTGCCAGTACTTGTTGGTAGAATGTTTTATTATTTCTCCAACTGCAACTTATTTTCTTCTCCCACACGGTAGTGCTATGTTTTCTCTGCACTATTCCAACTTCTCACACAATGTGCCGATTCCCTGGGAGACGGGCTTCTCCTCTATTAATAGTTCGTCTAGGTCACAGGGCGCAGTGTCCCGGTGGGTATGCGGAGAGCTTTTGATGTTCGAAAGCTCTTCCAGCTCCTGATTCAGAGCCCGTATATTTCAGCAGTTCTGTTTACTCCTGCAGGGATCCGCCCAGATAGGTGGGGTCAGGGGCGGGGTGAGTTGTGAGAGGTGGCCCAGAGTAATGGCGGTGACCACCACCACAGCCGATCCTGCTTCCACAGCTCTCTCCCCTTTGCCGGAACTAGTTGGGCTGTGAATTTGTGTCTGCGGTACACAGTTCTCAAAATAGCAAATTTTCTGTTGTTTTGATCTGACACTGCTACTGTTTCACTTCTAGCACCGGGCAGGTGGGGGCGGGGCGAGCTCTGGGAGGGGTGGGAGGGGGCGGCTAGTCTCAGTGCCTAAGGCTCCGGTCTCTGCTCGGCAGTGCGGGCTTAAACCACCGTTTTCAGCCTTTTTCCCTCAGTCTTTTCTCCGAGGTCTCTGCCGTGAGCGTTGGGTTCAGCCGTGTTATATGCTGCCCCCTCAGCCCTGTGGAGCCCTGGCGGAGCCCTAGCAGTCCGATCTCCCGCAGCTGCGGTAGTTCCGGGAAGCAGCGAGCTCGGCGCACTGAGCTAGGTCTGCGTCCTCCGCCCGCGCGGCTCCGTCTCCGCGCACTTCTCCCTTTCCTCCTCCCTCCACTCACGCGAATCTCCCACCTGTAGGTGATTTCAGTCGGTAGTGGGCCTCTTTGTGTTGCCTGTGTGCTGTGCAGGGAGTCCTTTGTGGAGTTTTTGTTGTTCGATTCGTTGTAAATTCCAGGGGAGCTTTACAGAGGCCCACCTCACGCCGCCATTTTTCCGGAAGTCCCCTACAAATATTTTTTAAGTGCCTGAGTAAAGCAGGGCACTGTACTAAGTGTCAAGATCTTTCCCCAAAGCTAGTCCTCACACTAAACACGGTGGCAACATCTAAGCCCTTGATCACAATCTACCCCAGGTGTATATCTGTGTATATTCTTAGATGTATATGTGGGTATGTGTGTGTGTGTGTGTGTGTGTGTGTGTGTGCATGCGCATCTGTGCACTGAGGATATAGTAGAGAGTGGGCAGATCTATCCATGGTTCCACCACATGAGTGACAGGTGAGGTTGACTCATAAAGGTTGGGATTAGACCAGGAGTTAGCATAAGGCAGGGTGGTTGGGCCTAGGAGACGGTGTACAGAGGAGGTGCTCTCTGCAGAACTGGAGTGTCCAATGTGCTACCTTGCTGAATTAAATGTGGGCGTGCAGCCTGGGGTAGCTTCTTTTGGGGTTCTGATGTTAGTTACTCGTGCATTCACATCAGGGAGCTGTTGGCTCCTTTACATGATATTCAAGTTCCTATATACACTTTGTGGGTCAACTATGATGAGTAGGCATTGTGTTTAGCTTCATGGGAGATAGAGAGATTCCAACTTTTGCAAGATGGGCTAGGGACCAGAAAGAGTTTACGAGTCACTGAAATAATAAGCAACACACTTTGTTAAGCACCCATTGTGTAGGCATGGGACGCTACTACAAGACAGAATTTGTTTGGGAGAGAGTTGATGATGGGAATCACAGAAAGGGAAGGGTTACTTCCAGCTCAGGAACTGAGGAAGGTCTCATGGAGGAAGTGGGAGCCAAGATATGTTAAAAAGGAGGATGATGGTTGGAAAGTCATTCCTGCTGGTAGAAGTGATACTGCTAAAAACAAGGCCTTAGTTAAGCAAATGCTGGGTGAATGATGTAATATTCCCTTTGCCTAGAAGGTGGGCTCCCTATGAGAGAGCAGAGAGAGACAAGGCTAAAAACGTAGCTTGGGGCCTTGGGTAAGAAGGTAGCTTGGGACCTTGGAGCCTCTCCAGGAGTAATCATAGTTCATCAGTAAACATTTATTTAGCATCTGCCATGAGCCAGGCACTGAGAATGCAAGAGTAAGTAAATATGACAAAACCCCTGTCCTTGCTGGGCTCATAGACAGTTGTGATAGAAGTATTCCAGGAAGTGAGGGCACACAGAAAGAAATGGCTCATTGGGTGAGACAAGGGAGGCGTCACAAAGAGGTAATGTTTAAAGTATGCCTTGAACTAACAGTAAGTACCACGTTGCATGGAGACAGTGAGGTAGAGGTGAAGGTGGGCCAGGCTGTTGAAGGCATTTCAGGGGTAAGAAACAGCAAGTCCAAGGCAGGAGTCCTGGGTGGACATCAGGCATGTTGAGGGAAACTCAATCAGGAAACAAGTATGAAATGGCTACTATATATGTGCTAGGCCCTGTTTGGTAAGCTGGGGATATAGCCAAAGAGTCCTGCCATCATTCTACTTGAAAGGAAAAGGGAAGGCAGATAAGAGTAGACATGATAGGGACACTTCCAGAGTGTGAGAAGCCTTAAGAAGGAAATAAGCAGGGTGATATTGTGGAGAGTGTCTTGGGCAGAAGGCTTGGGAGGAGAGCTCGTGCAGGTGGCTGGGATGGACAAACCTAGACCAGGACCCTACACAGCCAGACAGTGGTGTGAGAGCAGGGGTACGTGGGGGACAGGCACCAAGCCCGCAGCTTCCCTCTCTCTATAACAGTGCTCTCCAAAACTGGAGCAGAGATTGCCTCTGGAAGCAGAATCTACATGCAGACAGGAGCTGGCCCCTTCCTGCTTGTATTCTGTCTATGGGCGTCCCATGGAGAAGCTCTCTTTGAAATGTTTGAGCCCTTCCCTTCTTCCTTCCGGAGGAAGACCCCATGCACTCAGACCTCCAGGGGAACTAGCAGGCAGTGAGTGGGGTGGGCGGTGACACACTCCTAGAGGACAAGGTAGGTCATCTTGCTAAGTGTGTGTGGAAGTGTGCCCTTCAGAAGGAGACATGAGGTGGGCTGGATGGCTCCCTCTGTGCCAGTCCTAGATCTGTTTGGGTTAAGTTTCCCGTGTCCTTTGCTTTCTGGACACAAGAGGGCAGCCAAGCGTTGAGCTTGGCAGGCTGCAAGGCCAGCGAGGCAGGCTGGAGGACTCTGTTCCCTCAAGCTTTCTGGTCCACAGCCTGCTCATTTGCCTGAGGCCTGCTCTCCTAATTTCTGAATGGTGGAGTCAGGAAGAGGAGGGTCATTGCCAGCATGGAGCCCCCTGATTTGCACTGACCTTCGCTCAATCATATGTAATACGCATTGCCCACCTCTGCCTCCACAAGGGAAGCTAAGGCCCAGGAAAGCAAACCCAGATTTGTCTGCTCCAGGGCCCCACTAGAGACCAGCCCATAAGTAGTCTGTACAATAGTTCTAGTGAGAGGCATCCCAGCGGGCCTCTGGAGGGGAATTCCTCTGGGCCCTGTCTGCTGTAGTGAAAACCTCCCCAAAGCCCATGAAGCTGGGGCAGACAGGCCAAGTGCAATGGATAGGGCATAGTAAGCCCATCAGATCTATTAAACAGCTGTTAAAGCCAATGCATGTGTTAGGTTCCCGCTAATGCTAGGATCACAAGGGAGTGTTGGATTCAGGCTCTTCCCAAAAGTTCACCATCAGGTAGGCAAATAGCCATTGCAACATTGTGTGGTAAGTTTGAAACTGGAGGCCAACCGAGTCCGGGACCTATGCTGCCTGCGCAGTTCAGCCAGCAGACCGACACAGGAGTTGGATCATAGAATAAGTGTTTATTATCAGAGCACCAGCAGTCTGAGAAGGCAGAGGGTTAACACCTCCAAAAACTGCCGTAACATTCTTAGGGCTTGGGGTATTTAAGGAAAAACCTGGGGTTCCTCCAGAGGCTATGTGATGTTTCCAGGGGTCTGTGTGGAGCCTTCCCTCTGACCACGTATTCTCTGGTGGAGTCAGCAACCCAGGAACAACGAGGGAGTAGCCTTGAAGAATTCTAGACCATTGAGATTGTGACCAATAAGCCCAAGGGTGTTCATCATAAGTTTCAGGGTATTTTCCAAAATGAAACTGGGTGGGACGGGGGACATTCTGAGCGCAAGCCGCAGGGGGATGATCTATTGTTAAGCTATAGGTAGGTCAAGGAAAGGTGAGGCCAGGGACATGGTGAAGCCTCTACTGTGGGGGTCCCAACCCGGCCCTGTTTCAAGTTTGGGCCCTGTTTCAAGTTCAGTGAGAGAAAGGGTGCAGGGTGTTGGGGAGCACAGAAGAGGTGCTAACCTAGACTTGAAGTTGGGGGTTAGGGAGGTCAGAGAAGCCTTCCTGGAGGCAATGCCCAGGTTGATTTTTGAGGATAAAAACGTTTAGCCAAGCAAAGCTAGAGAGGGCTTTTCAGGTAAGGGAACAGTGTAAGCATGATGTCAAAATCAAGAAGCAACACGGGAAGGAGATCAAAAATTGCAGTGTGTCTGGGAAAGTTCCAGCTTAATACCCTTCAGTGTTGCAACTTTTAATAGGCACACAGTCTGAGATCTGTTTCTTAGCCACCTCTCCAGCCAGTTCAAAGGGCTTCCTGAACAGTTTTGTACATTTCCATTGGAGATTTGGGGAACTGAGTTTTTCTAGGTTAGGGTTCACAGGATTAGGGTAAACTGGATGCTGGAAGGAAGACTAGGAGGCTTGGAAAATAGTTTCTGGGTGGGCCTTTCCCTCTGGGGATTTTCCATTTCCCTGTGCCTTAACAAGTGACTCCCCAGCAAATTGGGGACTGATGGGGAAATTGACAAAGGAGGTAGTGATAGAGCACATTCAAGAGGAATCCAGAGGTTAAGATTGTAAACAAATAACAAACACAATTTCAAAACCAAAAACCGTAGGCTAAAAATTGGTTAACTAGATTTCATGAAAATTAGATTTCTGATTGATGAAAGACCCCATAGCCACAGTGATCAGGCAGACAGATTGGAAGAAATATTTGCAATGAATAAATCCAACAAGGAGCATATGTTCTAGAATACACAAACAATATACAAAATCAACAATGACAATAGCAGGGTGTACAAAGAAAAAAAAAAAAACAGTGTTACTGTGAAAAAGGTCCGGCTGCTCGCCACTCAGGCAAGGTTGGTGGAAAGAAAAGCAGATTTATTCCAAAATGCCAGCATTAAAGGAAGACAATGGACTGACTCCCTGTCACAAAGACTGCTCTTAATACTGCCAAAAGATTTTATAGGCATGCAAGGAGAGGCAGAACCAAGGAAAGAAGAAGTTGGTCAGGCAACTCCTGGAAAAAAACCCTTCCCAGAGGCTGGTCTGCCCCATGGTCAGGAGTGCATTCCATACAGATGCAAAAACCTCTCCCAAATCAAGGGGGCCAGGCATGCACTGCTGTGGTAAACAGAACCTTGAAACTGGTGTGCATAGTAAATGTATAGTAAACAGAGTCATTAAGGTTTGGCAGGAGCAGAGAGAAGCAAAGGGAAGAAAAACTTTCAAAAAGTCCCAAGTCAAACCACACTGTCAAATCGAATTACACCAGAGGTTTAAATCTCAAGGTCACTGTTACACAACAATGTGATCAGGAAATTTATAGAAGAGGAAACGTCAAAAGTTAGCATGCGTTCTATGGCAGAGATGGTCTAACTCTTCATCAATTTCCAGGTCTTCTCTTCTTTGGCACACAGCTAACCTGCATGTCTCATCCCCCTTGCCTCAGACCATGTGACTGGGTTGTGGCCCGAGGAATGTGAGTGGACCAATGTGTGGCACTACTTAGAACAGGCACCCAAACCTTCTGTGTCATTCTCCAAGGCCTCCCTTCCTTTCCCTGCCGGCTGGATGCAGAGAATCCAGTGGAGGCTTCTAGGCCCTCGGGGATGATAGAGCCACTGGAGCAAGCCCCTGCCTTGACCTCCACCACACTGGACTGTGATGTAAGCAAAAAATAAGCATTTATTTTGTTAAGTCACTGAGATTTGGGGTTTGTTACATCACTTAGTTCACCTCACTGATACACATGTTTTGACGTACTCAAACAGATCAGAGAAGAGCAACATTTAAAAAGTGTACAACTTCACTTATTTTCATTAGACTGGCAAAAATTGGTAAAGCAGGTCATCCCAAGATTTGTGGAAAGGGCTGGAGGTGTGTATGTGTGTGTGGTGATATAGGAGCTCCCAAGCCCTGCCTGTGGGATGTCACGCAGAGTGGTGTAACCTTGCTGGAAGCAATCTGGTGGTTTCTTACTAAAATTAAACATGTGGATATCCTATGATTCAGCAATTCTGCTCCTGGGAATATATCCCTTGGAAATTCTCATACAGGTCTATACAAAGAAGACATAGAAGCTACGAAATATTGTAATGGGGAGTCAGAGGCAATCTAATACCAGGAATGGTGTCCATCACGGAGGGAGTAAGTAAGTGAATGAGGAGGATACGTACAAGTCATGGAGACCTGTGCAGTGGCAAGACCACACATACACATAGCAACATGAATGGGCCTTAAAAGCAAAGTGAAAATGATGTAAATAAAAACATATGCATACAAAACAACAGTACATATTTTACAAAAATACACATAAAGAATCTACATTAAACACCTTAAAATGGTTGCCAACAGGGAGAATGAGTGTGGAAAGTGGGAGGGAGAAAAGAAAATGGAATTGAAAGAATGGCTTCACTTCCACAATACAGATGCTTCATTTCAAAAGCTTTCTGATAAGAGACTGAAGACCAGCAATCATAGATTTTCACTTCTGAAGCTTGGTTTCCTTTACCGAATCTGACTTCCGTGAGGTTATAACATATATCCTCATTTTTTTTAAAGCCCACGTTCAGCCTTCATTGCTCTTTTTCCAATTTCATAAGCTTCCCCTTTTCATCATCTGACCTCGTGCTTTTTCAACAACTAAACAGAAACATAAAAGAGGAACAGAATTACAAGATCCAATCTTAGTCCAAACAGCTTTTACTAAGAATATAAAACTACTTGCTTTTTACATATGTAATAAACGGAGGGAGAAAAGAATGAAATACATTATCCTGATATTTGTACAGTATTAGTAGTGACAAGTGTCCTAAATATATATAATGTACCACCACAGTAATTAGTGGGAAGCAAAATCAGTGGACCGGAAAAGGTAGCTCTAAACTGGATCTTAGTGAGTATTGTAAGTAAGCATACGACGAAGGAGCATCACACTGAGGAGGAAAGGAAACAAAGCAGAAGAAGCCACATAGCACAGAAACCACTCCGGTTCTCAGCTTTCGCCAGGTGGGTGTGTGGAAGCTCCACCCTGATTTTCAGCCTCACTGAGCTTTGCCATGACATCTGCTGGGCACACACTGATCTCCAGCAGCCTGGCCACCTGCCAGAGCAAAGCTGCTTGTCCCGAGCTCTGCCAAAGGCCGTGAATGCCATCTCCCTGCAGTTCACAAACCTGCAATGGGGGTGGGCTGGGGCTGGACACCTCTTGGCCTGGTGTATGGAGCTGGCCGAGGCTGCTTTTTTGACAAGTAGCCCGTAGTCACCGGACTCCCAATATCTTTTTTCTCCCACCACTCTTCTTCCTTTAGCCAAGCAGGTCCCAACATTCTGCCCTGCCTTTCCATCGCCTCCTTGGCATCCTTCTCAAAACTCTCTGCAACCTGGGCAACGGATTCAGTGGCCAATTTAAAATTTGGAGACATGTGACTCTAGGTAACCAGATAACTAGATAACTAAAGGTTCTGTCAAAAGTAGTATCTGTGTGGCTCTGGGTTTTCAACCGAATGCTCTGTGAGGGTTAGAACCACAGGAAGCACAGCTCTTTGGGCACATAGAGTGCCCCTCTTGTAGGTAGTCTGATGGAACAGCCTCTGCTTCCCTACAGGTAGGTGTGACTCTTAACAAAAGCCAAAAGGCCGTGGACTCTAAAAAAGGGCTCCCCACCTCCCTGCAATTAAGACTCAGATTAATTATCCCTGGACTCGCCACACATAGTCATTAAAATCTAAAACAGGCCCTGTGAGATCACATCAAATTTGATGAGTCATCATTTTCCTTATCATTTTGTTTATTTTTTATTAATCACCGAGCACATGAAAGGCTCCCCAGTTGCTGGTTCCTCTGACCCCAGGAGTTGCTTAATTTGGCTGGGCCTTGGATTCTGACCTGGGAGCTCACAGCTGGCCTCAGGTCTGGTTTGAGCAGAGAACCAGGAAGCGTCCAGGAGAGGAGCTTCTCTGCTGCATGAGCGAAGCTTGCCCCATGCCACAGGGTGAGGTGACTGGAGCAGGCTCTTAATTGCGGTGCTGGCTGTACCTGGGTGAACATTTCTTTCTTGGAGATAAGCAGAAGCCATAGAGTGTCAAAGGAGAGACCACTGCCTACTGGCATCTGAATCATATCTGGAGCATCCTGGGGCCTCTGGTCTTAAGCAGGCCTTGACGTCTGAAGCACACGAGGACTTCTTCCAGGATTGGAAAGAGAAGTTTGGAGTGACACTTGAGTTTCTGTAATGTCCCCCACCATCCTTGCCCCCTTTTTGTTGAGATAGTCGTTTATCCTTTAGTGCCTTCGAGTGATTTAACCCCATTGGATAAAACTGAGTAAAAAGAACCATGCTTGGGCCTGCCTCACAGAGGAAACTTGGAACAACCTCTGTGATCAAGTACTCTTGATGTCAAAATCTGTGCTTGTTTGAAAAGTGACTCTGCGTCTAGACATGCAGGATGTTTTGTTTTGTTTATTTTTGAACGTGAATATGTATATCATACATATAGAAATGTGTATAAAACATTTGCATACCAAATAAAGATTAGTATAAAATGAACACCAGGTAACCAACCCCAAGTTAAGAAACAGTGCTGTAGGATCTAAGAAACACGCCCTCTCCCTCCTGAGCATACCCCCTCCTATGCTTCTGATGTCGAAAGTAATCATTTCATTATTTTTCTTTACATTTTACTATTCATTTATGCCTCACTAAATAATATTGTTTACTTTAGCCTGTTTTGAACTTTGTATAAATGGAATAAAAATGTCAGTCTTCCTTATGACTTGCCTTTTTCACTCTACATCATTTGGAGAATCACGCATGTTGATGCCCATAGCATAATTGGTTCATTTTCATTGTTGTATATTGCTGTATAGGCCAATTTATTTATTTATTCTGTTGCTGGATGTTTAGGTTTTTTTTCTAGTTGGGGGCTATTTCAAACAATACTGCTATGGACATTCACATGTGTGTGCCAGATTTCGTCTAGATATGCCCCTGGGCATGCAATTACTGGTCATAGGGTACGCACAAACTCAACTCTACTAGTTAATGCTGGCCTGTTTTCCAGAATGGTGCCCCAATTTATATGCCCACTAGAAATACATGAGAATATCTGAGATCCAAGTTCTTGGTGCTGGTCAGATGATTTTTGGCAATTTGATGGCAGTGTAACAGTATCTCATTGTGGTTTAATTTGCATTTCATTAACAAGATTAAGCATCTTTTTATAGGTTTATTGGCCACTTGGGTTTTCTTTCTTATAAAGGGTCTGATCAATTCTTCTGTGTTCTTTATCTTCATTTTGATTCACAGAACTTTTTTATAATGTCTGGATCCTAGTGCTTTGTCAGTTTTGTGTTTTGTATTATTTTTTTCCCACTCTGTGGCTTGTCTCTTCACTCTCTTAACGGGTCTTTGGTTGAACACATTCTTAATTGTAATATACTCAAATTTACAAATCTTTTATTTACAATGAATGGTTGCTGTATCTGGTTTAAGAAATCCTTTTCTACCCTCTAATATGAAGATTTCCTTTTATATTACCTTGTAAATCCTAAGAGTTTTGCCCTTCACATATAATTTTTAAATCTTCCTGAATTGATTTTTGTGCATAGTGTGAAGAGAGGTTCTAATACCATTTTCACTCCTATGGCTACTCAATTATTCCGGCACTATTTATTGAAAAGTTTCTTTTTCCCCCCCTGAGCCAGGATATCACCTGTGTTGTATATCAAATGTTCATAGAGGTGTGGGTCTCTACTCAGTTCCATTGGTCTATTTGTCAGTCCTCGGACCAATACCACACAATCTTAATTACTTCAGCTTTATAATAAGTATTATATCTGGTAGAGCCAGTCCTCCTACCTTATTTTTCTTTTTTAAGAGTGGCTACTCTTGGCCCTTGGCACTATCATATAAATTTAGAGCTGGCTTGTCAAGTTTCCACAAAAACCTGTTGGGATTTTAATTGGGATTTTACTGAGTCTATAAATCAATTTGAAGAGATGTGACATCTTTACAATATTGAGTCCTCCAATCCATGAAGTGGTATGTTTCTCCATTTATTTAGGATTTCTTTAATGTCTTTCAATAAAATTTTATAATTTTCTCCGTTAATCTCTTGTACATATTTTGTTGGATTTATTCCTAGGTACTTCACATTTTTTAATGCTATTCTGAGTGAAGACTGTTTTAAATTTTATTTTATAACTGTCACCTGTTAGAAATTAATTTAATTTTTATATTGATTTTATATCCAGAAACTTTGCTGAACTCTTGTATTAATTCTAGTAATTTATTTATAAATTATTTTTTATTTTCTCTCTATATATATCATTACTATATCATCTGCTTATAATAATAGTTTTATCTTTTTTCTTTCCAATCTTTATATCTTTTATTTTTTTTACCTACTGTGCTGTCCAAAACCCATAGTAGTGTTACAGGGTTCTTTGTTCTTCTTGCATGCAGTGAAGAATCAAAGGTCTGCAAGCTGATTAATATGCAAACAGGGTTTATTAGCAATACATTTTCAGGGAAGAGAATGGGCCTAGCCAACATGGGGGAGAGGAAGAGAGGGAGAGAGAGAGAGAGAGAAAGGGGGAGAAAGGGAGAGACAGGGAGGGCCAGAGAGCTCAAGGGCCAGGGAGAGAGAGAGAGAGAGAGAGAGAGAGAGAGAGAGAGAGAGAGAAAGAAAGCTCTTGTCCCAAAGACTTATAGTTTGCTTCGTCAGGTGAGGGAGTTACATATTGCTTTGGTGGGACAAGTGGTGCATGCTCTTCCACGGGAGGGCGTGACCTCCTAAGATGGGTGGAGGTCTGTTGACTCAGATCCTTACCTTGCTCCAGACCACCTCTGGTCATCAGTTGTGCTAAAAACTGGCTGGAGGCAGTTAATCAAAGCTAGTTATGAGTTTCTTCTGTAGGCACTATGGACCCCCTCCCCCCTACATTTTCTAACTTCTACTTAACTGTAGAATATTGAATAAAGTTGGTAATCGTTAGCATTCTGGTCTTTGTCCTCAAGTCTAAAGGAAAGCTTTTAAATGTATCATGCTTAAGTATGATGTTTGTTGAAGATTTTGTAGATAATCCTTAACGCATTAAGGAAGTCCATTCTACTCTCAGTTTGCCAAGAGTTGTTTTTATTGTGAATAGATGTTGAATTTGAGTTTTCTCTATATATCTATTGAATGGATCAGAAGGTCCTTTAATATGTAAATGTAATGATTTACATTAATTGATTTTTAAATGTTAAATTTATTTAACATTCCTGGGATAAACTGACTTTGATCATAGTGTAATTACTGAAAGAATAGGCTCTTGAGTTAGACCACTTGAGTCAGACCTATGAAACCTGGCTATCCTACTATCTAGCAGTGTGACGTGGGCAAGTTGTTTAACCTCTCTGTACCTCAGTCTCCTCATATGTTGAAATGAGGATAATAATAGTACCTAACTCACAGAACTACTGTAAGCTTTAGTAATATGTCCAAAATGCTTAAACCAGTGCCTAGAACATAGTAGGTGCCATATAAGTGCTTGCTATTTTTTGACTGGACAATAATTTATTTAGGATTTTTGTACTTGTGTTGCTGAGTGATTTTAGCTTGTAATTTTTCTTTCTCATAAATGACTTTGGTATTATGATTTTTGCTAAACATGTAAAATTAATTGAGGGGGTGTTTTCTCTTTTTCTGTTCTCTGAGTTTGTGTAAAATTAGAACTAATGATTTTTCGAATATATGTTAGAACTCACTTGTGAAGCCATCTGCTCTAATGGATTTGTGTGGGAACAATTTTCAATTTAAACTCTTTGATGGTTATAGTTCTCTTCAGGTTTTCTATCTATTGTATATTTACTTAGGACCTTGTAAATCTAAAATTTCAATACATTGACATAAAGTTATTCATAATGTCTTATTATCTTTTAAATGTCTGCAGCATCTGCTATGAGGTTCCTTTTTTCATTCCTGACATTGAATATATGTGCTTTCTCTATTTTTTTCTTGATCATTCTAAACAAAAATTTGTGAATTTTATTAGTCTTTTAAGGAAGCCAACTTTTGGGCCTTGTTTATCCTCCCTATGGAATCTTAGCTTTTTATATTATTAATTTCCGCTCTGTATTATTTTTTCTTTCTACTTATGTCTATTTTGCTGTTCTTTTCTTAACTTCATAAGCTCATTAACTTTCAGTCTTTCTATACACATTTGAGAAACAGAGTTCCCTTTAAATACTGTTCAACCCATAAATTTTGCTATGCAGCATTTTTTTTTTATTATTGAGTTCAAAAAGTTTTCTAATTTCCATTATGATTTCTTCTTTGACCCATGGGTTATTCATTAGTGTGTTTCTTAATTTCCAGACAAATAAGGGTGTTCTAGTTATATTTTAATTTTTACTATTAGCTTAAATGCATTGGTCGAAGAATATACTCTATGTAATTTCATTCCTTTGAGATATGTTGAGGCCTGTTTAATGGGCTAGTATTGTAATATTTAATGGCCTCTGTGTTCTTGAAATAAATGCGTAGGTGTTGGATGTAATATTTTATGCATATCCATTCAGTCAAGTTGATTAATCCTGCTGTTCAGAGTGTAGGAAAATAGTCAATATTATTGTAATAACTTTGTGTGGTGCCAAATGGTTACTAGACTTATTGTAGTGATCACATCATAAGAAATATGAATGTTGTGTCACTAGTTATATACCTGAAACTAATATAATATTGTATGTCAACTATATTTTAACAACAAAAATCTTGCTGTTACATATTTTACTGATGTTTTTGTCTTTTTAACTGTTCATAAATGACCTTATTTTATGCTTTTATTTGTTCTGACAGGTCTGTGACTCTTTTTATCTCAGTTTTGCCTTCTTCTGAATTGCTGGTTTTTGATCATTCCATTTCCCCTCTACTAATTTGGAAGTTAATGCAGTTTGATTATATTATTTCTGGGGTGTCTAAAATTGGAGTGTAGGTATTTCACTTTGGACCCCATGAAGCACCGGTGAGTGAATGAGAAAATCAGATGGAGAAAGAAAGCCAATGCAGGCTACATTGATGAACCAGTTACTGCTGTGGGAAGCTGGGGCTCAATCCAGCTGGGAACGTCTGGGAGAATTTGGAGAACATGTTTCAGCATTCCTATCCCAGGTGCAAGGAGGCTGGTATTTTCATTCAGCAACTCTGATCTGTCATTGGGTGAGGGCCTGAGAATAGCTGCATTAACTCCCAGCTTTACTGGCCTGTCCTATGTGGAGGCAGGATATACTCCTGCAACCAGAGATATCCCTCAGGCAGAGTCCCAGGTGCTTGCAGTAGGACAATATTAACATATGTAGGCATGGTACAAGCTGAGGGAATATGGGCAGGGCACCATCATCTGCTTAGAATTACAATATGCACAGCTAACTTATCTAAGTCTGAAGATAATCAATATTTTACCCTTCCTGGATACTATAAAGATCTAGAACTCTTCAACTCCATGTATTCACCATCCCCTGATATTTATAGGCTATTGTTATTGTGTATTTTCATTCCATCTTGCTTATTTTTAACCACATATTGCATTATTTTTTAAATGTCCATTAGAATTACCCACATACTAGCCTGCTTATTTGTTCTTTATTCTTTCTTGCATCTCAGACCTTCCATTTGGGTCCACATTCCTTTTGTCTGAAATACGTTATTTAGGATTTCCATTAAAGAGGACCTACTAATGGCAAGTACCCTGCCCCCTTTTTTTGGCTGAAAATGCCTTTATTTTGTCCTGATTCTTGACAGACTTTTCCTGGTTATATAACTCTATGTTTACAGGTATTTAGTTTAGCACATTGATGATATTGTTCTCCTGTCTTCTCCCTGCAAAGTCAGCTCTCAGTGTAATTGTCATTCTCCAAAGATAACCGGTGTTTTTATCTCTGGATGTTTTCAATATCTTCTCATAGTCTTTGGTGTTTTCTGGATGTTTTTAATATTTTCTCACAGTCTTTCCTGTTCTGTAGTTTTATCAGTAAAATGTCCAGGAGTAGGCTGCATTTTACATACCTTGCTTAGGAGTCACTGGACTTCTAAATGTAATCTTTCATAGAATTGTTACAAGGATTAAAATAAGTGCTCAAAAATATTACTTATTATTGATATCTGTGCCAGTTATGAATTCATTGCTTTACATCTCCAGCCCATCTGTCTGTATTTTGTAATGTGAGAGCTGGACTCTGCAAACCCAATTAATTCTCCTTTGCCAGCTACCTCTATGGTAGGTTCTGTCAATAGGGGGTGCTGGAGGGACACTCAAGGCTTGAGGAAGCCGAAAGGATTTGTTTGGCTTTGTGACCTGCCTCCGCCCCCCCCTGGTCGTGGTCTTGCAATACTGTAAACAGTCTTGAGGAATGATTGTCTTCACTGAGCTAGTGGCTCAATGTGTGGCTCATCCTTGCAGTGGCATTTCCTGGGTTCCTGAGGTGGTGAGCATTCCTGCAGCAGCTGTCCTTTTTCATCAGAGCAGTGACTGTCTGTTCTATGAGCCCATACCCTAAATTTCTAAGTTTTTCCTTGTTCTATCATCTCCAGAAGTTTTCTGCATCTGCCACCTCTGTTACACCTTAGAGTTCTCTTTTAGCCTCTTAGTAGTTAACCATTTTTTTAAACTTACTTAATAATTTCTTATATAAATTTTAATTACATTTTTCCAGTTCAAATTACTAGTGTGATTTCTGTCTCTGGACTAGACTCTACAATATAGTATTGTTCATCAGTGTTGGAATCTTTTCAAATTTTACTCTGATCCGTTCTATTTCTCCTCTACACTGGAGACTCCAATTTGACATATGTTAGACATTTTCACTCCATACTCTATGACTCTTAGCTTTCTCTTTTCTATTTATTTCTTTTTCTTTCTCTGCTGCATTTTGGAGAATTTCTTTAGCCTATTTTTCAATTTACAAATTTTCTTTTTAATTGTGTTTATATATGTGTGTGTGTGTGTATCATATATTATATGACATCTATCTCTATATATCAGCATTTTTAGTGGTTTTCAGGAAGAGGTTATGTCTTAAGAGCTAGTCAGACATATTACTGGAAACTGATATGTTAGATGTGGTATTTTTTTCTAAACAACGTAAGCAATTTTTATATTTTGGGTTTGTATAGTATATTCTAGAAACTGATTTGATCTAGAAATCTCTGGAGTCTAGAGTATGGTGTTTCGGGAAAGAATGACATACTACCTTGATCTTTTGTGCAGTAAACATAGTAGAACTATTTTCTCATGAGGTCATGACCTGAGATAAGGAACCAAATGCTTTACCAGGAGCCCACATGGGAAGAGCAGCCACCAGGGAACCATACTCCCAGGCTATATGGGAATGGTACGCTTTCTTTTCTTCTTTCATTTCTCCTTTCTCTTCTTTCTTCCCTCCTTCTTTCCTTCTTGCTTTTTATTTCTTCTTGTATATGTGCATTCATACATTCATAATCATAATGAACATTCATGTAAGCGTGGGTGGAAGGCCATTAAGAGGGAGCAGATTTCTGTCTATAGTGAAATCTGATTCTGACTACAAATCTTGATGCCTTCTGAAAAGGGTGGAAAAATTAATGATCGAGGAGGGGACAAAGGGTATTACAATATCAAGGTCATATATAAGCTATGTAACTACTATTTTTAAAGTTCCCTGTTAAATTGACACATAAATGGGAATAGGGTACTTTTCCCAAGGTAAGGATTCAACGTAAGGGAAGCCACAATTTAAATTTCTCACTGAATTGAACAGAGAACTTGGAACAAAACGATACTATTGAATGAAACCAAAATGTCATCCCAATATATGTCACTGGCATTCTGATTAGTTTGAATGAAAGGCACTTAATAAAGAATAGATACAAGAAGGATACTCTGACCCTCCTTTTTCTTCCTTAAAGAATGAGATAACATTCCCGTATGAAAGGTACCCTCCCTGCACCAGGAAGAAGGAAGACATTCTTGTCACCAGAAATGGGGAAAGCTGTAAAACAAATGTTGTTAAACTGTCTTATCTTCCTAATTACTTCTTTACCATTTATTATCCCCAGCCCAAACCCCTTTGTCTTGTTAATTCTTCACAAATGTATTTTTTCTTTATCTAAGAGGTACAAAAGCTTCCTGTTTTGGTCACATCTTTGGGTCTTCATTCTCAGGTGAAGAATCTCACGTACACACAAAAAATTAATTGAATTGGTATGCTTTTCTCCCGTTATGTGACATAAGTGTTATGTCGGTTTAATTCTTAGACCCAGCCAGAGGCTCTAAGAAGATAGAGGAGAATCCCCCCCCATATACTATTATCCCTATTTTACACATCAAAACTGAGGCTTAAGCATCTCAAAAGTTAGTTTTCCTAACTGCCATTTCCATACAAATTGTTGGTGGCAAATCAGGATGGCAATGTAAGTCTTTTGACTTTGAGTTCTTGATGCTTCCTGTTGTACAGGGCAGTCCGGAGAAGCAGGAAGTGTCAGCATTGCAGCAGAAGTGCCTTGGAACTTTCACAGAGACACATTGTTTTGATTCTACATCCTTCAAGTCTGTGGTTTGGCTTTTGAAAATCAAACAGCAGCAGTGACCTGAAACAATTTTCCTGTCCTATCTAAACTCTTGCAATGGGTGCTCTTAATACCACACATGTATCTTTATTCCCTCCACCACCACTTACTGGGAAGGGCCAATGACTGACCCAGCCTGGAACAGGTAGATTCTCTCTCTAAGGAATCTGTGCTGGCAGGACCTAGTCAGCCAGCTGTGAGGAGATGAGTTAGAAGGTTCTGGTATTTCGGGTGCAGAGGCCACCATTTAGAATAGCCAAAATGGAGCCATATGTAGTAGATGAGCAAGAGAGAGAGAGAGAGAGAGAGAGAGAGAGAGAGAGAGAGAGAGAAATTAGATGCCTAATGATGTTTTGGTTCATGGGACACAGTTAGATAGCCTGCAATTTGTTTCCATTGTATTCTCCTTTTAATAATTCCCTTTTTACTTGGGGTTCTTTGAATAAATTTCTGTGCCTTGTAACTTACTAAGTCATCACCCATAGAATACTGGGTACTCACTACAATTGCATTTGGTGCAACTGACAACAGTCTACTAATCAACCAGTGTTTTGAACACCTACTAGGTAGACCAACCTATAAAATTGTATAGAGCATATAAAATGTATTATATATGTTGGATTGAGGTTTGCAAAACAAGTTATTTACTAGTAGGGACAGGATTATGACTGCACGTGTGAGACTGATAAGAGAGAAGTAAAAAACATGTTTTTGTGTGAATCTGAGCATAACAAAATTGAGTGATAAGCACCTTTACCTAAACAACTTCTGGTTATCACCTAAGAGGTAAAAAACTCTGGCAAACAACTTCTGGTTATCACCTAAGAAGTAAACAAGTCCAAGGAAAAGAGGACAAAAGCAGAACTCCAGAGCGATGCTGGGAGCAGTCTGGACACTCGGCTAAGACCCTCCAGGAGCCTCTGGATGAGACACTATCCTACAGAGTCCTCTGCGAGTGGCAAGCCGCCACACGGGACTCTCCGAAGTTCTCCTTGCAAGACCAGCTTGCCTCAGACCTGACGTGGGCCCAGTCACCTCTCCTGGACCAGGGACCTTCACCACCTCAATTCACTCTGGGACTTGGTTCTTTATTAAATTCTATTCTACTCTGTATAACCTTCTGTGCTTACCAGAGCATTGGCCTCTGGAGGGACATTGGCTCCCAAATAAAGCTATTACTCTATGTGAACCTTTGTGACAGGACTTTGTTCCCCACTCGCGTCACAACTACCACGCAGGGACGTAGGGCCCTGATGAGGGGTTAATGTCCTCTTGACTTTCAGGAAGTGACTGAAGTTAGCAACTGCCCTTCCAGGCACTCGCAACAGAGGGGCAATAGGGGATATAAGGAGAACTGAGCCACGGTCTGAGCTTAAAGAGCTGGTGGTTCAGCCTGTCATACTTGCAAAATTTAGTTTGGGAAGTGAAATTAGCACAGACAAAACTGGGAACAAGTACGTGACTCTACAGAATCAAGTGCTTGGCTAGGTGGCATTAATTCTAAGGGAAATGAGTTCATAAAAGGAAATTTAAGGAGTTCTTATAAGAAATAGAGGGCTTACAGTTCACTTTGAAAGAACTGTCAGGATTTGTATTGACTGAAAGGAGCGGGGAGGCTTGCGGGGACGTGCTTGCCAAATGCTGAGAGATGGCAGTGGTGGGAGAAGCTGCAGACGAATAGGGAGGAGATGGAGGGATATGTGGGGCACGAGGAGAGAATTACAGACTACGGCTGGCATAGATGTTACAGGAAGCCTCATCAGGTTTTTTTAGATTGCTCTTTGGCCTTGCCTTTTTCCAGACTTCATCTGAGATTCCTTCTTTAACCAACATTCCTCAGCCCTGAACACATTTCCTGTCCTCCTCTTTACCCTCTTTAATTTTCTTTCTTGAACATATTTAGATTTAAACCATTCTTTGTGGCTCTCTTTCCTGGGAGAACCACTGAAAGAAGAGAAGAAGAATGGTGCTGTGGGGAGATGATGCACCTCTCTGAACTTAGTGGTTCTTCTAAGAATTAAATAATTTCCCTGATGAGCCCAGTTGATTTCTCCCACCTAGAATCCCTTACAAACTGAACTTCACCCCTTGGCCAACCTTGTGTGCAGCTCATGGCCCTTCCCTTGCTTTTCCTAGGTTCCCTTCCCCAGAAATTTCATCATTTCCTACAATAGCCAAAACAGTTTTGGTGTATTTTTCTTAGTTAGCGTTTAACCAAACATCTGTTTCTAAGGGGTGGGCTGACCTGACAGAAGAAAAGCTGACAGCCTGAAAGTCAGGAAGACAATTTCGGCTGGGTGACTTCCCCGGCTTCTGGAGAAAGGGAAGTAGAGCAGTGGACAGGTGACATAAGAGTGGGACACAATGGAATCTGGCTTCACCTCCAAGGAGACTTATCTGAGTCATTTTAACCCTCGAGATTACCTAGAAAAATATTACAGCTTTGGGTCCTCGCCTTCTGCAGAAAACCAGATTCTTAGGCTCCTTCTGAAAAATCTTTTCAAGATATTCTGCCTAGGTAAGTTTGTCGGCTGTCTGTGTTTCCTGCCCATCCCTGACCCCAAATGTGAGTCATCTAGATGGGGTCTCACGGCACGACTGGGTTTTTGGAGTTACTGTTACTTGACAGCCCTTTGGCATCACCTGTTTATTTAACTAGGATAAAAACTAATGTTTGTATGGGTATTTTATAGTTTACAAAGTGCTTGTTTTATATGTATTATCTTGTTTCATAATACAAAGGGGAAACCAGAGGTTGGGAGTCCTGCCCTTGATTCTATATCGATTTGCTAGGTGACCAGTGCCAACTTTTTAACCCTCGTGATGGGTCACTTAGCAAAAGGAGATTTTAATACTTATTCTGTTCCTAACTCAAAGGAATGTTGTGAATATGCCTCAGACTTCCCAACATATGAAGAATTGGATGCTTTTTGGATAAAGACATTATATAAGTTCAATTATTTTTTAAAAAAATTAACTTTCCCCAAAAGTATTCTTTAATAGTTTTGACATTCGCTGTGTAGCAATCTTTCTGGTCTGTTCACCAGATGTAGATTACTTTGTCTTTCTCCTAGACCTAAAAATATCCTAGCAGCATGCCTTCACCCTAGATTAGGGAATAGAAAATGGAAAGCTGTTTTAAAAGAAGACTTTGACAGAAGAAGAGTGAGCAGCGCTGGTCCATTAGCATGAGAGGGATGGTCTGTCCTCGGGGCTCTCCTTGGGGCTCTCCATCACAGTCCTGGCAAAGACAGTGCAAATCAGCTCTATCTGCCACCACATAATGCGTGACTCCCCTTCCCCATTTCTTCCTCTAAACCAGATGGTGTGAGGGGAGATCTCCTGATTGACATCGGCTCTGGTCCCACCATCTATCAGCTCCTTTCTGCTTGTGAATCCTTCAAGGAGATCATTGCTACTGACTACAGTGACCAGAACCTTCAGGAGCTGGAGAAGTGGCTGAAGAAGGAGCCAGGGGCCTTCGACTGGTCACCAGTGATGGCCTATGTGTGTGAGCTCGAAGGGAACAGGTAGAGAAACTGGGGTTTACTTCTGGGCTTTCTGAGGGTACTTGAGTGACAGTTTGTTTTTCAGAACCAAAAATTATCCTTTGAGTCCAACTTGAAAAGTAAAGGAGACAGAAAGAGAGAGACCAAAGAGAAATCCAAGTGGAGAATGAGAGAGCAAGAAGGAGATAGATGTGTGTGAGCATGAGCGCGTGCATGCACACGCACACCAGAGCAACAGTAGAGACAGGGAGAGAGTTGAAGAGATGGACATGGAACCAAGAGGGATAGATGCAAAAGTTTTCCAGAACTGTGTGTGGGTTCAGTGTGAGGGCCAGGTACATTAGGACCTCGTTTTAGGACAACTTCAAGAGGCAAAACCAGATCCTCACTAGCAGCTTTTGAGTGTCAGTGTTTGTTCCCTGACTGCCATTTTGTTGCTAGCCATCCAAGCGAAAGAATTCTGCTGTAAGGGTGGTGAATGCTGACACCACCAGATACAACAAAAGACAACTATATTTTTAAAATGAGTTTAGCAGCATAAAGGAATTATTGGAAAATAACTTGTTACTCACCATCTATTAGAGCTTTACATACTCACAACTAATGACCCAAATCTGATACTACCCTATCTACAAGTAAACTTATGCAAACACATCTAGTTTAAATTATTATTTCTCCCCACATGAGAAATTGGCAATAGCTTACCAGCCAGAGGTGACCAGTTCTGCATTTCACTGTCATTCTTTTGTCCTGCTGTACCTCCAACTCTCCTGCCTATCTAAACATCAGCTCTTCGGGCATCACGTCTTTGCTGGTAGGCATACTGCCATTCACCCACAGAATTTTTTGCAAACTGTATGAAAAGACGACTTTAGTGTTTCCTAGGATCCTGCTAGCCCTGTCTGCTGCTTCTTATGTGATCAGTTATATTAGATTGGTGCAAAAGTAATTGCTGTTTTTGCAATTGTTTTTAACCCTTTAAACCTCAATTACTTTTGCACCAACCTAATACTTATTTTTTGTCCCCCTGCTCTTTTTTCTTTTTTGTACATTTTTCTTGTCTTCCCACTGCCTTTACCAAGGATTTAATTTTCACATAAAATCTTTCTCTCCTTTCCCCATATTCCTATATTTTCCCCTTTGATCATATACTGCACACTGTGTGTTGCACAACATACTCTGTCTTTCCTTTACTTGTCTTTTCAAGCAAAGCATATATATTTTTGATTAACATGATGGGAAAACATATATATTTTTTATTAACATATCCCGTGATTTGGTCAGGAAAGGGCTCTGATTTCCTGATAAGACAATGCCCCTCAAGAGACAAGTGCTAACACTTTTGGCTCATGGTTAAAGGAGCTAGCATTTGATCATTCATTTAACAAATTTATATTGATCACCTATGATGTGCCACAGTACTAGCTACTGGGATAGAATGGTAAATAAGACAGAGGAGGCCCCTTGTCCCCCAAAGCTTACATCAGGGAATGCAGGCAAGTGCCAGATCATTTGGGGCATCAAGGCCAAGTGAAAGATTGTGAACTTCAAGTGTAACAAGAATGCATTCGAGGTATAACCAAGAGAGTGATGTGACCCAGTTTACATTTACAAAGATTTCTCTGACTACAGTGTGGAGAATGGATTAGAGGGGTTTAGAGGAGAATGAGAGATGCCCCAAATCGAGCTATGATCTTCCCCAAATCTGCTCCATTTCCCTGAATCTGCTCATGTTCTCATCTCCTTGAATGGCACCATCATATAATTAATTGGATAAACCACACGCCTAGAAGCCAACCTTGTCATCTCCCTCTCAGTCATGTTCTAAAACCAGCACCAAGTTCTATCCGTTTTACTTTCTAAGTTTCTCTTGAACCGTATCTTTCTTCCCATATTTTTCATCACCTTGCTCCAAGCTACCATCCATTCCCTCTTAACTGGCCTTCTACCTCCACTGTCATTCCAATATAATTAAATCAAAATATAAATCTGGTCACATTGCTGCCTTCCTTAGTACTCTTTAATGACTTCCCATTGCTTTCAGGATATAAAGCAAAATTCTTAATGTGGTCCACAAAGCCTTGCTCCGTCTGGCACCTGCTGAGCCCCTTTGCCTCACTTTCTGCCATGCCCTGTTTTGCTTTGTGAGATCCAGCTCATTGGCATTCTCCTCTCCAACTTTCCTCCCACCACATGGCCTTTGCATGTGAGGCGTCGCAAGTACGTGCCTTTACACTTGCTATTTCCTCTTACTGGAATAGCCTCCTCCCCTTCCTCTTCTCTTTGGCCTGATTAACTCCTACTTATTTATCCTCTCTATCTCTGCTTACCTGACCCCTTTTTGGAGGAATTTTCCCTGATACTCTAGACCAAGTCAAGTCCCAACATTTCTCCATCAGAGCCATGTCCCTCCTCTCCCTAGCATTTACCACAACTTTAACTTTTCATTTTTGTGGATGATCGTTGGATTAATTCTTTCTCCCCCACAAAACTGTATGCTCCATGAGGATGAGATCTGTTTCTCGTTTGTTCCACCCTGGGGTCCCATTACCCAGCACTCTTACTGGCACATAACAGAGGTTCAAAAAATATTTGTAAAATAAATGACTGCATGCATTTTGCTTTCTAGACTCTCCCTCCTAGAATGTCTTTTACCTAATTTATCTGTGGCCTGTACCAAAGGGTTACCAACCATTATTCCTTGCTCTTAGAATTCTTACATTGACATCCAAGCTTATTTAGTTTTTTTTTATTTCCATTACACGTTTTGATGGTTCTCCCTCAGGAGGCCCAGCTGGAACCTCTGGGGATGGGGTTTGGGGGAGGTGAGTGTAATCGAAAAAAAGCCTGTCTGGGGGATTCTGATCTACCACCTGCCTAGGAGGCACAGGGCAAGAGAAAGCTCCTCTAAATTTCGGGATAATTACCTGGGATATGGAAAGACATTCTTCAAAGTGTTCTTCCCAGGCGTGCTACTCTTTATCCTTCCATTCCTCCCCCCCTCCCCTGATCCCTCAGGCTTTTATAGATAGCATATTTATAGAGGAAATAGCTGCCTTTTTTGTATATTGATTCATTTGAAAGAGTAGATCTTTAGAACTAAAGAAATGGCCACACTGCTGTTAGCTTTCTGTAAAACTGCATAACAGTTTTCTAGTGTGTGTTTTACCTACCCCTTGAGCTAAATGTGAGGCTGAGTGGTAATTGCCTGTGTCTCCAGGCAAGTCCATTTCCCTGTGGGTGAACATGCAGTCCCCGAGAAGCCCTGAGGTGTAATCTTTACACAGCTGCCTTGGCAACTGGGTTCACCAATGTTTGCTACACGTCCAAGGACAAGCAGGTATCCACAACGGTGGGTGTTTCTAACAAATTTCCCTCTCAAATTGGCACATTCTCTGTGAGCTTTCTAGACTTCACAGTGTGTCTCACAGTTTGGGAACAATTTCCATCATCATCTGACTGGCAAGTACTAGTTCTGTGATAACTTGTGTCTTTAAATAGCTTAAAAAACGATAGGGCCCAGAGTTCCAACCTGCTTCTGATGTAGTCACTTAAATAAGTACATATCCCCAAAATATTCCCAGTATAGAAGATCATCCTTAAACACATTCAAAAGGACACTCTACTGTCGCCTCTTTAGCTTTATGTGTACACTTAAGTTATCCACATGTGCAGATAGGTTATTTGAATTGTTTCTAGTCTAGATTAATTTATCTATTCAAATCCATGTTTCACACAAACTTCCATAATGTTGAATTATTATTTTTTATTCTTAAAACGTTCTGTCAAATTACCCAATTTCTATCAGGCTGGATGGCAGCTTTGTAAATGATCACTCTACTTTTAGAATGACTCACTTTCCAGTTTTGCCGTAACTGAGTTGGAAAAAATCCCAGGACCTGGGATTTTCAGCGAGAAAACCAGAAAAGTCCAGACCAATCAGGACAAATTGGCTACACTATTACCATTTTTACCCTTGATAGGGAAGCAGGTAGAGCTAATTAAAAGTAATTATTATTTCTTGTATATACCAGTTTATTGGTTGTTAGTAATTCCCTGAAAACTAATACCTTGCTAAGCTTTTTCTCTCTTTCTCAATCTCTCTCTCCCTCTCTCTCTCTTTAATATAACAACTTTACTGAGATAAAATTCACATAACATACAATTCACCCATTTAAAATGTGCAGTTCAATAGTTCTTATTATATTCATGGAGTTGTGCAATCTTCGCCACAATCTTAGAACATTTTCACAACTCCCTACACAAACCCTGTACCCGTTAGTACCCACTCCCATTTCCCCTTTCCTCTCAACACCTAGCAATCACTGGTCTGCTTTCAGTCTCTATAGTTTTGCCTTTTCTGGACATTTTGTATAAATGGAATCATACAATATGTGGCCTTTTGTGTCTGGCTTCTTTCACTGAGCATAATGTTTTCAAGGTTCTTCCATGTTGTGGCATGTATCGTTCCTTTTTATTACCGAATTATATTTCATTGTATAGATATACTACATTTTATTCAAAAGTTGATGGACATTTGGGTTGTTTCCATCTTTTGGCTATTATGAATAATGTTGCTATACATACACACAGTTTTTGTGTGAGCATATGTTTTCATTTATCTTGGGTAAAAACATATGAGTAGACTTCCTAGGTCACATGGTAATTCTATGTTTGAGGAACTTTCAGACTATTTTCCAAAGTAGTTGGACCATTTTACATTCTCATCAACAGTGTGTGTAGGTACTGTTTCTCCACATCCTTTTCTTTTTTCTTTAAATTAAAGTTTATTGGGGAGACAATTGTTAGTAAAGTTACATAGATTTCAGGTGTACAATTCTGTATTACATCATCTATAAATCACATTGTGTGTTCACCAACCAGTCACTTCTCCTTCCATCACCATATATTTGATCCCCTTTACCCTCATCTACCACCCCCCGACCCCCTTACCCTCTGGTAACCACCAAACTATTGTCTGCGTCTGTGAGTTTCTGTTTCTCATTTGTTTGTCTTGTTCTTTTGTTGTTTTTGGTTTATATAACACATATCAGTGAAGTCATATGGTTTTCTGCTTTTTCTGTCTGACTTATTTCGCTTAGCATTATAATCTCAAGATCCATCCATGTTGTCACAAATTGTCCTATTTCATCTTTTCTTACTGCCGAATAGTATTCCATTGTATATATATACCACAACTTCTTTATCCATTCATCTATCGAAGGACATTTTGGTTGTTTCCATGTCTTGGCTACCATAAATAAAGCTGCAATGAACTTTGGAGCACACATGTTTTATGGATAAATGTTTTCAGATTTTTTGGGTAGATACCTGGGAGTGGGATTGCTGGGTCATATGGTAATTCTATTCGTAATTTTTTGAGGAACCTCCACACTGCCTTCCATAACGGCTGCACCAGTCTGCATTCCCACCAACAGTGTATGAGGGTTCCTTTATCTCCACAGCCTCTCCAACACTTGTTACTATTGGTCTTGTTGATGATGGCCATTCTAACTGGGGTGAGGTGATATCTCATTGTGGTTTTTATTTGCATTTCTCTGATGATTAGTGATGTTGAGCATTTTTTCATATGTCTATTTACCATTTGTATGTCCTCTTTGGAGAAATGTCTCTTCAGGTCCTCTGCCCATTTTTCAATTGGGTTGTTTGTTTTTTTGTTGTTGAGTTGCATGAGTTCCTTGTATATTTTGGATATTAGCCCCTTATTGGAGGCACTGTTTGCAAAAATCTTCTCCCATTCAGTTGTTTGCCTCTTTATTTTGTCTATGGTTTCTTTTGCTGTGCAGAAGTTTTTAAGTTTGATATAGTTCCATTCATTTATTTTAGCTTTTTCTCCACATCCTTTTCCACACTTATTATCTGTCTTCTTTATTATAGCCACACTAGTGAATGTGAAATGGTATCTCGTAGTTTGATTTGCATGTCTCTGATGGCCAAAGATGGTGAGCATCTTTTCATATGCTTATTGCTAAGCTTGTGAAATGGAAAATTATAATAAACATAAAGGATATTTGTAAAAACTGATTATATGCACTAGGTTTAAGATTTTAACTAAATATTTAAATAGGTATCCACAAATAATTGCTATTATCTCAAATTGTTCTACCTGGAAGTAAATCTCCAAGTTTTATTTAAACCATTGACTTTTTGTCATAACCAGAAAATGGTCCCAGAACAGGCTCTCACCTGTTCTGATGTTGGGCCATCCTCTGCTCTCTTCAAGCCTTGTTGCCCAAGTGGCTGTTTTCTCCTGGAGCCAAGGGACTATGTGTTTCCTGAATGTAAGCCTGGATTTGTACCCCCAGTGTTTTGTTGATTAACTTCCTCAAAAGGCTAGATACTCAGTCATCACTCCTATTATCTGGTTCTATGGCCTTTATGGGCACTTTACACATTCATGTCTTCCCTTTCTCTTACCTCTCTGATTTAATGCTCGTTCTTTCTCCTTTGTCTGTTTCTCCAGTTTGTCTTGTGCATTCTATGTTTGTTTAATTTTGTTCATTTGTCAGTTTGTTCCTTCATTCCTTCCCTAAGAAATTCCAAAAGGATCCATGGCACTCTGTTCCATCTCCTGCCCTTGCCTTCTCTGCTCCTTTCATTAACTGATTTTCTCTCAAGGAACCCCATTGATTTGGCAGAAAAGGATAGGCTTCCCAGCAAGGCTACCAAAACAATCTCTTTCAGAAAACACACTCTCTGCAGTGTATTTTGGAGCCTGAGAATGCAAACCTGAAGTTTTTCTCTCTCTAGAGGGGCCCTGGCCACCGCTGTGTGGTAGTGCTCAACAATTTCTGAAAATGTGTGCGGACGACCTCACTCCCTTCATTGATCAGCAGCTACTAAAAATACCACATCAGCATTTGAAACCCACGATTACCTGATCTGTATGGGTCAAATGGCCACTGCCTTGCACTTTGGCAGAGGACAAGGCTAACAATAATTAATGATAATAAATGGGCCAGGCACTATCATAAGCAGTGAAAGAAGAGTAATTTCAGGGGGGCAGTCCAGTATAAAAGCAGGCAGCTAGGTATTTTTATTATCATTTCCATGTTATTATTCACTTTATAAAGAGATCTAAACCAGCACAGGATAATGTGGTCACATTCAGATGCCAAAGTGGTCCCTCATTTCTTCTTTCTCTGCCTTTACGATGGGGATGCCACTAAGGATATAACATTTGTGACAATATACTCATTTTCAGCCCTGACCAAAATGACCTGGGGTTGCCATGAGTGGGGTAGCAAGCTGTTTATTGGTTTTTGCATTTCAGAATGAAGAGGACAGAGAAAGAGGAGAAGTTGAGGCGGGTGGTCAAGCAGGTCCTGAAGTGTGATGTGACTCAGAGGCGGCCGCTGGGTGCTGTCTCCCTGCCCCCAGCTGACTGCCTGCTCAGCACACTGTGCCTGGATGCTGCCTGCCCAGACCTCCCTGCCTACCGCGCAGCCCTCAGGAACCTTAGCAGCCTGCTAAAGCCGGGGGGCTACCTGGTGATCATGGATGCCCTGAAGAGCAGCTACTACATGATTGGTGAGCAGAGGTTCTCCAGCCTCTCTCTGGACCGGGAGGCAGTAGAGGCTGCTGTGCGAGAGGCTGGCTACACCATTGAACAGTTTGAGGTGATCTCTCAAAGTTATCCTCCCACCATGGCCAACAATGAAGGACTTTTCAGCCTGGTGGCACGGAAGCTGAGCAGCTCGGCATGACATCTTCTGATCACAATTAAAGCAATTCCTCTGACTTACCCAGTTGACCTCAGTCATTGTGCTGAGTAGAGGCTAATGGCTGGGGCCCCGATGGTTCATCTAGGACAGGGTTGTAGCCATCAGTCAACCTAGGAACAATTGGTTGACTACACTCTGTGTCTAGTGTTCACTGCCTGTGATTACAACAAATAAACAAACAAATAAACCCCCTTATTTTCCTTAAGCATCCTGATTATGATGGCTCAAGCCCACACATCCTTATAGAGAAGTGTCTGAAATTATTCAGTATTCATTTCCTAGGGGGCCTGCTGCCTCCTACTCTCCCAAGTATAGGCTTCTCCTACTCTTCAACTCTTGCCTTCTTTGGGGACCCTGTCCTCTGCTGGGATCCACTGGTACCACCACCACCTCTGGGCTCAGGGAACAGCTGTTCCCTTTGCTCCTGGGTTCCAAGTATGAGGCAGGCCCTTCTCTTACTTTCCTCAACACACATAAGCCAAGTGTGGGGACAGAGCCCCAGAAAGCAGTTTCCAGGCTCTCGGCCTCACATAGAAAGGTGCTGGCTCAGGTAGTAAATGGCCATCAACTGTGATTGCATGGCCATCAGCTGTGGCTAGTTGGCCGTCAGCTGTAACCAGTGAGCCATTGGCCACTAATATAACTGCTGTGGCTACGCTAGCAGAAAATGGGGGCTAGCAAGAAGATGGTGGCTGAGCCTGCAAGCGGCACAGTGAGGGTTGAGAATCGTGTGGCTCCTGTTTCTTGTTTCTCCAACCCAGCCACCAGCGAGAATATAGTGATATGACTCCCCTACTTATGGCTCTGTGGGTGTTCCTTTTTGGCCTCACCATATCCTGCGTTCTCTTGTGGGGAGTGGGAGCAGAGCCCCCCAGGATGCCCTGCACGACACCAAGGCTGTGATTTCTGCCTGAAAAGAAGTTTAGGAGTCAGAAGAGAGATAACAAGCACTATCTTATAACTGTTATTAGAAACAGGTGTCTTCACAGCCCACATCCTTAGAGAGCCCTGGAAGGTAGCCTGGTGGCATAGCTCATGACCAAGCATCTACTTGGAGTTAGCGTACATCCCCAAGGAATACCTACCCTCTCTTCTTCCTAGGCCCCATCACCACAATGCTCCAAAACAGAGATTGACAAAATACGGCCCATGAGCCAAATCCAGCCTGCTGCCTGTTTTGTAAAATGTTATTGGGACACAGCCATGGCCATTCATTTATGTGTTGTCTGTGGCTATTTTTGTGCTGTCATGCCAGAAAGGAGTATTTGTGACAGCGAATGTATGCATGGCCTGTGAGGAATAGAGTGAAGAAATAAAATGAAGTCACTGTGGTCAAGCTACTAAATTATTAACTCCAAGTTAGCTGAGGCATAGGGAAACAATTATTTTTGTTTTAAGTGACTTTGGGAACTTAAACATTTAAACTTTCCAGTTCTGTGTAAATACCTGGGTGCACATCAGTGCCTTGTGCATTAAAGACTGGACATACACCAAACCTTCAGTTAGCTATCTGAATGACGCCAAAAAGTAAATGTTCCATTGTCTAGACCTCTGGACATATGATGATTACCACAACACATGATGATTGCCATTTGAACCAATCTGGGGACTAAGAATGTAGAACTGAATCTTCTGAAGAATATACTTTTTACTATACAAATTCTCAGTTTTTCTTTTCCTTTCAGAACACTCTGTGTATTGCCTTGTTGTTTGTGTTTCTAGTTTGCAAACCCTAAGACCCTTGAAAAAAATCTGTCATTTATTTCTAGCCAAACCTCCTCACTCTTTTGAGCTTGATTGACATTTAGCTAAGCCTAAAATAGCTACTATCTGGGTCATGAAAAAGTTTGATGACCCCTACCCTAAAGATGAGAGGAGTTTCCCTCCTCACCCCATTCTGAGGCCCATCTCTCCAGCCCTCATTTCTCATCCCAAGGTTTCCCTCTTCCTAGGATCGCTGACAGTGGACATTTCTGCTCCCCACAAGGGAGAGTCCTTCCTCTCCACTCCCCCCACATGCATGGACAATCATATTAGAAAACAAGAGTCCAACATCAGTACATTCTTGTTTACGTGGCTGTTTAAGACAATAGTGTTTTAACACAGGATGTTTTCAATTGTTCAAACTCATAAGATATTCACATCAAAACTCAATATTCTAACCTGATTACAGTTTCTAGAGATTCCATCCCGAAGGACACTAAACAGGCCAGTCCAGGATTGAGAAAGCCAAGTTCAGCTCTGTTCTTTTAGTGGGTGGAGATGATGGGCCTGCATATCCTTTCTGCAAGCAGCTGTTCCCAGAAGAGCATAATTAACCCTGCAGGAGCCAGCACCAAAGTCACCAGGGTCACAAAGAAGTTACCAAGACTTTAGAAACTGGGTTTTCTCAAACATGTGCCATGGTCCTCAACAACCCAGAACAAAGGCCACAGCTTCTGAAACATCTGCCTTTGGTTACCTCCCCAAACAAGATCCCTGGCTTTTATTTGCATAACTGCAAAAAAACCCACAAGTATTCTTTTAAAACAGGATTTTCTGGTTTAAATCTCTTTTAAAAACATGTAATCTCTTTTTAAAACAAGTTGAAAATGATAAATTTTCTACTTTTACCTATGAAAGTTAGGGGGTGGGGTGGGGTGGGGGTGGGGTGGAGGTGGGCAGGGGGTCTGAGACCAGACTAGCCACACAGTTTTAGAATGCAGAGTCCCTAAGCAGACCTAGTTTCTTGTGATTTTTTTACCTCTAAGATGACTATGAGGTATGATAAAAAAATATACGGTGAATGTTTAAATTTTAAAAAATTTATTACAGTAAAGGACACATTGCTATTAATCTCCCTCAAAATACTCCTCCTTGCTTCGAACACACTTATCCCATTGCTCTTGCCACTTTCTGAAGCACTTCTGGAAGTCTTCTTTCAGATTCAGAACATTGAGGCAGCCACAACAGTGCAACTAAAGACACTCACAAAAGAGGACTTCCAGAACTGCTTCAGAAATTGGCAAGAACAATGGGATAAGTGTGTTTGAAGCAAGGGGGGGTATTTTGAGGAGGATTAATGATAATGTATCTTTTACTATAATAAATTTTTTATATTCAAACGTTCCCTCTATTGTATTATAATTGTTTATTTTTCTGTTTCCCCCCTAATCTGTGAGCCTTTGGTTTATATTTAGATTCCCCAGCACTTTGGCCAGACATAGTCTAGGCCCTGGGGACAGAGCAATGAATGGTGGAGGTAAAAGCCATGTTCTAGAAGAGTTTATGTTCTAGAAGAGGGAGTGGGGGAATAAGATACTTTCTGATAGTGATAAGAGCTGACTGCCTGCTCAGCACACTGTGCCTGGATGCTGCCTGCCCAGACCTCCCTGCCTACCGCGCAGCCCTCAGGAACCTCAGCAGCCTGCTAAAGCCGGGGGGCTACCTGGTGATCAACACACATAAGCCAAGTGTGGGGACAGAGCCCCAGAAAGCAGTTTCCAGGCTCTCGGCCTCACATAGAAAGGTGCTGGCTCAGAAATATAACAGGATAATAGAATGGAGACTGAGTGACAGAATACCTACCTAAAAGTGGTTTAAGTAATAGGGGTTTATTAATTTCACTGATAAGGAATTGAGGGGTAGGCGCTTCTGGGAGCAAATGGTGGCTTGCTTGCATCATCAGGCGTCTCATCCAGGTAACATCCATCTTTCTCTTATACCTTTGCCCTTGAGTGGGATTTCATGGGAGGAAATCTTTTTCAGAAGGCCCCTGCAGGCTTCTTACATCTTGTTGACCAGAACTGAGTAACATGCCCACCTCTAGACCAGTTACAGACAAAATGGAAAACACATAGGGCACATTCCTTAAAATTTATTAAACGAATGAACTGTTAGATGACAACAAAAAGAAAAAAAAAGCTCATTGGATTCAATGAATCAGCCAGCATGTCTGTCATCTTAGCAATCCTATTTTTTCCCTTCTTTTTCCCAGCTACAAAGATCATCTTATTTTCAAATTCTGGTTCTACCATTTATTATCTGCTTCTCCTTGGGCAAGTTATATAACCTATCTGTGATTCAGTTTCTTCATTTGTAAAATGAAATTAAAATAGTACTTCTCATCAAGAGAATAAAAATAAATTGCTACCTATAAAGGACTTAAAATAATGCTTAGCACTTGATAAGAACATAATATTTATTTATTGTTAACTATAATCATTGTTATCGTAATCTTCTTCTTTGATACTAGTTGCCAAAGCAGCTGAGAAAAGATGTCTTGATCTTCAAACAGGAGAGTAGATTTCAGTCTGGGCTGCAGGCGTCCAGGTTCTTTACTGGCATTGCCTTCCAGAGAGGCTGTGATAAAACTCAGTTTCTATACCACATGCCACCAATTCTTTTCTCATTTAAGAAATAGTCAGCAAACATTTATGTAGCATGCTCCACATACCCTTCCTGCACCAGACACAGAGAAGGCAAATGAAACCCCAGTGTTAGCTTGCTCAAGGGTCCTCATCTACGCAATAACAGTAACTCTCCAAGTGCTTCCAGGTACTTGCAAAGGCAGCACTGCAGCCTGCGGCAGCAGTCCCCGTCCAGCATTGCCCTGTCCAGCCTCTCCTGCTCAGGCTGAGCTGCTGCTGGTGTGCGCCCCCAGCCCGCAAATTCTGGGGATGGGATGACATGGGCTATTTTTCCCCCCTCTTTTTCTGCCTCCCCCAGCCCCCCGCTCCAGTTCAAGCTGTTGTTTCTCAGTCTAGTTGTGTAGGACACAGCTGCCTGGCCCATGCTGGTATTATGAGCCTTGCGCTCCCCCCGGCTGAGGCAGTTGGTGGCTGGTCATCTGTTGGCTGCTCACAGTAGCTCTCGCTGGCTGCCGGCCACTGACGATGGCTGCCGGCCACTCACACTGGCCACCGGCCGCTCATGGCAGCACACAGTAGCGACATGGGCTATCTTGAGAAAAATACCACCCATGTCCAGGGTTCTGTCTTGGGTGCTTCACAGCCATGTTGGTTTCCTCCCAGAGAGGTAGGGAATACTGCATCTATACCAGGGGTTGGCAAACTTTTTCTGCAAAGGGCTATATAGTAAATATTTTAGGCTTTGCAGTTCTTACAGTCTTGATCACAACAACTACTCAAATCTGAAGTTATAGTAAAAGCAGCCCTAGATAATACGCAAATGAATGGCCAGGGCTGTGTTACTATAAAACTGTATTTACAAAAACAGGTAGATGGCTGGATTTGGCATTTGGTGCAAGGTCTATAGTTTACTGATTCCTGATCTAGACCCTGAAGTAGCCTTGTTTGTGCCCAAAGTTTTATAAAGCTTCTCGTGGACCTTCCGGTTAGTTTCTAACATTGAATCCTACATACAGGATCTCAAAAAAAACACAAAAAAAAAACACAAAGGATCTCAAATCTAGTCCAAGGGGCTGAAAGGGGACTAGGCAGAACATTGCTTTCTCCATGTTCTATCCATGCTTCATCATTCCTTTCCCTGCTGCATTCCCCCAATCAGAATTCCTTCCTCCTCCCCCAGTTTGAAGTATTCAAGAGATATAGAAAATGGGGGTAGGGTGCAGATGAAGTCAACACACCAATATTTTTTAGACTGAAAGTTGGCATTCATTAGTGTATCACAAAATCAATTTGGTGCATCATAATAAACATTTGGAAAAATAATAGAGAATAAACTAGAAAACAAAATTCCAGGTTAGCATTTTGTATAGCATTATTTTGTTGTTTTGTAAAATTACATATATATGTATATATGACATATATGTATGTGTATATATATATATTTGTTACTGGATTCTGATATAAAATGTACTTATTATTGTAGAATATGATAAAAAATGTTTGAAAGCCACTGGACTGGACTCTGGGCTTCTGGGTCTCGTCTCTGATGGCTGACATATTTCTTTCAAACACAGGTGAAAGGCGTGGCCCTGTTTTTAAAGCACTCTTGAGTCACTGGGGGAAATTGACATGCAAACAGTTAAATATGGTGCAGTAAGGGCTGTGACATGACTAAGCACAGGGTGCGATGGAGGAGGTTGTCAATAAAGGTGGCATTTGCTCTGGTTCTTGCGGGTTGCACAGGGATGTGTTTGGTAGATGGGGAAGAGGCGCTATCATGCTCCTTACAGGTTTGTTGTCCGAGTGAAGCTGGGACCTAAGTAAATATTTGTCTGCTGAGCTTTTGTTTGCTTTCCCTGAAATCAAACAGACCAACCAAGTCACTAGCAAACACTGATTAGGGGTCACCCTGGTACTAACTTTTCAATTTCTTTGACCACTGACCCAGCACAGGTTTTTTTTTTCAGTCCACTTTTTGGGAAAATGTTCAACAGTCTCAACCTGAGCAAACTTTTATGGCGCAGGAAGATGCAAGTCTGTGGGCAAGGACTGGGGAAGAGAAAGCTATTAAAAAGGCTGTTCACCCATTTGGTGTCCTGCAGCCTGACCAGCCCGGCCTTTGTAATTCCTATCATCTGGCTGTCAAGAGTAATAAGAGGAGATGTCTATGATATGACTTACCAGTCTGATCTTTAAAAGCTATGACTGCTCCTTCTAATTTTAGTCTCAGCTAACTGGAGAATGTGAGATGACCATTAAATTTTATGGAGACTAGAAGGAGGTGGGAAAGGCTCAGGATTGTGGGATAGGAAACACGTGTGACTCTTAGCTTTATCACTTCATTGTTATGAAACATCATTCCACCTTTCTCTAATAATTATTTCTTAGGACTACTGAGGTCAAATGAGATACCTGTGAAGCCATTTTGTGTCCTGTTAAGTGATATATAGGTACTAGATAACTTTGATGTTATTAACCCCTTCTAGGATAGCCACTACACCACATGTTGCTACATTCATTAAGAGTCCTTTCATGACCTGAGTAAGTATGGCTTTCAAAACCTCTTTTAAGGCTCTTCCAAAGCTCTTAACTGTGTGATGGAGAGGCTCCAGCCATGACTAGGAAAACCTGTTTTACACATGCTTTATATCTAAGTCAGCACTATAGGCACCTTCATAGCTATTCATTTATTTGGTAGATATTTGTTGTGTTCCTGTTGTGTGCCAGGCATTGGGTTTGGAGGCTGAGGATGCTATGCTAAAGGTGACACAGACTCTGGCCTCGTGGGATTATATCCCTGTGAAGGAGACCAGAAGGTAATGTACTCTTACAGAACCTTACAATAAGTACTAGATTTCTTTGGTTCTCAAGTCAGCCAGTCAGGAATCTTTACCCTTTCTGACAAAGCCTTCCAAAAAAGAGACAAATCAGGACTTTATTATAGTTGTACTTTCACATTTATAGATCAGCTTTGCTCAAAAAGAAAGCTAATAGATAAGGTGTTTAAGGACGATTATCAATCACAAAGACAAACACCACCATGAGGTGTATCCCTGAAGCTTTCTACCACGTTTCCCGAAAATAAGACCTATCCGGACAATCAGCTCTAATGCGTCTTTTAGAGCAAAAATTAATATAAGACCCAGTCTTATTTTACTGTAATATAACACCGGGTCTTTAATATAATATAATATAATATAATATAATATAATATAATATAATATAATATAATATAATATAATATAATATATACTGGATCTTATATTAATTTTTGCTCCGAAAGACACATTAGAGCTGATTGTCCAGCTAGGTCTTATTTTCAATGGAAGTGGTGACTTAACCTTTCTGCCATTCTTTCTTCCTTGCTGGCAACAGTTTTGCCCTGAATGAAAATGCTTTCCTTGTCCCTCTGATAACCAGCAGAGAGCGCTCGTGGCTCTCGTTGGAGCTCTTCATTTCTGAATTTGCCTATTTATACAGCAAGGAATTTAAATTGAGTTAAGCCTTTCAAAACAAGAAGCCTTGCCACAGTATTTGCTTTTGTGCACTCCACTCATGAGGCTGCTAGGGAAAGAGGAAGGGTAAGTCAGCCTATTTTTCTTTAACAAAAAAATATGTATAATTATTTTTATAGATATATACATTTAAAAATTTCCCCATTAGGTCTATACACAAAATGCAAATTTTAATAAACTGTACAGAGGCTTTTGGCTAGATTAGCATAAGAAATGTTAAATACTAGATTATGCAGTTAACTCACCGTCATCTTCTATTCCCTATTGACTCAAAGAAGGAAAAATAAGTTTTTGTGCCTTTTCAAAACCCACCTTTTTATTATTTAAAAAATGAAATCTTTCTATGGTTGTTAGCCAAACCACAATGTTTAAAACTTTAATTTTTACTTTAATAGAGTCTGATGAATTCAGGGGAAGAGTTGGGGTTGAATTTCAAACCCTCAACAAATAATTATGAGTTAATATTGCTTTTGTTCTGACTCTTTTGAAGACCAGGAAATGATATCTTCCCTGGTAATTTATTGTCTCTCCTTTTCAGAGAAAAGTCTTTGTACATTTAAACAAAAGAGGAGTTAAATAACTATGAACTAGGAGGCGTTAAAGAACGAGGTTGCTCTTCAGAAAGATCAGTAATAGCAGGAACAACTCACTTGGAAGCCTACCACCCAAGTGACTGATATTCTCCTTAACAGCCATAAGCACTCCAAGTGCAACAAGAGGAAGAGGTTTCTAGAAGGAAGAGGGTAAGCTGTTAGTTTATTGCTCCCTTTCTTCTCTATGGTCAATTTCTGTCCCTTCTCACTACTCTCTAATATTTGTTAAATGCAATGGAAATCCCAGTTATTTGATGTTACCCTTGTCCTCACAGAATTTATAATCTTACTTGTGAGTTAAGATTTACACAATTAAAAGTCAAAATCTCCCAATTTATAGGTGAAGACGTTGAAACTGATCTGGGGCAAGGGACATCACATTTTCATGCCTCAGTCTCTACCATAAAATGAGAGGTTGAATTAGGTACCTATAAAATACCTAATTCATGGTACCTTTTTATAAATTAGAGAACAAGGCTTGTTAAAATAGAATTCTAACACGTACTGCCTAGTTAATTCCATTTTTAAAAGATTCAATTGGAATTGACTCAAACCCCTATCCTTCATGCAACCCATGACTCCTTTAATGTTTCAGGGAATTTGGGGGGCAGTGACTTGTATTTCTCCTGGTGACCCCTGGATCTGAGCTCCAACTGGCACTGAGTTGTGAATCATCTCACTTCAAGCATGTGCTGACCTTTTTCTGTATCATATGACCCCTGACCAGACTCATCCTGATCCCTCCATTCTCTGAAATTCCACTGGTCTTAACATATTTGAGTAGAAGACTTTACTGAAGCTTCTAAACAATGGAAGAGGTTCATGCTTTAAGACCACAGCAACTTAAAATACTGAGAACCCTTGTGCTTAACCTTCTGGGGGATTCCTCAGTGACTCACTTTCTCTACTTAGCCAAACCATGTTGTTCTGCTGTCTCCCCTCCCTTCTCTGGTCTCCAGCCTTATCCTCACTGACTTCTGCCTCCCCTCCTAACTACATGTACCCATCTCTTCATTTCACTTGTTTCTTCAGGGCTAGATCACATCCTTGGGGTTTCACTTCCCTCAAGCCTTCAGGGTGTTTTCCAAAAAGAAACTTTGGTGCCTGTATTTAGAGTTAAAAATTTCAACCCCTCTGCTTAATTAGGGGTTTGGTCCCTGAGCTTCCTAGCACAAAAAAAAAGGGTGGGGGAGGGAATATCAGTTACAAGGTTCACTATACTTACAAATTCAAAATAAACCAGCTGTTATTCAGCATAAGCACAGCTTTTCCTGGCCCTGAAAACTCTCCCATAGTTTATGATAATGGGAGCACAGTGTAGGTATCACTCCCACCTATTTGTCTCTACAGTGGTAAACCTGGCTTAGCTCAATTAGCGATTGCAGATTTTCAAGCCATTTTTTGATTTTTTTTTTTCCAATCAGGATGGTGGAAAAAGTAAATGTTGTGTTCTCACAACCACATCAAAATTACAACTAAACTACAGCACAGCCATCATTGAGAATCACCTGAAGTCTAGCTGAACCAAAGTTCTACAACTGAGGATATACAGAAGAAGACACCTCAAGACTAGTAGGAATGGTGAAGTCATGGAAAAGGCTAGTGCCACACCCACATGTAGAGGTTAAATATTGAGAGGGATATCTAGGCTGCAGAGGTACCCCTGGAGGACTGAGGAGTCCCAGCCCCACACCAGGCTCCCCAGCACAGGTTTCCACTGCCAGGGAGAAAGTCCCCACAGCTTCTGACTGTTAAAACCAGTGGAGAGTGTGGCTGAGTGAGAAGGGGAGCAGCTGCAGTCCCAGGTATGTCTCTTAAAGGGCCTGTGCACGGACATACTCACCGACAGACTCACTTACTCTGAGCTCCAGTGCTGGGGCAGCAGCTTAACAGGCACCAGGGACATATGGGGAGGAACTGAGTTGTCTGACAGGGCTGGAGGGGCAGCTTTTTCCAGACAGAAGTGCTGGCAGAATCCATTGTTTCTTTGTTGAGCCCTCCCGCTCCAAGCACACAGACACAGCCAGCCACCATATCTGAGTCTCCATCAACCTGGCTGGAACTATTTGCCTTGACCTCATGACTCCCTGAAACTGAGCCCCACCCAACTTTCAGGCCCACAGAAGCTACTTCCAGTGGTTTTTCCATACAAATGGTCTTGCTTGGCTCGTGCTGTGGACTTTCCTAAAATGTTTCAAAGGTTCACAAAACCAAAACAAGCAATATCTGGCCTCAGTGTGCCCTGTACCACTTGCTGAGCAGTCCTAGCCCAGCATTAGTGGCAATGGACCTCTTCTAGACACCTTCAAGGCCACCATGGGTGGCCACCATCTGCAAATTGCTGCATGGCTCATGCCAGGTGGCCCCAGACAGGTCACAGGCTATAGCTAGACTTGGCCTGTGACAGTGTCCCACCCAGGAGGCCCTAGATCTGGTATGCCCAGTGGCCAGCTTCAGACTGAGTTGAAGCATCACATGGTTGCCTTGGTGGGCAATACACTCAAACGGCAGACTATGCAGGCACCAGAAACCTGCTGAAGTGAATCCTGCTCCACAGGGTCAGCCCCCGCACAACAGCTCCTCCACTGTAGTCATGGCCAGTCCTTACACTCAATCAGCCTGTCAATTCCTCCCATTAACCTGCAAACAATAACCAAGGCTCAACTACAAAAGGAGGGCACACACAACCCACACAAGGGACACACCTGGAGCACCCTACGCAGGTGACCAGGAAGACTTCACCACTGGGCTCCACAGGACACCTACTACATAAGGTCACTCTCTTAAGACCGGGAGACATAACAGCCCTACCTAACATATAGAAACAAACACAGGGAGGCAACAAAATGGGGAGACAAAGAAACAGGTCCCAAATTAAAGAACAAAGCTCTAAAAAGGGAACTAAAAAAAAAAAAAAAAAAATGGAGACAAGCATCTACCAGATGCAGAGTTCAAAAGGATGCTCAATGAATTTAGGGGAAGAGTAGATGAATTCAGTGAGAACTTTAACAAAGGGATAGAAAACATAAAAAAAGAACCAGTCAGAAATACAGAATACAATATCCGAAATGAAGAATACATTAGAGGGAATCAACAGTAGGTTAGATGAAGCAGAGGATCGAATCAACGATTTAGAAGATAAGGTAGCAGAAAACACCCAATCAGAGCAGCAAGAAGAGAAAAGAATTTTAAAAAAAATGAAGATAGTTTCAGGGGCCTCTGGGACAACACTAAGCATACCAACATTCGCATCATTGGGATACCAGAAGGAGAAAAGACAGAGCAAGCAATTGAATACCTATTTGAAGAAATAATGACAGAAAACTTCCCTAACCTGGTGAAAGAAATAGACATACAAATCCAGGAAGCACGGACAGTTCCAAAAAAGATGAACCCAAAGAGGTCCACACCAAGACACATCATAATTAAAATGCCAAAGTTTAAAGACAAAGAAAGAATCTTAAAAGCAACAAGAAAAAAGCACTCAGTTACCTACAAGGGAGCCCCCATAAAACTGTCAGCTGATTTCTCAACAGAAACTTTGCAGGTAAGAAGGGATTGGCAGGAATTACTCAAAGTGAAGAAAAGCAAGGACGTGTTACCAAGATTACTCTACCCAGCAAAGCTTCATTTAGCATTGAAGGACAGGTAAAGCAAGGGAGTTCATAACCACAAGCCCAGCATTACAAGGAATGTCAGAAGGACTTCTTTTAGAAGAAAAAGAATAATAATTAAAAAAGTATCAAAAATATGAATAATAAAATAGCAATAACTACATATCTATCAACAATTACTTTAAATGTAAATGGATTGAATGCTCCAATCAAAAGACAGGGTGGCTGAATGGATAAGAAAACAAGACCCTTCCTTATGCCTATTATAGGAGACTCACTTCAGATCGAAAGATACACACAGACTTAAAGCAAAGGGATGGAAAAAAAATATTTCATGAAAATGGAAACAAGCAAACAAAACAGATGGGGTAGTAATACTTATACCAGACAAAATAGACTTCAAAACAAAGGCTATAACAAGAGTCAAAGAAGACCCAGTGATCCCACTTCTGGGTATTTATCCAAAGAAACCCAAAACACTTCTTTGAAGGGTCATGTGCATCCATATGTTCACGGCAGCATTATTGACAATAGCCAAGATGTGGAGGCAGCCTGGGTGTCCATGAATAGATAAAACAGAGGTGGTACCTATGTACAATGGAATATTATTCAGCCATAAAAAGAATGAAATCTTGCCATCTGCAAAAACATGGATGGATCTAGAGGGTTTTGTGCTGAATGGAGTAAGTCAAACAGGGAAAGAAAATGTCATATGATTTCATTTATATGTGGAATTTAAAAAGCAAAACAAAACAAAAAAACGCATGCATGCAGAGAACATTTTGATGGTTGCCAGGTGGGAGAGATGTTGTGAGTGGTGGGTGAAAAAGGGGAAGGGATTTAGAAATACAAATTGGTAGTCACAATTTGTCATGGGGATGTAAATTATAGTGTAAGGAATACAGTCAATAATATTGTAATAAATATGTAGGGTGTCAAATGGGTACTAGGTTTATCAAGATGATCACTTCATAGGTTATATAAATATCTAATCACTATGCTGTATACCTGAAACTAATATAATATTGTATGTCAACTGTAATTTTAAAATAAAACAATTATTTTAAATGATAGTTTTTTCACGTTTGAAACCTCTAGAAGAGCATTATTAATTCCTGTGCACAAAAAGCATTTATAGAATGTTAAGAAGAGTTGTAAGTACTGGATAGAAGAATACAAGGCAAACATGGTCTCTGACCTCCTGCAGCTTACAGTCAAGGTGGGCACAAACAAACAGAGGTCAGCTTTACCGCGTTAATGTGATGTAGATGGGAAAACAGGAAAATCTAGACTAGTTTTGTAGCGTTGGCAAAGGCTTCCTGGAGGAAGTGAGGCCTAAGATGAGGCTTAAAGGGGAAGTAAGATTTATCTGTGAAAAAAGGAGGGAAACAAGTTCTGGGCAGAGAGAAGAGCATGTACTAAATGCCAGGAGGTGAGAGGGACAATGCACAGGATTAGTGTCTGCGGTAGATGCTGCAGTGTGCCACTCAGATCCCCTTCTCCAGGGCAGCACACACAGCCCCCAGCTTTTATGAGTGTTGTCTGCTAAGGGCTCACAACTGCCCCCTGCTCAGGAGAATTGCTCTTAGCTGGTAGGAGCTCTGTCATCTGGAAAGTCATAGCCATTGCTCCCTCCCTCACCCCCAGGGGCAGCCCACAGCCAATGATTGACTGATACAGGGATGGAAAGGCTGGTGCTCTTGCCAAAATGTGTATGTGTGTGTGTGGGGTTGGGGGGGGGTTGTATACTTGTCAATGCCGTTTACGCTCCAAGCGCCTTTCCCTAGTGAATCAGGCAAAGGCTAGATTTCACGTGAGATTATATCCTTGCTCAGCTTCCTCCTCCCTTCATAAGCAGTTTTCCTGGAAGAGCAACTCCCTCAATAAACTACATGTTCCCAAATCCTTGACCTGCTGTCTCTGCACTTGGTTCAAATTTGAGCCCCATTCATTAGCCGGTTAAGACTTTACCTACTTCATTTACTCCTGTTTTCAATAAAAATTGTTCTGTGATGTATCCATTTAGATTTCTGATTATTAGGATCACAGTTAACAAAACAGCCTTGGCTTAAATTTGTGAATAAGAACACCAAGACCAAATAAGGCATGATATTTGAGTAAAACCTGTCTGAACCTTGGTCTCTTTGAAAAGTGGGAATAATAATCCATGATGTCTCTGCTTTATCAGGTACAGCTAGACTAAAACATACCTCAAAAATATGTACTGTCCTTTGACCTCCTGGGATATGAGGACAGGAAAGCCCTGGGTCACAAGCACCAATGTTCTGAGTCCTGGCAATGCACGCTCCTGCCATCAAGTGAAAAAGACTCTGCTTTCTGCTTATCACTCAGTCTCTTATGAATCTGATTTGTGTGAATCAGTGACCAGAGGAACCATGGACAAATTAAGTTTCTAAACCTACAAGGCCAGACACTGAACTAGGACACTGACACTCTCTGAGACTGGCCTGAAATAGTCTCATGCGTTCCTCCCTGCCTTTATCCCCTAGAGTTCAGAGTGAATGACCTACCATAGTGGAGCAGGATGGGACCTGGACCTTGAAGCATGAGTAGAAAGAACTCCAAGACTCACTGTGAAGCAAAGAAGAGGAACACCTCCCCACCAATGCAATGTGCTTTGTTTCTTGCTCCCAGGCAATAAGTACAATCCATTAATTAAGGATAATTAGTGTCCTTTAGAAAATGCAACTGTAATTATAGACATTTAAGTGCACTTAGTGCATTGGAGAAGAATCAATTGTTTCCCAGTTCACAGAGGGTCCTGCTGGCTGGAAGGCAAACTCAGCTCTCTCGGTAACTTAATCATCCTTAGACATGTAGGGGGCTTAAGGAAACCTGGATCCTGGGGGACGGTGCCGTACCCACAATGGAGAACGGAACATTCGACCTTCAATGCAACGTAAAACCCCACCAATTCATAGACTAGGTGAGCTGGATGCCAAAGTTCCCTGGGGGGAACCTGTTCTCTCCCCTGCCTTTGGGATCACAGGCACCTAGTAAGTGCCAGGCACCAGGTACTAGGGATGCGAACAGGCAGTCAGACTACACATGGTCCCTGCCTCTCAGATTATGGTCTGTTGGGCAAGGATGGGCAATAAATCAATCAAGCAAAACAATTCACTGTGAAAAGGGTCATATAGGGGACATGCATGGGTACGGTTTCTGGGAGAAAGTGACTTTGAACCAGGGACCTAGGGGATAAATAGAGAAAGCAAAGCATATGTTGCAGGCAGAGGGTGAGGGGAGGGGGGACTATATTTCAGGCACACCACAGCAAAGACCCAAGAGGAGAGAGAACACAGCTCTTGAAAGAACTGAAAGTTCCATTTGGCTGGTGTGCAAGGTTCAGCTTCTTTGGGTGGTTTAGTCTACTGTGTAAGTGAAAGAAGTCATTTAGTTTTACCTAAGCCCTTCGCTCTCTGGCCACATTGAGTCTCTCCATACTTCTTCCTAAAACGCCTTTGATGATTCTTCATTGCTCATGGATTAATTCCAGACCCCTTAGCATGGCCTCCAGGGCCTTTCTCAATGGTCCCACCTAACTCCATCCCCCACGCATACCTCCCTGACACTTAGGATGCATTCAGTAATATTTGTTAAATATTTGTTAAATGGAAGAATGATGGCCTGCCTTTGGACTTGGATCTCAGTAGTTGGCAAGCATGTCCCTGCCCCACCCCCTCGATCACACTAGCCCTCTGATCCACCAGGACGCTCTCACTTTCCCTTTGCCCAGTCAGCTTAGAAGTTCATCCTCTGAGAATCTGCTTCTCTTGGCAGAGCTGATAGAGCCTCCTCTGGGTTCTCTGGGCTCTTTCTACATACAGTTGGTTCTTGTTATTTGCAGTAGTACATTTTGTAAGTCACCACAAATACTGAACCTTTGCTCCTGATGTAAATACAGGGTTAGTTTCCCATGAGCCTCTGGTCACAACATCTTCCTCCACTGACCAACATATAAACTTGTTTTACATGTGTTTCTATTTAAAGACACCTTATTTAATATGTATTGTTTATTTATTAACATTGAACTCACACAGCCAACAGCACTATAACTTATGTTTAAATGGAGCTGATGTAACACATGTATTTTCCTCGTGAGGCACATCTCAGCCTTTTTGCATGTAAGAACACTAGACAGCACGGCAGCATTATGCTTTGGAACCATTTTAAGCAGCAGAATCACCAACAAAAAGCACAAAAATGCAAAAAATGTGGCACTAAAGAGACCATGAAAAGGACACTTAATTACGGTAGGACAGCTGAAACCAGAAGGCAGAGAGTTGCCTTGTTCAACCCCAGCTAAGAAAGTGCATGTGCATGTCAGACAATTCGAAGTTTTCATTACTCTGTGCATGTTCCGGAATGACCACAAAAGCACTGCAAGTATTGATTTTGAGCTTACAAATAAATTTTAGTAAACAGGCAAATCCACAAATATAAAATCCATAAATAATGAGAATCAAATATATTTTTATTATTGCATTATTATTCTGAATTGAAATTAATAATTCTTTTGGTTTCCTGGACACAATCCCAATATGTGTGTGGGGGGTGGGGGTGGGGGGGAGATTCCCCACATGGACAACAAGCAATGCTCTGGACACCAGCTGGGTAGTCTACAATTCAACTCAATTCTGACACTACCCAGAGATAGCATCTCATTCCACAGGTTGAGGGCTCGGTCCTATAAGACTGCCCTGGATCCCATCCCACTTCAGACGCCAGTCAGAAGCCCAGGTTATTACCTCTACTTCTGACGGTCTGGATATAAATCAGAGGTTTCCATGATGCGCCCCCTGAGTTTGATGAATTTGCTAGAGCAGATCACAGAACTCAGAGAAACATTTTACTTGTTTATTGTAAAGAATATAACTCAGGAACAGCCAGACAGAAGAAATGCATAGAGCCGGGCATAGGGAGAGGGAGTGGAGCTTTCATGACTTTTGTAAGCACTCCACTCTCCCAGCACCTCTTTGAATTCATCAACCTGGAAGCTCTCTGAACCCCATCCTTTTGGGTTTTTATGGAGACTTCGTTACATAGACACCCTTGATTAAATCATTGGCCATTGGCCATTGAATTCAATTTTTAGCCCCTCTTCTCCCTGGAGGTGGTAGGAGGACTGAAAATTCCAATCCTCTAATCACATGGTTGGTTCCTCTGGCAACTAGGTTACCTAAGGACTTCACAAAAGTAGCTCATTAACAGAACAAAAGCCACCTTTATCCTCTTAGCACAGGAAATTCTAAGGGTTTTAGGAGCTGTGAACCAGGAACTATGGACAAAGACCAAATGTATGTGGGTGACCAAATACATATTTTTTATAAATCATAATATTACAGTAATTTAAGTGTCTTTCTCTTCCACTAGAGTCTAGTGACTACATTGTGAACTTTGTGAGGAGTTAGCATACAGTAAGAAATAATAACAACTAACAGAGATCTTACTATGAGGCTTTTTTGTATGCATTTTCTCGTTCAGTTCTCACAAGAACTCTCTGAATTTTTTTATGTACTACCGGGGCTGCCAAAATAATGTACACAAGTAGATACTTCAGTCAACATTGCTCAAGCAGTAGTTTGCCATAATCAGAAGTGTCTGGACACTGATGGTAACCACTTTGAGCACCTCTTGTAATTGCAGCAGTCAAACGTGACTTGTATTCATCTTTTGTTATCGATATATATTGAGTATTACAATTTTAACACAGTTTTCCTTTCTTAAAATGTGTATACACTTTTGGGCACCTTCTATATTATTCCCACTTTACAGATGGTAAACCAAGGGTTAGTGATGATACTACTACTTACCTGTGGTAACATAGTAAATAGTGGAAGCAGGATTTGCACACAGGCTGAGTCAAAAGCCCACTGCTTAATTGCTGTACTATCCTGCCTATGAATTTAAGCCCTTGTGGAGAAATGTCTAGAAAGGCAATACAAGATCTCCAGCATAACTAGCTGGTCAACCTCTGAGAGTGACAGTAAACCCAACTGGAGAGTGAAGGAGGATTGGTTCTAGGAGGAAGCAGAGTGATGGCAGAAGCTCTTTTGGGTGGTCCTCTGGAATGCTGAATTCACTCATGGATTTGAGAAGACAAATGGTCAAGGCTATTGTCTGAAAAGAAAGGTTTTCTGCTTATAGGTAAAACAAGAAAGGTATCTACTTAGCTATGGTACGGGAATTGTCCAGATTGGACCTATTTGCTTGAAGGCAGTGGCATGGGGATAGCAGGGGCCTAGGTGGAGACTTGACAGCACGAGTGTGACAAGGCTGGTACCAAGACAGGAAAGTTTGGGGCCCAGAGGAAAGACATGACCTTGGGGTATGAGGGTCTTTCAGACAGCAGCAGCCTGGCACCTGGTTATGTCAGAAGTGGTAAGATGACGCTTCAGCCACCCGGGATCTAGAAGGCCATGCGTAGCATGAGAGAAGCCCCTGCAGGGCAGATGCCACCGATCATCCCCCACTCTCTCTGCGGTCACAGAGGGTACTCAGACCAGGCCAGAGCTCCAGCTGTGGAGTTATCTGCCATCATCCGGCTGAAAGTGAGCCCTGGTTGCTGACCCTTGAGGAAATGGCTTAGGGAATGAATGACTATAAAGAGAAATGTCACTTCAGGTACAGGGTCACCCATAACTTCTCTGGCCAGAGAGGAGCTCCTTCCATCTCTGAGGGAACTGAGACTCGAAGCCCTGTTTGTGGCTTAGTTATTCTGATTCTGACCATAACTACACTTAGTTCGCAAAACACAGTCCCCATTCACATCATGAGCTGCTCAGAGTCCTCAGTCCACAGGAGACTAGGGGAGCCGGCTTAGAATGTCTGTGGCTGGAAGGAGACCCTGGAATGTCCTCAATGAGAGTAGTTCCTGTACTTTAGAGCAAGTTGTCAGATGTTTCCAGGAACAGAAAGGCCAAGATCTCCAGAGAAGTGACGATGTCCACTGCTTATGCACAAATTCTCTTTCTGCCAGAGGGAGTGGTTGGCATTTATCTCAATACCCCCTGGAAGATGAATAAAGAACATGCTCCACACAGTTTTTCCCTCATGGCCCACATGCCTGGCACTGCTTTGATGATTTTATCTTGGGGAAGACCAACCTCCTCCCCATCACCGGGATTTCTAAAGTAACTGACCCTTTCCAAAGACCATTGCTGCAATTCCCCTCTCATTCTGAGCAGCCATCTAAGTACAGTGACAGTCTCAACACAGACCCAGCGCTGTGGGTAATGTTTTCACCTTTAACAAATTCTCCCTTGACCATAGTTTACATGATTCAGGCCTGATCTAATTCCTCCTAGGCTTTGGCCTATGGACTTGCAATCATTCGTACAACGGGCATGGACCTGGTCAAAATGAGGAAGTGAATGCAGTTTGTGTCCATTAACCCCACGCCGCCCAGTTCTCTTCCTTTGTCAGCTCCTTCCTGCTCTTCAGTGGCTGCTGACTGAGACTCCTCTTTCTCTCACACAGGTTCCTTTTACTGTTATGGGTGCTTTACCTTTGGGACTTTCATTGTTAGGAAATAGTGTGTGAATATGTAACCTAAATAAAACTTTTGGCCAGCCTTCACCAATATTACCTTTAAATGAAATTTTTAAAAAATACCTGACTCCAAAACTATTGAAAAGCAACACAGGTCTTTTCTGAGGTGTCCTGAGGCAGCAGTGTGTTATATTGTACAACATAGAGAAAGATTTCCTAAAAATTCACTTTTTAAGTTTCCTTCTGCAGTCCCATCCCTCTCAACAGGAGATTTTTCTCCTCTCTCTCCCTTTTTCTCCTGCCAAAACTTTTCTGTGCTAAGTACCTGGCTGTCACTTATGCCTCATGGCACAGCCCCCCTACTCTTATGCTCTTTTCTTGCCTCCTGGATATTCTTCCCTCTGTATCTCCAGTTTCTAGGTTTCTTCAGTGCTGCATTTTCACCCATTTTCCCACTTGTCGCACTAAAAGCCTCGTAGTAAAGCAACAGAAAGAAAAGTTCTGAGGTGATAAGGAAGGCAACACGTCATAAATAAGAGGAATGGATCCCAGCGATGGTGTTACCTGGCTAAGATGCTTCTCTTGTTGTGTGTGTTGGGGAGATGCATGCAAAATGTTTTGTCTCACTCAAAATCTAGAGCTACGCTGGTATTTCAGATAGGTGAGTGGAACAGAGATTTCTTTTTAGGAAAATTGCTATTCTTAAACTCGTGCAGTAAGTATGTTGCTTCTAAGGCTTCAAGCTAATTAGCAAATGTTAGTTCAGAATTTGGCCCCTGACTACTGTTCAAGTACCACCACTAGCTACTTGCCCATGTTTCCTCCACTCTAACCTTGATTACTAGCATCCTTTTTAATGTATCATGCCATTTTACGTCAGAATACCCTCAATCCCTCCCTTCCCTGTCCTGTGCTCTCTATAATAATTGCCAGCCATTTCTCTGATTTCCCACCAGATTGTAAACTCCCAGTTCCTAAGATAATGAGTGCTTAAAAATATTTTTTGTATGGATGAACAAAAGAATTAATGAATAAATGAAGAGTTATAAAAAGACCATAGTATATTTCTAAGCTTTGGTCAACATTTATAAATATCATTATTGTGAAAATTACTACTACAAGTAAGCCAGTATGCTGAATGACTTCATTTTACAGTCTAAGGATTTATGTCTGTCTTTAATTCTGGAAAATTCTCAGTTTATTATCGCTTGTAATATTTTTTCTTCCCCATTTTAACTATGCTCACCACTTGAAACACCAATTTTGCAAATTTGGAGCTTCATAGTCTGTCCTTTAGGATTTTATTTTCATTTTTCTATGTATTTATCTTGTTTCATTGCATTCAGAGTGCTTTCTTGTATATTCAGGATGGACTGTGCTATGCTACACAACAAATAACTCAGGAAGCAGAATAAAAGTTTACTTCTTGCCTATGTCGCAATTTGAGGCAGGTGGAGGGCTGTTTGAACAGGTCTCCTCCAAGATGCAGCTTTCATCTTGTGCTGCTGCCCTCATCACCATGTGGTTTTTACGATATCCATGGAAGGAAATGATCATCCAGGTTGTTTTGTGACCAGACCTAAATGTGATATGCTGTACCTGCGCTCACATTCCAATCACATGACCCTTAACTCCCTGCAAAGGCACCCAGGAAATATGGTTTTCTTATGTGCCCAGGAAGAAGAAATGGAATTGGTGAATATCTAGCAAATCTGACCACATTTATTTAGTTCTTTTTCCCAAAATATGGATTCTCTTTTACCTTATCTAGTCTACTATTTATCACATCTACTAAGATTTTTACCCAATTTTTTATTTTCAATAATTTTTGGTTCTTTTTTAGATATCCCTTTTGAAATTTAAGAACCTGTTATCATTTTGAATATGCTGCTTCTTTAGTTTGAAGATTCTAAACAAACTTGTTTTCAACACCTTGGCTAATTACACCATTATTTCTGTTTCCGTAGGTGTGATTTTTCCTATTTCTTGGGTCTGCCAATCAGTTTTCATTATTATGGATATCAATATATGCTTTGTGATTTTTGTCTGAAAGCTGATCATACATGGGAACTCTTTCCCATGCCTGCTCCTCCCTACTGAATGATTTCATCATTGCCTCAGCCTAGTCCTCTGAGATGCTCAGCTCTAAGTCTTTGTATAAGTATTTGGGCATTTTGATCAATTATATGTAGTATATCCACCTGATCCAATATTTAACTGGTTATATATAGCCCCATTTTTGGATGCTATATATAGTGTGGTCACACAGCAGCCTAGCCATTTGTCCCCCCCAACCTTTCCCTAAGGAAAGAAGAAGTTGTGGGACTGTGCCTCTATGGGATTGAGTTTATAATATCCTGAGTCTCTCCACCTGGTCTTCAAGAGAAGGGTCTGCGGTCAAGGACGAGTAAGATTCCTCACGGGAGGGACAACTCAAGCCAGACGGGACCCCGCTGAGACCCCAATGAGCTGTAATAAGAAATAATAAAAAGGAGCCTTGCCCCTCCTTCCTCTTGTTCTTGTGGGAAGCTGCTGCTTGGCCCTGCTACTCCCTCTCACCTTATTGTGAGAGAGGCCCATTAGAGCGTTAAGATCTAGCTCTTTCTGCTCAGCTCACGGGACAGTTTCCCGCGAGAGACTCTCTCCCCCAGGGTGGTGCATACCGCACCTTAGTCATCTTGGGACGATATGCTTCGGCTGCTTTGGGACAAATAATTGGGTATTGAAATCATTTTTTTGAAATGGTGTAAGAGTTTCACCGACCCTGCCTCTAATCATGTGATGCTCATTGTTTGTAACCAATAAATCCTGTCAGTGACCCGATTCGGGGCTCCAGTCTCTTGAGGCTGCGAGTCCCTTGGTCCTCTGTGATTTCATTGTATATGAGTCTCTCTCTCTTTATTATAGTTTAACCCTCGCCGCTTCCCTCACCTTCCCACGGCTTGTGTTGTGCAGGTTGCAACAATATAGGCCCAATTCCTGTTTTTATACAAGCACTGCTGCCTCTCACTCCAAACAGAAAGGTTCTGAAAATTTAGTTGGAGCTATCTTAGTCCCGGGCGGCTGGTAGGTACCTTTGACTGGGCTCAGGCTTCAGGCAGAAAGCTGCGTTCTGATTCCCATCCATTCCCAAGATGCTCTTAGGCACTTTTCTCACCAAATGACTGAAGAGCTGGCCTCCACACCTGCTATCTGACCCCAACTTTACTTGTACTAAGTGGCTTCAGCTCCTTTTTTGTAAAGCCTTCCCCTATCTTTCAAACAATTAAATGTGCACACTTCTGTGTTACCCAGCACACATTGTATCATGGTTATTTGTATATAGATTTGTCTGCTTAACTAGATTGTAAGTATTTTGAGGGCGGAGATTATGCCCCACCTATCTTGCTGCCCCAGTGCCTAGCACTATGGGTGCAGATTAGAGGTGCTAAGTATTGGTAAAATTTGATTTGAGATGTTTTAGGGTTTCAAGAAATTCAATTTTTATTGTAATCCAGGAATAAGTCTCCAGTGGTATAGCAGGCTGTTTGTGGAAGATAATTTATAGACATAACCAAAAGGCATATATTTGGGCTCTATAAATGATGTCCTGATCTGCCTGTTTGTGTGCTAACTTGTGCAAGGCCTTTTAGATGCTCTCATTTTGCTCCTTTGAAGATATAATTGCTTCTTGGTTCTGTATTTCTACTGCTCATTACACTGTTCCATACCATTTCACTCTGAAAATAAAACAAAATAGGATATTTAAAATTAATGATGTGGGGCACAGCTTTTTTGCTTTCCCTCCACCTCTAGGCAGAATTAGGAAATGGATTGAACACCAGCCATTCTTTTTATCAGAAGCATCTGGGTTTCATTAGAGTAAGAAAAAAATCACTGATTACAAGGTGAGAGGCCTGAGACCTTCTTTACAAAAGATCACTAGGGTGTCTATCTACTCCTGTCGCTTCCTTCCCAAACCTGGCAGGCTTGTGGGACTACTTCTGTTTCAAAACAGAGTTATCCTCACTGGTTTTGGAATTTGGAGATTCCTAGTACATGGCTTTCTTCATTTGGCTTCATTTTTAAAGACTCAGAAAATAAGCAGTTCCTTGGATGACACAAGGTCCTATGTGGCAGAGCTCTTTATGTTTTGTAACTGTCCTTGTTCTTAAAGAAACTACACTATCAGTGGGGTCTACTTGTCATGTTTTCTAACTTATAAGCGTGACTGAAGGTTTGTTCCTTATTCCCCAAGTACAATAACTAAGTTAAAATGGAATTTGCAAAGACATGCAATGAATGGAGCCACCATAATAGGAGACGGAACATTCAGTGAGAGGTATTACAAAAGTAGTAATAATAATAATATTAGTACTTGGTTTTGATTGTGACTTTATATATTAGGCCCTTTGTTTATTTTATTTCATTTGGATATGTATGTGTTGAAGGAATGTTATTAAAGACCTTTCTGGTTTTTTTAAGCATGGTTCTCTCTTCCCTCCCATCTGACTGATACAGGAAATCTGACTTCCTCCTCTGGTGATCACTTCTTTCTTTGAAAACTCTACTAGGATTGGGGAAACTGGAATAGGCTCTCTAAATTCACATGCTTATGTGTTATAGTACATATACATTTTAAATCTGCAATTACTGAAAATGCAACTCAAATTGGCTTAAACATTAAAGGGAATTTATTGGTTGACATGCCTTAAAAGACTAGAAATGCCAGGCTTCAGTCAAGGTTTTATCCAGGAACTTGGGTTGACATAAGGACCCAGTTGCTTTTCCTTTCTTCTCTCTGCCTTCCACAACATGTATTTCCTCCAGTGGCCACAAGATGGCTGCAAGTATCTTTGAGGGCTAAGCATTTCCTTGCTCCTATCCAAAAGAAAGAGAAAGTCCCTCGAGTGGTTTCTAAGGAAGAGTGAAATCATTTTCCCAGAATCTTCCAGAAAATGTGTCCTTTTTTGACCCGAATTAGGTCATATGTTCATCCCCAATCATGGTGTTGATTGCCTTAAGTAAGTCAAAACCCATTCTTGGAATTGGGTGGAAAGTCAGAGTCCTTGCAGGCACCAGCTGTGTGAAAAAGGGATGGCCACCTAAATGGAAATCAGATTACTGAGTCAGAGAGACTAGATGGCAAGTGCTTCAAAATGGTTTACTTCCTCAAGAGAGAAGCATCTTCACATTCCCTTTTCCAGTCTTCGAGGGGCAAAACTTCGGGGCTCAGTCAGTACCGGGATGAAGCCCTGAGGAAAAGAACTATGGAGTAGGCCAGCCTCTAGTCCAGCCCTGGGGTTGAAGAGACAAAAAGCTCACCTGTGTCCTACCAGGTCACCTGGTTAGAACTCTACCTACCGTGTTTCCCCGAAAATAAGACCTAGCTGGACAATCAGCTCTAATGTGTCTTTTGGAGCAAAAATTAATATAAGACCCGGTATATATTATATTATATTATATTATATTATATTATATTATATTATATTATATTATATTATATTATATTAAAGACCCGGTCTTATAGTAAAATAAGACCAGGTCTTACATTAATTTTTGCTCCAAAAGACGCATTAGAGCTGATTGTCCAGCTAGGTCTTATTTTCGGGGAAGCACGGTAGTAAGAGAGTGTACATCAGCCAGAATTCCTTATCTTTGTATGTTTTGGGAATCACATGGAGTAGCAGCAGTAGGAAGCTGATAAGTAGGTGGTGTTACAGGAATCAGAGATTCAAGATGGTGGCCACATTCTCACTTTAGCCTCACTAACTATGAAAGAGGCATCAGCAGACCAATATTAATACTCACCAGCTTTATGATAATAACCCAATCATTTAACTTTTCTGTTCCTTCATTTCTTCATCTGTAAAATGGGAAAATAGGATCATAATTATCTCCTTGCCTGTTTTGTGTGGAAGAAAGTGGGAATGTTTCTGTTCTTTGTTCCATATTTTAGTCTCAGCCCATCCAAGTGGGAACTACTGCCCTCATCCCTACCCCTCTGGCCTCCCTCTCTTCCTCCTTATTAACTTCTCCCAAAGGAAGGAGGAATTCCAGATTTGATTGGTCAGCTATCTATCATTCATTGAGTTACTCTAGAAGGCGGAGTTATGTATGACAGTGATAAAGGTCAGTACTCGTATTTGGCACCGCCCGCTGCTTCTCTGACTTCCCCATTGCTGTGGGTAATGCTGTGGGCAAGTAAACCTACCAGGACCTGTCTTGGCACATGCAGACATCCTTCCCCATCTCTTCTTGTAGTAAAATTGGTTTGGGGATCTGGTCAACTGTCTAGCCACAGGACCTCCCCAAGAGTGCTGCTCTTCAAGTTGGACACGAGTTTGGAGAGAGGAACGCTCACTGACTTGTGCTCACTGCTCCCTGTTCATTGAGCTCTGGTGCTGCCCGCTTTAATAACACTAGTACTCTTTCCCATGTGGCTGTTCTTTGTGTGTGGGCTCCTTTGGTAGGAGCCCAGGTGAGCACTTGCGGATGAGGTGGGAAGGAGGTGAAAAGGTATAGATACTGAGGCCTATCCTATCCCAGTACCCTGCTGAGTTGTAGAGATGGAATGAAAATTATGTATGTGGAAGTATCTGAGAAGTTAAAACTGAACACAAATGTAAGGTGGTACTAGCTTCCTGATTGATAATGTGTACAAATGATGAGAGAGTTCCTGGGGACTAGCCTTGTACGGATGTCAGTTCTGCAAAGGAGCAGTCCAATGCCAGACACCAAAATCTTGACTGTTAGCTGGGAGATTTTCTCCTCCCAGATGTGACTTGAATAAAATTGTATAATGATATAAGATGTAGGCACTGCTCAGAAGTTGACTGATGTTCCCAACTTGGAGGAATAATTAGTAGCAGATCCTCTCTTCTTCCTCTTCTATGCGAAAACATACCTTTGTGCTCACAATGTGCTTCCTTACAATGTGCCTTGAATTTTATAGTCTCCTGGGACTTTGGTCTCTCAAACAAAAGGCTCTACTATCTTGAAAGGTATCTTGTTCTAACTCTGCCTTTCTCTTGAGCTACTGATAACTCTTCTTTTCACTTCCCTCTACTATCCACCCACATATTTCTTAGCCCCAGAATGATTGTCATGCTCATGGCTGTACTAAGTTGCTCTCTCCAATGTCACCAATGATGTCATAATCATCACATTCAAATTCTAAGGTATTCTTAGTTCTCACCCTCCTTGATGCCCCTGTTATTGTTGCTTACCATTTCTTTCAAAATTATTTAATATTTCAGTAGCTTATTTTCCAAAGCATATCCACAATTTCATTATAATGCAGCCATATCTATATATTAAGTTTGTAAACTTGCCACCATGCGCTTACATTGGCAGCACTGTACAAACAGCTCCGTAAGGTTTTATAACCTTGGTATGTCTGTGTCTCACAGCTGTGTTCGTGTCGACATGTGGTGGTGTCTTGCTGAGTGGCGTTCATTATTGTTGAGTGTTTTTGTGTGCCATCATGAGAATGTCTGAGTTTGAATTAGAGCAATGGACAAACATTAAATTTATTGTTAAACTTGGCAAGAGTGGAAGTGAAGTCAGGGACATGTTAGTCCAAGTTTATGGGGATAATGTCATGAAGACAACAGCAGTGTACAAATGGATTAAATGTTTTTCTGAGGGGAGATAACGCGTCACTGATGAAGAGAGGTCATGGCAGCCAGGAATGAACAGAACTGATGAAAACATTGCAAAAATTCATCAAATTGTGCATCAAAATTGTCGGCTGACTGTGAGAAGCATAGCAGACCAAGTAAACATCAATAGAGAAACAGTTAAGAAAATCTTAACTGAAAAGCTTGGCGTGAGAAAGGTGTGTGCAAAAATGGTCCTGAAGGAGCTCTGGCATCCAACAATGCATCAGCTCACAGGGCACTGTCTGTGAGGCAGTTTTTAGCCAGTAAACAAATAACTATATTGGAACACCCTCCCTACTCACCTGATCTGGCCCCCAATGACTTCTTTCTTTACCCAAAGATAAAGGAAATATTGAAAGGAAGACATTTTGGTGACATTCAGGACATCAAGGATAATACCACGACAACCCTGATGGCGATTCCAGAAAGAATTCCAAAATTGCTTTGAAGGGTAGACTAGGCACTGGCATTGGTGCATAGCTTCCCAAGGGGAGTACTTTAAAGGTGGCCATAGTGATATTCAGCAATCAGGTATGCAGCACTGTTTCTAGGATGAATTCGCGAACTTAATTGTCAGAACTCGTATACTGGGGGTGCCCAAAAACATGTATACAAGTGGCCACTTTGGTCAGTTTTCCCTTCTTAAAATATGTATACTTTTTTGGCACCCTCTGTGTGTGTGTTTGTGTGTGTGTGTTTTCTAGTCTTTACCCATATTAATAGTTTTCTTTACAGAGTTGGATATAATGTACAAAGAATTATTTTTTCTTTCATTTAATATTATTTATAGACACATCATATAAAAATTGAGTTCTAGAAGGCCTATAGATAAGGTATATCGCCTATATTTTACAGATAAGAAAACTAAGGTCTGTTGGACATGCCTGATGGAAAGCAGTGGCCAGAATAACCCATACTCAAATTCTAGTCATACTCAAATGTCTCCTTGGCCGTAGATCCCACAGAAGTGTTTTTCCAAATATGGAGAAAGCACTGGGTGTTTGTTAAAAATGTAATGTCCAGGACACTACCATATCACTGAATCAGACCTCCAGTAATGGGACATACGCATTTGCAAATTTAACAAATACCTAGGTGATTCTTAAGTGTCAAAATTTGAGGACCACTGTTTTGAAGAGCTTAAGTCATAAAAGATATACACATGCTCAGCAGTACCAACTAGGGCTTCTGAGCTGGCCTAGACCACCGGAGACTCTGCCAAGACCGCAGGCTGGACGAGCAGCCACATCCTTGTCTAAGCAGAAAACATTTGCAGGCCTGTACCACCACAACAAAACCAGCAGAAATAGTTGTGTTTGTTGCTTTTTATAAGTAAGTCACGTGGCTTTGGGGTTTTGCGCTATGGGAGAAAAGAGTGAAGGAAGAAATAGCCTGAGAGAGTTTTGAGGTAGCTATTAACACCATTGGAGAAACATGTTAACCCAGTGCAGCTGCAGCGGCATTAAAAATCACTAATTCCTCCTGACCTACTTGTACAAGCACTGTACGTAGTTGGGTATAAAAGTTGCATGCCTGCTACAATTACTGCCATCTATGGCTCCATCTGGCCATGACCTTTGGACTTTCTTTGGATATATCATGTATGTGTGTCATTGGAGGAGGGTGTGGATGTTGGAGAGAGAGGTGAGAGAAGGGTGACAGTAAACTTTGAGCACTCCTATAAATTAGACTGGTGTTTTATGAACTGCTGGTGTGATATATTAGAGGGATTGAAATCAATTTAGTGACCAGTATTTTTCAATGGAGTGGAAAGGAATGAAATGGAGAATAGAACAGAATAAAAGAGACCATTATGCGTTACCAATAGTAAAGGGGTGTGTTTGTGTGTGTGTGTGTGTGTGTGTGTGTGTTTATAGTGGATCAGAATGTAAAATCTCTTAATTTCAATAGATCAAAACATTTGAAAGCTGCTAGGTTGGAAAAAAAACCCACATTATTAGAAGACTGATGAAGTTCAGAAAGTTTGAATCCTTAGCCAAAGACGACTTAATTTCAGGCCTCCTGACTACCAATCCAAGGCTTTTCCCCCTAACATTTCGATGCAGCATACACTTCCCTTTGTGTGCAGAGTCCTCATGTGCTTTAATTTCTAATGAATGAATAGTAGATTACTATATTATTTGTTTTACTATTTCCCTACTGTTATTTCATTTTTAGGTATTTTAATTAATTCTACGGTATTTTTTTTTCATTTTAATTTTTTTTTAATTAGTTTCAGGTGCATAAGACAAAGCAAAACTTAGACGTTTATCATTTATGTCCCTCACACTGTGTGAACCGCCCTCCCCCCATCCACTATCCCTCTGTACGTTCCCCAAATTAATTTTCAAACCCCCATGACCATCTTGTGATTACCGACTATTTTTCAAAACCTCTCACCTTCCCCTTATCCCCACCTACGCTATTTTTATAATTATAAGTTTGCTCTTCTTATGAATTACTTATATGGGATATGTTTTCTGATATGGTTATTTTTATGGTTCTTACTAAAAACAAAAAAAAAAGAAAGAAACAACCAGTTTACACTTCTATCAGCAATCATTTCCCATGAGTCTCACCAGTACTGAATTTTATCATTTATCCTTATATTTACTTATCGTATATGTGTTAAATGCCCCCTTATAACTGTTTTCATTTGGATTTCTTTCATTACTTTTGAGGTTTAGTGTTTCAAATGTTGGTTTATGTTGGATTTTCTGGTGTATGAACTGCCTATGTGTGTCCTGGACTATGTCTCCACTGGGAACCTGGTTTGAATGATTCAATATATTTTAACCATTAAACTTTAAGCAGCTATACTTATAGCTAACATTTTCCTTATTCTGTTACATTTGTTTTTGATTTGGTTTTATGGAATTTCATTATTTCAATTTTACATTTTAATATAATTCTTCATTGTTTTTTTACTTTGAATTTCTTACATTTTTTAAATCATATAAAGAAATAATCTCCACTCATATAAAGAAATAATCTCCTAGTTGTTAGAAAACGCATTCTATTTCATTTTTTGTAATACAATTTTTAATTCTGATATACATGCACAAAATGAAAAAAACTCTCACTTTTGTGGAATGTGAGTGTGTAAGTCAAGAACACAGTTGTCATAAGCCTTTTTGCTCTTCTAAATTGATCCTTCTCAATGAGTGGTCCCAGAAAAACAACACCATATGACCTAGAAGCTTGTTAGAAATGTAAATTTTCAGGCCTCATTCCACACCTACTGAATCAGAAACTCTGGGGGTGGGGTCCCCCAGTAATCTATGTTTTAATAAGCCCTCCAGGTGATTCTGATGCATGTTCAACTTTGAGAACAACTACTCTAAATCAATCCTAAGGCATTTTTAGTTGGGCACAAACTCAACCACAATTACACTTGCTTCTAACTTTTAATTAATTGGTAGTAAAAATCATCTGCCTTTACTAGGCAATTCCCTTGGAGCCCACAGAGCATCATTTATTCCGTTTATCAAAATGTTTAACTACAATGTTGCCTCCACCCCCACCCTTTATTAGTGTAGCCAATTATATGCCTATGCCTACAATTTGCAGTTTTGCTTATAACCACCCTCCACTCTACACCCCCATTACTACTTTATACTCTTTGAGGTTTGTGTGAAGTTATTCTTCCAGTCACCTTCCTAGGTTATTAGCTCTGCAATATTATGTGTATTTTTGTCTTTGCTTATGGAGAATTTCTCAGCGATGCTTTCTGATTATTTTCAGCTCTCCTGGGTCTATGCCTAGTGGCTTCATTGATGATCTTTTTCCTTCTTCCAAGGTTAGTTTTCAAGAACCCTTCAATAATAAATATAAGATTGGTAAAAGATAACATTCTTAAAATATTCTTTTAAAATGTCAGAGGAAATTTCAGAATTTTTCAGGAAAAAAAGAGGAATTGTCAAAATTGGTAACTAAGAATGCCATTAGGTGTACAATGGGACTTTCAAAGGGCAGCGTATTGATGGAGTCAGAGGAAGTGATGCAGGTTATGGTCCTAGCTCTAAATATCCACAAAGTGCATTTTATCCATTTACCTGAAGTTGAACAGGCTCCCAAGAAGCTAACCAATAATAGTGAGTATCAAACTGCCAGCACTATTTGGGACACTTCTAGGACCCTCCTGTCTCTGATGTAGTTTATCACTAATTATCCCTAATAAACCATTCCTGCTCTGCCTGGCCTACGCATGTGTCACTCTCCATAACTCAACTGGCCTCTATAAACTGAGATGAATGCAATAGAATAGGAGCTGTATTCCTACAAGAGCCAGCACCAGCTCCATCAATGGATGCAATAAAAAGGGTTTTACCCGGACAGAGCTTCCAGGAACAAGCAACTGCATTAAGAATGCCACACAGTGCATCACAAGCACTGACTGGGAGAACATGGTGATTTCTCAAAACTGTCTTGTAGGGCGGAGGGTATTTGAGAATGTGGAACAAGACTTGGATCTTAAGTGGGACAAGCATATTTACATTCCATGCCTCCAACCATCAATGAAGTTAAGTTGTAAACATCTCAATGCTTTTCACAGCAACAGTCCAGGCCTTTCATCACCTTTCCCCAACTTGCTGCTATTCTAGTTCTCTCAAAGACAATGGCTCAGCTTCTACTCCAGACTTTCCCATGCCAGACCTCCTCAGCCAAGATCTCACTCTCATGTGGTCCCTTGGGACCACACAAGACGAAGTCTCACGTGTCTCACGTGTCTTCCCAGGAGAGTTCCAAGAGATTGCAGATATTTATCACACTTATCAGTTCTAGCACTACCATGTTTCCCTGAAAATAAGACCTAGCCAGACCATCAGTTTTAATGCGTCTTTGGAGCAGAAATTAATATAAAACCCGGTCTTATAGTAAAATATTATATTATATTATATTATATTATATTATATTATATTATGTAAGACCGTGTCTTATTTTACTATAAGACCGGGTCTTATATGAATTTTTGCTCCAAAAGATGTGTTAGAGCTGATGGTCCGGCTAGGTCTTATTTTCAGGGAAACACGGTATACCTACATGGAGGCATTAAAAGATTTAAGTGTTCTGCAGGCTCTGCAACCTGAAAAACGGTGTGGTGAATAAAGCCAACTCCAAGGGTAGGAGTCCGTCTTTATTAGGTAATTTGCAGAAGTCAGGGCTGAGCCAGTGCACTCACAGGGTCTGCTCCTCATACTATTTGTGCAGGCTTAAGATAATTGAGAACAATTTCCTATCCATATACAGCTACAAATAATAAACGTTTGTAGCCGGGACCTATGATTTTTTTAGGGAAAGTGAAAAAACATTTCACTTTTGAGACATAGCAGCCCCCTTTCAAGGGGTTACTTAGGACTTCTGGCCTTCATCTGGTCTAGTGGCCCAACACGGGATAATTTAGTTAACTTGTAACCCAGCAGCTCACTCAGGGATGGGTCCAGGTACCTGGAGCTGCTAATGTTGGGCTGCTGACCAGGCAGCTGTCTTAGAAAGTATCATCTACAGGGTACAGTTCTGGGATGGACACAGGAGAGCTGAAACTTCTGGGGGATGAACAAGTTCAACACCCACGGCTCCTCTCCTAACTGGCACCACAGACGGGTCTTCTCTGGCCAGTCCCCCCAGATTACAGATTTGAGCATTCACGTGATGTTTCTTAAGACCACAGAATGTCAATTTGTTAACTTAAAGTGGTCAATATACTTTTCTAATGACTGGACTGATTTTTTCCCAAGGAACCCACTAATAGTACTGAGTACTTGGACATACATATCAATGGTCAAAACGCTGCCTGGTGGGCAAATCATCAGAGTTTACAGCTTAAAAGAATTTGAGGGATTTCATTCAGGCCATGAAAGTCTCCTGAAGCCAGGCTTACTCTGCAGAAAGGAGAATGATGGGAAAATTTGTACCCACCAAGTGTGGTCACTTCTCTCTTCTTTGGACTGTATTGGATAAACCCTAATATGTTCTTACTATTCAGTTGTCTTTCTTATAAAAGCTAACTGCATTATTTCAATAATGATGAAATACTAGTTGATTGGATTAATGCTGGTTGTATTAACAGTTTTGCTCTATTTATATTCATTTAGCAAGTATTTATTGAGTTGCTTCTATGTATCAGGTACTATTCTAGGCACTGGGGATATGGTTGTAGAAAAGATAAGAAAGATTTCTGCAGTCATGGAGAAATTACATTTTGTCCTCTATAGTTCCCAGGATACACACTGTTTGCTTTAGATTCTGGATTGTTGCCAGGACAAGATATCTCTTTTTGAGGCTGACTATCCCAAATCAGTAGTCACCTATACCACATTTGTGGAAAAGAACTATATTTTCCTTTGGTAATGACCACTAATATCTGATATTAACATAGCATTTTCTAGTTAAACAAACAGTTTGCTTCGGCAGCAAACAGCAATCAATAAATGATCTTATCAACAACATATAAACAAATATGGCAGAATTCATGAGCAGGACTCCGTTTTTATTGTTGTTGTTGTTGTTCTCTTTTCAGCATATTGGGATATATTATAATTTACAAATGCCCAGCTAAGTGGATCCAAGGATTATATTAACTTAAGTAATAAAATTTTTACAAAACTTTGGGTGAGTATTTTTTTAAATAGATATTTGAAATATCTTGAGTTTTACATATTTTATTGCTAAAAATTATGCAAGTGTGTTGTCACCCATAAGAACATAAAGTTATTCAACTTTTAAAAAATCATTTTTAACAGAGAATTATCAATAAAATAAATAGGTTTTTATTTTAAACCCATTTGTTTAAAATTAAAACTAAACTTTCTGGTTATAGTGACACAGTAGGTGAACATTGTGCTTTCCTCCTCTCATGACCACGTCAGAATTTAAACTACAGAACAATCATCACTGAGAAATATCTGAAATCTAGCTGAACAGAAGTCCTAGAACTAAGGACATGCAGAAGAAGCCACCTTGAGACAAGTAGGAGGAGCAGAGATGCCGTATGGGCTGGTCCCACATCTGAGTGAGACTGTTAAAAATCAGGAGGAAGCGGTGACATTAGAAACATGGTGGCATGCATGCTCCTTGATCTTTTCCCTGGAAATTACAACAAGTTGAACAGCTATAATCTAACAATGGATTCCCTCTGCAACACACAAACACGTGTGAGAGATCCATGTATTGAAACTTTTGATGGTGGGCGAATCCAGGTGAACAGGAGAGGCGGGGAGGAAGAAGTGCAGAGACGGAGGCTGCTGGACACATTCTAGAGCTCACAGCAGTCCCAGGAGAGGGGAGGACTGAGACTGCAGGTGCACACTCTGTGGCCCCGAGAATTCCTGTCTGAGGGATCAGCATAGAATGTGGCTGAACCCCAAGATCAGGGCAGAGACCTCAGGGCAAAGACCAAATACAGAGGTGAGATAACTGGTCTAACAGCCCTCATTGCCGGGCAGAAAACACAATCATGGAGCCTGGCTGCTTCGTCCCTCCCTGCCAGAGCTTGCTTCCCCCATACCCTCCCAGTGTTAGCAGTGGGCTCCAGAAGAAATAGTAGCAGTAGCAGATTAAAGAGCAGAATATCTACAGCAATGAGAACTGGAAAGACAGTTTCTGAGTGGCAGAGGCACACTGCAGATAATTCCAGTGACAAGGGAGGAGCTATAAGGGTGAAGCAGCTGTGGTCTGGTAATCACCATTAATGGGAGGAGAACATAGCCACAAACACACCAGCCCACTCTGCCCCCACCTTTAGCGACTGGTCCCAGTGGGGGCACTCAGATCAGGCAAACAGCTTTGCATCTGGCTGCAGGGGCTTCACTGGGATTTCAGGGGCTCAGAACCCCATTGTCCACCATATCATCCCATGGGGGTGGTGCCCTCAAACTGAGGTGACCTGGTCACAGAGTTGATGCCAACCTCCCCAGGAAATCTCCCACTGCAGGAGAAGCCGGAACAGCGCAAGAGAAAATAAAACACTCCAGCACTATTGTGGGGACAGAGCCCCAGAGTGCAGTTTCCAGGCTCTTGGCCTCACGGTAAAGGGTGCTGGCTCAGGTAGTAAATGGCCATCAACTGTGATTGGATGGCCATCAGCTGTGGCTAGTTGACCGTGAGCTGTAACCAGGGAGCCATTGGCCACTAATATAACTGCTGTGGCTACGCTAGCAGCGAATGGGGGCTAGCAAGAAGATGGTGGCTGGCAAGTGCGAATTACAGTTAGGCTGGCGGGTTGCGAACAGTGTGGCTGCTGCTTCCTGTGTCTCCAACCCAGCCACCAGCAAGAATATAGTGGTATGACTCCCCTATCTGTGGTTCCACGGGTGTTCCTTTTTGGCCTCACCATGTCCTGTGTTCTTATGTGGGGAGCGGGAGCACAGACCCCGCAGGCTGCCCTGCGTGACAACTATCTACTGGAAAACAAAAGAAAGACCTCTTCATATCAACCTGCTGCAGAATAGATGCCTAGGAAGAGAAATAATTCATTAATTACCATGAATAACCAAGATAGCAAGGCAGCTCAGAAAGGAAACAAAAAAATATCCAGAAAATAAACTTAAAGACATGGAAATATGTGACTTAAGTGATAGAGAATTCAAGATTGCGGAAAACTCAAAAACTCGACTTCTGCAAGAAAACTCAGATACACAATTTAATGAACTGAGAATAAGAATAAAATCCATGAACAAAATGAATATTTTACCAAAGAGACTAAAATTTTTCAAAAGAACCAAATAGAAATTTTGGAGCTGAAGAACTCGATAAAAGAGATGAAAAATGAAATAGCCAGCTTAGAAAATGGAGCTCACCCGATGGAGTAAAGAATTAGTAATATCAAAGATAGAAATCTAGAAATGATGCAGATAGAAGAAGAGAGAGACTTGAGAGTTAAAAGAAATGAAAGAACTATCTGACTCCATGAGAAAGAGCAATATAAAAATAATGGGTATACCAGAAGGAGAAGAAAAGAAGACGGGCACAGAGAGCCTATTCAAATAGTCAATGAGAACTCCCCAAATCTGTGGTAAGAACTGGATACTCTAATCCCAGAAGCAAACAGAACACCTAATTACCTCAACCCCAACAGGCCTTCTCCTAGGCACATTATATTGAAGCTGTCAAAAATTAATGACAAAGAAAGAATTCTCAAGGCAGCCAGGGAAAAGAAGACGGTAACCTACAAAGGAAAGTCCATTAGATTATCATCAGACTCTTCAGCAGAAACTCTACAAGCCAGGAGGGGTGGAATCAAATATTCAAACTATTAAACAAGAGAAATTACCAACCAAGAATAATATATCCAACAAAGTTACTTTTTAGATATGAAGGAAAAATAAAGATCTTTCCAGATACACAGAAGCTGAGGGAATTTTCCATCACATGGGCTTCATTGTAGGAAATACTGAATGAGGTTATTCTACCTAAAACAAAAAGATAAAATAATACAAAACTATGAATAAGATTACTAACACAGAGATAGAGGCAGGAAATGGCCACCTCTACACAGAATAGGGCACTATACACTTAAACATAACATAAAAGGTAAAGAAGATAGAAAAACATAAGAAAGAGAAAAGAGAAGAAGACAATTTGCTACTGCAACTCAGAAATTAACTCACAGCATAAATAGAGATAATTTGTGACAATCAAAACATAAAAGGGGGGGAGAAAAGGTATGAATTTGCAAAAGGGAATGGAAATAAGATAAGATACATGCTGAAGAAAAAAGACTACTGTATATATGAAATTTTCTTTTACATAAACTTAATGGTAACCACTCAAGAAGAAAAAAAAAATCCAGAACTGAGACACATAACATAGAAAAAAAAGAAGGAAAAATCATAGAACACCACCAAACTAAAATAACTCACAGAAATACAAAAGCAAAGAAAAATGGAGACACTGAGCTACCAAAAAACAAAAAATAAAAGGTGGCTATAGGAAATCCTCATATATCAATAATCATGCTAAATGTAAATGGACTGAAATCACCAATAAAAAGGCACAGAGTAGCAGATTGGATCAAAAAATAAAACTTAACCATATGGTGCCTCAAAGAGACACATCTCAGCTACAAGGACAAATATAGACTCAAAGTGAAAGGGTGGAAAACAATACTCCAAGCAAATGGCATCCAGAGAAAAGCAGTTGTATCAATACTTCTATTTGATGAAACACAATTCAGGATAAAACAGGTAACAAGAGACAAAGGTGGATATTTCATGATGATAAAGGGGACAATACAAAAAGACATAACACATCAACATATGTGCTCCCAATCAGGGAACATCAAAATACTTAAAGCAACTACTAACAGAGCTAAAGGGAGAAACTGATAAAAAACACAATTATAGTAGGGGTCCTAAATATGCCATTGACAGCTATGAATAGATCAGTGAAACAGAAAATCAGTAAGGAAATAGCAGCCCTAAATGACATATTAGACCAAATGGACATAATTGACATTTACAGAGCATTTCATCCCAAAATATTAGACTATACATTCTTTTCTAGTGCACATGGAACATTCTCAAGGATAGACATGAGACATAAAACTAACTGATATACTGAGACATAAAACTAACCTCTGTAAATTTAAGAAGATTGAAATCATATGAAGCACATTCTCCAACCACAATGCTTTGAAATTGGAGATCAACTGTAAAAAGAAAGCAGGATAAACCACAAATACATGGAGGTTAAACAACATTCTACTAAAAATGACAAGATCAAAGAAAAAATAAAAGGAGAGATCAAAAGACACATTAAAAGAAAACGTGAATGAAAATACATCCTATCAAAATTATTGGGATACAGCAAAAGCTGTAATAAGAGGAAAATTTACATAATTACAGGCCTATCTCAAGAAACAAGAAAAATCCAAAAGAAACAACCTAACATTACATCTTAAAGAACTAGAAAGAGGAAAAATGAAACCCCAAATCAGCAGAAGGAAAGAAATAATAAAAATTAGAGCAGAATTAAATGAAATAGAGAACAAAAAGACAATAGAAAAAAATACTGCAACAAAGATCTGATTCTTTGAAAAGATTAATAAAATTGACAAACTCCTGTCTAGACTCACTAAGGAAAAAAGAGACAAGACACAAACAAAATCAGAAATGAAAGAGAAGTCAGAACAGATACCACTGAAATATAAAGAATCATCCAAGAATACTACGAATGACTATATGCCACCAAATTCAATAACCTAGAAGAAATGGACAAGTTCTTAGAAATATATAACCTTCCTAGACTGAATCATGAAGAACGGCAAAATCTAAATAGACGAATCAACAGTAAGGAAATTGAAATAATCATTGAAAAACCTTCCTAAAAGCAAAAGTGCAGGACCAGATTGCTTAACTAGTGAATTCTACCAAACATTCAAAAAGGCTTTAACACCTGTCCTCCTCAAACTCTTCCAAAAAGTCAAAGAAGAGGCAATACTTCCTAGCCCATTTTATGAGGCCAACATTACCCAAAACCTGGTAAAGATAACACAAAAAAAGAAAACTACACACCAATATCTCTGATGACTACAGATGTAAAAATCCTAAACAAAATACTAGCAAATCGAATATAAGAACACATTAAAAAGACTATACACCACGATCAAGTGGTTTTCATTCAAGGGGCATCAGATGGTTCAACATATGCAAATCGATCAATGTGATACACCACATAAACAAAATAAATCATATGATTATATCAATAGATGCAGAAAAAGCATTTGACAAGATATAACATCCATTTATGATTAAATCACTTAATAAAATGGATATAGAAGGAAAGTACCTTAACATAATAAAGGCCATATATGACAATCCCTCAGCTAATATCACACTTAATGGTGAAAAACAGAAAGCTTTTCCTCTAAGATCAGGAGCAAGACAGGGATGCTTCTTGTCATCACTGTTAATCAACACAGTATCGGAAGTCCTAGCGAGAGAAATCACACAAGACAAGGAAACAAAAGGCATCCAAATTGGGAATGAAGAAGTTAAATTGTCACTTTTTGCAGATGACATGATTCTTTATCTAGAAAACCCTAAAGTCTCCACCATAAAACTATTAGAAACAATAAACAAATACAATAAAGTTGGGGGATACAAAATCAATGTACAAAAATCCACTGTATTCCTATATACTAAAAATAAAATTTCAGAAAAAGAAATGAAAAAAAAACAGCAACAACAATTCCTTTTGCAATTGCAACCGAACGAATAAAGTAGTTAGGAATAAACTTAACAAACGATGTGAAGGACCTATACACTAAAAACTATAAGCCATTATTAAAAGAAATTGAAGAAGACACAAAGAAATGGAAAGACATTCCATGTTCATGGATTAGAAGAATCAACATAGTTAAAATGGCTATAATACCCAAAGCAATATAAAGATTTAATGCAATCCCTATGAAAATCCCAACGGCATTTTTAAAAGAAATAGAACAAAAAATCATCAGATTTGTATGGAATCACAAAAGACCCCAAATATCCTCAGATTTTTCTTTAGTTAGAAATGGCTGTCACATACACTTTTTAAAAAATTAATAGGAGCAGTCGGTTAGCTCAGTTGGTTAGGGCACAGTGCTCTTAACAAAGTTTGCCGGTTTGATCCCTGCATGGGCCACTGTGAGCTGCGCCCTCCACAACTAGATTGAAACAACTACTTGACTTGGAGCTGATGGGTCCTGAAAAAACACACTTAAAATAAATAAAAATTAAAAATTTTTTTAAAAAAATTAATAGACTATTTTTAAGAGCAGTCTTAGAATTACAGAAAATTGCACAGAAAGTACAGAAACTTCCCATAGACCCCCTTTAGACCCCCCCCAACTCCACACAGTTTTCCCTTTTATAATAACTTGCATTTGTGTGGTATATTTGTTATAATTGATGAGCTAATATTGATACATTATTATTAACTAAAGTCCAAAGTTTACATTAAGGTTCACTCTTTGGTGGTACATTCTATTAACTTTGATAAATGTATATAACATGTATCTATCATTATAGTATCATACAGAATAGTTTCTCTGCCCTGAAAACCTACTGTGTTCTGCCTATTCATCTCTCCCTCCCTTCTAACCACTGGCAACCATTGATCTCTGTACTGCCTTTTCAAGAATGTCATATAGTTGGAATCATAAAGCATGTAGCTTTATGATTTTCAGATTGGCTTCCTTCACTTAGTAAATATGCAATTAAGTCTCTCCATGTCTTTTTTTGTCTTGGTAGTTCATTTCTTTTTAGCTCATTATTTTCATCACTGAATAATATTCCATTGTTTGTATGTACCATGTTGTTTATGTATCCACCTAATGCAAGACATCTTGGTTGCTTCTAAGTTTTGGCAAATATGAATAAAGCTGCTATAAACATTTATGTGCATGCCTTTGTGTGAACATGTTTTTAACTCCTTTGGGTAAATACCAAGGAGCATGAGCTGGATAATATGGTAAGAATATGTTTAGTTTTTAAGAATCTACCAAAGTATCTTAAAAGCAGCTGTATCATTTGGCATTTCCACCAGTGATGAATGTAAATGAGAGTGCCTATTGCTCACATCCTCTCCAACATTTGGTGTTTCCAGTGTTTTGGATTTCAGCCAGTCTAATAGATATGTAGGGGTATCTTATTGTTGTTTTAATTTGCAGTTTCCTAATTATATGTGCTGTTAAACATCATTTCATATCCTATTTGCCATCTGTATATCTTCTTTGGTGAGGTGTCTGTTCAGATATTTTGCCCGTTTTTTAATTGGGTTGTTTTCGTATTTTTTAATTTTAAGAATTATTTGTACCTTTTGGATAACAGTCCGTTTTCAAATATGTGTTTTGCAAATACTTTCTCCCAGTCTACAGCTTGTGTTTCATAACTGTGTTTCACAGGGCAAACATTTTTCATTTTTATGAAGTTCACCTTATCAATTTTTTCTTTCATGGATAATGCTTTTGTTGTTGCATCTAAAAAGTCATTGCTAAACCCAAATTCACTTAGATTTTCTCCTATGTTATTTTCTAGTTTTATGGTTTTGCATTTTACATTTAGGACTATGGTCCATTTTGAGTTAATTATTATGAAGGGTGTAAGGTCGGTGTTAGAATTTTTTTTTTTTTTATGCTCCAGCACCATGTGTTAAATGACTATCCCTTCTCTAGTGTATTGCCTTTGTTCCTTGTCAAAGATCAGTTGACTATATTTGTGTAGGTGTATTTCTGGGCTCTCTATTCTGTTTCATTGATTTATTTGTCTATTCTTTTGCCAATACCACATTGTCTTGATTGCTTAGTTTTATAGTAAGTCTTGAAATTGTGTAGTGTCCTTCTAACTTTGTTCTTCTCCTTCAATATTGTGTTGGCTATTCTGGGTTTTTTGCCTTCCCATATAAAACTTAGAATCAGATTGTTGATAGCACACATACACTTTTTGAAATTCACAACAATTGACACAGAGATATGAAAAATATAATTTATTTACCCAGTCATAGATGAGCTGAGTGAGGCCACGGATAGTTAGAGATTTTCCCAGTGCCATACAGAGACTCAAATCCAGGTCTTTTGCTGCCAAGCCCCCTGCATTTTCCTCTCTACTTATGTCTAGATAGCAGGATCAAATATGTGTATGTACTGGCTTCAAAATGAGCTGATAGTGTATGTATACCTTGCCTGCGTGCAAAATAGTTCCCAGTATTTATCAGAGACACAGGTCTACTGCACAGCAACCTGTTTACAAAGCTACCAACAGTGCAGAGCAACTGGGAAACTGACAGCTTGTGGTGTTCAGAATACTGGGAGTGAGGAAGTTGGCAACCCTACATGCCAGAAATGAGAGTGGTCAAGCTGTTAGGATGTGGCTGCCTGAATCTTCCTTCAAAAAACAGACTTGGCTCACAGGAAGTATCAGCAAAACACTGAGAGACCAAACAAGCTGTCTGAACTGAAACACAGCTAGCCCTTGATCTTAAATTCCTGGCTATTTCACAAGTACATCTTTAAAGTCAAGTGGGAAATTATTCTCTTCTATCATATGACACACTTCCCAAACCAAGTCTAAAAAAAAAAATCTATTTTCCTATATTTTATCTTATTAAAAAAATAATACAGGTTTTAGAAAAGAATTCAAAAGTACAGAAAACTCTAAGAAGAAAAACAAAATCACATATACTGTATTTTGCTGGGTATAATGTTTACCCATGTTTTTGGCCAAAACTTTCAGGGAAAAAAATCTTTCGTTTTAATTTTTTAATTCAAATTTTTATTTGTTTACATTTAGGTACTTGTGTTTTGTATTGTAAAGGAATTTCAGCACTTATTTTCTAACATATTGTACAAGAAATTTTATGTAACAAATAATTACAAAGTACAAGAACAGATACAAGGTACAAGAAGTTTTATGTACCGGTCACAAATTTACGATATTTACGCATCATAGAAGGCCAAGAACTCTTCTTCACTGCAAGTTCATCATAAGTTCAACAAAACAAACTGTCATATTTCAGGGTATTATTTTTCATATGGATATCGTTGTTGCTTTCCCGAATTACACTTTTAACTCAAGCATAATTAAATAAAAGAATTAAAAACATTTATATGGATATGGAATTAGTGCTACCCATTTATAATGTGCATCCTTATTTTTCCTCACAAATTTGGGCAAAAAAGTGCTCATTATACATGGCAAAATATGGTATACTTATCACACAGAGATAATATCCGTTAGGAGTTTCGTAATTTACTTCCAGCATTTGTTCTATTCATATATATTTAGAGTCTGAGGGTTGTTAGTTTTAATTATCTTTAATTAATTATTATTATTTTTTGGCCCACAGTGTTTGGACGTGTGTGTATGTGGACTTTTTTTGTTACATTTTATCACTCATTTCGTATGACATTGCATATACTTTATAAATATGATTTTCATTGGCTGCATTATATGTATTCTACCATATGACTCTATAATTTTTTATTTAACAATCCCATTACTATTAGAAAATTTGCTATTATAATTATATTCTCAAAGCAGTCTTGTACATCCTCTTTGTCCATATCTGATTTCAAAATTGTCCTTCTTAAATAATGACAAGAGTGCTTTTTGTCTCAGGAGGCAGCCCACTTCAAAGATTTTGTGACAGTTTTGTCAAAATGTGTTTTTAACACATTAGTGCCATATTCTTCACCCCCCCACACCCCCCAGAACAATGTGAGAGACTTATCTTGTACCTTTTACATCAATTTGTTTGTTTTACCCTCCCAGTAGTTCTTAGCCAGATATAAGTATCTTTTTTCAACCAATTAAGAGTGATGTAGGACAGTGGCCTTTAAAAAGAGTTTCTCAAATGAAAATTAGACCAAAGACCTGAAAAAAAAAAAGCCCATTCAGACTTGTCATTAATAAGGAACTGCCAGCTAGAATTTGCCGATTATTCAGATGCTTCTCTGCATAAAGCCTACTGAGATGACCCAAAAACTTTATCTTCCAATCGCCATAAGCTGCATTTCCTCATTTTGAAATTTACAAATCTAAATGCAAGAAAATGACAATGAGATGGAAAAAAAACAAGTCTCTCTCTCTCTCTACACACACACATACACACACCCCTTTATGGGAATGGCTAAATCATTTATTTTGCCAATTTAGTGATATTTTTATGTCTTCTTTATAAACCTGCTGTGCAGTCGATTGGATTGAGTCTTTAAAATCACCTAAGACACTATACCAACTATATTTTTATAGCAATGTTTAAACAAACCATATATATAAAACATATCTTAGAGTGGGTGATGGATTATCTACTGATAAAATCTGAGAGTCACCAAAAACACACCAACCTCAATATCCTCCCCCATCAGCCTAGTCATTTCCAAATTACTTATTCATAAAAATATAATCCTTATTACAAGAAAATAAAACAATAGACCATAATTCCCCTCGGATAAATGCAAAAATCCTCAACAAAATATTAATAAGTCAGATCCAGCCGTATACATAACAGATAACATATGTGGATTTTATTCTAGGAATACAAGTTTAGTTTAACATTTGAAATCAATGAATGAAATCCGTCATATTAACAGAATAAAGGAGAAACACAATATGATCATTTTAGTAGATGAAGAAAAATCACTTAACAAAATTCAGCATCTGCCATGTATAAGGTGCTCCCATGTATAATGCACACCAACGTTTTTGGCTCAAACTTTCAGGGGGAAAAAACTTTCATTTTAATTCAAAAATTTTTTGGTTTACATTTAGGTACTTGTTTTTTTTGTATTATAAAGGAATTTTAGCATTTATTTTTTAACATATTATGGTACAAGAAATTTTATATCACAAATAATTACAAAACACAAGAACAGATACAAGGTATAAGAAATTTTATGTACCGGTAACAAATTTTCGATATTTACACATTATAGAAGGCCAAGAACTCTTCATTGTTGCAAGTTCATCATAAGGTCAACAAAACTGATTATCATATTCCAGGGTATTATTTTGCATATGGATATCATTATCGATTTCTAGAGTTACACTTTTAACTTATAAGCATAAATAAAAGAATTAAAAACATTTATATGTATATGGAATTAGTACTACCATGTACAGTGCACACCCTTATTTTTCCCTCACAAATTTGGGCAACAAAGTGTGCATTATACATGGCAAAATATGGCATTTATGATAAAAATTCCCAGAAAACTGGGACTAGAAGGAAGCTTCATCAATCTGATGAACTCCATCTATGAAAAAAACCTATAGCTAATATCAAATTATCTGAACTCTGATCACTTTTCCACAAGATTGGGAACTAGGCAAGGATGTCTGCTCTCAGCACTCTGTTCAATATTGTACCAGAGTCCCTAACCAGTGCAAAGAGGTAAGAAGAAAGAAAAGACATAGCATTGGAAGAGAAGTAGCGCTGGCTCGGTGGCTCAGGTGGTTGGAGCACCGTATTCCTAACATCGAGGTCCCCAGTTCGATTCTCACATGGGCCAGTGAGCTGCGCCCTCTACAGCTAAGATTGTGAATAACAGCTCTCCCTGGAGCTGGGCTGCTGTGTGCTGCTGTGGGCTACTGCGTGCTGCTGTGAGCAGACGGTGGCCAGCATAAGTGGCCAACAGTCAGTGAGCTGCTGTGTGCTACCGTGTGCTGCCATGAATGGCCAATGGCCAGCGTGAGTGGCAGACAGCCATCGTGAGCGGCCGGCAGCCGAGAGCTGCCGTGAGCTGCTGTGAGCAGCCCACCGACAACAGGCGACCAACTGCCTCAGCTGGGAGGAGCACAAGGCTCATAATACCAGCACGGGCCAGGGAATTGTGTCCTGCACAACTAGACTGAGAAACAACGGCTTGAACCGGAGTGTGTGTGTGTGTGTGTGGGGGGGTGAGGCAGAAGAAAAAGCGGGGGAGAAAGAAGTAAAACATTCTCTATTTGCAGACATGATTGTTTATGTAGAAAGTCATAAGGAATCTAAACAAACAAAAAAAACTCCTAGAATTAAACCATAAGCTAAGCAAGATCGCAGGATAACATATAAAAAGACCTCAGATTAACACATAAAAATCAATTGTATTTTTATATATTAGCAGTAAATAATCGGGAAAAATTTTAATCCATTCAACTGTCAAAAATAAATAAAATACTCAGGATTAAATTTAGGGGTGGCCAGGTGGCTCCGTTGATTAGATCACGAGCTTTGAACAGCAGGATTGCCAGTTCGATTCCCACATGGATCAGTGAGTTGCGCCCTCCACAACTAGATTGAAGACAATGAGCTGCTGCTGAGCTTCTGGAGGGGTGACCGGATAGTTCAGTTGGTTACAGCACAAGCTCTTAACAACAAGGTTGCCGGTTTAATTCCCATGGTGGGCTGCACCTCCTGCAACTAAATATTGAAAAGAGCGAGCGACTGGACTTGGAGCTGAGCTGTGCCCTCCACAACTGGATTGAAGGACAACGACTTGGAGCTGATGGGCCCTGGAGTTCTCCAATAAAAATAAACAAACAAACAAACAAACAAATAAATAAATAAATAAATAAATAAAGTGGGTGATAGACTTTTTAAAAAATTAATAAAAGACATACAAAATATCTATGTTAAAACTATAAAACATGACTGAGAGAAATTAAAGCCATAAACAAATGGAGAGATACATCGTGTTCATGGAACAGAAATTCAACAGTGTTAACATGTCACTTCTTCCCATATTAATTTATAGAGTCAATGCAACCTCAATGATAATACTAGCAGGCTGTTTTTTAAAATTAGAAATCAACAAGTACAAGTTAAAATTTATATGGAAACGCAAGAGTTCTAGAATGCCAAAACAATCTTAGAAAAGAGCAAATCTAGAAGACTTATACTATCTGACTTTAAGGCTTATGAAGGATAGGGAAAAGGATAGGGGAAGAGATTGATGGAATGCACCAATGGAACAGAGTCCAAAAATAGACCTCTACTTAGTCAGTTAAAAGTTTGTTCACCAAATGGTGCTGGAACAACTAAATATCCATAGAGAAAAAAAGAGATAAACTTTGAACTGTATCTTACACCATATACAAAAATTAATTTCATGTATATTATAAACCTAAATATAAGAGCTAAAACAATTATCTTTTTTGTAGAAAACACAGCATAGTATCTTCATGATCTGGAGGTAAACAGGTAGACAGGACACACAAGGAAATACCATTAAAGAAAAATAATGGTAACTAAGACTTCATCAAACTGAAACAATCATGCTAATTAAAAGACATTGTTAAGAAAATGAAAAGGCAAGCTACCTAATGGGGAATATAGTCACAAAGGACTTACATCTAGAATACCTACAATGGTATAAAAAAGTGTCAAACAAGAGAAAGGCAAATACTGTGTAATTTCACTTATATGTGGAATTTAAAACAAAAAAAAACACACAAACAAACAAACAAAAAAAACCCTCTTAGAAAAAAGAGATCAGATTTGTGGTTACCAGAGGCAGGGATGGGGAGTGGGGAAATTGGAGGAAGATGGTCAAAAGTTACAAACTTCCAGTTATAAGCTGAATAGGTACGTAATGTACGTACAACATAATGACCATAGTTAACACTGCTGTATGATATATTTAAAAGTTAAGAAAGTAGACCCTAAGAGTTCTCATCACAAGGAAAAAGAAAATATTTTTTCATTTTTCATTTTTGTATCTATATGAGATAATTGATGTTAACTAAACTTACCGTGGTAATCATGTCACAATGTATGTAATTCATTATGCTGTATACCTTAAACTTACAGATTGCTATATGTCAATTATATGTCAGTATAACTGGGGAGAAATCAAACAAGTCAGTTTTTTAAATAGGAAAAGACTAAAGCAGACACTTCACAAAGAAAAATGTATGGGTCAATAAATACATGAAAAAGTGCCCAACATTATTAGTCATCAGGGAACTATACATTAAACACAATAGATAACACTAACATACCCACTAAAATGGCTACAATTGTACAGCTAAGATTTATGCATTTCAATGTATGTAAATTTTTCTTTAAAAAGAACTGTAAAAATCATATTATTTAACTGGGGGTAAAGATTGTTTATAGATAAAATAAGAATGGTGAAAGCATTTCACCATTCTTACTTATTTTGCTGAAGCTGGATGATGGTTAATTACATGAGGGTTTATTATATGTTTCTGTTTACTATGTATATGTTTTATACTTTCCAATTAAAAAAATTAAAAGTTATAGCCCTTGCTTTCTCAGACTATAGTAATCTAAGGAGTACAGGCAAGGTAATTGAATTATAAAAAGTTTTTGGTCCAGGGCTACCTGTGACTGTATAGGGAGGTCTACCTACTTCTGGAATTTAGTTTTAGGAATCTCACTCACCACCAGATAACACTCATATTCTTCAATATCAACTTAATCCATAATAAAGGTGGTCATTCGCTCTTCACCTGCCTTACTCTCTGTCTTCTTTTTCAATTGGTTCAGAAATTAGTTAGGAGAAAAGAATGCAATTGATTGGGCCTCTTTGTTTCCATAACAATGCGATTACCCCTGCCTCATGGACTGGCCTCGGTATTGCCATAGGTGCTTCACCTTGTTGGTACCATGCCTCCTGGAGTGGGGTAGGGCTTTCTCCTCAGCAGTGTTGCTATTACTTCTGAGGCTTCACTAAAGACTAGTTTTGTTTTCCCATTTTCTCATAGCTCCCTCTATCAAAAGACTAGAGACCAGCCCCCTTTGACCTGATCAGAGAACATTTGTGAGAACCTACACAGTGTTATAGTCACAGGCATCTTTCTCACCTGCTAATCAACCAGTGTCCTGGGGCCCTCTTACCTCAGGGTGAGTTCTTTGCTGTCCTGGGCTCTCCTAGGAGCAGACAATAATCTTCTTTTTGGTTTAGAGTTTAAATCTAAGTGCCCTAGGTCCTAGCCATCTGTGTTAAGGTCCTCTTGATAATTTCTCCTACAGTCTACGTTAGGTCTTTCTGCAAATAGGCCTCCAAATGGTCCATCCTAGAATATCAGAATTTCTTAACTGAGTATGTAGATAAGGCTTCTTGATGATAGAACTATAGATCTGTAAGAAACTGAGAGGGCTTCTCGTCACGCAATAAACTTTGTTAGAGAGGTTGGGTGACTTGTAAAGATCTATACCTGAAAGTAGCACAGAACTAGAATTTGGATGTCTTGATTCCCAGTCCAGAATTACAAGGTTTAGCTATAAAGATGTGTTGTTATGAAGGATGTTTTGCTTTAAAGAAAGAAAAGAAATTTGATACAAAACTAGCTTTAGCCCCAAATGGAATTTATTGGAAGGATACTGAGCTAGTTTATAGAATCAAAGGAAGAATGCCTGGAATCAAGGAATGTACCAGATACCACAGGAACTAGAATTGTGGACTCAAATACCATTGACAGGCTGTTTCTCCTTTCATTTTTTTTTCTTTTTCTTTCAGTGTTAGCTCTCCAGAAATTTGATACTAATATTAAAGTCCTTGAGATTGAAGATGTGTTTTAAATTAGAGAAGACACATGGTTATTCTGATAAGCTCATCAGAATTACTTACATTTATATTATAATGCTCAGATTTTTTTCTTTTTTTCTTACTGATGAATATTACTGTTGGAAATTCATTATTACAAACTATTGTAAAATGCAAGTTCTTGACACTTAATGGTACATTTTTCCTGAGGCAAGTTCTCATGCTGGTCTGTTTGCCTTCCATTGGTTTATTGATTAGATTCCTCCACGTCCAGCTTCAGATACACTACTACCCTCGAGTATCACTGCATTTTGCTTACATCCTCACTAGCTAAGAAGCTTATACTGAACTTCACTTTTTGTTGTTTATATTACAAAAACAATAGGTATTTTTTTCACATACATCCTGCCCCACCAACCTACTACTCTCTATGGCGTGTGGGGGGTGCTGGAAAAGGCAGCCATGCCCCGCATGCTCGACCCTGGCATAACTGTGTAAGAGTGTGTCTTGGGCCCGGAACATTTCCTTACATGGAGATAAGGAGCCCTCACAGTCTGTACTGGGCTTATTGTTTTGTTTGGGAGACTCTTACCCCATTCTGGGCTTGATGTGTACACTTTTGTTCTGCTTGAATGTGTGCTCTAGGGCACCAGGATAATCCTGCTGCTAAATTTGTTCCTGGTAGGAGAAAACAGAGTCCTTTATGTGAAGCACAAGAGGGATGCATGCAGATCATCTCCATGCATTGGCTGAAGGATGAGATCTGTGGTCCATGGGGGACCAACGCTCGCTATGGAACCCAAACTTGCTCTGTCTCTTCTCTATGTGAATGAAGTGTTGTTCTATCCAGTGTCTGCATGACTTGTGTCTTTCTTGGTGACTCCGACACCTGCAAATCATATAATGGGTTGACACCCAGGACTGCTGCTCCTGGTAGCAGGCATTGTATGCTTGTTGCTATCCTCCATGCAGTGGGACACCCACCTTGGAGGTGGGAACAGGTGTCACTTACTCAACAGGAAGCACGTTGAGAGTGTGTGGGAAATGCTCTCCCTCCACACCATGTGAGAAACACCATATTAAGAATACATTTATTGGGCTAGCCCGGTGGCTCAGGCGGTTAGAGCTCCATGCTCCTAACTCCGAAGGCTGCCGGTTCGATTCCCACATGGGCCAGTGGGCTCTCAACCACAAGGTTGTCAGTTCAATTCCTTAAGTCCCGCAAGGGATGGTGGGCTCTGCCGCTGAGCCCCCTCCAACTAAGATTGAACACGGCACCTTGAGCTGAGCTGCTTCCCGGATGGCTCAGTTTGTTGGAGCGCGTCCTCTCAACCACAAGGTTGCCGGTTGGACTCCCGCAAGGGATGGTGGGCTGTGCCCCCTGCAACTAACAACGGCAACTGGACCTGGAGCTGAGCTGCGCCCTCCACAACTAAGACTGAAAGGACAACAACTTGAAGCTGAATGGCGCCCTCCACAACTAAGATTGAAAGGAAAACTTGAGTTAGAAAAAAGGCCTGGAAGTACACACTATTCCCCAATAAAGTCCTGTTCCCCTTCCCCAATAAAAAAAAAAAAAAGAATACATTTATTGTTTTAATCCCTCACCATTCCCAGCCCATAACAGATGCCCAATTCATGCTTGTTGAACTGAATTGGCCTGTAATAAACACAAGCCCAAAATCCTATTGTGCAGCCCTGAAGAGCAGCAGCTGCACTCATAGAGTGGATTCTGTGGCACCTTCTCTAGGGACAGATGAGATTGTTCCCTCATCTCAGCCCTGTGTCCCCAAAGACGAAGGTGGCTAGCCTGAGGCAGCCAGCCAATGGCCTGACCACTACTGCTGCTCCTGGAGATGGAGCCACTGACCTAAAGAGGACAAGAGCTGAGGTTCCCAAACCCCTCACCTCAGCAGCATTTTCCGTGACAAACAGGACTGGATTTTGTTCGATTCTAGCCAAATTCTGGTCTAGTAGTAGCTCATCTAGGAATTTGGCCCGGCAAGGCATATGTAGTTAAGGCGATAATGAAATCAATCAATGGCAGCTTTTCAGTACAGCACTTACTCGCTTGTCCAGGAGATGAAAACAATGGAAGCTGACACACCTGGGGACAGAGTGGAAGCAACATTTATTGACAGTTCCAGACTCTCCTCTACACAGTACACTGAAAGAGGAGACAGATGCCTTCCCCTTCTTAACTCTTCAGGTTTCGTTACGTGGATACATCTATGCTTATGCTCTTACATTCCTAATTTTCTAACTCAAAGCCATCTTCCTTCTTCCCACCATGGATGCATGAGTTATGTGCTAGAACAAATCATGGAGTTCATGTATAAATGCATTGCTACAGGTTTCCATAGAAAGACCAAAAAAGCTGTTTTCCCTGCTTGGTGAGGATGTCAGTCAACACCCAAGCCTTCGGAGAATGTGATGAAATTGCATATACAGAAAAGTATGCTGTCAGTGTACTAGCTAGGCTGACCTATTCTTTTAGGCTATTTGGAAAAATAACTGTCATTTGCAGTGGTTTCAGTCAACTGCTCTATCATTTTGTGTAATTAGGGACTGCCATTTTCTTGAGGGTGGCAAAACATGCAGAGATTCAAACTTTTCTCCCTGTTCCACCCTCCACCCCTGCCTCTAATAGAACAGCTCCATTTCTGAAGCCCTCTGAATGTTGATGGTCTTTGGGTAGAGAGAGTCATTGAGGCAGCAGCATCATGGAACATTCAGGAAGCCAAGCAGAGACACAGGCACAAATGACATATGCAATCAGCTCTGCAGACGAAGGAAAGATGAGTGACAGAGCTGTTTGCTGAATGTCTTACCTGTCTATCACCTAGTGCCAAATGCCCCTGTGAACATCTGGCCTCTTATTTTTTCACTGGAGAACAGAGGCCCTAAGGATCGAAAGCTTATGTATTTTAACATGTCAGAGGAGAAAGTGATAAAATAAAATTTTCCTACCACGCAGGGTGAAGGGAATTTAAATATGTAATTGTTTTCAGCATTTGCTTTGTTCTAGCACTGCCCTGTTTCTAAAAATGACTTCATTTAACCAAACTCTTCCCTTCCTGTCTCCACCACAGGCATTTCCAAAGCATGGGCCACATGGCTCCGTTCATTAGTATCTTTGTTTGTGTACCAGCATCATTGATGATATCAGTTATAGTTCTGGGAGTTTGGCTTGTTCCTACATTAACCATCATTAGGAACAAATAGCAAACAGGTTCTCTCAGGAGCAAAGCTCATTCCCTGTGCTGACAGAGCCTAAGAGATGGAGCTCCTTCTAGGTACTGTTTATACCTGATCCTTAAGCTTTTTCTTACACTAATTCTGTTGTATTCTCCTGAGTTTAGACAACTAACCTCTTGTACGAGTGCAGAAAGAGCTGTTATTGTGCTTGTTTATAAGATTCACAAACAGTGTTCTTGTCACTGCCAGTGCCCAGAAAGTCCCAGAGTTTTCGTTTTTCATACTTTTTAGCTGTACTGAGTTGCTTGTGATGTGGACAAGCTTATCTGCAGCATCCTGAGATGAAGTAAAGTCTTGGTTCTAAACATTTCAATTTATACAGCTAAATTTAAAGAGAAAAAAGAACATATACATTAAAAATGAGCTCCTGTTATAGGTCTGCTATCTAATAAATGATGGATCTTGACAATAAAGATCAATTTGAGGTATGGGATTGAGAACAATTCCAAATCGTGGTCACTGTCTCAGGCGAATTTCTTCTGTTTTTATTTATCTGAATCCTGAGAGACCAGCTTCTGAGGAATTACAGGCTGTAGATATGGCATCAATGAATCAAGTCCTTCAGCTAATTCATTTTCCCAGTCACCCCAAGGTCACATTGCCTAGCAATCCATCGATTAACTGAATTGTCAATCCTTTTTACCAACTAACTCATTTTTGCTTCGTGTTTGACTGATTTCTTTGGCCATTGATAAAACAAAAATAATCTAAAACAGTAGATTCCATGAAACACACACAGACGTAGCCAAAAATCTCACTTCCTATCTTCCCAAAACTGATCATCTGTAAATGGTGGTGGAACACTTTGGCTGTGACCTGCACTATCCTACTAATAAGTGACCCAAAGGATTAGACATGTTTTTCTAGTCTGGTGCCTTAGGTACTATAATAATGACAGGAACAAACCTTCCTTGTGCCAACAGCTCACATCTGCTTGAACTCTTCCTTATGCGGTCCAAGCAAATCACTGTACTGTGGCTGACAGCCTGCAGGCCGAATATGAAAGTGCTCCTTAGGGATAGCCTTCTGAGCCCCAGGGAAAAGCCCTGGAGGGTGCAGAACTCCCTCTGCAATTTACCAATTGTTGGAGTAGCTCTCTTCCCAAAGGAGAAGCTGGTGGTTGGGGACAAGTGATGTTTGTGTTCTCTGCCGCAATGTCAGAGCTTTGACCTCTGATGGGTATGATGTCTGCCACAGTTTGCAGCGTTGTGCTTGTAAGGCTTGATTTTCTGAGGTTATCTGATTCATCCCAGATTTGATGTCTATAATTTAGCTAAGCTGCCATCAGGCAAAGAGTAGCTTAGACCAGGAGTTAGCAAATTTTTCTGTAAAGGGCCAGATAGTAAATATTTTCAGCTTTGTGGGACATACTGTTTCTGTCACAACTATTCAATTCTGCCATTGTAGCGCAAAAATGGCTATAGACAACAAATGAGTGTAGCTGTGTTACAATTAATTTTATTTACAAAAATGGGCAGTGGGCTGGTTTTGGCCTATGTGACATACTGTGCCAATCCCTGCTCTATAGGAGTTGTCTCTAATTTTTTTGATTGTGTATGCTATCAGTTTAAACAAAATAAAACACAAACATACAAACCCCAAACACTTTTAAACACATACCCCCAGTGTATATTTATTTATATATAAATTATATACAAGGACATTGTAAAACATACACATAAATAAAACTTTAAAAAATGAGATATAATCAAAGATATGGTGATGGAAGGAGAACTGACTCTGGGTGGTGAACACACAATGTGATTTATAGATGATGTAATACAGAATTGTACACCTGAAATCTATGTAACTTTACTAACAATTGTCACGCAATAAACTTTAATTTAAAAAAAGAGATATAGATGCAATAATGCTTTGAAGTGTAATTTTAATTGGGATGACTTTATACTGTCATTCCCTAAGATCTAAAAGTACAATATATATTATGGGCTAGGCTCACAATAAATGACAGTGGATTTACATCCATGATTCAAGTAATCTTCGTGATAAAAAACAAAAAAAACAGCCTGGTGGCTCAAGTGATTGGAGCACAGTGCTCCTAATGCCGCCAAGGGGGCCGGTTCAATTCCCATATAGGCCAGTGAGTTGCGCCCTCTACAGCTAAGATTGTGAACAACAGCTCTCCCTGGAGCTGGGCTGCCACAAGCAGCGGAAGGCCGGCATGAGCTGCGGTGAGCGGCTGTGTGCTACTCGACCACTGGCGACCAAGTGCCTCAGCCTGGGGGAGCTCAAGGCTCATAATACCAGCGTAGGCCAGGGAGCTGCACCCTATAACTAGACAGAGAACGGCTTGAACAGGAGTGGGGGTGGGGGAGGCAGAAGAAAGGGGGGAAAATTGGCAGACTTTTTATTATACCTTAATAGATATTTGTTTTTATCTTGTAATGTTGCTGGCAAACAATTCAAAAAAAATTTTTTTTTTTTAACAAACTCATTGTTTGCTCTATGCTAGGCACCATCCAAAGTGTTTAAAAAACATTAACTTAATTAATTCTCATAAAAGCCCTGTGGGGTTGGTACTATTATGATCTCTTCTTCACACATTTGACAACTATAGAACAGAGAGGCTATGTAACTTACCCAAAGTCACACAGTTGCTAGGTGGCTGGCTCCAGAATATTTGTTCTTATCTGCTGAATTAAGCTGCCGCTCCCACTTTTTTTTGTTTTGTTTTTGCTATTCCATTATTCTTTTACTATTAGAATTAAACTTCAGTCCACAGTTTCTTTTCAGGAACATTTGAAAGTTACTCATCTATTAAGGGTACAGTGACTTTAGGTAAAACTGGATAATGTCGTCCAAAAATCCACTTAAGCGGGCACATGTAAACTGCAGTGCATTGCAACATAATAACCGGACTGAATGAATGAAGGCTCCACTGTTAAAGTCTTAGCCTTAAGGAATTCCCACCTTCCCTCTAGGAAAATCAGAGATAGCCGTGGAGAGGTTCTCAGATGTTAGTGCACGTGAGAATCACCTGGAGAACTTACGGTAACAGATTGCTGGGCCCTGGCTCTGAGTTTCACAATCAGTAGATTTGGGGTGAGGCCTGAGAATTTGCATTTCTAACACCTGAGAACATCAGGGGATGCTGCTGCAGGTGTAGGGGACCCACTTTGAGAGGCATTGTTCTGGATAACTATCTGGTCCAGCTCTTCCCAGGAAGCAGGAATTGACTCTCTTGTATACATTGTTTTCTGTTCCACATGACTTTGCTAACACCCAGAAATCTTGATGAGACCTCCAACTCCATGTTCTTAGGTAAACCACTAACGCCTTATGACTGATGTCAGCCACTGCGGCACGCCACTTCTGGTTCAGTCCTTACTCAACAACTGCCCACCACCAAACCCACCCTCAGCAATTCTTGGCTTGGCCTGGACCAGAGGCTGATATTAATTATGAGAGAAATCACACAAGGTTGTACCCTTTCTCTTCTTTACATGTTGTATTCTTCCTGTGACCAATTTCATTTACTGATTCCCCTGTTTCAACTGTCACGTTAAGATGATGATTCTTCAACCATACGTCTATAGCTCTGCCCTCTGTCGTGCGGGGCGGCCTGCGGGGTCGCTAGTCCCACTCCCCACATAAGAACGCAGGATATAGTGAGGCCAAAAAGGAACACCCACGGAGCCATAGGTAGGGGAGTCATACTAGTATAGTCTCGCTGGAGGCTGGAGTCACACGACCTGCAACCTGCTGTCCACTTTGCTGCCAACAGACTGACTCAACTCAACTCACCGACTCTCCAACCCACAGTTATATCAGGGGCTAATTGGCTCACTGATTACAGCTGACAGCCAACTAGCCACAGCGGACGGCCGTCTACTACCCAAGCCAGCACCTTTCCACGTGAGGCCGAGAGCCTGGAAACTGCTCTCTGGGGCTCTGTCCCCACACCTCTCTCCTGAACTCCAGACCTGACGTCTCAACTTCCCATTGGACATCTGTGCCTTGATAGGCCATAAGTATCTGAAACTCACTATATGGGTTGCACTGAGTTCCCCAAAGAGGTACGTTGAAGTCCTAACCCCAGTAGGTGTAAATATAACCTTATTTGGAAATAGGGTCTTTTTTTTTTATTATTTTTTTTTTAAAATTAAATTTATTGGGGTGACAATTGTTAGTAAAATTACATAGATTTCAGGTGAACAATTCTGTATTACATCATCTATAAATCCCATTGTGTGTTCACCACCCAGAGTCAGTTCTCCTTCCATCACCATATATTCGATCCCCCTTACCCTCATCTCCCACCCCCCACCCCCCGCCCCCGTTACCCTCTGGCAACCACTAAACTATTGTCTGTGTCTATGAGTTTCTGTTTCTCATTTGTTTGTCTTGTTCTTTTGTTGTTTTTGGTTTATATACCACATATCAGTGAAATCACATGGTTCTCTGCTTTTTCTGTCTGACTTGTTTCGCTCAGCATTACTCTCTCAAGATCCATCCATGTTGTCACAAATGTTCCTATATCATCTTTTCTTACTGCCGAATAGTATTCCATTGTGTATATATACCACAACTTCTTTATCCATTCATCTATCGAAGGACATTTTGGTTGTTTCCATGTCTTGGCCACCGTAAACAAAGCTGCAATGAACATTGGAGCACACGTGTCTTTATCTCTAAATGTTTTCAGATTTTTTGGGTAGATACCCAGAAGAGGGATTGCTGGGTCATATGGCAATTCTATTCGTAATTCTTTGAGAAACCTCCACACTGCCTTCCATAATGGCTGTACCAGTCTGCATTCCCACCAACAGTGTATGAGGGTTCCTTTTTCTCCACAGCCTCTCCAACATTTGTTATTATTTGTCTTGTTGATGATAGCCATTCTGACTGGGGTGAGGTGATATCTCATTGTGGTCTTGATTTGCAGGAAATAGGGTCTTTATAAGTGCAATTAGTTAAGATGAGGTCATACTGGAGTAGGGTGGGCCCTTAATTCAATAATCTGGTGTCCTTAGAAGAGGAAAAGACACATATACACACACAGGGAGAAAAGAGCCGTGTAAAATACAGGTGAAAATTGGAGTGATGAAGCTACAAGCTGAGGTACAAGTGATGAAGCTACAACAGCTCTCCCTGGAGCTGGGCTGCCATGAGCAGTCAACCGGCGTGAGTTGCCGTGGGCTACCGTGAGCTGCCAGGAGTGGCTGGTGGTCATCGTGAGCGGTGGGCAGCCAGTGAGAGCTGCTGTGTGCTGCTGTGAGCAGCGGATCTACAACTGGCGACTGTCTCAGCCAGGGGGGAGCGCAAGGCTCATAATACCAGCAAGGGCCAGGGAGCTGTGTCCTACACAACTAGTCTGAGAAACAATGGCTTGAACCGGAATGGGGGGGTGGGGGAAGGCGGAAAAAGTGGGGGAAAAAGAACAAAACAAACAAAAAAACATTGCATCAGTTTTTCTTTTCCCACAACTGAAATTTCTTAATCTAATTGCCTACTGTAATATAATATGAGAAGCTTCATTTGAAACACCTACGTATTTCTATTCGGTTTGATGCACTATGTGATATTCATTTATTGTGTGGTAACATCAAAATCTGTCCATATCCCTTAGAAATAAATTGCTCCCAAAGGGCAGAGGGCATCCATTCTGCTTCCTACTCTCCAGAAGATATTCCCTTTTATCCTGATCTTGAAGCAAGTCTGCTCTGTTAGTGATGTTAGGTTATGTCCTAGCTAGTTTGGACCTAACTTAGGACTCAGTTACATTTCATGATAGGGGATCAGGCTGAGTTGAAACCACTTATGTGTGCCTCCCTGCCCTCATTGTGCTAGCAGCTTAAACCCAGCCTTCATTTATTTTGGAGTCTCTGAGAACTGACACAAGATCAAATTCTATACTTCTGGGCAAGTAGAAAGAACCCAAAGAAGAAAACAGAGCAGAAACTAAATGAGCCCCATGGGAAATCAAGCCAGACTGGACATTCTGGCAAAGTGGCAGAATAAGTTTCTGCTTAAATAAGAAACTACTTAGAAGTCAGCCACGTGCAAATATTAACCAAAATCGTTATAAATGTGGGTGCCCTCATGAGGAATAGACTGAAGAAAATGATTAGGAAATAATTAAAACAGTATATCCCACAAAGCAAAGAAATGTGATGAAGACTAAAGTGATCACTCTTCCCTCTTGGGCTTTTTTATTTTTTTCAAGCTGAAAAGAATCCCTGTTTCTGCCCATAATTTGAAATATCTAGAACACTGAATTTATTGATAGAAAGTGAACTTACCATCTAATCAGAGAAATCCTGAAGGGAAAAGAGTGCTGTACACATCAGAGGTACCCTAGAGATTCAACTGTTCATAACTCTGCATGAATGGGGCGGGGGTGCCGTATTCCCATTAAAGGGCAACACAGTTGGTTAAAGAATGAACAAAAAGCAGCATTTCTTCATTAGTGTCATTGCAGGAAGCTGATGCTGTGAAAGCTGGAGGCCATCAAACGGAATATTGCAGCAATAAAACAGAATGGAAAAATGAAATGCTCCATTCTCTTGTCAATCTCATATGCTTGTCTCTTTCTTTTTAATATACTAGGCGCTACCCTAGTAAGCTAATGCATATTTGCAGTTTCGTTTTGTGCTTGGTAATTGTGCTATGGGCACTTATTCATTTGACAGAATTTGCTTTAAATGAAGGACACTGGCAAGTTGGAAGAAAAAACCCAGTGTTGCCAAATCACCAATTAAGGAAACTGCCAGAGGGAAAACTGGTTCTGAGACTGGTTGGTATCAGTAAAAATGATATAATGATGCCGCACTTCAAAAGACATTTTTGAAGAGACACTTAATGAAGGAGATGAGAGACGTGGATTATAGGGTGACTAATATATATGACTGCCAAATTTAGGCCATGAAGATGCATGTGATGGGGTAGGTACAGTCATTTTTGCAAAATTTTGGATATCTAAACAACAAATATATCCAACTGTGATGTACTTGACAGGAAGGCTGATTCTCTCTCTGTAAATGGAGGAAATTGGTCTCCATAATCACTTCTGTTCAAAACTCTTTCTAGTGAAGGGATGTCACCTTGGTAGGCAGTAGGGATAAGAAAATGGAGAAGTCATAGTCCTGGCTCACCTTTTGGATCGCATAACATAGCAGGGAACAGACAGGTGAATTGTATGTAGCTCCAAAGGAGGAAGCAGAATATTTCTCTACTTCTCCCATTGAGGCACCTGCCAGTATCAGGGTGACCTTTCTTTCTCTGGTCTCCCTCATTCTTTCCCTACACTATCCTGGATTTTGTTCTGTTTCTCCAATTTCCCCCTAAGACCCAACTCCATCTGGAGGAATAGTATCAAATCCTAAATGTTTTAGAATTGCTGGAGAGGCTTTAGTTCCTTTACATTCACAAATAAATACACATTTTCTCTCTTGCTAGTATGATTGCTTCTCAAGGATTAAGTTCAGTGAATTATTATATTAACCACATCTTTGTTTCTTTACTCTCTTTTACCAAAGATCCACCCCTGCCAAGAAAGTGTAAAGGAGAAAAAGAGGGGAGAAAGCCCCTTCTTGCCAGAGATAACACGCACCAAAACAGAGATGTGAACAAAGTCCTGTGAAATTACTGAGAACTTGGGGGTTGCATCATGAGAGACTTCATGGAAGAGGTGATGTTTATTGAATGCGATATTTATATTCAAGATAGTGCTATCTATCTATATCTATATCTATATCTATATCTATATCTATATCTATATCTATATCTATATCTATATCTATATCTATCTCTATCTCTATCTCTATCTCTATCTCTATCTCTATCTCTATCTCTATCTCTATCTCTATCTATATCTATATCTATATCTATATCTATCTACCGTCAAATTACCTAAGGTAAGCTATGGCTCCTGTTCTGAAGAAGCTCTGAATTGAGTCAAGGAGATAAGATAAACACGGATGAAATAAAAAATACAAGACAACCTATAGCTACATGTATGATACAAATGCTTTGAAATTTTTGGACTGAAATTTATTTTCCTATTTCTATGTTATATAAGAGTAGGACTAGGCAAAACTAACTTGGCTACTTGTCCCAGATGTTAAATAACAAAATTCAACTGAGTAAAATTGAAGATCTAACTGGCTCTACTAAGCGATTCATTAATTGGGCACTGGTCCATCTAGCACCTAGAAGGGCGCTCAGATGAGTTGTACAAAATGGAAAGTTTTCATAGGCAGAAAGAGGGTGGGACTTAGAAGTTAAAAGAGTAGGTTGTTTCAGGCAAGGACACCTTCCCGTAGGGGAAGGTAGAGGGTCTTATCAGGCACATTACCTCATCACAGTTGATAAGGAAATTCAAGAGTGATTGGTTTAAAATTCCACTCCTGGGAGAGGCCAAGCTGCAATTAGATTAGTTAAGTTTTGGTTTGGTGACTCCATTTTGGTCTGTTTTCCTTTCTTCTCTTTTTTCTTTTCTTTCATTTTCTTTCCTTCCTTCCTTCCTTCCTTCCTTCCTTCCTTCCTTCCTTCCTTCCTTCCTTCCTTCTTTTTTTCAACACAGGGAAGACTTGTTTCTGGAAGTTAGCTCTGTGAGCCACCTACAAGGTGTGACAATTAAGTTCACAAACTTGTTGCAACAATGTTGCTAATCTTTTTTGATATCAGAGGGATATTCACTATGAATTTGTACCAACTGGACAGTTAACCAAGTTTACTATTTGGAAGTGCTAAAAGGCTTCATGAAAAAGTTAGACGAAAACAACCCGAACTTTTCGCCAACAAGTCATGGCTCTTGCATCACGACAATGTGCCAGCTCACATGACACTGTCTGTGAGGGAGTTTTTAGCCAGTAAACAAATAACTGTATTGGAACACCGTCCCTACTCGCTTGATCTGGCTCCCAATGACTTCTTTGTTTACCTGAAGATAAAGCAAATATGGAAAGGAAGACATTTTGATGATATTCAGGATATCAAGGGTAACATGACGACATCTCTGATGGCCATTCCAGAAAAAGAGTTCCAAACTTGCTTTGAAGGGTGGGCTAGGTGCTGCGTCAGTGCATAGCTTCCCAAGGGGAGTACGTCAATGGTGACCATAGTGATATTCAGCAATGAGATAAGTAGCATTTTTTCTAGGATGAGTTCGCGAACTTACTTGCCCAACTTTGTATAATAGCTCACTTATCAAAGCTAGCTTGCTTGTTAACACTCTAAGACCCTTGCTTTTTGTGGTCATCATCCAAAGCTCTCTTGTCACTAACTCTGCTCTATCTGTTACGGGAGTCTCGGTTCTTCTTGCTGACACAGTGAAGAATCAAAGGTCAGCAAGATAATTAGTATGCAAGCAGGGTTTATTAGTAATACATTCAAAAGGATTAGAAGGGGCCTAGCCAAGGTGGGAGAGAGAGAGACATAGGCTTCTGGTCCCCTTGTCCTGAGGACTTATAGTTTGCTGGGTGGGGTGAGGGAGTTACATATTGATTTGGTGGGACAAGTGGTGCATGCTCTTCCATGGGAGGGCCTGACCTCCTAAGCCGGGTGGAGGTCTGTTGACTCAGATCCTTACCTTGCTCCAGACCACCTCTGGTCATCTGTTGTTGTAAAAACTGATACCTGGCTGGATGCAGTTAATCAAAGCTAGTTATGAGCTTTTTCTGTTGGCACCATGGACCCCCTCCCACCCCTCCTCTTCCTCCATTTTTTAACTTCTACCTAACATTTTCTCACTAGTTCTCTGCAAGACTTGCCTTAAATCTCCCAGCCCTGGCCCTAAAATACTAAAAATATACTTCTCTGATGTACCCCCTCTAAGATACCACTAAGACTGTCAAAATGGCACCCTCTTTTATTGAAAGGTCATGCACATAAAACACTAATTAACTATTGGATTAAAGGTGCAAAAAATAATATAAACAGAGCCACTTTAAAATGGAGTCTGAGCTGCCTTGCATGTCTTTTGTCTCAAACCTCTGGAATGTTAAAACTGGGCAAAATAATCTTTGGACTGGGCCTAAAACAACATTGTATCCCAAACAACTGTTTGCAAAGATAATAAGACAGTTGTTTCCTTTCCCTTTCTCATAAACACCCCTTGCCTTTGTCTCCTAATTGGAACACTAGTTGGGTTTCTGCCTGAACCACTGCTTCCTGAATAGCTATTCTTTTTGGATCTCAAATCACTATTGTTGCCTCTCACTGTGGCCTTTTCTTTTCAGGCTAACAAAGGAACGCATTCATCTGAGTGACCTGTGGGTGGCACTGAGGGTGTGCGGGATTGGAGCTGAGATCTGGACGAGGATTTGGGTTCAGTTTTGTAAACTCATCTCATTCCTCAGGCTTTATTAGCCAAGCTTTCTCTTGGGGAAAAAAAAAGAGCTTAAATCATGTCAGTGCCAGGGGTTAGATATGCACTGGATTATCTGACAAACTGGGGGTGGAAGGACACGCTAAGGGAGCCAACTTACAGAGAAGGGTAGAGCACAAAACTTCATCATGGGGTGTCCGGGTGGCTCAGTGGTTAGAGTGCAGTGCTTATAACACCAAGGTCACCGGTTAGACTCCCACATGGGCCAGTGAGCTGCACCCTCCACAACTAGATTGAAAACAACTTGACACACTGTTCCCCAATACTTCCCGATAGAAATTAAAAGACAACAACAACAACAAAAATACGCCTCATCATAAGTTGAGACATCATAAGGTGAGAGAACATATGGAATGAGCATCAGGGCCTAAGGGCCCAACATCAGCACACAGGCAGCTACACGCAGCCCTCGGTCCCTGGACTTACCCAGACCCAGTCAGCCTGGGGGCACACATGCACTCTGGGAAGTGTGCAAAACTAAGAGTCAGCTCACTGGACTCAACAACACCTCGGGGCCCAAGTTAACCTCTTGTGGTTGTCCTCTACGTGAGTAAAACAGATGGAGGAAGTGTTTCTCTGGTCCAGCGCTTAGCAGATCAGAGGGCTTGAGGCACAGAGGACTGGAGCAATGCGGTCTGAGGTCCACAGATGGGGTGATGGCCAGAGAGGGTGACCATCAAATATGAACATATGTCAGACAACCCCTATCCCAAACTCCCAGAAGAGTTTTGGGGCTGGGATTTTATAAGGAACCAGAATTACGTTTATGAGTCATCAAAGACAAGAATTAACAAGATTGAGGTATGAATCTTAAGGCACCCCAAGCTTGAGCCCACAGGCTGGTGATACTTGGAGAGATCTGAGTCACATCACACAAAGTCATTGATTTCTTGTATAAGTCCTGGTGGGAGGGTGGTGGCTGTGCACACCAATGAAGGAGATGACCAGATATAATTGTTTGAATCGGGGGTTCTTTTGCCCATTGAATTCTTACTCTTTATAGACACCATCATACTGGAGGAGCAAGCAGTCAAGAGCATAAGGAATTATAGAATAATATTAATAGAAGTCAGTGGGAACTAGGATGGTCACAGAAAAACATTTGTGGCAGAAATAGATGACCTATAAAGGCGGGTAGAGAGCGTTGTCACTACTTCTGTCTGATTCTATGTGCCTGCACACATCCACCATAGACTGGACCCCAGCAGGCAGAGCAATTCTCATCTAAGAGTCACTGTGCTCGGGAGTAGGGAAGAAAGGCAGAGGCACTGGACACAGTTGTGTCACTATCCAGCACTCACACGTTTGCTCCATATATGGGTGTTAGTTATACATCCTAGCTTTTCCAGGGTGGCACTTAAAGGTGATCTGCCCCACTGTCCTGGGAGAATGGTAGGGGTAACACAAAGCACTAAGCTATCAATGTTATGGCTCCAGTGCTAGTCCTTAACTAGCCGTGTGCCTTTGAGTACGTCCATTATCTCTCTTAATCTGTTTCTTTGTAGCAAAAGGAACTAATACCAACTTTATGTGAGTGTGGCACCCACTGTTGGCTTTCATTCTTCCTTCCACAGTAACAGAAATGCAGCAAGGCACAGGGCTGACCTGCTACCTTTCACCACCCTCTGTGCAGAAAATGTGGCTAAGTTCTCTACAGTGAAGTGCAGCAGGAGTGACATGTCCCATTGCAGCCTGGTGTCTTGAGATCCGATCAGAAGAGGTCATATGCTTTCCCCTTTCCACTGGCTGCAGCCCAGATGAGGTGCCCACTCAAAATGAGACAAAGAAACAAGATGGAGGGGACTCAGGTGTCTGCATAATTGCAGGGAGGAGAATAGCCTGCTGAGCTCATCTGTTTACATAAAGAAGAAATAAAGTATCTTGCTCCAGCTATTGCATTTCCAGTGTCCCTAAATTTTAACCTTGTCCAAGTTGGAGACTGTTAGAACTATAGAACCATCGAAACCAAAGAAAATAGAGGATGTGACATCTTATAAACGAAAGTGTTTTACAAATAGATTATGGCTGCCACGTAAGTGAAGGAGCCGTCAATGGAAGCAACAATTCTGAAAAACTGAAAATACCTGAAATGCCAAACTGAATTATGCAGCCTAAATTTACTGAGCAAATTAAACAAGGATAATAGACACACGTTGCTGTCTCAGTGTTTGATATCAATCCTCGCCTCCTATTAACATAACTTCTGTGTGGCGCATCTTGGGAGGTAGTGGCCACAAGCCGGAGGGGCCACATCCCTCCTACCTGCTTCTGCACCTATCAGGTTAATGTGAGGATGGTCGGAGTTCATGTCCATCACATGCAGAGTGCCAGCAGCAGACAGGACCTCGCCTGGGGCCTGCCCTTTGCTACCAAGAACCTTGGCTGATGCCCCAGGCAATTGTCAGCTCTCCACATCTGAGCTTATTCACAGACACAACTTAAGCAATTATACAATATCTGTCTCAAGAATCTCCCAGTTCCCTTCATTATAGCCCTTCACGAATCCTCTCAGCATCACTGAGAAAGTGGAAAGCAGGTGTAGCTTTCCTAACCTGACAGCCAGCAGATGTTTGGAGAAGGAATTAGCCAGCCCACAAGGGGCCTCAGGGAGCAGAACAGAACAGCAGCGTAGCTGCCCTGGGCACCCCACATCTGACCAGGACGGCTCAGCCCACTCTTCACCTAAAAACAGTGTCCTTTCTGCTGCTTGGTGGGCCAGGGTACTTAATATGCCTGCTGTTGGAGATTAGAGACTCTTTGCTTTGTATTTTTCCAGGAATGATCTTTTTTCAGGATGCACAAAGCCCTGAGGCAGTGGTTCACATACCTAAGCTGCTGAGTCACAAGGCAGCTTTGAGCCCCTTGGGGAGGGTCCCACAGAACACCGGGCTACAAATGACAGAACTGGCGGCAGAACCCATTTCTCTCCCACCACTGAGGCAGGCATGTCTTTTCCTTTTTACCACACTTGCTCTCCAGAGCTGAGGAGGACATAAGTCAAGAACATTAATTGGATCCGATTCCTGAAATTCCCTTCGTTTACTGCAACTTAACCTCCTGAGAAACAGATTTTTGCTCCAGATGCCTCTCAGCTGGTCTCGTTTTCTCCCCTTTCCTGTCTCTTCCTCATGTTTTGCCTTCTGGTCAGGACTTCCCCTTTGTCCTTGAGCAGTGCAAATGACAGAATCTTTCCCTGTAGCTCCAGCACTGAAGCGACTAAGGGGAAAGAAGAGCGCTGACCTCCAAAATCAGTTGTACACAGACTTTATCTTTTTTTTTTTAGAAATATATAAAGATTTATTAAAGTAAGAGGAGGGTTGCCTGGGCAGTCTGTTGGAAACTACTGCAAACCACTGCCTCGAGTCTTTGTTTCATCTCAAGTTTTATACTATTTTCCTGTAGTTGACGGTGGGGGGAGGTGTGTTAAAGCTGGTTGTCACAACCTTTGCATATGTCATGTAGATTTAAGTTGGAGCCAGGAGAGTGGATCCCATACAGGTGCAAAACCTTTCCCAAGTCCTAGGGCCAGCACTGGGCTTAAATAAACAGAAACATTGAAACTGGTATGCATAGTAAATGCATAGGAAGCAGAATCACTAAGAGCCAAAGGAAACAAAGTTTTCAAAAATTCCCAAGCTAAATTGCACTTACTAATTTGAATTATACCAGAGGTCCCAATCTCAAAAACAGAAGATTTAGTGCCACCATTACAATCCGATGTCTTAACAATTGTGTCGCCATTCACAAGGTTGTGTTACCATGCTAAAGGTCTGGCTGCTTGCCACACGAAAGCCAAAACTCAGGAGATGAGGTTAATGGAAAGAAAAGCAGGTTTATTCAAAATGCCAGCAGTCTGGGAGGCTGTCGGACTCCTGTCCAAAGGTCATCCTGCCAGCGTGGCCAAAAGGTTTTATTGCAAGTAGGGAAGGCAGAACTGTTACCAGAGCGTGGGCCCTTCGTGGTGAGAAGTGCCGGCTTCGCTCCCACACCCAGGAGTCACACCTGGGCCTCGGGAAGGAACACTGAAGCTTAGCCGCTGTGTTACCGGAGGACAGGCCACCTTGAGGCGGTGTCCAGGTTCTTGGTGTCTTGAGCAAAGAACTGAACGAGATACCGAGGTAAAGTAATGAAAGAGCAGTTTATTAGAAGAAAAAATACACTTCAAAGAAATAGAAACAGGGCCCAGGCAGAAAGCAGTGACTCAGGGCCATTATTAAAAGGGACAGTACACTCCAAAGAGTTTGGAGTGGGCCCCCATAAAAGGCAAGGCAAAAAACGGGGCAAAGGCCCAAAAGCTCAAAGCTGGCGTTATTAAGAGAAAAAATATACTCCACAGGGTTTGGAGCGCGCCCCCCCCCCCCGCCCCCACAAAAGCAAGGCTCAAAAAAGGCCAGACTTTGATTGACATGCAACCCACCTATTGACCACTTTAAACCAAACAAGGCGCAGTCTGAATTCTTTAGACCAATTTTGGAAACAAGTCTTTTCCTTTACCCCCAACTTTGTATTTGACACACTTATGTTGGATTCTGATCTTTCTTTAAATTCTGCCCCTGCCTTAGGCCTTGATCCTCCTGAAGACCAGCTTCCCCTCCCAGTCTATGATCACTTGACTTTTCTTTGAGACAAATGCCTTTTACTTTTTTAGAGGGGAAAGGAAGATCTAAAAGCTTGTTTCCTACTCTTACTTTATTATAGATTGAGACAGAAACTTCCTTATCAAAGGGCCACACTTATCAGACAGGCTGCTGCCTTGCCTGTAGGCAGGTATGTTGAAGGAGGAATTCTGGGGAGGCAGAACCTGAAACGAGCTCCACAGGAGATAGACCTGGATCCGGAGCCCAGCTTGGCTACTCACTACCTGTGACAATATGGGCTAATAATGTTATGACTCAGTTTCCTATTCTGTAAGTTGGAATAGGAATTGGAGGATAAAAACCCGTTTCTCACGGGCTAGTGTAATAATTAAAAGACAGCATATGTTAAATACCTGGCATAATATGTACATTTTAGTTTCCTTATTTTTCATTATCCCATGGATAAAGAATTTGGAGGGGGTAGTAACATTCAGACAAACAGCACTCTGGTTCCTGAGGTATGGTCCAGGACCGCTTCTGTTGTCAAATACAAAGCAGCATTACAGAAAAGATCTCACACTCACCTTCAACTCTTTGCTCTCATGCCTTGAGATACTGTAGTCTTAGTAGGATCTCATCAAATGAAAACAACAGAGTGGGGCCTGTTGTTAATGAAGTTACTTCTGCAGATATTCAAAAAAACTATAAAATGTCAAATTGGACAACAGAATGGAATGTGATCATTTATTTGCTTCTTTTTTTAACTAAAAAAAATTTCTGAATAACTATACTTGAACCTTCCTAAATCAAAGTGCACTTGAATTTTCATTTGGGTCTTAACTTTAAGATAAACTATATGTTTCCAAATAGTCCAACATTTGGCCACTTCACTATATTTTTGACTAAAAAAGATATCAATGTCTAAAGATAGGCCAAGCTATAAAAAGGACTATGTGTGAGGGATAGGATGTGTTTCTGTCTTTCAACTATACCTTCAAAATATAAAATATAATCTTTTGGAAAGGAAAGTTTTATTAAATGATCTGCAGAGCAAAGCCTGAAGTAGTCATATGCTTCATGTGCTTGTGGCAATTCCCTGTCCGAAATTTGTTATAAAATAGCCTTTGAATTTGATCACTAGTGTTCTGAGCAGGAACTCTTACATGACCCCCAGACTCCCTAAATTACTTGCCAAATTTTGTACGGGGTTTGACAATTAAGTTCGCGAACTGGTTACAATGATGTTGCTAACCTTTTTTGATATCAGAGGGATTATTCATTATGAATTTGTACCAACTAGACAAACAGTTAACCTAGTTTACTATTTGGAAGTGCTGAAAAGGCTGTGTGAAAAACTTAGACCACCTGAACTTTTCACCAACAATTCATAGCTCTTGCATCACAACAATGCACCAGCTCACAAGCACTGTCTGTGAGGGAGTTTTTAGCCAGTAAACAAATAACTGCATTGGAACACCCTCCCTACTCATCTGACCTGACCCCCAATGACTTCTTTCTTTACTCGAAGATAAAGGAAATATTGAAAGGAGGACATTTTGATGACATTCAGGACATAAAAGCTAATACGATGACAGTTCCGATGGCCATTCCAGAAAAAGAGTTTCAAAATTGCTTTGAAGGGTGGAATAAGCGCCGGTATTGGTGAATAACTTCCCAAGGGGAGTACTTCGAAGGTGACTGAAATGATATTCAGCAATGAGGTACGCAGCTCTTTCTAGGATGAGCTCGCAAACTTAATTCTCTGACCTCGTTATGCATACGACTATGTTTTTGTTTCTGGGTAGAGAGTCAATCTCTTTCAGCAGATTCCTTAAAGGGTTTATTTTTATTTTTATTTTACTCCAGAAAAGTTTAAAAGCCTCTGGTTTAGAGATTGTGTGGTGCCACAAAATAACCCACTTTTAAAGTATCTTATTACCATGTCTAGGCCAGGCCATCATCTCTCCCCTCTCCCACTGTCACATTCTCTTTTCTTCCCTACTACAGGATCCAGGAGACGGTAAGTCTGATTGCATTTCTGCTCTATTTTATCACAGAAGGTGCAGTTCACTAACCCGCCCCAAACCATCAGAAAGACCTACAGATGCCATCAAAGCAAAGCAATAGGTGTCAACTAGAGCCTTTGTTAAGTCCTGGAATCGTCCACCCTTCAGACAGACAGAGGACACACACGATAATGCAAGTCACACAGCGAGGTTTATTTCCAGCTAGCTGGGGTCCCAGTCTCTGCCCGACGCAGCGGGTTTTAACAAGGACCCCAAACCCTTAAAGCTAAGGGTTTTTATAGCGTTCTTAAGGCACTCAGTAATTTTCCATAGTCTTAGGGAGTACAAGATAACCTACAGGACTTACATAGCTTCATAGAGTATAAGATAAGCTACAGGACTTCTGGTCTCTGTGCTGCAACTGCCCACGTCCTGGAATTTACAATTAGGTTGTTTTAAGCTAAGGGCTGTTAACCCTGACCTTAAGGTTAAGTTCTCATGCTAACGGTCTCTTACACCTTGTGTTCATCAACAGACCCTGAGCACTGGTTCTCTTGCAGGCCCTTTTCTGCTATTAAATACTTTGTTTAATGTGATCCTCACTACAACTCCATGAAGTGACTATTTGGAAGCAACTAAGTCTCAAAATGGTTGCTCACTTGCCCAGGTTTACATATCTGGTTAATTTAAAAGGAAATAGTTGAAAAGTATTTGAATTGAAGAGTTAACATAATGAGAGTTACATTTTTAAAAGATGGCTGATATCGATGTGGAAAATGGGTTGAAATGGCACAAGAGTAGGACTAGAAAGAAGAGTTTGAAGGTTATTGCAGTACCGTAGACAGGATATGATATGCCTTGGACTAGAGTGGTAACAGTAGACAGAGTCAAAGTCCTCATGTAGATGAGGTAGACTAGACTTGGTATTGACTAAAGGTAGTAGAGCGAAGGTGCCAAAGATGATTGTCAGGTTTCTGATATGAGCAACTGAATAGATAGTGGTGGTTCAGCCCCCAAGATGGCCCCAGTGATCCTCGTCTCCTGGCATTCACACCTTTGGGTAGTATCCCCTTCCACACTGAATCATGGCTAGCCTGTGTGAACAACAGAATCCTGATGAAGTAACGGTGTTTACTTCATGAGGCTGAGTCATGAAAGACATCACAGCTTCCTCCTTGCTCTCTGTCAGATTACCTGCTCTGGAGGAAGCCAGCCTCTATGTTGGAAGCACACTCAAGCAGCTCTAAGAAGCTGTACGGAGAAGTCCATGTGGGGATATACGGAGGTGTCCTACCAACAGGCAGCACCAACTTGCCAGCCATATGAATTAGTTATCTTGGAAGGGGATCTTCCCTGCCCATTTGTGCCCTCAGGTGACTGCAGCCCTGGCTAACTTCTTGACTTCATACTCATGCCAGACTTTGAGCCAGAATCACTCAGCTAAGCTAATTGCAATTCTTGATCCACAGAAACTGTGAGACAATAAATGTTTTAAGCCACTAGATTTTGCAGCAATTTGTTTCATAGCAATAGATAACTAATTCAGAATTAGTGCCAGGTTTGGGTTTTTTGAAGGAGGGGTGATGAATTTGGCTTGGGCATGTTTAGTTTAAGTTGTCACCTAAATGGAGATATTGAGGCAACAGTTATACATAAATGTCTGAAGCTCAGAAGAGAGCTGGACTTAGGGATTTAAATTTGGGAGTCCTTAGCATATGGATGGTATTTGAAACCAAGAAAGAGTGTGAAGAAACAGAAGAGAAGAGAACAGGGAAGGATTCTGGGAGGAAATGGTAGCTGGGTTAAATGATGATATATGACTGGGGCTTGGCCTAGAAAAGGAGTTGGTGATATAAGCTGGGGTGGTGGGAGGGTAAATCCAAGGGCATTCGGGAAGTTAGGATATAAGCAAACTACTTTGTGGGGAGTGGTGTCCATTGGACTTGAGGATACTGCGTTTCTAACTATCTTCTCCCTGAACAGTAAAGTCCTCAGTCCATACATGTCCCCCTTGCAAAGGCCATCGCTGGTATAGTGTTAAAGGATGAATGAAATTAAAACATAAGTATAACACAATATTTGTGGTTAATAAAAGACACACATACAGCAAAACAGTCTTTTGCAGACGGAAAAAATTAGAATTAGCAATAGCAAAGGAATTGGCAGTATATTCTGTACCTCCTCAAGCCTTCTTTTACTAGCCAAGTGGTTTGAGAAATATGTAGTCTACTCAGCTGACTCTTCCATTTCTCTCTGTGTCATGGTTGGTACGTTGTGTCTATATTATATATAAAGCTTTGATATTTATATATGTAATGATACATAAAAAGCGGCATAGAAAATACCTGGAAAGACTTCAGATATGAGTTAGAATATAAGAATATAATAAGAAGTACAGCGGTAGTAATCAGAAAAAAATATGTATAGATATTTACAGGTACTCTCTACTATTAGATTAGCACGAAAGGCAAGGGTCTACATACACAATCCCTGTGTTCAATAGTGAAGAGGAATATGTTTTCTTTTCTGGCCATAGACATGTGAAAAAGGATTAACTCAGCTACCTGACTTCTGAAATTTAATGGATGTATTTATGGAAGAATATTAGAGGTGACTGGTCTTGGTTCAAAAATGCTAAATTTCCGTAACCTGGACTATGTTTTCAAAAATTCAAGATGCATTTAGCAAAGCAAGGAAAAATAAATTCAGGCTGCTAGCTTGGCAGCTGGTCTGGATACAGTATTTTGCTCTGTTTACTCTGTCAGGAAGCCAGTTCCATTTGATTAAATTCTGAAATTAGAATGCATGCACTCTGAAAGATACCAAGCAGCTTCATGCTTTTACCCGTATGGAAAATGTGATTAAGGAAATGAACTCAACGGCTGTAGCATCAGAAGAGATCAATGCAACAGCTGTATTCAACTAGGCTCAATGGGCTAGACCTTTACTTTATTAAAATGGATGGCTTTAGCATAGAAACTGTGTCCACATCACAGACTGCCATATTGCTCTGAACTCAGGCTGAGAAAGGAGCCAAGTGGAACTGCCATAGAATATTGTGGCAGCAGTGCAAATGCAGATCCACTCTCACACCACAAAGCTAAAATTTAGCCAAAAGGAGAGAAAATTAAAGAATTTATATGCAGTCTTTCCACATCAACATATTGTATTATGTTCAAAATTGCCAGCATGTCCCAATTTGGCAAGTTTTACAGAATTCCACCACAGTAATCTTGAAATTCTCTGTGAGGTGGCAACATCTTTTGCTTTGCCTGAAATGAAGTAGGCCATTAAAAATAATTTACATGTGAGATACTAGCAAGAGTTCAAATATAACCAGATAATACAGACAAAAAATAAAACAAAACAAAATCTCGTTGTGTTCATTGAACCAGTTAATGGATAGAAAGTAAGGATTTTATTGGAAAATACTTAAACTGGCACTTGTGATTGTCAAATCTTCACTTTGGCCATATAGGCGTGTTAATAAATTGAAAAACTGAAATGGAATTGAAGTATTATCATTGTACCTGTGAAGCACAGACGACGTGGAGGGAATGGGATCTAAGAAATGCTGACCCAGAGAACTGTCAGGTAAGACTTCCTCTAACGGCAGTGCATTGATGTGGACACTATGCTCTAGGATCTAATCTTCAGGCTTCATACATCAAGGAGCTCTTTGTGAGGGCCTCCAAATGTGATCAGATTCCCTGGGACTGTTTTATGTTAATCAAACTCACTAAAAGCTAATACATAAAGAAGCATGCCAATAATCATGGGACTTGGAATGCTCAGGTGAGCTGATGAGTACTTTCTTTCTTAAGACATGCTATATAGATGTTTGCTTGGTCAGCTGGAAGCCAGAGTGAGGAAAGCTAATGGATCTCACTTGTCAGTTTTATCAGGCTCCATATCCATCTCTACAGATTAGATGTTGGTGTCCTCACATTGGGGCACACTTTTCCTTCAACAGGAGAAAAGCTGGCAAATACTTACCTAGTAGATTGCTTTTAAAGAAATACCACATAAGCTATTATTTCTGTTAATGCAATCTTTGTTTGATAGGGTTTAAGACAAATGATTCAGCAGAACTAACACATTTGTTCTTTAGCCTACACTATACCTAGTCCCTGGCTGTATCACCTCTATACGTCATCGATGATTACAGTTGTGCTTAACGACATTTTGGTTAACAACAGACTGAATATTGAGGGCAGTCCTGTAAGATTATAATGGAGCTGAAAAATGCCTATCACCTAGTAACGTGATATCCAGCCTAATGTCCTAGCACAATGCATCACTCACATGTTTGTGGTGATGCTGGTGTAAACAAACTACTGCGCTGCCTGTTGTATAAAAGTATAGCACATACAATTATGTACAGTACATAATACTCGATGATAATAAATGACAATGCTACTGGTTTATATATCTACTATACTATACTTTTATTGCTATTTTAGAGTATTTTTTTCTACTTATTGAAAAATGTTTGCTGTAAAACAGTATGCCATAATATGCCAGCAGAAGCCTCATATACGAGGTAGGACAATTAAGTTCCCGAAGTCATCCTAGAAAAAGTGCTACATATCTCATTAATGAATATCACTATAGTCACCTTCGAAGTACTCCCCTTGGGAAGCTATGCACCAATGCCAGCACCTAGTCTACCCTTCAGAGCAATTTTGGAACTCTTTTTCTGGAATGGCCATCAGAGCTGTCGTTGTATTATCCCTGATGTCCTGAATGTCATCAAAATGTCTTCCTTTCAACATTTCCTTTATCTTTGGGTAAAGAAAGAAGTCATTGGGGGTCAGATCAGGTGAGTAGAGAGGGTGTTCCAATACAGTTATTTGTTTACTGGCTAAAAACTCCCTCACAGACAGTGCCATGTGAGCTGGTGCATTGTCATAATGCAAGAGCCATGAATTGTTGGCGAAAAGTTCAGGTCATCTAACTTTTTCATGCAGCCTTTTCAGCACTTCCAAATAGAAAACTTGGTTAACCAGTTGGTACAAATTCATAATGAATAATCACTCTGGTATCAAAGAAGGTTAGCAACATCGTTGCAACAAGTTCTTGAGCTGAATTGTCAGACCTCGTCTCTTGTGTTTTATCACTTGATTGCACCATTTTCTCCCAATTTAATTTATTTTGTAGAGTAACACACCCAACAGGCTTGTAGCCTAGCCCATGTGTGTAGTAGGCGATACCACCTAGGTTTGTGTAACTGCATGCTGTGATGTTCGTACTACAACGAAATCGCCTGACAATGAATCTTGCAGAGCATATCCCTGTTGTTAAGCGGGGTGTGACTGCATTTTGAAATGCACTACTAGGAGAACAATGCAAGAACTGATTGATTTATGTTAAGTAGTTAAAAATACTAATTGAAGGTAATATGATTAAAGAATAAAGAGGAACAATGGCCTTATTAAAATATTTTACAGATGATTTAAATTTTTTAAAAATATTTTCTGATAAAAATAATTTTACAAATTCAGAAAAATATAATCAGCATATACTTCAAATCACACAAAATGCCACAACCAAAAATAACATTTTGGCAAAATTACTTGTAGAATTTTCTATACATATTTTGTTCCTATAGGTTAGAGTATATAATACATACAATTTTATATCCAGTTTTTGTCATATATAACATGTCATTTTAACACAATATCACACAAATTCCTACGTTACTAAAACTCCATATTTAATGGTAACTGAATATGTATATCCCACTAAAAGGCATTGAAATTTAGTTTTGTTTTTAAACATGTGCTGGCAAAATCAAGTGGAGAAAATAAGTTAGCTACAGAAAAGTATGTGTAGTATAATACCATTTATATCGTTTTAAAACAGGTAAAACAATTCCATGTTATTCTTAGAGATATACTAGGGATACACATGTAATGAAAGTAATTTTAAAAGATAAAGCAGGGAATGCAAAACACCAAATTCAGGACAGTGATTACATCAGGTGGGAAGAAGTGATGTGAGCACAGGTTATCAAAATAGAGTAAACAGAAGGGATTTTAAGAGTGGAACAGTATTTTAAGTTGGGTGCTAAGTACACAGGTATTGGTTGCACTTTAGTTGCATTGTTTTGTATACATTATTGTATAATGCTTAATATATATTTATAACATTATTGTATAATGCTTAATAACATTATTGTATAATGTTATTGTTGTAGAAACAATAACAAAAAACTGCAAGCCACAGAAAACCCTACTCTAGATTTGGCTACCAGCTGCCAGTATTACAGCATAGTCACTGAGTTACGGGCTCTGAGGCCAGGTTGCCTGATCAAATCTGAATCCCTACTCCACCACTAGTTTTGTGCACTCAGATAGTTACTAAAATTCTCTGCGAACTAAGTCATGCAGATCAAATCCAGCCGTTTGCCTTTTTTTTTTTTTTTTTTTTTTTACAGCCTTCCATCTAAGAATGGTTCGTACATTTTTAAGTGGTTGGAAGACCTGCCTTTGACTACTGTTATCAAACTATAAATGGCTTTGGAAGTTAGCTTTTTCTGCAGGCTTGATTATATTTCTCAATGAATTAAACCTAAAGCTATAAGGCATAACAGTGCTTACATACCAAACATACTGTGGTAAAGTTATTTCAGCAACTGACATTGTTTGAATCACAAGTAATCTCAAGCTGGTTAATATACTTCTGTATGTACTGTTATTAACTTAAAAAGCAAGATCTCCATACTCAAACTATAGTTCCAACAGCATCTTTTGGACCTGGATGTAGATACCAAAAAAAAAAAAAAAAAAAAAAAATTCCATCGCAAAAATCCACCTTTTTTTAATGTTGAAAATAAACATTTATCTCACGTTTTCTGAAGGTCAGGCATCTGGAAACAGCTTAGCTGAGTGGCTTTGGCTCAGGGTCTCATATGGTCACAGTCAAGATATCAATTGGGGCTGCTGTCACATGAAGGCCTGAGTGGGGCTAGAGGATCCTCTTCCAAGATGGTTTACTCATGTCCCTGGCAAGTTGTGCTGGTTGTTCACAGGAGGCCACAGTTTCTTGCCACATAAATCTCTTCCTAGGGTTGCTTGAGTGTCCCCGTGGGATGGCTGCCTGGGCTCCAGAGGACGAACTGTAGCTTAGGAGACTCCAGAGACACACAGGAAGAGACTGAGTTGTGTAGTCTCGGGGCCAGGGTCAGAGGACAGCCGCCATTGGGGGGCGTGGGCACTATCCCCCCCCAACCCCCCACCCCGTCTCAAACATCCATTTAACTGCGCAGTTGAGGGGTTTCCATCTAAATTTCAATTGGAAGCCATTAAACTGCTATGTACCAACATGCTAAATGGCAAGTATTCAAAAGAATAGATTTTGTATAAATGCCTTCCAATGAATATGCTCAGTTAAAACCATGTGCTCATGGACTAGTATCAGTATTTGGCAGTACCTATGAAAAGAAAATTTCAGACTTTTCAAAGATAAAATACATAAAATCTCATTAAAAATCAGCATTAACAGATGAACATGTGCCATTGATTTTGATAGGGAACACTAACTTTGAACCGCAGTTAAGCAACATGTTATTCTCCAAAAAAGTATTAATAGTACTAGCATTACAAAAAAAAATTGTGTATTTTAAAATTCATCAACACAAGTTTTGTGGAAATGTGTTTTCTCTCTTGTTATATAAGTACCTACATAATACCAATTTTTCCTCTTGGACTACAAAGTCTAATATATTTACTATCTGACTTTTTACAGAAAAAGTTTGTCAACCCATCATAAATAATTGTGAGGATTAAATAAAATAGCTCTTCTGAAAGTGATTAGTAGCAACCTGACATGTAGTAAGCACTCATTTTTTTTCTTTACCCATCATCTATTTTGGATATATAATTTCCATATTTTTTTATTATGCATAGGGAAAGTTCTAAATGCATTAAACATTTATGTGCATAAATATTTGTCCACAGCTTGGATTAGGAGCTATCTTTAGGTTATGTTCCCAGAGGCAGATTGATTTCAAATTGAAGTAAACCTTTAAACAGAACTTGAATTGTCTTCCATTACACTTAGTATCTGTCAAGGCAACTGGATCATTTTAGACCAAAGAGACTACAATTCCTGCCCTTGCCTTCCTGGAATATTCCATTTTTGGATTTTGACTCCAAAGAGAGACAGCCTATCTGTGACATTCATTCATTTATTTAGCAGGAATTCATTAAATATCCACTTGTTGGGTACTTGGTAGGTACAAATATAAATTGAGATGAGTCACCTGTCCCCAGGGAGCTTCAATGTAGTAGGGGAGATAAGACATAGATTATACCTCAATTCCTGGAGTTAGGTGTGAAGTCTCACCCCAAATATATGAACATATTATGAGGTAAGAGGCTTCAAGGAAAGGAAAACTGAGGTGTTGTTATAGATGATAGTTGCTAGGTAGACAGAATATCAGATATTCATCACACTTTTCCAGCTCTGTGAGTCAACAGAGCCCATTTTTGCTTAACCTTATTAAAATGGGTGTATCCATTGCAATGCAAAGAACTTTGACCAATCTAGGGGGCAGAAAATGAGGACAAGCAGTTTAGTTCAAGGGCCTAGGAAAGGCACAGACACAGAGGCAGAAAAGAGCTGTAACCAACAGGGGAAATCGTGAATAGGAAAGAGGGCTGGCAATATAGTTTGGTCAGGTTATGGAAAGTCTGTTTATGGAGTGCGTAATTTTTTACAGTTGCATTGCTTCAGTTACTCTCAGGTCTTTGCGAAGCTGAAGGCAATTATTCTTCTCTGATTTAGAAGTGTATTTGAAGTAGGGCTGCATTCAGATATTCCAGTGAGATAATAGTGAAGCAAACCATTATTTAAAAAAAACAAAGAACAAAACACATTGCATTATTAGCATGCTTAAGAAATAGTTGCATCTGCCTGTATTCATCAGGATTGTTCCTAATGGTTTTCATTAGCAACAATGCCAGCCTTGATCCTCAGTGGCTGGGGAATCTGCAGCTGCATGCTTGCCTCCCTTCTCCCACCCACTCACCAAAGACATTGATGGGTACCAGTCATCATGTTGAATAAAGATGGGGTTGAACCTTTCTAAACCGTAACATAGGAAACCCACCAATTTGCCTTACTAATAACATTCTGAAAACTAAATACTGCCAGACTAAAAATCCATCTCTAATAACTGAAGTGGGGAGCAAATGGCGCTTTTTAAGTAGACAGCATTTCTAATTGTTTCTGTGGAACTGAGATTCCTCAGGAAGATAGGTAGCATGCAAAATATTAAAGTTATGGACAAATACACTTGTGAAACACTAGCTAAAATCCAAATCGCTTCTTTTTCTAAAGGAATTATCAGAAACTTTAACATATTATTACAAATTATGAATCCCTATGCATCACTTTCAAATTTATTGACCTCTTGCCTTTTTTTTCAAAGATGAATTTTTAAAAAAAACTTTTTATTGGGGAATAGGGTGTTTCTCCGGGGCCCATCAGCTCCAAGGCATTGTCCTTTGATCTAGTTGTGGAGGGCGCAGCTCAACTCCAAGTCTAGTCGCCATTTTCAATCTTTAGTTGTGTGTGGGGAGGGGGGGGGCGCAGCCCACCATCCCATGCAGGAATTGAACCGGCAACCTTGTTGTTGAGAGCTTGTGCTCTAACCAACTGAGCCATTTGGCCATCCCCTCTTGCCTTTTTCCAGAGGAGTATCTTGTATTTCCAGTGGAGGTTCCGTGGCATATACAATGGGAAACACTGGGGTGGTAATTACGTGATCAGAGACATGTTTTAGGCTCATTAGTCTGGAATCTATGTACATTTAGGATGTAGAGAGACAGAGGCAAACAAAACAGGCTAAATGTCCAGGAAAATAAAGTTCAGGTGATAAAAGTGATTATAGAAACAACATAAATACACTGTGGAGATATATGGGCAGGACTTACAATTGAATGGAAATCGGTAATGGGCACAGGTAATAGGTGGTATGGAGTCATAGGTGTTCAAACTTATACATTTGGTTTGCTAGGAAAATGAGGATACTTTTTATGGACATTGGGAAGAAAAATGCAGCAGAGTGGGATCTGGATAGATTCACTAACGGAATGAAAGACATACAATTAATTTTGCTTGCCAGAGAGTTGAGCCTTTGACCATTACAAGTGTACTTACCCTTCCTTCCAGTAGGTCTGTTCTCCCGCCTTTCTTTTCATCCTTCCAAGTTACCCCTCTTACAGTTAGCCTTATAACCAAATCTTGCTACTAATGGAAACAATCTCATTGGCTTCCTTTTTTTCTATATCCCAAATGGGCATTGTTTTAAAAAGTTTTAGTGCTAATGAGTAGAGGAAGTAAATATTCTAATGCTGGTCTGTTGCTTAGTATGATATAATAAATAAGGGGCAATAAAATAAATATGGAAGTTACAATGTTTTTCTAAAAACACACAGTATTAATTCTTTGGAATTTTTTTTTTGTATTACTCTTAGAAAATTCATCTATATTGGAATAACATCATGCTACACTTAACCACTGACATTAAATAAAAATTCATTTTGTATATTAACATACAGATTTTTAATAAAGTGGACTGCTCTTGGGAAAAGTTATCCTTGCTTCATGTAATTTCATTGAAAGGGGTTTATATTGGTTCTTGCTTCCACAATAGAGTCTATGTGACTCTAGGAGCACAATGTAAATTGGACACTAGTGCAGATGTTAAGAACAGGGAGAATTTAGACATTCATTACATAAAATGATGGCGCATTTATGTCAACAAGTTTCTACTCTTGTCAAATAAAACACACTTGAGTTTCTTTTTCACACCATTTACTTTTCTGGCACATATGCACATATTCAGTCAAAGCCCTACTCCTGATGACGCCATGCCAGAAGAAACAGAAATGCAGTCACTCCCACTGTGTCCTCCCTTCCTCTTGTGTACTTTTATGCTAGATTTTCATTTCTTTGCTGACAAATCTCAGCCTTCTTTCCCTGAAGCTAAGGAACATGCTTCAAAGCCATATTTAATACTGTATCCTCTGCTAGGGTTATATAATCCGACCCATCTGCCTAATACAGCCCTATTTATGCCTGTTGCCCCACCTTAATTGATAATATCCTCTTCCACTCTGGTGTCCTGGGTTGCACAGTAAATATGGTCATCCTATGTATTATAACTCATTTTTCTCTTCTCATCCTCCAAGTCTCCATTTCCAATTTTAACCATTTATTTTTTAAAGGATAGAATTATAGGTTAAATGGGAAAGAACTGAAGAAGTCAGCAAGTCCTATTTCACAGGATTTGACAGGATTTTCAGCCTCTTCTGAAGGTGGGGCAGTTAATTCATTACCTTGTGAGGTGGTATTTTCCACTATTAGACATCTCTAAGTTTTATGAAAATCCTTACCTTCAGCCTTAATTCTATTATTCCTTCCCAGTTTAAAACTCTTAGAATATAGGTTTGGGATTCCCTTCTCAACCACAGATTATCATAATGCCCAGCCTAAGGAATCCACTATATAGTATTATGAATTAACATCTTTTTAGAGATCTAGAATACTAGTTATATACTATTTTTGGGAGAATTGAGAAAATAGTCACTCAAATAATTATTTGGGTTCCATGGTTCCAAGGAGGAACCTGGGTTGAAAGGCTGCAAGGTTCTATCATTTACCTGCTGTATGACCTTGAAAAGTTTACTTCATCTTTTTGTGCCTATGTTTCTCAGAGGAAAAAAAAAGTATAATACCTCTCTTATGGGCTGTTTTGAGAATTAAATGACATATATAAAGCTCCATAAAAGCAGAGACCTTATCTAGCTTCTTCACAACTTTATTCTTAGTGCCTTGCACAGGTAGTAGCAGGCCAAGTTCTCAACAAATACCTAAATAAACATTGAATAAAAGCCCTTAGCACATTGTGTTACACATAGCACTCAATAAAAGGTAGCTATTATTTTCTTTCAAACATTTTTCCTATGACCTGACTTCTAGAACTCTTACTATAGTCATCACTCTTATGGAAGCTCCGTGGTTTATCAACATTCTTCTTAAGATGTAGTTCTAGTAATTCAGTTCTGTGTGGTACCTGTGCTGTCTGAACATAATTACAGACAAGAGTCCATCGCGAAAAAGCTAGTCTACTTGCTTACATAAAGAGGTGGCACTTGCAAAATCACTAACTTCTCCTTAATACCAGCCTTTAAACCTTGGGGGAATGTATGGTTGGGAAAACAAAAATGTATTAGCCAGTAAGGAGTGATCAGCCAGGGAACAGAAGAACCAGCGAGCGCAGTATTATGGAAAACCACTGAAAGCAGTGCTTATTATCACCTCACCTAATAACAGTCCCGTGTGGTGATTACCTATTACTGGCCTCTCCATCTACAGTATACATGTTGGTCTCCTTGATGGCACGACTGTGTCAAGTTCCTCCACAGTGCTTACCACAGAGAAGATCTAATGTTTCCATGTTTTGTTAATTTTGGGAGAATAGATTCTGATTAAGGAAGCTGAGATTGAATGCACGTAATAAAATAACCAATAAAAGTATAAAAATTCATTTGGAGCCTTTGACAAAGAAAGAAATGTAAATTGGTTTGATAATTTGAAAGAGTAGCAAGGTTTAAGTTTTTTTTTGTTTTTGTTTTTAGTATGGTTAAGGTTGAAGATTGTAGATATTCCTAAAGAAAAAGTGGAGGGAGATGGAAAACGGAAGAGGGTAAATGTTAAAAACAAGGTAATAGGATTATTGGGCCATAGGAGGAAAGATAAACCAGGGTAATAAATTGCAGCATTTCCTTTTCACCAACAGAAGTACAGGTAAAGGGAACAGTCTGAGGTAGAAAGGCAGGCAGTTAAGGAAGCTCAATTACAAGTCTCAAGGTAGGAGAATCTGCCAGGAACGGGAGGTAAGACTTGTGGGAAGCAGAAATTTGGATCCATTGTTTGAACGCAGTGCACAGAGGGTGAATAAAAGGACTGCTGACCTCTGGGAAGGGTGGTGCCACTGGCGCAGCTTTGTGACCACCTAAGGAAAAAAATCTCTTCCACCTCTTCCTGAACTAATCATTCTGGCCGCTTAAAACCATCTGAGTTCAGCAACAGTAACATTTTCCTTTGTGCTAGGCTATATTAACAGGATTCCTAAGTTTTTTAATATTAAAACAAAAATACACCCCTCTAAAAATAAGACTGCGGCTGCATCAAGAAAGGATTTTAGAGAGGCCTTGTTAACGAGCTAATTAACTGGAGGAGGGAGGTGTTCATTTTAAGACGAAAACCTCCAAATGCAATCAAATGCTGTTACAGCCGCTTCTTAGGGGATCGAGTTTAACCCCAGGGGTCGGGTAGGGTGAGAATCTCGCTTGACAGTTTCGGATCCGCCCCTCAGGGTCCCTTCCCTTTATAAAGTGCGTTGGTCTCCAGCTGCCACCCGTCGCCCGCCGGCTCTCGGTCCCAACGCTGGGCCGCACCGCCTGCCGGGGAGTAGGTTCTGGACGAACGGCTTCGGGCCAGGTAACGAGAAAGCTGTCTCCAGAGAACATTGCCAACGCTGAGGCCGACCGGCTGAAGTCGCCGTGGTAAGAGCCGTAGGCCACTCTGTTTCCTTGATCGCCGGCAGACATGGACACATAATTTAGGGCCATCTTCAAATACTACCCGCTGTGTTTGTGATGTCCCTCAGTCAAAGTAGGCCCTCCGCCGCTCCACAGATCAATTCAGCCCGTCTCGGACACCGGGACCAAATACACCGCGACCCATAACCAGAGTCGCAGCGGATCATGAAGCCGCCTTTGAGCGTTCTCCTCGCGAGCATGCGCAGTGCGTCAGCGCACGTCGACGCCGACCGAGAGCGAGCGTGATTGACGTTTACGTCAGTGACGCCTGGGAGCGCGAGGACGTAGGTTTCAGAGAGTGCGCAGTAGGTGCATTGGCGACGACCCTTAGGCCTTTTTTGGGAGGGGGCGACGCTGAGATGGGGGCGGCGGCAGCGGAAGCGGATCGCACTCTTTTTGTGGGCAACCTTGAAACTAAAGTGACCGAGGAGCTCCTTTTCGAGCTTTTCCACCAGGTAAGCGGCTGGGATCAGACTTTTCTTTTCGTTTTCCGGTCTCTTGGGGGCGGCCCATCGCTCCTCCTGGCTTTTTTCGCGCAAGCTTGGCTATCAGTCCAGGCATCCGACAGGTGGGCCGGTTGAGGCTGAAGGTCGCACTTAGAAAGGCGTTCGCTGGGTGTCGCCTTATTTTTAAAAAACCTAGTTAGTTCATGCCAAAGTGAGGACTAAAGGTGGTGGAGGGATACTCAGTGAAGCGTTCCCGACATAAATATTCAGGGGTCCTAAAGGGACATAATACATGTGGGTTCGTCTTTAAGCAGTGTTTCTGGTTTCTTTCTAAGTTAATTAAAAATTTTTAAAATTACAGTTAACATGCACTATCATTAGTTTCAGGTGTACAGCATAGTGATTAGACATTTAAATAGAGTAGTGTTTTTTTTCTATTCTTCCTTCTTGCATCTTCCCCTTAGGATACTTTGTCTTTGATTTATCTGATTGACAAATTATATTTCAATTTCTTAGTATCTGTTTTCCACTTAAGTTTCTTATAAAATTGCAACATTAAAATAGACTCAAATACTCCGTAGAAAAGCAGCACTGTGTTTCTGTATTAAAATGTGTTAAAAATTCTAAGTAGTCTGTACCCTCCAGTTCCATCCTTCCACAACTGATGTTTGATTAATCGATCAAAAGTGAATTTTTGGTTCAAGAAAACCACTTTTTCTTGTTTCTAATACACTTTAGTTTCCATGGAGTGGGAAAGTGATGGATGTTGGTCACCTTGCTGAAGTCATAAAGTGCTGAGAAATGTAAATTCTGTGATTGTGTTTCTAGTTCCTCATGGACTCCCTTCCCTAAATAAATTAATCTAATCTTCAGTTATATCTGAGTACCTTTGTTCTAATCGAGGTGGGAATCTGTGTTTATTTTTTAGAATTCCTGATTACATTTGTTATTTTTAAACTTTGTAAAATTTGAGTGTTTTCCTGAAATTGCCTTATTTAAATTGTAAACTTTTTTTTCTATAGGCTGGGCCAGTAATAAAAGTGAAAATTCCAAAAGATAAGGATGGTAAACCAAAACAATTTGCATTTGTGAATTTCAAGCATGAAGTATCTGTTCCTTATGCAATGAATCTACTTAATGGAATCAAACTTTTTGGAAGGCCCATCAAAATTCAGTTTAGATCCGGTAACTATTCAGTGATATTTTGTTCGGGAAAAGGGATTATTTGCTGCTTTGTTTGTTTTTAATTTTATTATTCAGTTTTAAAGAATCTGTTTCGGGTGAAAATACTTTGAGCTTTGTGAATAGTAAATAGTACCCCTGAAGATGGGTAACATTGACAGCATGGGTTTTGAAAGTTGTAATTTTAGAACTGAGTTTATATTGTTAGAAAGACTTGGGTTTGGATTCAGGTTCTGAAGGGAGCAAGGATTATTTTCCGAAAATACTCTTCCTGGCTGCTTTGTAATTTACTTTTATAAATTTTGATTCTTGATCATGTGAGGATGAAATTTCATGTATCCAGTCTTACAATTTAGTGTGAGGATCAGAATATTATGGCCAGAATGGATATTTATACATTGGATATTACCTTATTCGGGACCGTTTGTTTTTGATATATGTGTTATTAAACACTTAGAATTTTTACTCTGATGAAACTGTAAAGCAGTCTGCTAAAATTTGAGTTTTTCTCTTTTAGCCTATATGTACCTTTTTGGAGTGATTTAGGGTGGGGGAGACACTTTCAAATTAAATTTTCTATCAAGAAGAATTTTTCAAATGATTTCATTTTAGGAAGTAGCCATGCCTCACAGGATGTTAGTTTGTCATATCCCCAGCATCATGTTGGAAATTCAAGCCCCACCTCCACATCTCCTAGCAGGTAATATTTCTCAGCTATTGTTAAAGTCATTTGTAAGGAATGTTTTTTAGGTAGTGATCTCAATGCATGAGTGATTGGTTTTCTTCTTTATGTTCCTACCTCTTTATTCTTCTATATTATTTTCTATGTTAAATTACAACTGATCTTAGCCAAAAGGCTTAGAAGTGATATGTTGAATTATAGTTACATATGCATCTATTCTAAGGGGACTATAGACATACACATTATATATAGTACCCTTAAAATAGATACATGTATAACTATGTTTATGTTCATTTGCAGAAATATATATATATATATAACTGAAACAAAATTTCTCAAAGCATTCCTTACCCTGATTACTTGCAGGAAACTCAGTTTTCCCTGTTACTTTCTTTTAAAAATTCAAATTAGTTTTATGACCACTAATTGGTTGTTATTGGCAGCTTAAAAATACCTATTAGTAAGCAAGCTACTGGACTAAGAATTCTAGAGGTGGATTCTAGGTCTGCCTCTACCAATTGTAAAATCTTGAGCCTGGTCCCATCCTTCCATTTGTAAGGGAAAAGAAGTTGAATTAAATAATCTCTAAAATCCGTTCCAGTCCCTGAGGGTTAGAAAAGAGACCATGTGAATATTTACTTAATCTTATTTAAGTAAATGAAATTGGGGAGGCTGATATTTTACCAGGGATAGTTTTTTTCCTGGTATATCCATAGAACTATTTATCAATCATAATAGGCTTCATTCAAGAAAGTTAAATACCTGTCATATGTCGGGTTTTTTTTACCAAGGTTTTGCATTTATGATCTCATTTATTCCTCACAGCAGTCTTATGAGGTAGGGAAGATTATTATCTCTTCTTTGTATATGAGGAATGGAGGTTAACTTGCTCAAGTCGAACTGCTCCTAAGCAGTGGGCAGGGGTCCAAACCCAGGCAGTGTGATCAAGTCCAGCTTATGATATGCGTGCTGCCTAATGGAGCTTAAAGTTTAGATGACTACCTGTTTAATTACTACAATAAGTTCTCAAACGAAGGAGTAGAAAGTGCTTGGAGAAAGTTTTAACAAGGAGAGAAGATATAAATGAATGAGGACCTGAAAGAGTACATTGTACCTAGATCATAATGAATGAGAAATGGAGAGTAGTGGATGATATTGGTGAATTAGATAGAGGCTGGATGATACAGTCTTTCTTATAGGCTATAATCTGGATTTTGGAATTTTACCCTAAGAACTGTAGGGAGACATTGAAATGTTTTCAGTAGCGTAGTAATAGGAACAGGTTTGTATTTTAAAGAACTGGTTGCAGTGGGAGAATGGATTGGAAGGACAAGGGTGAAAATAGACCAGTTAGGAAGCTATTGGTATTAGGTATTGGTATTAGTATGTAGCAAGATAGCAAGGAAATTAATTGGGGTTAGGTTGCTGATTTGGATTAGGGTAGTGCCAAGAGCTGGAGAGAAATGGATGGATATGAAAAGATATTGGAAGGTAAAATTGTAACAAAGCAATAGTGTAAAAAAGGTACCTGCTTAGCATCCTTTCTTACCAGCTGAAATTAATTGTGTTTACAAATTTCTTAGTACAGTTGAAATTTGGAGCATCTCCATCCACTTTTATGGAAACTTGAAAGGTATCTTAGGTGGAGGAAAAAAGCTTTTAACCCCCACTTAGAATTTCTTGGGGAAAAAATATGCAAGTAAGTACTTTAGTTTTAATCAAAGCCTAGAGTGTACATTATTTTCATACAAGTAAAATTACAGTTTTTACTGCCTTCACATACAGATATGTCACTGATTTAAGAAAACTCAAAAAGATCTAAACTATAAGCAAATTAATTGATAATTTGATTTCAAGGGCATATTTTAAAATAAAATTACAACATTTTCTAAGTGAGATTTTCTGTGCAGCAAGTTACCTCTTTCGCAACTGAGGAGTAAGGTATAACTTCTTAAAATTAATATTCCATTTATGTTGCAGACCCCTAATTCCTTACTCTTCAAAACCTGTTTTTTTTCCTGTCTCAGTGTGTGTCTGCCTAGTTGCTCAAGCTAAAAAATCTAGATTTTATTTTTTATTTCTTCTGTCCCTCATCTGTCATATGTAATTGGTCAAATCCTTTTCATTTTAGTTCTCAATCTAGGCCTTTGCACTAGCCCAGGCATTGACGATTTTTTTTCCATAAAGGACCAGATAGTTAATATTCTACACATTGCAGGCCATACAGTTTCTTTCTCTGCCATTGTAGCGCTACATAGATAATACAAAAACAAGAAAGCATGGCCATGTTCCACTAAAACTGTTTACAAGGACGATTTGGCCCACAGGCTATGGTTTGCTCACCTCTGCATTAGTCTTTCCCTCAGGTGGAATGTTCTTCCTCCAGGTAAAATATTCAGCTCTCGCTTCAAATGTCTCTTTAAAAAGGCCATCCCTGACCAGCCAAGCTAACCTAGAATCCTTTATCTCTCTCTTGCTCTTTAGTCATTCAGTATATCACTTATGAGCTTACTTAGCACCTCCATGAAAGCAGGTAACCTTGTTTGTCTTGTTCTTTTCTACCTTTGAGAGTTATGTCTTGCTTATTGGTATGTGGTAAATACTTGTTCAATAAATGATTATATGTTGGTTTTCTTATTTTTTGCAGGTATGAAAGGACTGTGGATAACATGACTCCATCAACGCAAGTAAATCAGAGATCTTTCTCTTCTCCAGAAAATTTTCAGAGACAAGCAGTAGTACGTTGATTTTTTTCAACTTGAGTTGCTTAAAAAAAAAATTACACTTAGTTAAAATGTTCAGACAATTCTTTTTAATTTTTATTTATTTTTTATTATTGGGGGATATTGGGGAACAGTGTGTTTTTCCAGGATGTCAAGTCATTTTTTCAATCTAGTTTTGGGGGGTGCAGCTCAGCTCCAAATTAAGTCGTTTTCAATCTGGTTGTAGAGGGCACAGCTCACTGGTCCACGTGGGACTCGAACTGGCAACCTTAGTGTTATGAGCACCATGCTCTAACCGCTGAGCCAACCAGCTGCCCACCAGTGGCTCTGCTCCAACCTCAAACCTGTTATTTCTCATGGGCCCATGTGGGAATGGAACCCGCGACCTTGGTGGTATGAGCACCAGGCTCTAACCACTGAGCAAATCGCCCACCAGTGGCTCAGCTCCAAGCTCAAGCCATTGTTTTCAATCTAATTGTGGAGAGTGCAGTTCACTGGCCCATGTAGGAATCGAACTGGCAACCTTGTTGTTAAGAGCTCACGCTCTAACCAACAGAACCATCCGGCTGCCCCTGTTCAGATAATTCTTAACTTCTTAAATTTTGGTTTGACTTGCATGATCTTTGTAGATCTTTGTAGATTTTAGTTTTCACTGGCATGAAATATATATTTAAAGATTGAAGATAGGTAGAAGAACTGCATTTAACATTTGTATTTTTCAACCATTGTTGGGGTGGTGTTTGTGTGTGTATGTGTTCCAAATATTGGAAATTCATTCTCTGATATTCTTGGAACTTATGCTGAGTGACTTTTTAATCATATATTCTCCTTAATTTTTAATACTTTAATATACTGGAGTCTTTTAGACCAGCTCCCTCTTTAATGTTCCATTTTTCTATAATATCACCATAAGATTAAGCTTAAAATTTTAGGTATATTTTACTGTTGCATGTTTGTTTCCTTCCAGTTGTCAAGTCTTTCATTTTTTTCTTTTCTTTTTTTTTACATTTATTTTATTTTCTTTGCCCAAATTACAATCTTGGCTTGTGGTTCCTAGGCTTTTGAATTTCATAGGTCTACAAAATAAAAATATAAGAGTGGAATATAGTAAAGTTAAGAGCTATATAAAAGGATGCCAACTTTTACCTACATATTGTTTCTTTATTTCATTTTACTGTATGCCATTAAAGAAAGTCATCTTTGGCTAATATCTAGCCACAGATAGAATTTGGGAACCACTATTCTAGTCAGTCACTACTTGTCTCCATTTTTTCCTCACTAGTCCATCCCACACACCATTTCAGAATTAATATTATAACTCTGTTTTGCTTCTTTTCCTGGCAGTTTGAGTTTTCATTGTTTGCAAGATAAAGTCAGAGTTCTCGAGCCTGCTTAGTAGGCACTTCAGTCGTTTGATTCCAGTAAAGCTTCTTAGTCTTACCATCCATTCACTATGAGATCTATAACCTGTGTCAGCCAGAATTTACTTGGTAGTCTATTAACCCATTCTGTGTTTCCCTGTTACTTTTGTTTGTGCAATTTCTTTTCCTTTGCATACTTCCCCCCCGCAAAAAAATATTTTCCTTAGAATATTCCATTCATACTTTTAATACTCAGATCATATGCCACCTTCATGAAGCCTTTCCTAATAATACTGAGCTCATGGCTGTTTATGTTCATCCCACAGTGATTCACATTATAGTCATTTTGTATGACTTCTTCCCTTCTAAGTTGCATTCCTGAGGGCAAGGAGTAGTAGTTAAATGTACACCAATCTTGTAGGTGTACATTGGGATGAATGAAGCTATTGTACTACTTTTAGTTATGTTTAACTTAAGATTCCTCTAGGCAAGAGTGATTTTGCTTTTCCATCATTATCTGATTAACTGTGACCAAATATCTATTGGCTTTGATATCTGTAAATATTTACAGTTAACATTTTCTCTTTCTCTTCCCTCAGATGAACAATGTTTTGAGACAGATGTCATATAGTGGGAAATACGGTTCTCCACATCTCGATCAGTCAGGATTTTCCCCATCAGTTCAGTCACATAATCATACTTTTAACCAGTCTTCGAGCTCTCAGTGGCGCCAAGATACACCTTCATCACAGCGTCAAGTCAGACAGAATTCTCATCCGTACTTAGCAGATAGACATTACAACCGTGAACAGCGTTACACTGATCATGGGTCTGACCATCATTACCGAGGAAGCAGAGATGATTTCTTCTATGAAGATAGGAATCACGATGGCTGGGGCCATGACTATGATAACAGAAGAGACAGTAGAGCTGGAAAATGGCATTCATCTCGACACTAACAAGTGTTCAAAGGACATTGTTTTTATAGGGTCATTCTAGGCCATTTCCGCTAGCTTGGTCTGGGAATGTTTTGTTAAAACTGTACAGAGGACCTTTACAAGTTGCTACATTTCTTTATAAAAATTTTAAAACCTATAGCTATAGTCTAATAGAAATGAGAAGAATTGTGGTTCTAGTTTTTACATTAATAACCTTTCACCTCAGGGTTTTATGAAGAGGAAAGGGTTTTATGCAAAAGAAGTGCCACAATTACTAATTGTTTTAGACAATTGAGGGAGGTTTGTATTATGGACTGGTTGCATTGTAAAGCAAATATTTTCATTATCTGTTATCTTTTTTGCAAGAACCTGCTTGTTAGTGAATCAGATTTTGGTGTATGTAATGGAAAACATTCAAGTTAGTGTAAGCCTGTACATGCTATTTCATTCTAAAATTTTAGAATTTCCTTATTAAATCATGTTTGATGTATGACTGAAGTCACTCAGGAAGTTAAATTTCTCTAAATGTATTTTTTAACATTAAAAATACAGTGTTAATGTAAAACCCTCCTTTTCAGGAACAGCAGAAATCTAAATATACAGTCCGATAAAATGGTAAAATGGTTTACTGGAAGTATACTTATTTGGAAAAAGTTTCACAAAGCCTTTAAGTGCTGCCTCTATCACTCAAACTTTAAAAATTTACCATTTTCAAAGTGCCCAGCGCATGTGTAGAAGGGCACATTTTATGAGGATTGTACAGGTTGCCTTTTTAGTTGAACGTTTGAAAGAGTTTAGTCTTAAACACTTTAGATTTAAACATTTTTTAAATCTTGTTTAACAAAACTTTTATGTGTGAAGATACTGTTTTCCTTTCGTTGTAGAACTTGTTTATAAAAATTCATTCCTTGAAATATTTGGATCCTTTTTAATATTAACTACAGCATTTGTACTGTTACTTTTTAATATATTGAAAACAAAAAGGAGGGGTGTGTCTTATTTTTTTGATGTCATGATAGAAACGTACACAAAAAGTTAGCACCATACTTTTATTCAGTGATTTCCTGCTGTTAAGAATGTCTGTTCTTTAGAGTATCTTGAAATACACCTTTTGTACATACTGAATTTAATATTTTAGAATCAGATTTTCAGTGACACATGGATTATAGTTGTAAGCATTGTAAGCTAATTTAATCTCCCTGGTCTCTAGGAGTTTATGTACATTCAGGTTTTCTCTGTTTATAAATGCATATCATTTTTCTCTTTAGGTAAATGGAGCTATCCAACTACTCAACATAGAGCATTAAGATCAAAACTGTTTACTTAAGCAGTTTAATACAAGGATTTGTTTCCAAATGAGCCTGTTACTTTCAGGTATCTGATATAAAAATTTATTCAGTAGCATTTGTAGATATTAACAAAAATTAATACTGCTTTATTGCCACTTATTTGTGGTTCAATTTCTTTCGTATTGATTCACAGGTGATCCTGATTCAGAATATTTTTTTTAATGGCTTTGAGGGCACCTCTTGTGAAGTTCCAATGAATCTCTTTCACTTCGGTCTAACCCAGTTGAAAGTAACCAAACTAAATGTACTGTGTAAAGGGGTAGAAAAAGACAGCATCAAAGAATTGAATACAGTTGGTAAGACAATTCACCTAGGTATTGTGAGCTACAGCAGTAGAATGGAGGAGACTGTGGGAGGGCAGTTTTCCCAGAGTGTGTTCCAGAGTGTGCAAAGTAAGGTTCTGTAATCAAAGGTTTGGTAAACATTATGTATTAGCACTGTCACTTTCTAGTAGAGAATGACAAAGAACAGCACCACAAAGCTGCTGACAAGTACTATAGTAAAGAAAGCTGTTTATACTTAACCTTGTATTTCCCAAACTTATTTGACCCTTATTTTATCCTTTTATACATAACACACATTAAGATCCTCTCAAAGAATCTTTGACTCCACCCTTCCCCATCCAATCAACCATAAACTTTCTATACCACTTTCTGATTATGTTCAGGCCCATGCTCCTTATGTCAACAGCCACCATCCTAGAGTGGGCAACCATCTCAACAGGATTATGCCAACAGCACTCTAATGTTTAAGTACGGATTTATGTATTCCCATAGTACCCTGTATTTCTCTTGTCATAGCCTTTATATATTTTAATATTCTTTTTATTTGTAGCTCTAGGTAGCTCAAAGGCAGAGACCATATCTATTCACCCCTGGATTCACAGTATCCAGTGCCTGGCTTGCATGTATATCTATCTAGGTAGATACATTTATAGATATCTATCTATATATATAGATATATATGACGATAAATTTTTGACGAATGAATGAACACATCAAATTAATTAAAAAAGGCTTCAACATAGAAAACTTTTTAAAAAATAGATTTTCTAACCCTGAGCCATTATTGCATCCTATTATTAAAACTATCACAATATATTGTGCCTTTAATATACTCTAGAATTCTATTTTTCAATTTTTTTTATTTTTTTATTTTTTGCTTAAAATATTTATTTCTCACAGCTCTTGAGGCTGGGAAATCCAAATCAAGGTGCTTGCCAGCTCCCTGGTGAGGTATCTCTTGTGCAGATGGCTGCCTCCTCACTGTGCCCTCACATGGTAGAGCTATTTTTTAAATTTTAAAGACGTTTTGGATCTGTATTCATGAGGTATTCTTTTAAATATATCTTAGTTTGGTTTTGGAATTAGTGGTTCTAGTTTTGTAGAATGAGTTGATAAGCTTATATTTTTTTAATGCGCTGGTAAAAATTTGAATAATATATGGATTATCTGTTTCTTTAAGACTTGTTGAACTCATTTATAAAACTATCAGCGTCTTAGAAGTAACTCATTCCCATCTCAGTTTCCTTTATGGTTATTGATCTATTTGGGTTTTCTACTTTCTCAGGAGTCAAATTGGATAATTTATATCTTTCTAAAAAAGTCAGCCATTTCCTCTGTCTTTCAGATTAATTGTTAGAGTTGTATGTAGTATTTATAATTTCTATAAAACTGTAGTTTATCTCAAGTTACAGCTTTAGTTCCTGATATATCTTACCTTTCCTCCCAGACCCTGATTTGCTAGAGGCTGTGCTGTTTATAAATTTACGTTTATATATGTATAAATCTGACACTGTATTGTTTTTGTTAAAACAGATTCTCTTTTAAGAAGATTTAAATAAATCTTAACGTATTTTTCCATTATCATTCCTGTAGCTCTTCGTTCCATTGTGTATATCCATTTATCTGGTATTCTGCTTGAAGAATTTTTTTTGATATTTTTTATAGTGCAGGCTTACTGGTGATGAATTATTTTAGCTTTTGTATGTCTGAAAAAGTTTTTCACCTTCATTTTTGAAATATATATGTTTTTTGCTGGGTATAGAATTCTAAGTTGACAGGTTTTTTTCTTTCAGTACTATAAAAATGTGGTCCCACTGTCCTCTCACTTGCATTTTTTCCTATAAGAAATCTGTCATGTACATAATGTGTTATTTTTCTGTGGCTGGTTTTGTGCAAGTTGATTATGATGTGCCTTAATCTAGTTTTCTTCATGTTTCTTTTACTGGTTCATTGAGCTGCATGGATCTTGGGTTTATCATTTTCATTGAATTTGGGAAATTTTTGCCATTCAAAAAAATTTTTTGTTGTTGTTGTTGCCACTGTCCTCTTTGGAAACTCCAATTACACTTATACGAGGTTGCTTGATTTTTATCTCATAGTTCATTGATGTGCTATTTATTTTTAAAATTTTTTTTCTCTGTTTAATTTTGGATGGTTTTATTGCTGTATCTTCAAGTCTACTAATCTTTTCTGCAGTGTCTAATCAATTCCAATATAATCCTTATCTTAGATATTGTAGTTTTTCTCTTTAGAATTTTAACTTCGATCTCTCTTTTTAATTATTATTTCTTTTTTTCAGCTTTATTGTGGTACAGCTGACAAAAACCACTGCCCTTTGTACCTGATGTCCATTCTCTTGTTTCATATTTTGTCTGTTTTGGTTGTTTCAGGCAGGAGGGTGACTCTAATCTTGATACTTCTTCTTGACTGTCACTGGAAGTTAATCCATGGTATTGATATGTAGTATAGTCCCCATTCTTCATTTTAAATGGTCTATACTTTTAGGTTTGATTTTTCTCTCAAGTTATTTAGATTCTTTTTGTTTCTGAATGACTTTTTCCTTCATTCTTCAATTGGGACTTCTATTTTATAGACTTGTAGACAGAGAATGTGGCCTATGATAAAAACCTGTAGAGAGACAAATCTCATCACTAGCTGGATGATCACAGGATTTTTCTAGGTTGCCTGACAGTGAGCTAGCAGGGTTACCCCAGGCCCAAGCACACCTCTCTAGGGGTTCCTGAGGGAATCTGGAACCACACCTATCCTCCTTGGCTGACACTTCTGCCTGTGAGTTCCGTCCTGTACTATGTATGTGTAATCCCTGCATGGTGTTTGCCCAAGGGTTTCTTTTCCCACCTTTTATAATGGTTCTATGGATGTTTGAAAAACACTTGTTTTCTCTGTTCCAATTCTGTCTTTACAAAATTCTCTCTTACCTAACTAGATTTGTAAATGAAAACAGAATGAGGAGTATGTAATTTAAAAAATAAAAAATATATGCATTTTATTTTACTTTAATACGCATAAATATACTTTTCATTTGTCAATCTTTTGATGCAGGGCCAAGGCCTTGTCCTTAAGTTTAGGTACACTACGTGGAGTTCAGTGGGTTTTTTTGTATAAATCACTACCAGACTACTTGCTTATGATTTGGGTTTCTTTATAGTGGAATGCAAATGTAGATAAACTTGTGAAGTATTCAAGTTTCTAGGATTTGTATCCAAATTTTTTTTACAGTTGTCTTGCTCACACTTAATCTGACAGTAAATTTTTATAGTAGTATATCCTTGCTCAACCTTTATGAGGTATTCGACTAGTTTTTTAGACTACTATTTTCACGTTCATATTTTATTGGTTCATAAATTAAGAATTTAGATTAATAAGAACTAGCTTCAGCAGGATTGGGAAAACTTAACCAGCAAGACAAGAGTGGGTGAACATAAAACAGTGGCATACTAGTCTCCAGTCTTCAGCAGATCAAGGACATTGATATGTATTACAGAAAAAAAAAACAACACCCAAAAAACAGAACATCAGTTAATCCAACAAATGTATGGAGTTAAAGAAGTTAAACGTGCTTCTGATATAATAGATAATGAGTGTTATATATTTCAAATCCTATGTATTTTTTCCTTGATCTCTTAATTTTGAAAGAGTAGGTTTTAATTTGTCATTTTCTTTGAGTACATTTCTTTTTCACTTTACACCTTTTTGCTAGATGGGAAAAGTGACGTTTCTTCACAATTTGCTATGCCTTTCATCAATGTAAATATCCTTGACCCATTTTCATATGGTTAACTTTGAATTCTATTTTGTTTTATATTACTATTGTCACATCTTTATTTTGTTAATATTTGCCTGATATGTCTTTGTCCATTGGTTAATTTTTAATACTTCTATGTCACTTGATATTAGGAGTGCCTATTATATTCAGCTATGTTTTGATTTTTTCCTATTATATTCCTTGTGTGTGCATATGAGTATTTATAAGATTTATCACCTTCTCTTTATTCTTTTTCTTCCTCCTAATACAGCATTTCATAACCCTGGGTGCATACTACGCTCATATAGAAGCCTTTCAGAAAACAATGCCTAAACTTTACTCCAGAATCTCAGGGAAGGACAGTGGTATCAGTATTTTTTTAAAAGATGTTTATTAAAATACAACTAACATACAATATTATATTAGTTTCAGGTGTACACCATAGTTATTCAACATTTATATACCTAAAGAAGTGATCACCATGATAAGTCCGCCACCATCTGATACTACCATGCTGTCACAATATTACTAACTATATTCCCTATCCTATACATTACATCCCCCTGACTTACTTGTTTTATACTTGGAAATTTGAATCTCTTACTCTCTTTTACCTTTCACCCCACATTTAATTGTTCAATTAAAGTTGACAGTCAATATTATTTTATATTAATTTCAGGTGTAGTGGTTAGACATTTATATAATTTAAGAAGTGATCCCCCTGACATAGTTATAACCATATTATTGACTATATTCCTTATGCTGTACCCTACATCCCCATGACTACTTTGTAGCAACCAATTTGTACTTCTTAATCTCTTCCCCTTTTTCACCCACCTCCCTCAACCTCCCCTCCCATTTGGCAACCATCAAAACACTCTCTGTATCTATGAGTTTACTTGTGATTTGTTTGTTTATTTTGTTGTTTATATTCCACATATAAGTGAAATCACATAGTATCTCTGTTTCTATGGCTGACATATTTGGCTCAGCACAATACACTCTAGGTCTACCCATGCCACCACAGATGGCAAGACCCATTCCCTTCCATGGCTGAGCAATATTCCAGTGTATATATGTACCATCTCCTCTTTATCCATTCATTCTTTGACAGACTCTCAGGCTGCTTCCACATCTTGGCCATTGTAAATAATCCTGCAATGAACATACGGATGCACAAGTTCTTTCAAAGTAGTGTTTTGAGTTTCTTCGGGTAAATACTCAGAAGTGGGATCACTGGGTCCTTTTTTGTCTATTATTATACCCTTTATTTTAAAGTCTATTTTGTCTGATATAAGTTTTGCTACTCCAGCTTTTTTTTTTTCATGAAATATTTTTTTCCATCCCTTTACCTTCAGTCTGTCTTTCGATCTGAAGTGAGTCACTTGTAGGCAGTATATGTAAGGGTCTTCTTATCCATTCTCTCACCCTATCTTTTGATTGGAGCATTTAATCAATTTACATTTAAAGTAATTGTTGATCGATATGTAGTTATTGCCATTTTATCACATTTTTTATCATTTTGTTTGTTTTAAAGAAGTCCTAAGATTACTTGTAATACTGTTTTGGTGGTGATGAACTCCTTTAGCTTTTTCTTATCTGGGAAGCTCTTTATCTATCCTTCCATTCTAAATGATAACTTTACTAGGGAGACTAATCTTTGTTTGTTGTAGTTTCTTGCTTTTCATCATGTTAAATATTTTGTGCCAATCCCTTCTGGCCTGCAAAGTTTCTGTTGTGAAATCAGCTGACAGTTTTACGGGAGCTCCCTTGTAGGTAACTAACTGCTTTTGCTGCTTTTAAGATTCTTTGTCTTTAACCTTTGGCATTTTAATTACGATGTGTCTTGTGGTGGGCCTGTTTGGGTTCATCTTGTTTGTGCTTCATGGGCTTGAATATTGATTGTCTTCCTCAGGTTAGGGAAGTTTTCCATCATTATTTCAAGTAGGTTTTCAATTTCTTGCTCTCTTCTCTGGTACCCGTATGATGCAAATATTGGTATGCAGAGGCCCTTAAACTATCCTCATTTTGGGGGATTCTTTTTTCTTTTTGCTGTCTGATTGGATGTTTTCTGCAACGTTATCTTCTAAATCGCTCATTTAATCCTCTGCTTCATCTAATCTACTGTTGATTCCCTCTTATGTAGTCTTCATTTCAGTTATTGTGTTCTGTTTTTCTGACTTTTTCTTTTCTGTTTTCTATCTCTATTTTTATGTTGAACTTCTCACTGAGATCATGGAGCATCCTGTTAAACAGTGTTTTGAACTCTGTATCTGGTAGATTGCTTGTCTCCATTTTGTTTAGTTCTTTTTCTGGAGCTTTGTTCTTTTTTTGTTCATTTGGGACATGTTTCTTTGTCTCCCCATTTTGGCTGCCTCCCTGTGTTTGTTTCTATGTCTCAGATAGGGCTGCTATATTTCCTGACCTTATGTCATAGGTGTCCTGTCGGACCCAGCCACACAGTCTCCCTGGTCACCAGAGCCGAGTGTTCCAGGTGTGTCAATTGTGTGGGTTGTGTGTACTCTCCTGTTGTTGTTGAGCCTTGGTTGCTGTTTACACACCAGTGGGAGCTACTGACCCTTGGGCTCATTGATTGTGAGGACTGGCTGTGACTAGGGTGGAGGAGTTGTGGTGCAAAGGCTGACCCTACAGAGCGGGGTTTGCTTTAGCAGGGTTTTGGTGCCTTTCCAATCTGTCCTTTGGGTGTGTGGTACTTGGAGGCAGCTGAGTGATGCTCTAGCTCCTTCCAAAGGTGGCCACTAGGCATGCCATCCCCTGGGAACCTGGGAGATCCGCTGTAGGTCTTGTTCAGCCACAACCTGTGCCCTGCCCCAGACCACCTTTCATGAACCACAAGAGCAATCCACAAATGGCTACGACTCTGGGCTTGGAGGTGCCTCGAGAGGACAAGTTGCGAACTGCCAGACTTGGGGCTGCGCAGCAAGAGGTACAGGGAATGCCACAGCCAGATACTTCTTGTTTGGGTTTTGTGAACCTTTGAGAGATTTTAGAAAAGCCCATAGCATGAGCCAAGACAGGCCATGTGTATGGAAAAGCCACTGAAAGTGGCTTGGGTGTGCTCAAAAGTTGGGTGTGGCGGGGTCCCAGAATCACCAGGGTGGGGCCAAAGAAAGGTGTTAGCAGGGTTGATGGAGACTCAGATGTGGCAGGGGACTGTGTCTGTATGCCGGGAGGAGGGAGGGCTTAATGAAGAAACAATACATTCTGTCAGCACTTCTGTCTGGGAGAAAGCTGCCCTTCCAGCTCTCACCCTGAGGCCAGACAACTCAGTTCCCCTCCCCCCCCCCCATATGTCCCTACAGCCTTTGGAGCTTCTGCCTCAATGCTGGAGCTCAGAGCGAATGAGCTTGTCAGTGAGTAAGTCCACTTGTGGACCTACAGAGGAGTGCCTGGGACTCCAGCCACCCTCCATCTCACTCAGCCACAATCTCCACTGGTTTTCACAACCAGAAGTTATGGGGACTTTTCTCCCTGGCATTGACAGCCTGGGCTGGGGAGCTTGGTGTGGGGCTCGGACCCCTTGCTCTTCCAGGAGAACCTCTGTAGCCGAGATATCCCTCCCGATTTTTAATGGTCACATGCAGGGGTGGGACCAACCCGTTTTAAATCTCTATCCTCCTACCAGTCTTGATGTGGCTTCTTCAGTTATAGGACTTTTGTTCAACTAGTCTTCAGGTGGTTCTCAATGATGATTGTTCTGTAGTTTACTTGTAATTTTGATGTGGTCCTGAGAGAAGTTAAACACAGCCTTTACCTACTTTACCATCTTGACTGGAAATCAGTATCAGTATTTTTAAAAGGATTCTAATATGAATCCTGGATTGAAAACCTTTGTGTCATAATATTTCTATTCCTGTAGTGCTTCCTCTTAAATACTCAACAATTACATTTAAATTTATAATTTTTGACCAAGGGATTGCAACAGTTGTAGTCGTTAAGGTAAAATCAGAGAGGCAGAACTAAGAGTGATAGAGAATAAGGGACTTACAGGGATTCAGCCTTATGCAATTGTGGTTGCTAGTGGAATAATCCGTTGCCCTGAATCTAGTGTTGGGCTTGAAGTCACTATAAGTTTGCCAGACCAGCAGCTGGGGAGGAAAGCCAAACAAGAACAGGGTCAGGAACGACCTGGAAACTGCTAGAAAAATTGAGACTGCATCTGTCTCTCATTACTCCACCTTAGATGACTTCAATGATCTGAAACCTGCAAGTGTACCTGGCACTCTTGGTTATAGAACTGCAAATGTCTTTAGCCGAGGATGCAGAGAAGTTGGGGGAAATGTCGCAGGAGTTGGAGGAGCCGTAGGTTGGGTGCTGCCCCACACCAACAAGGTGAGCCAGGAGATCAGCAATAATGCGCATCAGATACCACCGTGCTTGGCATCCTCCACCAGTCTTCCAGAATGTAAAAAATATGACTGCTGCTTCCTTTATGTTTTCCAAATCTCAGGCAAATTTCTCTTGTGGTCAAGTGCACTGCAATTCTGACATTAACTACCTGGAGTTAGGCCAGACTTCACAGATTAAGGGCTTAATGCTCTATAAAACTGCCCTCACTTCAGGCACCAGTAGAAACTCATGGATTGCCAGGTCATGTACACTTTTGACCAATTGGCTAGAAATTTTGGGGTTCCCACCACCCCTCAGTTTTAATAATTTACTAAAATGACTCACAGAACTCAGGAAACAGTTAGGTTTATGGTTATTATGGCAAAGGGATACAAAACAAAACCAGACAAAAGAGGAGACAAATAGGGAAGGATCTGGGATGGTCTCAAATGGGATGCTTCCATGTCCTCTCCCTGTGGCGTCAGGATACATCATCCTCCTGGTACACCAATGTATATTACTAGCCAGGAGGCTTATCCAAGCTCCGTGTCCAGAGTTTTTGTTGGAGTTTCCTTAGACATGATTGCTTGAATCCTTGTCCATGTGACTGAACTCAGTCTCTAGCTCCTTCCCCTTCCAGGAGGTTGGACTGCTATCATGTTGCCCAAAGCCCTGATCCTCTAGTCACATGGTTGATCTTTTTAATATGGCAGCCCCCATCCTGAAAGCAGGGGCCAATCATGAATAACACAGACACCCCTATCACATGAGAAATTACAAGAACTTAGAGGTTCCCTCTCAGGAACGAGGAACAAGGGCAGGTCAAATTCTCTACTATACAACAATCACTCTAAATGGGAACTAGGGTGGCCGGTTAGCTCAGTTGGTTAGAGTGCGGTGCTAATAACACCAAGGTTGCTGGTTTGATCCCCGCATGGGACACTGTGAGCTGTGCCCTCTGTGAAAATAAATAAATAAATTGGTACTAGACATGGAAGAGAATTCTGGGAACCACAGTTTCACCTTAGCTAAGGTGACACAGTACAAACAATCACAGTATAATACCTGACTTCTCTGCACTCTACCAGGAAAATACCTTTAGCATACTTTTACTTTCCTTGGTGCTGCTCTCCCACCACAAGCATACAGATCACTTCCAGTGTTTTATCACAATCACTAGGATTTTAGTTTCAGATTGCCATTAATATATTAAAATATTACCCCTTCTCTTTCTAAGGAAATATTTCTTAATTCCTTATTTATTTATTATACTATGTCATAACTTTTTATAAATAAAATTATTACATTATATTTTATAATTAATTAGTTTTTAAATTTCTCAGTTCTAAGGAAAAAGTGAGATTACTTGAAAATTTTAAAATAATACATATAATATTTGGTTTGGGTCTTGATATATTAAAATGTAGGAGGATTAGAAAGCACAATCGGTAACCACAAGATTGCCTTGGTGATACGAAAATCAGTTTGGGGAATATAATCAATAATGTAAAGATTTTGTAGGGTATCTGATGGACACCTGTCTTATTAGAGAGACTACTTCAGGGATGGTGTAGATGCCTGCACTGTATACCCGAAGCTGAAGGGATAACTGCACTGTATACCCGAAGCTGAAGCTGAATAATAATGAAAGTCAACTATAATTTAATATATATATATAGTCACAAGAAGTGGAATGCAGCATAAGGAATAGAGACAGTGGAAATGTAATGGCTGTATGCAATGTAGTAGATTGGGGGAGGAGGGTTACCACTTTGTGAGGGGTATAAATGATAAATGTCTAACTATTACATTGTTTTGTACACCTGAAACTAATATAAAAAAAAGTAAAAATAAAATCAAATAAAATGTAGATGAAAATAACTTTTTTCCAATAGCTAGCATTTATTGAGTGTTTACTATGTGCTAAGGATTGTGTTAAGCTACTTATGACTGTTTTACAAAAGATAAAGATGAAACTTACAGATTTTAGTTAACTTCCCCAAGATTATACAATGCTAGAAACTTGATTCATATCCAGTCAATCTGATTCCAGAGATCAAGCTCTTAACTATTATGCTTATTTTATTAGGTTGGTGCAAAAGTAATTGTGGTTTAAAAGGTTAAAAATAATTGCAAAAACTGCAATTACTTTTGCACCACTTAATAATTGTGTGTGATAGCACCAAAGGTAGACCAAGTTGCTTTAATGGCCTGATGTTTGGAATCTTTGTGTTAAAAATAAGAAGTTATTTATTTTTATAATTATAGTATTTTTTTCCCTCTGTAAATGATAATACAAAAGATGTCAGGGTATAACTGCTTCTGTCACAATTGCAGTTGTAGATAGTTTTTATTCCCAATAAATGATAAACTAAATTGGATACAATTTTTATTATATTTATCTTAACATTGTTTTTTTGAAATACAAAGATCTATTTGTTCACCATTTAAAAATGTGTTTATTAGTGTTGCTTTTAAATTTTTTTATGTCTTAGAATAGGTAATAGATTTGCGTGGTTCAAAACTAAAACTGTATAATTATTTTCTGCATAATGATGTTTTGGTCAATGATGGACCAAATAAATATTTGATGGTGGTCCCATGAGATTATAATGGAGCTGAACAGTTCCTGTCACCTAATGGCACTGTGGTCCTACTATCTTCAAAGCACAAAGCATTACTCAAGTATTTGTGGTGACGCTCGTGTAAACAAACCTACTGCATGGCCCATCATATAAAAATATAACACATACAATTATGTGCAATACAGAATACTTGATAATGATAATACACAACTATTTTACTGGCTTATGTATACTTTTTATGGTTATTTTGGAGAGTACTCTTTCCAGTTACAAAGAAGTTTGCTATAAAACAAGCGGTGTTACTGTAATGTCCTAGGCCTTTATATTCACTCACCACTGACTCACTGATTCACCCAGAGCAACTCACAGTCCTGCAAACTCTTTACCTGGTAAGTGCCCCATACAGGTATACCATTTTTTATCTTTTACACTGTATTTTCACTCTACCTTGTCTATGTTTAGATATGTTTAAATACACAAATACTCACCATTGTGTTACAATTGCCTACAGTATTCAGTATAGTATCGTGCTGTACAGGTTTGTTGTCTTGGAGCAATGGGCTGTAACATATAACCTAAGTATGGAGTAGGCCATACTATGTAGGTTTGTGTAAGTGCATCCTATGATGTTTGCATAACAACAAAATCCCTAAACAATGCATTTCTCACAATGTATTTAAGTCATTAAGTGGCACATGACTGTATTAGAAGGTATATGTTGAGAATTCTTGCATGCACTCCTGTCCCTTTCACTTCTTTCACTACCAGATCCCAATAAGTAAATGTTTTATTAGTTTAAGGGTCCTTCAGTCATTTTAAATGCAAATGTATTTTCATTTTCTCTCTCTTCTTTCATATGTTACTTTTTGCACTTAAATATAACCTGGAGATCTTGATCTGTGATTATTTGAGTACAATTTGTATGTATCTGGTGCAGAACATCCTTTAGTAAGTTGCAGAATTATTATCATTTTATGTGCCTTATTACCTTTCTTTATTTCATCATCAGTGTATATTCCAATTACTTTTTAAAACAAATAATAAGTATGATGTTTCTCAATACATAAATATTTATTTGTCTAAGAAACAAGAGGCTGGCTCAGTTCCTGTTGTTGCAGGTAAAAATGAATGTATCCCATTTGTTCCAGTTATCTATTGCTGTTTAACAAAGCACCCCAAAAGTCAGTGGCTAAAAAAACAATCATTTGGCTAGCACTCAACAGAGATGGTTCTTCTTGGCTTCACTTAGCATTTGAGGTGACTCAAACAGGGGCGAGAACATTCGCTTTGAAGATGGCTTACTCATACGGTTGTCAAGTTGGTGTTGGCTACTGGCTGGGAGCTCAGCCAGGGCTGTGAGCTGGGTGCTTTGGTTCCTTTGCATGTGGGCTGCTTGGGCTTCCTTTCAGCATGGTGGATTTCAAGAGTGAGCATACCAGAGAGCAAGGTGAAAATACCTGGCAATTTATAATCTAGATTGAGAAATCAGTTCTGCTATGCTCTATAGGTCATAGTAGTCACAATGGTCCACTCACATTCAAAGAGAGGGTGCATAGAGCCCACTGATCATTGAGAAAAATTTCAAGGTCATATCATAAGAGAAGAGGAGCTAATTTTCCTACCATCTTTTTAAAATTCAGTCTGCCTCATCATTGTTTCAGGACCTAAATTCTGCAAACATAACACTGGAAACAACTACTGTTGTTTTCTTCTAGCAATTTTATTTTTAATTTTTCCCATTTAAACGCTTAATCCATTTATATTTTATTTTGGTGTAAATTGTAAAATCAGGATCCAATTTAATTTTTTTCCCGATAGCCACCTAGTAGCTAACAATATTTATTCTTAATCCATCTTTCCCCCACTATATGAAATGGTAGCATTACCGTATTTTAAATTCCCCCACTGTATTAGGTTTATTTCTGGACTTTAAATGTCTGGCTATTCATGCCTCAGAACCTAATTATTACAGGACTAATTTCTCCCATACCCACCCATCACTCTTCTTTTTCAGATTTTGCTTGCTAATTCTTTCATGCTTATTTTTCTGTGAACTTTACAATCAGCCTGTCTAGTTTTAAACCAGCCTATTGGTATTTCCATCAAAATAGTAATTATTGGTATTTAAGTGACTTTTATTGTCATGAGATGAGGTATTTTTTCTTCTTTGTATCAGCCAATTATATTACTTCATGAATTGTCTGTTCATATCCTTTGCCCATTTTCCTATTAGGGTTTTGATTCCCTTTACTGATATATGAAAACTTTTTGTATTTAAGAATACCAAAGCTTTGTCTGAAACGTTTCTTGCAAATGTTTTATCCGATTAGTTAATTTTGTTTCTGATGTCTTTTTAAGTCTTGAAATAAAAAACAAATGTGTGTGTGTGTGTATGTGTGTGTGTGTATGTGTGTGCCTGTGCATGCACCCGCATAGGTAGGGGGAGTGAAAGCTAACCATCTTGTCTTGTGTGGTTTCTTATCCAATTTTGAGATTTGTACATTCTTCCTGTACCCCAAAGTAAATGAAACAGTTATATTTTTTCAGTATTTTAAAATGGCTATTTTAATATTTAACTGTTTAACCCATTCAAAATTCATTTCAGTATAGTATGAAGTTCTGATTGAACCAGTTTTTTTGTAGTCAATTTCTCTGACACTATTTAAAAAATGCCTTTATTTAACTATTTTTTCAGAATTCAAAATATGATCAGGAAACACAATGTTTCAAGTTTGAAAAAAAATCCAGTTATGATTTTGACTATGATTGTGTGAAGCTTGTAAATTAATACAGGAAGAACTGGCATTCTATGGCCTTTGTGTGAAATGACTTTGTGATGGAGTGTAAGTACATCAAGTCACAGATTTAATGTCCTCTAGTTTGTATTTTAAGAAGGTGGGCTTTCCCCAAATTTGAAGATCTGTGAGTTTTAAATTAAAATTTATAATTCCTATTAATAAGGAAATAATTCTATTGTGGTAAAATATATAACAAAATTTGCAATTTTAAAGGGTGTAGTTCAGTGACATTTATTACATTCATAATGGTGTGCAACCATCATCCTATATATTTCCAAAATTTTCTCATTACCCCAAATAAACTGTATCCATTAAGCAAGAGTATCCCATTTCCCTTTCCTCCCCCCCTTTCCCTGTCCCTGGTAACCTCTCATCTACTTTCTGTCTCTATGAATTTGCCTATTCTAGATATTTCATATACATGATATCATGAAATATTTGTCTTTTTATGTATGGCTTATTTCACTTAGCATATGTTTTCAAGGGTCATCTATATTGTAACATATATAAGAGCTTTATTTCTTTTATGGCTGAATAATATTCTCATATATACATATATATGTGTATATATACATATGTATATGTATATCTATATATATATGTATATCTATATATATGTATACATATATATATATATACATATGTATATGTATATCTATATATATATGTATATCTATATATATGTATACATATATATATATATATATATATACACTACACTTTGTTTATCCATTCAGCTATCTGTTGATGGACACTTAGGTTGTTTTCACCTTCTGGCTATTGTGAATAGAAATAATTCTATTTTATTCAACTACTTGACTGTCTATCCCCAAAGCTCCCACATTTTCTTTTCTAAAGAAATAAGTAGATGTCTATTCAATAAATGGTGTTGGGAAAACTGGACAGATACATGCAATAAAATGAAACTGGACCCATTTCTTATGCCATCTACAAGAATAAACTCAAAATGGATTGAAGACTTAAATGTAAGATCCAAAACCATAAAACTCCTAGAAGAAAATATAGGAAGTAAACTCTCAGACATTACCCTTAGTAATATTTTCACTGATATATCTCCTCTAGCAAGGAAAACAAAAGAAAAAAATGAATAAATGGGACTGCATCAAACTAAAAAGTTTTCTTCACAGCAAAGGAAACCATCAACAAAACGAAAAGACATCCTACTGAATGAGAGAAGATATTTGCCAATGACATGTGTGATAAGGAGTTAATATCAAATATATACATATACATATAAAACTCCTACAACTGAACTCCAAAAAAACCAAACAATCCAATTAAAAAATGGGCAGAGGACCTGAATAGACATTTCTCCAAAGAGGACATACAGATGGCATATGAAAAGATGCTCACCGTCATTGATCATTAGAGAAATGCAAATGAAAACCACAATGAGATACCACCTCACTTCTGTCAGAATGTCTATCATTAATAAATCAACGAACAAGCGTTGGCGAGGATGTGGAGAAAAGGGAACACTTGTGCACTGTTGGGGGGATTGCAAATTGGTGCAGCCAGTACGGAAAACAGTTTGGAAATGCCTCAAAACCATAAAAATAGAACTACCCTATGACCCAACAATTCTACTCCTCATTATTTATCCAAAGAAATCCAAAACACTAATTTGAAAAGATATGTGCACCCCTATGTTCACTACAGCGCTATTCACAATAGCCAAGATATGGAAACAACGGAAATGCCCATCCATAGACGATTGGATAAAGAAATTGTGGTACATTTATACAATGGAGTATTACTCTGCTATAAAAATGAATAAAATCTTACCATTTGCGACAACATGGCTAGACCTAGAGGGTATTATGCTAAGTGAAATAAGTCAAACGAAGAAAGATAAATACTGTGATATCACTTATATGCGGAATCAAAAGAACAGAATAAACTCAAGCAAAACAGAAATAGACTCATAGATAGAGAACAAACTGATTATTGCTAGAAAGGAGAGGGGTGGGGGATGGGTGAGAAAGGTGAAGGGATTAGGAAGAACAAATTGGTTTGTACAGAGCCAGAGTGGTGGCGGCAGCGGCAGGACTGTTGTGGAGCCCGGACCAGCGACCTGGAGAAAGCGTGAGAAAAATCGACAAGGCTTTGCATTAGTTTATTCCATCACAGCACAGCCCACATTTAATGAGTTACGAGATTTGGGAGAACAGATTCTTCAAGTTAAAGACCCTAATGTTCCAGTGATTCTCATTGGTAATAAGTGTGACTTGGAAGATGAAAGAGTTGTAGGAAAGGTACAAGGTCAAAATCTAGGAAGGCAGTGGAACAACTGTGCATTCTTAGAATCCTCTGCAAAATCAAAAATAAATGTTAATGCGATCTTTTGTGATCTAATGCGGCAAATTAACAGAAAAGCTCCAGAGCCTGGGAAGGCCTGCAAAAAGTCATCTTACCAGTGGCTTTAATATACTAAATGCATTGTAGCTCTAAGCCAGGTCTGAAGAACTGTTGCCCAATTCAACAGTGCCAGCTTTCCAACTTTGTTAAACCCACCAACATCTTAAATGGACTTTTTGTGGTGGTACTCTTTGAGAGGCAAATGAAAGCTAGTACATCAGTTTGTACATTCTAATCACTTTCCAGTATCACAAGAGAGATGTTTACTTATATAGGAATAGTCCTTCAGTTTGCAGCTGGTAAAACCAGAGGCTACAAACCAGTCATACTGCTAAGAGACATTTTTCATCCCCCAATGCTGTAGATGTATGAAAATGTTGTACTATATCCTTTGTGGGGACAGAGCCAGGAGTACAGTTTCCAGGCTCTTGGCCTCACGTGGAAAGGTGCTGGCTCAGGTAGTAAATGGCCATCAACTGTGATTGGATGGCCATCAGCTGTGGCTAGTTGGCCGTCAGCTGTAACCAGTAAGCCATTGGCCACTAATATAATTGCTGAGGCTACGCTAGCAGAAAATGGGGGCTAGCAAGAAGATGGCGGCTGGGCTAGTAAGCGATGGAGTGTGGTGGAGTATGGATTGCAGATTCTGTGGCTCCTGCTTCCTGTGTCTCCAACCCAGCTGCCAGCGGGAATTTAGTGGTATGACTCCCCTACCTATGGCTCCGTGGGTGTTCCTTTTTGGCCTCACCATATCCTGCATTCTTATGTGGGGAGCGGGAGCAGAGACCCCGCAGGCCACCCTGCATGACACCTTTAACATGCCCCATTCTTTATATTGGAGAGTACAATAATGTAAATCCTGGGCGGCCAGATGGCCCAGTTGGTTAGATTGCGAGCTCTTAACAACAGGGTTGCCGGTTCGATTCCCACATGGGCCAGTGAGTTGCACCCTCCACAACTAGATTGAAAAAATATTAACAATGACTTGAGTTTGGCACTGAGCTGCCTCTGGTGGGCGGCTGGTTTGCTAAGTGGTTAGAGCGCAGTGCTCATAACACCAAGGTCGCCAGTTTGATCCCCACATGGGCCAGTGAGCTGTGCCCTCCACAACTAGATTAAAAACAATGACTTGACACGGAGCTGATGGGTCCTGGAAAAACACACTGTTCTCCAGTATTCCCCAATAAAATAAAATAAAATAATAATTAAGAAATATATATAAATGCTAAAAGCACCACTGTTTTAGCATAATAAAAGAAACTCCAAAGAGCTCCTATATAGACTACTCCAGATAACTTCGCTTCTTTGATACTTGTAGCTTATTGCATTTTTTTTAAAGAAATTGAAGGTCATTATCCTTGTATTGTACAAGCAAGCGCTTTGATTAACACAGCTTATATTTTTTTTAATTTTTAAAAAACTTGTGGAGACAGTGATCTTTAAAATATGATAGTCCTGTCAGTATAATGTCTTGGATTAAAGACTTTGCCTTTAATATCTTTTGGGAAGGAAATGTCCAGACTTTTCAAATCTCTTATTATATGTTTCCTTTTTTGTTTAAACAGGGAACAATGTTTATAGTTGTGTGTACAGTCGGGTCTACAACAAGAAGTGTATATTTTCAAACAAATTTTTAATGATTTAACAACTTTTGTAAATCATTTTCAGGCTTCTGCAGCTATAGATTCTCATTGTGAATCTCTTGCTTGCTCATGCATAAGTATATCTGCAATACCAAATATACAGATGTAGTAGCATTTTTGCCTGTTAGTGATTGTTTCACATGTGTAACATTTTGGTTGCGACGTTAAATGGTGGACAAGTACTGGGATGTGACTGTGGGAAATAATTTTAACCATGTGTAATTTGTCACAATGCCTAAGTTGCAGTAACTATTGCTGTTTTATTTAACAATGCCTTGTTGCTTTGTATGCATTGACATTTGGGTGTAAAGATTGTGTGTCTGTCCAACAAGGAACCACAGTATTTAAATTGACCAACCTAGTGTGACAACTACTTTTGATGAAGGAAATTTCTGTGAGTGCCAGGATCATGTCTTGTGAAACTGGAGAATGGAAGCACAGACCCGGGAGAGGCAAGGAGTTGCAAAAGAGGATAGTTTATTAAAAGAGTCGCAGCTCGTGGAACGAGAGGGGGTCCCCGACTGGGGTGCCCCGTGACTGAGGCAAAAGCTCTTGTTTTTATATCCTCCCTTGCCTGCTTGGAGAAGGCAGCTAGCACCTTCTAATGGAATTCATCTATCAGGTTTGTCCTGTTTGCCCATCCTGAAGGGATTAACGAAATAACCCATCCCTATCTATCAGATCTGCTCCGTTTGTCCAGCCAAAAGGGATTTATGAGATAACATTAACCTCAAGGTGCCTGTTACGTGTCCTGGGGTGAATGAGCTACTTTAGAACCTGGAGTTTCAGGATATGGCTGTCTTTTGTTTATTTTACCAGGGATCTTTCTGTCTACCTAACAACATGCTAACTAATCTGTCTCCCTTTGAGGTGGCCAAATGTAAACTAAAAGATTTAATTAAAGTGGTGCAATTTTGTATAACTTAGCATCAGTAGTTCAATAAGTGTGGATTGCCATGAAAAAAAATTGGTTAGTATGAAATAGTCACAGGGATGTGAAATACAGTATCAGAAATATAGTCAGTAACATTGTAAAAACTATATATAGTGTCAGATGGGTAGTAGATTCATTGGGGGTTCCCTTCATAAATTATATAAATGCCTAACCACTGTGCTGTACACCTGTAACTAATATAAATAATATTGAATGTCAACTATAATTTTAAAAATTATGTAGTCATGGGATGTAAAGTACAGTATAGGGGATACAGTCAATGGTATTGTAATAGCTATATACATTGTCAGATGGGTAGTACACTTAGTGGGGTTATCACTTTGTGAGGTGTGTAAATGTCTAATCACTGTGTTGTTTAGCACACCTGAAACTAAAAAAAAAAAAAAAGAAGTAGGTGATTAGTTTTTGAGAAGCCCTTAAAACCAAGTAATATACTAAATGCATACTCTTAAAAACAGTCAACTTAAAAATTAAACAGGATAGTGGGAGAAGTCCAGTGTGGGGACAAAGCCCCGGAAAGCAGTTTCCAGGCTCTCGGCCTCACATGGAAAGGTGCTAGCTCGGGTAGTAGATGACCGTTGGCTGTGGCTAGTTGGCCATCAGCTGTAGCCTGTTAGTCAATTAGCCCCTGATATAACTGCTGTAGCTGCGCTGGGGAGTGGGAGTTGGTGGGTTGGCAGAAAAGCGGACAGCAGGTCACACGTCGTGTGAATCCAGCCTCCAGTGAGACTATAGTGGTATGACTCCCCTACCTATGGCTCCGTGGATGTTCCCTTTTGGCCTCACCATATCCTGCGTTCTTGTATGGGGAGTGGGAGCAGAGACCCCGCAGGCCGCCCTGCACGACACCCAGTGCCAAGAAGTTCATTGAATCTATGTATAGTTCTGTTTCCTGTCTCACTGAACTGACTTTTCTGGAAACATAATACAAAAGAAGGAATAGGAAGGACAGCAGATTTTGGATTGCAGAAATCCAGTTCTCTGTTTGTTATGCCCTTGGGGAATTTTAAGAAGAGCCTAAAAAATAGTTTCTAGTAAAACAAATAAAACATCCTCAAATATCTATCAAAATGCCTTTCCTTAGGGAGAAGCAAGTAAATATTAACAAATATTTATAAATAGTTAATATAATAAATAGTTACTAATAATTAGTTGTCATTTACTGAGGGTTTATCATGTGGGTACATGAGCTGACTTAATCTTTGCAGTAACTCTAGAAAGTAGGGAGTAGTTGTTGTTTTTATTTTATGAATAAAGAAAAAGATTTAGACAGGTTTCGTTACTAGATCAAGGTCACACAGGTAGTGAGTGGGTAGAGTCAGAATTTGAATACAGGTCTTTCCTACCCATATTCTTAAATAATGTAGTGCCATATGTTACACTCCCCCACCACATGAAGTATTTTGCTTTGGAAACAACTGTTTAGATGTGGCAAAAATGTGAAAATAACTTATTAATTTTTTATGTTTAATTTTTTTTGTCTATATCTTTTCCTTTCAGAATAGAGTTCAAAGATTACTTTGAGGCCAGTGCAGAATTAGAAGATAGCAAATAGAAGACGTTGTCCTGTTTAGAATATTTAGTAATAAAAGGGTTCTAGATGTTGTCCTGTTTATAATATTTAGAATATTTAGTAATAAAAGTGTTCTCTAACGTGGAGTACATACTTCTTATTGTTTTTTATAGGAGCAAAAGATACAAGAAATTTCAAGAATGAAATAGTACTGAGGAGTTTGTAGTTTGCATTTAAAGCAATAATTAACTTTAGCAGTATCACTTGATAATTTTTGTGAAATAAAATGAGATTTGTGCAATTAGATGAAACAGAAATTAGTCATTAGTATTTTAAGTTTTGGCATGAGTTGATTAAAATTCAAAGGTAAATTATAACCTCTGAAGAGAGCCTGATTTCATGAACATACTTCTGGTATATTAATTTAACTCTTAGTTTATTTGTTAATGACCATTTAAAAATATGGATGGCCCATTTGATTTAAGCTAATTATGTGATTTTCCCAACAACTATTTCCATACGAAGTTTTGTTGTTGTAAGATTTCTTCCCTTTCAAAATTACAGAGTGTTGTTATTTAAAATTTAATGCAAGTTTTTGGTGAAGATGGTAATTACTGTTGTCAGCATTTATGTTTGAAAAATTTTGTCAAGACAATTTCATTATTTTAAAAAACAGTGTTCATTCAAAGGAGAAGATTTTATTTGTTAAAATGATAATTGTAAGGCCTGTCCCAACTTTTCCCCTTTAATTTCTCAAGCTTTTTCCTATCAGCTGCAGTGTAGTCTTCATTCTTAACAAACTTGTTTGCTCCTTAACTACTTCTCTTCCATTCTCTCTAATATATCAAGGAAGACCCTTTATTATCTGCTTTGCCAACTTGCAATTCTCTTATTTGTTTCTTAACTGCAGCAGAAGTTTGTGCTCTGATGACCAAATAGAATGACATCTTTCAGACTTCATCCTGAGTTTGATACCAGTGACTTCACACCAGCATTCAGACTTTTTCTTTATTTTTTGTAATGCTGCATTTTCTTGAAACTCTTTCTACCATTTTGACCAACAATTATCTCTTTCTGAATTCCTTTCTTCGCTCACCATTTACATATAGGCAATGTCCAAAGTAAGGTCTGTAGAGGTTAAGAATTTTGTTAGGTTATAAAAAACAAAGGCTCAAAACTATTTTTACAAAGTAGAGATGTTCCTTTCACCTAAACCAAGTTTCTGGCTAGTATGAGAAGTTCCCTTAAGTCACCGTGCATGGAGAGACCAGGACTGCCCCTATCTTTCTGCCTCACCATCCTCAGCACTAGTTCTACGCTCAAGATCACATCACATTCCAAGGTAGATGCTGGGGCTTCAGCCACCACACCAAAATTTCAGGTATCAGGAAGAATAAAAGAGCACTTCCCCGTTAAATCAATTACTTTTAAGAAATCTTTTGGAAATCCCATAATATCATGGGGCAGAGCTTAGTCACTGTCCACATCCAGCCACAAAAATGGCCCAGTCTCCTGCTGAAACCCAGAAATATGTTATTAATGAAGAAAGAAGTATATTTGGTAGGTCAATCTCTGCCACAATCTGTTTTCTCAAATGCTCAAAAATGACCAGTATTTATAAATGGTGAGTGGAGTGGGCCAGTGAAATAATAATAACAATGATTTATTTATACTATTTATTAAGCACCTATCATGTGCCTTTATGCATTTTATCTCAAACTTTTACAATAATTCTTCAAATGAAGTAGTGTTATCACTGTTTTAAAGAGGAGGAAAATGAGTCAGAGAGATTATAATCAACTTGTTTAAAGAAATGTAAAATATCTGAGGTAGGGTTTGAGTTCAGCTAGTTTGTCTCCAAACTTGATTGGTTTTTTCATTATACATGGGACACACTGAATATTCCTGCCCACGTTCTTTACTTAGGCTGCCTAGCTTGATGTCATAATTACCAGCGGCATTTACAGTAGACTATTCATAATTATAGAATATCTAACTTTGGCTGCAATGACAATTACTAATTGATTCAAGCTTGTTATCAAGACTCCTAGAGATCCCCAAGTCAATTGGCAACACAGGGAGGTAGGTGGTTAAATCTCAACAGGGTGGGGGTGCAAATGAGGTCACACTGACAGAACGCAAACTTAATTCTAGTGCTCTCCACCTAAATAACACAGCACCTCAGCTCTTTGCAAAGCTTCTTGCCCAAGTATTCGCAAGATTTTAAGTAAATCCGACGCCCAGGACACAGCCTTTGCGCTGGGTTGCCCATGTCTAATTTCTGTCCCAAATCTTGAAATTTTCCTTCTTTATGGTGAAATAAGAGGCCAGGACTTCCTCCACATGGAAGGATTATCAGGAGTGAGAAGAAACATTCCTCTTCACTCCCCATACCGGCTCCTGCTTTGCTTTGGTTTTGTCTTTTTAAAATTTTGTTGTGCTAGTGGAGAACTTAAGCAGTGTTGTGTGATATTATTATCACATGTGCTTTATACTGAAAAAGTTCTGCAGCCTCTGTTCTCCCTAGGACTTAGACATTAGTCTAGTAGGGACTAAGACAGGAGACAAATCTATGTGACAGTTGCTGTGTGTCACAACTACTCTTTTTCTCCCTCTGATTCAGTCAACTTTTGTGTTGAACTGTGCTCTTTGTTTCGGGCTGCTGCTTCCTTTAGCTGAGTTCTCTCCCAGGATACTCCTTATTCTTCCAGGAAATAGACTTCTGGTAGGCTTGCTTCACCAGTTTGTTCAATATATGCCAACAGATACAAATCAAGTTGAGAATCTTCTTTCTGTGCGCATTCGGTTTAAAATTTTGCAAAATAACATTTTCAAGGTTGGCATGGACGTATAGATGCATTTTTAAGACAACTTGCAGTCTCCTTCTCTCACATAGCTTCAGTTATTTTTTTCCCAATGTAGATAACTTCCAAGTTAGTGAGCCTATCCCTGCTCTCTTCCTAGCTGCCGGCTGGGTATCTCTCTGTAGTTGCCCCTCTTGAAGCACAACTTCAACATTTTCAAAACTGAACTCATCAACTCTTCCTGCTCTTCCTGCAATTTGTTCATTCCATTGGGTTTCTCTTTTGTTTTAAAGTCTCATCATCCTCGCTGCTGAGGTCCAATATATTCTATCTACCTGGGATAGTCTTCGCCATAATATCTGTTGGCAAAGTTCTCTTCTTTAAGGTCTAATCCAATTTCCCCCATGCTCCTGTATCTCTTTAGTCAAAATGAATCCCTTTCTCCTATATTCTTATAGCACTCTATAATTCTTTAAAGCATTGGCCCAATCTCCTTTGTATTAAATTTTGTATCTCCTGGTTTGCTTACAGAAATAAATGAGCATCTATTATATAAGGTATTAGATATTCTATGTTTTAATTTAATCATCCTAGAACCCATTTTATAGATGGAAAAATTAAGGCAATTTCTTATCTTCAAAAGAAACGACTCTAAACCCAATATGAACCTTTAATATTTTAAATGCCTATAGTGTCTGGTCTAATAAATATCAGCTTAATAAATGTACTTTTATTTTGGCGTTCTAGCACAGTGATTAAATACACACTAAGTGTTCAGCAAATGTTTGTTGAAACGAATTGAGATAAAATGCAATTCAAATTTCATGAAAACCTTTAGGGTGCCCATTTTGTACAAGGTGCATTTTGAAGATTATGTTTGGCTTGTATTTTTACCTTGTATTTTTTTTTATAGTGATAGATAGTAAAGGCAAAAGATTTATCATCCTTTATTTCTCCCCAGACCACTAGACAAAGGTAAACAGCATTTATCTGGTATCGGTAGTAAACCTGATGCCAACATTTCTCAAGACAAAGTTCCACAAAGGAGGAAAAGAAGAGGTATTATCATCAACCAGTAAGTCTTCATGAGGTGGCTACTATCTATTTAAAAATGCTTTATAAACTGTAGGGCAGTTTACAGTTGTGAGATAGTCTCATTACTTTGGTGACTACTAACTAGTACTGCTACAGTTACTACATGGCTCTGTGCTAGTGCTATAAAAGTATAAAAATAACTATATTCTGGAAATTAAAGTCTAGTTTAATAGGCTGGGGGTAAAGCATATAGCTAAAGCTCACTAGGAACATAATTGTAATATTGTTAGGTTTATGAACTCTGTAACCAGTAATACGAGGAACCAGGGCCTCTCCTAAGTGGAAGCAGAGAAGGATTTTTAAAAAATAGGGTTTGGGATGATTCTAAAGGGGACCCAGGGGAAGTGAGGGTTACCTCTGGACTGATTATCATAGACATCTTTGTTCAAGAGGTAGGAGGAACAGAGCAGGGCTGGGGAATGTCCTGGTAAGAAAGCAGCAATAAAAACATAAAATTAAAGTCCATGTAAACATTCATGATGGCCAAACGGTGGAAACAACCCAATTGTCCATCAACTGAAGAATAAACAAGATGTGGTACACACACACACACACACACACACACACACACACACACACACACCACGAATATAATTCAGCCTTGAAAAGCAAGGAAATTCTGACAATTCCTACACGTGCATGAATTTTGAGGACATTATGATAAGTGAAATAAGCCGGACACAAAAGGACAAATACTGTATGATTTCACTTATATGAAGTACTTAGCATAGTCAGATTTAAAAGGACAGAAAGTAGAATGATGGAGGCTCAGGGCTGGGAGATGGGTGGGTAGAAATGGGAAGTTAGTGTTTAATGGACATGGAGCTTCAGTTTGGGAAAATCAAAAAGTTCTGGAGATGGAAAATGGTGATCGTTGTACAACATTGTGTGCGTAACTACTTAAAAAATGATTAATATGGGACATTTTATGTTATGTATATTTTACCACAATTTAAAAAATGAAAGTATGTGAACCTAAAACTGCTCGATAAATAGTCGATTTTAAAATGTATTAAAAAAAAGAATGTAAAAAACAGTAGTGATCGCTCAATAAGGGTGGGTTAGAAACCTACCCTTATAAGGGTTCCTGTTACAAACATTGTCATAGATTCTGTTAGAAACATAATCTGATTACCAGCAGTATTGAGAAGCTGACTCAGGGTCCTGTTTCCTTAGAAACTACAAAGTTAAGATAAATGTGGAATGCTGAGTCTAAAAACCTTTGATCTGAATCTTGGTCCCTGGGTTGGAAATAGAGACAGCTTCTCTCTGTCCAAGTGACCTACGTGGCTTAGATTCTGTAAATAAGAGATGGTCCATGCTCACTGAAATAACACCAAACAGCAACGTTTCTCATAGTCTGTGATTTTTAAAGAACAAGATTTCTTGGTCCTATACCCTTGATGTTAATTAACAAAAGCAGTTTTTATAGGTTCATAACAACTTGAAAAGCAAAGTCTCTTAGCAGAGTGGTGTAGCCTCAAGATAAATTCTGTTGAGAAAGGAAAAGGGAAAGAAATGATTGAGTCCACTGTGGCACAAGGCTGCTTTCAGATTCTAGGGCCCATTTTCTTGTGTCTGTCCTCACTCTTATTTATACAGTTTAGATTTGTTAATCAGGTGCATACATTGCTCTGCTTTGGGACATTAATATCGAAGATTACCAATCTAATGATATTACACACAAAAACCAATAAACTGTAAATCTCCGTACACTATAACACCATTCACCTAAAATATCTTCATATGTATCATGAAAATACATTACTATGAAAACTGAAGTTTTAAAAATTTACACACATAATTTTAACTACCCAATATTTTAAAATTGTGATAGTAAATTTTCAGGATATAAATTCTTAAATGTAAATGTAAATACCATTTTGTAAGTTAAATTGTAATCCAATCAATGTTCCAGTAGGAACTTTGAAAACAAAAGTTCTTTGAAAATTTAAATAAGTAATAATACTTTAGGAGGAGAATAAAAAGCCTGATTGATAAATTTATATACTTTTACTTTCTATGCATGAAGTTTAAAACTAAGAAAAAACTAAAGAAGAAATGTGGACTATTTCTTATAAAGGAAGGCTACAAATGAATAAAAAGCTACAGCAAAACAATGTGACTCATCAGGCAATGCAGTTACAATATACACACATTCTGCATCAAGAAAGTGTTTATACTGTATATATAATCTGTGCACGCGATTTGATGACCCTTCAAAGAGAGTTTCTCTGCTCCTGGGCTGGTGGTGGGTTGAGTGCAACAAAGGTGAAATCCACTGCACCTCACTATTCCTACAGCTCTGACTGGGCAACAAACTTTCTTTCACAAAATCCGTTCACCAGGTATGAATTACTATGCGATGGACCACGAGCTCTGTCATTAGAGGCAATATGACTTTCAGAAAAATATACAGAATATAAAATTCCAGGCTGAAACCAATGTTTGATACAAAGTCTCACTCTGCACAAAAACTTGCTACTGAATAGCCAGGATTTAAGAGACTTGAAAGGTCCTGTTGGTGGCCATCATTACTCTTGGAAATGATGGATTAAACATAGTTTGATCAAAGACAAAACATATTACAGAACGGACAGAACTGTTTTTAGTTCATTTTGATTTAATTTGCTGCCTGGATTCCTTATACAAGGACAGGATTTAACTGGGAGAACTTGTAGGGTGGAACAGGAAGTCATTACCGTTGACACCCAACAGCTGAACTGAAACACAGACAACATCCCACCCTAAGAAATAAGAAGTAACCAACCGTTTGCCAGTGAAGGAAAGTCACTTCAACACTTAATGCGTCCCAAGTGATCTCTCAGACAAGATCTCATTTAAGGATTTCTAAAGGATTTGATGATAGTATAATTGGCCTGCAGGCCTGAAAAAGCATGCCGCGCTGCTGTCTCATGTAAATTAGAAAAATACCAAGTGTGTGGAGTGGAGGAGCAGGTTAGTAAAAAGAGGAGGGGCGAGGGACGAAAAGAAGGAAAGATATAGTTGAAAAAAACCAAAAATCGAAAACTAGTTTTTTCTCTACCAATATAAGAGAGTTCTTTCACTACGAGGCAGTTTGCAACTAATGCAAACTCTGGAAATAACTTTCTAAAACGAATAAACTTAGTTCTGAAAAACCTGCGCGTCCAATAACATCCGAAAACACGTGGCGGGGGTGGGGAAATCGGTGGCAATACCGGGTGAGACTCTAAGTCCCATCATCCTATTCGGTAGTTAAGCTGGGCTGTTCAGGGCGAATCGGCGCACTGGATGCTGGGACTTGTGGTTTTGGCTCCTGAGCTTTCCCACCGGGTTTGCGACGTTTAGCGACCATCGCGCCTGCGCCAACGCCGGCTGAGAGGCTGGGGCAGTGGCGAGGCTCGTACCGGGTGATGTTAGGCGGCTCCCTGCGCTCCAGGCTGTTGCGAGGTGTGGGTGGGTGTCGCGAGCAGTTCGCGGCGCGGGGTATCCGCGAAGGTGGCGCAGCCATGGCAGCTGGGGAGAGCATGGCTCAGCGGATGGTCTGGGTGGACCTGGAGGTGAGTGAGGTCGGTGTTGGGGTGAGGGGAGGTGAGTGAGGTTTCCGGGAAGAGCGGCGGGTGTCTGGGTCTCAGGTGTGACAGGTGAGAGCCGCCCGGTGTGGGCAAGTCGGGGCGGGAGTGCTGCGGGTGTTGGGACTGTGCTGTACTACAGGGTTTCTTTTCAAAAGGGAGGAGTCATCCATATGAGTTCCTCCCATCCTCCAACTCTGCCCATATGTGGACCTCCCTAATTTTCTCGTCTCTTTGGGCTTAGGGTTACAGGGTGGGGGTGGGGACAAAGGCTCTGCTAGACCCCACTTCCCCAGCCTTACAGGACCCTGGCTAGGTTGTGGGAGCTAGACGGGACTCCGGAGATGACTCAGCCTTACTCCTAGTTCCATAGACGAGAAAACTGAGGCCAAGAAAGAGAATTCAGCTCATTCAAGGTCATGCTGTCAGTGAGCATCTGAGTTGGGACTAGAACCCAGTTCTGTACCCTTTAGGTTTTCCATACTCATGTCAAGGACTCCCCTCTTTCTTGAGCCTCAGTAGCATCATATAGGAAATGGAGATAATGCCAGTACTTTCTATATTTGACTGTGATGAAGATCAAGTGGATACTTAGTATGAAAATTTGTAAACTCTGAAGAGATGTAGTGGTGTTAGTTATCTAACTCTTCCAAAATTGAATGCTGTTAGCACTCAGTTTTACTTTGCATCGTTCTAGAGTTGCATCAGGGTGCCTGACAGATAGCAGGTCTTTGGTGAGTGCTTATTGAATAAATGACTAATGTTGAGTACCTTGAGGGCTTTTCTATCATGCCTGTGGGATAGAAACTGAATACGCTTGAGGGAATGTCTGTTAAATAGACTTTGGTAAAATAGGCCAGAAAGATGGTTTTGTGTGTGTTTTATATTTATTTTTTATTGCAGATGACAGGATTGGACATTGAGAAGGACCAGATTATTGAGATGGCTTGTCTGATAACTGATTCTGATCTCAACATTTTGGCTGAAGTAGGTGGTGCCCTGTAATACAATCATATTGTTTAGAGTGTATTGGAAATATAAAGATCGTTTTTCCTCATCTCTTTATTTGAAAAATAAGAAAACTGAGGTCCGTGTTGATTAAAGTACAAAGTAATGTGTCAGATTGTGGTAGGGTTTGTACAAGAACCAAAGTAATCCAACTCACAGTCTAGTTATTTTTCAATAAGCCATATCCAAAATTACAGAAACATAAATGCTATCATTTACTGAGCGCTTACTGTGTGCCAGGCACAGCTCTAAGTGCTTTACATGTGTTCACTCTTACTCCTCACAATGACTATAAGACACGTACTGTTATACTCATTATATAGAGGAGGACATTTTGGAACAGAGATGTTGGGTAATTTTCCCAAGGCCACCTGACTAGTTATTAGGGGAGCCAGGAGTTTAACCCAGGCAGTCTGAGTAAAGTGCCCCTAACCAATAAGGCAACTAACTATATGGTCCCATCAGGACTCATGCTGAAGTTGACATCTTTCTATCGTAACCTTAATTTTAACTCAACTCCTTATATCCAGCTTTTATTTTTTCAACTAGGACATGTGATTCTTCTAGATCTGTATTAAGATTTCAGAAATTCTGTTGATACAGAATCATAAAATATCCTCTTGTTGACATATTGGGCATGGTTAAAGTTTTAACATGCTGCTTTTTAACTGAAACATTAAGCACATAAAATAAAATAAAGCACACCTGTTGCCTTTTGGCCACTCAAAATATTTAATAAGTATGTGACAGCATCTGATTGGTTGAGGGTGAAATTCCTGGCCTTGAATAACTGTGTCATTATTTTCAGCAGTATTCAGAGTCAGTGAAAAACTGGAATAGGAACACAAGCAGGGGTGTCTGTGGGAAAGACAGTCTTGTTAAAATAAGCTCCCAGAGGGTAGGCTTGATGTGTTACTGGCACTGGATAAATTTCATATATCTATAGTTAAAACTTCACTTATTTTCCTGGGTAGGTAAAAGATGGGAAAAGGCATTTATAGATGAATTGCTATTAATACTTTATTGGAGTACCAGGCATATGTCTTGGAACCTCCTGATACATCAGCTGGAGGACAATCATGAGACTGTATTTCTCGTTATAACAACTAGCTTCTTAAAAAACTTTACATAAATAAAGCCCTAAGTTTTAGGTTTGGTTGTTTTTTTTCCTGTCACTTGGAATTTACTAAAGATGAATAGTGAAGAGAAGTGTCTTTATTTTACCAGCCCAGCTTACCCTTGGCTGAAGAAGACTTTTTCCCTTAGACTGTTGATATAATGTGAAAGAAATACTGACAGTTTAATGGACCAGTTAGTTGATATGTGCCCTGAGGAAATTTGGGTCTGTATTCACCAGCTGTAGGTGAGTGCGACATTTGTAAATAGACTCAGTCAGATGAGGATAAGGATGTTAAAAAAAAAAAAAAAAAAATGCTTGGGCTGTTGGCACTTAAGTGTCAGTGGAAAACAAGTTTTATTCTTGTGTATGAGTTTGAGGGAAAATGTTTTATGCTGGTAGAACAAGAAACATCCTATCCTGAAAATTTTTCTGTGGGTAGCTTAGTGTGCCAAACTGGGATCTAGAGTAAGTTATATAGCCTTAGATTGATAGTAGTTCGCTTTTTCCACTCTAGTTAGAACTTTTTCATGAGGTTATGGTTGTTTAAAGCATATGTTATCAGAGCAAATTTTTTGCTTCATGGAGGTTGCCATTACAGTTTTCATGTTTGGTTAAAACTCCTTGTTAGTTGTAGGACGTCAGGCACAGTTTAGTCAAATTCTAGCCATTCCTCTCAATGATTGCAAACTATTTTTACTACCTTAGTAGTAATAATACCTTGGGTTTATAGTACTTGTAGAGAGTTCAAAGAGCTTTCACATCTATAATTTCTTTTATCTTGTTAACATCCCTTTGAGGGAAGGGGGCAGTTTATTTTCTCCATTGTACAGATGGTGACTTGCTTTAATGTCACAAGTCGGTCTTCTGTTACTGCTAGGACTCCATCCAAGAGATGCACAGTTGAATGTTCTACTAAATGGAGCTTAGTATTTGAGAACTTTTTTTCAGATGTCACCAATTACCTTTTTAATTCTTTAGTATAAAAATATTGTTAAAATTAAACAGTATAACTTTATCCAAAATATATGTATAGTAAGCTCTTGGTTTTTCGACCTGTTCTCCTGCTCCATCCTACTCCCCAAAGTTTTTATGTATTTTCTTGGTAATTTGTATGCATATATAAATGTATTTTTTTAAAACAAGGGTAAGGGAAATCATGTGTATATGAGGTTTGGCAATTAAGTTTGTGAATTTGTCACCGTGCGCTTACACTGGCAGCACTGTACAAACAGCTCAGTGAAGTTTCATAACCTTGGTATATCAGTGTCTCACAGCTGTGTTCCTGTCGACATGTGCTGGTGTCTTGCTGAGTAGTGTTTATTTATTGTTGCCATCGCGATAATGTTTTTGTGTGCCATCGTGAGAATGTCTGAGTTTGAATTAGAGCAACGAACAAACATTTAATTTCTTGATAAGCTTGGCAAGAATGGAAGTGAAATCAGGGACCTGTTAGTCCAAGTTTATGGGGATAAAGCCATGAAGAAAATGGCAGTGTACAAGTGGATTAAACTTTTTTTTGAGCGGAGAGCAGGCATCACTGATGGAGAGGTCACGGTGGCCAGTAACGAGCAGAACTGATGAAAACATTGCAAAACGTCATTGAATTGTGTGTCAAAATCATTGGCTGACTGTGAGAAGCATAGCAGACCAAGAAAACATCGATAGAGAAACAGTTAGGAAAGTCTTAACTGAAAATCTTGGCATGAGAAAGGTGTGTACAAAAATGGTCCCAAAGGAGCTCTTGCATCACGACAATGCACCAGCTCAAATTGCACTGTCTGTGAGGGAGTTTTTAGCCAGTAAATAAGTAACTGTATTGGAACACCCTCCCTACTCTCCTGATCTGGCCCCCAATGACTTCTTTATTTACTTGAAAGTAAAGGAAATATTGAAAGGAAGACATTTTGATGACATTCAGGACAGCAAGGGTAATACAACAGTTCTGATGGCCATTCCAGAGAAAGAGTTCTAAAATTGCTTTGAAGAGTGAACTAGGTGCTGACGTCTGTGCATAGCTTCCCAAGGGGAGTACTTTGAAGGTGACCGTAGTGATATTCAGTATGGTATGTAGCACTGTTTCTAGGATGAGTTCACAAACTTAATTGGCAGACCTCATACACTGTTCTGCAATCTACTTTTTTTACTTGGCAAGATAGACACTTCAAAATGAACTCATCATCAGGGGTTGGCAAACTTTTTCAAAAAACAGCAAGTATTAAATATTAGGCTGAGTGCCCCATACCTCTCTGTTACATATATGTTTGTTTTATAGCCCTTTACTAATGTGAAAATCATTCTTAGCTTGCTGGCAATAAAACAGAAAAAGCCACAGGTGGGCTGTAGTTTGGTGACCCTTGATAGATACCTATTTCCTCTATTAATAACCATTTCAGTTTTCAGGTGTGTGTGTTCATTTGTTCTTTTTTACCATCATAAACATGCTAGATGAATGAAGACCACTTCTAGAGTTAATAAAATGCCCTCATCTCTTACTTTCTCTGGTATAAATATTTGATCCCTAAAGCAGCTTAAACTTTACCTCAGAAACCCAGGTTATCCCTGTTATTCTGCTTGACTAATGGCTTTTCCCATCCACAGGGTCCTAACTTGATTATCAAACAGCCAGATGAGTTACTGGACGGCATGTCAGATTGGTGTAAGGAGCATCATGGGAAGGTAACATTACCAAATAACAGGATTGCTGCTTTGGGGATCAGTAACAACACCTGAATCCTATACCATTGTTGGAGGTATTTTAAAAAGGGTTAGAGGAAGATTGCTTGGCAAACCTGGGAAACTGCTTGCTTGTTACTTTTCATCTTTGGGACCTCTTGAGATCATCTTCTCCTGAATGTCCTCTTTTTTCCTCTCCTACATTCAGTCTGTCACGAATGCATTGAGGATTTCAAGTATTGCTCAAGTCAGTCTTTTGGATAAGATTAGACATCAACTTTGAGAAAAGGGCAAATGCTGCTCTCCTGTTAATAGTTGTTTCCTCCCAGAGATTATATCCTTGGACTATGAGCACCATCTTTTTTGACTGTGTGGAAATGCGTTCAGGAACCTAGATTATTTGACTTGGATTCTTTTAAGAAAAAAAATTGGTGCAATGATGGCAGTTTCTATTTGAACTTGGGCTTTATAAATGGTTCATTTGTGGTTATTATTTGCCCATTTTTAGAAGTGAAGTTTCATTTCTGGATGCCTTTGAAAACTGACTTCATGTGTTTCTGGTGGGGGCTGGGAATTCTCTCTTGCAGTCTGGTCTAACCAAAGCAGTGAAGGAGAGTACAATGACATTGCAGCAGGCAGAGTATGAATTTCTGTCCTTTGTACGACAGCAGACTCCTCCGGGGCTCTGTCCACTGGCAGGTAAAATCCAATCCTACATATACCTTGTAGATAGTCTTCCATTGTAGTGGTTCAAGAGACTGCTGTTCCAGAAAGCTCAATCAAGACCATCATATCTTCCACTTAACCCTGATTTGGATTATTCGTCTTACTTTTGAGTTCAGGTGACCTAGTATAACTTACATATGAATGTTGGGAAAATGCCCCGAAACCCAACATGAGATCTGGGGTGCTCAGACCAACTCAATAAAATTTTTCCTCATATTTTTATTATGGAGATTTTTCAGATGTACAGAAAAGTCGGGTTTAGTAATTGTTAACCTTGTGCCATGTTTGTTTTACCTATTTTCTGTTGGATATTTGAAAGTAAATTGCAGGCATTATGATACTTCATTCCTGAATACTTCATCAAGCATTTCCTAAGAATAAGGACATTTTCTTATGTAACCACAATATCATTATCCTATTGAAGATAATTAAAAATAATTCAGTAACATCAGCTGATACCCAGTCCACATCCAAAAATGTCTAATTGTTTTTGAACCAGGACTCAATCAAGGCTTATGCATTTCATTTGGTTATTATGTCTCTTTAAGTATAATCTAAAATAAAAGGTCCACCTGTATTTTTTTACTTTGTGACACTGAGTTTTTAAAGCAACCAAGCCAGTTCTACTAGAATTTTGAAAGCACTGCCATATGTCAGAGGGAAGTTAATGTTCTATGGAGGTGTATTTGTATTTGTATATGAAAATTGATGTAGTAACTGACACTTTCTTTAAACATTCATTTAAAAAGTTTTGACATTAAGTACTAGAACATATATTGTATAAATTTACCCTCTAGCCTTGTAGCCTGTAGATGTCTATTTTAAAGTTCAAATTTAAATTTTAGTGTTTATAATATTGTATGGCAAGATGAATATGGATATAATTTGTTAAAACTGGAATGTAAATAAAGGTTTATCAACTTATGTGATTCAGTTAAATTTTTAGTGCTAGTGGCGTGGATTTTGTGACACTGGGAGAAAATTTGCACATCTGGTACGATATGAAAAAGTAACCAATAGATTTGTGCATTATTTTAAGTATTTGGAATGATAGCTTTATCTTTTTTGTCCAGAGAGAGACCGTGTACAAATTTATTATGAGCTAAACCAACGAAATACTCAGAATTTGCACTTATCAGATGCACTCAAACCTGACATGCTTTTAGGATATGTTTGAATTTTAAAAAAAAATCATCTCCATTTCAAATACAGTTTGTGAATTTTTATATCCTGTTGTATACTACTAGAAATGCACAGATGCGGTATACTTCGTGTCTTTCTAGGAAATTCAGTTCATGCAGATAAGAAGTTTCTTGACAAATACATGCCCCAGTTCATGAAACATCTTCATTATAGAATAATTGATGTGAGCACTGTTAAAGAGCTGTGCAGGTAAGGGCTATATTTAGGAACCATTAAATTGTCTCATTTAGCATGTTTTAGTTGAGAATTTGTGGAAAGTAGTTGAATAGAGCTGTAGATCGGAGACTGCCAAGTGGGTGTATCACTTCCTCATCCCTTACTTGCTTGGACAGGACCTTAATTTATTCTGGACTAGTAAGAGTTGGGGGAAACAATGTCAAAATCTTCCACATAAATTTCATTAATCCAGAAAATTTATTGAACACCCATTCTGTGCCACGTGTTGGTTTATGGGCTAGGAACATATAGATGAAAAGCCCTTACATAGCTTAGAATTTAGTGAGTTGACAGATGTGTAAAAAAGCACACCCTAAAAACATACTGTGTAATGACTTCTGTAATGGGACTGTGCAACCAGAATATTGAGGGCACAAGAGAAGAAGTGAAGGCAATGGGAAACTACATAGAAAATAGCTTTTAAGTTGAGGTTTAAAGAAGAGTAGAAGTTTTCCAGATGAGGAGAGAGCATTTCAGAGCATGGGCAGAGGTGCAGAGATCTGAGGGAGCAGGAAGATAAGAGCAAAACATGTTCAGGGAATTACAAATAGTTTATTAATGCTGGAGTGCAGAGCATGAGGTTCGGAAAAGTAGGAGCTGAGGCCCAATTATGGACTTGTGTGCCATGCTAAGGAGATCGAAGTTTATCTTGTAAGACGTGGTGTTCTTTGAGAAGTTGAAATGGAGGTATGAGTGATATGATTAGACCATTCTGATTAGAAGGTGGCAAGAAAAGAGGTAGGGAGATAAGAAAGAGACTTGTTTCATGGAGAGAGAAGAATGAACTAGGGAAAAGGCAGCTGGGTGGTAGGGAAGGGAATGGAGTTAAAGTCTTTGAGAAAGTCAGTTGACTGGCACTGAATGCTTGAATCGGGGAAGTGAGGAAAAGGAACAGGTATAAAGAGCTTCTAGCATTTTTAATTTGGGCAGTCAGGCTAGATGATGGAACTGTTTGAAGATAAGGGGAAAATAAGAGAAAGTAGATGATAGGTGGGGGAAGGAAGGGAGGTGTTGAAGATGATAAGAATGGTTTTGTATAGCTGAATTAAAAGTGTCTGGTGGGTTTTTAGGTGGAGATGTCTCCAGCAGGCAGTTGAATACCCATGACAGAAACTCGGGGGACGGCTGGGCTGGACTTAACAGATTCAGGAACCTTACACATTGATGAGCTTGCCCAAAGAGAGTATATAGAATGAAGAGAAGAGAAGGGTGGAAGGTAGAGGCCTAGGCAAGGAGGCAACTTGATAGTCACAACCCAGATACCTTTTTCAGTATTAATAAATTACTGGAAGGAGGTAGTTATTCAGTGTATTTGATACACTTTCCTTTGAGAGTTCCATTTTTGCTGTGTATAGACGCTGGTATCCAGAAGAATATGAATTTGCACCAAAGAAGGCTGCTTCTCACAGGTAAGTCTGGGTCCTTTCAAGTACTTGACAGTCTTACATCTCACTGCTTGAAATAATGTCTCTACTCCACTCTTTTTCCTTGGGGGAAAAATAAAGGAGAACTAGTGTAAAGATAACTTTCTTTTGCTAAGATTATCAGAAATTTCAGTCAAGATTCTAGCATTCCATTTTGAGATATGTAGGGTCTTATGCCTTTGCTGCAGTTTTAAAGCTTTTAGATAACTTAGTTTGTAGGTATGTGAAACTGTCTAATTTTTCTGGTAATGAGCAGTATTAATTTTCTTCCCAGCAAGAATATGGACTTTTAAAATTAGAACACTTTGTGTATAGTTGTATATACAGTTAGCCTAACTTTACAACATTTTAGCTTTTCAGATCATTTCATTTATGTTTGCAACTTTAGGTACAAGTACAAGGACTTTAAAGATCTTATGCATTTAGTGTCCTCTTTTTCTTTTTGATAGTCTCATCTTTCAGGAGGACCATAAAACCTGAGGGGAGATTTAGCAGCTGGCTTCTAAGGGCAGCATTTGGTTCATCCATTTGGCTCCTACTGTGTGCCAGGCACAGTTCTAGGCAAACACAGAAAGAACAAGACCCTGCTTTAAAGAGGCTGGCATTCTTATGTGTGTTTTTTTGTTTGTTTGTTTTTTTGTTTTTAATTGGACCTACATGGACTACAGTAATGAACAGCTAGGATATCTTACCTGAAACAATTGGAGCTTAGTGTGTTTTGGATTTCAGAATTTTTCAGGTTTTAGAAGGTAATAGCTCATCTGTGGAAATATATCATTATGCAATACTCCTAATGAGGTCTGAGGAAGTACCCTGTAATCAAACACATTGCTATTTTCCCAGTGAAATGTACGGATATTCACACAGAATGGCATTCCTAATGACTATAAATAGCCTCACATCAAAATTGGTCAGGTTTTGACACATAATGTCTTAGTAGTAAAAGTACTTTGGGTTTTCAAATCTTTTGTTGATTTCAGTATTGTAGATTGGATGTTGTGTATCTTAATTTAGCCACAGGCTGTATTTTGGACAATTTCAGCTCTCTATCATATATCCAAGATCTGGGAAGAAAGCACAATTGTTGCCTTACCACAGAAATAACTCATAAAATTCTTACACTAAAGTTTGTGCAGTTTATTCTCTAGAAGAGGCCCTTAGCCCATCATTCAGAACTTATTGCTTTACATGCACATTGTTCTAATAATCTTGGTTACCTGATTTCTCAGACTACAACAGATGAGAAACAGCATGTTGGAAGAGAAGAAAGGCTGTTAGATGGAGGCAGGCTGCCACTGATTATAGCACAAATCATCACGAGCTAGGAGGTAGATCCTCTTTTATGGTTAGGTACGGTCTGATAATTGATGTTTATTATGATGACTGAATCATGAGTTACAATATATTGAGTATGTCAATATATTGTGTGCAGGGATGTCATTAAATATTGCAGTTTCCCAAACTGTGTTCCATGAGCTGTTAATAAGTTTTCCACAGATGTGGTCGATTAAGTTTTAGAAATACTTTTATATAGTACAACCTCCTCTTGGGAATTCACAATACACATTAGTACATTAAATGCTTTACAAAGTACTTCAAAAACTACATGTATAATCTAGTCTTTCCTGAACTTATTTGATCCTGGAGTTCTTTTTTTTCCGTGGAACACCTCACCATCTTATAGAACAGTTTGGGGAAATTTAATCTGTTATATAGTAGAATTTTTTTTTCTATCAAACGTTTTTTAACAAACAAAGCACTTAAACTTGCTTTACTGAAATGTTCCAGTTCTTGATGTCAGATAGTGCCATTTACAGTAATACCTGTTCTTAAGTTATTTGTAAAAAGTTGTGCTTTGTAAAATGATGATTGTCTTTTATTTTGGGGCATTACAATTCAGTATAGTATGTTTACTTGTAGGGCACTTGATGACATTAGCGAAAGCATCAAAGAACTTCAGTTTTACCGAAATAACATCTTCAAGAAAAAAACAGATGAAAAGAAGAGGAAAATTATAGAAAATGGGGAAAATGAGAAGACTGTGAGTTGATGCCAGTTCTTGTGCTGCCACCACATAGTTCTCTGGAAGCAGCTTCTCATGGGTTTTCTGTTCACACTGATTGCTTGGCAGAGCACCTTCTTTCAGTTAATTCGCACCGCCAGATTATTGAAGCAGATAGCACCTGAAATATTATTTTTCTCCTGACATTCTGTTTTCATTTATGACACAGCAGCTCATTTGTAAGTACCAGGTCATGTCCATTCCTTGGTACATATCTGCATTTGCTTTTAGACCATTTCTTTTGTTTTTTTTAAAAATAATAAAGCTAGTTCTATTCAAATGCAAACCTTTTTGTACGATCTATTCTTTAGTAGTTTAATTATTACAAAATGATGGCTTTTTCTTTTTCAACTGGTATGACTAATGTTTAAATTCTCATAATGCCATGAGGAATGGTGTCATGCGAGAGACCCTGCTCGCTGCGCCATTTGTCGTGCGGGGCGGCCTGCGGGGTCTCTGGTCCCGCTCCCCACATAAGAACGCAGGATATGGTGAGGCCAAAAAGGAACACCCACGGAGCCATAGGTAGGGGAGTCATACCACTATGGTCTCACTGGAGGCTGGGCCCACCGGACACGCGACCTGCCGTCCGCCTTTCCACCAACCGACCGACCAACGACTCTCCTCCACTCTCTCGACTCTGTTCCTCTCTCTCGGCTCTCCTCTTCCGCTCTCTTCGGCTCTGCTCGGCTCTTCGGCAGTCCTCGGCTCTCCTCGGTAGCTGTAGCAGTTATACCAGCGGCCAATCGGCTAACCGGCCACAGCCGACGGCCATCCACCACCTGAGCCAGCACCCTTCCATGTGAGGCCGAGAGCCTGTAAACTACTTTCTGGGGCTCTGTCCCCACAAATGGATTAAATTTCTGATGTTAAACAGGAATTGAACTTGTTCTGTTTTGCTTAATAAGTCGAGAATAGAATAACTGTAGATAGATTCTGAGAAGCAAATTAGGGCTCACTGTTATAGTTATCGAATTAACAGAGCTCTGGAATAACTACTCTTTACTCATTCAAGAAATTCAAGTAAGCCATCAGACAGGAATTCTGTAGGTAATCACTAAGATTTATTGGTTAGGGGCGGCCGGCTAGCTCAGGTGGTTAGAGCGCGATGCTCATAACACCAGGGTTGCCGGTTCGATCCCCACATGGGCCTGTGAGCTGCGCCCTCTACAACTAGATTGAAACAACTACTTGACTTGGAGCTGATGGGTCATGGAAAAACACACACACACACACACACACACAAAATTTATTGGATAGATATGTACCAGGCCATCACTGTGCTAGGTTTATAGAACGTAAATAGGTGGCTGCCCTCGGTTTCCTGGTCAGTAAGTGTTTGAGAAAGGATTTCAGTTTGAATATCTTAACTAAGTTTACATACTTTAGAGACATTACTAAGGTGAGTCCTCAGTCAGAGGGTGCATGAGAATCACCTGTCTGTAGAACACATCTCATTCTGACAGATGCCTCCTTACGAAATCAGAGCTGGGAAAGGCCCACAGATGACCTGCCTTTGCTTGAGAACCATGGAAAGACTTGGCTGGTGATCTCAGATTACATTCCTAACTCAGTTATGGCCAGTATGTGAACATAGTGTGATTCTAATGTGAGAGTTACAGAAATCACTAGACTATCGATCAGAATTATCTCATAATTTCATTGATTAAGTTGTTTTACTGACAGCTTTATGAGTGGAGAGAGACTTTAGTGTGATTTTTTTCCAAATGTATAAATTAAGGCTCAAATTCACAAGTGTAGTGAGTGTGCATTGATGAAACGGGTCTGCTGACTTTTCTGACCAGTATTCTTTCTACTGTTCAGCATGGCATGGGTTTTAGCACTGTCCCAACGTCAGTGTTTTGGAAGACAGCATTGTGTAGTATAGGGTACTTGAGTCAAACTGGGTTCACGTCTGAGCTTCATGACTGTTGTGCAGGGCGTCATGCGGGGTCTCTGCTCCCGCTCCCTGCACAAGAACGCAGGATATGGCTAGGCCAAAAAGGAACACCCATGGAGCCATAGGTAGGGGAGTCATACCACTATATTCTCACTGGCAGCATCCACCTCTCTGCAATCCGCGCTTGCAGGCTCAGCCACCATCTTCTTGCTAGTCCCCATTTGCTGCTAGCATAGCCACAGCAGTTATATTAGTGGCCAATGGCTCACTGGTTACAGCTGACGGCCAACTAGCCACAGCTGATGGCCATCCAATCACAGTTGATGGCCATTTACTACTTGAGCCAGCACCCTTTAGCATGAGGCCAAGAGCCTGGAAACTGCTTTTTGGGGCTCTGTCCCCACAATGACATAGTGAGTGACTTTGGCAAGCTCAGTTTTTTGAGCCTCAGTTTCCTTATCTATAAGATGGTTCCTAACTCAAAGAATTGTTAGAAGTAAATTAAATACTACTCACACAGTTCTGAGCTCAGTGCCTGGCGCAGTGATAGCAAATGCATAATGATAATGGATTGCCTCAGTCCAGGATCTCTGGGAAAGGGTGCTATGAACAATTAGCTGCAATTGGTGGCGTTACCTTAAATCAGTGTTCACTTAATGCCTGTGGCTAATTGTATGATGCTGAGGACTGTGACACACTTCACTAACAGTGTGACCTTGATTGGCTTAGTGCTTCTCACTAAAATTGGGCACGATGGGCTTTGTCCTTACCTGGCTCTCAGGAAAGTTCTAGTGTAAGAATAGATATGAAAACACTGGGCTTGCAAAAGAGGCTCATAGGAAGCAGATACTACTATTTAATGCTGTAGGATTTCTCCCACACAGCTGGCCTGTTTTTCATCAGGTTAACTGTTTGAGCCCTACCATTTAGTTTTAAGACTTTTAACTCCTGGTGTTCATTTAAAATCTCATGTGAATGGCCAGCCTACTGATTGAATTTTGTTCTGTATCTTCGTGATGTAAGCACAGTTCTCTGTGACACCCAGTGTAGCATGTGTTCATTTTTAATGAAATAATTGGCAGCCTGTGATAAGCAAGTCTTGTCTGATGCAAGTCTGTATGAAGACACGATGGTTCAGTGATTAGTCCATTATTTATTAGTCTGCTTACAAATAAATATACTTTTAGTGCTGGTAACTATGATTTCACAGGAGATTCCTGAAGCTATGAAGTAATTTCTGTGAAATGAACTGCAATGCAAATTGGTTTAAATATAACTCCAGTCTTAAAAATGATCAGTATGTTTGTTTAGCAGAGCTTGCCATTCCAGTGCTCCTGGGGCTTTCCATTTGGTTGTTCTGTGTGGGCTGTAATTACCCGCAAGGATCATCCAGGTGTATTTCCCCTGCATTAACGCATCAGGTGAAAGAATCAGGACGACGATGATAGTCTCCAGGCAGTATTCCTTGGGTGCTCATTCATGATAATCCAGTCCTTGTACCCACTGTGTGGGTAAGAAAGGCACCCCCCCACTTTTTCAGTAGCTTAGCCATAGGAGGTAAGATACCTGTGTCTTCCCTTTTTAATAAGCCAGCTGACAAATTCATAGGGAAACTGGTAAGTTTCCTTGGACAGAACTAGTGTATTCTTAAAAAGTAAAGAATAGCTAGTCATAATGTTCAAGTCCAATTTTCTCATTAAATAAAATTTGACATATTGATTGCCTTGTGATAGTGCATGAAAATTCTAAGTACATACACTGCAGTGCCCTAAGATCTTGAAAAATTACTAAGCAGTAAGGGCAGTAGAAAATGAGTTGTTGCTGGGATAAGCCATCTGTAGCAGATTGATGAGGGCAAAAGTCATTGTAGTATTTATTATATTCTCTTACCTGTAGATGAGGCAAAAGCCATCTCTTGATATATGCTGTATTTCTCTTGTGGAAATTGATTTTAATTATTTGAGCAAAGCTTTCAATTTTATGGTGGTCTTTTTCTTTTTACTCTTTGACAACCCCCTGTGGGGACAGAGCCCCAGAAAGTAGTTTACAGGCTCTCGGCCTCACGTGGAAGGGTGCTGGCTCGGGTGGTGAATGGCCGTCGGCTGTGGCTGATTGGCCGTCGGCTGTGGCCGGTTAGCCTATTGGCCGCTGGTATAACTGCTGCGACTATGGAGGATTGCCGAGAAGCCGAGCAGAGCCGAGGAGAGCCGAGGAGAGCGGAAGAGGAGAGCCGAGAGAGAGGAACAGAGGAGAGAGTGGAGAAGAGTCGTCGGTCGGTCGGTTGGCGGAAAGGCGGACGGCAGGTCACGCGTCTGGTGGGCCCAGCCTCCAGTGAGACCATAGTGGTATGACTCCCCTACCTATGGCTCCGTGGGTGTTCCTTTTCGGCCTCACCATATCCTGCGTTCTTGTGTGGGGAACGGGAGCAGAGACCCCGCAGGCCGCCCCGCCTGAAAGATGGCGCGTTGAGAAGGCCTTCGCGCACGATAAATGGCGCAGCGAGCAGGGTCTCCCGCACGACAAATGGCGCAGCGAGCAGGGTATGGTACCGGCCGAAACTCACCGAAGGATGGTCGAGCAGTTTATGTGTACAAAAGTTCAGCTTCGGGAGGCCCGCGAGGAGCTACGCCGGGAGCGGGAGGCACGATCTGCCTGGGAGACTCAAGCCTCCAGCTGGCACATCACCCTCTTGGCCATGGACGGCGTTGCCTTCATTTTGGTGATCTGCTGCGGCCTTAAGCTCCGAGGGTTGTGGACATCTTCCGCGGAGGCCTCCACCCACTCAGACACCTGGCACGGTGAGCAAGATTCCGACCAGGTAGGAATGGCGTCTGACTCTGGGCAGGAGGACGTGTGGCCCCCACACAGTATATGGTGTTCGGTGGCCACTGTTCTCAGGAGTTGGACCCCCAAGGAGGGGTGGGAGGACATGGACGGCTCTCCGGCCAGTGTGGAGAGGGCCCTGCAGGCTCTGGCTGAGCGGTTGCCGGAGGAGGAGAGGGCTACACCTGGCCGCGTGGTCCGGATGTTCCTCACGGCCTTGAGTACACGGAAAATGGGCTTAATGAAGTGGCCCGGGTGCCGAACCAGGTGTCCCGGTTGGAAGCGCTGGAAGCCCGGGTCCGCCTGTTAGAACCGGGGCCCCAAGGTGGAGACTCTGAGGCAGAGGCGGAGGAAGCAAGTGGAGACAATGTAGCTCCCAACCCCCAAGTCCGGCCAATCTTAAAGCAAAGGGTAAAACGTGAGCAACCTTTGGGCCCTGGGGGCATTGCTGCTGGCAACCCAGCTGTGACTGAGTTCACAACCTACACCCCATACACTCCCACTGAGTTGCAGGAGCTGGGGAGGCAGTACAGACAGCGCCCTGGAGAGCCAGTCTCAGCTTGGCTATTACGTTTATGGGATGAGGGAGCAGACAGCATTCTCTGCTCCCCAGGCGAGATGGAAAAGCTAGCCTTCGTGACAGTGCATCCGTCCCTGTGATAAAGGTTACAGAACTGCCATAGGTTGGCCAACAACCAGGGCAACCATTCTCTAATGACGTGGCTCACGGCTGCGGTACGCACAGTATGGGGACAGGCTGGCGAGCTGCCAGACACTGTGAGTCAATGGCAGTCGTATACAGAACTTACGCAAATAATCCATGAAATGGGTATGAGACATGCTATTTTTAACCTCAACATGCAGGGCCCAGATGACGAGCTTTTAACAGCCAGCAGGAGAGATCTGGTTTTGGATACTGCACCTGCGAGTGCTTTTGGATCCTTGGTTGCTATTCCTACACCGTATGTAGGGCGGCGGATCCATGAAGTTACAACTGCCATGGCCACCCTAGGGGATGTTGAAAGCCGGAGGCGAAGGAAGTTAAGACAGGAGGTCCGCGCAGTTGAGACCTGGAAGCCCAAACCAAAGGTAAAGGGGCGAGGTCGCGGGCCTCAGAGAGTAACACGCGCACAGATGTGGCGTGATCTCGTGGCAGCAGGGGTCGATAGGAAAAAAATAGACCAACAACCCAATGCACTCCTGCTGGAACTTTGGAAACAGTTGCGTCCGGAACAACAATTCCGGAGAAACATAAAGGAAGAGTCTGGGAAAGCGCGACCCGTGTCCCTCCAGGACTTCATGCAGCCACTTGAGGCTGACCCCTTGCAGCTTGATTAGGGGTGGGGCCAAGGTACCCGGTCAGAGGGAACGAGCAGGGACCGGAGGCCCCACGTGGAACTGTCCATACATTGGTCCCCTTCGAATGTACAGAGGGTTTTGTCTCTAGTTGACACTGGCGCTGACTGCAGTCTCGTTTATGGGAACCCAGAACTGTTCCCTGGACCAGCAATCTGCATTGATGGCTACGGGGGAAAAACTGTGACTGTGAAAGCCGTTTCCTTACCACTGGGTATAGGAAGGCTTCCTCCTCGTACCTACAAGGTTTATGTCTCCCCCGTTCCAGAATATATTCTAGGGGTGGACGTGCTACATGGCCTCAGTTTACAGACGTCGGTAGGAGAGTTCTGTCTCCGGATCCGGGTGGTGAAAGCGGTGACACGCGGGCATGCTCACCACCCTCCTCAAGTGTTGCCACAGCCCTGGCGCGTGGTTACAGTGCGACAGTACCGCCTGCCAGGAGGACAGGAGGAGACTGGTTGTACAATATTGGAATTGGAAAAGGCACATATTGTGAGGCCAACGCACAGTCCCTTTAACTCTCCAGTATGGCCTGTCAAGAAGCCAGATGGGACCTGGCGAATGACTGTGGACTATAGGGAGTTAAATAAGGTGACGCCACCCTTGCACGCTGCAGTGCCTTCAATTCATGATTTAATGGATCGTCTGACTGTCCGCCTGGGGACATATCACTATGTAGTGGACTTGGCCAATGCTTTTTTCTCCATTGACATTGCACCCGAGTGTCAAGAGCAGTTTGCTTTTACGTGGGATGGGCGTCAGTGGACTTTTCAAGTCCTTCCGCAAGGATACTTGCACAGCCCCACTATCTGCCACGAGCTTGTGGCCCAGGATTTGGCACAGTGGGATCACCCATCCTCTGTGGCCTTGTTTCATTATGTTGATAACATTCTGTTAACCTCAGATTCTCTTTCTGATTTAGAGCAAGCAGCTCCCTCTCTTCTCCGCCACCTGAAGTCACGTGGCTGGGCGGTGAACGAGGAAAAGGTCCAAGGCCCTGGCTTATCCGTCAAGTTTTTGGGTGTTGTGTGGTCGGGTAAGACAAAGGTTATACCTGAGGCAATCATTGATAAGATACAAGCCTTTCCCCGGCCGACCAAGGTCTCTCAACTGCAGACGTATTTGGGTCTGCTAGGATATTGGCGGGCATTTGTACCCCATTTAGCACAAATGACAAGGCCCTTGTACAATATGATAAAAAAGGGGGCCTGATGGGATTGGACTGAGGCTATAGAGCAAGATTGGCCGTCGGCTGTGGCCGGTTAGCCGATTGGCCGCTGGTATAACTGCTGCGGCTACGAAGGATTGCCGAGGATTGCCGAGGAGCCGAGCAGAGCTGAGCAGAGCCGAAGAGAGCGGAAGAGGAAGGCCGAGGAGAGCTGAAGAGGAGAGCGGAGAGAGAGGAACAGAGGAGAGAGTGGAGGAGAGTCGTTTGGTCGGTTGGCGGAAAGGCAGACGGCAGGTCGCGCGTCCGGTGGGCCCAGCCTCCAGTGAGACCATAGTGGTATGACTCCCCTACCTATGGCTCCGTGGGTGTTCCTTTTTGGCCTCACCATATCCTGCGTTCTTGTGTGGGGAGCGGGAGCAGAGACCCCGCAGGCCGCCCTGCCTGAAAGATGGCGCAGCGAGAAGGCCTCCGCGCACGACACCCTCTCCTCCCCAATATGGTTCCTGATAAAGCCATACCCATGCTGGTAATGTAAATGAAGGGTTCTTCCTTTGTTGAATATTTTCTGTTGTGTAGAGGAATGCTTGAAATTTTCTGAGAGGCTAGATCTTAAATCTTCTCAACACACAAAAGGTAACTATGTAAAGGTGATGGATAAGTTATTTAGCTTGATGGTAATTTTTTTCACAATGTATACCTTTATATAAAATCACTAGGTTGTACACTTTAAATATATTCCTGTATGTCAAAGATATCTCACTAGAGTTGTTCATATATATATGTATGTATATATATATATATGTGCATATATATATATATATATATTTAAAAAGCTGCTAAAAAGAAGGGATTAGAAGTCTTGACTTCAATAGAATGCAGGCAGATATAATAGTTGCTTTCATAATTGACTCGTCAAGTTGAATGCACAGGACCTGAGACTTAACTTGGGCTTCAGAGTGATTTAATCAGTTTAGTTTTGCATCAGGGTTACAATACTGGTAGTCCATGATACAGAAAACAAGAGAGTCTCATTAGGAATAAGCCCTAGAAAATGGGAAGGTTGGGGAGTGTGGAGCAAAAATATGCTCTTGTGCAAATGAAAACATACCATGAGCGCCTGCAGAATCCTTGGGGATCCAGGGTAAGTTGCATAATTTGGGTTGCACAACAGTGTGAATGCACTTAATGTCACTGAGTTGTACACTTAAAAATGGCAAAAACGGTACATTCTGTGTTATGTATATTTTAGCACAAAATAAATAATCTGTGGCGACCCGTTTTCAGAGTGATCCTGTCTTAGGACCAATGAGTAATGGGACTCAGCTTGGAGGAGCTGAATTCTGGGGCCCTCACTTGTGCCCTTGAGAGGAGTGACTTCCCTTTGTAAGAGCAGGAATGGACAATTTAGGGCAGTGCTTTCTGTTACGTCAGCCTCGCTCAAAGTGGTGTAAGAAGTTGCTGATTTTGCTTACTGACAAAGGAAATTTAACACATTTATATCTTCCAGGAGCATCCCACCTCCTTCCAAATTGAGCCATATGAGTTGCGGTGATTCTGAATTCTGAGTTAGATGTACTTGGTGGGGATAATCTAGGTTAATAGGCTCGTGGAGGCTGCCTTGGAAACCAGTCCTATTTTGTTTCTGTGAAAAAATTTTTCCATTTTGCATTCCATCTCACCAGCTCACAGTTTATATTGAGCAATAGAATTCATTGTTGAACTGGAGAGTATACAGTTTTATGCTTTCATCTTGGCTGTACTCTCTTTAAATCATTCATTTATTTTTCTCACACACGCTCTCATCTTTACCAGATAAAGGGTTCTAAAACACCTTGTTATATCCTACCTTCTCATTTTGCTTTTAAAGTCTTTTGTGAAATAGGTTGACATGATAGCCCAGTCATTTTATGTTTATATTTAACAATAAGCAGAAAACAATTTCAGAACTAAAAAGTAGGACATGGTAGGGACACTAGGAAGAAAAGTCCTAGCCCTCCCTAGAGTGCAATAGGAGAACAGGTTGCTCCTATTTAAACTATTTATGTTAAATATAAGCTCCCAGAAATGTGGGCATTGGCATTACATGCTCCAGGGACAATTCAGAAAACCTGTCCCCTCCTCCAACTATCAGTATTTGTTTTAAACAGCTTGAGTTTTATAAATAGTAAAATGTTTACGTTATTTGGATACTCTCTAGAGAGTCCCAACTTCTATTTTGCCAAATAAGAATGTTAAAAATACCATCTCCTATCACCACCATTTCATAAAAGAAAAGATAATTTAAACATAAAAAGGGACATAATTTGGGGTGGCCGGATGGCTCAGTTGGTTAGAGGTAGGGCTCTCAACAACACGGTTGCCAGTTCAATTCCCACATGGGATGGTGTGCTGCGCCCCCTGCAACTAAAGATTGAAAATGACCACTGGACTTGGGGCTGAGCTGCACCCTCCACAACTAGATTGAAGGACAACGACTTGGAGCTGATGAGCCCTGGAGATACACACTGTTCCCCAATAAAGTAAAATAAAAAAAAAGGAACAATTTCAGGATAAGGACAGGTACTTTAAATTGAATACATTTCAGCTTTGTGAAAAATCCAATTGTGTCCTTATTTTTTGCATTGCATTTTAGATTAAAAAACACACCAGTGTCATCCTGGGCTGATAGTCCCTAGACTGGAGTTTGGGAATCGCTGGTGTCTTATGCCTGGGACTTCTGTCTAAAACGCTCCTGGAGGAGCAGAAGAGAGAGAAGTTGTAGCCTGTACTACCCAAATTATTCGTTGTTTTTGTTTGTTTTTTTTTTCAAGTTATTAAATGAAAAGACTTGGAAGATATCCACAAAGCCTTGTTGTGGTCTAGTTGTGATAAAATTGTATGGTGTGTTAATGGTCAGAGCCTCAGAGGAAGACACTTTGTCCGTGTGTTTTAGACTATTGACTTTGTACAGTCTTTCCAGGTGATTCTAGGAATGCTGCGAATGCCTTGGTTTTAACAGTTTTGGCTTTTAGAGATTGGCTTTATGTGACCTTTAGTTGTTAAAGTCATCGATGTTCAAACGTTGACTTTCTGAGAATGCATGGGTAGAGAGGATAAGTATAAGTTTTAAACTTCTTTTAGAATTTCAGATAGAGCCTGAAAATTTTTATAGTAATTTCATTTGAACTAAAACATAAATCTAGTTTAAGTTTGAAGGATATAGATAAGTGTTTCCTTGGTTAATACTGGTTTTTAAGAAAAGCATGACACATTTACACACTGAGTTACTGAAAGACCCTTGGGAATGGAGTGTCATGGGCCATTGATAAAAGCAGTTCTAAAATTATATGGGAGAATGGTCCATGCTTTGGGAATTTCTCCTGTGAAAATACATAGCTTGAACTACTTAAATGTGATAGCACACATCCATATTCCTGGAGAATTAAATTAGGTATTATTTAGTTGATAGGGAGAAAATAACAATTTTATGATTAAGAATTCATTTTTTCACTTATTATTTCAATACATATTTATTGAAGATTCTCATTTGTACTGAGTATTGTTTTAAAAATTGGAGATTCAGCCAGGACTTAGACATACCCCTACCCTCATAGAGTTTATATTCTATTGAGCAAGACAGAGAATACATAAGTAAAAAAATAATAATTAAAAGGTGCTTTGGTAAAGACAAAAAGTGGTGGGGGCTGGGGAGGAGGAAGGGCTACTTTAAAGAAGATGACTAGTGCAGGTTGCCTTGATTAGGTAGCATTTTAGTTCAGAAAGGTGAGAAAGAGGCTGTAGGAGGCCCAGAGAACTATGGCCTTGAGTTAGCAAAGAACTCAGTGTATACTTGGAACTGTCAGAAAGTCAACTTGGATGGAGCTTAGTGAGCTAAGAGATGGGGACACTAGGCTTTTTTTTTTTTTTTTAAATGCCCTATTTTAATTTTTTTTCAATTACAGTTGACATTCAATATTATTTGATATTAGCTTCAGGTGTACAGTATAGTGACTAGACATTTGTATCATTTATGAAGTGATCCCTCCGATAAGTCTAGTACCCACCTGGCACCATACGTAGTTATTACCACACTATTGACTATGTTCCCTATGCCATACTTTACATCCCCGTGATTATTTCATAACTACCAATTTCTACTTCTTAATCCCTTCACCTTTTTCACCCAGCCCACCATAGATACAGAGAACTAGATTCTTTTTAATTGGGCCCTACTAAGTATTTGCTTAATGAATGAGTTTAAGATATTTACAGCCTTAATTCAGGCAAATTCTTATTGCATATTAACAGTATGTATTGCAGCCTAAAAGATGATGAGTGAGAGGTGGATATCACTGGGTTGCTGGTCAGCTGGTCAACTCAGAGACTTGAGAGCAGTATCGCAGTTTGGGCATCCAAGTTTTAGGTCCCTCATTACAGGCTCAGAAATGTGATTTCATCAATACACCTACGGTAGAACAGTCCCTTAAGGAGGAGCTTATTCTACCCAAACACACAAGGGCTGATGTGTAATTATGCATGCTGATCAGTTTACATTGGAGGCTCCTTTTCTAATGACCAAGGTATTGTGCTAAGGTGTGCTCTATGGGGCATCCCTTTTTCTAGTATGTGGGCACCAAGAAAATGAGTTTGTAATCAGAAGCCCACTAAGTGAGTTTAGGATAGGATCAAGAAAGTCTTGAGGAATATTCTGTATGGGTCAAGTTGAGGCTTGATGAAATATCTTTGCTCCACAGTGAAGAAAACTTTAATGTCCCAAATACTCTCTGGATTTACTATCTTTTTAGGATAGGACTGGATTTATGTGTACTTTTTTTCCTGATTGTAAAATAACAGGTGGGTAGTGTAAAAAATAACCACACTGTATAGAAAAGACAACTGTTAATATATTGATGATAACTATTCTTTTTTTTTTTTAATGTGTCTATATATGTAGCAGGCTGCTCGATGAGGCAGACTTTAAAATGTAGTTCTCTTGCCATCACTATTTAAAGCAGATTGTGTCAGAGGTGACGGCAAAACATCTTTGAACAGACTTTTGCTTTAGTAAGGTCATCAAAATGCCTCTTTGGTATATGATTATAATACAAATATCCTTGTGTTTTTTAATAATGTAGATAAAGCAGTTAGAATGCAAATTAGTCAAATGGAGATATTAAATAATCTGTTTAATAATGTAAATGTTCTCATTTACATTACTAAGGCACATCACAACAGAAATTTATTTAAAAAATTTTAATAGAGTGTTTAAGACGTGAAAATTGAGGCTAGTATAATGAACCCCATAGACCTTCACCCAGCTTGAACAGTTACCTCTACTTTTGTGTCATTTATACCCCTATCTAGTATCTTAATTCACAGATCATTTTGTAGCAGTCCCCAAACAGCATATCATTTATTCTGTATACTATATTTCAGTGTATATCTCTATAAGATAAGGACTCTAAAACAATAGACATGATATGATTATTATACCTGAAAAATTAACAATCATTTTTTAGTATCATACATTAAGTGTATACATTTCCTTCTTCTGTAATTCCCATATGTAATATGCAGATGTATCTGGTAAATTGATGAGAGTTAATTTGATTTTTACTATTTCCCTTGACATATTTCAGAGTTCTTTGAAGCTAGTCAAGTCACTAAGTGCAACCCACATTTGAGGAAGGGGTGGGTTAAGCTCTACGCCCTGGAGAAAGGGAGGGAATCCAGAATGTTATTTTGATATCAAATAATTTTTTTCCTGGTTGTCTCCTTGGGGCTGGTAAAGAGTGGGAGATGGAAGGAAGGACTCAGCTGAAAATATTCCAGGAAGATGTAAGGGGACAATGGTCAAAGGGAGCTCCCTTGGCTGCTGAACTGTAGGAGCTGTCATGACTAAAATTTTAGGTTTTATTTTTATGTGTTATAACTTTAATGACATTTATTAAATGCCTACTATCTAGCATCAGCATTAGTTGGCAAAGCAAAATTGAGAGAAATGGAGTATGTAGAGCTGCAGTAATAAACTGATCAATAGTTCCCATAGCAGCTGTAGAACAGCAGTCATCAATGAAAGGTGACAAGGGACAACCAAGACATATATGCCCCTCATAGAAATCCTCACATATTCAGAAGGGACTTGAATTTCCTATAGTAAAAGAAGAGGTTTTTCTTTGCATTAGATCTTAAGAAAAAAATAACCCCAGAAGGCTGGGGTTCTGAGGTTACTCATGATACATATATGTTTTTATAAAGCAAAATGGATATAACATGACGAATCAATCAGGAATTAGAATGAGAAATTCTTAATACATGGGCCTCCATTTGTTGTAAAGTGATAGTGTTTTGGATACAACATAGAGCCCAATAAGAAAATAGCTATGAGTAACTCAGAGGAACTTTTTCTATTGGATTTTCTGTCTTTTCCTTAATGATTTTCATTTCGGTTATTTACTCCCAATCGGTTACCCATATCTGCTGACTTTGTGTGTGGTGACTTTTAATTTTGTTATTGTAACATCTGTCACTTTTCCTCCTTAAGGTTTGTTCTTTGAGAATATTGTAGTATAAGAAATTGTTGTCTACCTCAAGATCATGAAGATATTCCATATAACATTTTATTAGCTTTATATTTTAATTTGACTTTTTATGTTTTGATTTTTAATACATCTGGAGTCCACATCTGGAGACTATGTGAGATAATGATCCAACTTTATTTTTTCCATGAAGTGTGCAATTTTCCATCTCTATTTGCTAAATAACCCGTTCTGTCCTACCAATTTGTGATACAACCTCTATCACATACCAAGTTTTCATATAAAGATGTTTGTTTCTGAGCTTTTTATTCTGTTTCGTTGGTCTTTGTCTTATCCTGTGCCTCTGTTTTTTCGTTTGTTTGTTTTTCTTGTATTTTTTTTAATGTGGATTATAAAGTCAGCTTCAAATAATAATCTCTTCCCTTTTAATTGCTTTTGCCTATTCTTATTACATTGTTGAGAATGTCTTACACTAAGTTGCACAGTACCTGTGGTGTGGCTTTTAAAAAAAAATCTTGTTGTTAACCTTAAAAGAAATGCATCAGAAGTTTTCCACTAATTATGTTTGCTATAGGATGTTAATACATAGCCTTCAAGAAGTTAACGAAGTTATGTTCTACCCATTTTTTTTTTTTTTAGAAAAAGATAATTAAATGTTAAATTTTATAAAATGTTTTCCTATGTCTTTTGAGATAATCATGTGTTTTCTTCTTTACTCCACTGCTGTGGTGAAATACATTTATAGATTTTTCAATATTAGATCTTTGAATTTCCAGAATAAACTCTTAATAAAATACTTGCAAAAGTATTATTGGGACTGTTTTTCAAACTCCCAGTTGGATTCTGTTAGCTAATATTTTATCTAGGGAGTTTGCTTCTATGTTTGTGAATGAAATTGACTTCTAATTTTCTTTTCTATATTGTCCTGATGAGTTCTTTTTTTTTTTAAAGGTTGTACTATCCTGAAAAATGAATTGAGCATCTTTCACAATTTTTCTAATTTTGGATAAATTTATATAGCATAGAGATTATTCCAATTCAATGGAACTCTCCTGTAAGACCATCTGGAAAGGTTTTTTCAAGAGATTTTTGATTACTACTCACATTTCAATTTCTTTTATGTTATTGGCCTATTCAAGTTTTCTAGTTACATAGTGCTAATTTTGTCAGTAATGTATTTTCCTAATCTACTTATTGTAGGATAAACATTTTCAAGCACCCAATAGTTTAGACAAATATTAGAAGATTGAAATTCAAAGACTGTTATCTGATAACAATTCAGTTGAGCTATCTATCAATAACTAAAGGGTAATCAGAAAAATTTAATAGAGTTCCAAACCCTCAGATCACAGAAAATTTTAAATAGAAATTAGAAAATATTTGGAACTGAAGGTTCATGGAAGCACTACATACAGATAGAAACTTTTAGCTAAACAATACTTTGGGGCCGGCCCGGTGGCTCAGGAGGTTAGAGCTCCGTGCTCCTAACTCCGAAGGCTGCTGGTTCGATTCCCACATGGGCCAGTGGGCTCTCAACCACAAGGTTGGTGGGCTCTGCCTCCTGCAACTAAGATTGAACACGGCACCTTGAGCTGAGCTGCCTCCCGGATGGCTCAGTTGTTGGTTGGAGCGCGGGCTCTCAACCACAAGGTTGCCGGTTCGACTCCCGCAAGGGATGGTGGGCTGTGCCCCCTGCAACTAGCAACGGCAACTGGACCTGGAGCTGAGCTGCGCCCTCCACAACTAAGACTGAAAGAACAACAACTTGAAGCTGAACAGCACCCTCCACAACTGAGATTGAAAGGACAACAACTTGACTTGGAAAAAAGTCCTGGAAGTACACACTGTTCCCCAATAAAGTCCTGTTCCCTTCCCCAATAAAATCTTTATTAAAAAAAAAAAAAGAATAAAAGATAGTTTGTATGAATGAACCAATGGCCAGAATGTTATAGAGAATGGGTTATGAGTTCCACAAACATTAAAATATCAAATAATTTAGCATATTAATATAGTAAGGGAGAAAAATCAATTTAATCATTTTAATCAGTGGAGAAAATCGTTCATTAAGTCAATACCAGTTTTTGAGTAAAGAAAAAAACACATTTAAACTAGGAATACAAGAGAATTTACATAATCTGGCAAAGGGTGTCTATAGAAAACACTACCACAAGCATCAAACATCATCCTGTTTCCCCTCCTACCCACCCCTTATTATTCACATCTTGCATTAATGCAGTACACTTGTTATAACCGTGAGACAATATTGATACATTATTACTAACTAAAGTCTGTAGTTTACATTAGGGTTCACTCTTAGTATTGTACATTCTGTGGTTTTGGCAAATGTATAGTGACATATACTCACTGTTACAGTATCACACAGAGTAGTTTCACTGCCCTAAAAATCTGTGCTCCACCTGTCATCCTCTCCTCCCTCCCTCCTCCTGAGCCCCTGGCAACCATTGAACTTTTTACTATCTCCATAACTGGCCTTTTTCAGAATGTCAGTAGTTAGAATCGTACAGTATGTAGCCTTTTCAGATTAGCTTATTTCACTTAATAATATTTAAGTTTCCTCCATGTCTTCTCATGGTTTAATACTCATTTCTTTTTGTCACTGAATAATATTTCATTGTCTGGATGTACCACAGTTATTTATTCATTTACCTGCTAAAGGATGTATTGGTTACTCCCAAAAACGTCATTCTTAATATTGGCTGAAAGTTTAAAGAATTCCCACTGAGAATGGGAGCATGTACAGATGCCCACTACCAAGTCTATTGGTCATACTGGAGCTAGCCAACATAGGGAGTCAGTCAAAAAATGGAACATGTTAGGGTTGGGAGGCAAGTAATACAACTATTATCCATAGATGACTTGAATGTCTATATGAAAGACCCAAAAGAATATATAAAACATTTTTAGAAATAATAAGAATTTAGTGTGTTGGCTGGATACAAAAACCAATACACAAAAAGGTAAGTTTTTATATACCAGCAAACATCAGCTAGAAAACAAAAATTTAAAAACATGCCATTTACAAGAGCATAGAAAAATATGAAACACATAGGAATAAATTTAACAAAATCTTTACAAGACTAATGGAGAAAATGATAAAACTATATTGAAAGAAATTAAGGGATACTTAAACAAATGGAGAAATGCAGAAAAGATTCAATAAAATGTGAATGTCGATTTTCTAAAATATTGGACCACTCTTGAAGAATGCATGTGTGTGTTTACACATGTGCACATGCATGCGTGCACTTTATTTTGCTTTTGGCATGCATCTGTTTAGGAAACTTTTCCCTACCTGGAAATTCAAAGGTATTTTCCTGGAATTTATTAATATTTATTCAAAAACAAATCCTTTCTCCACTGATTTGAAAACCATCTTGTTGAGGTCGGACAATTAAGTTTGCGAAGTCATCCTAGAAAAGTTGCTGCAAAGCTCATTGCTGAGAATCACTACAGTCACCTTCCAAGTACTCCCCTTGGGAAGCTGTGCACCGACGCCAGTGCTTAGTCCACCCTTCAAAGCAAATTTGGAACTCTTTTTCTGGAATGGCCATCAGAGCTGTCGTCATATTACCCTGGATGACCTGCTTGTCATCAAAATGTCTTCCTTTCAATATTTCCTTTATCTTCAGGTAAAGAAAGAAGTCATTGGGGGCCAGGTGAGTAGGGAGGGTGTTCCAATACAGTTATTTTGTTTACAGGCTAAAAACTCCCTCACAGACAGTGCCCTGTGAGCTGGTGCATTGTCGTGATGCAAGAGCCATGAATTGTTGGTGAAAAGTTCAGGTCGTCTAAGTTTTTCACGCAGCCTTTTCAGTGCTTCTAAATAGTAAATTCGGTTAACTGTTTGTCCAGTTGGTACAAATTTGTAATGAATAATCCCTTTGATATCAAAAATGGTTAGCAACATCAGTGCAACAAGTTCGAAAACTTAATTGTCAGACATGGTATATCAAGGGTGTTTTAATGTGTGGTTCTGTTTCTGGATTTTTGTTCTGCTCCATTGGTCTAGTTGCCTATCCCTGCAACATTATGCTCATCTAAATTCTGTAGCTTTATAAATCATTATATCTAAGAGCGCTTTTTTCTCCAAAATTCTTCTTTAACACTGGTCCAAAACTTAAGCCTTTGAATCTCAATATAAATTTGAGGATCATTTTATCAAAGGTCCACAAAACAATAAGTTGGAAGTTTTATTAAAATTACACTGATGCTATAAATAAAATTTTGGAAAATTGACATTCACATTATACTGAATCTTTCTTGTACCTCTCTCCATTTGTTTGAGTTGAGTATCCCTTAATTTCTTTCAATATAGTTTTATCATTTTCTCCATTAGTCTTGTAAAGATTTTGTTAGATTTATTCCTTATGTGTTTCATATTTTTCTATGCTTTGTAAGTGGCAAAATAATCAGGCTATAAAAGAATACAAGCACTATATAGATAGATGATGTATTATAGAATTGTACACTTGAAACCTATATAATTTTACTAATGTCACCCCAATAAATTTAATAAAAATTGAAACAAAAATAAGTTGAATGAACAGCCAAAATTAAGCAGTGTATTTTAGGAATGTACACATAGGTGGAACAACTATGGAGTCAGGGAATCAGGACAATAGGTTACGCCTGCAATGGAGGGAGAGAGACGCTGTGATTGGGGTGGGAGGAGATGGGAAGCTTCTAAGGTTTTGTGGCAATATTTTCTTTGTACAAAATGTGTATACCTAGGTGTTTGCTGTTTGAAAATGATTATTCTTTGAAAAATATATATGTTTTATTTTCACCAGTATATATTTTACAATAAAAATACAATTGGAAAGTTTAAATGTGATAATGTATGAAAAATTAAAAAAATGCGTATGGCATATAGAAAGTACTCTACATTTTATTATTTATTTTTGCTTTATGATTAATTATTAATATCAAAAGATTTCCTTCTAAATAGTCATCTGTATCACAGATTTTTTATGTAGTTCTTTTTTTTCCCCCTTGAAGTCAATTTAAAAGTCCCTCATAATTTTCTCCTTAAAACATACACAATTGAGTTGACTGTAGTTTAGTTTTCAGGTGCATAGATTGTTTAATCTCTGTCTCTGTTTTGTATGATAGTGCTGTATAATACTCAACATATGTAGTTTCTGAGAAGGTAGGGTTTTTTTTTTTTTGACATTTATTGAATGAATTTGCTATTTGTAGCCTGAAATAACAAAATTTACTTACATGAATAAAATGCATTTATTGAAATTCCTGCAGTGAAAATAATTTTGGTATTGCAATAATGAAACTCTACTTCCCTTCCCCTTCCCCCATCACAACATTGATTTTAATCTATTTTTGATAACCTGAGATTTTTTTAGCACTATATCTATTACCAAATGAATAGACTATGATTTTGTGTTTACCTTTAAGTAAGTTTTAACTTTTTTATGTATGTATTGTCCAATTGCCATTCTATGTGAATTGTTCATGTCCTTTACTTAATTTTGTGTTGTGGAAGCAATTTTTTTTTCAAAATTAATTTTTAAAACTTATTTATATATTTAGGATGATATCATCCCTTGCTACAATTCCCCGCCCCCCCATCCCCCAATTTGGTATTTGCATTTTAATTTCAATTTACTCTTTTTACCTTTCTTTTCCTCGTCTTCTTCAGGAACAAATATCCCCAGCTTTTCCCTCTTATTTCATCAAGACCAGTTCAGCCTTCTTTTATTGGAGGGAAGATGAGCACTTGGCAGAGGTAATGTTGCCCAGAGTGTGGAATTGAGTTGGAGGTTGAAGCATGTGAGCTCCAATGCTCACTTATTTCATAAATCAATGAATATCACATCTATTCAGACAGCTTTCAGATAATAGATAACTCTGAAATATAATTTTTCTTACTATATAATAGTGACCTCAAATTTAAACATGTCAAGAAAATATAACCTTGTGACACCTTGACAAAATTTTATCTCAAGTGACTTTATAAATACACTGAGCACACTTCATCAAGCAGTCCAAGGGAAAATATCTCTTCTATCTATAGTGAAAAAATAACATTGACATTAATTAGTCAAAGGTCAGGGCTTCAGTTAATAAATCTATGAACTGCTAGTATATTTATATTGTGGTAAAAAGATCCAAGTTTTTTTTATTTTATTTTTACACATTTTAGTTCCTACCAAGAGTTTCTAAGCACATTGTTTTTCTACTAAAATCTAATTCATTCCACAGTTTTGACTGATAAAAAGCTAAAGTTTTCTTTGTGGAAGAAAAGGAGATTTATGGAGAATAGAGATCTATTAATAGGAAATATGTAAGCCTCAGCATAGGCTTCCCCACATTCCTCATTTTAGATTACCGCAAAATAGGATAAACTGTAAATGGGCCCTAGAAATAGGGAAGAAACTCACCTATGTGCTTCAATACTAGAGAAAAGCTACTAACTGTAATACAGGAGGAGCTATATTGAAAGAAGACATTAGACCTGGCCTGCAATATTGCTTTTCAAAAAATCATCAGAATCACAGGAAATAAGTAAAGGAACTTATGGGAGAACCCCACTGACAGCCCTTAATTTAGAGAGGTAGCTGGAGGTGAGGGTGGGCTGCAGAGCAACGATTGGCATTGCACAAACTGCAGAGTTGTATGTGGTGGTCCTATCTAGCCTTCTCCCAAAGAAGGGATTCTACTCTTAATTGTCCGGGTCCCTCCTTCTAGGAGCTAGATACAGTTGGGCCCCTTATCTGTGGTTTCACTTTCTGCAGTTCAACTGTGGTCAGAAAATAATGAATGGAAAATTACATACATAAGTAATTCATAAGTTTGAAATTACTGCCGTTCTGAGGAGTGTGATGAAATCGCTCAAGTCCCGCTCCATCCCATCCAGGATATGAATTATCCCTTTGTCCAGTGTCTCCATGTTGTAGACGTTCCCAGCCTGTTAGTCACTTAGTAGTTGCCATCTTGGTTGTCAGATTGATGCAGGAGTGTTAGCATGTCCCTAAGTAGACAGGGAGGTTCCTGGTGGAATAAACAAAGACAGTCATATCCTAAAACTTCAGGTTTTGAAATCACGCCTTCGCTCCAGGACATAATGTAACGAGGCCTTGAGATTGATCATAAAATTCCTTTTGGCCTGACAAATGGAGCAGATCTGATAGACAAAGAGTGGGTTACTTTGCTAATTCCTTTAGGATGGGCAAGCAGAACAAACCCGGTAGACGAATCTCATTAGAAGGCGCCAGTTCCCCGTCGTATTCAAACAAGTTCCCTTCTTCAAACAGCTCCCCTTCCCCAAGCAGGCAAGGGAAGGTAGAAAAGCGAGAGCTTTTGCCTCAGTCATGGGGCACCCCCCATTCGGGACCCCCTCCCGCTCGGGAGCTGCCACCTCTTCTCCTGCCTCTAAGAAACTATTATCCTCTTTTGAAAAACTCTTTGCCTCTCCCTGGTCCGTGTTTCCACTCTTCGGCTTCAGGAGACACGATCCCGGCCCACACCCAGAAACTGCCGGCAGACCCCACATCACCTACATCAGTAATGGTTCTATTTTATTATAAGTTATTGCTCTTAATCTTTTATGTGCTGAATTTATAAATTGAACTTTATCATAGGTATGTATATAGAGCAAAAAAGTGTATATATAGGATTCCATACTCTGCAGGTTCAGGCATCCACTGGGGGGTCTTCGAGCGTATACCCCATGGATATGGGGGTGGGCTACTGTACAGAGGAATTTGCTAGGAGTAAATCTCACAGGTCAGGCCATTGTGTCAAGTGGAAAAAGTAAAGGCTTTTGTATTCTCATAACAGACATGTTCTCAATATTTTCATTTTCAAAATAAGATCTTTGCCTCTTTGCAAAACCAGAGTGTTTTTGCACAATCAGTGTGTTAAAGGTGTTGAAAGAGCAAATTTGACATATTTTATGGCTTTTTGGCATAAAAATTGTCTGAGAAACTGCAGACACAGGAGAAGCTCTGAAAAGAGTAGAAGTTACCCTTTGTAAGGAAAATTTACATTATTAGAGGTTGTACCAGGAAGAGAGCTATTACCAAAGATTACTTTTTCAGTTGAGAGACTTATCTGCATGGCAGGATCTTTGTTTACCATATATTTCCTTCTTTCACCTTTCTGTGAATTACCTTCCCCCACTTTGAAGTGCTACACCCCTATCCCTTTCCTTACGTCAGGATGGTATGTAATTGCTTCTTGAGTCTCATGTTTGTGGGGCTTCCATAGTATGTAATTAAATCTGTTGTTTTCCTCCTATTAATATGTGTTTTATTCCAGGGGTCTCAGCCAAAAACTTAGAAGGGTAGAGGGAAAATTATTTTTCCTCTCCTACAGTGAACGCAAGCCTCTGTATCTAGAGAAATAGAAAAACTGCTTGCAGTTGTAAAGTGGCAAAGTTTCTTCTTTCTAGTCCTCAATGTTTCCAAAAAATTAAAGTTTAATTTTAGCAAGGGCACTCTATTATAATAAATAAAATGCAATTATACATTTTGAATTGAAAAAACACATGAAAAAACAGAAAAAATTATCCCAATTTTTTAAAATTACATATGTAAACTCATTATAAAACTGAATGGGAAAATTCCATTACAGACTGTTAAAGATATGTTCTGATTTACAAAGATATGTTTTAGGTATACATTTACTTATTGAATAGTCTAGTTGAAGAAACGGTTACAAAAATGTCGTTATCAAAAGCATTCTTGAAATTATACCTCAATTTTTTGGAAAACTTGGTGACTAGAATTGAGGAAATTTGCCATTTTAAAACTTTAAAACTAGCCTACCTGGGTACAAATCCCAGTTCTGCCACTAATGAATTATCTGACTTGCGTAAGTATATAAGTTTTCTATGACTCAGTTTCCTCTTCTCTAAAATGGGGATAATTCAAATGACTAGAAGGTCCCAGGCTGACACAATATGCTGATGGCTTCGATGTGGGTTTTATGTGTGTGAGAGAGAGCAATGACTTGGGAGGGAGGAGGGAGGCAGGGACAGGGGAAGTTGAGAAGAGATCCAAGACTTTACCCGGGGTACTCTGACATTTGGATGTCAGAGAGAGCAGGAATAACTAACTAGCAAAGGATACTGAAAAAGATCACCCTATAGGGTAGGAGGAAACCAGGAGAGTGTGGTATTTAGAAACCAAGATTGTTTGTAGTTAATTGAGTTAAATGCTGCTGCCAAATATACTAAGATTTACAGCTACCATTGGATTTAACCATTCAGCAGTGATTAGTGACTTGGAGGAGAGCAATTTTGGTGAAGAGTTGTGGACAAAAGCCTGATTGGAGTGGTTTCAAGAGGGAATGGAAGGAGAGAAATAGGAGTACCGTGTTTCCCCGAAAATAAGACCTAGCTGGACAATCATCTCTAATGTGTCTTAGAGCAAAAATTAATATAAGACCCGGTATTATATTATATTATGTTAATTATATATATTATATTATGAAAACCCGGTCTTATATTATATTATATTGTATTATATAAGACCCGGTGTTATAATAAAATAAGACCGTGTCTTATGTTAATTTTTGCTCCAAAAGACGCATTAGAGTTGATTGTCTCGCTAGGTCTTATTTTCGGGGAAACACGGTAGCAAGTATGGACATTAAAAAAAATTGCATTACAGGTAAAAAACAGTACCTAATGTCTATAAAATAATAGGTGACATTTATTGAGCCCTTACTGTGTGACAGACATTGTTTTAGGCTTATATTAAATTGTTTTAGGCTTATATTAGACATTAAATGTTTAATGAGGAATGAGAAATATAGGATTTGCATGATAGTGTTAAGACCATGCAAGCTAAAACCATGCAAAGCAAGCTTTAAAATTTTGGGAAAGATTATGAGTGTTCTGTGACCTTTAAAATTTTTTGTCAAAACAGTCGATATTTTAACTAGCTCTTACTGTTGGTTATTAATATACTGGAAATTGAAAAAATAGTAAAACTGATATTTATAGTACATTGTAATTTAAAACATTAGAAACATTTGTAATTAAAGTATTTTTATTCCATTATAAAAAACTTACAAAGGTTGGTTTGAACTGTGCTTGCCTTCTCATCATAAAACTTATAATGTGGAGCAAGCATCTTTTCTGTTTCTCGTACTCTTTTCTGTTTGAATCCGATTCCAACATTTTATCCTTTTTTCAGTGTTGTGAAATAGCTCTGAGAATTCATTTAATGTGAGGTTTTTGCTGGTGTCACTCCCTCTGGGACATCTCATCCGTTTCATCACCTTTACTGAATTCCTCAGGCGGCATATATGCCCTTCTGTGTGGTGTGGGGCTGAGCTTTGCATTACTAATATGCCAGAGTTTTTAAAGAAATGCTGAGACCAGGAGGGAGCAGTCAAGGGAGACAGAAGTGCAGTGGGCAGAAATAACCTACCTGTAAGTGGAAAATACTTTTTTTGGGGGGCAGGATACTCTCACCCCCAACTCAGCTGTGCAGGGTTCTCCCAGTGAAAGAGCCCTGATGAAAGCTTTGAGCAGCTCACTCTGCTTTCCCCACTGGGACATAACATTTCAGATACAAATTTTCCTCCTTTCATTGTGTCAGTCTGGCTGGTGATTGGTACTGTGGGAGAAATAAAATTGAAAACAAAATCTGCCAACCCAGAAAACCTCTCCACAAAGCAAGAAGACAAAACAGTTTTATTGTTAAATAAGCATTTAACCAGAATGTGCTGTGCATCACAGCAATCAGCTAACGAGAATGTAAAGACAGAAAGAAATCAGCCTTTCCTGTAACCAGGCACATACAACCTGTTATGTCCACGTTCTCAAGATAAACAATAACTAGTCCTTAAGTGACAGGACGTGACAGCACCACTTGTCACACATAGTTCATTGCAGGTTCACTTGGTAGTTGGGGTGACCTGTGTTTGCTAATTGCCGTTATCCAGAAGAATAAAACTTTTCAAATCTCTGACTGGGGGATTGGAGCCAGACGCCCACTCTTATAGATACAGGGAGGGGGCACTATCTCCCTTGATTGTTCACATTTTAAAGAGATGGCTCCTAGGTCTGTGAGAAAGACATTTCTGGGTTGTGAACTGACAACAGGTTTATTTAGCATTTAAACATATTTACATACATCTCAAAAAGACAGAGAAAGAATTTACGTTTTCTAAAGAAAATGCTCTAAGAAAAGGTGGGGGGAGGGTCTCTTTCCCTTTTTACACCAGAGAAAGTTCAATTTTTGTTTTTAGGACTTGTATTTACCCTTACACTACTTATGATCAGAAACTCTTTGAATATAGGCCAAAGCTTATTTCTGTTCGTTTGATCTCACTGGAGACTGGAGAAGGGCTTGTTATCAAGTTGATTTTGAAGATTAAACTTTCTCCTTCAGGCTACTAATTAATTACTCCAGTCATTGTTATCTGAGCCCTTTTTCTTGGTCTGTACACTGTTAACAAATGAAGATGTTTTCAGGCGTGTTTACCCACCCATGCTGTGGAGAAAGTCCTTTACATTAAATTCTCATTGATTCTGAATGATGATGAATATTAAACAATGTTGACGCTGTGCCCTCCTGTCCTGGGCAGTAGGGTACATAGTAAACACGGCAGGCATGGTGCCTTCCTCCTGGAGTTTACACTCTGGCACGGAATCAGCCATTTAACACAAAGTCGCCAGTGTCATGTGAGCTACTCCTGGAGAAGTAGAGAGTGTTCTGGGACAGCATGGTGAATAAAGTGCGCTCTCTAGCCTAGGACTGCAAGAGGTCAGATTAGAAGGACCTATGAACCGTGGTAAGCATTTGGGATTAAAGATGCAGTGTCTTGAGCCTATCCCTAGAGATTTTTGATTCTTTGGTTTTGGTGCAACTCAAGAGCCAGTATTTTAACAAGATCCTCTATAGGGTGCAGTTAGTCCCTACACTTCCCTTTGAGACACTCTGGGCTTTATAGGTAGTTTTGAAGGATTTTAAAGGCAGAGATTGATATAATTGGATTTGAATGGATTGGTGGAGGGAGGGGGCAAGAATTGTTGTAGGGTACTTAGGTGGCTACTGCAGTAATTAAGGAAGGAATGATGGGAGCTTGGACATACAGAGAAGCGGACAGTTTTGAGATGTTTAAGAGATAGAATAGGATCTTGTGATCATTTAAATGTGAAAGGAGATACTGGAGGAGAGGGAGGTATCAAGGTTGACTCCCAGTTTTCAAATTTCAGTAACACGCGTGTTGGAGTGGAGGGGTAGGGATGAGTTAAGTTTTTGCACACAGAGACAGCCGTGTGGAGATGTTTAGTGGGCAGTTAGATACAGTAGCTTGAAGTTCAGGAGCTCTGGACTGGTCTGTACTAGAGATGTGGATTTGAGAGTCATCTGACAGATGGTGATTAAATGGGAATGTATGAGGTCACCCCAACAGAGGCTATAGATGAGAAGGGAAGAAGGTCTAGAATAAAACATGAGCAATATCAGGATATACTTTTGTAGGAAGAGAAGAAGGAGCCAGCAGTAACTATTGAAAAGGAATGGCTAGAGAGATGGGAGGCAAACCGGTAGAGTGTGGTATCCATATGGATATCTATGGAGAGTGGCCCCTGGTGATTTTCTGTGTTTGTAATTTAGCTAAAGCAGGTTAAAAACATTTCAATCTCATTTCTAATCACATGATCTGCAGAATGGATAGTCTTAGTGCCACATGCAATGGTTTTATCCCAGGCATCAATCACACTCACATTGAGATCTTAAAACATATCCTTCAGGATAAGTGAGTTAATGTATCCATGAAGTCACTGAGTCTCCCCTTCCATATACACAATGTTAATATTTTCCATTTCAATTTGGTGTCTGGATTTCTCAAGAGCAGACATTCAATGGCTTTTTGACCCTGTGAATGATAACATTGAAACATTGATAGGAAAGGTTCTGAAGTGCTGACCAAGGGTGATGATAATGACTACGTTGTTTGTCGCTAGTGGGTCAGTTTCAGGGTGGGGCGGGGGTGGGGGGGGTATATTTGTCTTTAACTAGGAAATGCTCCAGAGCGCTAAATGGAGTCCATGTCTTTTCCACTGAATGTGAATGTTTTTGTTTTGTTTTCCTGCATTTAGAATGTACATGTTTCTTTTTTCTTTTTTTGTTTTTATAAGTATGCCTGACCCAAAAGTCTTGATCAAAGGTGAGCAAATGTGGCCTGACACTTGCTTTTGCACAGCCCACCAGCAAGGAATGGTTTTCACATTTTTAAATGTTTGCATTTTAAGGGATTACATAAATACCTACATAATCTTGATTTTGCCTCTTGGCCCACAAAACCTAAGATGTTTATACTATTTAGCCCTTTGTGGAAAAATTTTGCAACCCTTACTCTTGACTATTGCTCCTTAACTACTGTCGTGCGGGAGACCCTGCTCGCTGCACCATTTGTCAGGCGGGGCGGCCTGCGGGGTCTCTGCTCCCGCTCCCCACACAAGAACGCAGGATATGGTGAGGCCAAAAAGGAACACCCATGGAGCCATAGGTAGGGGAGTCATACCACTATGGTCTCACTGGAGGCTGGGCCCACCGGATGCGCGACCTGCCGTCCATCTTTCCGCCAACCGACCGACGACTCTCCTCCACTCCTCTCGACTCTGCTCCTCTACTCTCCTCGGCAATCCTTGGCTCTCCTCGGCTCTCCTCCGTAGCTGCAGTAGTTATATTAGCGGCCAATTGGCTAACCGGCCACAGCTGACGGCCAACCAGCCACAGCCGCCGGCCATCCACCACCTGAGCCAGCACCCCTCCACGTGAGGCCGAGAGCCTGTAAATTACTTTCTGGGGCTCTGTCCCCACAGCTACCTAAGACTGAAAAGAAATCTTTTTACTCCAATGGGAAAGTCGGCCAGGCCAGTGGTTCTCAAACTTCAGCGTGGTCAGAACCACTTGGAGGGCTTGTTCCAATACCGATTGCGGGGCCCAGCCCTGATGTCTGCAGTGGGACCAGAGAAGGGGCATTTCTTCTTTTTTAAATTTATTTTATTTTTGAAGTGTATTTGACATATAACATTATATGTCATAACATTATATTAGTTTCAGGTGTACTATGTAATGATTTGGTATTTGTATATATGGTGAAATAATCACCACAGTAAGTCTACTTAACATCTGTCTATGTACATAGTTATAAAAATTTCTAATAACTGAGAGCTTTTAGAATCTACTTTCTTAGCAACTTTCAAATATGCAATATTGTATCATTAATGTAGTCACAAACCATGCTGTACATTATAGCTCCATGACTTTTTTTTTTTAATGTGCCCCAGGCATGCAATATTCTGGCCACCAACGCAGGCATCAAGCTAGGCTGAAAAAAGGACTGTACTTTTTTTTGCCCCTGACTGATATAAGAGAAACACCAATCAGGTGTCTCTTTGCCCATTGCCAGGGGGTTCCCCATGACTTATTTATTTTATAACTGGAAGTTTGTACCTCTTGACCGCCTTTACCCATTTTATCCTGGCAAACACCAATTTGTTCTCTGTATCTGTGAGCTCTTGTGTTTAGATTCCACATATAAGTGAGATCATACAGTATTTGTCTTTCTCTGTCTGACATATTTCACTCAGCATAATGCCATCAAGGTCTATCCATGTTGTTGCAAATGGCAAAATTTCATTCTTTTTTATGGCCGAGTAATATTCCATATTGTGTGTGTGAGTGTGTGTGTGTGTGTGTGTATACATACCATATTTTCTTTATTCATTCTTCCATCAATGGACACAGATTGTTTCCATATCTTGGCTATTTTAAGTAATGTTGCAATGAACATTGGGGTATATATATGCCCTTAAATTAGTGTGTGTGTTTTTCTTTAGATAAACACCCACGAGTGGAATTGCTGGGTCATACGGTCGTTCTAGTTTTAATTTTTTTGAGGACCCTCCATAGTGGTTGCACCAATTTATATTCCCACCAACAGTGCACAAGTGGTCCCTTTTCTTCACAGCCTTACCAATATTTGTTATTTATTGTCTTTTATGATAATAGACATTCTAACAGGTGTGAGGTGAAATCTTTGTGATTTGTATTTCCCTGATGATTAGTGATCTCGAGCACCTTTTCATGTACCTGTTGGCCATCTGCATGTCTTCTTTGAGACAACGTCTATTCAGATCTGCTGCCCAATTTTAATCAGATTGCTTTTGCTATTGAGTTGTTTGAGTTTTTTAAAATATATTTTGCACATTAGCCTCTTATCAGAAGTACATGTTTCTTAAGTAATCCAGTTTGTGACAACAAACAAACCAACCACAAAGCTTTTGCTGATGGCAAATGTATGACTATACTAGCCATATACGTATATTTGCCAAATCTATTCCTCTTGGGGCACCATTTGCCTCTCAATCCATCAGGTAAGCTGACCGGTAAGCTGTCAGGCTGTCAACCTGTCAAGACTGGTGCCCCGCCTCCCCACCACAAGGATTATGGACACATGACCATATTCCCCGTGCCAACTGGTTGGTTTATGGGTAAGCCCGTGGCCCATACAGATTTCTTTTTGGGATAGGTTCATGGAAGTTAGGGGAGGAAAACTTTTCTTGTTTTTGTGTTTGCTGAGCTAGAAGGGTGTGAAGCTTGGGTCCATGGACAGCCACCTTTCCAGCTGCATGGTGAGGCTCTTCTCTGAAGAAGGAAGCTGGTCTACAACCAGAAGCAAAGTTGAGAGATGGAGAGAGATGAGCTTTGGTGACACTTCATAAGTGGTGGGTCCAGCTGTCATTTTGAATCCTCTATTTACCAGTTATGTGATAAAAATCCTTCTCATTTAAGCTGACTGGAGGTGGACTTTTGTCATTAGCCACTGAAAGAGTCCTAATTAATCCAGTGACCCAGTAGTTAAAGTATACACTTTGTTTCAGGAGACATTTATTAAACATCTTTTCTGGGCCTAAAGTCTACCACCCTAACCCCATGTTCTTAACATGACCAAAAAAAAAAAAAAAAAAAAAAAAAAATCATTAATTTGTGACTTGTTAAATTTTAAATCACTTAAGAATAGTGTACTCCCTTTCAGGAAAGTAAATGATATTTATTACAAGGGTAGAGAATATATAGCATTTGCTAGATTTCTTTGAGATGCCGCTGTAGAAATAAATGATGCTTCCTTGCTATTTTAATGTTCAATTAGAGAACTCTGCCCACTGAATTTGCTCCAAACAAGATTCTAGAGTTATGATTGGATTCACTGAGGACCATTTATTTCCATCCCAGGAGATGAACAAAAGGAGTCAGAGCTCTCACCCTGTTGTGTCCTCAGAACTTGGGTGTTTAACCCTCAGCACCAAGTGTGGGGCTGGGCTGAAGGTATCACTGTGGCAGAAGGCTGAAAACTGATGTAATATTTGAGTATTTCTTAGTGTTGGCTTGGAAAAGAGTGAGCCGAGAATTTTGATTGGTGTCCTGAAATTTCCATCTCATTGCTTAACAAATTTCAAAGTAAGCTCAGCACAGCAAAGGAACTCACTCCAGATTTTGGTAAGATTTTTGAAACACATGATAAAAATAATCAAATTCAGAGCATTGTTGCCTAAAATGGGCAGAGCACTAGCTCAGATGAATTAAAACTGTAATGACAGAACTTTTTACTGGAACACATGAAGAGGACGGATATTTTCAGTGTTTCTTATGACAGGAGAAGTGAAATTTTAAAAATAAAAACTCACAAGTCGAAAAGGTAAATAAACCCAAATAAGACCAAGAGCATAGAAAAATCTCATTTAAAGGAATTTTGAAAACTAATTTTGAATTTTAAAATTAATATAGGAGGAAAGTACTTTTGGGGAGTAGTAATTCCACTGGTGTAGAATTTCCCAGGAGGAAAATAAGTTTTTCTCTCAAATGGTCATGGATGGCATTTAATTTAGTCTGTTTGCAAATTTCTGAAATCCACCTCCCTTTCAAACTACTGTGAATTGAGGACTCGTCTCAATCTTGCAATTTCCTTGCACTTTTTCACTCTCTGGTAAAACGAACAGCTCTCATAAGCAATATTCAACACCACTGTTTTTGTTACAGCCTTTCTGATACACTTGCAAGTAACAGAAGAATCAGCCCTATATTTTTCCTACCTCTGCATGCAGAGGAATATAGCACAGGTACTGTGTTAACGATATCCATGCACAGGATTCAGATGAAAGACGAATTAAAGAACCTCTCAATCTGTGCTACTTACCAAGTGGTGGTTGCATGCCTGCTTTTTCCTCACCCACTTATCAAGTGCCTGCACTGCAGCTATGCAAGATTCCGGGGATACAGAGATGAAAAAAAAAGTCTTTTGCTCTTTAGTAGCCCACAGCCTACTGTACATCCAAATATGAAAGACAATAGTGTACAGGCTTATCACCACTGATTCTGAGTAAGTTAGGAATGCAGACTTTAGCTCTGAAACAAGGTAGTTAACTGACCTGGGGCACTCAAGACATTGGCCTAGTCCAAATTGTGATTTAACAAACTGAGTTAAGAATTAAGGCTATCTATGAAGTCTAGATGTTACTACCTAAGTACGCATGAGAGGATTTCAGAAAATACCTCCCAGGAAATCTTACAAGCAAAGGAATCCATACATGCTTGTTTATTTGGGATTTGGGGGCATTTTCCATTAGTTAATAACTCTATTGTTTTCTTTTTTTATTAGTTTCAGGTATACAAAAACAACCTAATAATTAGACATTTACACCCCTCACAAGTGATAACCCCCCAAGTCAACTACCTCTCTGGCATCGTACATCGCTCTTACAATACTATTGACTATATTCCTTATACTGCACTTTATATCCCGTGAATATATATATATATATATATATATATATATATATATACATATATATATGTATATTTATATTTATAGTTGACATTCAATATTACTCCACATCAGCTTCAGGTGTACAGCACAGTGGTCAGGCATCTACACAAGCTATGAAGTGATCCCCCTGATAAGTCCAGTGCCCATCAGGCACCCTACACAACATTATGGATTATATTCTCCATACTGTGTTTCACATGCCTGTGACTATTTTGTGACTATCAACTTGTGCTTCCTAATCCCTTCACTTTCTCCACCATCCCAACCTCCCTCCCATCTAGCAACCATCAATTTTTTCTCTGTAGTTCTGTATTTAGCTGTTTTGAACATATGCAAATCCTTTTCCCTGCCGCACTCCTTCTCTACATAACAGCAAATTATGTTCCTTTAGTTATTCATTCCTGTTATGAAAGCAGGTGCAAGGTGCCTTAGGTGTCTACAACTGAAGTCTTGCACAATCACCTTCCCCCCACAATGTACACCAAATACTGTCACATTGTCCAATTTGTCATTCCCATGCCTTTCGCCATTGTCTTTTAAGTCTGAGTACACCAAGACTTTGGTTGTCTAACATAACTGTATGTGTATCATTTCTTAAGAAGCCTTTTTCCAGTAAGAGGTGTGATTGTCTCATGAGATCTGTGCATGTACAATCCACAAAGATTTTCTCAGTACACATTTTTGGGCTTTGTACCAATTCACTCAGCCAGTTGTGAGTTGTAATCCCGCATGGCTAGATTAACAGCAGTTAGGTTCCTCACTACTCCCAGTGTCCAGCTACTAATAGTGTTATTCCTTCCTACAGCTTGTCATGCTTTCACAAAGTTTCTATTCATTTTCTGTTATCTTTTTATTCTTTCATTTCTCACTATCCTAATCTAGTTTGTGTATTTCTGTTTTCCATAGTTATAAAAGCAACAACAAGAGTTAAAATTTCAATGAGTAGGGCCAGCCCGGTGGCTCAGGCGGTTGGAGCTCTGTGCTTCTAACTCCGAAGGCTGCCGGTTTGATTCCCACATGGGCCAGTGGGCTCTCAACCACAAGGTTGCCAGTTCAACTCCTCGAGTCCTGCAAGGAATGGTGGGCTTTGCCCTCTGCAACTAAGATTGAACACAGCACCTTGAGTTGAGCTGCTGCTGAGCTCCCAGATGGCTCAGTTGGTTGGAGCGCATCCTCTCAACCACAAGGTTGCCAGTTTGATTCCTCGACTCCCGCAAGGGATGGTGGGCTCCGTCCCACTGCAACTAAGATTGAACACGACACCTTGAGCTGAGCTCCCAGATGGCTCAGTTGATTGGAGTGCGAGCTCTCAACCACAAGGTTGCCGTTTGGACTCCCGCAAGGGATGGTGGGCTGTCCCCCTGCAACTAGCAACGGCAACTGGACCTGGAGCTGAGCTGCGCCCTCCACGACTAAGATTGAAAGGACAACAACTTGACTTGGAAGAAAAAGTCCTGGAAGTACACACTGTTCCCCAATAAAGTCCTGTTCCCCTTCTCCAATAAAAAAAAAAATTCAATGAATAGGTAGTAGTACATCGTGGTTAGAATGAGGGTTCTGGTGTTACCAGAGAAAAGGGGGTTCTTGGTAAACGTCACGGGAAGGAATTACAGGACATAACCAAAATTAAGCTATGCCATCAAATCCAAGCAAGCCGAGAAAACAGAGAATTTATTAAAAGAAAGAAAGAAAATCATCCCCAAAATAATGGGCATGGGCAGGCCAGGAAAAAAGGCAACTGCACCGAAAAAGAAAGAAATGTAGGATTATATTCGAATGAGGGTGGAAAATATTTAGGGGTGGCATTACAGGCATTCCCAGGGTGAGTCTTTGCTGACCACTGCTTCTCATGGGGAGGTGAGATTCCCTTGTTTTTACTTGGCCCTTGCTGGAACTGTCGGGTGACATGGGATGGAGATTTCTCCCTGCCAGCAATGCTAATAGTGGTATAATTTATTACAATTAGCTGTAGCTACCTCTTTTCTTAAGAATGATATCATCTCCTCCTTCTTTTGTTTTCTGCACTTCCTCTTTCCCTTCTTCCCCACTCTCTCCCCTATGGCCCTGTGCCCTGTTCTTTCTGCCTACAGTAACACTGGCATTTGGTTAAAATCTTTGCTCTGACACTTATTTGCTCTCTAATCTTCATCAAATTTACCTAACCTTTCTAAATTGCAATTTTCTCTTCTGTAGTCCAACAATAGCCATAGCACCCGCCTATTGAGATTGTTGTATGGAATATCATATGAATATGAAACATTTAGCACAGGGCCTGGCACATCTTAAATGCTAAATACATGCTAGATATTCTTCAAAAAAAACACACACAACAGGGTCAAAATCAATAAACACAAAACTCTGATATGTAAAACAATGTAGCTTTTCTGACTGGGTTAATATTGTTCCTGCTGTTGAGGAGGCAAAAGTAAAATTTCCCATTACAGGTCAATGTCTCCTCCACTTTCAAACGGTATTGTTCAGATTATTTCCCCATTTATTTTTTTGTTAAATGGATAGTCTTGGAGGATTCCTCTCCCTGTCCCATCCCCTTTGATCACTCTCCTTTCTCCTTACCTGTTTCTGGTTGCTATTTGGGCACAGAGACATGACCTGCTGGTAGCAGGAGAGATTTCTTTCCTGAGAGAGATCTTTCTCTGCTGGTTCCCACTGACCCCTGATGTATAACTCATGCCACCTCTTCTTTGAGTGTCTGCTTCTGTCCTTCCTGCATCTGCTGTTGATGGCTTTGCGGCTGGTATAGCTTGTGATCTGTTTTCCAGTCAAGGAAAATGCAAGACGGTTGTCGCTCTTGGGAAAGTTCTCTATCATCCCAGCTGATGACTGAGCTCCCGCTTGATGTTTACTGACGCTGATGAACTTATGTGATCTAGCAGCATCGTATCCCTCTCCACTCCCCTTTGTGCCATTGTTTTTACTCTATTATACCTTGGCACAGTGGACCTGCAAGCCATTCTTTTATCAAAATTCCAAATGGAAAGTGAGATTCGAGCACTCTTTTTGCTTTTCCCATGACCTCAAACTATCTGGGGTATTTTTTTTTAATTTATTGGGGTGACAATTGTTAGTAAAATTACATAGATTTCAGGTGTACAATTCTGTATTACATCATCTATAAATCCCATTGTGTGTTCACCACCCAGAGTCAGTTCTCCTTCCATCACCATATATTTGATCCCCCTTACCCTCATCTCCCACCCCCCACCCCCCTTACCCTCTGGTAACCACTAAACTATTGTCTGTGTCTACTAGAAACTCATATCGGGGGTATTTTTATTGCACTTTACCCAAGGTTTCACTGTGGGAGGTTTGGAGGCTGAATTGAGGACTTCCCTTAATGACCTCTCTCTACCCTGTCTTCTTCTTTTCCCAGTGCCCAAAGGATTTTCTACTTTTCCTCTCTAGGTGATGGGAATGCCATAATTTCTTTCTTGCCTACTCTGTGGATTTTGTAAGACTGATCAAGCTGGCCATATTTGACTCTCTTGACATGTGAAGGGTATTAAATAACCTTTTTGAGAATATCATCCCCTAAACAAACAGACAAACAGACAAACAAACAAACAAACGTAGCTTTCAAGTCTTATCTGTTATTTTGTGCTATAATCCTGGTTTGGAGATCAAAACTGAGCAATACTTGTTTTTCTCACCAAAATGAATACTGTTGATTAGGGAGGGTAACACAGCATATGGGAAATGAAATTTACATCAGTTAGATATTTCAAAAATATCATTCTTATTATTTCTATTTGTTATAGAAAGGGATTATCACAAAGTGAAAAAACCATTACTTGTAATTCCATCTTCAAGAAATAATCATTGTTAATAATGTTTTCTAGACTGCGTGCTATTTCGGGGATTTAGAGCAAGATACCTTACTATCTGATCCTCAGTTTCTTCTTCTGTTAAGTGGGAATAACTCCTCCTTCTCCTCTTTTCACAGAAGATTGTTTTAATTCAAGATGGCATTTTTATCATAGAGGAAATAATTATATATAATTAGTTCTGATTCTATCCATTCCTATTGCAATACTCTATTCTAATTTATATATCTTTATAATACATTTTAATAGTTGGTAAAACATATTATACATCTTTTATTATCTTATTACACATCTTTTAAAGTAATTTCTGCCAAATATAATTTGTTCTTTCAAATAAACATTGGAATTATTGTGTTAACTTCTTAAACATTTCATTGGTAGTTTCATTAAAGTTGGTTTAATGTTTATGATTTTAAACATTCTAATAAACAGATTTATTTTCTGAAGTTCAGCAAAGTTTGATAATTTTCATCATATAAGGCGTTCCACATTTCTTACTAAGATGTTTCCTAGGCATTTTATGTTTCTGATGGCTGTATAAAATAAGGCTTTTTCTCTGTTAAATTTCTGAATTGATTACTGTTGGTCTATAGAAAAAAAAAATTGCTGACTTTTGTATATTTTGAAACTAGCTACCTTACTGACTTCTACTAGTGAATTTTCATTTGAATTACTTAGGTTTTCCACTTAGAGATGTGTCATTTGAAAACAGAGATTAATTCGTCCCTATATTTCTAAAATTTATCATTTAAAAATTTTTTTCTGTCCTTTATTGCACTTGCTAGAACTTCCAGAAAAGTGCTAAATAATAATGAGCACACTGCTCTTGTTCCTGAATTTAATGGGAATAAGCTTTAGTGTTTCATCATTAACTATAATATTGGCTATTTAGAAGCAATAACTATTTTCTAATAGATTAAGGAGGCTTCTAGTATCAGCAAGTTTTTATGTTTTAATTATTTTTTAATCTTTGCATTTATTAAAATAATTTGTTTTTAATCTTCTGAGGTATTGAAGTCACTAATTAATTGACTGGTATATTATAACATGTTATTAGATTAACGTGTTATTTATATTAATAGAGAGATTAGTTTGTGATTTTCTTTTTTGTGCTTTATTTGTTAGACTTTGGAATTAGAGTATTGCTGGTTTGGGAAAATGAATTGGGAAGAGTGCCATCTTTTTCTATGCTTTGGAACAGTTTAAACTGTATGTGAATTATCTTTCCTTAAAGCTCTGCTAGAACTTACTAGTAAAATTGTCTAGACGTGGTACAGTGTTTGTGTACTTATTCTCTAGGCAAAAATTTTCATTTCTTCCATTGTGATTGGTATCCAGATGGACTACTTTCTCAAGTAATTTCTAGAAGTTTGTGTGTTTTTAGAAAATCATGTGTTTCATCCTTATTTTCAGAATTTTTAGCTTAGCGTGGTGCATTTAAATTTATTATACCATTATAAAGTGCTCCTATATCTGTGAATAAAACCTACTTCTCACTTTTAATGATTTGAATGTTTTCTGCTTAAATTTGTAAGATGTTTATCCATTTTATTGATACTTTCAAAGAAATTAGCTCCAGGATTTTTTCGAATCTATTGTTTTATTTATTTATTTGTTTGTTTATTTATTTTTATAAGAGTTTATTTGAACCAAATTGATGACACATGCTGGCGAACAAGATCCCAAATGCTCCACCTGTTTTTATTTTCTAATAATTTCCATGTTTGTATTAATTCATTTCTCCTCATCTCTCACACTTTTCTTTTTTTGACACTTTTCAAATTTTTATTTTCCATTTTTTAAAATTAAAATACTCAAGGCTATAAGAGTTCTTCTGAATATAATTTTCCTCATTATATCAATATTGATTTGTCGGTTTTGTGGTTTTTATAGTTTTAATGTTTTGTAACTGCATTTTTAAACTTTTGTAAAAATTTTATTATTTACAAAAAGCACATATCTGAAGTGTACTATTTGATGTTTTTTTATTGAAGTAAAATTTATGTACAGTGGAATGCGTATATCTTAATTGTACAATTTGATGAGTTTTGACAAATCTGTGTAAGCAACACACCAAGCAAGATACATAAGTTCTCACTCCTTAGGCCCCTTTCTACTGAGTTCTCCCACTCTGGAAAACCACGTCTATGATTTTTATCATCATTGAGTCATTTTGTCAATTCTTGAACTTCATATAAATGAAATCATACAGTATGTGTTCCTTTGTGTCTGACTTCCCCCCCCCCCAGTGTAATGATTTTTATTTTTATTTAATTAATTTACTTTTGAGAATTTTTATAATAGTTTATTGGAGCCAAACTGATAACAATTGTCAGAAAGCAAGATCTCAAATGTTCCCCAGCACAGTGACTTTTAGATTAATCTATATTGTTGCTTGTATTTGCAGTTCATTTTTTTAAAAAAGTTCTGAGTTTTAAATTGCTGTTTTTAAAAACTTCCATTGTATGATTATGCCACAACTTGTTTATCCTATTCTTTGTGGATGGAGTTTTGGGGTGTTTCCAGTTTTCGGCTATTATGAATATGAATAAAGCTGCTTTGACAATCCCATGAGTCTTTTTGTGGACATGTTTTCATTTCTTTTGGGTAAATACTTAGAGGAATTGCTGGGGAAAGGGGCAGATATAGGCTTAGTTTTTATAAGAAATTCCCAAACTGTTTTTCTAGTCATAGTACCATTATATACTCCATCCGAAAATGCATGAGGCTCCAGTTGTTCCACATCAACAATTGTTATTGTCAGTCTTTCTATTTTATTGCGTATAAAGTAGGATGTCATTGTGATTTTAATTTGTACTTCTCTGATGGCTAGTGATATTGAGCATCATTGTGTGCTTATTGGCCATTCACGTAACATTTTTTGTGAAGTATCTGTTAAGCCTTTAACCTACTTTTCAATTGGGTTGTCTTTTTTGTTATTTAGTTGTAGGAGTTCTTTATGTACTCTGTAAGTTCTTTGTTAGATTTATGTATTGTAAATATTTTCTTCTAGTCTGTGGTCTACCTTTTTTTACAGTGTTTTTTGAAGAATAGAAGATTTTAATTTTAATGAAGTCCATTATAATAACTTTTTTTATGGTTATTGCTTTTTGTTTTTCATTTAAGAAATCTTTACTTATCTGGACATTGCAAATATATTGTATGTTTTCTTCTAAAAGCTTTACAGTTTTAGCTTTTTGTTTGATCCTATCATTATCCCAAATTACCTTTTGGGCTGAAGCAGAAGTAACGGTTCATTTTTTTCCCCATTGGGTATCCAGCTGTTCCAGCACCATTTGTAGAAAAGGGTATCCACTTCCTATTTAACTATCTTGGTGCCTTTGTTGGAAATCAGTTGATTGTATTTTGTAGGTCTATTTCTGGACTTTTATCTGCTTCTGTAATTGCAGTTTTGATATTCTCTTTGATCTATGAATTACTTAGGAATGTACTGTCATCTTTAATAACAACTCTAACTTATGACCCAGGAAACCATTATGTTAGGGCCACATCAAGACTGATGTTGAATGGTTAAGACCATGAGCAAGAATATCCATACTCTAAAGCAGTAGTTCTCAAACCTAGAAGTATATAGGGAAGAAACAACAGATTTTGGGATCCCACCCCAGTTTCAGTGTGAAAATGGGAATTTCTGTTTTTAAAAAGCTCTCCAGGTGATTCTGAGACATCCAGTCAATTTGAAAACCATTGCCCTAAGCATCACCTCTTACAGCAAAGAACAGACTTACTAGTTACACTTTGAGATCTCAATGGGTTTACCGTGTTTCATTATTTCTTTGTACAGACTAGATGTTCAAAAAAGGAAAACAGAAAATTAGCCTGTTATTTCTTCAGGCATTGAAATGAACATGACCTCAGGTCATCTTTGAATGACCTTCTATTTAATTTGGGAGAATAAAATGTTTATTATTATTGTGGTATATTTAAGATATTTTGTATGTTATGCAACTACTGGATTCTGGATGACTGTTTTGCTGTTCACATACAGTTACTTGAAGTTTCAGGGAAGAATCTTTGGGTCCATGGAGGCAAGTGCCTTATTTATTCCAGGTTTAATAGATCAGGAAAGCTCTAAGAAAGCCAAGAGATCTGTCAAATAAGTGCACTGCAGTTCAGGACCAGAGAGAAAGACCTGGAAGATAATGACTTTTGCAGGGACTAATGATCTCAATGTATTGGTGAGAATATTTTTAAACATTAGTTTCTCAGTAGATAACTATATTTTAAAACTACCATCTTCTCTTACATGGGTGATTTTCAACTGGGGATGATTTTGTGTTCTAGGGAACACTTGATATTATATAGAGGCAGTTTTTATTGTTACAATAGGGAGAGGCGCTACTTGCATCTAGAGAATAGAGACCAAGAATGCTGCTACACACTCTACAACACACAGGCAGCTCTCCACAAAAAAGAATTATGCAGTCCAATCAAAGAAACTAAGAATTGTTCTTTGAAAAGATATACAAAAGAGAAATCTTTAGCCAGACTCATCAAGAAAAGAAAGAGAGAGAGAGAGCGAGAGAGCCCAAATAAATAAAATCAGAAATGAAAGAAGATGAGTGAAAACCAGTACCACAAAAATACAAAGGATTGTAAGAGAATACTATGAATAATTACACACAAACAAATTGGACAACTTAGAAGAAATAGACAAATTCCTAGAAACAAAATTTTCCAAGACTGAATCAGAAAGAAACAGAAAATCTGAACAGACCAATTACTAGAAACAAAATTGAATCAATAGTAAAAAAGCTCCAAATAAACAAAAGACCAGGACCATATGTCTTCACAGGTGAATTCTACCAAGCATTCAAAGAAAAATTAATACCTATCTTTCTCAAATTATTCCAAAAACTTGAAAAGGAGGGAAATCTCCCAAATTCATTCTATGAGGTTGGCATTACCCTGATACCAAAACCAGACAAATATATTACAAGAAAAAAAAAAAAAAAGAAAGAAAAGAAAGAAAGAAAAAAAGAAAATTACAGGCCAATATCCCTGATGAATATAGATGCAAAAATCCTCAACAAAATATTAGGAAAACAAATTCAGAAATACATTAAAAAGACCATACACCATGATCAAGTGGGATTTATTTCCAGGATGCAACATTGGTTCAATATCCACAAATCAATTATGTGATACACCACATAAACAAAATGAAGAATAAAAATCATATGATCATGTCAGCAAATGCAGAAAAAGTATTTTACAAAATCAACATCCATTTATGATAAAATTTTCAAAAAAGTGAGTATAGAAGGAACATAAGATAATAAAGGCTATATATGACTAACTGACAGTTAATATCATATTCAACGGTGAAAAGCTGAAAACTTTTCCTCTAAGGTCAGTAACAAGGTAAAGATACCCACTATCACCACTTCTATTCAACATAGTACTGGAAGTTTTATCCACAGTAGTCAGACAAGATAAAGGAATAAAAGGCATCCAAGTTGGAGAAGAACTAAAACTGTCACTATTTGCAGATGACATACTATATATAAAAAAGCCTAACAACTCCATCAAGGACTATTAGACCCAATAAATGAATTCAGTAAAGTAGAAGGATACAAGATTAATATTCAGAAACATGTTGCATTTCTATACACAAATAATAAACTAGCAGAAAGAGAAATTAAAACAATTCCATTTACAACTGCAACAAAAAAGAATATAATACCTAGAAATACATTTAACCAAGGAAGTAAAAGACCTTTACTCTGAAAACTATGACATTGAAAGAAATTGAAGAAGACACAAATAAATGGAAGGATACACTTTGCTTATGGAATGGAAGAATTAATATCATTAAAATGTCTATACTACCCAAAGGAATCTGCAGATTCAGTGCAATCCCTATCAAAACACCAATGGCATTTTTCACAGAACTAGAACAAATAATCCTAAAATTTATACGGAATCACAAAAGACTTCCTATCTCCATCCTTCTCTTCACTATGTTCTGGGTAATTTCTTCAGATGTATCTTCCATTTTATTACAGTAGTCCCCCCCACCCCCCTTAATCCACAGTTTTGCTTTCTGCAGTTTCAGTTAACTGTGATCAACTGAAAATATTATGTGGAAAATTCCATAAATAAACAGTTTGTAAGTTTTAATTTGTGCACCATTCTGAGTAGAGTGATAAAATTTCACATCCCACGATCCTACCCACGCTGTGAATCATCTCATTCTCCAGTGTATCCATGCCGTATACACCACCTTCTCATTAATCACGTAGTAGCTACTTCAGTTATCAGTCTGACTTTTGAGGTATTGCAGTGCTTCTGTTCAAGTCATCCTCATTTTATTTAATAATGACCCCAAAATGCAGGATTAGTGATGCTGGCAATTAGATATGCCAAATAGAAGCCATAAAGTGCTTCCTTTAAGTGAAAATACGCAAGTTCTGAATAAGGCTTTTTATTATAACATCACAAGAAGGGTGAGTATAGTACAATAAGATATTTTGAGAGAGACCACATTCACATAACTTATTACAGTATATTGTTATAATTGTTCTATTTTATAATTAGTTGTTAATCTCTTACAGTTCTTAAATTATAAGTTAAACTTTATCATAGGTATGTATATATTGAAAAAACAGGATGTCATAAAAATGGCAGCGGGAGGTGAGCTTCTTGAAATCTCCCCTAAATTTACAACAAATTGAACAACTATAACTTCACAAAGGACTCCCTGTGCAGAAGATAGGCAAGACTAAGAGGTACACTACTGAAATCACCTAAAACAAAAGGTGGGCAAAGGCATGAGTGGGGGAGGAGGGAAGGGAGAAGTGTGGTGATGGGGCCATGCAGGCACAGGACGCAGACCTAGCTCAGTGCTCCGAGCTCGCTGCATCCTGGAACTACTGCAGCTGTAGTAGAGCAAAGAACTTGGACTGCTAGTGCTCCATTTGAGGCACACAGGGCTGAGGGGACAGCATATAACATGGCTGAACCCAATGCTCACGGCAGAAACCTCGGAGAAAAGACTAAGGGAAGAAGGCTGAAAACGGTGGTTTAAGCACTCACTGCTGAGAGGAGAACAGAAGCCTTAGGCACTGAGACTAGCCAGCCCCTCCCTACCCTTCCAGAGCTTGCCCTGCTCCCACCCACCCAGTGCTAGAAGCAGAACAATAGCAGAGTCTGATCAAAACAACAGAATATTTGCAGCTCTGAGAACTGTGGTCCAGAGACACAGACTTGAAGCCCAACTAGTTCCGGCAAAGGAGAGGGAGCTGTGGAAGCAGAACTGGCTGTGGCGGTGGTAGCCACCATTGCTCTGGGCCACTTCTCACAACCCAGGTGGGACTCTCCTGGTCCCACCTATCTGGGCAGATCCCTGCCGGAGTAAACAGAGCTGCTAAAACACATGGGCTCTGAATCTGGTGCAGGAAGAGCTTTGGAACTTCAGAAGCTCTCCTCATCCCCACATGAAGGCGATGCCCTATGACCCAGGCGAACTGTTCACAGAGGAGAAGCCCGCCTTCTAAGGAATCACCCCATTGTGTGAGAAGCTGGAATAGTGCAGAGAAAACATAACACTACAGCATGAGAGAGAAAAAAAGGTTGAAGTCGGAGAGAAAATAAAACATTCTACAAACACGTACTGGAAAACAAAAGGAAGACCTCTTCCTATCAACCTGTTGCAGAACCCACTCCTGTAGATGTCCAGGAAGAGAAATGATAAATCATTAATTTCCATGAATAACCAAGGCAAGAAGAGAGCTCAGAAAGAAAACGAAAGTCTCCAGAAAATGAACTTAAAGACATGGAAATATGTGACTTAAATGACAGAGAATTCAAGATTGCAGTTCTGAAAAAACTCAACGAGATGCAAGAAAACACAGAAAGGTCAGTTTAATGAACTCAGAAACACAACCAAAGAACAACATGAACATTTTACCAAAGAGATTGAAATTTTAAAAAAGAATCAAATAGAATTTCTGGAGATTAAGAACTCAATAGAAGAAATGAAGAATGAAATAGCCAGCTTAGGTAGCAGAGTTGACCAGATGGAGGAAAGAATCGGTGACATCAACAATAGAAATCTGGAAATGACACAGATGGAAGAAGAAAAAGACTTGAGACTTAAAAGAGTGGAAGAACTCTACAAGAACTTTCTGACTCCATCAGAAAGAGCAATATAAGAATAATGGGCATACCAGAAAGAGAAGAAAGGGAGTAGGGAACAGAGAGTATACTAAAACAAATAGTCGATGAGAACTTCCCAAACTTGTAGAAAGAACTGGATCTTTGAATCCAAGAAGCAAATAGAACACCTAATTACCTCAATCCCAACAGGCCTTCTCCAAAGCACATTTTATTGAAGCTGTCAAAAATCAATGACAAAGAAAGAATCCTCAAGGCAGCCAGGGAAAAGAAGACCGTAACCTACAAAGGAAAGCCCATTAGATTATCATCAGATTTCTCAGCAGAAACTCTACAAGCCAGGAGGGAGTGGAACCAAATATTCAAACTATTGAAAGAGAGAAATCATGAGCCAAGAATAATATACCCAGCAAAGATATCCTTTAGATGTGAAGGAGGAATAAACCTTTCCAGAGATACAGAAGCTGAGGGAATTTCTAACACACGACCTGCACTACCAGAAGCTGAAAGAGGCCATTTGACCAGCATCAATAGGAATAATTTGTGACAAACAAAACAGAAAATGGGTGAGAAAAAAGGCCTGAACTGGAATAGGGGAATGGAGAAAGTAAGCATGCTGAATAAAATGGAATACTCTAAATATCAAACTTTCTTTTACATAAACTTAATGGTAACCACTCAAACAAAATCCAGAACTGAAATATATAACACAATTAAAAAAGACACAGAGAGAAAAATCATGGAATACCACCACACAGAAATAATAGACAACAGCAAAAAGGCAAAGAAACAATGGAGACACAGCCTTACCAGAAAACTAAAGCTAGAATGATAGGAAATCCTCATATATCAATAATCACCCTAAATGTAAATGGACTGAACTCACCATTAAAAAAGCACAGAGTAGCATATTTGATTAAAAAACTAAACCCAATCACATGCTGCCTCCAAGAGACTCATCTCAGCTACAAGGACAAACATAGACTCAAAGTGAAAGGTGGAAATTGACACTCCAAGCAAATGGTATCCAGAGAAAATCAGGTGTAGCCATACTGATATCAGATGAAACAGACTTCAGGATAAAAAAGGTAACAAGAGACAAAGATGGACATTTCATAATGGTAAAGGGGACTATACAACAAGAAGACATAACAGTCATCAATATTTATGCCCCCAATCAGGGAGCACCGAAATATACCAAGCAACTACTAATAGAACTAAAGGGAGAAATTGAACAAAACACAATTATAGCAGGGGACCTAAATACATCCTTGATAGCTATGGATAGATCATCCAAACAGAAAATAAATAACAAGCAGCAGCCCTAAATGACACAATAAATGAACTGGACATAATTGACATTTATAGAGCACTGCATCCTAAACATCAGACTATACATTTTTTTCTAGTGTATATGGATCATTCTCAAGGATAGACCATATATTGGGACATGAAATCAGCCTCAGCAATTTAAGAAGATTGAAGCATATTCTCTGATCACAAGGATTTGAAATTGGAGATCAAGTGCAAAAAGAAAGCAGGGAAAACCACAAATATGTGGCGATTAAACAACATACTTTTAAAGAACGACTGGGTCAAAGAAGAAATCAGAGGAGAGATCAAAAGATACGTAGAAACAAATGAGAATGAAAATACATTATACCAAAATTTTGGGATGCAGGGAGAGAAGTCTTAATACGGAAATTTATTTCATTATAAGCCTATATCAAGAATAAAGAAATATCGCAAAGAAATAACCTCACGTTACACCTTAAAGAATTAGAAAAAGAAGAACAAATGAAACCCAAGGTCAGCAGAAGAAAGGAAATAATAAAAATCAGAGCAGAACTAAATGAAACAGAGACAAAAAATAATAGAAAAAATTAATGTGACAAAGAGCTGGTTCTTGGAAAAGATTAACAAAATTGACAAACCCTTGGCTAGACTCACTAAGATAAAAAAGAGAGAAGACACTAATAAACAAAATCAGAAATGAAAGAGGGGAAGTTATCACGGATACCACAGATATACAAAGGATCATCCAAGAATACTATGAAGGATTATATGCCACCAAATTCAATAATCTAGAAGAAATGGACAAGTTCTTAGAAATATATAGCCTTCCTAGGCTGAACCATGAAGAAGTAGAAAATTTAATCAGAATGATCACCAATAACGAAATTGAATCAGTCATCCAAAACCTTCTCAAAAGCAAAAGTCCGGGACCAGACAGTTTCACTAGTGAATTTTACCAAACTTTCACAGAGGATCTAATACCTGTCCTACTCAAACTGTTCCAAAAAACTGAAGAAGACACAATACTCCCTAACTCATTTTATGAGGCCAACATTACCCTGATACCAAAACCTGGTGGGGATAACACAAAAAGAGAAAACTACAGACCAATTTCTCTGATGAATACAGATGCAAAAATCCTAAACAAAATTCTAGCAAATCGAACGCAACAATACATTAAAAAGATTATTCATCACGACCAAGTGGGGTTCATCCCTGGGGCACAAGGATGGTTCAAAATTGACAAACCTTTGGCTAGACTCACTAAGATAAAAAGAGAAAAGGCATTAATAAACAAAATCAGAAATGAAAAAGGGGAAGCTATCACGGATGCCACAGAAATACAAAGGATCATCCAAGAATACTATGAAGGACTATATACCACCAAATTCAATAATCTAGAAGAAATGGGCAAGTTCTTAGAAACATACAGCCTTTCAAGGCTGAACCATGAAGAATTGGAAACAGACCGATCACCAATAACGAAATTGAATCAGTCATCCAAAACCTTCCCAAAAGCAAAAGTCCGGGACCAGATGGCTTCACTAGTGAATTCTACCAAACCTTCAAAGAGGATCTAATAAATCATGCTCAAACTCTTCCAAAAAATTGACAAGAGACAATACTACTTCACTCATTTTACGAGGCCAACATTACTCTGATACCAAAACATGGTAAGGACAACACAAAAAAAGAAAACTACAGACCGATATCTCTGATGAATACAGATGCAAAAATCCTAAACAAAATTCTAGCAAATCGAATGCAACAACGAATTAAAAAGATTATTCATCACGACCAAGTGAGGTTCATCCCCGGGGCACAAGGATGGTTCAACATCCACAAATCCATCAATGTGATACATCACATAAACAAGATAAAGGACAAAAATCATATGATTATATCAACTGATGCAGAGAAAGCATTTGACAAGGTACAACATCCATTTATGATTAAAACACTTGATAAAATAGGTATAGAAGGAAAACACCTTAATATAATAAAGGCCATATATAACAAATCCTCAGCTAATCTCATAATTAAGGGTGAAAAACTGAAGCCCTTTGCTCTCCGTTCAGGAACATGACAGAGCTGTCCCCTATCACCTCTGCTTTTCAACATAGTGTTGGAAGTCCTTGCTAGAGCAATCAGGCAAGAGAAAAAAATAAAAGACATCCAACTGGGAATGAAGAAGTTCAATTGTCACTCTTTGCAGATAACATGACGCTATATATAGAAAACCCTAAAGACTCCACCAGAAAGCTGTTAGAAACAATCAACGAATACAGTAAAGTTGCTGACTACAAAATCAACGTTCAAAAGTCCATTGCATTCCTATATACTAACAGTGAAATCTCAGAAAAAGAAATGAAAAAAAAGCAATTCCTTTTGCAATTGCAACAAAAAGAGTAAGGTACCTAGGAATAAACTTAACTAAGGATGTGAAAGATCTATATGCTGAAAACTATAAGACATATTTAAAAGAAATTGAAGAAGACACAAAGAAATGGAAAGACATTCCATGCTCATGGGTTGGAAGAATCAACATAGTTAATGTGGCCATATTACCAAAAGAAATATACAGATTTAATGCAATCCCCATCAAAATCACAATGGCAGTTTTTAAAGAAATAGAAAAAAACGTCATCAGATTTGTATGGAACCATAAAGACCTCGAATAGCCAAAGCAATCCTAAGAAAAAAGAACAATACTGGAGGTATCACTCTCCCTGACTTTAGCTTGTACTACAGGGCAACAATATTCAAAACAGCATGGTATTGGCAGAAAAACAGACACATAGACCAATGGAATAGAATTGAGAACCCAGAAATAAAACCACATAAATATGGACAGATAATTTTTGACAAAGAAGCTAAAAACATACAATGGAGGAAAGACAGCCTCTTCAATAAATGGTGCTGGGAGAATTGGATAGCCACGTGCAAAAGAATGAAACTGGACTGCTCTCTGTCATCATGTACCAAAATTAATTCAAAGTGGATCAAAGACCTAAGCATAAGACCTGAAACAGTAAACTGCCTAGAAGAAAACATAGTACTAAACTTATGGACCTTGGGTTCAAAGAGCATTTTATGAATTTGACTCCAAAGGCAAGGAAAGTAAAAGCTAAAATAAATGAATGGAACTATATCAAACTTAAAAGCTTCTGCATAGCAAAAGAAACCTTTGACAAAATAAAGAGACAACTAACTGAATGGGAGAAGATTTTTGCAAACAGTGCCTCCGATAAGGGGCTAATGTCCAAAATATACGAAGAACTCCTGCAACTCAACAACAAAAAAAACAAACAACCCAATTGAAAAATGGGCAGAGGACCTGAAGAGACATTTCTCCAAAGAGGTTATACAAATGGCAAATAGACATATGAGAAATGCTCAACATAAGTCATCATCACAGAAATGCAAATAAAAATCACAATGAGATATCACCTCACCTCAGTTAGAATGGCTATCATCAAGAAGACAAATAGTAACAAGGGTTGGAGAGTCTGTGGAGAAAAAGGAACCCTCATATACTGTTGGTGGGAATGCAGACTGGTGCAGCTGCTATGGAAGGCAGTGTGGAGGTTCCTCATAAAATTATGAATAGAATTACCACATGACCCAGAAATCCCTCTCCTGGGTATCTACCCAAAAAATGTGAAAACATTTATCCACAAAGACACGTGTGCTCCAATGTTCATTGCAGCTTTATTTACGGTGGCCAAGACATGGAAACAACCAAAATGTCCTTCGATAGATGAATGGATAAAGAAGTTGTGGTATATATACACAATGGAATACTATTTGGCGGTAAGGAAAGATGAAATAGGACCATTTGTGACAACGTGGATGGATCTTGAGATTATAATGCTAAGTGAAATAAGTCAGACAGAAAAAGCAGAGAACCATATGATTTCACTGATATGTGGTATGTAAACCAAAAACAACAGAACAAGACAAACAAATGAGAAACAAAATCTCATAGACACAGACAATAGTTTAGTGGTTACCAGAGGGTAAGTGTGGAGGGGGATGGGAGATGAAGGTAAAAGGGACCAAATACATGGTGATGGAAGGAGAACTGACTGTGGGTGGTGAACACACAATGGGATTTATAGATGATGTAATACAGAATTGTACACCTGAAATCTATGTAACTTGACTAACAATTGTCACCCCAATAAACTTTAATTAGAAAGAAAACAGAAAAAAAACAGTACGTACAGAATGTAGTACTATGGGGTTTCAGGCATCCGCTAGGGGTCTTGGAATAGATCCTCTGTGGATAAGGGGAGACTATGTCTTTCTGTCTTCATCTTTGTGTAATCTTCTGTTTAACTCATCCACAGTTTTCATTTTTAATGACTGTATTTTTCATATCTGGCCCTATTTAGTTTTTTCACAAATCTATGTGATATTTTTGTTACATGATAACTTTTCATGTATTTGATTCTATTCTATATGCCTTTAATAATTTTAAATGATTATATTCTTCAACGATAACCCTTATCTGAAGTTCTTGGAGGTGTAATTCCATGATGTTTTTCATTCTTGCTTATGCATTTCTTTTGTTGTTGTACAATTCTGAGTTGTGATTTTATAATTGGTGGGATTTATCTATGGGAATCCTATGTGGTTTGGTTTGAGTGTGTGAATTCAGAAAGAGTTTACATTTGTTTCTGTTAAATTCCTCTATGCCCCACCTTACTGTCTTATTTACTTAATTATAGGATTGGGGTTTCCCAAACTGAAGTGGTAGTATAGTTTAGAATTTCAGATCTTTACCAAGGCAGATTTGTGCTTACTAACTCTCAGGGTGGCATTTTCCCTTCTTTATTAGAGTCTAGGACAAAACAGAGAGATGTTTTATTATCTTTCATTGTCAATGGGTGTATTCTTTTTCAATCCACTCTTTCTCTGAGAGAAGCCCTTTGAAGGTTTAGGCTGATTCATGCAGGGATTTCAAGCCCACAACCTGGTTTCCTGTTTGAGTTAAAGCAAGAAAGCTGGTGAGGGTGGAAACTTATGAATGTGGAGCAATAGTGATAGGATATGAAGCCAGAGGAAATGAGAAGTAAAAACATGTAGGTCCTTGTGAGTCATGAGAAGATATTTCATTAATGCTCTAAATGAAATGAAAAATCACTGGAGAATTTTGATCAAAGATATGACATGCAAGAATTTGACCTGATTTATATTTTAAATGGATTTGTCTGATTGCAGTTGAAAATCAGACTGTATTTTCCATTCCAAGGAGAGAAATAGGGTGACAAAGTTGAATTCTATTGCAATGCTATGGGTAAGAAGTGATAATGGTATACACTTGGGGGGTTACAATGATGGTGGTGAGAAATGGCAAAATTCTGGATGTAGTTTGAAAGTGAAGGAAATAGGATTTGTTGATGGACTGAATATTGAGTCACTTTATTTGAGATGGACTTGGATGTTCTTAGGCCTGGAAAACTGGCCAAAAAATACATTGCTATTTACTGACATGAGAAAAACTACATAGAACAGGTTTGTGGAGGAAAATCAATAAATTGGTTTTGGACACTTAGACGTAGGCTTAAGATGTCTGTTAAACTATATAAATGGAGATGTTGACTAGCCACTGAATATATGAGTCTGGGAAAGTTCAGAGGAAATGTATGCATCATACCTATAATTTTGGGAATTGTCAGGTAACATATATGGTATAAAATTCCATTGGACTTTATAAGATCATCTATACATTTAAAAAAGGTTTGTTATAAGTCATCTAGAATTTCTAAGTATTTTGTAGCAGATGTGTTTTTAGATTATCTACCATATTAGGAGAAATAGAAGTACATTCTTTTTTAAAAAAAAATGTGGTAAAATACATATAACACAAAGTTTCCATCTCAACTATTTTTAAGTGTATAATTCAAGTGTTTAGTATACTCACATTGTTTTTCAACCACAACTTTTTATCTTGCAAAACTGAAACTCTGTGTGCATTAAATAAACTCCCTATTCCTCTCTCCTCCCAGCCCCTGGAAACCACCATTCCCCTTTCTGTTTATATGAGTTTGACTACTCTAAATATCTCACACAAATGAAATGATGCAGTATTTCTCTTTTTGTGACTGGCTTATTTTACTTAGCATAATGTCCTCAAGGTTCATCCATGTTGTAGCATGTGTTAGAATTTTCTTTTTTTTTAAAGACTGAATAATATTGCATTGTATGTATATGCCACATTTTGTTTATTCATTTATATGCCAATTTACATTTGGGTTGCTTCCTTATCTTGGCTATTGTGAATAATGCTGTTATGACCATAGGTGCTTAAATATCTTTTGAGACCCTGCTTTTGATTCTTTTAGATATATACCTAGAAGTGGTATTGCTAGGAAATTCTATTTTTAATTTTTAAAATTGAGATTGTCCTGTTGACTAGCCCCATCCAATGCACACAGAGCATCCAAGTGGCTTTTAGGAGCATAATGAAAAGATAGTAGACATCTAAGGATTTTAGGCATTTGATGAACACCACCTATGTGAAAAAAGAACCAAAAAAACCACACAGATAAAAGGAACACAGAAGAAACAGAGGCAATGCAAAGAATAAAAGAAAAGTTCAAAAAATTAAATAATCATAATCATAATCATTATCTGAATACCCTCATATTGAAAGAGAAAATATTGTATCCAGGAAACAAATGGATGCTGTGAAAAAGAATATTTAAAGAATAAGTAGGAACACTGAAAGGAAAGAAAATATTATGACAGAAAATGTCAACTTCAGGAGTGCCAAAAGATTAGAGCAAAAAATCTTGCAGAAAATATAGCAAAAAGGCACAGTGGTACAAAATACAAAAATTAAGAAAATTAGAAGATCAATCCAGGAGATCTAATGTTGGACTATTAGGAATTCCAGAAGGAGAAAATAGAGAAAATGACACGGAGGCAATTATCAAAGAAATAGTAATAACAATATTTCTGAAATTAAGAACACTAGCCTTTAGTTTGAAAAGATCCATGGTGTGTCCAGCACAATAAATGAAAAAGTCTCTATTCCTGTCTACCTCAAATCATATAATCGTAGCACCAGAGTAAAGAGATGATTTGAAGAGAAGAGGTGTGAGAAAAACAGATAACATAGTAAGTATGTGAGTCATAATGGCACTGAATTTCTCTGTTTTCTCCAGAAAACTGGAACATGGTGGACTTTAAAATTCTGAAGGAAAATAATTAACCCAGAATTCAAAACCAGCCAAACTATCCAACAAGTGCCAAGGTAGAATACAGATATTTTTAGAGATGCAAGAAGTAAAACTTAAATTTTCTTTTCCCTTTCTTAGAAAGTTTTGGGAAGATGTGCTTGAGCAGAATGAGCAGTAAACTCAGGAGACAGGTAATGCTACACAGGAAAATGAGGGAGAGTCCAGATTGTTTTCTTTCCTGTGCAGCACTAGATGGATAAAGGGCTCTGGGAAAGGGCCCTCCTCTTCTTGCCTGGAACACAGTTGAATTGCTGGAGGTGCAGCATCTATTTGCGACACGAATGTGACAGGCATGAGAAAGAATGCCATGTGCTAAGAAGGCTGAGCCGAAAGGTCTCTGATGGGTCCTTGATTGTGCATGGTGGGTGTTGTGTCAGCCCTGCCTTGCCTTTTTGGGCTTCTCTACCTGAGATAAATAAACTCATTATTTGTTTAGAAAATTGAGATTCATGTAGCTGACAAAGCTACATAAGCACAACGTTTGAAAAGTATTGTGGTAAATAGTGTTTAAAATAGTTCAAAGTGCTTACATTTTGGGGGAGGGAAGAGTGTGGTAGAAACTGTTGTGCTTTGGCATAGTTGATGCTATATAGTTAGCTCAATTTGACGTTTTGGATAATAACTGTGTTCGTTTTAAAAATCCAATAAAAAAGAAAAGTATTTCCTTTCATGAAACACATTCATAGCTTCCGATTTTACTTGAAATATAATCTAGACTCCTGTAACAGATTCTTCATGATACGTCTGGCTCTGGCCACCTTCCTGCCTTTCATCACTTTCCTCCTTGGAAATGTTATTCTTCCCGGTTGTGACACGGGTCAGGGTCTCACAAGGACCATGTGGAGCCTCACACAGTAGAAGGCCCCTTGGTCTCGATCATCCAGGTACTTGCACAATTCAGTGCTCGAGTTTAGGGTCAGGCCACATTCAGAGAAAACCTGGCAGGTGCCACTGGCAAAGTGGCCCCTGAATATCACCCTGTCATAGCCTTGGTTCCTTGCCCTCCAGAGAGCTGACACCCTTCACTGGGGTGGATGAGCAGGAGAGACAGAGACACCTGGCCCGCCCAGAACAGAGTGAAGCTGACAAGGTAGGTGCCATTGTTGAAGTCTGTCACCTTTCCTGAAGCGCCTGCCTTCAGGGCTGCGGAGGACATCCTGGCCCTCAGGAAGTCCCCGCCATATTCCTTCCTGTATCCCAAGTGGTCCCTCATCTCCACCAGGATGTCTAGCTGATCCCCTTTGCAGTATGTGTCTTGAGCGGTGAGGATGGTGACTGTGCTGTGTGCGGCACTGGTGGTGGTGTTCATGTCGGTGAAGGGTCTGGGTGGGATCAGCTGGTTTAGTTTTTCCATGATTCCCTTTATTCTCAGCTCGGTCTCTGCTGGTGAAAATGTTGGATCCAGTGGTGCTTCAGGATGTAAGAACATGAGGGTATGCTTATGATGCAGAAAGGTAGATAGATATCTCTTGTCCACACCCAAACTGAAATGGCAATGAATGTGACATGCTGTATGTATATGGCTGAGACTGTCTCTATTAAACTTTTTTTTTTAATTAAAGTTTATTGGGGTGACAATTGTTAGTAAAGTCACATAGATTTCAGGTGTACAATTCTGTATTATATCATCTATAAATCACACTGTGTTTTTAGGATTTTCTTTATATAGCATCATGTCATCTGCAAAGAGTGACAATTGAACTTCTTCATTCCCAATTTGGATGCCTTTTACTTCTTTCTCTTGCCTGATTGCTCTGGCAAGGACTTCCAACACTATGTTGAAAAGCAGAGGTGATAGGGGACATCCCTATCGTCTTCCTGAACGGAGAGCAAAGGGCTTCAGTTTTTCACTGTTAATTATGAGATTAGCTGAGGGTTTGTCATATATGGCCTTTATTATGTTAAGGTATTTTCCTTCTATACCTATTTTATCAAGTGTTTTAATCATAAATGGATGTTGTACCTTGTCAAATGCTTTCTCTGCATCAGTTGATATAATCATATGATTTTTGTCCTTTATCTTGTTTATGTGATGTATCACATTGATGGATTTGTGGATGTTGAACCATCCTTGTGCCCTGGGGATGAACCCCACTTGGTCGTGATGAATAATCTTTTTAATTCGTTGTTGCATTCGATTTGCTAGAATTTTGTTTAGGATTTTTGCATCTGTATTCATCAGAGATATCGGTCTGTAGTTTTCTTTTTTTGTGTTGTCCTTACCATGTTTTGGTATCAGAGTAATGTTGGCCTCGTAAAATGAGTGAGGTAGTATTGTCTCTTGTCAATTTTTTGGAAGAGTTTGAGCATGATTTATTAGATCCTCTTTGAAGGTTTGGTAGAATTCACTAGTGAAGCCATCTGGTCCCGGACTTTTGCTTTTGGGAAGGTTTTGGATGACTGATTCAATTTCGTTATTGGTGATCGGTCTGTTTCCAATTCTTCATGGTTCAGCCTTGAAAGGCTGTATGTTTCTAAGAACTTGCCCATTTCTTCTAGATTATTGAATTTGGTGGTATATAGTCCTTCTTAGTATTCTTGGATGATCCTTTGTATTTCTGCGGCATCCGTGATAGCTTCCCCTTTTTCATTTCTGATTTTGTTTATTAATGCCTTTTCTCTTTTTATCTTAGTGAGTCTAGCCAAAGGTTTGTCAATTTTGATAATCTTTTCCAAGAGCCAGCTCTATGTCACATTAATTTTTTCTGTTGTCTTTTTGTTCTTTATTTCATTTAGTTCTGCTCTAATTTTTGTTATTTTCTTTCTTCTGCTGACCTTGGGTTTCACTTGTTCTTCTTTTTCTAATTCTTTAAGGTGTAATGTGAATTTGTTTATTTGGGATTTTTCTTGTTTCTTGAGACAGGCATGTAATGATATAAATTTCCCTCTTAAAACTGCTTTCGCTGCATTCCAAATATTTTGGTAAGATGTATTTTAATTCTCATTTGTTTCTATGAATCTTTTGATCTCTCCTCTAATTTCTTCTTTGACCCAGTCGTTCTTTAAAAGTATGTTGTTTAATGTCCATGTATTAAGGTTTTTCCTGCTTTCTTTTTCCTGTTGATATCCAGTTGCAAAGCCTTGTGATCAGAGAATATGCTTGGTGTGATTTCAATCTTCTTAAATTTGCTGAGGCTAGTTTTATGTCCCAATATATGGTCTATCCTTGAGAATGTTCCATGTACACTAGAAAAGAATGTATAGTCTGATGTTTTAGGATGAAGTGCTCTATAAATGTCAGTTATGTCCATTTCATCTAATGTGTCATTTAGGGCTGCTATTTCATTATTTATTTTCTGTTTGCATGATCTATCCATAGCTGTCAATGATGTATTTAAGTCCCCTAGTATAATTGTGTTTTAGTCAATTTCTCCCTTTAGTTCTGTTACTAGTTGCTTGGTATATTTTGGTGCTCCCTGACTGGGGGCATAAATATTGATGACTGTTATGTCTTCTTGTTCTATAGTCCCCTTTACCATTATGAAATGTCCATCTTTGTCTCTTGTTATCTTTTTCACCTGAAATCTGTTTCATTATGGCTACACCTGATTTTCTCTGGATACCATTTGCTTGGAGTGTGAATTTCCACCCTTTCACTTTGAGTCTATGCTTGTCCTTGTAGCTGAGATGTGTCTCTTGGAGACAGCATATGGTTGGGTTTAGTTTTTTGATCCAATCTGCTACTCTGTGCCTTTTTATTGGTGAGTTCAGTCCATTTACATTTAGGGTGATTATTAATGTGAGGATTTCCTATCATTCTATCTTTAGTTTTCTGGTAAGACTGTGTCTCCATTGTTTCTTTGCCTTTTTGTTGTTGTCTATTATTTCTGTGTGGTGGTATTCCATGATTTTTCTCTCTGTGTCTTTTTTTATTGCGTTATATATTTCAGTCTGTTTTTTTTGTTTGTTTTGTTTTGTTTTTTGAGTGGTTACCATTAAGTTTATGTAAAAGAAAGTTTGTTATTTAGGGTATTCCATTTTATTCAGCATGCTTACTTTCTCCATTCCCATGTTTCAGTTCAGGCCTTTCCTCTCCCCCTTTTTATGTTTTGGTTGCCACAAATTGTCCCTTTTGATGGTGGTCGAATAGCCTCCTTTAGTATTTCTTGTAGTGCAGGTCGTGTATTAGAAAATTCCCTCAGCTTCTGTATGTCTGAAAAGGTCTTTATTCCTCCTTCATATCTAAAGGATATCTTTGCTGTATATATTATTCTTGGCTCATAATTTCTCTCTTTCAATAGTTTAAATATTTGATTCCACTCCCTATTGGCTTGTAGTTTCTGCTGAAAAATCTGACGATAATCTAATGGGCTTACTTTGTAGGTTACCGTCTTCTTTTCCCTGGTTGCCTTGAGGATTCTTTCTTTGTCGTTGATTTTAGACAGCTTCAATACAATGTGCCTTGGAAAAGCCCTGTTGGGATTGAGGTAATTAGGTGTTCTATTTGCTTCTTGTATTTAAGGATCCAGTTCTTTCCACAAGTTTGGGAAGTTCTCATCTACTATTTGTTTGAATATACTCTCTGTTCCGGACTCTCTTTCTTCTCCTCTGGTATGACCATTATTCTTATATTGCTCTTTCTGATTGAGTCAGAAAGTTGTTGTAGAGTTCTTTCACTCTTTTAAGTCTCAAGTCTCTTTCTTCTTCCATCCGTGTCATTTCCAGGTTTCTATCTTCGATGTCACTGTTTCTTTCCTCCACCTGGTCAACTCAACTACCTATGCTGGCTATTTCATTTTTCATTTCTTCTATTGAGTTCTTAATCTCCAGAAATTCTATTTGATTCTTTTTAAAAATTTCAATCTCTTTGGTAAAATGTTCATGTTGTTCTTTGGTTGTGTTTCTGAGTTCATTAAACTGACCGCTCTGTTTTCTTGCATCTCGTTGAGTTTTTTCAGAACTGCAATCTTGAATTCTGTGTCATTTAAGTCACATATTTCCATATCTTAAAGTTCATTTTCTGGAGACTTTTCATTTTCTTTCTGAGCTGTCTTGTTGCCTGGTTATTTATGGCAATTAATGATTTGTTATTTCTCTTCCTGGACATCTACAGGAGTGGGTTCTGCCACAGGTTGATAGGAAGCGGTCTTTCGTTTGTTTTCCAGTACGTGTTTGTAGAATGTTTTATTTTCTCTCCGACTGCAGCCCTTTTTTTTCTCTCACACTGTAGTGTTATGTTTTCTCTGCACTATTCCAGCTTCTCACACAATGGGGCGATTCCCTGGAAGGCTGGCTTCTCCCCTGTTAACAGTTCACCTTGGTCATAGGGCCCCGCCTCTGTGTGGGAATGTGGAGAGATTTTCAATTTCCAGAGGTCTTCCTGCACCAGATTCATAGCCCACGTCTTTCAGCAGTCTGTTTATTCCTGCAGGGATCTGCCCAGATCGATGGGGACAGGAGAGGGGTGGGTTGTGAGAGGTGGCCCAGAGCAATGGAGGCGACCACCACCACAGCCAGTTCTGCTTCCACAGCTCGCTCCCCTTTGCCAGAACTAGTTGGGCTGTGAATCTGTGTCTGCAGTCCAGTTCTCAGAACTGCAAATATTCTATTCTTTTGATCTGACACTGCTAATCTTCCACTTCTAGCACTGGGCAGGTGGGGGCGGGAGGGGGAGCTCTGGGAGGGTGGGGAGGGGGTGGCTAGTCTCAGTGCCTAAGGCTTCCGTTCTCTGTTCAGCAGTGAGGGCTTAAACCACTGTTTTCAGCCTCCTTCCCTCAGTCTTTGCTCCAAGGTCTCTGCCGTGAGCGTTGGGTTCAGCCGTGTTATATGCTGTCCCCTCAGCCCTGTGGGCCACAAATGGAGCCCTAGCAGTCCGAGTTCTTCCCTCTCCCACAGCTGCGGTAGTTCTGGGATGCAGCGAGCTTGGAGCACTGAGCTAGGTCTGCATCCTGGGCCCGCGCGGCTCCGTCTCCGCACTTCTCCCTTCCCTCCTCCCCTGTTCGCACATTTGTCCACCTTGAGGTGAATTCAGTAGTGAGCTTGTTCATCTTGCCTGTCTGCTGTGCAGGGATTCCTTTGTGGAGTTGTAGTTGTTCAATTTGTTGTAAATTCCAGGGGAGATTTCTAGAGGCTCACCTCACGCCACCATTTTGATGACATAACTCCCTAGTGACTTCTATCTCTATCTCTATCAGCTCTATCGTTATCATCTCTATGTATATCTCCTTCCCTTTTTATCACCTAAGAGGTTGTATATTATATAATGCAGCTTGCTTTTCTTCTTTAAGGATATATCCTGGAGACTACAGCGTCACCTTTTTATAGCTGCATTATATTTCCTTGAGAAAAGGTATCATAGTTTATTTCATTGATCCTCTATTGATGTACACTTTGTTTGTTTTCCAATCTTTTGCTATTACAAATAATGCTCCAATAAATAATTTTGTGCATAGTCATTGCATATTTTTGAGAATGTTGGGTCAAAAGGTAAATCTATGTGTCATTTTTGTAAATATTGTCAAATTTCCTCTCTACCATTTTCTTGTCCCAGCAGACAGTGTTAGAAAATGTGTTTTTCCACTCTTCATTAATATTGTATGTTTTATAAACTTTTGCCATCTTGACAGATGTGAAATAACCTCTCAGTGTTCACATATGTATTTCTTTTTCTGTCTGGCTTATTTCAATTAGCATTATAATCTCAAGTTCTATCCATGTTGTTGCAAAAGGTACTATTTCATCTTTTCTTATGGCAGAATAGTATTCCACTGTGTATATATACCACATCTTCTGGTAAGTATTATTACATTAAAATCAGAAACTCCTTGTCAAAAGATACCATTAAGAGAGTGAAAAAGTAAACCAAACACTGTAAAAAGACATTTGTAATAGTTAGAATAAAGGACTCTATATTTTCCTTTGTTCAGACTGATAACTTGAAACCAAGATAAAGTCAGACTAAATAAAAATTAAAACATTTTACATGTTCCCCACAAACCATAAGCCAAGTAAAATGATAAATAACTCATAGAGAAAAAAACAAAGAAACAAACAAACAAACACTTTCAACTTATATTCTAGACAATAAACTAATAGACCTATTATAGAAAGAGCTCTTAAAAATTAAAAGAAAACACCCAGATAGAAAAATTATATCTAGACATTAGTTTATTGTCTAGAATATAAGTTGCAAGTGGTTTTTTCCCCTGTATATGTCATTTATCATTTTACTTGGCTTATGGTTTTGGGGGGACATGTAAAATATTTTTTATTTAGTATGACTTCATCTTGATTTCAAGTTATCAATCTGGACAAAAAGAAAAGACAGAGTCCTTTATTCTACATATTACAAATGTGTTTTCAGTGTTTGGTTCATTTTTTCACTCTTTTAGTGCTATCGTTTGACAAGCAGTTTCTGATTTTAATGTATTCATGCTTATCAGTATTTTCCCTTATGCTTAGTGCCTTTGGAATTTAGTCTAAGAAAACATATTCCACCTTGAAGTCATGAAGATGTTTTCTTATATTATCTTCAATATTCCAAGAACTATTTATTATTGTGCTAATCAAACTATGGACTGAGAAGCTATGCTAGCTCTAAACTGTTTTTTCCTGGTCCATGATGAGATAAGTATAGAAACTGAGAGTACATTCAGAAATTTTTATGAGAATGTGGCATTGTCATGGCATGCAAGTGTATGACTAACAGGCTCATCTTGTTGATAGTTCTGGTGTTGTTGAACTCATGTGGTTGAGTGAGGTGTCACAAGCTGTGTACTACTCATGTGCAGTAGGACCAAGCACGGGTCCTTGAAAGTTTAGATATATATTTTTAAATGTCTCTTTACTACAGATAGTTTTAGGTGGAGTCTTTGAGAAGCTTTATTGCTTTACATTTCTCATTTAGGTCTATGCTCTCCCAGGACTCTGTGTGTGTGTGTGTGTGTGTGTGTGTGTGTGTGTGTGTGTAGTGCAATGTAGGGGTCCAATTTTATTTGTTTTCCATATGGGTATCCTGCTTTCCCAGAACTCTTTATTGAAAAGGCTGTACCTTCCCTCATTGCTCTGCAGTGGTAAAATTCTATTCTTTATATTCTGTTTCATTGGTCTTTAATTTAATTTTGAGCCTTGTGCCATATATATAACTTTAAAATAAGTCTTGATATCTGGAAAAATAAGTTCTGCAAACTTGTTTTTAAAAAGTGTCTTGAAAGAGGGAAATTAAAGAAGATACAAATAAATGGAAACATAAACCATGCTCATGGATAGGAAGAATTAATATAGTTTAAATGTCTATACTACCCAAAGCAATATATAGATTTAATGCAATCCCTATCAAAATACCACTGACATTTTTCACAGAACTAGAACAAATAATCCTAAAATATATATGGAACCATAAAAGACCACGAATAGCCACGGCAATCCTGAGAAATAAGAACAAAGCAAGAGGTATCATGCTACCTGATATCAAATTATACTACAAGGCTGTAGTGATCAAAACAGCATCGTATTGGCATAAAAGCAGACTCATAGATCAATGGAGAAGAATAGAGATCCCAGAAATAAATCCATGCCTATATTGTCATTTAATCTATGACAAAGGATGCAAGAATTTACATTGGGGTTCAGTTAAAATGGCTATCGTCAACAAGACAAATAGTAACAAGTGTTGGAGAGGCTGTGGAGAAAAAGGAACCCTCATATACTGTTGGTGGGAATGCAGATTGGTGCAGCCGCTATGGAAGGCAGTGTGGAGACTCCTCAAAAAATTAAGAATAGAATTACCATATGACCCAGCAATCTCTCTCATGGGTATCTACCCCAAAAATTTGAAAACATTTATCCATAAAGACATGTGTGCTCCAATGTTCATTGCAGCTTTATTTACGGTGGCCAAGACATGGAAACAACCAAAGTGGCCTTCGGTAGATGAATGGATAAAGAAGTTGTGGTATATATACACAATGGAATTGGTGGTAAGAAAAGATGAAATAGTACCATTTGTGACAACATGGATGGATCTTGAGATTATAATGCTAAGCGAAATAAGTCAGACAGAAAAAGTAGAGACCCATATGATTTCACTGATATGTGGTATATAAAACTGAAAACAACAAAAGAACAAGACAAACAAATGAAGAAACAAAAACTCATAGACACAGACAATAGTGTAGGGGTTACCAGAGGGTAAGGGGGATGGGTGCTCTAGAAGAGGGTAATGGGGTCTAATATATGGTGATGGAAAGAGAACTGACTCTGGGTGGTGAACACACAATGTGAGATATAGATAATGTATTACAGAATTGTACACCTGAAATCTATGTAACTTTACAAGCAATTGTCACCACAATAAACTTTAATTTAAAAAAAGAAGAATTTACGTTGGGGTAAACACAGTCCATTTAATAAATGGTACTGGGGAAATTGGACAGATACACGTAAAAAAATGAAACTGGACCACCTTCCTTCGCCATATACAAGAATAAACTCAAAATGGATTAAAAACTTAAATGTAGGACCCAAAGCCATAAAACTCCTAGAAGAAAACATAGGAAGTAAACTCTCAGACATTACTCTTAGTAATATTTTTACTGATATATCCCCTCGGGCAAGGCAAGCAAAAGAAAAAATAAACATATGGGATTACATCAAACTAAAAAGTTTTTTCACAGCAAAGGAAACCATAAACAAAGACATTCTACTGAATGGGAGAAGATAGTTGCCAATGATACACCTGTCAATGGTATAGTAATAGCTATATACAATGTCAGAGTGGTAGTAGATTGGGGGGCGGGGGTTATCACTTTGTGAGAGGTATAAATGTCTAATCATTATGTTGTTTTGTACACCTAAAACTAATAACAAAATAAAAAACAAAATAATAAGTATCTTGATTATTTTTGACCTTTTGAATTTCCTTAGAAATTTTTGAATCATATTGTCAAATTACACACACACAGACACACAGACACACACACGCACACACATATTCCACAATTTAAAGACTAAACAGACATATAGATTCGACACAATTCCAACCAAAATCTGAACAGTGTGTGTGTGAGTGTGTGTGAATGTATGTGATCTTGCACATTATTTGTTTTACTTATCCCTAACTATTGGGTTACCCAATGTTTTTGATAGTTCATTGAGTGGTTCTTTTAAGTTTTGTGCACATTTCTAAACATATTGCATGTTTTATATAGTAACAATTCTAAGAGATACTTTTACAATACGTCAAAAATACTAAATTTCTAGGATTAAATATAATGAAACATATGCACACTCTTTATGTAGAGCTACCATACAGTGTTAACTATGTTGTCTAACTATCTATTGCTATTATTAGTAAAACTATTGACTTTTGTATGTTGAGCTTGTGTTAGGTCACCTTCTAAATTTTCAGATTTAGTTTTTTCCTAAGAGAATGATCAAACAACCAGGTACTGTTACTTCTGTTCCTTTCTGACATGTATTGTCAGTACATTGTTGAATAGAAGTAGTGACAGACATTCATGTTTTCTTTCTGATGTTAGTAACAAATGTTTGTTATGTTTCATTCATTAAGTGATGTTTGCTGTAGTTTTCTGCTAGAATAACTTTCTCAAGTTATAAGAGTTTCTTTTATTCTAGTTACTAGTTTTTTTCCTCAACTTTCAAGGAATTTGTTTTCAATTCTACCAAGTTTTTGTTTTAAACTAGGTTTTGGTAAGCTATGGCTTGGAGGTCATTTGTGGTTCACCACATTTTTGGGGAGGTCCATGATCTAAGAATGATTTTTGCTTTTTTAATAAAAATGGGAGAAAATTAAAATAGAATAATATTTCTTGACATGTGAAACCATATGAAATTCAAATTTCAGTGTCCACAAATAAAGTTTTATTGGCACATAATCATACTCATTCATTTACATGTTGTCTATGGCTGATTTCACATACAATGGCAGAGTTGAGCAGTTGTGACAAAGACAAATGGCCTGCAAAACCTGAAACATTTACTATCTATCCCTTTACAGAAAAAGTTAGATGGCCAGTATTTTAGACCATCATGACAATCATGTTTATTTTCTTTTACCTTTACCTTGCCACAAATAACAGAAATCATGACCAGACTTGCTTAAGGAATACAAACATTTATTATCACTCATAGACAAGCATCAGACATATTATAATCATTCTTCATGTCTGATTCTCTTGGCTTTGTATCCTATATTGGTTGCGTTTTTCCTTTTTTCCCCCCTTCTTCCACCTCCCCGGCCCCCCGCCCCCCGCTCCAGTTCTAGCCGTTGCTCTCAGTCTAATTGTGTAGGACACAGCTCCCTGGCGCATGCTGGTCTTATGAGCCTTGAACTACCCACCGCTGAGGCAGTTGGTCGCCGGTTGTCTGTCGGCTGCCCACAGCAGCTCACGGCAGCTCTTGCCGGCTGCTGGCCACTCCTGCTGGCCACCGGCCGCTCCTGGTAGCCCATGGCAGCACACAGCATCCTGCAGCAGCTCATGCCAACCTCAGGCTGTTAACGTGGGCAGCCCAGCTCCAGGGAGAGCTGTTGTTCACAATCTTAGTTGTAGAAGGAGCAGCTCACTGGCCCATGTGGGAATCGAACTGGCCACCTTGGCATTAGGAGCACGGCGCTCCAACAACCTGAGCCACCGGGCCGACCTGGTTGTTTTTCTTCTTAAGTGTCCTCCCTGCCTAGACAGATTCTTTTAAATTTGATTTTCTTATTCCCTAAAGTAAACAAAACTTCTCTAACAATACAAGTTGAATTATTGGCAAAGATGGGTCCCTAGGGATTTTCTATATTTAGGCTTTAGCAAATGTAGTTGAAGAACAGGTCAATCTGATTTCCAATCACATGATCAGGTGGGTGGACAGTATTGGTGCCATATGCAATGGTCATGTCCCAGGCATCAATGACACCTACATTGAGAACACTGAAAATATCCTTCATGATAAGATATTGAATATAACCATGAAAGTCTCCAAACCTCTCTGTATCTATGTGCATCTCCCTGATGTTTTCCATCTTAAGGATCACTTTAGTGGTCGGGCTTCTCAGGAACAGTCGTTCAATAGCTTTTCAAATATTGATGACCCTGCGAATGAATATGTCAATGGGGAGGGGTCGGAAGTGCTGGCCAAGGGTGATGACAATAGCTGTGTTTTTGTCACCTGATATCCGGTCAATCTTCCGAGGTATATAATTCTCATCTATCACAGAGTAGAGCTGGAGAGTGATAAAAGGATGGCTATGTTTTTCCCACTGAATTTGTATATGTCTTTCTGTATCCAGAAGCAAATGTTTCTTGAAAACTCCAGTTCTGTGAAGATCAAAAAATTTTAGTGCTGATAAAAAAAATAAATAAATCTTTTAACTAGAAGGCAACAAAAAATATTTTTAAATGAACATCCTATCATTTAAAATATGAGGTGTGATAAAAAATAGTGAATGTTTAAATTAAAAAAATATATATATATATTATAGTAAAAGGCACATTGCCATTAATCTCCCTCAAAATACCCCCTGTCCCCACTTTGAACACACTTATCCCATTTCTTGCCACTTTCTGAAGCAGTTCTGGAAGTCCTCTTTCTTGAGTGTCTTTAGTTGTGCTGTTGTGTCTGCCTTGATGTCCTGAATCGATTCAAAATGTTTACCTTGCATGGTCATTTAACTTTGGGAAGAGCCAGAAGTCACATGGAGCCAGATCTGGTGAATAAAGTGGATGAGGACACACCATAATGCTTTTTTTTTTTTTTTAAAGATTTCATTGGGGAAGGGGAACAGGACTTTATTGGGGGAACCATGTGTACTTCCAGGACTTTTTTTCCAAGTCAAGTTGTTGTCCTTTTAGTCTTAGTTGTGGAAGGTGCAGCTGAGCTCCAGGTCCAGTTGCCATTGCTAGTTGCAGGGGGCGCAGTCCACCATCCCTTGCAGGACTCGAGGAATCGAACTGGCAACCTTGTGGTTGAGAGGACACGCTCCAACCAACTGAGCCATCTGGGAGCTCAGCGGCAGCTCAGCTCAAGGTGCCGTGTTCAATCTTAGTTGCAGGGGCGGAGCCCACCATCCCTTGCGGGACTCGAGGAATTGAACTGGCAACCTTGTGATTGAGAGCCCACTGGCCCATGTGGGAATCGAACTGGCAGCCTTCGGAGTTAGGAGCATGGAGCTCTAACTGCCTGAGCCACCGGGCTGGCCCTGTAATGTTTTTATTTGACAGAAACTGCCATATACCAGAAGCGATGTGTGACATGGAGCGTTGTCATGATGGAGGATGAAGTAAAGACACTCACGAAAGAGGACTTCCAGGACTGCTTCAGAAAGTGGCAAGAACAATGGGATAAGTGTGTTTGAAGTGCGGGGTGTATTTTGAGGGGGATTAATGGCAATGTGTCTTTTACTGTAATACATTTTTAAAATTTAAACATTCACCATATTTTTTGATCACACCTGTACCCACCTAGATTATTTCTGACTGAAGAATTTCTACACTCTAGCATAGATTACGTACCTATGCATATGTGTGAAATGTCAATCAAAATATAAAATTTTCATTGGAATTTATGAGGGACAACATTTCTTATGAAAGAGGGAATAAAATATATTTTAAATTAAAAGGCTCAAATCTAGAAAGCTAAATGAAGTTGAAAACAAAATAGCCAAAATGAGAGAACAGAGTACCTGAACAGACACTGTTCCCAAGAAGACATACAAACACTCAAAAGATATATGAAAAGATGCTCAACTTCATTAGCTATCAGGAAAATGCAAATCAAAACTACAATGAGATACGACCTCACACCTCTTAGAATGGCTATTATCAATAAGCCAAATAATAACAAGTGTTGGAGCGGTTGTGGAGAAAAAGGAATCCTCATACACTGCTGTTGGGAATGTAAATTGGTACAGCCACTATGGAAAAATGTGGAGTATGGAGGTTCCTCAAAAAATTAAGAATAGAATTATCATATGACCCAGGAATCCCTGCTCTGGGTATCTATCCCAAAAATCTGAAAACAATTATCCGTAAAGATATATGTACCCCTATGTTCATTGCAGCATTATTTATGGTGGCCAGGAAATGGAAGCAACAGAAGTGTGCTTCGATAGGTGATTGGATGTAGAAGATGTGGTACATATATACAATGGAATATTAGCCGTAAGAAAGATGAAGTACTGCCATTTGCAACCACATGGATGGATCCTGAGATTATCATGCTAAGCAAAATAAATCAGACAGAAAAAGTTGAGAACCATGATTTCTATCATATGTGGGATACAAAACTGAAAGCAACAAACAAACAAGACAAACAAACAAGCAAAAACACACACAACAGGTTAGTGGTTACCAGAGGGTAAGGGGAGGCAGGTAAAGGGAGTAGGAGAGGGTAAAAGGAGTCAAATATATGGTGATGGAAGAACTGATTCAGGGTGGAGAAAACAATACAATAGAGAGATGATGCGTTATAGAATTGTACACTTGAAACGTATATAATTTTGTTAACCAATGTCACCCCGATACATTTAGTAAAACAACAACCTGAATTTTTAAAAAATATATAAAATAATTACATACTTTTTAAAACCTTGGGTAAGTAGTAGATCCACTGACGCAGTGTAGAGTCTCCTAACAGGTAAATGAGCTTTCCTTTCAAACAGCCATTTATCTTTATTGTATTTAGCTGAATCTGGTTGCAAAATGTTGTAATCCACCTTCCATCTAAAGTATAACCACCAGGAACAGGAATCTTCATTCCAACTTGGCATTTCTCTTTTATCTTTTCACTCTCTGGTAATGGATAGTTGTGGTAAGTGATCATTGGCGTAAGTTAAACGTTCACCTTTCTTTCTTTGTTCTTCCCTTTATGGATCTCTTTCCCTCTTCCTCTCTTTCCTGATTCATTTTCTCCCTAGTACTATTCTTTGACCACCAGTTTTGTTTTACTTGTTCTTTTGAGAGAGTTTGAGTCATCTTGGCTCCTCCCTGTTTATTTTCTCCCAAATCTGGTCATCGGCTGAGTCTTGAAGTTCTCTCACTTCTTCGTCATCCCTAGTGATTCTGTGGTGAGTTAGGCTTTTGATTCAAATGTGAATATTAGTGGTGTGCCAGTTGGTGTACTTGCATCAAATCGCTTAATTTTGTTCCATTAATGAAGCAATAATCTTACTTTTCTATGAGTTTTTTTCATAGAAATATCTTAAGTTAAAAATAGCTTAAAATATGTCCACATTTTAAAAAACTTCAAACAATATAAAGTACCTAGCTTGGATGAAAATTTAAGTAGGAGTTTGCCAAAAGTGACATAAAACAGCTGACACAAACCAATATTCTGAGACTTCCCAATAAGTCCTATTAGAATTACAGGCTCTGTTGGCACATGGTCTGCCTTCCAAGTTATTTCAGGTAGCAAAGCTCCAAAAGTTTTGCTATGGCATAACAAAGATCATCAGGTTTCTTACCTGTCATATTTCCTTTTCACTCACTATGCCACTCCCCCACCACTGAGCCAATGCCTCATATTTTAGGTTTTGTTACATCAGCAATTCTGTACTAACATCACATTCTATATTAGATAGGAAGCAGATAATAATGACTTAAAATATAAATTTATTCCTCATACAACAGTCCTAGAGTGAGCAGGCCAGACTAATATGATATTGCATGTTGACAGGGACTCTTATTGTTCTGCCTTTTTTTCTTTCCTTTGTTTTTTCTTGGGGGGGGGTATAACCTTAACTTTATTTTTTTATATCTTTATTGAGGTATAATTGGTATGCAAAAATTGCACATATTAAATGTACATAGTTTGATGAGTTTGAACATATGCATACACCCATGATACCATTACCACAATCAAGGTGCTGTTCTTAACACATGACTTCAAGCTCATGTTCTAACATGGCTCTTTCATCTTTCACCATTATAGCTACAGTTCAGCCACTAGGAAGGGGAGAAATGGAAGTGTGACCTAGAAGTTTCCTGTATCACTTCCACTCACAATTCTGGCAAAAATCTAATGGCCACAACTAGCTGCAAGGGAGGCGGTGGTCTTTAGCTTGATGATCATGGGCCCAGCTAAAATTATGGTGTCCTATTACTAAAGAGGGAATGGGTAACGGATAGTGGGAGACTACCCATAGTCAGTCTGTGCTTCACTTGTAGTCTCTGATGAAACAAGTAAAGAGTTAACAGGAGCGAGCTTGTGAGTTAGCAGGAATGAGCTTAAAAATTAACTGCTTGGCTCTGAATGCCCTGGCTAGCACTGCACCTGCAAGTTGACAAGCACCTTACACCCATCATAGCTGGCAACAGAACAGTTCCCAGGAGAAGACAAATGTAATGGCAGCCCCACTGCAGGTTGACAAGCACCCTACATCCTGCATGGAAAAATATAAAAACCCAGCACTCCTCATCAGCACAGATGTCCCCCTGAGACTCTGCCCTGGCAAAACTCCTTTTGCCAGTATTTCTCTTACCCCTCTGTCTCAGCAGCTGTCTCCATCAGAATCTGCTCTGGCAAAACTCTTTTTGCCAGTTCCAAACAGAAGTCTCTCTCTGCCTGACTTAAATAGTTTTCTTGCTCTGCCACTTTGTAGAGTTTCATGAATGCTTTCACCTTCTGTGAATAACCAGGAGTTAATTCTATGCCAATACAGTCTCTGGTTGCCTATGTCCACAGAACAGTCATCAACATGATTGTATTATGTTTGTAACTTGCGGACAAAGTGACAAAGAGGTGCTGGTGGCAGAATTGGAAAATTCTGGAATAGCTATTACCTGGAATGGTTAAGTCCTGTTGATTTGGCTTGCCAAAAAAGAGAGTTTTAATAAACCTATGATTATGTTGGAACTTCACTGTGACATGGTTGGATTTCTATGAGTCTTGATAACTTTGCACCGTGGATGGTTGAATACCATAACGCTGGGAACTTAAAATCCGTGCTTATTAAATATTCCCATCCGATAACGTACTGGCATACTTTGGTGAGAAAATAGCCTTTGAGCTTATTATTGAAAGCCATATCTTTTATAATATTTATGTGTCAGGGTATTCATTTTGCCAAGTATCAAACTCAGTACTCTGTAGGACCATTCCAAATATATAGCACATTCTCTGATGATTAATCTTACATGTTTAGTTTATATAATTTTAGAATAGGCTTGAGGGTTTTTAACAGTATGCTGATAATAGTATTAAGATTCCATTATATTTATTGACTACTTTAGAGATTGCGATAGGCAGAATAATGGCCTCCCAAAAATATACATGTCTTAATCTCTGGGACCTGTGAACTTGTTATATTCTAAGGCAAAATGGATTTTCCAAATGTGATTAAGGATATGGACTTTGAAATGGGAGACTATCCTGGATTATGTAGGTGGGACCAATTTAAATCTCATTAGTCCTCAAAAATGGAAGAGGGAGGCAGAAGAACGGGTCAGAAAGATGTAATTGGAGGATTCACCCACTTTGCAGGTTTGGAGGTAGAGGAAGGGGACTGTGAGGAGTGTGGGCAGCCTCTAGAAGCAGGAAAAGGCAAGGAAACAGATTCTCCCTGAGAGCCTCCAGAAAGGAATGCAGCCCTGCTACACCTTGATTTCAGCCCAGTGAGACAGATGTTAGATTACTGAAGTACAGAACTGCATGATGATATATTTTTGTTTTAAACCACTTGATTTACATCTTTTCAATATCAAGTCATCCCATCCAGAAACAACAGCGTTTTTCTTCTGTTTATATAAATTTTATTTTACATCTCTTAGTAACAGTTTAAATTGTCTTTCTATAGATCATACACATTTTGTTAAATTGTGAATTAGCTTTTTAAAGCACAAAGTAGATTATTTCACTCTCTTTCTTAATTAGTTTTTGTAGCTTCCAAAAGCTTACTGAGTAAACACTAAAATCCTGAGCATGGTACTTGAGAATTTCTATGCTTTAGTTTCTTACTCTCTTTCTAGCCCCATCGTTTGCTACATTTCTCCAAATGCTCTCACTCCACTGGCTAATTTTGCTCATGACTAGAGTTATCAGACAAAAAATACAGGATACTAAATTAAATTTGAATTATTTCTAACAAGGAATAATTTTTTAGTGTAAGCACTGCCCATGTATTATTTTCCCTTTACCTCATGTAATATACATAAGCATTTAGAAATTTTTCAAATTTAACTGATATCCTGTATTATCATTTGCTAAACCTGGCAACCCTACTCACAATCTTTACAAGTTTTCACTTTCACCTCATTCTCAATCTACAGATATTCTTCAGGGTTAAGTCAAATATCAAGTTTAACATAGGCACTTTTGCCTTTTTACTTTCTATATAGAATTGATAAGTTAAATGTCTTTCAGATGGCAACCTTGCTGAATATTTATTTTTCTTCATTTACCCATAATGCCTCATATCTATTATAACCTCAATAAATATTTGCTGAATAAATGAATAAATATTAGGCAATAAATCATTAATTGAAGTAAATCTCAAAATGAATATAATTGGTAAACTCAGATAAGCTATATAGAAAGTTATTTTAAAGCTAAGTATAAACATTATTCTTTAACATAGCTTTATGTTTACCACTAAAACACATTTAATAAAATGGAAACTCCATATAAAATTGCTCTGTGCATCAACTAAAGATCAGAAAGTTATGTCAACAGAGAATTAGGATAACCCAACCAAAACATTTCTATTCTGAAGCTGTGGATACCCTCGACAGAATCACTGACTCTAGGAGATGCACTCCCAGGTTTAAATATGAATGTAAGATACTAATAATTTCCCCTTTTGTGTAAATTGAGATGAACTCTGTTATAAAAAAGAGTTTGAACTAATTTCCTTGAATTGATTTAAAATTCAAGGTGATTGACGCCATAGACACCTGCTAGGAACTGTGCTCCAGGAAAACCATGATCACTAGGGTTGATACTGATAAACTGCCCCCTGCATAAGACTGTCTCTTACAAGACCCATGCCAAGCACCACCTACCACAGCACAGAGCAAACTTACTGTTACATCGGGAGACATTAATGTGTTTAAGATGTTTTATCATTTCAACTCCCACACTGGACCTTCAAAAAATAAGACAACAAATTAGCCTGCTGTCCACACAACGCAGGTAATGGAAGTCACTGCTTGTGAATGAAGGATAATTTAAAATGTTCTACAACTGAAAACTATTATTGTTGTAGTAAATTTTGTGTATAGTGTTGGGCATTGTATATGAATTAGGATTTTGGAAAACTGTCAAGCTTTCAAAGAGCACGTGAAGTTCAGGGCAGTTGTGCTCATCTGCCACATGCAATCAGTGTGTCCTGGAAATTTAGATTCTAAGTACTTATCTAACCTGCAAGTTCTCTTCTCTCTGTGTGTCCACATCATTTATTCAAGTAAATCTGCTTTTAGATAACCGAGAAGTGCCCACAGGCTGAGTGACATGTCTCTTCAGGTTCAAATAGAGAAGAGATCAGCATATTTTCATCTTTACTGGGATTTAGGCATAAAGATGGTTAGTGGGTAGGAGTAGATCTGCACCATCAGAGATCAAAGAGAAAGAACAGAAACCAACTGTGCTTTTACTGATTATAGAAGGGAGCCAAGGACTATAGATCATGGATAATTACATTATTTTTCTATGTTTGTTATCCAAACTTTACTTTTTCTTAGCATAGTTTTTGAATTCTTAAGGGAAAAAGACTGGGGCTCACAGTACTTGACTTTGAATACTGCTAAGAAAGGAATTGCTGAGGACCTAGCATTCCACTCTGTCACCAAGCTTAGGGAAAGAGAATCTGCAGGGGAAAAAGTGGATAATAGCAGAATGGAAAGGGAAAAGGAAATGAGCTGAGCCCCTGAGACTTATAGAAAGTGAGCTAAAGAGCAAAAGAATCTGGAACTGATAGATTGTCTTAGTGGTTGGCCTAGTTTCTGGAATTTGTGATGGCACATAGTTACCCTTTGCCAATTCTCAAAGTGGCTCATGAAAAGACCCTATCATTCTAAGCAGTGAAGTGTTTTTCAACTTAGTGGAGAACTGGGAGACCAGGAATGAACACCTTTTTGTGAGCAAGGGGAGAAAAGCATGGCATTGGTATAGCCGTGATTGACAGGAGAAACATGCGTATATCCCAGTTATTGAAGACCTGTTCAACCAGGGTCTTCTAAGAATCACTAGATCACAACATGGGGATTATGAAGGACTCCTCCAGTCTTTGAAGTACACACTGAAGAATTATCTAATATAGAGATCAACTGGAGATGACCAGTAAAGGTTGGCTTTTGAAAAGATTTCTCAGGCTACCGTGTGTACAATGGATTAGAGAGGGTAGGATTGGCAGGAGGGAAGCTATGACAAATATTCTAGATGAGATGATGATCTGAACTCAGATAGCAGTACTAGGCATAGAGAAATGGATGAATGTACAAGGTATTTAAGAGGCAGAATTTACAGAATGTGATGTGGGGAATGAAGGAGCATGGATGTTATCATACACTTATCAAGGAATCCTTTTTTTATATACAATCTATTAACATATAGCAGAATACTTTTCCACTGAATGTGTTTTGTAAAACCTAGGTCTATAGTAATAGACACAACTGATTCTGAGAGTACTACTGTGTTTCCCCGAAAACAAGACTGGGTCTTATGTTAATTTTTGCTCCAGAAGACACATTAGGGCTTATGTTCAGGGGATGTCAGCCTGAAAAAAATCAAGCTAGGGCTTATTTTCCGGTTAGGTCTTATTTTCGGGGAAACATGGTAGTCATCATGGAGAAGTACAACATATATAACTAGAGTTACACCATAGGTCCTCTTTCATTGAACATTTTGGTGACAATGCCAACCTTGGCAGGGGGAGTCATGAACAGGGGCTCATGAAGACACCACATGTCTGAATCAGAGTTTGAGTAGAAGAGGGTCAGAGAGGGTCATTCTGAATACTAACGGAGAAGGGCAATGCAGCTCTGCCTGTGGGCACGTCTCAGGGTATCTAAAAGTATACTTACCTGTGAAAAAGGCTTTTTTCCTTGACAGTAAGATAAGAAATGCCTCGATTCCTGGTAGTCATGTAACTAAGGGCCTCACAGGGCATGTGTTGAGGTCTCACACAGTAGAAGGCTTCTTGGTCTCGAGTATCCAGGTATTCACACAGTTCAGCACTTGACTTTAAGGTGTGGCCACATTCCGTGAAGACATGGGTGGTGCCATTAACAAATTTACCTTTGAAAATAATCCTGTCATAGCCTTGGTTCCTTGCCCTCCAGAGAGCTGCCACCCCTTCACTGGGGTGGATGAGCTGGAGAGACAGAGACACCTGGCCCACCCAGAACAGAGTGAAGCTGACAAGGTAGGTGCCATTGTTGAAGTCTGTCACCTTTCCTGAAGCGCCTGCCTTCAGGGCTGTGGAGGACATCCTGGCCCTCAGGAAGTCCCCGCCATATTCCTTCCTGTATCCCAAGTGGTCCCTCATCTCCACCAGGATGTCTAGCTGATCCCCTTTGCAGTATGTGTCTTGAGGGGTGAGGATGGTGACTGTGCTGTGTGTGGCACTGGTGGTGGTGTTCATGTCGGTGAAGGGTCTGGGTGGGATCAGCTGGTTTAGTTTTTCCATGATTCCCTTTATTCTCAGCTCAGTTTCTGTTGGTGGCTTTAATGGACTCAGTGGTATTTTAACGTATGAGGACTTCGTGGAAGTGTTCCAGAGATGGAGGGAGGTGGGTATCTTTAGATCAGAACAAAACTGAAATGGCAAGGAATGTGACATTAGTACAAAATGTCCAAGTCATTTTTATTTATTTTGAATTTGAGTATTTATTTACATATTATCATCAATATATTTTAAATTCTCTGACAATTTTGAATAAAATGTAAACATTTATCTTTTAACCTCAATATTTTAGAGAATGCCTAAACAGTTGTAGATAAATATATTAAATACAAAATACAAGGTGGGACGATTAAGTTCATAAACTTGTTGTAACAATGTTTCTAATCTTTTTTGACATCAGAGAGATTACTCATTATGAATTTGTACCAACTAGACAAACACTTAACCAAGTTTACTATTTGGAAGTGCTGAAAAGGCTGCCTGAAAAAGCTTGACAAAAATGACCTGAGCTTTTCACCAACAATTCATGGCTCTTGCATCACGACTGAATGCATAGTTCACCCGGCACTGTCTGTGAGGGAGTTTTTAACTAGTAAACTAATAACTGTATTGGAACACCCTCCCTACTCACCTGGTCTGGCCCCCAATGAGTTTTTTCTTTATCTGAAGACAAAGGAAATATTGCAAGGAAGACATTTTTATGACATTCAGGACATCAAGTGTAATACAACGACAGCTCTGATGGCCATTCCAGGAAAAGAGTTCCAAAATTGTTTTGAAGGGTGGACTAGGCACTGGCATCAGTGCATATCTTCCCAACAGGAGTACCTCAAAGGTGACCATAGTGATATTCAGCAATGAGATATATAGCACTTTTTCTAGGATGAGTTCGCAAACTTAATTGTCCGACCTTCATATATAGCTCAGAGAATACTTATAAGTAATGAATTGATTTAATATATTTATTCTTCCTTTTCTTAAACATCTTATATCCCGTCATCACTAACTTCTGTTGGTATTACTTTTATATCTTATACCTGTGTCTAATAGTCTTTTCCTCCCAACTGTATTGTAGCTCAAGCCATCATCATTTATCTTCTGGATTATAGTAGTCATCTGAAGGGTGAACACAGCCTTCAGTCTTGCTTTCTCTCCAATTAATTTTCTCCACTGCAGCTAAATCAGTCCTTCTCAAACAAAACTATTCTTGGCTTCTCCCTGCTTAAACCCCTTCAATGGCTTCTCATTACTCTTGGGATAAAGTCCAACCTTAATATGGCTATATGCAGTGGCCTCTTTTTAACTGTCGTATCCCAGGCACTCCTTCTCTTGCACTCTATGTTTTAATAAGAACAACTGGTTTATTTTCATGAGCTGACCTTCCTTTCTCTAAGCTCTTCCTCTTTACTTTTTCATCTTCCTAGATTGCTGCCACCTTCACATTCCCCCCCAAACCACCTAAACTTCTGTTAATTTCTAACTTAAGAAAACATTAGAACCTTAGAGGTCCCTTCTTATCCTTTTAGCACTAAAATGTGTTTTATAAGTCCTCAAATTCAATGATTTCCAAATCTTGTTGATAGTCAGAAGTACCTAAAAACTCTTCTAAAAATATGGATTCTCAAGCTGCAGCCCAAATACACTGAGTCACAAATCACTAAAAGCCTTACCAGGAGTGTATGTTTTTCAAAGCCTCACAGGTAATCCTGTGATCAGATAAGTATGAGGACAATGGTTATAGATTGGTGGTTGTCAACCCCTCATACTTTAGAACACACATAAAGGTTAAACAAAAAATGGCTCCACTGTACCCCAGTATCAATCTGTAAAACCCTCATGGTTGGTACAAAGCAGTAGAGTAAACCAAAAGGGACAAAGCAATGAGATATTTAAAGATTAGGAGAACCCAAGTTGAATCTGAAAAATCGTATAAGATTAACAAACTTTTTACAAAGTCAACCCAGAAATATAGGGAGACATAAATAAATAAAATTCCAAATAAGAGTCTTTTAATATGTTTCTGGAAAATTAAAAAAAAAAAAACTGAATTTGCATGAAAGGGAATAGAAAACTGGGATAGAAAATAACTATTTAGTACACACTCATAGAAATAATAATATTAATCAGTAATAATGATGCAATCACGATGATGGTAACCTGTGACCATTTTTCCCACTTCCAGAAGTCCCAGGCTGAGATGTTTTCATTGGTGGGTATCGATATCCCTAGCTTATATAATGAGGAAAAGCTGTACAGTTAATTTTATGAGATAGAAACATGTTTTATACTAAAACCTGATAAGCGCAATACATGAAAAATATAAGCCTACCTCATTCATGAACATGGCTTTAAAATTTTCTTTATTTATCTATGTTGATATAGATACATAGATATGGTTATGTGTATGTGTATGTATGTTAGTCACAGTTAATTATGTATTAATGTGGAACTGAAAAGATGGCCCCAGAAGGAAAAATCATTAAATATATCTTAGTGGTTTCACTACAAAAATCTCATGTTTTTTATTGTTATTAAATTTATCTGATTTGAAATGCAGTTGCCAAAAAAGCATTTGACGTATTTTAATGTTTATTTAGCATTAAAATTCAATAAATAGAAAACCTTAAACATTCTCCATTCAAGGTCAGGAAGAAGACAAAAAATGTTAGCCACACTAGAAGTCCTGAACAATAAATTAGAATAAACAAACAAACATATAAACAAAAACCAGAGTTATGAGAATTATAAAGGAAACAACAGGCTTTTCTTCATCTTTCTTCTCTTTTTTGTTTTATTTTTTACAGATGTGATTGTCTACAAAGAAAATCAGAATTAGCAAATTATTAGCCTTAAGAGAGTCAGCAAGGAGCTGGATACAAAATAAACTTGCAAAAATCAATGGCATTTATCTATAGCAGTAATAATTACCAGAAAACACAATAGAAGATAAGCTCTGACCTTTACGAAGTCACTTTGAAAACTCTTTTAAAGACATTTTAAAAGAGCTGAGTGAAAAGCTATAACACTTTGCAAAGTTGGAAAGCTTAATATTATAAAATTGTTCATTTTCTCTCAAATAATTTTAAAATTCGACGTATTTCTAATTAAATTCTCAAGAGGATTTTAATGGGTTTAGGAGAGAGAACCTGATTACTGATTCTAAAATTTTGTGGAATATAATAGTCTTGAATAGCTGGGAACTGTTTAAAACATAATACCATGCCTAGCATAAATTATAGTAATAAAACAGTACTGTACAATTACATTATCAAATAAACCAATCACATAGAATAGGTACTCTAGAAACATACCACTTTACATATGACAGTTTATTATATTATATGTTAGTGAAATCATCACAAATCAATACAATTAGGTAAATTGTATTGGTAAAATTGTGAAAGATTGAAAAAAAAAGATTCTATCTCATGCTCCATACAAAAAGTCCAAATGAATTAAAGCCCTAAATATGAATATTATAACTGAAAATGTGATATAAAGAAATTTATGGTTTCTTTATTACCTCAGATCAGGAATTATTTCTTAAATATGACCTCAAAAGTGGAAAGTATAAGAAGTGTTTATATAATCAATGACTCAAAATTAGAAGTTTTATTCAATAAAGGACACTATAAACAAAGTTAACAGATGATAGATTGAGCTAATACATATGCAACATCTAAAACTAATAAAGAATTCTTATGTGAAATATAAAAGTTACTAATGAAAATAAAAAAGAAAATATCAGTAAACCCCAAAATAGACAAAGAATACACATTAAAAACATTATAAAAATGTTTATCACATTATTAAGCACATTAGGGAAGAGATAGATGCAAGTTACTTAGGAGAGTGGATGAGTTAAACTTTGTATATTCATATAATGGTATACATGTAGCTCTCAGTGATCATGAACTAGATTCACAAATAGCAACATGATAAGATATCAAAAAATAATTTTGAAAAAACTAAGAAATCATTTGTGTAAATTAACTACACTAACAACAATACTATATACCTTTAGAGGTCACACATATGTCTAAATATATGTATTGAATAAAAACTGGAATACTATGAGGAAAAATAGTACGGTGACTATGGGAAAAAGGGAATGAGAGTATGGGTGGGTTAGAATGAAACATACTTATAAAGTAAAACAAAAAAGCTCTGTTTCATATATGGCCAAGTAACTTGTGACAGATTGATTCTTCTTCAGAAAACAATGATCAACTCTGAACATAATACCAAAACCAAGTGGTATCTGAAGGCAGTGGAGAGTGAACAAAAGCAGACACATGTTGGAAGCAAGATGCAACTTGAAAGAAGGAGCCAGCAAGAGGCAACTTTCCTGTTTTTGAAGTTCTAGTGTGAGGGCAGTCCACAGAGAAGCATGAAGTAGCTAAAATGCAACAGAAACCCACCACTTTAAAAAATGGTTTCAACAATCTGGGGGCTGAGTCGGCAGTGACACTGGAAAGAGGGTGAAATCCCGAAACAGATAGCCAGAGAAGGGCATGCACAAATTCTGAGTATGAACCCTGATGACATCTCTACTGACCCCTCAAGCACACCTGCGAGGTAGCCACAAAGTGTTTTCCAGCTAAAGCTGAAAGAACTCAACTGAGATTTGAGTGACTTCCAATTATAGGTGAGACCAAATTTATTGTTTGAGTTGAATCAAGTCAATTGCCTGCCACAACAAAAATATCAGCACATTTCTGAGGAGTAAAACAAAACCCAGTCTCCATAATTAACAGTCACAGTGTCCAGGATACAATTTAAAATTGTTCAGCATTGGGGGAACAGGAAATGTAATCCTACTCAAAAAAAGACAAGTAATGGAAGACAATCTGGAGATCACCTAGGTGGTAGAATAATCAAAGACTTTGAAACAGCGATTATAACTATGCTATATATGAGTTCGGACAATAAGTTCGTGAACTCATCCTAGAAAAAGTGCTACATATCTCATTGCTGAGTATCACTGTGGTCACTTTCGAAGTACTCCCCTTGGGAAGCTATGCACTGATGCCACCAGCTCTAGTCCATCCTTCAAAGCAATTTTGGAACTCTTTTTCTGGAATGGCAATCAGAGCTGTTGTCGTATTATCCTTGATGTCCTGAATGTCATCCAAATGTCTTCCTTTCAATATTTCCTTTATCTTCAGGCAAAGAAAGAAGTCATTGGGGGTCAGATCAGGTGAGTAGGGAGGGTGTCCCAGTACAATTACTTGTTTACTGGCTAAAAACTCCCTCACAAACAGTGCCATGTGAGCTGGTGCATTGTTGTGATGCAAGAGCCATGAATTGTTGGTGAAAAGTTCAGGTCATTTTTGTCAAGCTTTTTCAGGCAGACTTTTCAGTGCTTCCAAATAGTAAACTTGGTTAAGTGTTTGTCCAGTTGGTACAAATTCATAATGAGTAATCTCTCTGATACCAAAAAAGTTTAGCAACATCGTTGCAATATTTGCAGACTTAATTTTCAGACCTCATATACCATAATTATATACATATAACTACGTGAGTGATGTTGATAATCGGGGAGGCTACCCATGAGTGGGGGCAGGGGGTATATGGGAAATTCCTCTACCTTTCTCTTAAATTTTCTGTGAACCTAAAACTGCTATTAAAAATAAAGTCTTTAAGAACAAAACATCACAAATCAAATGAACAAATAAACAAACTCCATGTCCTTCATGTATACGGACAAAAACCAGAGAGACGATAAAAGTGGAAGAAATGACCTGATACATGATAGCAAAATGACAGTAAAATACTTAGGTTGTAAACTTAACATGAATGTTCAGGACTTATTTGAGGAAAATTCGAAAGAGATTTATTTGAAGGAAGCAAAATTGAAATTGAGCAAATGGAAAGGAGACCATTTTCTCAGATAGAAAAACTTAACAACATAAAGATGCTGTTTCTTCAAAGGTTAATTTACACACTTAATTAAATCACAATAAAAACCATCCTTTTTTTCTGGAGCTACACAAGTCAATTAGAGAATTCACTTGACAGAACAAAGAAGAAAACATAGTAAAAAATATATGAAGGATAAAAAAAGTAGAGGAGTAGGGTGTCGACAGGGTTAGTCCTACTAGATACTAAAACTTACTTGTAAAATCTGTATAATTAAAATAAGGTGGAGTGGTGAATGAATAAAAAGACAATGGAACAGAATGGAAAATCAGAAATAGACCTCATTATTATACAAATTTCATATGCTATAGAGACAGCAATCAAAACCATGGGGCATAAAATGGAATTGTTAGTCAGGGATTAGAATAACTGGACAGTGATATGGAAGATATGAAATGAGATCAATGCCTCATACCATGCAACAGGATAAATTCCAAGTGGATCAGATATTCAAATATAAAAACTGCAAGTAAAAAAATAAAACATGGGTGAATTCCTATATAACTTTTGATTGGGAAAACTTTTCTATGACGTAATATCCAGAAATAAGGGAAATTGGATTATTTTAAAAATCACTTTTGCATGAAAAAAAAAACCCATAGATATCTCCCCACCCCGACCCCCTACCCCCAAAATGAAATATTAGATTTACATGGTCAAGTAATACATGCTCCTGGATTTAGTGAGAAGAAAGTCATTAGTGGCCATTGGGTTCATTCTGGGGGCATACTGGAGGTAGAATCCTCTTTAGGATGGATTGAGGATGAATGGGAAGGAAGAAATGGAGATAGTCAGTGTCCACAATCCCTCTGACAAATTTGGTAGAGAAGGGAAGAGGAAAGAGCAGAGACTGAGTGGGAAAGGACTGACTGGGACTGACATGACACAGCTCATGCAGGGAGCTTCACGTCAAATTAGAGAAAACTCTTCCTACCTTTGTGGAGTTTTGACATATTATATAATTAATCCACACAACTACTAAAAAAGACATCAACATCAGCAGCATTTTTTGAACCATCATATTTGAGAACGTGCCCATATTGAGATGTGTGCCCTAGGAGAGATGACACAAGAGAAGGAATCACGTAAGAAGTGAATCTGTATTCTCTCAGTTTTATTTTTACCTGTAATTTGCCTCTAAGACTTTATTCCTCTTCTGTGAACCACTTCCTTCTTTTTTTCTCATAGCCAACAACCCATACCGCCAACACTTTCACATACCTGTTGGTTACTCATCTAAGTTTTAGCGAGGGTTAGTGCTTCTTCCCTCCATGAGATGGAAGTCGGATGTCCCTTACATGTTCTCTCACTGCCCTCTATCTTCTGTTACAGCACTTATCACAATTACAGTGAGAAGCAGAAAAATTAAAGCATCAACCTGTCTTTTGGGGCAAGACTTAGGATAGCTGATGGGTGTATAAGACTATGCTCATGTTACTTAACATAACCTGTAAAATGGTCTGGAAGAAAAATGGTCGTGTTAACTGGGTAGGGAGATGGAACTGGTGGCTTTTGTTTGGCTGAACACCATGTATGAAATTCAGAAGTAGACACTCCTTCAGGACTGAATTACTCTGGTTAATAAAGAAGATATCAGCCCACAAGCCGAGGTACTGCATGAAGAAAGGGAAAGAGGAGACGGAAGGACGTGGTAAAGGGGAGAGGGGTGAGGGAGAGAGAGAAGTTCCTTTCCATATCAGATTACATACATTTTAATAGCTTATTTTGGGTAGGTGACAGGCAAGACGTCGGCTGACGGTCGCCTTGAGAGGTGGGAGAGGAGTATCTTCGTGACAGGAGCTCCGCGGAGGCGGTTGGAGGGAGCCGAGTTGGGACAGCGCGTTTCAGGCAGCGGATCAGGCAGGGCCGGGCGTGGGCGACAAGGGAGCCCCCGGCGGCGGGACGTGACTCTGAGAGTGCGGGTGTGCGGGGAGCGCGAGGTGCCGGAGCCCGGTAAGGCCCGCAGCCTCCGGGAAGCCAGGAGGAACAGGAAGAAAGGAGATAAGGGCTTTGAAAGCCCAAGGCCATATAAATTATAAGTATTTCTTCATCTCCCTTTCCTCTTCTGGGTTTTGTTTTCATTAATTATATTTTGTGATTGCTTGAGACTGACTTGGTGGGCCTGGGAAACCTAGTGGGAAACTAGAACCCACTCACTATCACGGAAATAGTTTTTGTAGGTAGAAAATGCTTTGAATGACAGTATGATTCAACAGACTTAATGCCCCTTGCAGGTTAATAAACCGTTTTGTTAAAAGTAACAAAAATAAATAAATTTTTTAAAAAGCTTATTTTGGGGAGCAAGATGTAAACCCCTCCTCTCTGTCCCTTACCAATGCTCAGTGAGATCTGGATTGTGTGATATACTTGTGTGTGGTTGGAGTCATTTGATGGAATCCAGAGAGGTTCTATGTTTGAATCTGGTGGTACAGACCAAAAACAGGGACTGCACACGAAAAACAGAAGCTAGACAACAAAGGGTCAGCTTATAACTGGTTAACGTTTGGGGAGTCCGCGATGAAATTGTTTCAAACAAGATCCAGTACAAACCACAACACATGAAATCACTACCTTCGGACGGAACCCTGACTTCTCCCTGTTACTGAAACATGGTGTGGAGGAACCTATAGAGTTATTGAATTCTGTGTCCAGATTGTTTTGGGGCAAAATGAATGCAGGAGAAAGGACATGGTGGCAGCTCTAATCTGTGTCACACAGTTTGCTGCATAGTTTCTTTACTTTGTGATCGCTAAAAGACTGTCAATTACTAAAGAAGTGGAGCAATGTCTACCTCAGCGTTGTATGTCCCGTGCCTAGCACAGTGTCTGATGCATAGTTGAATGAATAATTTTAAAACCAAATCCTGATTTTCAGACCAACTTCAACTTCTATCCACTGAAATTTTGTATTTTCTCACAATATACGCATAGCATGTTTAACAGGGCAAATAATCAGATTCAGGCGGTTACTCTGACTCCCCCTACCACCACTGCAGAGATTGACCCAGGTCTTCTCACTTTTAAGTGAATTCTGTAGCATGTTAGTAACGATGCATGGTCTGATTCTTTTTTCTTACCTAGAAAGTATAGGGTATAGATAAGTTTCAGCAATCTTTAACAAGTATGGTTACAGTTGCATTTGCAAATCCCAGACTCTCAACCTCTTTCTTGTAGATCTTTAAGTTTATTCTGTTCATTTATTTATTTAAAAAATATTGAGTACTTACTGAAAAAGTCTAAGATACCATGAAATGTACTGGAGATAGAAAATCAATGAAATAAATAAACATTTATGAAGATTACATAGAAATACCAAGTTCTTGTTGGTCTCTGAATACACACTCTTCCATGCTCCTGAGCCTTTGCCTAAAACTCAAATCACTGCTTCCCTCACTGCACACTGATACCAGGCCCACCCATTTCCACAATGCTCTCTGATAAACTTGGAAAATTTCTATTCATTGTTTGAATTTGAGCTTGAGTACCAATTGATACCTCCTCAAAAGTTTTAGTTAGTAATTTATTCCTCTGTGCTCCTATTGCCCATTACATATACCTTTATTATTGAAAGGTAGCAGAACATGATACCTCAAAATATTCCTCTTTGGCAAAAACATTATCTTGACTAAGTATTTTGAGAAACTGCAGATACAGGAGAGCCTCTGAAAACAGTGTAGAGACTTATCTGCATGGCAGGGCAAACTTTGTTTACCATATATTTCCTTGTGTCATCTTCCTGTGAATTGACTCCTGCCCTCATGTGAAACTCCAGGTCCCTATCCTTTCCCTAGTTCAGCATGGTATGTAAGTCTCAATTCCCTGGCTGCATTTTGAGTCTCATATCTTTGCGGTGTTCCTGTATATATGTAGTTAAAATTATTTTTTTATTCCTCCTATTCATTTAAAAACATTTTTATTTTTTATTTTAATGTCTTTTTTATCACAGAAGGGTCTCAGTCAAGAACCTAGAAGAGTAGAGGAAAAATGCTCTTTTCTTCCATGCAGTTTGGCCACCGTGAACGGACTTGCTGAGACACCCTACTTGCTCTGGGTTTCCAAAAACCCATTTGCAGGGGTTTCTGGAAGACTGGCAGAAGATGGTGAAGGGTAAGAGTTCTTATCAAAGTCTGCTCTCCTAGATCTCTGTCTGTAGTGTCTAGTTGAGAGAGGAAGGTAAAAATCTAGTTGTCCCTTTCTTTCCAAATTCAGATTAAGAGGAGAAAAGCATTTGTAAGAATTTGTTCTTTGGATAATGACTGTTTAAAATTTGGTTTGGGGTACTCACTGGTCACTGATTCTTTCCCTCCCAGTGACAGCTATTATTTTTCTGTTTGTCTTAGTGTATGTTCTGAAAACTTGCCTTGGCTTTCTGCCTGCCCAGGAATTACAGGTTGTCAGTTCTGTGTGTGCATGCAGCTCAACTGTCCAGTTGGGGGCCCTGACAATAAGGCCAGATAGAAATGTGGCTTGCTTGCTATTTGCAGTTAATGTCCTAGCAACTGTTGTCAGGTCTTAGGGGAATAAGTCTTTCTTTCTTTTGGTTGTCTTTAGGAATGGCTCAGGATCTCGGGGTGACTGTATTTTTGCACCCTCTTTGGGGATGCCTCTTGCCATCAGCAGTTAAGTCACAAAGACTTCTTGGTTTTGGTTGAGTCACTTGAGGTACACCAAAGGTTTAAAGGAGAAAGTGTGTGTGGGGGGGGAAGGAGTTCAATACTGCCAGGATTATTTACTATTTGTCTTGTTTGAACTTAAGATAATGGAAAGGATTTTTTTAAAGGAGCTCTATGGTCAGGGTCAGAATTTGGCCAAATTGAAGGCTGATATTCATGATAGGAACATTTTTCAAAGGTCTCCTTTCCTAAGCTAAGACAAAAATATGTACTCATAGGAGAGGAAAACACACTGAAGACTTTGTGGAAGGTTTGGTTAAAATGTTCCAAAGACACATGGATTTAAATTTGGAACACAGGAATCTTTTAATTTCCATCCTAGTTGGAAATCTTCTTCCTGATATAAAGAAGCAGATTGAAGAAAATGTTTTTGGATGGGCAGGTCTCACCCTTGATATCATTCAGGCTAAAACCCAGTTCTTTGAGGAATTAAAGTAACTGTCCTTTTCTTACAAATCGAGACTTTACAAAACCAGAAACGTGGCTCTAAAAGCAATTCAAAGTCCACCTAACTTTACCAACCCCCAAACCTCCCCTATTTATCTCATAATGTTGTAAATATTATAAAGAATCAGGAAACAGAATTATCCTATACTTAAGTAAAAGAAAAATTTAAATAGTAATTACCCTAGACTTCTGATAATAGACAAATCTATCCCAGAGTCCCTAGGGGAAAACATTCTTTTCCTGTCCCTTGAAGATACCAAGTTTTTGAAATATAAGCACCCCAGGAGACAGCCAAAACACTGCCTCAACCTCCTAAGAATGAAGAAAAAAAGAAAAGAGAAAAGAGGCTTTTAAAAAAAAGAACTGCTATAAAAGCTCCCTCACCCAAAATTTTGTCCATAGCCTCCATAAGATTACTTGGGTTGTGAGCACACAATGTGATACATAGGTGAAGTATTATAGAATTGTACACTTGAAACCTATGTAATATTACCAATCATTGTCACTCCAACAAATCTAATTTAAAAAAATCTATAGTGAATGAATAAAAAAAAAGATTATTTGGGAAGGATGAATAACAATCTTAAAAGTCTTCTCCATATACATTAGTAAAAAAGCTTCAGCCGTCTAAGCAGGTAAATTTTACTTTGTCTGAAACACAATTTGGATGCATCTGTTATTTTTAAACTAGTGAATTTTGTATCATTGTGTTTGACTCATGACTAAAATTTGGGAATGAAAGCTATGAGGTCTTTGCATCTGTCTCTCTGTTTATATATCTATGGATGTAGGGTATGCACATGTGATTTTTTTTTTTTTAAAGATACACGCAGTTTTCTTATGTTCATTAAAGCATTATTTATTTATTTATGTTTATTAATTTATTTCTCCCCCCCTACTTCCGCCTCCCCCTCTACTCCGGTTTAAGCCATTGTTTCTCAGTCTAGTTGTGTACAACACAACTCCCTGGCCTATGCTGGTATTATGAGACTTGAGCTCCGCCCAGCTGAGGCAGTAGGTTGCCAGTCGGCAGTAGGCCGCTCATGCTGGCTGCAGGCCACTCACACAGGCTGCTGGCTGTTCATGGAGGCACACGGTAGCCCACCGTAGCCCTCAGCCGCCCACAGCAGCTCACTCCAACCTCTGGCTGCTCACGGCTGCCCAGCTCAGGGAGAGCTGTTGTTCATAATCTTAGCTGTAGAGGGCGCAGCTCACTGGCCCATGTGGGAATCGAACCGGTGACCTCAGCATTAGGAGCACGGTGCTCCAACCACCTGCACCACTGGGCGGGCCCACATGTGATATTTTTAAGACTCTGGATAATATTGCCAAAATTAACCTGTAAAAGAGTTCCATCTAAGTGGCTTAAAGAAAAATAAGCACTCATATAAAGTAAATGTTCCTAAAACTCAGAAATATAGAAATTAACCCGGATGGTTTTCAAGTTCATGTGACCTGACATAATCTGTGGTAAATAAGAGGTAGTTTAAATTTGTTGGTTTAATTAAAATGGGCAGTTCTTCACAGTTATCAGCATAAAATGTCATGCAGACATACAAGTTTATAAACAAACTTTTCAACAATAAAATGTCCACTTAAATACTTCCTCAAATCATTTTGGTCACTCACACCCTTAGAGTTTTGCTAAGTTAAATTAAATTATGGAAATTCATTGAATATCTAGATCATTTCTAAATAACAAAATACAGAAACAATAATTACTGAACATAAGTTTACCCATTTGGGCTTCCAATTACAGAGGAACTAAAGACATTTGGTTCTGTTAGTAATCATGGCTTGTGCATTGAAGCATTGAAAAGTTATACTATGGGGAATCATATACTTCTAGAAATTATGAAATATATTCAGAAATTTGCCATCCAATCCCAATAGAGAAGTACAATGAGATTAAAGCTGTTTTCATCCCTGCTAACAAAACATCCATTCTGCAGTTCATTGATCAACAAGTAATTTTGACTTTCAAGTCTTATTATTTAGGAAATACTTTTCATGAGGTTATAGCTCCCATAGATAGTAATTCCCCTGGTGCAGCTGGGCAAAGTGAATTGAAAACCTTCAAGAAAGGATTCATCATTCTAGATGCCATTGAGGACATTTGTGATTCATGGCAAGAGGTCAAAAGATCAACATTAACAAGAATTTGGAAGAAGTTGATTCCAACCTTCATGGATGACTTTGAGGGGTTCAGTGGAGGAAGGAACTGTAGATGTGATGGAAATAGCAAGAGAACTAGAATTAGAAGTGGCGCCTGAAGATGTGATTGAATGGCTACACTCTCATGATAAAACATGGATGAGGTTGCTTCTTATGGATGATTAAAGAGTGTGATTTCTTGAGATGGAACCTACTCCTGGGGAAGATGGTATAAACATTGTTGAAATGACAACAAAGGGTTTAGATTATAACATAAACTTAGTTGAAAAAGAAACAGCAGGTTTTGAGAGGACTGACTCCAATTTTGAAAGAAGTTCTGCTCTGGGTAAAATGCTATTAAATAGTATCGCATGCTACAGAGAAATCATTCATGAAAAGAAGAGTCAACCGATGCGGGAAACTTTATTCTGCATTTCCCGCAAATAAGCCCTAGCCAGACAATCAGTTCCAATGCGTCTTTTGGAGGAAAAATTAATATAAGACCTGGTCTTATTTTATTATAAGACCGGGAATAATATAATATAATATAATATAATATAATATAATATAATATAATATAATATAATATAATATAATATAATATAATATAATATAATATATTACTTAGTCTTATTTTACTATACGACCAGGTATAATATAATATAATACCCGGTCTTATATTAATTTTTACTCCAAAAGACGCATTAGAGCTCTTTGTCCGGCTAGGTCTTATTTTCGGGGAAACACGGTAGTTCTCTTACTTTAAGAAATTGCCATAGCCACCCCAACCTACAGTAACCATCACCCTGAGCGATCAGCAACCATCAACATTGAGGCAAGACCCTCCGTCAGCAAAAAGGTTATGACTAGCTGACGGCTCAGATGATGGTTATAATTTTTTGTGAGTTAAGTGTTTTTTAATTAAAATCTGCACGTTTTCTTTTTTATAGACATAATGCTATTGCACACTTAACAGATTAGTGTAAACGTAATGTATATGCACTGGTGTTGGTGCTGGACAGGACAAATAAGGGGCAAAGTGGGCCTCTGTTTGGTATCCCCTAGAGGTCAGTTCCTTGTGGCTGCTCCCCCCCTCCCCCATCCCCCTACCCCCATTCCCTCTCAACCTGGCAGATGCTCCGCCATGGCCCTCTCACCCCTCCAGAACAAGCAAGAGGGTCAAGTCCAGATGAAGTGGAGCTTGTTCATTCGCCCAGCCAGATCACGACTCTGGGAAGGTACTCAGGCCTGGAAGAGCTGAATCCTGGACTACAAAAGCACACTCCTTTGCATGAGGAAGAAAGGTCACCACCTAGCCCCACCCCCCACCCCCCCACCCCTCCACCCCTGTCCGGGTTTCCCAGAAGCCGGATCTTGGAGCGTGGTGAAGGCGACTTTCTCTGGTCCTGGTAATATTGAGAAGGGGCATGAGGACCATTTTTACAGCAAAAGAAACTAAGAGGTTGGATTCCAAGCCGGCTGCCTACGTGCTCCAAGGCACACACCAAGGCAGACGTTGTCAGTGGCACAGAGCAGTCTGTCCGGAAGCCTAGAGATTCCATTAGGACCATCCCTGTAGTTAAGCCCATGGCAAGTTAAACGCAGGTTGTGCTTTACAAGAGTTAAAAACCAACCTGCCCCTATTCTTCTGGCGTCTCACTGAAGTCAAAGATAAACTTACCGTTGCGCTTCTATCCTCCTTCCCCCCATACCGCTGAATTTTCCAGGGAAGCAGAAAACTCATAATCCTTAGCCCCGGGGCTGGCGGGGCTCGCTCTTCCACTAGCGATTAGAGACCACCACTCTGTCTATGGGGCGGCCTTTGTTATCTTACTCTCTGATAAATAAACCTTTCCTTTAAATTCCTCAGGGGCTCACATTTGAATTCTCTCCTCTGTGAAGCCAAGGGCACTCTTTCCTTTTGCTGCGACACTGGGACTTACCTGTCCCTTCCAGGGAAGACCGCCCCTCTCACTCCCCCGGGCGCTCCCTGCAGACTCCCGGACTCATCCGACCTGGTGCTTCGGCAGCGCCTCTCAACGCCCCGGGCCAGTTTCTGCCGCGCTGTGTGCGGAAGAGGAACGGAGAGGGCAGAGAGGCTGAGCCCCAGCACCTGGCCCTTACCTCGGATGGCGAGATCTCACACACGCCCGCGATCTTGGCGTAGAGCTCCGGGATGCTGGAGAAACTCTCGGCCGGTCGATGCCCAGCGCCGGCTGCGATGCAGACCTCCGCCTCCTTGGGTTGGCACCGCGGACTTTGCTCTGGGGCCGCACCCCGCAGGCGAAAGCCTGAGCTGGACCAAGGGCAGTGGCGCTTCTGCCTGGTGGCGCCGGGCGGGGAGGGCCCGGTTCTCCACCCGGACGAGCTGCATCTGGACCCGGAGCTGCCATCTTCCCTTCTCTGCATGAATTTGGAGAGAAGAAAAGTTGTACCCGTTCCCGCATCTCATCTCCGGGCTTCGAAATAATGTTTTGAAATACACAATATAAATATATAGAATTATAACAAGGATATCATGTTGACGCATAGTTGTCAACATTTTAAATGACCCATTTGTTACATGGTTGTATAGCAATTCTTTATTGACACACCAAATAAGATTTAGCAGGCAGGTCTAATATTTTACAATAATTTTAAAGTGATGTTAAGCTTGAGTGATAATTCCAGATTCTGTAAAAGTATTGTGATATGAAAATATCTGTGATTTCCGTTGGTGAGGTACTGAATGATTCACAGGTACTGAATGATTTGTTGTCTCTATTCATACGTGAAGAGCTTTAGAAGCTATTCATACGTGAAGAGCTTTAGACTTTATTTAGAAGCTAGTGAACATGAAGATGTAATTTTTCCCCATTCAAGTTTCCCCATTCAAGACTTCCCGAATTCTTTCACAGACCCATTTGGCCGGGGTGGGGGTGGGGTTGGGGGTTTAGGTGCGGGGTCCATGGACCCCAGGCCATGGATGACAGAGCTTCTGTGATGGGATGCCTGGCTTCTTGGGTGACCTCAAGAGGCAGAACCTTCCCGGACACTTACATGAGAGAGAAATAAACCCCTATGTTTTCTGAGTCACTGCATTTTCGGAGTTTTGTGTTTATTTGGTTTTGTCTTTTCCAGCAGTTCAGCCTGCCCACATCTACCATTAAGTACCTCTTCACTCTGTAGTCTTTTTTTTGTAATCATGATTGCTGCCTGATACAGGAATTTGTTTAACTTTATTGAGGTATAATTTATATACAATAAAAGAGCATGCATTTCAAGTGCATTTTTATGAGTATGTACTATCAAATGTACACACCTGCATAGTATCAATATATAGAATATTGCCATTACTCCAGAAAGTTTCCTTTTGCCATTTCCCAGTCAATTCTTCCCCCTACTGTGCTTTCTTATTTTCATGTATAGTGTTCTGGTATCTGCACACATCCAGAACCAAGATAATTAGAAGAGCCCATATGGGCAACTTTGACTTGTTTCCATTATTAATTTAAATATCTCACCAGATTTGATTAAATGTATGATGTTTGATGTATGATATTTGCTGTTTTTTATGTCTTCTGTTAGATTAAGGAAATTCTTTTCTAAAAACCAGTTTGCTGTTTATTTTTTTATTTTTATTTTATTAAATGTATTGGGGTGAAAACTGTTAGTAAAATTACATAGATTTCAGGTGTACAATTCTGTATTACATCATCTATAAATCCCATTGTGTGTTCATCACCCAGAGTCAGTTCTCCTTCCATCACCATATATTTGATCCCCCTTACCCTCATCTCCCACACCCCACCCCCCACCCCCCTTACCCTCTGGTACCACTAAACTATTGTGTGTGTCTATGAGTTTCTGTTTCTCATTTGTTTGTCGTGTTCTTTTGTTGTTTTTGGTTTATATACCACATATCAGTGAAATCACATGGTTCTCTGCTTTTTCAGTCTGACTTATTTCGCTCAACATTACACTCTCAAGATCCATCCATGTTGTCACAAATGTTCCTATATCATCTTTTCTTACCGCCAAATAGTATTCCATTGTGTATATATACCACAACTTCTTTATCCATTCATCTATAGAAGGACATTTTGGTTGTTTCCATGTCTTGGCCACCGTAAACAAAGCTGCAATGAACATTGGAGCACACGTGTCTTTATCTCTAAATGTTTTCAGATTTTTTGGGTAGATACCCAGGAGAGGGATTGCTGGGTCATATGGCAATTCTATTCGTAATTTTTTGAGGAACCTCCACACTGCCTTCCATAACGGCTGCACCAGTCTGCATTCCCACCAACAGTGTATGAGGGTTCCTTTTTCTCCACAGCCTCTCCAACACTTGTTACTATTTGTCTTGTTGATGATAGCCATTCTGACTGGGGTGAGGTGATATCTCATTGTGGTTTTGATTTGCATTTCTCTGATGATTAGTGATGTTGAGCATTTTTTCATATGTCTATTTGCCATTTGTATGTCCTCTTTGGAGAAATGTCTCTTCAAGTCCTCTGCCCATTTTTCAATTGGGTTGTTTGTTTTTTTGTTGTTGAGTTGCATGAGTTCCTTGTATATTCTGGATATTAGGCCCTTATCGGAGGCACTGTTTGCAAAAATCTTCTCCCATTCAGTTGGTGGCCTCTTTATTTTGTCAATGGTTTCTTTTGCTGTGCAGAAGCTTTTAAGTTTCATATAGTCCCATTCGTTTATTTTAGCTTTTACTTCCATTGCCTTTGGAGTCAAATTCATAAAATGCTCTTTGAACCCAAGGTCCATAAGTTTAGTACCTATGTTTTCTTCTATGCAGTTTATTGTGTCAGGTCTTATGCTTAAGTCTTTGATCCATTTTGAATTAATTTTGGTACATGGTGACAAATAGCAGTCCAGTTTCATTCTTTTGCACGTGGCTATCCAATTCTCCCAGCACCATTTATTGAAGAGGCTGTCTTTGCTCCATTGTATGTTTTTAGCTTCTTTGTCAAAAATTATCTGTCCATATTTATGTGGTTTTATTTCTGGGTTCTCAATTCTATTCCATTGGTCTATGTGTCTGTTTTTCTGCCAATACCATGCTGTTTTGATTATTGTAGCCCTGTAGTACAAGCCAAAGTCAGGAAGTGTGATACCTCCATTATTGTTCTTTTTTCTTAAGATTGCTTTGGCTATTCGGGGTCTTTTGTGGTCCAAACAAATATGAAGATTTGTTGTTCTATTTCTTTAAAATATGGCATTGGGATTTTGATGGGGATTGCATTGAATCTGTATATTGCTTTGGGTAATATGGCCATTTTAACTATGTTGATTCTTCCAATCCATGAGCACGGAATGTCTTTCCATTTCTTTGTGTCTTCTTCAATTTCTTTCAAAAATGTCTTACAGTTTTCAGCATATAGGTCTTTCACATCCTTGGTTAAGTTTATTCCTAGGTATTTTATTCTTTTTGCTGCAATTGCAAAAAGAATTTTGTTTTCTTTTTCTGAGACTTCATTGTTAGTATATAGGAATGCAACGAACTTTTGTATGTTCATTGTGTAGCCGGCAATTTTACTGTACTCGTTGATTGTTTCTAATAGCTTTTTGGTGGAGTCTTTAGGGTTTTCAATATATAACATCATGTCATCTGCAAAGAGTAACAATTTAACTTTTTGTTCCCAATTTGGATGCCTTTTATTTCTTTCTCTTGCCTGATTGATCTGGCGAGAACTTCCAAAACTATGTTGAAAAGCAGAGGTGATAGGGGACAGCCCTGTCGTGTTCCTGAACATAGAGCAAAGGGCTTCAGTTTTTCACCGTTAATTATGAGATTAGCTGAGGATTTGTCATTGATAGCCTTTATTATGTTAAGGTATTTTCCTTCTCTACCTATTTTATTAAGTGTTTTAATCATAAATGGATGCTGTATCTTGTCAAATGCTTTTTCTGCATCAATTGATATAATCATATGATTTTTGTCCTTTATTTTGTTTATGTGATGTATCACATTGATGGATTTGCAGATGTTGAACCCTCCTTCTACCCCTGGGATGAACCCCACTTGGTCATGATGAATAATCTTTTTAATGCATTGTTGTATTCGATTTGCTAGAATTTTGTTTAGGATTTTTGCTTCTGTATTCATCAGAGATATTGGTCTGTAGTTCTCTTTTTTTGTGTTGTCCTTACCAGGTTTTGGTATCAGGGTAATGTTGGCCTCATAAAATGAGTTGGGGCGTACTGTCTCTTTTTCAATGTTTTGGAAGAGTTTGAGCAGGATTGGCATTAGATCCTCTTTGAAGGTTTGGTAGAATTCACTAGTGAAGCCATCTGGTCCTGGACTTTTGTTTTTGGGAATGTTTTGGATGACTGATTCAATTTCGTTACTGATGATCGGTCTGTTTCGATTTTCCAGTTCTTCATGGTTCAGCCTAGGAAGGCTATATGTTTCTAAGAACTTGTCCATTTCTTCTAGCTTACTGAATTTGGTGACATATAGTCCTTCATAGTATTCTTGGATGATCCTTTGTATTTCTGTGGTGTCCGTGATAACTTCCCCTTTTTTATTTCTGATTTTGTTTATTAGTGTCTTCTCTCTTTTTATCTTAGTGAGTCTAGCCAAGGGTTTGTCAATTTTGTTAATCTTTTCAAAGAACCAGCTCTTTGTCACATTAATTTTTTCTATTGTTTTTTTGTTCTCTCTTTCATTTAGTTCTGCTCTGATTTTTGTTATTTCCTTTCTTCTGCTGACTTGGGTTTTACTTGTTCTTCTTTTTCTAGTTCTTTAAGGTGTAACATGAGGTTATTCATTTGGGAGTTTTCTTGTTTCTTGAGATAGGCCTGTAATGAGATAAATTTCCCTCTTAAAACTGCTTTCGCTGCATCCCAAAAATTTTGGTAGGATGTATTTTCATTGTCATTTGTTTCTATATATGTTTTGATGTCTCCACTAATTTCTTCTTTGACCCGGTCGTACTTTGAAAGTATGTTGTTTAATCTCCATGTATTTGTGATATTTCCTGCTTTCTTTTTGCGGTTGATATCCAATTTCAAATCCTTGTGATCAGAGAATATGCTTGGCATGATTTCAGTCTTCTTAAATATGCTGAGGTTAGTTTTATGTCCCCTTATATGGTCTATCCTTGAGAATGTTCTATGTACACTAGAAAAAAATGTATAGCTTGATGCTTTAGGATTAAATGCTCTATAAATGTCAATTATGTCCATTTCATCTAATGTGTCATTTAGGGCTGCTATTTCGTTATTTATTTTCTGTTTGGATGATCTATCCATAGCTGTCAATGATGTATTTAGGTCCCCTAGTATAATTGTGTTTTGGTCAATTTCTCCCTTTAGTTCTGTTAGTAGTTGCTTGGTGTATTTCGGTGCTCCCTGGTTGGGGGCATAAATATTGATGACTGTTATGTCTTCTTGTTGAACAGTCCCTTTTACCATTACGAAATGTCCATCTTTGTCTCTTGTTACCTTTTTCACCCTGAAGTCTGTTTCATCTGATATCAGTATAGCTGCACCTGATTTTCCCTGGATACCATTTGCTTGGAGTGTCAATTTCCAGCCTTTCACTTTGAGTCATGCTTGTCCTTGTAGCTGAGATGCGTGTCTTGGAGACAGCATAAGGTTGGGTTTAGTTTTTTTATCCAAACTGCTATTCTGTGTTTTTTATCCAAACTGCCTTTTCATTGGTGAGTTCAATCCATTTACATTTAGGGTGATTATTGACATGTGAGGATTTCCTATCATTCTATCTTTAGTTTTCTGGTAAGACTGTGTCTCCATGGTTTCTTTGCCTTATTGTTGTTGTCTATTATTTCTGTGTGGTGGTATTCTATGATGTTTCACTTTGTTTTCTTTTATTACAGTATATATTTCAGTTCTGGATTTTTTTTTGAGTGCTTATCTTTATGTAAAAGAATGTTTGATATTTAGAGTATTCCATTTTCTTCAGCATGCCTACTTTCTGCATTCCCATATTCCAGTTCAGGCCTTTACTCTCCCCCTTTTTATGTTTTGGTTGCCACAAATTGTCCCTGTTGATAGTGGTTGAATAGCCTCCTTTAGTATTTCTTGTAGTGCAGGTCGTGTATTAGAAAATTCCCTCAGCTTTTGTATGTCTGGAAACCTCTTTATTCCTCCTTCATATGTAAAGGATATATTTGCTGGGTATATTATTCTTGGCTCATAGTTTCTCTCGTTCAATTGTTTGAATATTTGGTTCCACTCCCTCCTGGCTTGTAGAGTTTCTGCTGAGAAATCTGATGATAGTCTAATTGGCTTTCCTTTCTAGGTACTGTCTTCTTTTCCCTGGATGCCTTGAGGAGTCTTTCTTTGTCGTTGATTTTTGACATCTTCAATACAATGTGTCTTGGAGATTGAGGTAATTAGGTGTTCTATTTGCTTTTTGGATTTGAGGATCCAGTTCTTTCCACAAGTTTTGGAAGTTCTCATTGACTGTTTGTTTGAATAAACTCTCTGTTCCCTTCTCTCTTTCTTCTCCTTCTGGTATGCCCATTATTCTTATGTTGTACTTTCTGATGGAATCAGAAATTTGTTGTAGAGTTCTTTCATTTCTTTTAAGTATCAAGTCTCTTTCTTCTTTCCTCCGTGCCATTTGCAGGTTTCTATCTTCGATGTCACTGATTCTTTCCTCTATCTGGACAACTCTACACCCTAAGCTGGCTATATCATTCTTAATTTCTTCTGTTGAGCTCTTAATCTCCAGAAATTCTATTTGGTTCTTTTTCAACATTTCAGTCTCTTTGGTAAGATGTTCATGTTGTTCTTTGATTGCGTTTCTAAGTTCATTAAACTGCCTTCCTGTGCTTTCTTGCATCTCGAGTTTTTTCAGAACTGCAATCTTGAATTCTTTGTCATTTAAGTCACATATTTCCATATCTTTAAGTTCATTTTCTAGAGACTTTTCACTTTCTTTCTGAGTTGTCTTCTTCCCTTGTTATTCATGTCAATTAATGGTTTATTATTTCTCTTCCTAGACATCCTCAGGATTGGGTTGTGCAACAGGTTGATAGGAGAGGTCTTTCTTTTGTTCTCCAGTACGTGTTTGTAGAGTGTTTTATTTTCTTTCTGACTGCAGCCTTTTTTTCTCTTCTTCTCCTTCTGGTATGAGGTTTTCTGTACATCATAACTGTAGTGTTATGTACATAACTGTAACATAACTGTACTGTTATGTTTTCTCTGCACTATTCCAGCTTCTCACACAATGGGGGGTTCCCTGGAAGGTGCGTTTCTTTTCTGTTAACAGTTTGCCTGGGTCATAGGGCACCACGTCCCTGGGGGCATGAGGAGACTTTTTGAAGTTCCAAAGTTCTTCCTGCACCAGATTCAGTACCCGTGTGTTTCAGCAGTTCTGTGTATTCCTGCAGGGATCTGCCTAGGTAGGTGGGGACAGGGGTGGGGTGCGTTGTGAGAGGTGGCCCAGAACAATGGCAGCAACAACCACCACAGCTGGTCCTGCTTCCACAGCTCCCTGCCCTTTGCTGGAACTAGTTGGACTTCAAGTCCATGTTTGCCGACCACAGTTCTTAGAACTGCAAATATTCTGTTCTTTTGATCTGACACTGCTGCTCTTCCTCTTCTAGCACTGGGCCGGTGGGCGCAGGGCGAGTTTTGGGAGGGTAAAAAGGGGGCGGCTATTCTCAGTGCCCACAGCTCCATTCTCTGCTCGGCAGTGAGGGCTTAAACCACCATTTTCAGCCTTCTTCCTTCAGTGTTTGCTCTGAGGTCTCTGCCGTGAGCGTTGAGTTCAGCCGTGTTATATGCTATCCCCTCAGCCCTGTGGGCCATAAACAGAGCCCTAGCAGTCCGAGTTCTTCCCTCTCCTACAGCTGCGGTAGTTCTGGAATGCAGCAATTTCGGAGCACTGAGCTAAGTCTGTGTCCTGAGCTTGCGCAGTTCCGTCTCCGCACTTCTCCCTTCCCTCTTCTCCTGCTTACGCTATTTGCCCACCTATAGATGAATTCAGTAGTGAGCATCTTTATCTTGCCTGTCTGCTATGCAGGGAGTCCTTTGTGGAGTTTTAGTTTTTCAATTTTTCGTAAATTCCAGGTGAGATTTCCAGAGGCTACCTTGTGCCGCCATTTTGATGACGTCTTTTCTCAAATGTTTATTCTTCTATTACTATTCTTTTTTATCTTAAAATTAGAATTCAGTCTTTTAAAAAAATCCTTATGAAAATATTTAAGATGCATGGGGCGTTTACGGAAAATATGATTATCTAATATTTTCTGTTTCCCCTTGTATACTTCACTTCAACATTCTTTGATATTTTCAGATTCTTTTAGCTAACTTAGGAGAAAAGAAACATGTTTATCAAAATATGCTTATTTTCTAATCATAAAAAAGCATTGATTTATTAAAAATAAGAGAATGCCAAAACTAAGTATAAATAAAAATTAGTTACAGTCACACCACCCATTGATAAATATTGTTAACATTTTGGTGACTTTCTCTCATTCGTTGTGTACTACTTCATATGATTGCGACCAAATTGAATATTTACCAATCAATTTTGACTTTTTAATTTCGTGTATTTATTTATTTATTTATTTATTTATTTATTTATTTATTTTCATTAGTTCCCTTTTTCAGTCTGACTTATTTTACTTAGCATTGTATCTTCTCAGTCCATCCATATTGTTGCAAATGGTAAGATTTCATTCTTTTTTTATGTCAGGGTAATACTCCATCATATAAATGTATCACAAATTCTTTATCCAATTGTGTATTGATGGGCATTTCTGTTGTTTCCATATCTTGAGTATTGTGAATAGCACTGCAATAAACATAGGGGTGCATACAGCTTTTTTGAATGAGTGTTTTGGATTTTTTTGGATAAATACCCAGGAGTGCAATTGCTGGGTCAGAAGGGAGTTGTATTTTTAATTTTAAGGAGCCTCCATATTTTTGTCCATAACAGTTGTACCAATTTGCAGTCCCACCAAGAGTGCACAAGTGTTCCCTTTTCTACACACGCTCTCCGACATTTGTTGTTTGTTGATTTATTGATAGCCATTTTGACTGGAGTGAAGTGGTATCTCATTGTGGTTTTTATTTGCATTTCTCTGATGATTGGTTATGTCGAGCATCTTTTCATATGTCTATTGGCCATCTGTATATCCACTTTGGAGAAATGTCTGTTCAAGTCCTCTGCACATTTTTAAAATGGATTTTGCTTGTTTGTTTGTTTTGGTGTTGAGTTGTATGAGTTGTTTTTTGTTTTTGTTTTTTTTTAAATAAATTTTGGATATTAACTCCTTATCAGATATATCAGTGGCAAATATCTTTTCCCATTCAGTAGGATTTTTTTGTTTTGTTGATGGTTTCCTTTGCTGTGAAAAAACTTTTTAGTTTGAGGTAGTCTCATTTGTTTACTTTTTCTCTTATTTTCCTTGCCTGAGGAGATATATCAGTAAAAATATTACTAAAGGTAATGTCTGTGAGTTTACTTCCTACATTTTCTTTTAGGAGTTTTATGGTTTTGGGTCTTATATTAAAGTCTTTAATCCATTTTGAGTCTATTCTTGTATATAGCATTAGACTGTGGTCCAGTTTCATTTTTTTGCATGTATCTCTCCAGATTTCCCAGCACAATTTATTGAATAGACTATCTTTATCTCAGTGTAAATTCTTGCTTCCTTTGTGATAGATTAAATGATTATATAGGCACAGATTCCTGGGTTCTCTCTTCTGTTCCATTGATCTAAGTGTCTGTTTTTATACCAATACCATGCTGTTTTGATTACTATGGCTTTGTACTATAATTTGATATCAGGTAGTGATACCTCCAGCTTTGTTCTTTCTCATGATTTTCATGGCTATTCAGGGTTTTTTTGTGTTGCCAAATACGTTTTAGGATTATTTGTTCTAGTTCTGTGAAAAATGCCATTGGTGTTTTGATAGGGATTGCCTTGAATTTATAGATTGCTTTGTGTAGTATGGGCATTTTAACTATATTAATTCTTCCTTTCCATGAGCATGATAGGTGCTTCGATCTATTTGTATCTTTTTAAATTTCTCTTTGATGTGTTATAATTTTCTGAGTACAGGTCTTTTACTTTCTTGGTTAAATTTATTTCTAAGTATTTTATTTATTTTTTGATAGAATTATATTTGAGACTGTTTTCTTAATTTCTCCTTCTGAGATTTTATTATTGGTGTATACAAATGCAACTGATTTCTGAATATTAATTTTGTATCCTGCTACTTTATTGAATTCATTTATCAGGTCTAATAGTTTTTGGTGAAATCTTTTGGATTCTCTATGTATAGTATTATGTCATCTGCAAATAATGACACTTTTACTTCTTCCTTTCCCATTTGGATGCCTTTTCTTTCTTTTTCTTGTCTGATTTTTGTGGCTAGGACTTCCAGAACTATGTTGAATAAAAGTGGTGAAAATGGGCAACTTTGTTCTTCATTGTAAGGGGAACGGTTTTAGCTTTTCCCCATAGAGTATGATATTAGCTGTGGGTTTGTCATTATTATGCTGAGATATATTCTCTCTATTCCCACTTTGCTCAGAGTTTTTATCATAAAGAGATGCTAGATATGTCAAATGTTTTTTCTGCATCTATTGATATGACCATATGATTTTTATTTTTCATTTTGTTAATGTGGTGTATCACATTAATTGATTTGCAAATATTGAACCAACCTTGCATACCTGGAATGGTTTTCATGCAGCAGCCTAACCGTCTGTCCCCTTGTGCCTGCCCCTAAAGAAAGAAGAGTCTGTGAGACTGATCCTTTCAGGGACTTTTCTTCACTTTTGTGCTTACACCTTATGTCTCCCTGTTTGACCCCAAAGGATGGCTGGTCAGTCAATGACGGGTAAGATTCCCCATGGGGTGAACAACCTAAGCCAGATGCATCTGCGTGGGGACAAGAGGAGAACCCACGGGGTTGATAGAGGTGGTCATAGACCCCACCTTCCTCCGTCTAAGGAGAGCTTCTGCCTCTGTGGCTGTATTCCGTCCCACAACTTGCTTGGGAAATGATTCAATGATGTGATAACATCAGTTCTCCTTCTATTCTTATCAATAAGTTTCAGCTTAAAGATTTTGTCCCTGGGGAGGCACATACCACAATCATTAAGATATCATGGGACTTTTGATTTCGGCTGCTTGCAGGCAAGGGTGATTTATTTGAATCAGTTTTCTGGTATGATGTATGAGACTCACAGGCCGTGGAGAAAACAATGCTACTTCCTTGTGTGTACATCAATAAAAGCCACAAGGTGGCCCGATTCGGGGTTCTCAGTCCTTCGAGGTTGGGAGGCCCTTGGCCCCTATTGCACAAATTTCTTGATTTCTGTTTCTTTCTTAACCCTTTGCTGCCCCTTCTCATTCTCTCACTGCCCATGGTATGCTGGATGCGATATGGAATGAATCCCACTTGATCGTGGTGTATGATCTTTTTAATATATTTCTGAATATTTTTACTCATATTTTGTTGAGGATTTTTGAATCTATGTTCATTAGGGATATTGGTGTATAGTTTACTTTTTTTGTAATGTCTTTGTCTGGTTTTGGAATCAGGGCAATGATGGCCTTGTAAAATGAGCTTGGGATTCTTCTTTCCTCTTGAATTTTTTGGAATACTTTGGGGAAAAAAGTGTTAATTCTTTTTTCAATGTTTGGTAAAATTCACCTGTGAAGACATCTGGTGCAGGGATTTTGTTTGTTGGGAGCTTGTTGATAACTGATTCAATTTCATTAGTTGTAATTGGTCTGTTTAGATTTCCTGTTTCTTCTTGATTCAGCCTTGTAAGATTGCACGATTCTAGGAATTTATCCATTTCTTCCAGATTGTCCAAATTGTTGGCATACAGTTACTCATAGTATTTTCTTAAAATTGTTTATATTTCTGTAGTGTCTGTTGTCACTTCTTTCATTTCTGATTTTATTTATTTATCATTTTTCTCAATGAGTCTGGTTAAAAGTTTGTCAATTTTGTTTATCTTTTTAAAAAACCAGCTCTTATTTCATTAATCTTTTGCTTTTTTTTTTTGTCCCTATTTCATTCATTTTCAGTCTGATCTTTATTATTTCCTTCCTTGTATTCAGTTTGGGCTTTGTTTGCTGGGTTTTTTTCCAGGTCCCTTAGATGTAAAGTCAGATTGTTTATTTGAGATTTTTCTTGTTTCTTTAGATAGGCCTGTATTGCTATAAATTTCTTCCTTAGGACTGCTCTCACTGTGTCCCATAGGGTTAGGGTCATTGTGTTTTTATTTTCATTTGTCTGAAGTTATCTTTTGATTTATTCCTTGATCTCATTGTTGACCTATTTATTATTTAGTAGCACATTTTTTAGCATCCATGTGTTTATTTGTTTTTTAGTTTTTTCTTCTAATTGATTTCTAGTTTCATACCATTGTGATCGGAGAAGACACTTGATATGATTTCAAGCTTCTTACATTTATTGAGACTTGATTTGTGTCCTCACACATGGCCTATTTTGGGAATGTTCCTTGTGCACTCGAAAAGAATGTATATTCTGCTGCTTTGGGGTGAAATGCTCTAAAAATATTAATGAAATCTGTGTGGTCTACTGTGTCATTTAAGGCCGTGGTTTTCGTGTTGATTTTCTGTCTGGAAGATCTGTCCAGTGGTGTCAGTGGGGTATTAAATCCCCTACTATGATTGTGTTCCTGTTGATCTCTGCCTTTATATCTGTTAATATTTGTTTCATATATTTAGGTGATCCTATGTTGGATGCATAGATGTTTACTAGGGTTATGTCCTTTTGTTGGATTAATTCCTTTATTATTAGGTAATGTCCTTCTTTGTCTCTCAATATCGTCTTCATTTTAAAGTCTATTTTGTCTGACATAAGTATTGTTACTCCAGATTTTTTCTCATTTCCATTTGCGTGAAATATCTTTTTCCATCTCTTTAATTTCAGTCTGTTGTAGTCACACAACAGCCTAGCCAACTGTCCCCCGTGTCTTTCTTTAAGGGAAGAAGAGTCTGTGAGACTGTGCCTTTCTGGGACTTTGTTCCATCCTTATGTTTACACCTTATGTCTCTCTGTCTGGTCCCCTAAAGATGGTTTGCAGCCAAAGACGGGTAAGATATCTCACGGGAGATACAACCTAAGCCAGGCGGAACCAAGTGGGGACCCCTAATGAGCTGCCTTAGAAAAATATGGGAAGGGGCCTTGCCTCCCCTTCCCCCCTGCCTGGGAAAAGCTGTTGCCAGCTCTGGCTTTTCCCTGGCACCTGTTTGTGAGAGAAGTTACAAAAACAATAAAGATCAGTTCTCTCCACTTAGCTCAACGGAACTGTTACAAAATAAGAGACTTGACCCTGAGAAGGTACATACCTTAATTAAGACATTGTGGGACCTTGTGCTTCAGCTGTTGACTGACAAAGGGTGATTGAGATAAATATTTTTCTGTTATGATGTGTGAGTTTCAGAGACCGTGTAAGAAACAATGTTGCTTTCTCTTGTTTTTGTATACCTATTCAATAAAAACCCCCAGTCGGCCTTATTCTGGGCTCCAGTCCTCTGAGACTGAGAGACCCCTGGCCTTCAGAGAGATTTAACTGCATTAAGTCTCTGTTTGTTTCTTTCTTAAAAACTTAACCCAAACCGCCAATTCTCGCACCCTCACTGCCCGTGTTGCGCTGGACGCGACAGTCTGTTTTTCTCTCAATCTAAGATGGGTCTCTTGTACATAGCATATGCATGGGTCTTATTTCCTTATCCATTCATCTATCCTGCATCTTTTATTTATTTATTTAATTTTATTAAATTTATTGGGGTGACAATTGTTAGTAAAATTACATAGATTTCAGGTGTACAATTCTGTATTACATCATCTATAAATCCCATTGTGTGTTCATCACCCAGAGTCAGTTCTCCTTCCATCACCATATATTCGATCCCCCTTACCATCATCTCCCACCCCCCACCCCCCACCGCCCTTACCCTCTGGCAACCACTAAACCATTGTCTGTGTCTATGAGTTTCTGTTTCTCATTTGTTTCTCTTCTTCTTTTGTTGTTTTTGGTTTATATACCACATATCAGTGAAATCACATGGTTCTCTGCTTTTTCTGTCTGACTTATTTCGCTCAGCATTATAATCTCAAGATCCATCCATGTTGTCACAAATGGTCCTATTTCATCTTTTCTTACTGCCGAATAGTATTCCATTGTGTATATATACCACAACTTCTTCATCCATTCATCTATCGAAGGACATTTTGGTTGTTTCCATGTCTTGGCCACCATAAACAAAGCTGCAATGAACATTGGAGCACATGTGTCTTTATCTCTAAATGTTTTCAGATTTTTGGGTAGATACCCAGGAGAGGGATTGCTGGGTCATATGGCAATTCTATTCGTAATTTTTTGAGGAACCTCCACACTGCCTTCCATAATGGCTGCACCAGTCTGCATTCCCACCAACAGTGGATGAGGGTTCCTTTTTCTCCACAGCCTCTCCAACATTTGTTACTATTTGTCTTGTTGATGATCACCATTCTGACTAGGGTGAGGTGATATCTCATTGTGGTTCTGATTTGCATTTCTCTGATGATTAGTGATGTTGAGCATTTTTTCATATGTCTATTTGCCATTTGTATGTCCTCTTTGGAGAAATGTCTCTTCAAGTCCTCTGCCCATTTTTCAATTGGGTTGTTTGTTTTTTTGCTGTTGAGTTGCGTGAGTTCCTTGTATATTCTGGATACTAGCCCCTTATCGGAGGCACTGTTTGCAAAAATCTTCTCCCATTCAGTTGGTGGCCTCTTTATTTTGTCAATGGTTTCTTTTGCTGTGCAGAAGCTTTTGAGTTTCATATAGTCCCATTCATTTATTTTAGCTTTTACTTCCATTGCCTTTGGAGTCAAATTCATAAAATGCTCTTTCAACCCAAGGTCCATAAGTTTAGTACCTATGTTTTCTTCTATGCAGTTTATTGTGTCAGGTCTTATGCTTAAGTCTTTGATCCAGTTTGAATTAACTTTGGTACATGGTGACAAATAGCAGTCCCGTTTCATTCTTTGGCACGTGGCTATCCAATTCTCCCAGCACCATTTATTGAAGAGGCTGTCTTTCCTCCATTGTATGTTTTTAGCTTCTTTGTCAAAAATTATCTGTCCATAATTATGTGGTTTTATTTCTGGGTTCTCAATTCTATTCCATTGGTCTCTGTGTCTGTTTTTCTGCCAATACCATGCTGTTTTGATTATTGTGGCCCTGTAGTAGAAGCCAAAGTCAGGAAGTGTGATACCTCCATTATAGTTCGTTTTTCTTAAGATTGCTTTGGCTATTCGGGGTCTTTTGTGGTTCCAAACAAATCTGATGATTTTTTGTTCTATTTCTTTAAAATATGCCATTGGGATTTTGATGGGGATTGCATTGAATCTGTATATTGCTTTGGGTAATATGGCCATTTTAACTATGTTGATTCTTCCAATCCATGAGCACGAATGTCTTTCCATTTCTTTGTGTCTTCTTCAATTTCTTTCAAAAATGTCTTATAGTTTTCAGCATATAGGTCTTTCACATCCTTGGTTAAGTTTATTCCTAGGTATTTTATTCTTTTTGCTGCAATTGCAAAAGGAATTGTTTTTTGTATTTCTTTTTCTGAGATTTCATTGTTAATATATTGGAAGGCAATGGACCTATGTGCGTTGATTTTGTAGCCAGCAACTTTACTGTATTCGTTGATTGTTTCTAACAGCTTTTTGGTGGAGTCTTTAGGGTTTTCTATATATAGCATCATGTCATCTGCAAAGAGTGATAATTTAACTTCTTCATTCCCAATTTGGATGCCTTTTATTTCTTTCTCTTGCCTGATTGCTCTGGCAAGGAATTCCAACACGATGTTGAAAGGCAGAGGTGATAGGGGACATCCCTGTCATGTTCCTGAACGTAGAGCAAAGGGCTTCAGTTTTTCTCCATTAATTATGAGATTAGCAGAGGGCTTGTCATATATGGCCTTTATTATGTTAAGGTATTTTCCTTCTTCTTTTTTTTTTTTTTTTTTTTTTTTAAATTAAATTTATTGGGGTGACAATTGTTAGTAAAATTACATAGATTTCAGGTGTACAATTCTGTATTACATCATCTATAAATCCCATTGTGTGTTCATCACCCAGAGTCAGTTCTCCTTCCATCACCATATATTCGATCTCCCTTACCATCATCTCCCACCCCCCACCCCCCACCGCCCTTACCCTCTGGCAACCACTAAACTATTGTCCGTGTCTATGAGTTTCTGTTTCTCATTTGTTTGTCTTCTTCTTTTGTTGTTTTTGGTTTATATACCACATATCAGTGAAATCACATGGTTCTCTGCTTTTTCTGTCTGACTTGTTTCGCTCAGCATTACTCTCTCAAGATCCATCCATGTTGTCAAAAATGTTCCTATATCATCTTTTCTCACTGCCGAATAGTATTCCATTGTGTATATGTACCACAACTTCTTTATCCATTCATCTATCGAAGGACATTTTGGTTGTTTCCATGTCTTGGCCACCGTAAACAAGGCTGCAATGAACATTGGAGCACACGTGTCTTTATCTCTAAATGTTTTCAGATTTTTTGGGTAGATACCCAGGAGAGGGATTGCTGGGTCATAAGGCAATTCTATTCGTAATTCTTTGAGGAACCTCCACACTGCCTTCCATAACGGCTGCACCAGTCTGCATTCCCACCAACAGTGTATGAGGGTTCCTTTTTCTCCACAACCTCTCCAACATTTGTTACTATTTGTCTTGTTGATGATAGCCATTCTGACTGGGGTGAGGTGATATCTCATTGTGGTTTTGATTTGCATTTCTCTGATGATTAGTGATGTTGAGCATTTTTTCATAGGTTTATTTGCCATTTGTATGTCCTCTTTGGAGAAATGTCTCTTCAAGTCCTCTGCCCATTTTTCAATTGGGTTGTTTGTTTTTTTGTTGTTGAGTTGCATGAGTTCCTTGTATATTCTGGATACTAGCCCCTTATCGGAGGCACTGTTTGCAAAAATCTTCTCCCATTCAGTTGGTGGCCTCTTTATTTTGTCAATGGTTTCTTTTGCGGTGCAGAAGCTTTTAAGTTTCATATAGTCCCATTCGTTTATTTTAGCTTTACTTCCATTGCCTTTGGAGTCAAATTCATAAAATGCTCTTTGAACCCAAGTCCATAAGTTTAGTACCTATGTTTTCTTCTATGCAGTCTATTGTGTCAGGTCTTATGCTTAAGTCTTTGATCCATTTTGAATTAACTTTGGTACATGGTGACAAATAGCAGTCCAGTTTCATTCTTTGCACGTGGGTATCCAATTCTCCCAGCACCATTTATTGAAGAGGCTGTCTTTGCTCCATTGTATGTTTTTAGCTTCTTTGTCAAAAATTATCTGTCCATATTTATGTGGTTTTATTTCTGGGTTCTCAATTCTATTCCATTGGTCTATGTGTCTGTTTTTCTGCCAATACCATGCTGTTTTGATTATTGTGGCCCTGTAGTAGAAGCCAAAGTCAGGAAGTGTGATACCTCCATTATAGTTCTTTTTTCTTAAGATTGCTTTGGCTATTCGGGGTCTTTTGTGGTTCCAAACAAATCTGATGATTTTTTGTTCTATTTCTTTAAAATATGCCATTGGGATTTTGATGGGGATTGCATTGAATCTGTATATTGCTTTGGGTAATATGGCCATTTTAACTATGTTGATTCTTCCAATCCATGAGCACGGAATGTCTTTCCATTTCTTTGTGTCTTCTTCAATTTCTTTCAAAAATGTCTTATAGTTTTCAGCATATAGGTCTTTCACATCCTTGGTTAAGTTTATTCCTAGGTATTTTATTCTTTTTGCTGCAATTGCAAAAGGAATTGTTTTTGTATTTCTTTTCTGAGATTTCATTGTTAGTATATAGGAAGGCAATGGACTTTTGTGCGTTGATTTTGTAGCCGCAACTTTACTGTATTCGTTGATTGTTTCTAATAGCTTTTTGGTGGAGTCTTTAGGGTTTTCTATATATAGCATCATGTCATCTGCAAAGAGTGATAATTTAACTTCTTCATTCCCAATTTGGATGCCTTTTATTTCTTTCTCTTGCCTGATTGCTCTGGCAAGGACTTCCAACACTATGTTGAAAAGCAGAGGTGATAGGGGACAGCCCTGTCGTGTTCCTGAACGTAGAGCAAAGGGCTTCAGTTTTTCAACATTAATTATGAGATTAGCAGAGGGCTTGTCATATATGGCCTTTATTATGTTAAGGTATTTTCCTTCTATACCCATTTTATTAAGTGTTTTAATCATAAACGGATGTTGTATCTTGTCAAATGCTTTTTCTGCATCAATTGATATAATCATATGATTTTTGTCCTTTATTTTGTTTATGTGATGTATCACATTGATGGATTTGCGGATGTTGAACCATCCTTGTGCCCCGGTGATGAAACCCATTTGGTCGTGATGAATAATCTTTTTTAATGCATTGTTGTATTCGATTTGCTAGAATTTTGTTTAGGATTTTTGCATCGGTATTCATTAGAGATATTGATCTGTAGAGATATTGGTCTGTCCTTACCAGGTTTTGGTATCAGGGTAATGTTGGCCTCATAAATTGAGTTAGGGAGTACTGTCTCTTCTTCAATTTTTTGGAAGAGTTTGTGCAGAATTGGTATTAGATCCTCTTTGAAGGTTTGGTAGAATTCACTAGTGAAGCCATCTGGTCCCGGACTTTAGCTTTTGGGAAGGTTTTGGATGACAGATTCAATTTCGTTACTGGTGATCGGTCTGTTTAGATTTTCCAGTTCTTCATGGTTCAGCCTTGGAAGGCTATATGTTTCTAAGAACTTGTCCATTTCTTCTAGGTTGTTGAATTTGGTGGCATATAGTCCTTCATAGTATTCTTGGATGATCCTTTGTATTTCTGTGGTGTCCGTGATAACTTCCCTTTTACGTTTCTGATTTTGTTAATCAGTGTCTTCTCTTTTTATCTTAGTAAGTCTAGCCAAGGGTTTGTCAATTTTGTTAATCTTTTCAAAGAACCAGCTCTTTGTCACATTAATTTTTTCTATTGTCTTTTTGTTCTCTATTTCATTTAGTTCTGCTCTAATTTTTTATTATTTTCTTTCTTCTGCTGACCTTGGGTTTTACTTGTTCTTCTTTTTCTAGTTCTTTAAGGTGTAACATGAGGTTATTCATTTGGGAGTTTTCTTGTTTCTTGATATAGGCCTGTAATGAGATAAATTTCCCTCTTAAAACTGCTTTCTCTGCATCCCAAAAATTTTGGTAGGATGTATTTTCATTGTCATTTGTTTCTATGTATCTTTTGATCTCTTCTCTAATTTCTTCTTTGACCCAGTCCTTTTTTAAAAGTATGTTGTTTAATCTCCATGTATTTGTGTTTTTTCCTGCTTTCTTTTTACAGTTGATATCCAATTTCAAAGCCTTGTGATCAGAGAATATGCATGGTATGATTTCAATCTTCTTAAATTTGTTGAGACTGATTTTATGTCCCAATATATGGTCTATCCTTGAGAATGTTCCATGTACACTAGAAAAGAATGTATAGTCTGATGTTTTAGGATGAAGTGCTCTATAAATGTCAATTATGTCCATTTCATCTAATGTGTCATTTAGGGCTACTATTTCGTTATTTATTTTCTGTTTGGATGATCTATCCATAGCTGTCAATGATGTATTTAAGTCCCCTAGTATAATTGTGTTTTGGTCAATTTCTCCCTTTAGTTCTGTTAGTAGTTGCTTGGTGTATTTCGGTGCTCCTGATTGGGGGCATAAATATTGATGACTGTTATGTCTTCTTGTTGTACAGTCCCTTCACCATTATGAAATGTCCATCTTTGTCTCTTGTTATCTTTTTCACCTTGAAGTCTGTTTCATCTGATATCATTATGGCTACACCTGATTTTCTCTGGGTACCATTTGCTTGGAGTGTCAATTTCCACCCTTTCACTTTGAGTCTATGCTTGTCCTTGTAGCTGAGATGTGTCTCTTGGAGACAGCATATGGTTGGGTTTAGTTTTTGATCCAATCTGCTACTCTGTGCCTTTTTATTGGTGAGTTCAGTCCATTTACATTTAGGGTGATTATTGATATGTGAGGATTTCCTGTCATTCTATCTTTAGTTTTCTGGTAAGGCTGTGTCTCCATTGTTTCTTTGCCTTTTGTTGTTGTCTATTATTTCTGTGTGGTGGTATTCTATGATGTTTCCTCTGTTTCTTCTTTTATTTCAGTATATATTTCAATTCTGGATTTATTTTGAGTGGTTACCCTTAAGTTTATGTAAAAGAAAGTTTGATATTTAGAGTATTCCATTTTCTTCAGCACGCTTACTTTCTCCATTCCCATATTCGGTTCAGGCCTTTACTCTCCCCTTTTTGAGTTTTGGTTGCCACAAATTGTCCCTGTTGATGGTGGTCAAATAGCCTCCTTTAGTATTTCTTGTAGTGCAGGTCGTGTATTAGAAAATTCCCTCAGCTTCTGTATGTCTGGAAAGGTCTTTATTCCTCCTTCATATCTAAAGGATATCTTTGCTGGATATATTATTCTTGGCTCATGATTTCTCTCTTTCAATAGTTTGAATATTTGGTTCCACTCCCTCCTGGCTTGTAGAGTTTCTGCTGAAAAATCTGATGATAATCTAATGGGCTTTCCTTTGTGTGTTACCGTCTTCTTTTCCCTGGCTGCTTTGAGGATTCTTTCTTTGTCGTTGATTTTAGACAGCTTCAATACAATGTGCCTTGGAGAAGGCCTGTTGGGATTGAGGTAACTAGGTGTTCTATTTGCTTCTTGGATTCGAGGGTCCAGTTCTGTCCACAAATTTGGGAAGTTCTCATCGACAATTTGTTTGAATATATTCTCTGTTCCCTTCTCTGTTTCTTCTCCTTCTGGTATGCCCATTATTCTTATATTGCTCTTTCTGATGGAGTCAGAAAGTTCTTGTAGAGTTCTTTCATTTCTTTTAAGTCTCAAGTCTCTTTCTTCTTCTATCTGTGTCATTTCCAGGTTTCTATCTTCGATGTCACTGATTCTTTCCTCCATCTGGTCAACTCTACTACCTAAGCTGGTTATTTCATTCTTAATTTCTTCTATTGAGTTCTTAATCTCCAGAAATTCTATTTGGTTCTTTTTTAAGATTTCAATCTCTTTCGTAAAATGCTCATACTGTTCTTTGATTGAGTTTCTGAGTTCATTTAACTGCCCATCTGTGTTTTCTTGTATCTCGTTGAGTTTTTTCAGAACTGCAATCTTGAATTCTCTGTCATTTAAGTCACATATTTCTGTATCTTTAAGTCCCTTCTCTGGAGATTTTTCACTTTCTTTCTGAGCTATCTTGTTACCTTGGTTATTCATGGCGATTACTGGTTTACTATTTCTCTTCCTAGACATCTACAGGAGTGACTTCTGCAACAGGTTGATAGAAAGCGGTCTTTCTTTTGTTTGCCAGTACTTGTTGGTAGAATGTTTTATTATTTCTCCAACTGCAACTTAGTTTTCTTCTCCCACATGGTAGTGCTGTTTTCTCTGCACTATTCCAACTTCTCACACAATGGGGGGATTCCCTGGGAGACGGGCTTCTCCTCTATTTATAGTTCGTCTAGGTCACAGGGCGCAGTGTTCCGGGGGGTATGCGGACCGCTTTTGATGTTCCAAAGCTCTTCCAGCTCCTGATTCAGAGCCCGTATGTTTCAGCAGTTCTGTTTACTCCTGCAGGGATCCGCCCAGATAGGTGGGGTCAGGGGCGGGGTGAGTTGTGAGAGGTGGCCCAGAGCAATGGCGGCGACCACCACCACAGCCGATCCTGCTTCCACAGCTCTCTCCCCGGAACTAGTTGGGCTACGAATTTGTGTCTGCGGTACACAGTTCTCAAAATAGCAAATTTTCTGTTGTTTCGATCTGATACTGCTACTGTTCCGCTTCTAGCACCGGGCAGGTGGGGGCGGGGCGAGCTCTGGGAGGGAGGGGGCGGCTAGTCTCAGTGCCTAAGGCTCCGTTCTCTGCTCGGCAGTGCAGGCTTAAACCACCGTTTTCAGCCTTTTTCCCTCAGTCTTTTCTCCGAGGTCTCTGCCGTGAGCGTTGGGTTCAGCCGTGGTATATGCTGTCCCTCAGCCCTGTGGGCCACAAGCGGAGCCCTAGCAGTCCGAGTTCTTCCCTCTCCGCAGCTGCGGTAGTTCCGGGAAGCAGCAAGCTCGGTGCACTGAGCGAGGTTTGCGTCTTGCGCCCGCACAGCTCCGTCTCCGCGCACTTCTCCGTTTCTTCCTCCCTCCACTCACGCGAATCTCCCACCTGTAGGTGATTTCAGTCGGTAGTGGGCCTCTTTGTCTTGCCTGTCTGCTGTGCAGGGAGTCCTTTGTGGAGTTTTTGTTGTTCGATTCTTTGTAGATTCCAGGGGAGCTTTACAGAGGCTCACCTCACTCCGCCATTTTTCCGGAAGTCAACCTTTGTCATTCTAATTGCAATATGTCTTGGTGTGGGCCTGTTTGAGTTCATCTTGTTTGGGACTCTCTGTGCTTCCTGGGATTGTATGTCTATTTTCTTCACCAGGTTAGGAAAGTTTTCAGTCATTATTTCTTCAAATAGATCCTCAATACTTTGATTTCTCTCTTCTCCTTCAGGTACCCCTATAATGCAAATGTTGTTATGCTTGATGTTGTCTCAGAGATTTCTTAAACTATCCTAATTTTTTTTGGATTCTTTTTTCCTTTTGCTGTTGCAATTGGGTGTGTTCTGTTACCTTGTCTTACAAATTGCTGATTCAATCCCCTGCTTCATCTAATCTGCTGGTGATTCCTTCTAGTGCACTCTTTTTTTTTTTTCTTTATGAATTTTTTAAAATTTAAATTTGTTGGGGTGACAATTGTTAGTAAAATTACATAGATTTCAGGTGTACAATTCTATATTACATCATCTATAAATCCCATTGTGTGTTCACCACCCAGAGTCAGTTCTCCTTCCATCACCATATATTTGATCCCGCTTAACCTCATTTCCCACCCCCTTCCCCCCTTAACCTATGGTAACCACTAAACTATTGTCTGTGTCTATGAGTTTCTGTTTCACATTTGTTTGTCTTGTTCTTTTGTTGTTTTTGGTTTATATACCACATATCAGTGAAGTCACATGGTTCTCTGCTTTTTCTGTCTGACTTATTTCGCTTAGCATTATACTCTCAAGATCCATCCATGTTGTCACAAATGTAACTATATCATCTTTTCTTACCGCTGAATAGTGTTCCATTGGACATATATACCACAACTTCTTTATCCATTCATTTATCGAAGAACATTTTGGTTGTTTCCATGTCTTGGCCACTGTAAACAAAGCTGCAATGAACATTGGAGCACACGTGTCTTTATGGATAAATGTTTTCAGATTTTTTTGGTAGATACCCAGGAGTGGGATTGCTGGGTCATATGGCAATTCTATTTGTAATTTTTTGAGGAACCTCCACACTGCCTTCCATAGCAGCTGCACCAGTCTGCATTCCCACCGACAGTGTATGAGGCTTCCTTTTTCTCCACAGCCTCTCCAATACTTGTTACTATTTGTCTTGTTGATGATAGCCATACTAACTGGGGTGAGGTAATATCTCATTGTGGTTTTGATTTGCAATTCTCTGATGATTAGTGATGTTGAGCATTTTTTCATATGTCTATTTGCCATTTGTATGTCCTCTTTGGAGAAATGTCTCTTCAAGTCCTCTGCCCATTTTTCAATTGGGTTGTTTGTTTTTTTGTTGTTGAGTTGCATGAGTTCCTTGTATATTCTGGATATTAGCCCCTTATCGGAGGCACTGTTTGCAAAAATCTTCTCCCATTCAGTTGGTGGCCTCTTTATTTTGTCAATGGTTTCTTTTGCTGTGCAGAAGCTTTTAAGTTTCATATAGTCCCATTCATTTATTTTAGCTTTTACTTCCATTGCCCTTGGAGTCAAGTTCATAAAATGCTCTTTGAACCCAAGGTCCATAAGTTTAGTACCTATGTTTTCTTCTATGCAGTTTATTGTGTCAGGTCTTATGCTTAAGTCTTTGATCCATTTTGAATTAACTTTGGTACATGGTGACAAATAGCAGTCCAGTTTCATTCTTTTGCACGTGGCTATCCAATTCTCCCAGCACCATTTATTGAAGAGGCTGTCTTTGCTCCATTGTATGTTTTTAGCTTCTTTGTCAAAAATTATCTGTCCATATTTATGTGGTTTTATTTCTGGGTTCTCAATTCTATTCCATTGGTCTATGTGTCTGTTTTTCTGCCAATACCATGCTGTTTTGATTATTGTAGCCCTGTAGTACAAGCCAAAGTCAGGAAGTGTGATACCTCCATTATTGTTCTTTTTCTTAAGATTGCTTTGGCTATTCGGGGTCTTTTGTGGTTCCAAACAAATCTGATGATTCTTTGTTCTATTTCTTTAAAAACGCCATTGGGATTTTGATGGGGATTGCATTGAATCTGTATATTGCTTTGGGTAATATGGCCATTTTAACTATGTTGATTCTTCCAATCCATGAGCACGGAATGTCTTTCCATTTCTTTGTGTCTTCTTCAATTTCTTTCAAAAATGTCTTATAGTTTTCAGCATATAGGTCTTTCACATCCTTGGTTAAGTTTATTCCTAGGTATTTTATTCTTTTTGCTGCAATTGCAAAAGGAATTGTTTTTTGTATTTCTTTTTCTGAGATTTCATTGTTAGTATATAGGAAGGCAATGGACTTTTGTGCGTTGATTTTGTAGCCAGCAACTTTACTGTATTCGTTGATTGTTTCTAATAGCTTTTTGGTGGAGTCTTTAGGGTTTTCTATATATAGCATCATGTCATCTGCAAAGAGTGATAATTTAACTTCTTCATTCCCAATTTGATGCCTTTTATTTCTTTCTCTTGCCTGATTGCTCTGGCAAGGACTTCCAACACTATGTTGAAAAGCAGAGGTGATAGGGGACATCCCTGTCGTGTTCCTGAACGTAGAGCAAAGGGCTTCAGTTTTTCTCCATTAATTATGAGATTAGCAGAGGGCTTGTCATATATGGCCTTTATTATGTTAAGGTATTTTCCTTCTATACCCATTTTATTAAGTGTTTTAATCATAAATGGATGTTGTATCTTGTCAAATGCTTTTTCTGCATCAATTGATATAATCATATGATTTTTGTCCTTTATTTTGTTTATGTGATGTATCACATTGATGGATTTGCAGATGTTGAACCATCCTTGTGCCCCGGGGATGAACCCCACTTGGTCGTGATGAATAATCTTTAATGCATTGTTGTATTCTATTTGCTAGAATTTTATTTAGGATTTTTGCATCTGTATTCATCAGAGATATTGGTCTGTAGTTTTCTTTTTTGTGCTGTCCTTACCAGGTTTTGGTATCAGGGTAATGTTGGCCTCATAAAATGAGTTAGGGAGTACTGTCTCTTCTTCAATTTTTTGGAAGAGTTTGTGCAGAATTGGTATTAGATCCTCTTTGAAGGTTTGGTAGAATTCACTAGTGAAGCCATCTGGTCCCGGACTTTTGCTTTTGGGAAGGTTTTGGATGACTGATTCAATTTCGTTACTGGTGATCGGTCTGTTTAGATTTTCCAGTTCTTCATGGTTCAGCCTTGGAAGGCTATATGTTTCTAAGAACTTGTCCATTTCTTCTAGGTTGTTGAATTTGGTGGCATATAGTCCTTCATAGTATTCTTGGATGATCCTTTGTATTTCTGTGGTGTCCGTGATAACTTCCCCTTTTACGTTTCTGATTTTGTTAATCAGTGTCTTCTCTCTTTTTATCTTAGTAAGTCTAGCCAAGGGTTTGTCAATTTTGTTAATCTTTTCAAAGAACCAGCTCTTTGTCATATTAATTTTTTCTATTGTCTTTTGTTCTCTATTTCATTTAGTTCTACTCTAATTTTTGTTATTTCCTTTCTTCTGCTGACCTTGGGTTTTACTTGTTCTTCTTTTTCTAGTTCTTTAAGGTGTAACATGAGGTTATTTATTTGGGAGTTTTCTTGTTTCTTGAGATAGGCCTGTAATGAGATAAATTTCCCTCTTAAAACTGCTTTTGCTGCATCCCAAAAATTTTGGTAGGATGTATTGTCATTGTCAATTCTTTCTATGTATCTTTTGATCTCTCCTCTAATTTCTTCTTTGAAGCAGTCCTTCTTTAAAAGTATGTTGTTTAATCTCCATGTATTTGTGTTTTTTCCCGCTTTCTTTTTACAGTTGATATCCAATTTCAAAGCCTTGTGATCAGAGAATATGCATGGTATGATTTCAATCTTCTTAAATTTCTTGAGACTGATTTTATGTCCCAATATGTGGTCTATCCTTGAGAATGTTCCATGTACACTAGAAAAGAATGTATAGTCTGATGTTTTAGGATGAAGTGCTCTATAAATGTCAATTATTTCCATTTCATCTAATGTGTCATTAGGGCTACTATTTCGTTATTTATTTTCTGTTTGGATGATCTATCCATAGCTGTCAATGGTGTATTTAAGTCCCCTAGTATAATTGTGTTTTGGTCAATTTCTCCCTTTAGTTCTGTTAGTAGTTGCTTGGTGTCTTTCGGTGCTCCCTGATTGGGGGCATAAATATTGATGACTGTTATGTCTTCTTGTTGTACAGTCCCTTCACCATTAAGAAATGTCCATCTTTGTCTCTTGTTATCTTTTTCACCTTGAAGTCTGTTTCATCTGATATCATTATGGCTACACCTGATTTTCTCTGGGTACCATTTGCTTGGAGTGTCAATTTCCACCCTTTCACTTTGAGTCTATGCTTGTCCTTGTAGCTGAGATGTGTCTCTTGAGACAGCATATTGTTGGGTTTAGTTTTTTGATCCAATCTTCTACTCTGTGCCTTTTTATTGGTGAGTTCAGTCCATTTACCTTTAGGGTGATTATTGATATGTGAGGATTTCCTGTCATTCTATCTTAATTTTCTGGTAAGGCTGTGTCTCCATTGTTTCTTTGCCTTTTTGTTGTCTATTATTTCTGTGTGGTGGTATTCTATGATGTTTCCTCTGTTTCTTTTTTTATTTCAGTATATATTTCAGTTCTGGATTTTTTTTAGTGGTTACCCTTAAGTTTATGTAAAAGAAAGTTTGATATTTAGAGTATTCCATTTTCTTCAGCACGCTTACTTTCTCCATTCCCATATTCTGGTTCAGGCCTTTACTCTCCCCCTTTTTGAGTTTTGGTTGCCACAAATTGTCCCTGTTGATGGTGGTCGAATAGCCTCCTTTAGTATTTCTTGTAGTGCAGGTCGTGTATTAGAAAATTCCCTCAGCTTCTGTATGTCTGAAAAGTCTTTATTCCTCCTTCATATCTAAAGGATATCGTTGCTGGATATATTATTCTTGGCTCATGATTTCTCTCTTTCAATAGTTTGAATATTTGGTTCCACTCTCCTGGCTTGTAGAGTTTCTGCTGAAAAATCTGATGATAATCTAATGGGCTTTCCTTTGTAAGTTACCGTCTTCTTTTCCTGGCTGCCTTGAGGATTCTTTCTTTGTCGTTGATTTTAGACAGCTTCAATACAATGTGCCTTGGAGAAGGCCTGTTGGGATTGAGGTAACTAGGTGTTCTATTTGCTTCTTGGATTCGAGGGTCCAGTTCTGTCCACAAATTTGGGAAGTTCTCATCGACAATTTGTTTGAATATATTCTCTGTTCCCTTCTCTGTTTCTTCTCCTTCTGGTATGCCCATTATTCTTATATTGCTCTTTCTGATGGAGTCAGAAAGTTCTTGTAGAGTTCTTTCATTTCTTTTAAGTCTCAAGTCTCTTTCTTCTTCCATCCGTGTCATTTCCAGGTTTCTATCTTCGATGTCACCGATTCTTTCCTCCATCTGGTCAACTCTATTACCTAAACTGGTTATTTCATTCTTAATTTCTTCTATTGAGCTCTTAATCTCCAGAAATTCTATTTGGTTCTTTTTTAAAATTTCAATCTCTTTCGTAAAATGCTCATGCTGCTCTTTGATTGTTTCTGAGTTCATTTAACTTCCTATCTGTGTTTTCTTGTATCTCGTTGAATTTTTTCAGAACTGCAATCTTGAATTCTCTGTCATTTAAGTCACATATTTCCGTATCTTTAAGTTCCTTTTCTGGAGGCTTTTCGCTTTCTTTCTGAGCTGTCTTGTTGCCTTGCTTATTCATGGCAATTACTGATTTACTATTTCTCTCCTAGACATCTACAGGAGTGGCTTCTGCAACAGGTTGATAGGAAGCAGTCTTTCTTTTGTTTTCCAGTACTTGTTGGTAGTATATGTTATTTTTTTCTCCAACTGCAGCCTATTTTTCTTCTCCCCCATGGTAATGCTATGTTTTTTCTGCACTATTCCAACTTCTCATACAATGGGGGGATTCCCTGGGAGACGGGCTTCTCCTCTGTTAATAGTTCGTCTAGATCACAGGGCGCAGTGTCCCGTTGGGTATGTGGAAAGCTTTTGAAGTTCCAAAGCTCTTCCTGCACCAGATTCAGAGCCTGTATGTTTCAGCAGTTCTGTTTACTCCTGCAGGGATCCGCCCAGATACGTGGGGTCAGGGGCGGGGTGAGTTGTGAGAGGTGGCCCATAGCAATGGCCAGCGACCACCACCACAGCCAGTCCTGCTTCCACAGCTCCCTCCCCTTTGCCGGAACTTGTTGGGCTGTGAATTTGTGTCTGTGGTCCACAGTTCTCAAAACAGCAAATATTCTGTTCTTTTGATCTGACACTGCTACTGTTCTGCTTCTAGCTCCAGGCCGGTGGGGGCGGGGCGAGCTCTGGGAGGGTAGGGAGGGGGCGGCTAGTCTCAGTGCCTAAGGCTCCGTTCTCTGCTCGGCAGTGCGGGCTTAAACCACCGTTTTCAGCCTTTTTCCCTCAGTCTTTTCTCCGAGGTCTCTGCCGTGAGCGTTGGGTTCAGCCGTGTTATATGCTGCCCCCTCAGCCCTGTGGGCCATAAGCGGTGCCCTAGCAGTCCGAGTTCTTCCCTCTCCCGCAGCTGCGGTAGTTCCGGGAAGCAGCGAGCTCGGAGCACTGTGGCTCCGTCTCTGCACTTCTCCCTTCCCTTCTCTCCCGCTCGCGAGATTCACCCATCTGTAGGTGACTTCGGTAGTGGTCCTCTTCGTCTTGCCTGTCTGCTGTGCAGGGAGTCCTTTGTGGAGTTATTGTTCTTCGATTCTTTGTAAATTCCAGGGGAGCTTTACAGAGGCTCACCTCACACTGCCATTTTGATCTTTCAATATCCTAGTGCACTCTTCATATCAGTTATTGTATTCTTCACTTTTAACTGGTTCTTTCTTATGGTTTCAATGTCTTTTTTTTTAATGCTTGCTATCTCTTTGTTGAACTTTTCACTAAGTTTTCTGAGCGTCTTTATAACCAGTGTTTTGAATTCTGTCTCTGGTAGATTGCTTCCCTCCATTTTGCTTAGTTCTTTTTCTGGAGTTTTCTCCTGTTCTTTTATTTGGAATGTATTTCTTTTTTCCCTAATTTTGTTGCCTTTCTGTGTTTCTTTCTATGTATTTGGTAAATCTGCTATGTCTCTCAGTCTTGCTGGGTGGCCTTATGTATTAGGTGCCCTGTGGAACCCAGTGGCACAGTCTCTATGGTCACCTGCACTGGGTGCTCCAGAGTGTTCTTTGTGTGGGTTGTGTGTGTTATATTTGAACCTTGATTCCTATTGGCACATCTGTGGGTGGGACTTAACCTCAGGCTGACTGGTTGGGAGGTTTGGCCATGTCCATAGCTTATGGGCTATTGTGTGGGGGATTACCACATGGGCAGTATTTGCACCAGCAGGCTCTGGAAACCACCTTGAAGCGAACCTTTCAGTGTTCCTCTTGAGGGGCTAATTGGGTGGTGCTCTGCTGTGGTCTGAAGCCAACCTGCAAGCATGTTGGTTTGGGAGTCTCTTGAGAGGGTCTCTGGTGCAGGACCAGGTCAGTTACTGCTTATGACTGGCCATAGACTACTTGGTAGGAGCTACAAAGTGAAAGTGATCCATGTTTGTTCACTGCCTGTGCTGGACCTGGAGGTCCATGGGAGAGGTCACACTGTGAACCTAGTTTATCTGCACCAGGACTGCATCTGGGGTAGGTCTTCAAAAAGCCCAGGCATACCGAGGTCTGCTGCCACCTGCCAAATCCTTTAAGGTTCAGCCACTGATAAAGCCACCTGTGGTATGGAGTTGGGTGTGGTGGGGTCTCAGTGAGTCACCAGGGTGGAGCAAGCAAAGCTCACCAGACCAGTTGAGATTCACTTTTGGCCATGGGTGTGGGGGAGGCCTCAACACAGGAAAGATGACACCTACCTCTTGGCTGCATGGGAGAAGAAACCCACAAAAGGAAAATGGTGACTATCTTCTGGCCCTCACTTGAAACCACACACCTCAGTCTGCCCCCTGTATGTGTCCAACACCCCCCGAATCACTGTCCCTCCTCCAGAGTCCAGGGTGAATGCCTAAAGTTGAGTCTGTGCAGGTCCATTAAGAGGACATCTGGGTTTCTTGCATCCTTCTGTCTCACCGAGATGGTGGAATTCCCACTGTTTTTCACAGCCAGATGTTCTGGGGCCTCCTCTTCCCAGTAGCAGTACTCCAGGCTTGTGTCCTTTCTCCCCCATGGAGAACCTCTGTGGCCAAGATATTTCTACCATTTTTCATCTGCCACAGGGAAGTTTGGGGCCAACCCATTGTGTCTCCGCCCCTCCTACCAGTCTTGGTGTGACTTTTTCTTTATATCCTTACTTATAACTTCTGTTCACCTAGACTTCAGCTGGTTCTCCAGGTTGATTATTCTTTAATTTAGTTGTAATTTTGATGTGTTCATGAGCTGAGACAAGCACCACATTTATCTACTCTGCCCTCTTGAATTTCTTTTTATAACCCCATTTTTCAATGAAAACATAAATTAGAGTTTCATTATAGATATTATGGGGACAGAGCCAGGAGTGCAGTTTCCAGGCTCTTGGCCTCGTGTAAAGGTGTTGGCTCAGGTAATAAATGGCCATCAACTGTGATTGGATGGCCATCAGCTGTGGCTAGTTTGCCGTCAGCTGTAACCAGTGAGCCATTGGCCACTGATATAACTGCTGTGGCTATGCTAGCAGCAAATGGGGACTAGCAATAAGATGGTGGCTGAGCTAGTAAGAGCAGATTGCAGTTAGTACGGCAGATTGCAGCTAGCAAGTGAGGTTGGTTGGCAGAGAAGCGGATGGCGGGTTGTGGATTGTGTGGCTCCTGCTTCCTGTGTCTCCAACCCAGCCGCCAGCAAGATTATAATGGTATGACTCCCCTATCTATGGCTCCATGGGTGTTCCCTTTTGGCCTCACCATGTCCTGCATTCTTATGTGGGAAGCGGGATCAGAGATCCTGCATGACACCCCGCGTGACAGATATATAAAACAGCTTTGCCATATCTTTCTTGTTTTTCTATGATAATGCTATTATCTTGGCAAAACAAAGAATATACCATCTAAGTTTAAAATGTTTGTTATTCTCTAAAATATTCTCTTAACCAGTTATATGATAAATAATTTGAAATACTGATTCCCCTCAACAATCTCTCCAATTAGAACATTTGGATTATCAACCCATAATATCTTGATAATCTGTTAACAAAAAATGTATGTCCTGAACTTTTTCAGTTTAAAAATTTTATGAAAACAATACATGAGTTTTTACCCCATTGATAGTCACACTTTACTGATGGTTATATCAGTACTTAGCATATAAATTCTAAAAATGAAATGGTTTGAAAAGTCTGAAGATCTCAAAGCATGCAGAGACATGTACCTTTTTAAATATTGTGAGAACTTCTCTGAAACCTACACAGTTAATATTGAGTGTTAGTAGAACATGGAGAGCCAGAACTGGTTGCTATGAGTCAGTGTAGGTGGGAGATAGTTTGGCATGTTAGAAAGAATTTATAATCTGGAGTCAGAAAGGCAGAGATGACAAACATCAAGACAAAGTCAAGATAAGAATGTAGGGACTCAGAGGAGGGCTAAGACTATCAAAGTTAGAAGCTCCTTCTTAGACCTGTACCCTCCTGTATTACATTGCCATAACTAAAGCTACTACTTATTGAACACAGACAATGCACTAGGACCTCTACTTGTGCTAAAACATTTCTCTTCACGAACTTGTATGTAGTTATTATTATTCTCACTTTAAACTGAGCTAGTCCAGGGTCAGGAATTGAACTTACACTGTTCTGATTCCAATGTTCCTACTTGTTCCACACTAACCTGAATCTTATGAGAAACTGCCCGGCATTGAGGCTCATTTGCCCATACTGCTCATTTTCCAAATTTCTGAAGACTCTCTCCACATCTTTGGGAAAACGTGCCACTCTTTCCACTTGGCTATGTCTCCTTTCTTTACGATTTGCAGCACATTCTTGACCTCAGAGAGGACTGGCCCTCTCTCTCTTTAAGGTCCTGTCTGATACTTTTCTACCTTTTCTCCCATCTAGCAGGCTTATTCCTCTTTACAAGATCATCTTCTTCCCCCCACCTTCTTCCGCCTCTCTCCCTACTCTGGTTCAAGTCATTGTTTCTCAGTCTAGTTGTGTAGGACACAGCTCCCTGGCCCATGCTGTTATTATGAGCCTTGCCCCACCCCAGGAAGTCAGTTGCCGGTCTGCTGCTCCCAGCAGTTCTCGCTGGCTGCTGGCCTCTCATGCTGGCTGCTGACCACTTCTGGCAGCACGTGGCAGCACATAGCAGCTCACGGCAGCTCACAGCAGCTCATGCTGACCTCTGGCTACTCACGGCAGCCCAGCTCCAGGGAAAGCTGTTGTTCACAATCTTAGCTGTAGAGGGTACAGCTCACTTGCCCATGTGGGGATCGAACCGATGACCTCGGCGTTAGGAGCATGGAGCTCCAACCACCTGAGCCACCTGGCTGGCCCACAAGATCATCTTCTTGATACACAGCAGCATTTTCAGTTTTATACTCCTTGACTGCCTAGAGCCATTGTCAGGGTCTTCTTTACAGTGAATGTTCCATAGCTCCATAATTACCCTTAATTTGGGGATGGGGAACAATTTTTCCCCTAAAAATAATTCATTAGATTATTATTAAGATTTAACATTTGTATACCCCAGTTCAGTTTTGATTTGCTTTGAAATGTAATTTATGGACTCTCAAACAAAAAAATAGGGTTTTTGTTGTTGTTTTTTTCAGAAATAAATTAAATAAAATAAGTGTAAATCTTATAATCTGAAAATTACAGAATATTGTTGCAAGTAATTGAAGATATAAAAATGGAGAGACATCTGATGTTCGTGGTTCAGAGGACTTAATGTTTTAGAATGCCAGTTCTCTCCAATTTGATCTTCAGATTAACACAGTCTCTATCATATTCCCAACTAGCATTTTTTGTTTTGTAGAAATTAACAAGCTGGTCTGAAAATTCATGTGGAAATTCAAAGGACCAAGAATAGCCAAAACAATCTTAAAAAAGAACAAGGTTAGAGAATTCACACTTCCCAATTTGAAACCTCCTACAAATTAACAGTAATCAAGCCTGTGTGGTACTGGCATAAGGATAGACTTATGGATTAATAAAATGGAATTCAGAGTCTAGAAATAAACCCTTACATTTATAATCAATTGATTTTTGGCAAGGGTGCCAAAGCAGATTAGTGGTTGCCTGGGGCTGGAAGTGGGAATGAGCAGGGACTGCGTATGAACATGAGGGATCTTTGGGGCATGATGGAAGTGTTCTAAAATTGATTTTTAGTTATGGTTTTATAACTATGTAAATTTATTAGAGTCAGTAAACTGTACACTTAAAATGGATGAATTTAATATTATGTATATTATAGCTCAATTAAGCTGTTAAAATATACAGTTATGTGGGATATATTCTCTAATAATCGAATACATCACATGCTGGGAAAAAATTGAAGGAAAATCAGTTTACTCTGTTTGGGGCTCCAGAGTAATAAACAAGGAATATGGAATGTGAAATGGAAATCAGTTTTATTTATAACACCTTCTTCTGTGGAATTCCTCTTCCTTTTGGGGATCATTCTCATCTGGTAATACCCATCACCACCTTTCTTTCTTTGTGGTACATCAACTTCTCTTGTACATTGTAGAAGAGTTTAGTATTAAGTTCACAACCTTACTTCCCCACCCTAAATCCCATTCTGTGAGCTTTTAATAGCCACATGAATAACATTTTTTTTTTAATTTATTTTTTTTAAATTTTATTTTATTAAATTTATTGGGGTGACAATTGTTAGTAAAGTTACATAGATTTCAGGTGTACAATTCTGTGTTACATCATCTATAAATCCCATTGTGTGTTCACCACCCAGAGTCAGTTCTCCTTCCATCACCATATATTTGATCCCCCTTACCCTCTTCTCCTACCCCCCGCCCCCTTACCCTCTGGTAACCAGTAAACTATTGGAATGGCACATTTGACACCTAAATCCTCATAGTTTCTTGTCTCTTCAATCCAGTGACCTTCCACTTTATACCACTTTAGATAATTAGACTCATGGGCATGTATTACTATTTGTCATTAGCCATAATTTCTCTGCCACTTGATGACTCCACTTAGTGAGTACAACCCCCTTTCCTTCTTGCAGTGCACTCACTTATTTTTAGTGAGCGGCAGATAGTAAATATTTTAGGCTTGTGGATTATGTGGTCTCTGTCACAAATACTCAACTGTGTAGTTGTAGGGAAAAAGCTGTCAATAGATAATATGGACATGGATGTCTTCCAAGAAAAACTTTATTTACAAAAAACAGACCTCAGACCAGATTTGTTCCATGAGCCATAGTTTGCACTCCTCTCCCCTCAGCTTAGACATAGGCTTATATAAGTATAAGCAAATTACTTTAGCTTTCTGAGTCTCCCTTTCTCTATCTATGTAATGGGGATAATGCTTTCAAACTCTCCAAGTTTTTAAGAGTTAGCTGGGAAGATGAACAAAAGCTCAAGTGCAGTTGATGACACATAATACTGAGGGGATTCATAATTTCTTAAAGGAGTTCTAATACATATCTTCTTTCTTCCAGATGGAGTTTTGAATGAGTGGAGAAATTAGAAAAAAAGTAAGCAAACGGAGAATCCCCCACACCCAAAATTCACAGTTACTTCTAAGGAAGCTGAAATTGGAGAATGTTGTTTATACCTGTAAGGCAAGTAGTATTTCTGATACTAAATTCTAGAATCAGAGAAGTTTTACCTACCTAGTCCCAGCAGCAGTAGACCAAGCCAGATCTTCTTGAACAGGAAGAAGCTAAGGAGATCGGGTACTTTCTTATGAAAAATCATGAATGCCCTTCCACTGTCCTCACACTGGTTGCTTATTATGTTCATGAGGTCAGAGCAACCTCTCCCACGAGGGTGCTGGCAACACATTCACACATTCTCATAGTTTTCTCTGAGTGTGTGCCAGGGGAGTTTCTCTGAGTTTAGCTCAAAACTCTCTATGAATGTATTCCAAAAGCAGAGAAGAATGAACTTTAATCTTCAGGGTCCTATGGATATTGCTAAAAAGACCTTGCTAAGTGACAAAATTCCTTGGCAGTCTTTTTCTGAATCTTAGAAATTCATGCAAGTGTTACATTTCCCCTAAGGAATGTTGAAGTTTAGATTGACAAAAATGTCTAAAGTTATTTACAAATTAAATAGCTTTAATCCCCTCAAACATCGAGTAAAATTAGCACCATAGGAAAATATGCTGTTTAGTAATTAATACCCCTCTTCCTCCAAAATGTGGATTCAGACTCTCCTCAACATTGGGCAAAATAATTTTAATTTGAGAAGCATACGTCAACCACAAATCAGCTTCTCTTTCATTACATTTATTTCCTCTCATATCAGTCTCAAGGATTGTGGATCCATACCTTGAACCCACTGCTCTCATACCTGTGGGCTGCAGGCCCATGCAAGTCAAGGGCCTGGAGCTCTAGTCTCAGCTCAATTGCTGATGTTGTGAACTCAGATGAGTGTTGTGGCTCATTTTTGTGTCTCAGGCTCTTTGTTACATGAGGGTAGTAGTATCTACCCCAACTAGCTCAACAACTATTATAAAAACAAAATGAGTTAATTATATATCTTAGGGGTACAAAACCTTTGTCTGTTTACTATGCAATTATCTACATGGCTGTGGTAATTATGCTGTGGCTCAGAGTACACATTTATCATCCAGGGTTTATGGAGTAAAGTGTTTTTACATAGTTCCACATGGGGGAAAAGGGTTTGGTTTACAAATGCTGGACACTATGACATTTGTCACAACACTGTAGTACAAGGCAATAGAGAGAAACATTCTTTAAAAGAGGTAGGGAAGGATTGGTGGGATCTATATCCCTATTCTTTCAATAAATTCTTTTAGAAATTATCTACTCAGTCTCTGTGATAATCTCCAAAATGCTGTGATCACAGTTCTGATATCCATACAGTTATGGGTATGTGCCTGGAGGGATTGAAACAGATGCAAAAAAAAATTGTTATATGTATACCTATACATCAAAAAGTATATAGATTTCCAGTCAAGATGGCAGAGTAGGTAAATGGTGTGCTTGCATGCTCTCATGACCATATCAAAATTACAACTAAATTATACAAAGTGTGATTTAAAAACATATGGTGAACGTTTAAATTTTAAAAATGTATTACAGTAAAAGAATATTGCCATTAATCCCTCTGAAAATGCTCCCCCTCATTTCAACCACGCTTATCCCATCATTCTTGCCACTTTTTGAAGCAGTTCTGGAAGTACTTTTTCATGAGTGTCTTTAGTTGCACTGTCATGGCTTCCTTGATGTCCCGAATCAATAAAGAATGTTTTTCTTTCTTCGTCCTTTTGACTTTGGGGAAGATCCAGAAGTCGCACAGTGCCAGATCTGGTGAATAAGGTGGATGAGGACACACTGTAATGTTTTTATTTGACAGAAATTTCCATATCAGAAGTGATGTGTGACATCAAGCCTTTCCATTGTGATAAAAAAAAATATGGTGAATGCTGCTGCTGGGTGCCATGCAAAGGAAAAGTAGGGATCTCCAATACAGGTAGTGGCACATAGAACCTTAGTAACAGCATGTGACGTTTCAACTTGTTTGGTGTAGTCAGTGGATGTGAGCCATGCTTGAGAGAAGTTGTGTTTTAAAGTGTGTTGTAATCATCCTCCATAATGACAACACTCCATGTCACACATCACATCTGGTATATGGCAATTTCTGTCAAATAAAAGCATTATGGTGTGTCCTCATTTCCATTATTCACCAGATCTGGCACCATGCGACGTCTGGCTCTTCTCCAAAGTCAAAATGACCATGAAAGGTAAACTTTTTTTTTGGTTTTGTTTTTAAAATTTATTGGGGTGACAATTGTTAGTAAAATTACATAGATTTCAGGTGTACAATTCTGTATTACATTATCTATAAATCCCATTGTGTGTTCACCACCCAGAGTCAGTTCTCCTTCCATCACCATATATTTGATCCCCCTTACCATCATCTCCCACCCCCCACCTCCCTTACCCTCTGGTAACCACTAAACTATTGTCTGTGTCTATGAGTTTTTGTTTCTCATTTGTTTGTCTTGTTCTTTTGTTGTTTTTGGTTTATATATAGGAACATTTGTGACAACATGGATAGATCTTGAGAGTGTAATGCTGAGCGAAATAAGTCAGACAGAAAAAGCAGAGAACCATATGACTTCACTGACAGGTAAACGTTTTGAATTGATTCAGGACATCAAGGCAGTCACGACAGCACAACTAAAGACATTCATGAAAGAGGGCTTCCAGAACTGCTTCAGAAAGTGCCAAAAATGGGATAAGTGTGTTCAAAGTGACTGGAAGTATTTTGAGGAGAATTAATGGCAGTGTGTCTTTTACTGTAATAATTTTTTTAATTTAAGCATTCACTGTATTGTTTGATCACACCTTGTAAAACAACCATCATTGAGAACTATCTGAAGACTAGCTGAACAATAGTCCTGTAACTAAGAACATACAGAACAAGCCATGTTGGCACTGGTAAGAAGAGCAAAGATATGGAACATGCCGGTCCACATACCCACATGTGGCAGTAAGAAAGTGGGAGGGATATCTCAGCTGCAGAGATTTCTCCTGAGAAGCGAAGGATTCCAGCCCCACACCAGGCTTCCTTTCCCAGGGTTCCAGTGCTGGGAAGAGAAGGCCCCACAGCATATGGCTGTGAGAACCAGTGGAGATTTTGGCTAAGTGAGACAAAGGGTGGCTGGAGTCCCAGGAGTTCCTTCTAAAGAGCCTGCACACAGACTTGCTTGCTGATGGACTCACATGCTCTGGGCTCCAGCACTGAGGCAGTGGCTCAAAGAGCACCAGGGCTATATGGGGAGTAACTTAGTTATCTGACTCAGGGTGAGGGCTGGGGAAACAGCTTTCTGCCGGACGGAGGTGCAGTTGGAAGTTATTGTTTCTTTGTTCAACCTTTCCTTCACTCAGCCTGCACGTGCGGGTGGCCACCATCAATCTGGCTAATGCTGTTCTCCCCACCCTGGTGATTCCCTGAGACCCTGCCCCACCTAAATTTTGGGTACACCCAAGCAACTTCCCATGGTTTTTCCATACAAATTGCCTGTCTTGCCTCATGCTTTGGACTTTCCCAAAATCTCTCAAAGGGTCAAAACCCCAAGAAGCATTATCTGACATTGGCATACCCTGTACCTCTTGCTGAACAGCCCCAAGCTGTATATATAAAATCATGGAAGGTGGAGTACAGCATAAGAAAGATAGTCAATAGTATTGTAACTGGTATATGTCAGAGAGGTAGTAACTTGGTGGAGGAGGGTTATCACTTTGTGAGAGGTGTAAATGTCTAACCATTATGTTGCTTTGTACACCTGAAACTAATAATAAAAATAAATAAATAAAAGATGAGGAAAAAAAAGAAAGAAAATTTATTTGAAAAAATAATGATGGAAACTTCTCTAACCTGGTGAAGGAAATAGACATACAAGCCCCAAGAATGCAAAGAGTCCCCAACAAGATAAACCCAAAGAGGCACACATGAATGCACATCATAATTAAAATGCCAAAGGTTAAAGACAAAGAGAGAATGTAAAAATCAACTAGAGAAAAGCAATTAGTTACCTACAAGGGAGATCCCATTAGACCATCAGATGATTTCAAAACAAACTTTATAGGACAGAAGGTATTGGCATGAAATACTCAAAGTAATGAAAAGCAAGGACCTGCAACCAAGATTATTCTACCCAGTAAGGCTATCATTTAGAATCAAGACAGATAAAGAGCTTCCCAGACAAGAAAAAGCTAAAGGAGTTCATCACAACCAAACCAGTATTACAAGAAATGTTAAAGGGACTTCTTTAAAAAGAGGGAGGATTTCCAGTCGAGATGGCAGAATAGGCCCTGCTAAAGTGAACCCTGTTCTGTAGGGTCAGCCCTTGCACAAGTCCCTCCACTGTAATTACTCCCAGTCCTCACAACCAATTCTAAATGATAGGCTTACTGGGTAGAGTAATCTTGCTTGTATGTCCTTGCTTTTCATCACTTTAAAGATTTGGTGTCAATCCCTTCTGGCCTGTGAACTTTCTGTTGAGAAGTTAGCTGACTGTCTTATATGGACTCCCTTGTAGGTAAACTGCTTTTCTCTCGCTGCTTTTAAGATTCTCTCTTTGTCTTTAACATTGGTATTTTAATTATGATGTGTGTTGGTGTGGGCCTCTTTTGATTCATCTTGTTTGGGACTCTCTTCACTTACTGGACTTGTATACCTATTTCCTTCATCATGTTAGGGAAGTTTTCTGTCATTATTTCATCAAAGAGGTTTTAAATTCCTTGTTCTCTCTTCTCTTTCTGCTATCCCTATGATGAGGATGTTGGTACAATTGATGTTTTTTCAGTGGCCCCTTAAACTACCCTCATTTTTTTGGGATTATTTTTTCTTTTTGCCATTCTTATTGGGTGTTTTCTGCTACTTTGTCTTCCAAACCACTAATTTGATCTTCTGCTTCATCTAATGTACTGTTAATTCCCTGTAATATATTCTTCATTTCTGACTGGTTTTTTTTTTTATATTTTCTATATCCATTTTAATGTTTTGTATTTTTTTTTTAAAGTTCTCACTAAGTTCATCTACTTTTCCCCTAAGTACATTGAGCATCCTTAAAACCAATCTTTTGAGTTCTGCACCTGGTAGATTGCTTGTCTCCATTTTGTTCAGTTCTTTTTCTGGAGTTTTATTTTGTTCTTTCATTTGGGATATGTTTCTTTGTCTGTCCATTTTGGATGCTTCCCTGTGTTTGTTTCTATGTATTAGGTAGAGCTGCTACGTTTCCTGGTCTTGGTAGACTGGCTTTATGTAGTAGGTGTCCTGTGGGTCCTAGTGACACAGTCTCCCTTGTCATCTGATCTGGGTGCTCCAAATGTGTATCTTGGATGTGTTGTGTGTGTACTTGAGCCTTGATTGCTGTTGGCACATCAGTGAGAGGGACTGGCTCTCAAGATGATTGGCTGTGAGGACAGGTCATGACTATAGTGGAGGAGCTGTTGTACAGGAATTGACCCCACAGAGCAGGATTTGTTTTAGGAGAGCTCTGGTGCATGACCTGTGTGCTCTTTGGGTGTGTCATTTGTGAAAGTGGTTGGGTGGTGCTCTGGTATTGTCTAAAGCTGGCTATTGGTGTGTTAGTTCTGGGGCCTCTTGAGAGGGGTTCTGGTGCAGACCAAGGTCAGCTGGTGCCTGTGCCCAATCCAGTGCCACTTGGTATGAGCTACAATGTGATCTGAAAATGGTTTCCTCTTGTGCTGAGCTTGGAGGTGACTGGGAGAGGCTAAACTGTGAACTGAGGCTAGCTGAGATTAGTACCTAGCTTGGGCGTGGTGCTTACTAGTAAGAGGAGCAGGGCACACCAAGTCCAGATGCTGCTTGTTTGGAGTTTTTGAACATTGCAGAGATTTTAGGAAATTCCACCGCCTAAGCCAAGACACATAATTTGTATGGAAAAGTTGCTGGAAGCAGCCTGCGTCAGTCTGCAAGTTGGATGGGGCAGGATATCAGGGAATCACCAAGGTGGGGCCAAATGGTGTTAGCCAGCTTGGTGGAGACTCAGACTTGGTGTCTGGGTGAGAGGAGAGCTCAACAAAGGAACAATGCATCTGTCAGCACTTCTGTCTGAGAGAAAGCTGCCTTGCAGCCCTCACTCTGAATCCAGACAATTCAGTTCCTTCCTCTATGTCCCTAGCACTTTTCAAACTGCTGCCCCAGTAATGGTGCTCAGAGTGAATGAGTCCATCAGTGTACGGAATAGAAAATATGAAGGTCTGCCTGGGACCATTGGGGATGTAAACTCTCACAGTGGCTGGGGTATGTGCTTGGCCTTGGAAGGATTGGCTACCCTCCCAAGGACCAAGAAAATATTTACAGGATGTGGAGCCTGGTCTTTGCCTTGGCGCAGGTCGGCCGAGCTCCGATACATCTAATCTCGTACCAAGGACTGGCCCGGCTCCTAGCCAGATCCGAGTCCAGTTCCTTGTGTTGTTAACATGTATGCTTATTGGCTCCTTGCCGCTGTTGTTAATGAAGTCCTCAAAACCCCAGAAAGCCGAGGCAGGCACAGCAGTAGTTGTTGTCCCCCAGCCGCCTCGGCTGCTGCAAGATATTTCGCCCGTGTTGATGACTTTACTCGACTGAGATTTTGCCCGTGCTGATGAAGGGCCAGTGCTGTTTCTACGACTCTAATTAACTGGGCCCTGGTGGTATGATGAATTGCCTCCTCGCTTGTTAGTGGTATGATGATATACACCCCTAATCTCTGTCTTGTCTTACTTACTTTCACTTTGTAATAAAACTCTTTAACCCCTTCATCCCGGCTTGTGGTGGTGTGTCTTGCGTATCGGGCCTTGAAGTTAAGTCTGTGTACAACAATCGATAATACTTATCGATACAATCAGCAAATAAGTCCATGCTTGGGTCTTTTAAGAGGACTGCCTGGGACTCCAGCATTTGTCTTACTCAGCCACAATCCCCACTGTTTTCACAGCCAGAAGTTATGGAAACATCTCTTCCTGGCACTGAAACACTGGGCTGTGGAGCCCCGTGTGGTGCTGTTACCCCTCACTTCTTAGAGGGATATCCCCACAGCAGAGATAACCTCTCTTTTTTAAACCACCACACCATGGGTGTGAGGCGTGCTTATTCCATGTCTCTGCTCCTTCTACAAGTCTCGGTGGCTTTCTTCTGTATATCCTTAGTTATAGGACTCTGTTCATCTAGTCTTCAGGTGATTCTCAATGATGGTTGTTTTATAATTTAGTTGTAATTTTGATGTGGTCTTGGGAGGAAGTGAGAACAGCATTTAACCTACTCTACTATCTTGACTTGAAATCCCATATTAGTGTTTCTTAAAGTGGGGTCTAGACCAGAACACCTGTATTTGTGCATTTGTGTATAAAATATAGATTCTTGGGCTGTACTCCAGAGCAACTGAAAAGTAACCTCTGGGCTTGAGCCTAAGATTATGAAGCATTAACTAGCTCCAATGATGATTTGTATGTCCACTACAGCTTGAGAATTTCTGCCTATGTACTCCCAGAGCTGATACCTCTTCTGTGTCCCACTCTTGAAATATGTGCTGTTCATGAGTTATCTCCACCTCAGTCTTCTACTAGTATTACCAACACAAGGAAATGCACACTGAATTTATCATCTCCCCACCCCCCCATCCTCCTTGGCAAAAACAAAACAAACAAAATCTAATGTAAGCAAATTCCCTGATTTTCTCTTATCTCTCCTATGTTGTCACAGCTAATTACTTAACCAAGCAAAAACACTCCCCACAAGCAATCAGCCACTAAGTCTCATAGATTCTACTCTTAAATATATCTCAAATCTATCCATTTTTCTTGATCCTCACTTCCTTTGTTATATCTCAGCTATAATGTTGAAATAGTCTTCAAATTAATTTCCCTGCCTCCAGTCTCAGCCTCTTTTAATCATTCGTTCAAGAAATATTTGTTGGGGCCGGCCCGGTGCCTCAGGCAGTAAGAGCTCCATGCTCCTAACTACAAAGGCTGCCGGTTCGATTCCCACATGGGCCAGTGGGCTCTCAACCACAAGGTTGCCGGTTCAATTCCTCGAGTCCCACAAGGGATGGTGGGCAGCGCCCTTTGCAACTAAAATTGAACACGGTACCTTGAGCTGAGCTGCTGCTGAGCTCCTGGATGGCTCAGTTGGTTGGAGCACGTCCTCTCAACCACAAGGTTGCCAGTTCAATTCCTCAAGTCCCGCAAGGGATGGTGGGCTGCACCCCCTGCAACTAACAACAGGACCTGGAGCTGAGCTGCTCCACAACTAAGACTGAAAGGACAACAACTTGAGTTGGAAAAAAGTCCTGGAAGTACACACTGTTCCCCAATAAAGTCCTGTTCTCCTTTCCCAATAAAATCTTTAAAAAAAAAAAAAAAGAAATATTTGTTGAGTGTAGATTGTGTATAAGGAATACAAAAATATAAACTATCATCTTTGTGTTCAAGACTGAAATAATATTTCCAAAATAAAAATTTGGATATGTTACTCTAACCATTTTCAGTGGCTACTCATGCAGCACGGTAGCATCCAAAATACTTGTCATATTGTCTCAGGCAAGCTAATTTGATTATAGGGCACAGACACCCACTTAAGCTGGCCTGAGACATTATTGCACTGGATATTTCTTCTGTCTGTTATTTCTCCAGGTTTTCACATAGCTAACATTCTTCCTGTAAGTCTTTTCTCAAAAGTCATCTTTTTTATTTAACACTAGAAACAGCTCCAACCCCCACCTCAGCATTTCTTTCACTCTATTTAACTTTTTAAAAAAATTTATTGGGTGACAATTGTTAGTAAAATTACATAGATTTCAGGTGTACAATTCTGTATTACATCATCTATAAATCCCATTGTGTGTTCACCACCCAGTCAGTTCTCCTTCCATCCTCATATATTTGATATCCCAACTTTCTTAATAAATAACTGTTAAATAACTAAGAAAAGACTGTTCAGTGACCTAGGTGAGAGGTAACAGTGACCTGAAATGAGATACTAACAATAATGATGGAGAAAAGTCAATGAATTTCTGATAGAATTGACATAAATAGTGATATGTTATGCGGGGGTGAAGAGGTGGGATTAAGCAGAAAATTTTCCAGGTATGTGCAACTTCATGACTGGCAATACCACTCATTGAAGTATAGAGTAGGAGAAATAGTTTTGGAAGAAAAAAAGATATATTTAGATATGAACAGTCCATTTTTGAGATACTTTTAAGTCATTTAAATGTTTAGTAAGTCATTAGATGTTTCAATAGACTATGGAATATACAGATTTGAAGCTGAGAAGACCTAGTTTAGTAAAATAGATTTAGGAAGCATCAGAATATAAATGGCAGCTCATTTAATTGGAGTCTGTCACATTTCCTTGGGTGAGCTATAGCGTAAGAAGAAAAACTTGCTAATGATGTTTCCCCAAGGAATTAAAAAAGTACTGGTCTGAGAAGTGAGCGGTAGGAGAGAAAGGGAGCACAGGGATTGAAGAGAACTCTTGAGAAGCTTAATTGTGTAAGGTTGGATAATAAGTGAAAGTTCGTATAGTAGTTAAAGGGGGAATGGGAGGCTTAAATCTTTTCTTTTAAATATGGGAGATGGCTGAATGCATTTAAATTCTTATGGGAAAAAAGTTAACAAAAAAACGTAGAAAGTAAGTAATAAAAAGCTATGTACATTTGAGTTGGGCGGGGTAACAGGAAGTTGTATTGCCAGGTAACTACATTTATAGGTCTCTAAAAATCAAAAGATTAAGGAACAAAGATATCTAGCTATTGAAGGAGTTACCTTTGTGAACATTAAAGTCTACTTGGAGGTTGTCAGGACTTTTAGTGATAAAAAAAGCTATAAACTAAGTTTTTCAAAATCGTCAGTCAGTGAAAAAAATCATCAGGTTAGAATATGAGAGAGAAGACGTCATAAAAATGGCAGCATGAGGTGAACCTCTTAAAATCTCCTGTGGAGTATACAACAAATTGAACAAATATAACTCCACAAAGGACTCCCTGTGCAGCACACAGGCAAGATGAAGAGGCACACTACAGAAATAACCTAAAGGTGAGCAAATTGTATGAGCGGGAGAGGAGGAAAGGGAGAAGAGTGGAGACGGCGTCACATGGATGCAGGATGCAGACCTAGCTCAGTGCTCTGAGCTTGTTGCATTCGGGAACTACTGCAGCTGCAGGAGAGGGAAGAACTGGGACTGCTAGGGCTCCGCTTATGGCCCACAGGGCGGAGGGGACAGCATATAACATGGCTGAACCAAACACTCACTGCAAAGATCTCAGAGAAAAGACTGAGGGAAGAAGGCTGAAAACAGTGATATAAGCCCTCACTGCTGAGCAGAGAATGGAAGCCTTAGGCACTGAGACTAGCCGCCCTCTCCTCACCTTCCCAGAGCTCGCCCTGCCCCTACCTGCCCAGTGCTAGAAGCAGAGTAGCAGTGTCAGATCAAAAGAACAGAATATTTGCAATTCTGAGAACTGTGGTCCAGAGACACAGATTTGCAGCACAACTAGTTCCAGCAAAGGGGAGGGAATTGTGGAAGGAGGACTGGCTGTGGTGGTGGTCGCTGCCATTGCTCTGGCCCACCTCTCACAACTCACCCCGCCCCTGACCCCACCTATCTGGGCGGATCCCTGCAGGAGTAAACAGAACTGCTGAAACATACGGGCTCTGAATCTGGTGCAGGAAGAGCTTTGGAACTTCAAAAGCTCTCTCTCCGCATGCACGCATGGACGCAGCACACTATGATCCAGGCGAACTGTTCAGAGAGGAGAAACCCACCTTCCGGGGAATCACCCCATTGTGTGAGAAGCTAAAAAGTTGCAGAGAAAACATAACACTACAGTGTGAGAGAGAATAAAAGGCTGAAATCGGAGAGAAAATAAAACATTCTATCAACACCTACTGGAAAACAAAAGAAAAACCCCTTCCTATTAAACTGTTGCAGAACCCATTACTGTAGATGTCTAGGAAGTGAAACAGTAAATCAGTAATTGCCATGAATACCCAAGGCAACAAGACAGCTCAGATAGAAAATGAAAAGTCTCCAGAAAATGAACTTAAAGACATGAAATATGTGACTTACATGACAGAGAATTCAAAATTGCAGTTCTGAAAAAACTCAATGAGATGTAAGAAAACAGACAGGCAGTTTAGTGAACTCAGAATCACAATGAAAGAACAAAGTGAATATTTACCAAAGAGATTGAATTTTTAAAAAGAATCAAATAAAATTTTTGGAGACTAAGAAGACAATAGAAGAAATGAAGAATGAAATAGCCAGCTTAGGTAGTAAAGTTGACCAGATGGAGGAAAGAATCAGTGACATCAAAGACAGAAACCTGGAAATTACACAGATGGAAGAAGAAAAAGACTTGAGACTTCAAAGAAATGAAAGAACTCTACAAGAACTTTCTGACTCCATCAGAAACAGCAATATAAGAATAATGGGCATACCAGAAGAAGAAACAGAGAAGGGAACATAGAATATATTTAAACAATTTGTTGATGAGAACTTCCCAAACTTATGGACAGAACTGGATCCTCGAATCCAGGAAGCAAGTAGAACACCTAATTACCTCAATCCCAACAGGCCTTCTCCAAGGCACATTGAATTGAAGCTGTCAAAAACCAACGACAAAGAAAGAATCCTCAAGGCAGCCAGGGAAAAGGAGAAGGTAACCTACAAAGGAAAGCCCATTAGATTATCATCAGCCAGGAGGGGAACCAGGAATTCAATATAAAATAAGAGAGATATTATGAGAGAAGAATAATATATCCAGCAAATATATCCTTTAGATATATGAAGAAGGAATAAAGAGGAGACATACATACAGAAGCTGAGGAGATTTTTAACACACAACCTGCACTACACAAGACACTAAAAGAGGCCATTTGACCACCATCAATAGGATAATTTTGTGCCAACCAACACAAAAAATGGGTGAGAAAAAAGGCCTGAACTGGAAGGGGGGAATGGAGAAAGTAAGCGTGCTGAAAAAAAAATAATCTAAAAATCAAACTTTTTTTTTTTTATATAAACTTAGGTAACCACAAAAAAAAAAAAACAGAAATATAATATACAACATAAAAAAAAGATACAGAGAGAAAAAATCATACCACCCCACACACAGAAATAACAACAACAAAAAAAAAAAAAAAAAACAATGGAGACACAGCCTTACCAAAAAAAAAAAGATAGAATGACAGGAAATCCTCAATCATCAATAATCCTAAATGTAAATAATGGACTGAACTCACCAAAAAAAAAACACAGAGCAGCAGATTGGAAAAAAAAAAACCCAATCACATGCTGCCTCCAACACACTCATCTCAGCTACAAGGACAAACATAGACTCAAAGTGAAAGGTGGGAATTGACACTCCCAGCAAAATGGTACCAGAGAAAATCAGGTGTAGCCATAATGATATCAGATGAAAACAGACTCAGGGTGAAAAAGATAACAAGAGACAAAGATGGACATTTCATAATGGTAAAGGGACTATACACAAAAAAGACATAACAGTCATCAATATTTATGCCCCCAATCAGGGGAGCACAAAAATACAAGCAGCAACTACTAGAACTACTAAAGAGAAATTGACAAAAACACAATTATACTAGGGGACTTAAATACACATTTGACAGCTATGGATAGAGATCCCAAAAGAAAAAAAAATAACGAAATAGCAGCCCTAAATGACACATTAGATGAAATGGACATAATTGACATATATAGAGCACTTCATCCTAAAACATCAGACTATACATTCTTTTCTAGTGTACATGGAACATTCTCAAGGATAGACCATATATTGGGAAATAAAATCAGCCACAGCAAATTTAAGAAGATTGAAATCATACCAAACATATTCTCTGATCACAAGGCTTTGAAATTGATATCAACTGCAAAAAGAAAGCAGGAAAATCCACAAATACATGGAGATTAAACAACATACTTTTAAAGAACGACTGGGTCAAAGAAGAAATTAGAGGAGAGATCAAAAGATACATAGAAACAAATGACAATGAAAATACATCCTACCACAATTTTTGGGATGCAGCGAAAGCAATTTTAAGAGGGAAATTTATATCATTACAGGCCTATCTCAAGAAAGAAGAAAACTCCCAAATAAATAACCTCATGTTACACCTTATAGAACTAGAAAAAGAAGAACAAGTGAAACCCAAGGACAGCAGAAGAAAGGAAATAACAAAAATCAGAGCAGAACTAAATGAAATAGAGAACAAAAAGACAATAGGAAAAATTAATGTGACAAAGAGCTGGTTCTTTGAAAAGATTAACAAAACTGGCAAATTCTTGGCTACACTCACTAAGATAAAAAGAGAGAAGACACTAATTAACAAAATCAGAAAAAAAAAGGGGGAAGTTATCACGGACACCACAGAAATACAAAGGATCATCCAAGAATACTATGAGGGATTGTATGACACCAAATTCAATAACCTAGAAGAAATGGACAAGTTCTTAGAAACATATAGCCTTCCAAGGCTGAACCATGAAGAACTGGAAAATCTAAATAAACTGATCACCATTAACGAAATTGAATCAGTCATCCAAAATCTTCCTAAAAGCAAAAGTCCGGGACCAGATGGCTTCACTAGTGAATTCTACCAAACCTTCAAAGAGGATCTAATACCAATCCTGCTCAAACTCTTGCAAAGAATTGAAGAAGAGACAGTACTCCCTAACTCATTTTATGAGGCCAACATTACCCTGATACCAAAACCTGGTAAGGACAGCACAAAAAAAGAAAACTACAGAACAATACTGGAGGTATCACACTCCCTGACTTTAGCTTGTACTACAGGGCTACAATAATCAAAACTGCATGGTATTGGCTAGAAAACAGATACATAGACCAATGGAATAGAATTGATAACTCAGAAATGAAGCCACATAAATATGGACAGATAATTTTTGACAAAGGAGCTGAAAACATATAATGGAGGAAAGACAGCCTCTTCAATAAATGGTGCTGGGAGAATTGGATAGCCACGTGCAAAAGAATGAAACTGGACTGCTATTTGTCACCATGTACCAAAGTTAATTCAAACTGGATCAAAGACTTAAGCATAAGACCTGACACAAAAAAATTGTATATAAGAAAACATAGGTACTAAATTTATGGACCTTGGGTTGAAAGAGCATTTTATGAATTTGACTCCAAAGGCAATGTAAGTAAAAGCTAAAATAAACGAATGGGACTATATGAAACCTAAAAGCTTCTGCATAGCAAAAGAAACCATCGATAAGATAAAGAGCCAACCAACTGAATGGGAGAAGATTTTTGCAAACAATGCCTACTATAAGGTGCTAATATCCAAAATATACAAGGAACTCAACAACAGAAAAAAAAAACAACCCAATTGAAAAATGGGCAGAGGACCTGCAGAGACATTTCTCCAAAGAGGACATACAAATGGCAAATAGACATATGAAAAAATACTCAACATCACTAATCATCAGAGAAATGCAAATCAAAACCACAATGAGATATCACCTCACCCCAGTCAGAATGGCTATCATCAACAAGACAAATAGTAACAAGTGTTGGAGAGGCTGTGGAGAAAAAGGAACCCTCATACACTGTCGGTGGGAATGCAGACTGGTGCAGCCGCTATGGAAGGCAGTGTGGAGGTTTCTCAAAATATTACGAATAGAATCACCACATGACCCAGCAATCCCTCTCCTGTTTATCTACCCAAAAAATCTGAAAACATTTATACATAAAGACACGTGTGCTCCAATGTTCATTGCAGCTTTGTTTATGGTGGCCAAGACATGGAAACAACCGAAATGTCTTTCGATAGATGAATGGATAAAGAAGTTGTGGTATATATACACAATGGGATACTATTCGGCGGTAAGAAAAGGTGATACAGGAACATTTGTGACAACACGGATGGATCTTGAGAGTATGATGCTGAGCGAAATAAGTCAGACAGAAAAAGCAGAGAACCATATGATTTCACTGATATGTGGTATATAAACCAAAAACAGCAAAAGAACAAGACAAACAAACGAGAAACAAAAATTCATAGACACAGACAACAGTTTAGTGGTTACCAGAGAGTAAGGGAGGTGGGGGGTGGGAGATGATGGTAGGGGGGATCAAATATATGGTGATGGAAGGAGAACTGACTCTGGGTGGTGAACACACAATGGGATTTATAGATATTTAATATAGAATTGTACACCTGAAATCTATGTAATTTCACTAATTGTCACCCCAATAAATTAAAAAAAAATTTAGAAAGTAAAATCAAAGATACCATGTTTGCCTGAAAATAAGACCTAACTGGAAAATAAGCCCTAGTTTGGTTTTTCAGGATGACATCCCCTGAATATAAACCCTAATGCATCTTTTGGAGCAAGAATTAATATAAGACCTGGTCTTATTTTCAGGGAAACACGATATATAGATTTGATTAATTGCACATGGAATGTGAGAGTGACTTTCTCTGGATTCCTGCCATTAGCAGGAAAACAGTTTTCCAGAATTCTGACCCATTTACTTCCCCCAGAATATCCCAACTATATCAAAATAAAGAAAAAAAGCATTTGCAGAGAATTAAGAGTGGTTGGATTCATCTAAACCAGTGATTCATTCTTACTTTAATATCTGGGCTGATACCAGGCTAACTTATTTTCACATTTTTTGAAGGTCCAACATGGGGGATGAATTGATGACAAACTTTACCTCCATTGAGGTCTTACCATGTAACAGTAAGTCTGTCGTTCTGTTGCCTATCATGTTCACAATTTATCCATTTAAAGGGCATTCTGACTTTAGTAGATATTTGACATTACCCATTCTGATATCTTATTTCCTGGAACAAACGGTATCAATCATTTTGGATTTTACAGAAGAGATTTTATTCTTGGAAATTATTTTCACATCAATTTAAACCAATTTTCACCCTGAATCAGACATAAAAGGCTAGGAAACCCTTAATTTCAGCTGCCTACTCTTGAAATGTACAGATTATTTGTATTTAAACTTGAGATTTATACCTGAAAAGCCAATAATTGGTGCTATGTGAAATGTTTCAGATGAGCGACAGAGTTAGGACATTTCTTTGGTGGTTTCTAATCTGTCTTTCAGCCAAACCATCTCAGTTAAAGTTCTATAAACCGGTAATTTCTGAGGATTTTTTCAGTTTTATCACATGAACTTCAGTGGTCAATACAAAGCCATCGCACTCATAAAAGTGATATTTCTGTTACCCTGGAGTTAAAGTGAATTTCAGAAAAGCAAATGACTTCTGTTGTAACTGTGAGCGGGGCGTACACTGACTCATTGTTCCTTTGTCATGCATTCAGCTAATGTTCATGGAGGACCTACTGTAGGCAAAGACCTTTGCAAAACCCTGTGGAGAACACAGGTATAAATAAATTATGAACCCATATCTAAAGCTCACAGTTAGATATGGGTTCATAATTTAGTTCCTTTTCTGCCATGGCCACCATCACCCATGCCCAAGTTTTACAAGAAAGAAAGTTCTAAGATTCTTGAGGCAACTTGAATCCTCTTAATATATCTCTGGTTTCTTTCTTGCCTGGACAGTAGTTTCTAGTAAAGTCAGGTGGTTTCTTAGAAGATAATGTCAGACTGTTATTTTTTGGAGCAATTTATAAACCTGACATAATTCAATATGGATAAATTTAAGTTTCTAAACTTATACGCCAAATCCCAACAATCTAGGTAGATGACAAAAAAGATGTGATTTTTCAGTGGTGCAAATATAAAAATGGCCTGAGTCTGAACTGGGTGAAAGCTTGATATGAGCCAGTGAATACAGCTTAGCCTACTTTCACAGTGAAGTATTCAGAATAAGGAGGCAATGCTCCTTCCTTTTCTTTGCACTAATCAGACACACTGAGAATATTATGTTCAGTTCTAGGCACAACCATATAACATTTAAGGGATTTTAGGATTAACCAGAGAACATGATTCTGGTACACACAAACATAAAATATTTATGACACTCATTTCGTAAATATGTTCAAGTGTTTTTCATGGGTAAGTAGTTTGGGGAGGAGATTTACAATTCAGCAAGGCCAATGTCGTAAGTGCAATATTCAGCTGAGCCACAGAGTCCTTATTTACCTCATAGGAGATTCAACACTGCGTCAGTGGATTAAGTACTTACATAAAGTTCTGAAAAGTATGCATGTTATTTTATTTTGAAATTATAGTTGACTTTTGAGGTTATTTCTATAATAATTAGAATTCTTTCCTTTCCTTTTCTGATGTTTGTTTTATTATTTTTTCAGTTTGCCAAACATTTAGTTTTGGGCTTTTAATAAAAACTTAACATTTATTTTTCATTCACAAATGTTAACATTTTTCTACTTTCTATATTCTGATAAAAAGTTTAAAAATCTGTTAAGATTTTAATGTGTCTGATGAAGTTCTCTACCTCCCATAAGCAACAATGTTGTTATAGCTATAAGGTTGGTGCAAAAGTAATTGCAGTTTAAGAGGTTAAAAATAATTGCAAAAACCACAATTACTTTTGCACCAACTGAATAGAAGTGATGTTGGTTAGAATTTTATAAATGTTGTGTGAATTTTGAAATTACATTATTGTTTTCCTTTTGTTAAAAGACTTACTGATTTGTTTTCCATCAGCCTTAAGATATTCTGATCATCATGGAACTGGGATCTCTAAAACACACGTGCTTCTGGATGCCGAGAGACGTATTTTGATTCAGTGGGAAAATCATGGCCATCCATTTATTATCACAAATCCGTTCTCCATGAAAGATGAAAACTATATCTCATAGGAAATTGACCAAATAGTAGGAGATAGTGACACAGCAATTGTCATTACCCTTGGCCAGTACTTCAGACCCTTTCCCATCAACATTTTCATCAATGTTCAAAAGACCATTGAGCATCTGTTCTTGCAATACCCAGAGACCAAGGTGATCCTTAAAACTGAAAATACCAGGGAGATGTATCTAAATGTAGAGATGTTTAGTGTCTTTCACGGCTATATTCAGAATCTTATCATGAGGGATATTTTGTGGATCTCAGTGTGTACATTATGGATGCCTGGGACATGACTATTGCATATGACATTAATAATGCCCATCTACTGATTATGTGATTGGAAATCAGATTAACATGTTTTTAAACTATACTTGCTAGAAGAAAAATACAGCAAAACAGCACTAGCCACTCTCTATAGATGATCTCATTTATATAGCAAGAATAATTTAATCCAAGGTAGAAGGAAACGAAATAAAAAATTTTTTTATTCTAGAAAATATGCATACTATAAAATTTGCCATTTAAACCATTTTAAGTGTATAATTCGGTGACATTATGTATGTTAACAATGTCGTGTAACCATCACCACGATCTATCCTCAGAACATTGTCATCATCTTAAATAAAAACTCTGTAGCCATTAAAAAATAATTTCCCATTCTCCCTAATGCCCAGCTCCTGGAAACCACCATTCTGCTTCCTGTTTTCACAACTTACACTAGTCTAGGTAGCTCTTACAAATGGAATTATACACTATTTGCACTTTGTATTAGCTTATTTCACTTAGCATAATGTCTTTAAGTTTCATCCATGTTCTAGCATGTGTAAAAATTTCCTTCCTTTTAAAACTGAATAATATTTCATTGTATGTATATACCACATTTTGTTTATCCATTTATCTGTTGATGGACACTTGGGTTGTTTTCATCTTTTGGCTACTGTGAATAATGCTGCTATGAAGAAGAAACCAAATTTAAAGGAATGTCTCCAGTGCTGAGTATGATGAGAGAAGAGCAAAATATCATCATTCATAACTTAATTTTAAGAAATATATAGCCCAGAAAAGAGTAGTCTAAATGATTCAAGTTCAGAGAAAATGTGATCTGTAGGAGAAAACTCAGTGGAATCACAATAGCAGTCTTCTTGCTTAAAAAAATTATTTGGAATTTGTTCTGTAGATTCCAGGAAGAACCAAGGATCACAGTCCAACTCTTACAAGCTCATTGAGAGAAACCAATGAAGTATTATGTCAATGAACAGACCCTGAAACCCTTGTTCTTGCTGGCCCTTAAAGTATGAGGTGAGATCCCCTCCAGAGGACCTCAAATGACTTTATAAGCATTGTCTCTAAATCTTCCTCTCAGAATAAAAGCATCCACCCTTTCCATTAATAGACTCGAGGTCTTGAGAGTGGAAATATTGTTACTCAAGGATGATTCCCTTGCATGGAATGTGTTTCTTAGTGAGAGGACATGAAATTATAATGCCGAAACATCAGTACAAAGGCCAGGCCATATAGCTCAGGCCTGGGAACATGCTAGAAAGCTCTTCCTTGAAAGAAGCTACCCATTGGTTCTAATTCTTCCTTTAGGAAACTTTCAAAACAAATCTGTTTTTTTCCAATCATTGCACTCCTAAGAGCTTTATATGAGTTATCATTTTGCCACCAGTGCCACCACAAATTCCTTTAACTTAGTTCTAACAGGGTAAAGTGTCTATTAGGTTGATGCAAAAGTAATTGCAGTTTAAAAGGTTAAAAATAATTGCAAAAACTGCAACTACTTTTGCACCAGCCTAATAGTCTTCTTACCATTACTCTTTGTTAAATGCACTGACGTTTGTCTATATCTGCAACATGCCTCCTCCCACATCTCTCACTGCCACAGACTGAATTCTCTAACTTCAATGTGATCAATCAGCATAGAATAATGAGGGTCTGTTACTTCTTTTGTTCTGGAGTTGCGCTGTATAATATAATAGTCATTAGGCACATGTGGCCATTCAAATTCAAATTAAATTACATTACTAATCAGTTCCTTGGTTGTACTAATTACATTTCAAGTGGTCAATAGCCATATATGGCTAGTGGCACTGTAGTAACAGCACAATATTTGCTTGCATTTGTCTCTGGAGAGTATTTTTTATGTTTTGTTGTAGTATTTGGATGTGTTTTCAAAAAATAAGTCCAATTATATCTTATAAATGTTTATAGTGAGTAAAAAAAACCACTCATGAAATGGCTTGACTTTTAAGTCATTAACTTCTGGTTTTGTTTTTAAAGAAATTCTGGTATCTATATATTTTATAAAGTTTTGGCCTTGAAGTGATAGCTCCAGGTTATTGCAGATATTGACTCTATTGCTAATATATACGACTTCTACAAGCCATTTGAAATGGTAGAAATGTTCTTGACTAGTATTATCAAGCTTCTTTTAAAATCCCATGTATACACAATGGAATGAAACTAGAGATCAATAGCAGAAGGTAAACAGGAAAATTGACAAACAAGTGGAAATTAAACAATGTATTCTTAAATAATCAATGGGTCAAAGAAGAAATCACAAGAAAATGTAGAAAATATTTGGAGACAAATTAAAATGGAAACACAACATATCAAAACTTAGGGGATGCAGTAAAAGCAATACTAAGAGGGACGTTAATAATGGTAAATGCTTACATTAAAAAACAATAAGCTACTGAAATCAATGTCCTAACTTCACACCAAAAGGAACTAGAAAAAGAACAAAGTTGGAGAATTCAGACTCCCTGATTTCAAAATGTTACTATAAAGCAACAGTAATTAAGATGTGGCGGTACTGGCATACAGATTGATGTATAGGCCAATGAGACAGCATAGACAGCCCCAAAATAACGCCTTGCACAAATGGCCAAATGATTTTCAACAAGAATGCCCAGCCTACACAATGGGGGAAAGGACAGTCTCCTTAATAAATAGTGTTGGGAAAACTGGACACTCATTGGGTTAAGATGGTAAATTAGATTTAGCAATGATTTCTTTGATTAAAATTAAAAGCACAGGCAACAACAAAAAAATTAAAATAGACAACTGGGACTACATCAAACTTAAAACTTCTGCATGTCAAAGGAATCAATAGGATGAAAAGACAACCTGCAGCATGGAAGAAAGTAATTGCAAATCATATGTCTGATAAGAGGTTAATATCCAGGAACTCCTACAACTCAACAACAAGAAAACAAATTACCTGATTAAAAAATGGTCCAAGGACTTAAACAAAGAAGACATACAAATGACCACCAGATACATTAAAAGATGCTCACATCACTAATTATTAGGGGAATGCAAATCAAAACCACAATGAGATATCTATTACCTCACACCCGTCAGGATGTCAACCATCACAAAAACAGAAAATAAGAAATGTCGGTGAGAATGTGGAAAATGTGGAACACTTGTGCATTGTTGGTGGGAATGTAAAATGGTACAGCTATTATGGAGAACAGTATGGAGGTTCCTCAAAACATTCAAAATAGTATTATCATATGATCCCATAATCCTGCTTTTGGGTATATATCCAGAAGAACTGAAATCAGAATATTGAAGAGGAATGTGCACTCCCATGATCATTGCAGTATTATTCACAATAGTCAAGATACGGAAACAACCCAAATGCCCATTGACAAATAAGTGAAAAAAGAAAATGTGGTATATACATACAATGGAATAAAATGCAGTCTTAAAAAGGAAGGAAATCCTGTCACATGCTACAACATGGATTAATCTTGAGGACATTGTGCTAAGTGAAAAAAGGCAGTAGCAAAAGGACAAGTATTGTATGATTCCACTCATGTGAAGAACCTAAAGTATTCAAAATCACAAAAACAAAGTAGAAAGGTGGTTATCAAAGATGCGGGGAAGGAATAATTAGGGTTTAGCAAGAGTTTTAGTGTTGCAAGATGAAAGTCCTTGAGATCTGTTGCATAACAATGTGAATATACTTAATGCTGCATTTAAAATGTACATTTAAGAATGGTTACAATGGTAAATTTATGTGTTGTTTACACACACACACACACACACACACACACCCTGATGTATGTTTTTCTCTTTCATAGCCAGTAAATTTCATTGTGGGATCAAGAGCATGTCATTTCTTCTCCCGACCTGCTGAATGAAATAGTTTTAGATGATCAGTACCTGTTAATGGCTTGAATTCTTAATTTTCTTCTATAATGAGTCATATTGTTAAAAAACAACAACAACCCTATTGTTCTGTTAATAAAGCAGCATGTGAATTGGCTTCAAGTATAAGTCTTGCTGCACAGATAGCTGCTGCCCTACTAAGAGTAACTTCCCAAATCTTTTCCATTTTACACCATAGCTCACCAAATAACTTACATGAACATTCTTCCTCTATAGCATGAGTTTTCAATGACAACCAGAAAAATCAAGTGCTTCAATCTTTTATAAATGCTACACAGATGCCAAGAACTTATTCATACTCTACATATCAATCACTTCAACCTACTATAAAGCAAAAGGTATTCTAAGATTGCACACCTTCAATTTACATTATATGCTATTGACATTGTGTTTGCACAGCAGTATCATTTGATAAAGGAATTTTGCCAATAGTTCTTTCTGATTGGCACTAATCATATTTGTCATTAAATATGGTGGTTGGCTTGTTGGCTTTATAAATGTCTCATCAGTGTTTTGACTTGTAACTTTTTTTTCATTATGAGGAGTGCAATGCTGAGTGATACCTTGAAAATCTTAGTCTTCCCTTTTACTTTATTGATAGAATTCATCAAGTTTGTACTGGAAGGCAATATTTTGTTCTTGTCCTGGGAAAAACAGATTGCTATGGCAGAATGGTGACTGTGCTTTGTCTGACATTTATATAAAATCTTGATGATTCCAAATGTTTAAAACTCTGTTAGATAGGACTTTTCTTTTTACAGGTGATAGAAATCCACCCTAAAATAACCTAAGGAGGGATGGGAAGGAATGCATTGACTCGTAACTGAAAAGTGCAGAGAAGGCAGAAAAGCTGAGGGATGTTTCATTCAGGTGCTTACAGAACATTGTTAGGCATCTGTCTCTCTCTTGCCAGCTCTTGGCTCTGTGTTTCTCTGTTGGTTTCATTTTCAGGCAGGGTCTTTGCAGGTGACAGCTGAAAGGTTGCATGAGCCTTGTGATCCCAGAGGAACATAACCCTCTCCTAGTACCTATATACAGATTAAAAAAAAATCCCAAAACATAGAAGACTCTAGTTCTCCCAGTTTGGGTCACATGTCCATGTTGGAACCAATCACAATGGCCAGGAAGACAGATGATTTTGATTATTAGGCCTAGACCATATGCCCAGTCCTGCAGCCAGATTGTATTACCAGTAGTGAAGGAAAGAATATAGACATAAAATATTTTCTCCTACTGCAGACATATTTGACAGTCTCACAAAAAATAATACCCAATGGATAAATAGATTACTGGTTCCATAAAATTTAATTATCAGAGATTCATGATTGTATTTTTTAATACTTACTTTTTTACTTAATTGTATAAAATCACCACATTGACGGATATTTGAAAAGAAATTCTTCACTTTAAAAAATTGTCTTGAGTTGAAGCATTTGTATTACTAATTTTATCATTTCATTTACTTTTAATAACCCTTTGATTTATTTTTGTTGTGAGGATATAAAATTACATAATAGATGCTCAGTTTTACTAGTTATTAGGGAAATGCAAATCAGAACCACAATGAGATGCCATCTCACACCTGTTAGAATGGGCATTATCAACAAGACAGGTAAGAAGTGTTGGAGAGGCTGTGGAGAAAAAGGAACCCTCATACACTCCTGGTGGGAATGTAAATTGGTACAGTACATGGTTACTACCTGGGTGGTCCTCTTCTTAATCTAACTCTTCAGAGCTCCACCATGAAGACCAGCTAAGAGTCATTCTGCCCTAGTTCACATGCCTATCTTCTCCATTTGCCAAATCCCATTGGTGTGCAGGTAAATGTTCGACAACCGGGACAAAAAACCCTAATGTGTAGCATCTGCCAATTTTTGTGGTGTAAATACTCCCCTGGCTGATTTCATGCTACCAACGTGAGGCTACTAAACAAGGAATTGGGAAGGTATGCACACAGTCAGATGTTGCTAGGTGGTAGGAGCCGACTCCAGCATACCACACCAGGTCCCAAAAGGTGTGCATTATACCCTAGTTAAACATTCTTACAGTCAAATCCAATCTTCACCACTTAACTAGTCGGGTGATCTTCAAAAAGTCACTTAAATGGTCTTGTTTTCTCATTTGCAGATTTGGAACAATGCCACATACCTCGCAGGGAGAAGAGATTGGAAAGAGTAAGAATAGATCCAAGTAAATATACCACATGGTGCTTGGCACAATTGATTCAAAATGTTTACTTTCCATGGTCATTTTGACTTTGGGGAGGAGCCAGAAGTTGCATGGTGAATAGAGTGGATGAGGACCCACCATAATGTTTTTATTTGACAGAAATAGCCATACCAGAAGTGATGTGTGACACAGAGCCTTTCCATGGTGATCACAAAATACGGCAAATACTGCTTCTGAGTGCCATCTAATGAAAAGGCAGGGATCTTCAATATGGGAAGTGGCATGTCAAACCTTAGTAACAGTGTGTGACAAGTTTCAATTTGTTTGGGCTGTCAGTTAGGTGTGAGCTACAGTTGAGTGAAAGAATGTTTTAAAGTGTGCCGTAAATCACTCTCCATCATGACAACGCTCCATGTCACACATTGCTTCTGGTACTGCAATTTCTGTCAAGCAAAAATATTATGGTGTGTCCTCATCCACCTTATTCACCAAATCTGGCACAGTGCAACTTCTGGCTCTTCCCCAAAGTCAAAATGATTCAGGACATCAAGGTAGCCACAACAGCGCAACTAAAGACACTCATGAAAGGGTACTTCCAGAACTGGTTCAGAAAATGGCAAGAGCAATGGGATAAGTGTATTCAGAGTGAGGGAGAGTATCTTAAGGGGATTAATGACAATGTGTCTTTTACTGTAATGTTTTTTTTATTTAAACATTCACTGTATTCTTTGATCACACCTCATATGTCCTAGGATTGCTTTAAAGTACTTAGTAGAATAAATGTGGACTAATATAAGTATATAATATGTAAAAGCCAACATTAATGATAGACATTCATTGATATTTACTATGCATCATGTTTTTTTGTTTAATCTATTAGTTGGATCATCATTTTGAAGAAAGGAAGCATGCCACAATATAAAATACCCCTCTAATATGTCAAGAAGATTACTTTTAAGAAACCAAATTCATTGTAGCAAAATATTCCCATTCTTTTAGTCTCTCATGCACATCAGATTAAAGGAGCATAGGCTGCAATGAAATCAAACCAATTAGAGTAGCAAAGGAAAACTTTGAACCCCCATGGCACACTCCTACCTCTGAAATGTTCTCTGCCTCACAGACATGTACACTGCTACTTTATCTGTGTATCTGTGCTTAATTCTTAGATTTTTATAAGACATATGAGAGCTAATGGTTAAGAAATGGAATGTGTTTGATGTAAATATTGTGATTTGGTCAATTTTGTCCTTTTTGGAAGTGATGGTATGGGGTAGCGTTTGACTTTTAGCCTTTATTTTTCCTTAGTAATGTGAGAAATGAATATTCACCCAGCATTGCCAGCCTTCACCCCTAAATGTAATCTCATTTCTGAATGTTAGTTCAAATATTTAACTAGTGGCAGCTTTATTGTGGGCAATCTGATGTTAAATTCTGCCATTAAACTTTGATTTTTCAGCTAGATAACTAGATTTAGATCCTGGCTTAAATTTGTGGCTTTATTGCTTTTGAGTTGGGTTGTACCTTGTGTAATGACTGTCACCATAAAATACCAATGTTTTGAATCACTTTGGTTTGGAAGAATTGACCTGCCCTATTAGTAAAATAGTAGACAATATTCTGGGGAACATGGCATAATTCTTTAAATTTTCATCTCATAAAATAGAAGAAATAATTCTTATTGATATAATTAATGAAACAATATAAAAGAAATCAAAGGAAAATTTAAAACTAAGGAATGAATTGGGAGTCAGACATGGAGTGAAAGTGAGGGCAAGGTAACTCTCAGATGGGGTAACTTGCAGATGGGCCTCAGGTGATGGATGGACTTGGTGGTAGTTGTGCTCATTCCTAAGAATTTTTGGAAGAACCAAGCCACTCACATTGTCTCTTTGTCTCTCTCTGTCTTCTCTGTTTCCCCTTTTCTCTGTCTGTCTGTCTCTCCTCCTCCTCTTCTCCATAAAAATAACTGCATCAATATTTCATGTACATTGTATAAACTGTCCTGAGGTTATTTGCTTTTTTATTTACTTATATCCAATTATTTCCCACCTCTATAAGGTCCAACATTTCTTATAGTATATTCCTAGTCGCCTACACAATTCTTTTTCTTTTCTTACATTGGAAGGTAATTCTGAATTCATCTCTCTTATTTTTTCCATTCTTCTAGCAGCCATAGACAAATTTTCACATCTAATACTTAACTGTTTTTTTGTGAAGAGATTGTGGGATAAAAGCTCAGGTCTCTTTACATTTGGGGGTCTGAAAAGAACTCAAGTGGGCTTTCACTGGTCAAATATGGGACAATTTGGGTACTCAAAAGAATGATTGCAATTGTTTGAAACACATTAAATAAAACTCTTTGACTTTATGGGAAAGAGAGAGAAGGAATCTTGTCTATCATCATTGGAGTTAGTGCAAAAACACCCTCCTCTAAAAGTTGATAATTAAGGCAAAAGAATTAGCATTCATCTTGCTTTTTCTGTGTGAGCTGTATTTCAGGGAAGCCAAAGAACTCAAATTGATGAAAGTGAGATTTCTTAACATTATTCTTCCAGCTAATAAGTGTGGAAAAATTAAAAAACCTCCAGTTTTTAAATGCCTAATGAATTTATCTATCTAGATAATAATTATTAATAGATGCTAAAGTAATTTAAGATATTTATAAGGTGCCCAAATATCACCACAGGTTAACTCCTGGCTGTAAGATGAAATTGTATCTACTATGGGGAAGTCAGTTTGCCACCACCTCAACCCACTTAGCATCAATAAGTGAGAGAGTTCACCATTATGTGCCTTCTGATGTAATGCAATATGAAGTATTTTTGCCCAAAATGTTGAACCAGAATCTAATAGAGTCTTCATATTTAATTTGTAGTTCACAGGAAACTTAGGGATAAAGGAAAAAATTAAACAACACTATGAGGAAGCAAAAAGAAAAATCCAGGAGAAGGGATATTCTGAAGAACAACTGCACCATTTTTTCAACAAATCAATATCAAGAAAACAAAGGGAGTTGGGAGATGGCTGTTCTAGATTAAAAGAGATTTAAGTAGAATGGCAGTTGCCGGTGGCTGGGTGGTGAGGAAATGGGGAGTTGTTTAATGGGTATAAAGTTTCAGTTATGCTAGATGAATAAATTCTAGAAAACTTCTGTACATCATGCCTTTAGTTAACGATACTGTATTGTGTACAAATTGTTAAGAATGTCTTTACCACAAAAACAAAATGAAACGAAAAAAATGAAACACAAACAAAAATCCGGGGGCACAAGGAAACTTTTGGAGGTGATGAATATATTTATTACTTTGTGGTGATAGTTTCATAGGTGTAGGCATATGTCCAAACTCATCAAATTGTATATATTAAATATGTGTAGCGTTTTGTATATCAATTGTACCTCAAAAAGCTGTTTTTTTTTTTTTTAAGAGAGAGACAAGACATAATATCGAACTATTGGAATGTGTGATCATTTATTGGACCCTGTTCTCTCTCTCTCTCTTTCTCTCTCTCTCTCACTATCCTTTGTATTGTAAAAGATTTTGGTGGGGACAAAATTGGGGAATTTTGAGTATGAACAGGGTATTAGATAAAATTAAGGTATTACTATAAATCTTGTTTGGAAAGATAATGGCATTGTCCTTGTGTAAGAAACGCCTTTGAGAGAGAGAGAGTGAGAGAGAGAGAGAGAAAGAGAGAGAGAGAGAGAGAGAGAGAGAGAGACATACATACACATTTGGAGGTAAAATTTCATTTGTCTGACATTTGTTTTAAAATGCTTTAGCCAAAACAAAAATAGATGGAAAAAATATAGTAAAATGTTTATTGTTGAAACCAGATGATAGGTATCTAAGAGTTCATTTTATTATTCAATTCTACCTTCTAATATAAATTTTCAAAAATGTTCAAAATAAAAAAGCAAAATAAAAATGTAAGGGTCCAGAATTCCGATGGTACAAGGAAATGGATGAAGTCACTTTCATCATAGCTACTTTTCTCTAGGTCAGTTGAAATCCATAATAAGGATGTTAAATCTGGTTGAGTTTCCAATGAAACTGCTATGATTATAGGTACCTATAATCATTAATGTAACTGATATGTTTAGGCTTCATGAATTGGTGACAAAAAATAAATGTCACAATCCTATTTTTATTTTTAAATAAAAATAATATATACACATGTTAAAGCAAGCCCAATTAAAATAAGATGGTATTACATGGAAAATGCTTGTCCTTACCCACTCCCTCCAAAGGGTTAATCATTTCTGATTTCCGTCTGCAGGTGGCACACCGTAAATTCAAGTTCATACTTCTACTTATTGATCATGCTGACATTAAACAAATCTATGGAGTCACAACTGGGAAAGAGGAGGAATCTAGATCACTTCCATCTTTTCTACGCCACTGTGAGATTTGTTCCTTACATTATTACTTTTAGTGCTTTTAGTTGACTACTTTTAGTTGATTATTTTTCATTACTTTAGATAATATACCCAAACCTCTTTTTGTGTTAGATTGCTGGTAGTTAGTGTATCTTTATTGTCAGCGTGTACAGTAAATCAATAAATAGTAGTACTCCTTCTCTACGTCTCCTTTCCTTTTACCTGCCTCGCAACCGAACCAAAGAAAGGACAGAAAAGGTATTTTCAAAGAATAAATTAATAACAATTTTAGGAAACAAGGAAGAGTATCAACAGCAGATGAAAAATATTGAACACTCCCTGAAAGTCAGAAAACAGTGTCAGTCGTGCGGGTATGGGAAAGCGGCAGAAGACTGGGTACCCTGGAGAGTGGGAAGGCTGGCAGGTTGTGCCTTTGCTCCTCCACGTTGCTTTGGGTGGGCTGTTACCCATTTGGTTGTCACTATAGTGCCATGGTACAAATCAGAGGTGGCAGTTTGTTCCATAAGTGCAAGAAAAGAGTTTAGAACAGTAACAGACAGTCTCAGCCTCCCCAGGTCTCACAGAAAGTCTGTAGAAGCAACTGCTGTCAGCCCCATGGGCACACCTGGCCAAGGGGCTCAGCCTGCTTCTGATGTAGTGGTGGGGGTGTTGGGCCATAGTGTGAGTGTTGTGTGTGTCCTCTCAAGGAGTTTCCTGCCTCATTCCTCTGCTGGGAATCTTTCAAGGGTGTGAGGGGGAATCCAGGCTACCCAGCTTCTGGCCATGGCCCTCTCTGATGCCATTCCCTTCCGCAGGGCCTGCTGAAGCCCTGTCCTTCTCATCAGTATCCAAGCGGCTGCACCCCAGTGAAGGTGACACATTTGGAGAAAGATTGGCTGTGAAAACTCTGAGCAAGCCTGTGCTCTGTGTCTGACTCCCACATGACTTTGCATAGTTCCGGGCAAGGGAGGAAGCCTACAAGGTCAAGAGGCTGCCCAGGATGCTGAGGGTGAGTTCAGGGCATGGGTACCCAGAGGCTACTCTCTCATTTCCCTCCTCCTGACCAACATACATGTCTTCCTAGAGGTTCCTCCCTTTTTCAAAGTCCTGAAATGTCCCCCATTCCTGAGCACATAAGGTACTTTGGCTGGTGTTCAGGGCCCTGAAGACACTGCCATGATTCCCCTCCATCACTCTCTGTTACACCTATCACCTCCTAATACTTGATTGGTCTCATTCTCATGCTATTCTCTCCTTAAATCTCAGTGCCCTCTCCTGCCTGGGCTCTAAGCACTCTGGACATCTCTGTCTCAGCCTGTAGCCAAGTGTGGATTATGTCTGCCACACAGGCTGAGGCGAGGTTGGGGTCATCTCTAACTTCCGCAATGATCCAGTCTCAATTCTTTCTTATCAACAGCTTTTGAGGGTTTAATAACCCCTCCTCTTTCAAACATGTTAACTCATTTTCTAGAGAGCCTGCTTTTCTGGGTATTCTATTAAAGATCATTTTAGGGACATGAGGTTGTAGGTGTGCAACTACAATGAGTGATTTCCTATAAGCAGATTCCCTAGTTCAGTTGACCTGGAGGACACTGAGCTGACGGATCTGACTGCTGTACTCCATATCAATAGTAAAACAATTCAGCTGGGAAAAGACCTACCAAAGTGATTCTGACCTGGGGCTAGTCCCATCCTTCTGTATCTCTTAATAAAGGCCTATTTATCTGTAGAGCAAATATTTTTGTCTGAAATTAAGAAAATACATTTTACTGTTCCTGCTCTTCACATGGATCAGGGCCATTGTCAGGTTTTATGCAGTGGAAGGTTTCTTGATTGAAAGCTATAGTGTCCATTTCAGTAGCCACCAGCCACATGTTTCTATTGGGACCTTGAAATGTGGTTGGCTCAAATGGAGGTGTGCTGTAAGTGTAAAATGCACACCAGATTTCAAAGACAGTGTAAAAAAATCCCAGAATGTAAAACATCTCATTAATAATTTGTATATTGATTATGTGTTAAAATGATAATATGTTGGGTTAAATAAAATTATTAAAATCATTTCATCGGTTTTTACTTTTCCAATATAGCTACTAGAAAAAATGAAATTATAAGGGTGGCTCACATATTTCTATTTTTAATGCATCTAGGTCCAGGCACAGTTGAGCTTGGCATTTTGTGCTGAGGACACACACAGAGAGGATTTGGGGAAGATCTGGTAAAGGGTTTCTTTCCTCTAGAGAGCAGACACACTTTTCTTTCCCTAGGGTGGATGAGTAGAAGAGACACGGTGACTGGGCCCTCCTGGAACCGGTGACCTTGATAAGATAGGTCTCATTGTTGAAGTTGGTCACACTTCCTGAAGGCCCTGCCTTTGGAAAATCCCCACCACATTTTCCCCTTTTCCCCAAGTGTTCTCTCACCTCCAGCAGGACTTTTGATGACTCCTCTGAGGGCCATCCTCTGAGGGTTGAAGATTATGAGTACACTGAGATTCGAGCTGGCAATTGTGTTCATGTGAGATCATCTGATTTAGTTTATTCCTGATTTCCTTTAAATTCTTGGCTCAGTCATCATTTCACTGTGTGCCTTGGGCACAATAAATGATTTTTCAGAGCAGAACCATAATGGAATTATAAATAACATACTTGAGTGCTTTGTGCAAATCACAAAGCTTGTCTCTACATTATTATCTATATTTGTGGGTTTATAACTATACATACACAACCTACTGCTGTTTCCTGTCTGGATTATGCCTGTTTCTAGATTATCATTGTTAAGAGAAAGATAGCCTGAGGGCACCTGTGATAGAAATCAAGGGAATCAGAAGTAGTGAGGTGAATAAAAACAAGTGAGAATTAGATGACGAGATGGAAGAGAATGGGAAAAAATGGAGTGAAAATACTGTGATGATATTTAATAGCTTTTGGGAGTTCACTATATATCAGCCATATATGAAAAGTTTTTAACATTAATGTTATTTCCCTTAGTTCCCATAATGACCCTTGAGGAAGGTACTAAAATCATCTCATTTTATAGATGAGAAAACTGGGATAGAGAGAAGTTAAGTAATCTGCCAAATTAATACCAATGATCCGTGGCTGGATTAGGATTTGAATCCAGGTCTGACTCATGCTTTTAATTATTGTATTGTACTGCCCAGAGTAGAATTAGGATGGGGTATGTAAGTAAAAAAGAGAAGAGAATGTCAAAAGATGGAAGGAAAATTGATTCTGGGCAGTGAATAAACAATGAAATATATAGATGATGTATTATAGAAATGTACACTTGAAACCTATATAATTTTATTAACCAATGTCACCTCCTCAAATTTAATAAAAATTAAAAAACAAGAAAATGGAATAAAAAAAGGGTACCCTAGAAATGTGAGTAGCATAGAGGAAGAGAAAAGAAGAAAAGCTTGACTTCGAAGAGCGTATTAAAAAGAGAAGATAGGAAGGAAAGTTGAAAGCAAATTACAGTTTCATTCTTTTCTTTATACACCTGGAAGATTCTTATTCATATTTCTCCACAAAATTTCTATTTAAGCTTAAGTTCCCTACATAGTTTAGGGAGATCTGCTCTGAGACAATTTATGTGGTGCCACTTTTCCCAGTGTAGGAAATTGTGAAGAGGGACCTGGAGCCTTTGTCAGAAGTGACAACATAGATTCTACAATGAAGTGTTCTGGGGCGTTGGGGAAGGGCACCTTTAAAGTGAATGAGGGGTTTTCCCATGGAGAGACAGTGAAACCATGGTCTGCATAAATACAAAATGTACATTTGAGGTTAACTCCAAGCCAGGACCCTGAGATGTTGTCCTGCTTTTCTTGCTTACAGTTCCTCACTGTTGATCCCAAGAAAGAACATACCAACCGAGAAAGACTCCTGGTGGCCACCTGGCCTCAAATTAAAAAAACTAGCAACCATTGCTAAACAGGGGTCACTCATGCAAGAGAGAAGCCTGCACTAAGCTGCTTGCCATCCATACTGAACTGCCTGCACTGTGTTCCTGCTGGCTAGCCAATGCTTATAAAGGAGTTCCTGGAGTTGTATTTCAACCAATAGGACTGAGACTGTCCAATAGGAGTTGCCCAGTTATATCCTCATTATCATCTTCACCAACCATTCAGAGTGGCTCCACTCTGACCAATCAGGACAGTTTTTGGACTAGTTAAACAGTGAGGCTTTGGAGACCTCATTTGCATGAGGATGGACAAATCGGGGATTGGGGCAGGGATTTCTCTCTATATAGGTCAGCTCCCCTCTGGATCAAAGAGTGTACTTTCCCTTTCCATCACAGACTGGAGACTGCATTTCCCTGGCTACATGGAAGATGTCTCACCAGACAAGAGTAAATTGGAGCAGAGTAGGCTGAGTGGATCAGATAGAACTGGACCAGGGCAGAGCTGTTTAGCCAGAGAACTGCCTTGTCTTGGGATGCCTCACCCAAAGGCTGCCTCACAGCTATGCAGTTCCACAGCTGTGCTGTCTCATAATTGAATTGTAACAATATTCAGCTATTCCACAACTCACAGTTGAGTTGTTTGCACTGAATAAATTTTCCTTCTTCACCGCACCCTAAATTGGGGATTCCTGTTGGCATTGAGTTTACACACAAAGGATTTTGAGATTGTTATTTTTTAATTAAATGTATTATAGTGATACTTATTAGTAAAATTACGTAGGTTTCAAGTGTACAATTCTATAATACATCATCTATAGATCACATTGTGTGCTCACCACCCAGAGTCAGTTCTCTTTCCATCACCATCTTTTTGACCCCCTTTTCCCTCTTCTACCATCTCCCTTCCCCCCTTACCCTCTGGTAACCACTAAACTATTGTCTGTGTCTATGAGTTTTTGTTTCTTTGTTTGTCTTGTTCCTTTGTTGCTTTCAGTTTTACATCCCACATGAGTGGAGTAATATGGTTCGCGACTTTTTTTGTCTTTCACTTTCATAATAATCTCAAGATCCATCCATGTTGTTGCAAATGGCAGTATTTCATCTTTTCTTATGGTAGAGTAGTATTCCATTGTGTATATACACCACATCTTCTTTATCCAATCATCTATCAAAAGACACTTTGGCTGTTTCCATGTCTTGGCCACCATAAAGTTGTGATTATTTCTAATTTGGGACATTGACATGTCAACTTCAACAAGCAAACAAACAAAAATGGAAAGTTCTGTCTCAAAAACCAAGTGTTGAGTAAAAAACTAAAGGAAGTTGGAGGACATAAGTCATATGAAACCATGCATATAAAGTTTTAAAACCTACAAAACAGTGCCTATGTGTATATAGTTACATACGTATGCGGTAAAATTCTGATATCATGCATAGGAATGATTAACTCCAAAGAAGGGGAACTGGATTGGAAATACTAATCAGGGAGCTTTATTTTTATTTTATTTTTTAAACTGGGCAGAGAGTACATGGGTGCTCAATACATCATTCTCTAAATTATTTTTTTTAATTTTATTTTATTAAATTTATTGGGGTGACAATTCTTAGTAAAATTACATAGATTTCAGGTGTACAATTCTGTATTACATCATCTATAAATCCCATTGTGTGTTCATCACCCAGAGTCAGTTCTCCTTCCATCACCATACATTCGATCCCCCTTACCCTCATCTCCCACCCCCCACACCCCACCCCCTTTACCCTCTGGCAACCACTAAACTATTGTCTGTGTCTATGAGTTTCTGTTTTTCATTTGTTTGTCTTGTTATTTTGTTGTTTTTGGTTTATATACCACATATCAGTGAAATCACATGGTTCTCTGCTTTTTCTGTCTGACTTATTTCGCTCAGCATTACTCTCTCAAGATCCATCCATGTTGTCACAAATGTTCCTATATCATCTTTTCTTACTGAATAGTATTCCATTGTGTATATATACCACAACTTCTTTATCCATTCATCTATCGAAGGACATTTTGGTTGTTTCCATGTCTTGGCCACTGTAAACAAAGCTGCAATGAACATTGGAGCACACGTGTCTTTATCTCTAAATGTTTTCAGATTTTTTGGGTAGATACCCAGGAGAGGGATTGCTGGGTCACATGGCAATTCTATTCATAATTTTTTGAGGAACCTCCACACTGCCTTCCATAACCGCTGCACCAGTCAGCATTCCCACCAACAGTGTATGAGGGTTCCTTTTTCTCCACAGCCTCTCCAACATTTGTTACTATTTGTCTTGTTGATGATAGCCATTCTGACTGGGGTGAGGTGATATCTCATTGTGGTTTTGATTTGCATTTCTCTGATGATTAGTGATGTTGAGCATTTTTTCATATGTCTATTTGCCATTTGTATGTCCTCTTTGGAGAAATGTCTCTTCAAGTCCTCTGCCCATTTTTCAATTGGGTTGTTTGTTTTTTTGTTGTTGAGTTGCATGAGTTCCTTGTATATTCTGGATACTAGCCCCTTATCGGAGGCACTGTTTGCAAAAATCTTCTCCCATTCAGTTGGTGGCCTCTTTATTTTGTCAATGGTTTCTTTTGCTGTGCAGAAGCTTTTAAGTTTCATATAGTCCCATTCATTTATTTTAGCTTTTACTTCCATTGCCTTTGGAGTCAAATTCATAAAATGCTCTTTGAACCCAAGGTCCATAAGTTTAGTACCTATGTTTTCTTCTATGCAGTTTATTGTGTCAGGTCTTATGCTTAAGTCTTTGATCCATTTTGAATTAACTTTGGTACATGGTGACAAATAGCAGTCCAGTTTCATTCTTTTGCACGTGGCTATCCAATTCTCCCAGCACCATTTATTGAAGAGGCTGTCTTTGCTCCATTGTATGTTTTTAGCTTCTTTGTCAAAAATTATCTGTCCATATTTATGTGGTTTTATTTCTGGGTTCTCAATTCTATTCCATTGGTCTATGTGTCTGTTTTTCTGCCAATACCATGCTGTTTTGATTATTGTGGCCCTGTAGTACAAGCCAAAGTCAGGAAGTGTGATACCTCCATTATTGTTCTTTTTTCTTAAGATTGCTTTGGCTATTCGGGGTCTTTTGTGGTTCCAAACAAATCTGATTATTTTTTGTTCTATTTCTTTAAAAACTGCCATTGGGATTTTGATGGGGATTGCATTGAATCTGTATATTGCTTTGGGTAACATGGCCATTTTAACTATGTTGATTCTTCCAATCCATGAGCATGGAATGTCTTTCCATTTCTTTGTGTCTTCTTCAATTTCTTTTAAAAACGTCTTGTAGTTTTCAGCATATAGGTCATTCACATCCTTGGTTAAGTTTATTCCTAGGTATTTTATTCTTTTTGCTGCAATGGGAAAAGATTTTTTTTTTTTAATTTCTTTTTCTGAGATTTAATTATTAGTATATAGGAAGTCAATGGACTTTTGTACGTTGATTATGTAGCTGGCAACTTTACTGTATTCGTTGATTGTGTCTAATAGCATTTTGGTGGAGTCTTTAGGGTTTTCTATATATAGCATCATGTCATCTGCAAAGAGTGATAATTTAACTTCTTCATTCCCAATTTGGATGCCTTTTATTTCTTTCTCTTGCCTGATTGCTCTGGCGAGGACTTCCAACACTATGTTGAAAAGCAGAAGTGATAGGGGACAGCCCTGTCGTGTTCCTGAATATAGAGCAAAGAGCTCTAGTTTTTCACCATTAATTATGAGATTAGCTGAGGGTTTGTCACATATGGCCTTTATTATGTTAAGGTATTTTCTTTCTATACCTATTTTATTAAGTGTTTTAATCATAAATGGATGTTGTATCTTTTCAAATGTTTTTTTCTGCATCAATTGATATAATCATATGATTTTTGTCCTTTATTTTGTTTATGTGATGTATCACATTGATGGATTTGCATATGTTGAACCATCCTCGTGACCCTGGGGTGAACCCCACTTGGTCATGATGAATAATCTTTTTAATGCACTGTTGCATTCAATTTGCTAGAATTTAGTTCAAGTTTTTTGCATCTGTATTCATCAGAGAGATTGGTCTGTAGTTCTCTTTTTTTGTGTTGTCCTTACCGGGTTTTGGTATCAGGGTAATGTTGGCCTCATAAAATGAGTTAGGGAGTACTGTCTCTTCTTCAATTTTTTGGAAGAGTTTGTGCAGAATTGGTATTAGATCCTCTTTGAAGGTTTGGTAGAATTCACTAGTGAAGCCATCTGGTCCCGGACTTTTGCTTTTGGGAAGGTTTTGGATGACTGATTCAATTTCGTTACTGGTGATCGGTCTGTTTAGATTTTCCAGTTCTTCATGGTTCAGCCTTGGAAGGCTATATGTTTCTAAGAACTTGTCCATTTCTTCTAGGTTGTTGAATTTGGTGGCATATAGTCCTTCATAGTATTCTTGGATGATCCTTTGTATTTCTGTGGTGTCCGTGATAACTTCCCCTTTTACATTTCTGATTTTGTTAATCAGTGTCTTCTCTCTTTTTATCTTAGTAAGTCTAGCCAATGGTTTGTCAATTTTGTTAATCTTTTCAAAGAACCAGCTCTTTGTCAATTTAATTTTTTCTATTGTCTTTCTGTTCACTATTTCATTTAGTTCTGCTCTGATTTTTATTATTTTCTTTCTTCTGCTGACCTTAGGTTTCATTTGTTCATCTTTTTCTAGTTCTTTAAGGTGTAACATGAGGTTATTTATTTGGGATTTTTCTTGTTTCTTGAGATAGGCCTGTAATGATATAAATTTCCCTCTTAAAACTGGTTTTACTGCATACCAAAAATTTTGGTAGGATGTATTTTCATTGTCATTTGTTTCTATATATCTTTTCATCTCTCCTCTAATTTCTTCTTGACCCGCTCATTCTTTAAAAGTGTGTTTTTTAATCTCCATATATTTGTGTTTTTTCCTGCTTTCTTTTTGCAGTTGATATCCAATTTCAAAGCCTTGTGATAAGAGAATATGCTTGGTATGATTTCAGTCTTCTTAAATTTGTTGAGACTGATTTTATGTCCCAATATATGGTCTATCCTTGAGAATGTTCCATGTACACTAGAAAAGAATGTATAGTCTGATGTTTTAGGATGAAGTGCTCTATAAATGTCAATTATGTCCATTTCATCTAATGTGTCATTTAGGGCTGCTATTTCGTTATTTATTTTCTGTTTGGATGATCTATCCATAGCTGTCAATGATGTATTTAAGTCCCCTAGTATAATTGTGTTTTGGTCAATTTCTCCCTTTAGTTCTGTTAGTAGTTGCTTGGTATATTTTGGTGCTCCCTGATTGGGGGCATAAATATTGATGACTGTTATGTCTTCTTGTTGTACAGTCCCCTTCACCATTATGAAATGTCCATCTTTGTCTCTTGTTATCTTTTTCACCCTGAAGTCTGTTTCATCTGATATCATTATGGCTACACCTGATTTTCTCTGGGTACCATTTGCTTGGAGTGTCAATTTCCACCCTTTCACTTTGAGTCTATGCTTGTCCTTGTAGCTGAGATGTGTCTCTTGGAGACAGCATATGGTTGGGTTTAGTTTTTTGATCCAATCTGCTACTCTGTGCCTTTTTATTGGTGAGTTCAGTCCATTTACATTTAGGGTGATTATTGATATGTGAGGATATCCTGTCATTCTATCTTTAGTTTTCTGGTAAGAGTGTGTCTCCATTGTTTCTTTGCCTGTTTGTTGCTGTCTATTATTTCTGTGTGGTGGTATTCTATGATGTTTCCTTCTGTGTCTTCTTTTATTTCAGTATATATTTCAGTTCTGGATTTATTTTGACTGGTTACCCTTAAGTTTATGTAAAAGAAAGTTTGATATTTAGAGTATTCCATTTTCTTCAGCACACTTACTTTCTCCATTCTCATATTCCGGTTCAGGTCTTTATTCTCCCACTTTTTATGTTTTGGTTGCCACAAATTGTCCCCGTTTTTGGTGGTCGAATAGCCTCCTTTAGTATTTCTTGTAGTGCAGGTCGTGTATTAGAAAATTCCCTCAGCTTCTGTATGTCTGGAAAGGTCTTTATTCCTCCTTCATATCTAAAGGATATCTTTGCTGGGTATATTATTCTTGGCCCATAATTTCTCTCTTTCAATAGTTTGAATAGTTGGTTCCACTCCCTCCTGGCTTGTAGAGTTTCTGCTGAGAAATCTTGTGATAATCTAATGGGCTTTCCTTTGTAGGTTACCATCTTGTTTTCCCTGGCTGCCTTGAGGATTCTTTCTTTGTTGTTGATTTTTGACAGCTTCAATAAAATGTACCTTTTAGAAGGCCTGTTGGGAATGAGGTAATTAGGTGTTCTATTTGCTTCTTGGATTCGAGGATCCAGTTCTTTCCACAAGTTTTGAAAGTACTCATGCATTATTTGTTTGAATATACTCTCTGTTCCCTTCTTTCTTTTTTCTCCTTCTGGTATGTCCATTATTCTTATATTGCTGTTTCTGATGGAGTCAGAAAGTTCTTGTAGAGGTCTTTCATTTCTTTTAAGTCTCAATTCTCTTCTTCCATCCATGTCATTTCCAGGTTTCTATGTTTGATGTCACTGATTCTTTCCTCCATCTGGTCAACTCTACTTCCTAAGCTGGTTATTTCATTCTTAATTTCCTTGATTGAGTTCTTAATCTCCAGAAATTTTTTCTTTGGTTCTTTTTTAAAATTTCAATCTCTTTGGTAAAATGCTCATGTTGTTCTTTTATTGTGTTTCTGAGTTCATTAAACTGCCTTTCTGTATTTTCTTGCATCTTGTTGAGTTTTTTCAGAGCTGCCATCTTGAATTCTCTGTCATTTGAGTCACATATTTCCATATCTTAAGTTCATTTTCTGGAGACTTTTCACTTTCTTTCTGAGCTGCCTAGTTGCCTTGGTTATTCGTGGCAATTACTGATTTATTATTTTTCTTCCTAGACATCTACAGGAGTAGGTTCTGCAACAGGTTGATAGGAAGAGGTCTTTCTTTTGTTTTCCAGTAGGTGTGGTAGAATGTTTTACTTTCTCTCCGACTGCAGCCCTTTTTTCTCTCTCACACTGTAGTGTTATGTGTTCTCTGCACTATTCCTGCTTCTCACACAATGGGGCGATTCCCTGGAAGGCGGGCCTCTCCTCTGTTAACAGTTCACCTGGGTTTAGGGCACCGCATCCCTTTAGGTGAATTCTGTAGAGGGCCTCTTCATCTTGCCTGTCTGCTGCGCAGGGAGTCCTTTGTGGAGTTATAGCTGTTTAATTTGTTATAAATTCCAGGGGAGATTTCCAGAGGCTCACCTCACGCTGCCATTTTGATGACGTCTCTGGTTTTTCTTATGTATCTTGGAATGTACCATTTGATGTTTATGGCACGGAGTCACAACTAGAGTGCAGTGGCAAACTCATATTATTTTGAAGAACAATTGGGGTTCTTTGATTAGGGTTCTATGGAAGATGTCAGAGATGAGCTAAAAAGCAAATATTCACATTTAGGAGCAGTGGCATTTAATAAAGTGATTAAGCAGTGACATTAAATAAATTCTCAGGCCATTTTGAAGTGATTAATGTGGGTGGATGGAAGCCAGGATTTATTGGGGAAGGAACATAAAGATGCTTTCCTTGATTAAAAATTGCAAGCAATGGTGGTAAAAATTTCATGGGAAGTTTTGTTTGATTGTTCTTGGCGTTAGATGACATCGATTATTAAAGAGGCTTCTCCCGCTCCCTGCCACAGGGTGGGAGGATAAAGTTTATGGAGGAATGGAAATAATTGTGAACAGATTCTGTGTCATGTTGCAGTTGTTTGCAGACACTTTGGTTCATCTCTATTCCTTAACATCTCCCGTTTCCTAGGTGAATTCACTGACCCAAGATTATGGTTGCCATTTTCTAAAAAGGTATTTCCTCCGTGATAATATAGTGATAATCTAGTGTTATTGGCAGGATTCAATAAGATACTTTGTATAAAGTGCTTGTCAGAGACCAAAGTATATAGCAACTGTTCAATGATGTAAGATACTATTGCTGTTATCATTATGTTCTATCTTTACCACCAGCTTTGATGGAAGGAATCCTCTAGAATCTTTATCCAGCAATTATATTCTCCATTTCTATGTTCTAACCCAGTGGAAAATTATAAGAAGCACAGAAATTTACCATCAATCATGCTTGATTTATTCACTGTTATATCAGGTATATGGTAGTTACTTGTTGAATCCAATCTACAGAATTTATGAGTGAATGAAAATTAGATGGAAAAATTCCATTCAGGCAGAATTCTTGCTCCTGGGAAAGGCAGGGGTAAGTGGAATGACTCTGTTGGAAGGTAATATAAAATTGTGGGAAGGTAATGTGGTCCAACTTTCTACTTAAAGCAGGAATCACAACCTTACCTTTATTACAAATGTTCATTGGCTTCTCCTTTAATGTTGGGATTGGGAGGTTTGGTTAAATGTTCACATTTTTCTCCAACAAAACACAAGATACATTCTTGGACAAATATAAGTGAACATACTGAGATATGTTGATGCTCTATTTAAATCACAGTAAAAGTCTGGGTTATATTGTTATTCTTTAAACAGAGCAGAGAGCACTTGTATTTGAGTCATTCCTGAATTTTGGTCCTATACTGAAGAGACAGTATAGTGTTCAAGATTTTGGCCTTTGTAGACAAACCTGGGCTAGAATCAGAGGAGAGAACTTAAGTCAGTGTGCTTCATTTGCATGGGCCCCTTCCAAAGCTCTGGGAGGGACCCTCACAATGTACTCACATGGTCATATATTTTAAAAAATTATATATATATATTATTTATAGAAAACTCATGTTTTTTTGTAAATATAAATGTATACATATTTATATATTATTATATGTATGTATATAAAAACTGCAATTAGTTAAGATTAAGAGCTCTTTCACTTCAATTTTATATGAAGAGTCAATCAGAGTAAATAACCACTAAAATTATAAAGACTGATTAAGTGGTTATTTTATATTTTTTATTGGAAATATTTTGAAATGTACAGCAAGGGGAAGTAGAAAAAATACAACTATAGTTAGAGAACTCAATACCCCTCTCTCAAAAATTGATACAACATGTGGACAGAGATCATTGGTGTCAATATAAAGGACTTAACACTATCAACCAACTAGACACATAGACATTTATTGAGCATCTAACCAATATCAGCAGAAAACATGATGTTGATTTGTTATGTGTTAACTTGAATAGGCTGGAATACATTTTCCAGAATGAGTTCATTCATATATTTCTGATTACGATGGGCCTCTGGAAGATTCTTGTGGAAGATATGGAAGGCAGAAGTGAAGCAGTGGCCATTTTGTAGCTCATACATTTTGTTTACTGATCTACTGAGTAAACTTGATACTCTGAGGCAGCAGGTGGACTGTGACTGCTCCATCTTCCCCTGCATCTTTTGTTAGCTTCTATAATGCCCAGGGCAGGGATGCATAATTAAATCCAAGATGAAGGGCTCCAATTCTCCCAGACATCATACTACTATGTCAGAGGCAACAAGAATGGACATGATTTTCTGTCTTTCTCCTATGATTACATATGCTGACACTGGCTCTAATTTGTTCCGGATCTCTCTCTTTACATTCAATGTTCATTCCCAACTGCCTTTCCAGTGGCTCGTAATCTCCAGCAGGAGATGTGAAAAATAAACCTTACAGAATGCTTAGTCAGCTACCACAATTGTGTAAGATCAAATTTCTGTAACCAATCCATATGATGGATGTTGTTATTATTTGAATAAACCCTCTCTGGTAAAATTTATAAAACAACAACAACAACACACACACACACATACACAAAGAGTAAGTAGGGGTGGCTAGATGGCTCAGTTGTTTGGAATGAGAGCTCTCAACAACAGGGTTGCCAGTTCAATTTCCACCTGGGCCAGTGAACTGCACCCTCCACAACTAGATTGAAGACAATGAGCTGCCGCTGAGATTCTGGCCGGGCGGCCAGATGTCTCAGTTGGTTAGAGTGCTGTTGGTGGGATGGCTCAGTTGGTTAGAGTGCAAGCTCTCAATAACAAGGTTGCTGGTTCAATTTCTACATGGGATGGTGGGCTGCCCCCCCCGCAACTAAAGATTGAAAACAGTGACTGGACTTGGAGCTGAGCTGCATCTTCCACAACTAGATTGAAGGACAACTACTTGGAGCTGATGGGCCCTGGAGAAACACACTATCCCCCAATACAATTTATTAAAAACACACACAAAAAAACCCCAAAGAGTAAATAAACCCCATCCCATCTTCCACCCCCCTCCCCAGAAAAATAAAACAGGGAGGAGAAGACAGAGATATGCCAGGCTATTAATTACTAAAAATAATTTTCTGGACTTTGTAATATTTAGTATGCTGTATAAGCAGAAATAAACTTACAGCATAAATAGGGAAAATTTGTGACAATAAAAACATAAAAGGGGAGAGAGTAAGGGTCTGAACTGGCACAGGGAATAGAGAAAGGAAGTATGCTGAAGAAAATGGAATACTCCAAATATCAAACTTTATTTTACATAAACTTAATGGTAACCACTCAAAAAAAAAAAAAATCCAGAACTGAAATACATAACATAAAAAAGAAGAAATAGTGGGGAAAAATCAAAGAATACCACCACACTAAAATAACAGCAACAAAAAGGCAAAGAAACAATGGAGACACCATCCTACCAGAAAACCAAAGATAGAATGACAGGAAATCCTCATATATCAATAATCACCCTAAGTGTAAATGGACTGAACTCACCAATAAAAAGGTACAGAGTAGCAGATTGGATAAAAAAAAACTAAATCTAACCATATGCTGCCTCCAAGAGACACATCTCAGGTAGAAGGACAAATATGACTCAAGGTAAAAGGATGGAAACTGACACTCCAAGCAAATGGTATTCAGAGAAAAGTAGGTGTAGTCATACTGATATCAGATGAAACAGACTTCAGTATAAAAAAGTAACAAGAGACAACTATGGACATTTCATAATGACAAAGGGGACTATACAGCAAGAAGACATAACAGTCATCAATATTTATGCCCCCAATCAGGGAACATCGAAATATACTAAGCAACTACTAACAGAACTAATGGGAGAAATCGACCAAAACACAATTATACTAGGGGACCTAAATACATTATTGACAGATCATCCAAACAGAAAAGAAATAATAAAATAGCAGCCCGAAATGACACATTAGATGAAATAGATATAATTGACATTTATATAGCACTTCATTTTACAACACCAGACTATACATTCTTTTCTAGTGTACATGAAACATTCTCAAGGATAGACCATATATTGGGACATAAAACTAGCCTCAGCAATTTCAGGAAGATTGAAATCATATCAAGTATAGTCTCTGATCACAAGGCTTTGAAATTGGATATCAGCTGCAAAAAGAAAGCAGGAAAAACCACAAGTATGTAGAGATTAAACAACATACTTTTATAGAGCACCTGTTTAATCTGGAAACAGCAACACTTTTAAAGAATGACTGGGTCAAAGAAGAAATAAGAGGAGAGATCAAAAGATAGAAACAAATGACAATGAAAACACATCCTACCAAAATATTTGGGATGCAGCAAAAGCAGTTTTTAGAGGGAAACTTATATAATTGCAGACCTATCTCAAGAAAGACGAAAACTCCCAGAAAACAACCTCACATTACACCTTAAAGAACTAGAAAAAAGAAGAACAAATGAAACCCAAAGTCAACAGAAGGAAGGAAAAAATAAAAATCAGAGCAGTACTAAATGAAATAGAGAACAAAAAGACAACAGAAAAAAATTAATGCGACAAAGAGCTGGTTCTTTGAAAAGATTAATAAAATTGACAAACCCTTGCCTAGACTCACCAAGCTAAAAAGAGAAAAGACATAAATAAACAAAATCAGAAATGAAAGAGGGGAGGTCACTATGGGTACCACAAAAATACAAAGGATCATTCAAGAATAGTATGAAGGACTATATGCCACTAAATTCAGTAACCTAGAAAAAAATCGATAAGTTCTTAGAAACATGTAGCCTTCCTAGGCTGAATCACAAAGAACTGGAAAATTTAAATAGACCAATCAACAGTAAGGAAATTGATTCAGTCATCTGAAACCTTCCCAAAAGCAAAAGTCGGGACCAGACGGCTTCACTAGTGAATTCTACCAAACCTTCAAAGAGGATCTAATACCTGTTCTATTCAAACTCTTCCAAAAAATTGAAGAAGACACAATACTCCCTAACTCATTCTATGAGGCCAACATTACCCTGATACCAAAATCTGGTAAGGATAACACAAAAAGAAAACTACAGACCAATATCTCTGATGAACACAGATGCAAAAATCCTAAACAAAATTCTAGCAAATCGAATGTAACAATGCATTAAAAAGATTATACATCACGACCAAGTGGGGTTCATCCCAGGGGCAGAAGGATGGTTCAACATATGCAAATTGATCCATGTGATACATCACGTAAACAAAATAAAGAACAAAAATCATATGATTATATCAATAGATGCAGAAAAAGTGTTTGACAAGATACAACATCCATTTATGATTAAAACACTTAATAAAATGGGTATAGAAGGAAGATACCTTAACATAATAAAGGCCATGTATGACAAGCCCTCAGCCAATATGTATATAAGATGTCTAATTTGTTATGATTTCTTTTTCCATTCTAAGAAAGTATTCACATTTTCACCTAATTTTATATTTTGAAATTTGTATTCTTTTTCTTCCAGAAAGCCCCCAAAGATCCAGGCCTGAAAGAATTCATGTCCGACTCTGACTGGAATCTTAACACCATTCACTAACTGTGTGGTCTTGAGCAACTCACTTCACCTCTCTGAGCACCAGTTTAATCTGGAAAACAGCAATAATCTGTTAAACAGTATAGTAACCTTATGAAACTACTAAGGTTATTATGAGGAATACATAAACTGATGCATGTAAAAGTGATAATAAATATTAGTTAGTATAATTATTATAATACTTACATCCTATTTTCCCATAGATTTCCCCATCTTAAAATGGACATAATAAAATACCCTCTCATACTCACAATGGTTCTTGGAAGAATCAAATGAGATAACATTTACATTGCTATGAATATGTAAGTTTTGTTTTTATTAGTCACCCAAAGAAGGGCATGCACATGTGCCCACACCCTACATCCCCTACACACATACTCATACACACACATGTACACACACACCACTTCTCTTTCTAATTCCAACGTAAGATTTAAACTGATTGGTTGGTTTCACTCACACAGATTGTTTCCATTTCTTCCAGGTAACCTACGGGAGGGTTCTAGGCCATGTCCAGCCTGCCTGGGTTTGAATTCTGGCTTCACCGCCCTCCTCGTCAGACCTTGGGCAAGTCACTTAATTCACTTAATGTCTCTGTAAATGTGTCTTCTCTGTAAAAGAGAATGATAATAGTACTCACCTCTAAGGGTGTTGGGAAGATGAAATGAATAATACGTGTAAAAATACATAGCAAATAAACCATTGTAAGCTTTATCATTTCCATTTTACTGACACCTAGTAAGTGCTTGTTGAGCATTAGCTATTATTCTCCGTATCAAGTCAGTTTCTGTTGGTGTGTCAGAGATTGTATTTATGCTAAGCTTTCTTCCAGTTACGTGGGTATTTGGTTGGTCAAAAAGTAAGCTACGAAATTAGGAAAATTGGGATATAGAGCAATTTTTTCCTAAAGCAAATTGTATTATGTTTAATTTCCTTTAGTCATTTTGATTATGTTCTTCTTACTTTTTATATTTTATGCCATTTTGTTAGTGGTAGGTGGTAATTTATTTGTTATTGCTTTATTCGCAACGTAAAAAAATTGATGCTTCCTTTTTAAAAAAGATTTTACTGGTCTATGAAATCCAAAATCCTGGGCATCATCATTCTGGAAGATTGTAAGTCTCCTACTAATGCTCAAAATCTGTAGATATAAGTACTTTTCTAAGGGTCACTGCTTTCAACAAGGTACGGAGTCTATGCTTAACCAAACTTTCATCAATCTTCCCTTATTACCCTTGATGTTTTCATGGAGCTCCTAAACCAGATGGAGAATGAAAACTCAGGTCTCTTTTCTCCACTTTCACTAGCATGGGAGTACAGATAGGGACTTAAATAGGAAGCTACAGCTATTCCCAGAACTGCTCCATCCACTGGTAGTAAAAGGGAAAATAAAGGAATCCAGAAGCATCTTTAGCATTTGAGCCAAGACAAGGGAGGAGAAGAATATAACGTATCCACAAACAACAAAGTGTCTGATTCCAACAAAGGACTTTTGGCACCAGCACCTCCCATCTGTTCTTCACATGAAACTCCTTCCTTTCACTCATTCTACCACTGTGAAAAGAGAGAGCTATTTAATAGCCAAGACCATTTTAAGTCCAAAGACAGAGAATTAATAACAACACTTCCTGAAATTTCAGCACCCCCAAACTGACATGTTTTAATCAAAAGAACAGCCTTTCATATCCCTCCCCTAACAGATTCCAGCTTCCATCCACCCACATTAATCACTCCAAGATGGCCTGAGAATTTACTTAATGTCACTGCCTAATCACTTTATTAAATGTCATTGCTCCTGATTTGTTTTGTTTCTCATCTCTGCCCATCTCCCCTAGAATCTGGTTCTGAGGACACCCATTCTCTTGTAAGGTGAAATTAGAGATCTTGCTGTTTATTGCCTCTTTGCATCCTGATCAAGACCCAAGACATTTTGAAATGGGATGCATTTCTCAAAAAATGCCATACTGTCACGGAAGTTCTCAGAAAGCAGGTAAATTCAGCTCCTGACACCTACTGCTTCTCCTATTTTCCTTGGTAGAGGTTGGAAATATGGAAACTGAACTATTTGCAAGCCAACATTTTGGAAAAGCACAGCAGTTTTGTTGCCTTTTTTAGGATAGCAGTATGTTCAGCTTTGGTCTGAGAGAGAAAGCAGAAATAAACTATTTTCCCAGTTATCAGAACAAAATCTACAATGATCTCTTATCATGTGTCTTATCAAGCCTAAACTTCTCTGCCTGACCCAGGGCACCCCACAATTTAGTCTCATGTAGATTTCTCAGCATCATGTCGCACTGCCTCTCTAGAAGCACCTCAGTGCAGGTCAGGGCCTTCTTGTGATTTCCCACCACACCGACTGTCTTCATTGGGCTTCATCCTTGTCTCTTCCTGGTCTCTCCATACACCCTAGACCATCCTCTTCAGACTTAATCATTCATTTATTTAACCCCAAACTGACTGATTAAGCATTTTCATTATTAGGCCACGCACTGGGGACTGGTAACACATGAGGTTAAGGCGCTCACCTACAAGGTACATGAGATCTCATATGTAAAGACTGACATGTAAACAAAGAAGGAGATGAAATTTTCACAAGTAAAAAATGTCTGCTCAGGGAACATGGTGGCGTAAATGATGGAGTAGCCAGGTCTATTTGGGGGGTGCTGGAAGGAAAAGTTTCATAGGGCAAGTGACTCTTGAGGTGGATTTTGGAAGAGGAGTTAAGTGTCTCCAGGTGGTTGGGGAGGGCTTATGTTATGCATCGCTGCAGTCTGAGTTTGGGATAGGACTGGGTTGGGGAGTCCCATCGGGGGCACCTGTCATACTGTCCCAGAGCCTGTCTGTGTAATCAGAGCATGAGTGCGTATGTGCTTCAGAGCCTGATCTTTAGGAGTCTCGGTGCGTGTATCCAAGGCAGTATGTGAGGCAATGAGGCTTATTTAACATTCACTATGGGACAAATAAGAGAAAATTAAAAGAGCAATTTTAGGAGGGAATAATTGTTTTCCATACACCATAATTACAACTGCTTGTAAACGCTGCTATCATAAACAAATCTGCCTTTTAGAGTTCTCTTAAATTTTCTTGGTAATGAACAGACGCAAAGGAAAGGGACCTACAGGCTTCTTATAGAGAAGCTGGGTTTGCACTGACCCCTGGTGTCTGCCTTGAGCAGAGACCGCTCACTGCTGGAGCAGAGCTGGATAGTAGGCTGGGAATACTTAATCTTTCTGTCCCTGGCTTTTGAAAGACCCAAGAATCCTTAGGACCAGAAATGAATCTTAGAATCTCAGCCTTCCTATGCCTTCTGAGGTCATTTCCTAGTATTTGTCTTCAATTCAATTTCCTCTCTTGTGCTCCCGCCCTCGACAAGTGGCACCGTTCAAAAGCTGCCATGTAGAATCTGAACGTCATTTTTGATGCTTTCTTTCCTTCTCCCACATTCTCTCATCCCCACGCCAGTATCTACTCAGTCACTCAGGCCTATATAATGCTCCAATTTGTCCAACGCTTGAAATCAGGACATTGCCGCAAACCTTGGTTTGCAAGCAACAGCTTCCTAACTGGCTTTCCTGCTTGAAACTTGCTGTCACCAGGGAGATCTCACTTTTAGCTCACTGAATTTATTAATCAACTAACCTTTGATATGCTAGAAGGATTACTGTTAATTGCTTCTATTAAATAACTGTATGAACTTGGGTATGTCACTTGGGTAATCTTGTCATCTATAAAGTGAGGGCTTGGGGCAAGAATAGTATTTTTCTGTCTTTTTACTCTAAGGACGTCTGCTCATAGTACCTTTAGCACCTCGTTCTTTCCTGTTTTTTTTTTTTTTTTTTTTAATCTCTTCTACCAAATAAACTCCTTGATTGAAGAAAAATTCATTTTTTTTTACCATCAAAGACATATTTAAGTGCTATTAGAGCATCTGGTCAGCAGAAGATAACCGATGTTACTATAAAAAGTTAATGTAATTCCAGCCAAAGATAAAACACAAAAAATTAAAAATGCTGATATTTTATCTAGCCTGTGCAGCCTTGTCATGAGTAAATCTAGCATTTCTGTTACTCATCTTGAAAAACTGAGAATAGCACACAGCCTTGCATTGTAGTCATCATGGACCCTTATGATACAAAGAGATAAAAGGACATACCAATTCTGAGATTCTATGTATTCTTTCATATTTTAAATCCCTCTTAGCATTCTCTAGTGTGAACATAACCCATTCCTCTTTAATTGAACCTGGTCCATAAATAAATATTCCATCACCGATGCCAACTCTAATTAAAGTTGGGAGGAGTTGGCCATGCTAATTGAGCAAATATATGTATGCAAAGAACCTAGAACAAATTAATTTCACATAGATTAAATGTTTATTATTTAATGCATGGTAATTAAACATTTTTGGTAGAATATAAGGAGTCTAATTAATATTAATTTTCACAATGCCAAATCATATTGTTATTTTTTTCTTTGTTGGCCCTTTACTATGTAAAAAATTGTCATTTTCCTTTGATGCTATACTCCATTCATCTTCCTTTTCACTGTCATTATTATCATCACCATCACCATCACATTACCATGACATATTCACAGGTAATGTCAGGCAAACCCTGTGTTCTCCAACCAAGTAGATCTCCTTGCTCCTCGCTCCTATTCCCCCACAAGGACAAATCTGGCTCATTAAAGAGACAGGCTATCCAAATTCTGCCTCGCCTACCTTACTGCTATTCTCTCTTTACACACACCAAGTACAGTGTGTGATCCTTGATGGGATCACAAAAGGGGAAAAAGCTATGAAGTCAACTGAAGAGCAGTTGGGAAATTTTGAATATGGATGTTACTAAATAAAATTATTGTATTAATATTAATTTGGGGGGCATAATAATGGTATTGTAGTTTTATAGGAGAACGTCGTTGTTCTTAGAAGACACGTGCTGAAATGCTCAGAGTGAACTGATGTGATGTCTGTAACTGAATTTCAAATGTTCTTTTTTAAAAGAAAAAGGAAAGAAAGGTATATGTGTGTGTGTGTGTGTGCGTGTGCGCGCGCACGCGTCCATATACTCGTACATTACATGCAGAGGGAGTAAGTGAATGTGGCAACATATTAGCAATTGATGAATCTGGGTGAAACGTTTATGGGTGGACATTATACTAGTCTTTGAAATTTTCTGTAGGTTTGAAATTTTGAAAACGCATGTTGGGAAAGTGTATCCTTTTGAATCACTTGCACACTACCGCAGTTGTTGCATACCTTTTCTTTCCTTAAAACGCCAGTTCCTCCCTGCTATCCGAATCTCCGTTAGAATGGGCTGTACGGTGCTGCAATAACAATCTGAAAATCTCAGTAACTTAAACCATCAAAGATTTCTTTCTCACTCATGCTACGTGGCCATTTCAGATCAGTGGGAGATTAAAGCCATGTTTGTGACCACCTCATGTACCCCCATTTTCACCACATAAAAGCTCTGTCTCTGAAGTGGACTTTTCTGCTTTATTCTCACAGGAAAATGTTTCTTTCCTCTTATTTAAAGATAACTGCTTCATGTGAACTCTGGACCCGTGTCTCCTTTGGGATTTTGCTTCCACAAGATATCTCTGGTTCCTCCATCTCTCACAGCGTCAGTCTCTTTCTCTCCATGTGCTGCTGTCTCCTGCTCTCAGAAAGCTCTATGTTTGATCCTGGTATAACTTCTAATTGCCCCTCTTCTTTTTTCCTGCTAAATCCTTTAAGCTGATGGTCTTTGCAGGTGTCTTCACTTCCTGATATCCCACTCTTGGCTTAATACAGGCTGGCATTTACTCCCAAATTATATTGACATGTCTTCTTGGAAAGCAAATAGCCTTTTTTGCCTTCAGCTCCATTATTCTTGATCTCAGCAGTGTGGCACTATTGACATTTCCCTTATTTGTGATATTCTGTCCTACTTTGATCTTTGTATACTAGATGTTGTGGGTTCTGTTCCCATCTCTGGGATTGTTCCTTGTCTGTCTTTTTTAATGTTTTCATTTTCATCCTGCCTTCCTATCTATGAGAATTCTCCAAGGACCTTCTCTCTTTGTCCCTCTGACCACTTCATCCAAAAGTTTATTCATTGTCACCTCCAGTACCTCTCTCCTGTGTACATGTCCAGCCCTTATCTCACTCCTGCCATTTCAATCTCATTATCCCATCTGATTATATGATTTTCCCATTGGAGTGACTTGACCATCACCTCAAACTGAACATACTCTCACTTAAAGTCATCACATTTCCTATTTCCAAATACTTATTTTTTTTTTCCCTCAGAGGCACCATTTTTCATCAGGTTTTCCAGCCTAGCAGAATCTTAGCAGGATCTTTGACTTTTTTCCTTCTTCATTCCTCATTTTTATTTCTACTATTCCAAGTCCTATTATAGTCTCTCAGATCTGCCTTTTCCTCTTTGTTTTTGCAGATTCAGTCCCTTGTTAATGTAGCATAGATCACAGAGATTCTTTAATTTGGGCTTTCTACTTCTTGCTCTTGGTTCTCCCCCAAGGCACCCTTTAAACTGTTACCAGGCAAAACTTCTATCCTGACAATCCCTGCCATGAATTGACCAAAGAATCCATCTGACAGAGGCATCAAATCCAGACTCCTCAGCTGAGAATATAATTTGGCTTCACCCAACCTATTCCACTGTCACTGACTCTACCTCAACAACAGCCTTCGAGCCAGACCCTTCCAGATGCCTTCCAGCCACTCTCTGCAAATACTCTAACCTTTCTATGTGGGCTTTTCTCTCTCTTTTCTTTTCTCCTCCCATCATTCCAATCTTTTCATTCTTTTTCTCGAGTTTTCCTGCTTTCTCACCTTCCCCTTCTCCCCTTCACTCTTCTCATCTTTTACTCTCCATTCTGCTTTTCGAAATCTTAATCTTTCTTTAAGACATAATTCAGTTCCCACCTCTTCCATGAAAGCATCTCTCATTGCTTGAGCTGACACTAAATTGTTCCTTCTCTCACTCTGACCATAGTTGCAGTTTGGTAGTTAATTATTTAGTATATTTTATTCTTTTATTCCCAATGAACTCACTAGCTCTTTGAAGTTCTAGATAGAAATCACCACAGCACTAGGTACATGGCTGTGGTTGGGAGGTACTTATGATTTTATTAATTGATTTCTGAGATCTAGTGGAAAATATTGGTTATGTTTCTTAGCCTCCTTCTTAGGAAGAATTATACCTGACAATTTCTGAAAATATATTTTTCTCCTCAACCTCACATGGAGAAATTTGGCCCCTGAAAATGTAGTCAGTGATTTCTACGTCCCAGGACAACTCATTTCCTTGGAGCATTCACATCTATTTTATTACACTGCTACCCAATCCTGTATTATAGAAATATTTACATTGCTTTTATGCCTTTTCAACCTTACTACTTTCCATCTTTGCCATTATGGTGTTGAATAATAGTGATTTCATTTACATTAACTCATTTAATCCTTTCCCCAACTTTTTTAGGGTTGGTAATATCATTAGATTGGTATTTTTGTAATACAGCAAAAAAAAAAAAAAAAGACAGTATTGTTCAAAGGATTTGAACTGGCTCAAGGTCACACAAACAGGACTCAAATCAAGTTTTTTCTATTGTTATTTAGATAAATTTAAAGGCCTTTGCTCATTCCATCAAGTTCTTTCTGATCTGGATGCCTGTCCTCTGGGCTTGCATACTTTCCATCCACCAAAGCATGTAATGGCAGTGTAATCACTAATTTACTAGTCTGTCTCCCCCATTAGACTGCGAGTTTAATGAGTGTAGAGACCAGGTGTTATTTAATTTTGTATTTCACCCGAATAGCACAGGACATGTTGGTTGAATGCCTGAATTAAGGCATAATGAATGAGTGAACGAGTGGGAGAGGATTGTGACTTTTCCTGTCTGCCTTATGGAGAACTTAGAGAACTCCACATGACTGCGTACTCTGCATGACACACTGTACATGAGTTTTAAATATTTCAAAATTCCTTTCTCTTAGGTCTCCTTACTGATTCCTTTTACTCCAGCAGTCCACTATCCTTAAAACACACATCTCACTGAAGTCTGTAGTCTTGTAGAGTTAGGATTCAGACAGACGTGGGTTCACACCTTTCTTCTGTTACTGATTAGCTAACTAAGTGGTTGTGGACAAGTTATTAATCTCCTAAGTCTCAATTTTCTCATCTGTAAAATGTGTATAATAATAGCAAAAATTCATAGAGTATAGTGAAAATTCAATGGGGTAATTTCTTTAAAGTCCTCAGTACAGTTCCTGGAGCATAATAATTTGTTCAGTGAAAGTTAACAATGATTATGGTAGGGAAGCGTGATCGGTGTACTTTAGGAGCTACTTGGGCTATAGCATGGGGCTCACTGACTAGCATGTTTTCATGCTGCAGAAGTCTTTCCTTGCCCAAACCTACAAAGGTATTTCCTTGGCCAAACGAAAGAAGAGGATGTAGACCACAATTCAAATACATTGGGCCCTAAACTCTACTTCCATCTGAGTAATTATGTGGAGTAAAGGGATGTAAAAGACCTGGCAGGTCTATTTTAGCATCTGCAAGAAGCTTACAAAGAGTTGGAACAAGAGGTTGCCATTTATATTTGTAAGTGGGACCTCCTGCCAGGGTCCTCTCATCTATCTCTTGCTGCTACTGTGTTCCAGAGGGGTTGCCACCAGCAAGCACGTGTGTGTGTGTGTGTGTGTGTGTGTGTGTGTGTGTGTGATATACTTCCTTAATGGCCTGAGCTGCTACCAGGTGCCCAGAGTGAAATAAAGCATCACTCTTAGGTACTGGTGAAACACATTTAGTGCATATGTAAATCCATCTCCTGGGGCAGAGAGCCATATAAATAGAGTTAACATCACATTAATGCTATTTATCACCAAGTGCAGGGCTTTAGGTTTAGCGGAAAGGTGGGCTGCATCTCCATACATATTATCTCAGCTTTACTAGATCTCTGGGGAGAAAAACAGGAGCTGCTTCATCACAAAGTGCTGCCTCAGCCAGTCTACTTTATAGGTGAGCCAACTGAAGTCTAATAAGATCCAATTATGCACAAGCCTAGTTTAAACAGGCTCTCCCTTGGAGGGAGCCTAGAGAGGATTGTGGCCAAGGTCTTGCATTCATGTTGAATTGGAAAGGGAATAATCTTTGGCATCAGAGAGAAGGACTTAGGTTCAAATTCTAGCTCCACTGGTTTATGAACTTTGGCAAATTATTTTCCATAAACCTCATTTTTCTCTTCTGTATGATAAGGACTGTGTGATCACTCTCAAAATAATTCAATTTTTCATCCATTTTACTTATGCTTATTGAGGCTGTATTATGCACCAGGCTCTGATATTGTAAAACTCATGTGATAGTGCAGATGTGAGTATCTGACCAAATGCTGGACATATGGTGGCTAATCAAAAAAGTTATCTCTCCTTCTCTCAAGCCACACAGCTTCAACCAACCTTTCTTCAGGGAAGAAGTCTCCCAGCCTCATTTGGGAATGAGTCAGATCTGGAGTATTTGCAGACTGACTTCATCCCTGTCTCGCCCCACACTTCCCCTCAGTCCCTAGAACTTTTCCCTCAGGGCTCTTGGGACTAGAATACCCCACTAACGCTGACAGATGACATTTGAGGGGAGAGAAATCTCTGACACTCCAGGCCCTAAGTGACAGCACAAGGATATTCAAAATGATTCTGCTCATACTAGATAAAGGCGACTTGTCAAAAGGGAACAGGTCGTTTTAGCACCAGCTCCTGGGAAGTCTGACAGGTGAACAGTTCTACCCATTCTAGGACCAATTTTGTGACTCTCCTCAAGGGTGAGAAAGATGCCAGGGTCACAGGGAGACAGAATGCGTGGAAACAGGTGAAGTAGCAGGCAGGATCGCCTAAGAGTGAGAATTACTTGGGCAGTGAAATCAAATACCTTGATCCTCTTGAGTGATCACCCCCACCTCACCTTTGCATTGACCTCAAACTTCGCTCTGAGTGCCTTATCCACCATGGCCTAAGGATGACCTCTGTTCTGTCTTCCACCCTACCCCCCCCCCCACACACACACACAACAGCATCCACAGCTGACTCTTAGTGCCCTGCTTTTCTTTCCGTCTTGGCCTCAGCCATGGCGACGAGTGCAGGCAAATATAACAACATAATCCTCTTCACACCATTCAGTCCCCAAAGGTCCTTACTCAGAATTCTCCATTTATCTGGTCATTACATCTAATTAAATCCCTCCAACTTAGAGCACTGATGAGTGGCACCACTTTCTCTCACCAATTAGAAGACAGAATGAGATTAAAGAATCCCCGCGACACTTTGTCCTTGTGAGGGTGTTGGCAGACGAAGAGGCAGGGGAGAAATGCAGAAGACTGTCTTTTATCTCTGAAGCTAGTGTTGATGTAATGGGGCTCTGGCTCCCCAAAAATGTACCCTTTGTGCAGCTTATCTAGCTGTGGCCTTGAATGTACATTAAGTAGTCTCTTGTCTCTAATAGAAATGTATCTACGTCATTCCAAAGATGGGTTTGAACACCTTAAACAAAGGGCATCTACAATAAGCTAGTTACATAGAAATCGAAAAGGGAAACCAGGATTGAAGAAGAAGAGCGATAACAAACACATTAATCCAAAGGATTAATTAACATACTTATTGCAATTAACACAAAATATGATTGGAGCTTCCTGGTAGCTAAAGCAAAAAAGGAAACATGGCATATACCATAGCTCTCATCATCCAAAAGAGGGAAGTGCACTTTCCCACTACCTCCTATTTTTCAGGGGATTAAAAAATGTCCTTGTTCTAAATTCCGAAAGGAACTTCTTGTGTGTGGCTTCATTTAGGAGACATTGGGAAATAGATAATGTTTCAAACAATATTACTTAATACTCATTGTCTTGCATTTGACAGGCAACGTTCTGAGTATCCAGGACTTGGGAATAGTGTTTTCTTCTTTGAAGTGTTACACTGACCACAGAGGGCTCAAACAGTAACCTCAGCTACTGACTCCTACCATGTCTGTCTCCCCAACAAGGTCCTTCTGGAAAAGTACCCCTACTCTTTGCCCCCTACAAAAACAGACCTGCCTTCGCTCCATACTTCACTGATGTGTTTGTTCATAAAGAGAGTCATCAGATAGAAAGAGGGTTTTGAGGAGCACAGGTGGGGCTCCAGGCTCACCCCCTACAGACAATCTTGGCATAATCTTCTATCTCTTTTCACCATGGCATTATTGAACCAGAGCTTGCTTTACTTCCTCTTCTCGTGATGTTCCAGGGTGTTACTTGGGAAGGACATGAGTAGACATTTCTTTCGAGCCCTCTAGTATTCAAACTGGTATCAATTCTGGTGTGGTCAACCAGACTCCAATCCAAGTACTGGAAGGCAGTGAAGTATGGAGGCAGAGGGATGAGTGAGGTGCTGTCAGGCTCGCTAACCTTGAGATTCGCTTCCTGCCAAGATGAAATAGGGGAGGTGGGCTTCCACTCAAGCACAGCCACAAGTGTAAACGCATTTCTGCTAAAGAGATTCCTTGGTGCACAAGACCCTCTGCTTTCATCCCCGGCTCCTTCAAAAGAGACTCCAAAAGAAAGCCTCGGGTTCCAGATCAAGCTCATGCCCTGCAGACCCCACCGCATCCTGAACACTCACAGCCCTTACGTGGGCTCTCTGCATCCCCAGACCCACTGGAACTGCAGTGTCTTTAAAATACTTCCAGATAAGAGCTCCCCCTTTGCCCTTGACTCAACAAAGGTCCCATTCAAGGATCCTTCTGGAGAACTGTGCTTTTATTCTCTTTCCGTGCTCCTGTCTCCAATACTTGGCCAACTTTTGGAGCCTAGATTCCCCCTGCACTTTGGGCTAGTTCCCTGCCCTTATCCCTGTGAGCACCAGATGATGCTTCTACAGCTCGAAACTGCCTCCCGGATGTCGATCAAAACTGGAAGCCCGGTGGTTTTTTTCCTTACTGACCAAACGCTGCTGAGGCCAAGCTCTATTGTGCCAGAGCAGGTTTCTGACTCCAAATCCAGGCTCTTTTCATGCCATGGTGGCTGCCACCAATTCACAAATCATTGAGGAAAACAAGATGAAAACTCGGGGAAGAGGAATGTCTGTAAAACCTGCCCTTGACTATTGTTATTTCCAGTCCGTGGACTCTCCACTTCCAGCGAAAGCCCGTGATACTTCTTGTGTCAGTCCCTTGAACACAGTTGTTTCTTCTCATTGTGATTTCAGGAGAGAGTTTGAAAAAGGCTTTGTGGAGAAAGATGAGAAGGGAACAGCTTCTATTCAGTGTTCTCAAACCAAAGAGCATGGATTTGGTTATCTGAGGGAACGCTGGTCCTGGCAGCCACTCCTGTGTGTCCTTTGGATTCTCTGTGTCTTTGTTACTAACTTGGAGGTGGAGGGAGGTTTATTTTCTGTGTGTTTCATGAGATTACATATGTTGAGTGTATGGTATGGTGCTCGTCACATGACAGTGTGTCCACAATGATACTCCCTGAAGATCAGTGTCGTGCGGGAGACCCTGCTCGCTGCGCCATTTGTCGTGCAGGGAGGCCTGTGGGGTCTCTGCTCCCGCTCCCCACATAAGAACGCAGGATATGGTGAGGCCAAAAAGGAACACCCACGAAGCCATAGGTAGGGGAGTCATACCACTATACTCTCGCTGGCGGCATCCGCCTCTCTGCAATCCGCTCTTGCCAGCCAGCCACCATCTTCTTGCTAGCCCCCCCCCCCCATTTTTTTGCTAGCGTAGCCATATCAGTTACATTAGTGGCCAATGGCTCACTGGTTACAGCTGACGGCCAACTAGCCACAGCTGATGGCCATGCAATCACAGTTGATGGCCATTTACTACCTGAGCCAGCACCTGTGTATGTGAGGCCGAGAGCCTGGAAACTACTTTCTGGGGCTCTGTCCCCACACTCCACCCCTACAGGCTCTCGCCTCACAATCTATGCGACAAGCGTCTTCCACGAGGGGCCCTGTGCTAGGATCCTGGAGGTGAATGCAATATCCTGGACACAGCCAGGCTTTCTGGGTACAGCCAGGGTTTCTCAGGGAACCACCAGTACTTCTGGGCACAGCCAGACTTCCTGGGCTACTTAGGGTACCACTAGTCTTCCCGGACACAGCCAGGGTTTCGAGGGCACTGCCACTCTCTCTCTGGGAACAGCCCGACTTCCTGGGCACAGCCAGGGCATCTCAGGGTGCAGCCAGACTTCCTGGACTCAGCCAGGGCTCTCAGGGCACTGCCACTCTCTCTGGGCCTCTCAGGGTACTGTGCTGGAGCAACAGCGGCTCACAGTCAAGGTGCTTACATATTCTCAATGGCGGCCAGTCAAGACACAAAAGCAAACATCCCCCAGTTCCACTACAAGGTGGTATGTTCCCAAGCAAACAGTCAAGCTGTCCATTAAATTAGGGATGGAAGGCAATTCCCCATAGTCCATAGTCATTTCGCCAGGGCTATCCTGGGGGTGAGGGACGACTTTGACCTCACCCTCATCTCCCATGGAGGACTCAGCAAGCCTTTCCTCCTGGGACAAGTCCTGCATCCGGGCTGCCTGAGCAGGAACTTCCCAGCCCACAGGGCCACAACAACCTTTGCTTTCTCCGGCCTGTGCTGGTTGGGGAACCGTCCACATCTTTCCACCTCTCCATGGGGCTCCAGCTCTCCAGCAGCTGCATGGCTTTTCCTGTGCTGGTGGGAGAACCATCCACGTCCTCCCACCCCTCCATGGGGGTCCAGCTGTCCGGCAGCTGCTCCTCCTGGTCTTCCAGAGACTGAGTGTTCATACACACAAACTGCTCCACCGTCCTTTGGAGAGCTTTGGCCAGCACCATACCCTGCTCGCTGCGCCATTTGTCATGCGGGGCAGCCTGCAGGGTCTCTGTTCCCGCTCCCCACATAAGAATGCAGGATATGGTGAGGCCAAAAAGGAACACCCACGGAGCCATAGGTAGGGAAGTCATACCACTATACTCTCGCTGGCGGCATCTGCCTCTCTGCAATCCACTCTTGCCAGCCAGCCACCATCTTCTTGCTAGCCCCCCCCCCCCCAATTTTTTTGCTAGCGTAGCCATATCAGTTATATTAGTGGCCAATGGCTCACTGGTTACAGCTGACGGCCAACTAGCCACAGCTGATGGCCATGCAATCACAGTTGATGGCCATTTACTACCTGAGCCAGCACCTGTCTATGTGAGGCCGAGAGCCTGGAAACTACTTTCTGGGGCTCTGTCCCCACAATCAGCTTCTTCTCCCGCTGCCCTTTTGCCTTTTGCCCTTCTCTCTTTCACCTGCCCCTGGTGTTTTACCTCTTTCGGTCCTGGAGCTCAAATGTGAGCGAAGTCTGTCTGGCCAGTGCAGTAGAAGCATCATTTCCAAAGGGGGCGCTCTAAGATCAGGAAAAAGGCCTTTGGGGACCTGGAACGTGTGTTTGCGAGGACTGCACACTGGTACCTATTGCTGGACATTTAAAAAATGACTTTTATGAAATCTTTGCCTTGATATGCTATCAATTTTTCCAGATGCCTTTTCAATATCTGTCTACAGAACTGTATGAAATTATAGTAAGTCCTACAGCTGGGGGGATGACGACATGGCAGCTGGAGACAGACATCTCGGGCGCTGATGAGATGAGGTAGCGACATTCTCCTGGTAGTAGGTCCATTCTGGGGGGCTGCCAAGCTGCAAGCCTCCTGAACGCAGGACTCTAGAGCCACCAGAATGGGAAGCTGCCTGCAGCTGTTGCCCACTGTCTCCTCTGCCTTCCCTCTAGGTCTGCACCTTGCAGGCAGGACACAGATCCAGGCTTAAGGCTTTCGGATACTGCAAGGTGAGAGGCTAGCGGCGGTACCCTCCCTCTGTTAGACCAGGGCCTTCGGGATGGGGTGAGGAGAGAATGAGGGTCTGACCAGCTTCCTGTAAGCCTTCCTGGACTGGAGAAAGGAGAGGGTGGTTAGAGGTGGTTAAGAGCCGACACCTTTCCTATATGTAAGAAACGTAACGTCAGTAGCCTGGGGTGGTGGGGGGGAGAGCCAGTACCTCCACAGCTGACGGCTCTACTCACTCCATTTATTGCCTTTTCAGGTGTACAGGGCCCCATCAAAAACTACTGAGAGGCTAAAGACGCAGTGAGCCAAGCAGGTGTGAGAGCTTCTGGAGTAGGGTGTCACCTAGTTCCTGAGAAAAGGATCTGAGAAAGGTGAACAGTGCCTGGTATGTAGTTGTCACCTAGATGGCAATGAGTGAGCACATACTGGTATCTGAAATAAACCAAAAGCTTCCCTTCCTATAGGTCTTTATCTCCCTACCTGAGAGGACCCCAGGCTTTGAAGGAGAAGCCCCACCAGGCAACAGCTCAAGTACCTGTCTGAGCCGGGGCCCCAGTTCCTGCGGAGGCCTTGGGAGGGTCAGACTGGCTGCACAGCAGCCTCAGAAATTGGGAGGAGCCTTCTGCCCCTCTGAGGCCCCCAGCATGGGAGCGGCACAGAGAGACCAAAAGACGGAAGGTCCTAAGCGTGTGTTACAACAACCTGTGCGTTGCTGTTTAACAGCGCTTGTCATCTTGTCTGTTTTGTCCACCTGCCAAGCCTGTTTCCACCAAGTGCTCGGGTGGGAGGCGGCCGAGTGCGCATCTGCGGCTGATAACAGACGGCCATGCGTGAAGCACAGGAAGTTAAGAGGCTTTTCTTTGCCGTTGTGGAGAGACCTCTGGCTGAGGCAGTGTTCTCCAGGGCAGCAGAGATACTGTCAATTATAAACCTGTCCTTCAAGCCTCAGGCGGATTGCGATGGGCTGGGTCTGCCATTGGATGTACACGTATCCAGGAGAAGGCCCTGCGCTGGATGGCGGTGACGGGCGGGTGGGCGGGCAGGGGGTGGGGGGGGCGGGAAGGGGTGGGGGGGGGCGGGAAGGGGTGGCTCCCAGTCTCCCTGCTTCTTCCCTTTCCCTCTTACTTTACTGTAATCTGTCAAGGCGACTTCACCCCAGAGGACAATTGGGTTCTATCTGAGGTGCTCCTATTTAAGGGGAGTGGTCTTTTCCCCCTCTGCCGTCAATCCCCACTCGAATACTTTGACACCCAACTTCAGAGGTTCCCACACTGGCTTGGTTCATAGTATCTTTAGTCTCAGTAGTGTAACTCCTCCTTCTCCTCCTCTTCCTCCTCCTCTTTCTTTTTCTTTCTTTCTTTCTTTCTTTCTTTCTTTCTTTCTTTCTTTCTTTCTTTCTTTCTTTCTTTCTTTCTTTCTTTCTTTCTTTCTTTCTTTCTTTCTTTCTTTCTTTCTTTCTTTCTTTTTTTGTGGTGCCCATAGGGCCAACAGAACTAAGTTCCATTTTTTAATTAGCCAGGGTCAAAAAACCTTACAAGTAGTAATATCCTAACAACTTAATAGCTGTTTGAAAAAAAAATATATATATATATAAACTGAAAGGGAAAAAACGTTCATTTTATTCTTAAACAAGCACAATTACTTACTAATGGATGTGTGCACCTGTTGGGAACTGCACAAGTTCTCAAACCTTGGACACCACCACCTTCACTTTCTGTTCCACATTGATTTTTGTGTCGTACACGCTTTTTATCACAGCAACAATAGAAATTTTACCTTCATTAAGATATGACACAATTGAAGGAAATTGTGAGATCTAATGTCTAAGTTGTAAGCTTCCTTGAGTTAGTAATTTGCTTGGTGTCTCGCAGTTGTTGAGTACCTCCCTGGTTCCCCCTAAAAATCAAAACATCCTACAGGGCTATGTGAGTTCACTGTGTGACCCAGGAACCTTGGTGCATGATTTGGAAACGGTGAACTCTATAAATATATTGCATCTCCTCATGTGGTAGGAAGTGGGATGGGCTAGAAGTTGAGACATGGGCAAAGAATGGGGAGAGTAAACTTGCTGAGACAAATCTACGTCTTAACTTTCTCAGGACAAATCTTCATATTATGCCCATTCCATAAAGAGGCGTTTCTAGGGGAAATCCTGGGAAGGTTAAAGACATGTTGTGCTGAGTAGGAATGGGAATGTCCATGCAGTGAGAGCTGAGTCCATAGAGTCCTTCTGGTCACTTCTCCAACTATTCCAAGGCCAGTTATTCCTCTCACCCTCCCTCCTTCCTCTCCTCCTTCTATAAGTGAATATTGTGTTCCTCCTGGGTGAAAAGTGATGAAAACACAGTGATGAAAAATAGGACGCAGGAGCCATACTATCCACCATCTACTACCCATGTGACTTTGGGTCACATCTAACTTCTACACTTCAGGCTCTACTTCTGTAAAATGGGTTTCATAAAATGATGCACCCTATTGGTTTGTTAGGAGATCAAAATAACCGGATGGGAATTAGAACACTTTCTGCTATGATGACATGCAGGCAGCTCAGCAAACAGCTGTGAAAGACAGACTTGGTCTCTGCTTCCACCTGGCTTATAGTCAAGGGGAAAAGATAAATATCAAACCACTGTTTGACCAAACAATTAATTGATTGCACTTTTGATGTGTGTTATAAGGAAGTGTAATATCCTATGTGAATATGTCACATAGAGATTTAACTTAGATGTGGGGGTGAGTTTCACAGGATTCTTCCCAGAGTAAATAACATTTAAATTGGAATTCAGAAGACATATATATATAGTAGTGAATTAGGCCAAGATCCAGTGAGTTTAGGAGACGTGGAAGAATGTTCTAAACAGAAGGAACACCATGACCAAGACCCTGTGACTCTAGCTAGGGTAAGGACCAAGGGTGAGAGGGTTGGGCAGGGGCAAAATCATATAGTTCCTTGGTGGTCCTTGGTGAGGAATCTTAAGGTTTTTCTAAGAATGATGGGAAGCCATTAAAAGGTTTTGAGCAGAGGAGTGATAGGACTTTGTCTTATAAAAGATCACTCTGGCTGTTGGTTGGAGAATGGACACCAGTGGACAAGTGAAAAAAACCAACATACTACTTAGGAGATAGGAAGTGGCCCTGCCTATGGTGGCAGTAGAGCAGAGAACAGACTTGCAAGGTAATTAGGAGGTAGAATAGATATGATAGATTGTGGAAAGAGAAGAGAAATCAGGCAAATGCCTAGGAGTCTTCCAGAACACTTGGGTAGAAAGAAGGTGAGATGTGATGGCAGGGGCAGGGAGCCCTGGAGGAGGGAAAGTATCCATAAAAGACTTTGGGGAGTGTACATAGAAGCCAGGTGACCCAGCTCTCCAAAACCACTCTCTGCAAATTCTTCTTAGACAATGGAAGTAAAACCCGATTTCTGTGTTTCCCTTCTAAAATATCCAGATAAGTCTCTCAGGTTTTCACTTTAGTTTGTATAAAGGCCACACTGTCAGGGATGGAGGGTGAAAACCTCCACTGTGGCAAAGAACCCACTGTGGCTTTAGAGCTCTTAAGTGAACATAAGACATATGTGGAGTAATTAAAAACAGTTTATCCTTATGCTGTCCATGAACAGGCCGGTCCAGATTCACTGTGACTTCCTTTCTCCCTTTCCATGTAGCCATCTTTCTTTCTTATAATCAAGAAAACAAATGTTTTTGATATTAATTAAGTTATATGGTAATTTCCTCCCCTTAATTAAAGTGGAAACTTTTCACAGGACATTTTGAAGTGAGGCTCGTGGATATAGGAAACTTTTCATCCTCCGCCAGAGCTCGGTAGTGTCTCTTCATATGGTTCACTTCAGTCAGAATGAATAATGAAGGGAAGAACATTTAACTGTTCCCAGCTATCACACAGTCAAGTCAGCCTGGCATGGGATGTGGGGGGCCTGCTGGAGCCCCAGCCTCGGGCAGTGTAGGGAACTTGCAGCAACAACTCGGGTGCATCTGGGAAGGGCTCCAGTGAGTGGCAAAGCTGGGAGCAAAGGAGAGACAAATAGGAATAAGAGGGCTTCTGGGAGCGACATTTCTTAGGACGGTTGGGATAGTGGCAGCACCCCGCTCCTGGGGAATTACTTAGCTCCATCGATGTCTTTTGCAATGAGTTTTAATATCCTCATTGAAAGGGGTAGTGGTTGGACTATGGGTTCCTGTGTTCTAATTTCCAGGGCACAGTTCCTGTGCTTTGTTCAGCCCAGATGACCCCCTGAGATTTCCAGAGATGGAACAGTGACCAATGATGATGGACAGAGACGAGGGAGAGAAAAAGTTGAGAAAATGAAGCATAGGTAGCAGCAGAAAGAATTAGGAAAGTCAGGGGGGAATCAGTTCCTCATCCTGAAAAAACTCATTTGGCCATGAAGACATTTTTGACTTTTCAACTCCTGCTGGTTCCTCCGATTTACTCTTTCTCTCCCTCCAAGTTATCCTCTTTCAAGCCCTTCTGCATGCCCTGGAGGTGGGAAAAGAAAAGGAATATTGTCCCCTTCCAGCCTAGAAACCAATTTATCATGAAAACACCCTGGGGAGGAAGCAGAGGCCACTGGATTTTATCTGCAAATTTTACTGTTAGTGTTTTCCCTGTAGGTATTGACAGTTAGTAAAACACAGATCACAGACCAAACCAGAAACAGGCCCTGTGCGGTCACCTCCTCCTCACCAAGATGCCACCAGCCCAGAGTGTCAGACACTTTAATTGGATTATTGCTGTTTCTCCAGCTGTCTCAAGGTGTCTCCCAAATAGTTCCAAAGCAACCGACAAAAGCAAATGGAAGAGGCATGTGAGGGAGGCAGAGAACTACAGGTTCCTTTCGACGGGGCCTCTGTCAGTGGCTGTCCATCTCTTGTCTTAGACGAAGGAGGCAGGAGCAGGTCCCCAGCAGGAAGCCTCAGCTTTCTTCCAAGCCTACAAATCTATGAGGAGGTGGAGCTTTGCGTGCAGGAAATGGGTGCTGAAACTGGGGAGGAACAGAAAGGGTAGGGTATCATAGTAGAGTTGGGAAGGTACTAGGGTTTTTCCTGATGTCCTGTAGCTTAATTCAAGTTTAACTCAACTCTGTACATTGGTACAGTGACTTCTCCTGGGTGCCAGGAATCAGGCTAGGTGGTAGAAGACAGAGTCCCAGAATGCCAGAGGTCTCCAGCCTAGTGGGAAGTAGCCATATGCACATGCAGGTAGGAGGTGGTTGTGTTGCGTAAATGTATGAGAACATATAAATGCCCTGTGGACAATTTCAGCAGAGTTCCAACAGGGCAGGGCACGAACAACACAATGGCTCTTCCCAAGGGCCCTGGGTCAAACACCATCCCATCCCTATCCCTGGCCATGCTGACTTTCATTAGAGGGTTATTATAATAACCCAATAAAATATGCAAATGCCAAGGAAATTTGCAGGAAAACGGTGATGAGAGCAAGAGAGGTATGTGGTTTTCGGGAAGGCTTTTGGAAAGATGTAGCCTTGTGTGATCTTATAGATGGTAGTGAAATGATTTGGCAGAGAGTAAAAGGAAGAACCAATCCAGGGAGAAGACTCACAAATCTGGGATAGCAAGTGTGACAAGGGGGAGGGCATGGTATGTGGGGAGGAGGGAAAGGTGAGTAATTTGCAATAGGATTTGAAGGTAGAGATGCCAGTCAATGGGTCTATGAATTCTGGGTAATGAAGGATCATAGAGTGGTCTCTAAATAATGGGCCACCCAGACCATTCTCCAGAGCTCTTCCTCCTCCACCTCCACCCAGAGTGCAGGCAGCCTCCCCTTATTTTGTTCCCTTGGGGCATGGCCTCACCAATGGATGAGAGGACACCCTCAACTGGTGGATCCAGCAGTCACTGCAACCCCCTCAGGTCAGCAAGGTTAGGAAAGGTGTTCTGACCAGCACAAGTAGCACTGCTGAGCTGAGTAATGGAGATTATATATGAGGTCTGACAATTAAGTTCGTGAACTTGTTGCAACGATGTTGCTAACCATTTTTGATATTAGAGGGATTATTCATTATGAATTTATACCAACTGGACAGTTAACCAAGTTTACTATTTGAAAGTGCTGAAAAGGTTACGTGAAAAAGTTAGACAAAAATGACCTAAACTTTTTGCCAACAATTCACAGCTCTTGTGTCACAACAATGTAACAGCTCACACGGCACTGTCTGTGAGGGAGTTTTTATTTGTTTTTTTATTATTAGTTTCAGGTGTACAAAACAATGTAATAGACATTTATCATTTATATCCCTCACACAGTGATAAGCCTCCTACCCCCATCACCCCTCTGACATCGCATACAGCCATTACTTTTCCACTGTCTCTATTCCTAATGCTGTACTCCACTTCTTGTGACTATATATATGTATATATATATAATATATAATATATGTAATAATATATATATATATATATATATATATATATATATATAAACTTGTAGTTGACATTCATTATTGTTCAGCTTCAGCTTCAGGTGTACAGTACAGTGATCAGGCATCTACATCTTCCCTGAGGTGGTCTCCCTAATGGGACAAGTGTCCATCGGATACCCTACAAAATCTTTACATTATTGATTCCATTCCCCAAATTAACTTTCGTAACCCCATGGCAATCTTGTGGTTATCAATTGTGCTTTCCAATCCCCTCACCTTCCCCCTTATCCTCACCCCCTCCCATCTAGCAACCCTCAGTTTTTCCTCTGTGTCTCTGAGACTGTTTCTGATTAGTTCATTCATTTATTCTTTTCTTTAGATTCCACATGTAAGTGAGATCATATGGTATTTGTCTTTCTCTGTCTGACTCATTTCACTTAGCATATTGTTCTCTAGGTTCATCCATATTGTTGCAAATGGTAAGATTTCTTTCTTCTTTATGGCTGCATAACACTCCATTGTATAAATGTACCACAGTTTCTTAATCCATTAGTCTACCAATGGACATTTCAGTTGTTTCCATGTCTTGGCTATTGTGTATAGTGCTGCAATAAACATCAGGGTGCATACATTTTTTCGAATTAGAGTTTTGGATTTCTGCGGATAGATACCTAGGAGTGGAATTTCTGGGTCTTAAGGTAGTTCCATTTTGTGAGGGAGTTTTTAGCCAGTAAACAAATAAGTGTATTGGAACAACCTCCCTACTCACCTGATCTGGCCCCCAATGACTTCTTTCTTTACCCGAAGATAAAGGAAATATTGAAAGGAAGACATTTTGATGACATTCAGGACATCAAGGGTAATATGACAAGAGCTCTGATGGCCATTCCAGAAAAAGAGTTCCAAAATTGCTTTAAGGGTAGACTAGGCACTGGTGTCAATGCATATCTTCCCAAGGGGAGTACTTCAAAGGTGACTGTAGTGATATTTAGCAGTGAGGTATATAGCACTTTTTCTAGGATGAGTTCACGAACTTAATTGTCAGACCTCACATGTATATTGATTCTGCAAGGCAGTTAGGCCCAAGAGCTCTGGAATAACCTGTGCTCCCTATACAGTATTTTGGCAATTAATTTGTACTGGCCGCCTGGGAGCCAGGACTGGGATTTGGATGTGGTCTAAATACCTGGGAAATCCCCCTCCAGCATGAGTTCATGGGAGAGTACTTTCTTGATGAAGGCAGCAAATTCCACCTGGATGAAGGGCTAGGTAAGAAAGTTAGCTTAACAACTATTTTGTGATTTACTGTTTTTTTAAAAAGCTGTCCGCATACCATTTAACATTCACAGAAACCCTAAGAAGAACGTGAGGATAGATACTACTATACTTATTTTACAGATGAGGGAACTGAATGAAGCTCAGAGAGGTTAAGTAATTTCCCCCAAATCCCACAGATCTTAATTGCAGAGCAAAGACTCGATCCATGGTCTTTGGAGGCTAAATCAAATGTTTTTCTGCCACAGACCCAGTTCTGATGAATACCAATTTCTCTCCATCAGGATGAGGGAGAGTTTGTGAATACTAGGAGCCAGCACCTGATTCTTGTTGCAGGCCTTCCTAAGGGCTGGGTCTTTAGTGCTGATGAAAGCCAGATTCCAGCCTTTAGCTGTAGGAGACACCTGCAGGCGTTCCAGCCAACCCAGAGACATAGAAAGAAAACCCAAGCATTCTTAACCTTTAAAAAGATCTTAGCCTGTGGACAGATAAATTAACTCCAGGGCTCTGGGGAGATTAAACCTTATTTTATGGTTTGCTTGTTAAAAAATCATAACTCCAAATCTCACCAGAGATTGCAATTAAGATAGCACGGGGCTAAAGCTATATGAGAAGTATTATTTACTCCTGGATCCCTGCAAAGTCCAAAGCGACAATGGGCTTTTCCATTTCCTAACCTGCAGTTGATCTGAAACCACCTGCCTTTGTACCTAAAATGCTTTAGGACATGTGCTTCTCCTCTCCCAGTGTAGCTGCCACCACAGCTCTGTTATCTTTTGTGGTTGCCCAAAGTAACCATAAAAACCCAAGTTAAAACAAAGTTTCCAGGGTGTTGATGTTCAAGAGACACCAATAATACTTTTTACCATCTGCTCCTCTATGTTCTCACCTGAGGGGCCATGTGCGAGCCCCAAATAGCTCCCTGATTTCTAGCAAAGTCCAAGGAAAAGCCAGGTCACTCCAATGCAGACTGATCTCACTAAAATGTGTCCAGGCGAGAACCACATGAGGTTTCTCAACATTTGCTGTTATGGTTCTCACATAAAAGACACACAGATGTTCTCTCCTGAAGTTCTATGAAAAATTAGTTACTGTGTTCATGCAAAGGCATCACCAAGAACTGCTTAGATTGCTCTTTGTGGAATCTTCCCGCCCGCCCCCACCCCCACCCCTCATCTTCTGGACGTATAGAAGAGATACATACGGAACAAGAGCCTTTCTCTTCCATCTTAGGTAGTACAGTGCAGTGAGGGTCTTTCTCCAATTTCTTTTCCATCTTAAGATTCACCTGAGATTAATATTCAGATTCCAGATGCCATGCAAGAGTTACTTAACCAGGTGATTCTTAGAATCAGTAAATTTGGAGTCATTGGTGCAGAGGATATAACACTGAATAGAAGAAAGTTAGAACTGGATTTTAGACTAATCTTTACTACTTATTAACTGTTCGATCTTCATCTAATTGCAGTGTCTTGCTGGTTGTTAAATTACTCCTTGTAAAAGAAGAGGCCACTATGATTAAATGTGTCAACCATGTTCAATTGCTTTGAAAGCATCAATCCTATAAAGTAGCCCCAAGTTCACACAGCTAGTCAGAGGTAGGGCCAAGGTTCAACCTGAGGTCTGCTGGACTCAGGAGCCCAGACTTCTAAGCATTGTGCTATGCCACCTCTCTAGACAGGCACTCTCAGTTCCATTCTCCTGTGACTTCCTTACAGGCAAAGAAAAGCCCTCACACATTATATGAGAAGCCAACCTTCCATTCCAACCTGTTCCCTCTCTGTCCACTGGGTTAATCCCCCAGCCCCTGAATTACAACAAAAACTGGACCAGTCCTGAATTTTTTTCCTGTTCTCTGGTGATTATCTGGGGCTGATTTGGCCAAACTTCTAAGTCTGTTGCCTAGCAAGTCCCAGCACATCTGGAGGCCTGCTGTTGTCTCAATTGCACAGCTGTCTACAGCAAAGACGCAATCATCAGAAAGCTGCTGCCCAATGGAAATCCAAGAGCAATCTTTATATGGATCAGCTCTTTATACCTTTGTGTAGATTTCACTTCTCACTCACAAAGACAACGGGCGAGTTAGCAGAGTTCACACTGAGATGTGAGTGGCTTTATAACCAGCATGAGGAAGATTTCCACAGAATAACCTTGTCTTTCCCGGTGACAAACCTGAATTTTTGCTAAGGGAGGAAAAAAAGCTCTCTCTCTCTCTCTCTGAGAACATTTGTGTGGACACAAGGGCTTTGAAATGGGAAAAAGCTAGAAGATTCCTCTGAGGCAAAGATGCCACCAAATAGTGCAGACCCCAAATTTGGGTTCCACAGACCTGCACAGTAAATGTTTCCAAAAGCTTCAGGAGGCAGAGCCAATTTGAAGCTTTTTATTTATTTCCTTCCTTCCTTCCTTCCTTCCTTCCTTCCTTCCTTCCTTCCTTCCTTCCTTCCTTTCTTTCTTTCTTTCTTTCTTTCTTTCTTTCTTTCTTTCTTTCTTTCTTTCTTTCTTTCTTTCAACAGTGTAGAGGATATTGTTTTGGGTGTGGGGAAGATTGAAACCTGCAGTGAAAGTAAATGCAAAACCAAAATCTCTGCTGGAGGTGTGGATAAAAACCAGAAAATTTAGAAAAGCAAGCAAAATTGACCAGTCTTATTTATTTCCCCAAAGAGAGAAGTGTTACAGAAAAGAAAGTGACAACAATAAGCCCTGCTATCTCCTATTCTGTTAATCAGCCTCTCCATCAGCTGACGCTCTCTCAAAGGCCACTGATGTTAAAAATGGCAACGGCAGGCATGCAGGATCCTGAAGTGCCTCTGTAGCAACAAAGACCAATGGAATTATACTCAATATTGAACCTCACAAAACTGGATGAGACCTTAGAAACATTCAGGTCCAACCCCGTCATTTTACAATTGAGGAAACCGAGGCCCAGATGTCATGAGGCTAGTTGACGCAGAACTGGTTGAAATAAGACCCCAAACCTTTGCATTTCAATTGCTGCTTCCTGTTACACCACACTGACAACAAACTCTACTGTTATAATTATTTGAACATGGGTAATCTGTGGATAATAATGGGGTTACTTTTTTCAAAACCACCTTATTTGAGCTCATCAATGAACTTTTAATATATTAATTACATCAGCAGTTTCATCCCTGCGTGTTTGGTGTGTGTATTTAGTTACATTGTGCTTCCAAAATGCAGCTCTCGTTATGTGAAGGCCATGAAGGTGAGCCAGTGAGCTGGGCTGATGATTCCCACCCTCCCTGCATATTGTCAATGACCTAATTTATTAATTTCACCTCCTTCCCAGTTTAGAAACCTGGACACAACTAGAGCTGTTCTCATTAGCTGTCAGTGTTGTCATTCACACTTGTATCAATAATCTTGATCTCTCACAACTTTCCTTATTTTTAGACCTAAATCCTATCTTACAATATAAATATCACACTCTAGGCAGCGCACCGTAGAACAATTATTTCTTGGACTCAACTCTTCAAGGCAGCACCAGAGATGTGTTCCAATCACTGAGAGGTACTGGGGCAGAAGTTTACTATGCTATTAAATACTACAGGAAAAAGAGGACACCTGTTTCATTGGCAGATCACCAGATCCTTCCCTCTAGAGAGAAAAATGAAGGTAGGGTGTGTTGTTAAGTGCAATGAGAGGGTAAGCACAGTGTGCTTAGGAGCCCGTAACAAGGAGAACTATCCCAGTGGACAAGATCGGACAGTCTACCTGAATTCGCACAGTGCTTTGTAATTCACACATATTTTTCATTGGCATTGTTGCACTGATCCCCATGGAAGCATCTGGGATTTTTATCTAGAAATTAGAATATCAGATGATGTCCTCTGTAATGAATTTTCAAATGACCCATTGTACAGATGAGGAAACAGGATTGGAGAGAAGAGGTAATTTGGACAGAGCTGGTATTCAAATTCAGATCCTTCTACTCCACCCTCCCACCCATTACTCATTTAATGTGAATTTTCCCTGTATCCCAGAAAATTAGGTCAGGAAAAAGTGAAATTCTTAGTTTCATTCATCGAGTCAACATTTCTTCAATTAATATCAATAGAATGCCAGTAACATGAAGCATTGTTTCAGGCTTGGAAGTTCAGAGATCACTAGCTTACTCACCCTCTATGCTCAAAAGATAATTTTTAGTGTGAACTTCCCTGATTATGATTATGGATTCCAGGTGGGTATATGAAAAGATCTTTCAGGGAGAAATTGTACAAGAGTTCCGAAAAAACACCAAGTCATAGTTTCAGTTTGCTTTATCAAGAGGGCGCTTGACCCTCCATCCCGCTGTTATGCCCAGCTGCCCCACATAACCTCACATGGTCTGTCTCATGCGGGACCTGCACTGTTATGCACTGGGTCATACACTGGTGCACACACACGCAGCCTCCCACACTACTTGGATGGCCCTGTCCATCCACATCTCCCTTAGTTCCCATCACATTCCGGTCCCTGAAGCTCCCTTTCCCTTCTCCCAGGTCCTGGTCTGCAAAGACTGCACAATGGGGGTGGTGCTTACTGCCAGTAAGCCAGGAACACCCCAGAACAGCTGCCTGCCCCCAGGCTAATGTCCCAGCGCCTCCCACAACTCCCCAGCCCTTTCTCCCTGAATACTCAGCAATCACTCCAACCTCTGTGTCACACTTTCCCTGAGCTCCCTCTGACAAGTTTATCAAGTTGAGAGATGACACTGTCAACGGGCATATGAAAGAAAAAAGGAAAAAGAAGGAAGAAGGGGGGGAAAGCCCAGAGCCTCCCTTGGCTTTGCAAGGAGACATTTCTGCCCTCCCAAGGTCATGGGGCGGAGGCTAGGAGAGGCATCCTCATGCTTCACCATCACTTGATTCTTAAGTGAGCTTTCCCCAGTGGTTGGTGTGGGGTGGGGTTGGGGGAACAGAGTGCTTGGTAAGACAATGGCTGAGCTGATAATGCCAGCAAAGTCATGACACCAGGGACCACTTACAATTTTAAGATCCAATCAACTTTAAAATATTACCGTCTAAGGCGGATTTGAGCAGGGGCTATAAAAAACAATTGATCCTAGTATATTTACTGAGAGTATAGATACCCTGCTGAAATATTAATTTGGGATGGGGGTAGGGGGGAAGGGGAGGGGCTGAGAAGCATTAGGCTGCCCAAGCTCTTCCCAAAAATCCTTTAACAAAATAAGTTTAATTAGAGAAATACAGGTGCTCTTTTAGATATATGTATTTATTCTATTCTTTACAAAAATTCCAAGAGTTAACATAGGAGAAACTTATAAAGGGACCTGCCTTCTTTCTCAGGCCTCTCTCCAAATATTCTCCTCATCCAGGTACTGAATAGTCTTCAGTAGTTGCCTGCGACCTATCTTCCCTGGGCCTCTGGCCCCCTCCCACTTTCAACATTTCTCTCCATATCAGTGCCTTTGCAGTCACCCGCTGGAGGTTCTGCAAACTCAGCCCATTTAGAAGAATGTGGTCTGGCCACAGGACATTCAGAATGAAGGTTCTCATGTAATAATGGAGGCCTTGGAGATGAGAGGTGAGACGGGGGAAGGACAGAAGCCAGTAAAGCATGGAGCAATTTATCCCGCGCACGTGTCTGAGAGAACATCAGCCCTCTGCCTCCGCTGCCCGTGGAAGCATCAATAACATCAATAGAGCTGCTGCCCTCAGCATGGGCTGGCAACGTGGCCATGAGAAGGAGGACAAAGAAACAACCTCTTTCCTGGCAGAGCAGAGTTTATTGCTTGCAGTTAATGGGAGAGTGGAGGGGAAGGCCAGCCCTGTAGAAGGCTGAGAAATCCCACTCAACGACAGGCTGGACTGTGGTCAGAGGAGAAAGTGGAACCTGAGACTCGTGGTAGGCCAGGCTGCTGCAGACTGCTGGAGGGAGGGCATATGCCTAGGACCCAGCAAGGCAGCCAGAACACCAACTCCTTTGCAGGGGAAGGGCCCCAGGAGAAAATCCTATTCATCTTCCTGGCAAACAGGATTACAGTATCTCTCCAGTTAGAAGCACTGGTTTCCTTTTAAAGATCTACATGAGGATACTTGCATTTACGATTTCATATTTGTTTTGAAGATATTGGTCCACTGGTTTCTTAAAACTGCTGTGTACTGCTGTCATATCTTTCTGCTGTTCCATTTGCCTAGAATGGCTGGCTTTGTAAAGAATGCCTCTGCAGCCTTTGAGTTTAGGTCCAATTCCTGTACAATTTTTCTCTACCTACCTCACACCAAGTTCCTTATTTCCCTTCTTGCATTTCCATAGCACATTGATTGGATTTTTGCTAAACTGATCATCATATATTTGAATCATAATTTTTCTTGCCTGGATGGTCAATTTTTCTTGGCTTCTTTGTTGGATGGTCAGCTCTTCTAGGGCAGGAACCTTCTACCTCTACATCCCCGGGTCCTTGTACTGTGCATAGATGTAGTTGATGTTCAAAACATGCTGGATATAGAGAACAAGGCTGCTTATCTGCCCTCAGTCATTGTTAGGAAGAGACATTTACTTCTAAGCTAAGCCAATTTTTCCATCAAGCAGCTTCGAGTCACCAAATAAAATTACTAACATTCAACCATTTTAGACCAACAAAATGGTAATTTCATATGGTACAACCAACTCTATGATGTAGACACCATCCCCAAGTAGGGAAGGAGTGAAAGGAAACTAGCATTTGTCGCCATCAACTGTGTGCCGGGTACTTTCCAAACATCATCTCGTTTAGTTTAACCCTCATTTAACTCCGGTTTAGAGGAAGAAAATAAACATAGAAGAAGCAAAATGTTTTGATACAGGAGTGGGTGGTACTATGGGGCAGTGGGATGGGAAAAGAGACTTATTTGGCTGGTGAAGGCTTCATAAGAAAGGGGGGCTTCAGCCACCTTGCAGGTCAGATTTCTCAAAGCAGCCTGTTGTGTTAGGTGACCCTATTCTTTTATTCATGGCACACTCACTCTGCTCAGCTCACATGCACTTTTAAAGCACTCCTCAGATGGCTTTCTTACTCTTCACTTACTCCTCTGTTTCCATCCTACACTTTGGGTGGGTCCCTCAAAGAAAAGGTTGACATCTCATTCATGTTTGTTTCCCTTTGCCCAGAGTGATGCTTGGAACACGGCTTACTCAAATGTCTGCTGGGAACGTATGCAGAGAAAATCATGCAGTGAATTCTAACAAGGAACTCAAGTCTTTCTCAGAGGCAGATATGGCTCTCCAGTTTCCCCACCAGGGGACTTGTGAACTTACAACCCTGGAGTATAGTATCGATTGGGGCTGAGTCAAGCAGTAAGGAGGACGAGACCAAGGAGGGGATCGAAATTCAAAATAAGGGTCAATAGACACATCCCTTTTCCATTTCCTGGTTCCTTGGCTGGTCAGCTGTTCTCACATAAACCCCCAACCCCAGACCATAAAGTTGTCCCTGTAGGGACCAGAGGTGCAGCTGGGAAGATCATGATATACTCCTAATAATAACAGCTACCATTTTACTGGCAACACAGGATTGGCATTATCATCCCCATTTTGAAGCTGGAGAAGTCATATGACTTGCCCAAGGTTACAAGCCAGAATTCCAGGTGGCTCTGGTTCTAAAATTCATACTCTTAATCACTAAGCTCTATCAGTACAAAATCCAGATTTTGGCTGGCTCCAATTTCCCAGAGTGTCTGGAATTCAACATACTTGTGCAGGTCTCTGGTGGCCAGGGCAGCAGTGCACACAGGGAGTCTTCCCTGATTTTGACCCTCTGCCCCCAACCTTTGGGACAAGTCAGGCAGATATTTTAGCAGTCCTGGTCCCTCACCAAGCCAGCCTCCTGCCAGGTCTTGGAGACTTTCATTCATCATTCTTGAAGAGGAATTAACTCATAGGGATTGATTTATGGAGATGGGCAGGAGCTTCTGCCAGCAAACCCGTGCTGCTGCCTCTGCCATGATTTCTTGCCCCTCCCTGTCCCTGGAGAGCCCCCACAAGCATCTTGAATCTTAGGAGCTCACTGTGCCCTGTTGACCCCAGGATTATGTGGTGGTTTTTTTTTTTCTTAATCTTTAAGGAGGCAAAGTTTCACAAAGAGGAGATGGAGGTGGCAGAGAGAACAAACCCTGCATGTGCTAAGAGCTCTATTCCACAATTTGAATGACAGTAAAGACACGTCTTGTCAAATTACTGCTTCAGTCAAACAGGCTAACCCTCACCAACGTTGACAACACAATGATTTCACTTCAAAAAAAAAAAAAAAGTGAGAGAAGTGGGGAATAAACTTTGGGCTATTACAGGATTCCCATTGCATTTAGTTAATGCAGGTTGTCGTGCGGGGCGGCCTGTGGGGTCTCAGCTCCCGCTCCCCACATAAGAACACAGGGTATGGTGAGGCCAGAAAGTAACACCCACGGAGCCATAGGTAGGTGAGTCATACCACTACGGTCTCACTGGAGGCTGAAGTCACACGACCTGCAACCTGCTGTCCACTTCTCTGCCTGCCAACCCACCGACTCGACTCTCGACTCGACTCACCGACTCTCCAACCAGCGCAGCCACGGCAGTTGTATCAGGGGCCAATTGGCTAACTGGTGAGAGCTGAGGGTCAACCAGCCACAGCTGATGGCCATCTACCACCCGAGCCAGCATCCCTCCACGTGAGGCCGAGTGCCTGGAAACTGCTCTCCAGGACTCTGTCCCCACACAGGTACTTCTGTACTCTTCCAAATACATGGCTGTTTACACTTATGGGATAGAAAGGTCCAGGTTGTGCATATGCCCAAGCTACTCTTCAAGCTGAAATGGGACCCCTCTGGGAAGCTGCCTTGAGGAAGTCAGTCCCCCCAGGAAACTATGACAGGCCAGGGGAATTGTCAGAAGTAGTGTTCCACCACCCCTCACTTTTGACTTCCCATCTGGTGCTGCCCATTACCTCGCCACAGGGAAGGCACAGAGCTCTCTGTGCCTCCCCCCCACACCCAACTAGTAGTTGAAATTCAGTCAGTTATAGGTGTCATGCCCTTTCAAGATGTCAGCACTGCTGTGGAAGTAGAGAAACAAAAATCAGAGGCTGAGTCAAGGTCAGACCCTAGGGAGAGTATGGGCATCACCAATGCTAATACGAATGAAAGAATTGATAAGGTGGGGTGGAAGTAGAACTGAGACCAAGGCTGAAACAGCAGATGAGTTTCCATTAGGCTGAGCTGGAGAAACTGTGGTGGCAGGAGAAATCCACACCGAGAACTAGCCACCTCGGATGGAGAAGGAAGGATGAGGGTGCTCAGACACTTGACCAGCAGTTCCACGTGCAGGAACAGTATTGGGAGATAACGTGCTTTGTAAAGTGTCATGGGCCACATCCCTGTGGATGTGCCATCGTTAGATTTAAAGAGAGGTGCCCAGAGCCCTGGTCCACCAGGGAACATGCTACTGGGCTCCGGGAGAAGCAGCTCTTGCCCATAAGGAAGATTATATCATAAAGATCATTCCTGACTCCACCAGACCCATCTGCCTGATTTTTACATATAGCCTCCTGTAAACTCTTATTTCCAGGTGCTCTTACGTCAGTCTGGATTCTGCCCCCCTGCCTATTCCTGACTTCGGGTTTTTGACTTGGTAACCTTGATTTCTGATTTCTTGCCTGTATGCACATTTTAATAACTCTCTGTTCCTAGGCACACATCAGCTCTTCTAGATCCAGTGCATTTCTGGTGATTCTTGCCTTACTTCTTCTCTGGGCCCACAGTGATTGTAGTAATTCACCAGGGAACTGGAAGCCATGTGATACGAGCCCTCCACTGAAGATATATTATCTCTACAAATCCATGTTTACCAGGAACTACTTACAATCATAGACATCTGTGTTTGGGAGACTTCAATGATATCTGATTTGATTCCTCCCATTTGGTGTGCAAATTTCCTTATTAATTGTTTCTAAATAGTCAGAGCTACCATAAATGAACTTTGCTAAACACTTCACATATCTATCGCATTTAATCCTGGTATTATTCTGTGAGGAAAAATATCGTCATCCTCATTTTATAGTTTAGAAAACAAAGCCCATGCTCTTAACCACTATCCCACATTGACACCCCTTACTATCAGTCCTGACGGTTTTGCTTGCATGTCTCCAGCCGCGAGGAGCTCATGGCCTCTTGGAACATGCTGCTCCATCTTTGACAGTTCTGATCTTGAGAAAGTACCTCCCTATGTTGAGCTGAAAACCCTCTCCTTAAAAGTGTTATGCACTTTCCTGGTTTTATACCTTAGTAAGACAGAGCAGGTCTAAATCCCTCCACCACATGATAGCTCTTTAAATACCACATACCCCATGTTTCTCTTGAAATTTGCAAAATATCTTCAAGTTCAACTGTTTCTCATCTGACTGCTTTTGAAGATATCTGGTTGCTCAAGTTTGCCTTTGGTTGTAGTACCCTGGGTAGGACCCTAATAACTGTACTACAAATACTAATGATATCTTTTACTGTATTTTCTGGGTTGCTACCATTTTCTTTCTCTCTTGTGCTAAATTTTACAGGCTAAGCAAAAAACGCATAAGACAAAGTCCTTGCCCTCAAGCTAAAATTTTATTGTTTTCTTGGATAACAAATAATAAAGCAGTATATTTAGTTATCTGTTTATTGTGTGGATCTGACTATAGATATAACAGAAAATCCAGTAAGAGGGAGAGGGGTTGGCAAGAGCCATCGGGGAAGGCTTTCTGGAAGACTAGTGACTTCACCTGGGCTTCAGTTGTGGGTAGCTATGGGAACAGCAGAACAGAAGGGATTCCAGGTGGTAAACTGCAGGATAAATCACAGGTTGCGTGTTGCAGGTAAAGAAGAGAATGGCTCTGCATAGAGAATTTGGGACATGAGGATGAGGAAGAGGGAAAGTCTAGTTGAGGAGGAGGATGGGGATGGGGGAAATCTTGAACATTAATCTAAAGGATTTATATGCATGTAAACATGGAATCAGTGAGAGAGATGGAGGTTATTTTAAGGGCACGGCATTCAGTCCAGTCTTTCATATATCTCACTTACGCAGGCCCAATATTTCTCTGCAGGGCACTTATGCCAATTTCTGTCACCATTCCAATTTACCCCACCTGACTTCTCTGTCTCTGTCAATTTCAGAGCCTTTGCCTGAATCCCACATTACCTGAAAAATGCTGTCTTCCTAAAGTTAGACTTCCCGTTTCCTACCTGGATTACTGCTCTGAGATGCCTGCTTGCCTCCTGACTCTACTATTCCAGGGGCCCCTCCACACAACTGCCAGCAATAGCACAAACCTGCTTAGTCTCTCCCATGAACACTCTGTCACCTTTAGAATGAAGTTCACACTTCCTGCCCACTTTTCCAGCTTCATTTCCAGTTCCTCATCTATGAACCGTATGCTCAGGAGTACTCTAAATCTTTTAATTGTTTGATCATATTATATTCTCTCTCACTTTTTTGGCCTTTGCATTTGTTGCTCATTATCCATGGAACACTCTTTCCCCCTTACTCACCTTTCAACAACGTCCTTCAAGATTCAGCTTAATGTGGCCTCTGGAGACACTTCCTTGGCCCACCTGAGCTGAATTAGGTGATGCTCTACTTCCAGAGCATCTTGTGGCTTTTCATGAGCACTTAGGACACTGGGTGTGAACATGACCCTAACACAATGGGCAAGAAGCAATAGAAATTAATTAGACTATTGTATCCTTACTGGAAAGCTATCAGAGACTCATAGAATCCAACCTGGAGAACCAGGCATGTAAAATAAGCAGGAATCCAGCGAGACCCAGAAGTTTGGTTGTAGGAATCACAGAAAAAAAAAATCATGCTATAGACACAATCTGTTGTGTGTGCAGCCAGTATGGCGGGGACAGAATTGACCTCCAAATGTTTCCACTGTGACACAGGGATATGTAGGAATTCTCATTCATAGGGCAATTTTAAATTAGGGATCCCTGTCTTCTATCTTTTCTAGTCTCCTACTTTCTTAATTTACACTGATGTAATTAAAGCCTGTCTCGAGGAAGGGGGAGGGATGGATTGACGCTCCTGAATCCTGAGGAGTAACTCTCTCAGCTGTGAACTCTGAAGGCTCAGGAAACCAATCAGACTGCTTTGGAACAGTCCTGCTTCACAGAAAGGAAGCTCAACAGGAAGCTGTCAGAGTAAACAACGAGATGATGCCTAATAAACAATTTCCAGTATTTTGTAGTTGATAATAATTGCTCACTTAAGTCTCCTGAAGCTTTAATTTGGTAGGTCTGTAATCAATGGCAGTTTTCTCTCTGAGGTAGGGCAAAGCTGAGTGACAGAGAAAATATTAAGTTCCTGTGTGTTGCCAATCTGGGAGCTGAAGGAAGGGGGAGAAAACCTTCCTCACTTGCAAATGGATGGAAATGGGAAGTGGAGGAAGTCTGGATCTAGATTGTGCATGGGGAGCACAAGAAAAGACTCTAGGAATTTTAGAGGTGGATTCCTTAATCAGTGTTGATGGCTACCTTCCTTCTGTATTCAGTTTCTCAGTCCTTCAACTTGTTTCCTGGTCAGCTGTCTGAGGCTCTGCTCAGAGCAGATCCCTTTCGGGATTAAACTTTCCAAAAGAATCCTAGCACAGCAGAACACTACCCAAACAACTCCAGCCCTTGCATGCATACTTCATAGCTCCCATTCACTTACTGGCTCTGGTCTCTTAGATTCGAGTATGTCTCTTAGAGTCAAATAATACCCATTTTCCAACTTTAGATTAATTATTTATCCATCTCTCCCCATATCTTCAGGTCCTGTGGCCCATCTTAACTTTGGCACTCCCATGACAGCATTAATATCTGGAAGGGACTCTACACTGCCAGGACATGAATTCACATTAACCATTAATTGGCATCCAATGCTACTCCGAGAGAAATCCCTTTTTCTAGTTAGGATGGTGCCCTGGCATGTAAATTCTTCTACCTCTGGTCATCATGTACATGTGCATATCTTGCACGCCCTTTAGGGTGTAAGGAAACACCCCAATGACAGCCCACACAACCAGCTCAGATGGGTTTCAAGAGGGGCCGCGGCCATACTTCTTGCCAGGGACAGCTTCATGGTGGGCAGAGGAAGAAGTTACTTACATGGCGTGATTTGAATGGCACAGGCAGGCCCACCCTATCCCCAAATAGCTCTCTGACACTTCTGTTAAGTGCCTAGAATTCCATCAGCCACAGCGAGTTGTGGTGTCATGGAAAAAAGGGCATAGGATTTGGACTTAAAAGCTCCGTTCATCTTTGATTCCTGGCTCTGTTCTTTCAGTCCTCACGATGGTGGGCAGGCTGTTCAGCTTTCTGGGCTTCTGTTTACTGTAAGAAGCAAATAAAAATACTTGGGAAGCTCTTTGCAAATCCTAAAGCTCTGTGCACATATTAATTATTATTGATCTTCATTTACTTAGTCCTTGAAGACTTTTTACCCGCCAGAACCAAGTTTTAATTTCAAATGTCCATGCGAGGGGGAAAATTTTACATTATATTACCTAACCTCTTATAGCTTAAAAACTGAAAGTAAGTATCAGGGAAGGACCTAGAGTGGTATTCTTAGAAAAATTTAGGTACTACTGAGATGAAGAGGTGATCAATTCTTTCCTCTGAGATTCAAATACATCTCTTGTGACCCATCTCTATGCCCAATATCCAACAATGGTAGACTGAAGACAAAATGAACCACCCACTTGTATACAACTGCTGTTTATTTACTTACCTAACAAATAGCCCATAATTGCCTGATCTGTGCCCGGCTTTGTGCTTCTTGGTGGGAATGCAATTATGAATAGCTTCTCCTGGTCCCTGCACTCATAGAGCAAACAGTCTGGAGGAAGAAACAGGTGACAAGGCAATTACCATATAGTGTGATAAGTGATCATTTGAACAAAGTATAATGTGATCTGGGAACATAGAGAGTGCATAACCGAGACAGATGAGGTCAGAGATTTGCTGGAGGGAGGCGGTCTAAGAGTTGGTGAGCAGAGCAGGCAGGGCATGAGGTGGGAAAGGAGAGAAGAATTTTCTAGATGGAGTGAATAGCATGGTGAGCATCTGGAGATGGTTGAAATACAATCTGAGAACTTGAAAAATAGTTCACAGAGATGAAGCACAGAGTTCAGGGGAGAGAAAGTTGGGGAGGTAAAGGGAATTGTGTTAATAGAGATGTGCGTGTCATAGTAAGAAATCTGCCCTTTAAGCAGGAATCAATGGGTCACAGAAAGGTTTTATGTAGGAGACTGGCATTCACTATTGCATGACTCATAGTATATTAAAATAACTGTTAATTTGATTGACCTCTCTGCCCATCCCAACTAGGCTATGAGTTCTATGAGAACGAGATAATGTCACATTAATCACTGTGTCCCAAGTGCTTGGCACACAGTAGTTACTATATTAATGTGAAAGGAAATTAATGAAACTCACTGTCCCTTTTTCTTTCCCTTCTATAACTTCTACTAGAAATAAACTGGCATGCAATTAGTAAGATGAAATAAAAGTTCAATGGAAACTAGGAAGTGGCTTGCGTTGTTACTTTCGGCTAGTTCTACATTCTAATATTTTATTTCCTTCTGGACCTATAGAAGAAAAGTCTCATAATTCTCGAGTGGATATTTAAATAAAGCTTAGTAAAGTAGCTCCTGCCAGGCCATGAGTTCCTCAGCTGGTTCACAGCGAACGTCTTTGCCATCACTCCCTCCTCTTGTATTTACGGCGCACAGAGCTCGTGAGGCTCAGCATCCTTTTCCATGGAGCATCCACTCATTCTTAACACATCCCTTCTCTGCAAAGCTTCTTTAGCAGCTACCATCTATTAACCAGAGTTTGTTCTTGAGATAGAATCTATGTGCCATTCCAGAGCTAAATGAAGTCTATGGATCTTTCAAGTGATCTATAACGGAGAAGACATTTTATTCCAGAGACTATATTAGATAGAACCCATGAACTTTGGTATAGATATGCTCATGTTATAATACAGAGATAAAGGATTTTCATACTAAAACAATCAAGTTTCATGTGAAGTTCTGAGACCCATAGCCTTGAGCAGCTAGTGTCAGAACTGGACTGCCTAAAGTAACAGCTGCTAGGCCAAGTCCTACATCTGCTCTTCAGTGTCTGAAAAATTCAATGCTGGATCTAACTGGCTGTGCAGAAAGTGTAGGAAAACTGAGGAATAATCAAAACTAAAAAATTGGCTAGAAAATCTCAATCATGCTTTGATCATTCAATTTAAGTTTTGCTTCTGTTTATATTATTTATCTCTAAAAGAGAACACTGGTTTAATATGCATTCCTATGTTAATAAAACCCTATTTCAATAGAAAAATATCAAGCAAGACTTGAAGCCTGTACATTTATCTGTGAGATTTTAATGATAAATGGCAATTTGTAAACCCTCAACAATGACCTGAATTGCAGCCATTGTCCCAGGGAACTCTGACCAACTTTTTAATGACCTTGCCTTGTAAGCTTCATCTCTGTCTCTCTCTAGGTCTCGTACTTTTTCTGCCCATTACTACTTTCCATCTTTTACTTTCTACATGTCTTTCTTGGCTCTCCATCCCATCCCTGTCTCTGTATATAAGTTTCTTTGTGTTACTCTCTCCCTTTCCAACATTTTGTTCCATCCCTTGATCTTCCTGCCTTTACTTTATCCATCTCTCTCTTTCTATGCCTTTCTGTGCCTGTGTTCCCTACCTCCTGGTTGCCCCTCCCTCAAAGGTAGAAAGCCATTAAAGCCTCTCCACATGCATTCTTCACACTGTCGCATTGCTAACGTGGACTCCTTGCCGTTCTCACTAGAAATAGCTTTTGCCTTTTGTTGCCAAATCAGAATCTTCTCAGCAGTGAAAATGTGGCTTATGAAAGCAAATGCCTTGTAATTAAATAAATGGGTAATTTCAGTGTTTTTATTTTTATTTTTCTACCCAGGGATTTTCTTAGTAACAGAAAGGAACAGATAACAGTACTTTAATTCCTATTGATTGAAAAGGAAAATAAGTTTATATTTAGGTTTTATTTGGGTATTTGTGATAATTAATAAGAAGAGAAGGAAACATCTGTCCTGGAAACAGAGAAGATGAGAGGGAACAGGGCAAAAAATTGGCTGCATCAGTTAAGACTGCCGGGAGAAGATAAGGTTGGCAAAAATCTTGGCTGAGTTACAGTTTGGAGAAGAGTTAAGAAAAATAAGAGTTTCATCAAATATATCAGAGGATATAGTGGTCCTGAGGATGTAAGCCATGGATAAATGAGACGGTGATGTAGTGTGACCATTACAAACTAATGGACACCTTGAGGGGAGAGAGAGCCATGGAGAAAAGTGCTGAGATTCCAAATCAGGATGGAGCAGAAGTCCAATGATGGGTCTCCGTGGGTAGGACGGAAATTAGCCAGCAGATCCTGTGCACTGCTTACAATCATTCTCCAAGACCTCTAAGGCAGAAAGGGGATCAAAGAGGCTGCACCCAAGTAAACAGCAACAAGTTGTGAGGCCAGCCTGAGAGTCCCAGAGCTGGGGCATAAGAATCAGTACCAGAGGGAGCATCTATAAACACTGAAAGGACAGAGGGACCTGCAGTGATTAGTCCAGAGGATTTATCTCATGACAGACAAGATTGATGGCTCCTTCTGTTTTTATTCTTTTCTCCTTCCCTTCCTTTGTCCCTCCTCTCTTCCTCATTCTCCCGCTCTCTTTCCTTCCCTCCCTCCTCCCCACATCATTCTCTTTTTTTCTTCATCTTTTCTCTCTCTCTCCTTTCTCTCTCTCTCTCTTTCTCTTTCTTTCTTTTTTCCCCTCCCTCCCTCTCTCCCTTCTTCCCTCCCTTCCTCCTTTTTCTCTTTCCTCCTTCTTGGCTCTCTCTCCTAAAAAAGCCCAACAGAGTACTTCAGTATACAGCATATTTACCCAGAAAATTGTAAGCTCCTTGGATGAGCAGACACTTGTCCCTGGGATTAAGGTGTTAGCCACTGTGAAAATAGTTAAACCTGACATGTGCATGATACAATTTTTGTTACTCAAAATACTTTCACAATATCCCACTATGAAATGCTTGGGTAAATATTATTTTATATCTTCTAAAGCTACATTACATTAAAATGTACAACAGATAATGAACTTTATCAGATAATGAACTCACATTCTTTGATTATTCAAACTGTTTGTTAAGCTGATTTTCCTTGGTTCACCCATGAAGTGCCTTTTGTCTCATATTTTATTTTATCATTTTCAACAGTGAAGTTTTTATCTAGCAAATATCTAAAAACTTCATACCTGGTAAGAAGTGAGAAGTTAACTTTATTAAATATTTATCTTTCATATTCTTTTATTATATTTACTTTAGATAGGTAGTGTGATGTCGTGGGTAAATACTGACATTGGAATCAGAACTCCCAAGTTCAAGTTCGAGACCCATCAATTTTACTTGCTGTATAATCTTAGACAAGTCATGTAATCTCTCTGGGACTCAGTTTCTATCACTGTGAAAAGATTAAAATACCTATTTCACAGGATTTCTGTGAGGATTAAATTAAACTGTAGTAAAATTCTGTGTCTGGAATATAGTAAATGCTCAAAAAATAGTAAGCATCATTGTTGCTGCTGCTGTTATAACACTCAACACAGCTTTATAACCTAAGTTCCATAACTATCAAACTTATCATTGATTTTTATGTGGAATTAAGGAGAAATATTTTGTATCTCTTGAAATCTTCTTTACTTGAAAGTGACAGAAACCCAACTAAATAGCTTTTATTTATACATTCAACAAACACTTATTGAGCACTTCTTGCCAGGAACTGTTTTAGGTGCTGTGGGTATCACAGTGAAAAAGAAATTCCCAAGTTTTATGATGTTTGTATTCTAGTATGGAGAGGCAAAATATAAAGGATGCATAAGAAAAAAATACCAGATTATGTTAAGATACTTAAATAATGTAGAGAGTATAACTGAGAAGTCAACTTAGATTTGGGGGACAGAGAAGGCTCCTTTGAGGCATTTAAAGAATGAAAAGGAGCCAGTCATGCAAATATTCTGAGCAGAGATGAGCAAATGCAAGGGCCCTGAGGCAGAGAACAAATCTGACAGTTTCAAGCAACGGAGACTTAATTAAGAAGATGAGTTGGAGAGACACACAGGGATAGATTATAGAGTCTTGTGGACCATGATAAGAAGTTTGGATTTTATTAATTACTGTGGAAGTGACATTATGTCATTCAAATTCTAAAAAGAATGTTCTATGTGCTGTGTGGAGATGAGAACAGTGGCCAAGAGTAAACACAAGGAAATGAGTTAGGAGACTATTGTTGTAGACAAGGCTGGGAAAAGATGAGATGGAAAGAAGTTGACAGATAACACATTTATTTTAGACATACAACCAGCAGAATTTGGTAATGGGTTAGGTGTCAGAGGTACAAAATAGGGAGGACTCAAAGAGGATGCTTAGGTTTCTGATCTGAACAACTGAAAAATGAAATTGGTGGTGCCATTATCAAGATGGGGAAACTGGGGGAAGGGTGAGAGAAGGGGAGAGTATTGTGTTGGGCATGTCCAGTGCAAATGACTACCAGACCACCAAGAGGCGTTGTTGAATAGGAAGCCAGATACATGGGTGTAGACATCAGGGCTAGAATTATAAATGACAATGTCGGCATAAAGGGTACTTAAAGCCATGGGACTAGGTGAGATCACCAATGGAGTGAGTGTAGATAAAATTGAGAAAATGGTTTTGGTCTGAACTTTAGAAATGCCAATATTTAGAAGTCAATTAGAAGAGGAAGCTCCAGCAATAAAAGGAAATTCATTAGTTTGATAATCAAGTCATTTCTGGCAACAGTGGGACTGACCTTAGGGACAACAGGACTGAAGGTCTATAATGCTATCAGGCTCTTTCTTTGTCATTCTAGGTTGTCTCTCTCTCTCAGCTCATTCTAGTTCCCTCAATCTTACAGCTCATTCTATTTCCATCTGTAGTCTTCATTACAGAATTTTTCTATTTGAAGGAAAGGTAGCCATACGCTTCTCTGAATTTCATATATGTAATACAAGAGAAACGGAAAAATCTTCCTCCCAACTTCAGTTTGAAATGCCTAAGGAAGATTACTGATTGGCATATCGTGGGTCACAAGCCCACCCTTTGAACCAATGATGGGCCAGGAGAGCAAAGTTACATAATTGACTGACCCAGCCTGGTTCTGTGTTTCCTGGAATGTAGTATGAAAGGTTTTTCTTATAAGAGAGAAGAATATTTGCAGTTACTGACAGAATCCCTGAGCTAGGCAGCCTTTTCAATCTGGATCTGCTTTCTAACTTTAAACTTGATGTCTGTCTATATCTCCAAATATAGTATGATGTGATGGCTTGGGTTTTAGTTTTTCTCCTTGTGTGATATCTTTAATCAAGTTTAAATAAATGAATTTGCTCTTATCTAAAGTTGAGATTGATGTTCTCAACATTTATACTAGAAAGTAAAGTGGGTCATGAAAAAACAAAAGGAAAAGAAAACCAGAGAATCGGGAACTTTCTGTAGACACTGAACCATCTGATTCCTGGGATGATGTGTTCACAGAGAAGCCGTGGTGCAGATGGGCCTCCTGGTCCAGAGGTTCTTCCCTAGAGATCAGCATTATCACAGGGAAGATCAGGTGACCACGTCCAACCAGGGTTCTCCCTTCAGTGATAGGCTGAGCTAAGCCAAGAGGGAGGGGCCCTTGCCAATTATTCTGAATTGGCTACCTTGTAACACACTCAGTAATTGCCTTTCTCACTCTAGTCTGGGCCCGTTCCCAATTTTGTTTTGATTCACTGTGCAGGAAAAACAAAATAAAAAAATAAATGGAAGACTGTATTTCTAAGCCCACACACTTCAGAGGACTAAGAAAAAGTGACAACCCAAATTTGCTAACCAAAAAACTGATGATGTGAGTAACACATTCCATAACGGTGACTTAGTTGGCCTATTTAAGATGCACACTTCAGTTCTTCTTTATAGCTACTATATGAGAGGGCAATTTCAGGGGTATCCGAAAGGTTATCCATGCAACACAGCTGATTACAGTCTGCAATCTCTGACTCCTCAGTCGGGTTGTTAAAAGGGACCCCTCAGTGACCCCAAGTATATGACCAAAGAAACTCATTAAATGTCAGGGAAGATTTCTGATCGTCCCCATTCCCTATGATCCATATCCACATGGCTTGGTCTGGGGAGTCTGGCCTCAAGCCTCAAGGTTAAGAGATTTGCTCTGGGGTTTGCCAAGATCTACGGTTTTGCACCTTTATAATCTTCACTGAGAAAGCCATGTTATCAGCTCCAGTGAGATCCTATGGTCTGCAGCCTTGTTTTGAAAGAATACAAGATCACACCCTTCCCTACTAAGAGGCTGAAGAGGGCAACCTTAATAGGGACAATTAACTTGCCATTCACTGTGGGCTGGCTGTTCATCATAATGCAATCATGTTTAGATGAGCCCTGAGGCTGGTTTTTGTCTTTTTGTTTTGGCTTGATTTTTGTATGTTCTTTCTTTTCTTTTGTTTTTAGTTAGCATATTTGGGTTGTCACTTTTCATTTGCCCTTTAAAACATTTGGTCTTAGAAAGAAATCTTCATTTTTGTCTACACAGTAGAATCAAGATGAAGAATAGGAACCAACTCAGATTGGGGTCAGCAAGGCAATTACTGAGTGAGTTGCTATGTGACTCTCCTTCCTTCGCAAAGAGTTTGATATTGTTGTGTCCTTGTAAGAAAACACTCCCAATACTGGGGCGTGGCTTCCTGAACAAAAGCTTCTACTGGAGAGAACCACAGACCTTGGCAAACTCCACACTCTTTAGACCACAGTCTCCAGATCTCATGGATTAAATCCATGGATGCCAAAAGATTTCGAAAATGTGATCTCCCTTAAGAAACTCTCAAGTGATATTTCTCTCTAGAATATATCTCTACCCTTTTCACCTTTGGAATGGGGGTCCCAGTAACAAGTCTCTTTCCCGCTGATGAAGAGGAAGTGGGATTAGGTACAATCAGAACTGTATCCTTAAGTGTGAGATGAGACCAGGCTTTCCCATTATGATTCCCAGGGGTCTCTCTCATGGGGCAATTTAGAATCCATGGGTTACTTTCTGGGATCACCAGGCCTTAAACAAAATGGATGGGGGAGACTTCTCCTCTAAAAACCTCACCACTGTGATTATGAAGAGGAGGGGATATTCTAATACCAGATATCATACCAGGAGGGAGAGAGAGAGTGGTGATAAAAGTTCCAGGCATGAAAGGTGGATGGAACTTAGCAAGGAGACAGGCAGGGAAGCAGACAGGGAAGCCTCTAAGCAGATAGCTGGGCTCTACCCCTGGGCTGGGATTCAGGTTAGACTTCAGTCTGGGCATTGGGAGCCAACTAGGGTATGCTCTCTACCTACAGGTGCTGAGAGGATACACAGGGCATCAAAAGGCACCAAAACTGAAGGCACAAAGAAAGGCTAGGCTGGAAGGCATTGCATTAGAGGGCATAAGCATGGGGCTGCAGAGTAAAGCTTGCCTGGTTTGTATCCTCAGCTATTTGACTCTGTGACTGTGGGAAATTCACCGTACCTCCTTCGCCTTCAGTTTCCTCACCTATAAAATGAGGATAATAGTATCAACTGTAGAAAACTGCTAGTAGAATTAAATAGACTATAACATGCTTAGCACAGTTTCCGGCACATAGTAAACACTCAAAAATTATAGATATTATCATCACAAAAATAAGTAGAAGCTCAGGAAAAGGACACAACAAAAAACCACATTATATAGATTAGCATTGAGACAAAATTGACTTTCAATCCCACACAGGTGTTCTTGAGCTCCTTAGATCCCTCCTGTCCAAGGTCAAGATTAGTCCTAGCACCCCAGAGCAGAGCTGAGTTCAGAGGTGAGGATCAAGTGGCCCCAGCTAGGGGTGAAGGAGGATGGCAGAGGCTGGAGCCAGGCTGGGCCCGACCGACAGTAGCTGAGCTGTCTTTGAGTAGGTCACAGGGTATCATGTGGTAAAGGGATACAAATTTTTTTCCTCTTTTTACCAAGAGCACAATTAAAGAGATATACTACATTTCAAAACTAGAACTTTCTAATGATTAGAGTTATTTTAAATCTGGAGCAAGTGGCACTGGAAGGGGTGAGTTAATCTTTTCAGAAGCGGTCAAGAAGAAGACAGAGACAGATGTTCTAACAGGAAATACCCAGGTTAGAAGGTGGGGCTTGGTGACCTTCAACGTGCTGTCAAGGTGGAGGTGCTAAGGTCCCGTGCACGCTCTGTTGGAATTATGCCAGTTTTTGAGCCAAAAGCTAGGAAATTGCCAGCAAAGTTTTAGGAATTAAGTCTAGTCTGGTATATTTTCGCACGCTTAAGAGAATCACCTTTTCCAAGGGTTAATGGAGATGGTCGCACTTCTGCAGGTTTGTCGGCTTCTCAACAGCATAGTTGGGAAAAATGGGATAGTGGTGGTGCTGGGAATTGTAGGGAGGGTGGGTAAAATTGTGGCAAGAGAAGATAAAATGAGGAAAAAATAAGTATACCACAAAACCTGCAATTAGTTTGTAGCATGCTAGTGCCCCAAAGCAGACTTACATTTGAGATCTGAAAGGTAAGCATCTGAGATATCAGAGCCTGACTATAAATAGCCAAACTCCTGGCCTGATGGCTGCACCCTGGGGACAGCAGGGCCCTGGGGGCCAGAGCCACCCTTCCTCAACTCATCCTTATTAATGCCAGCTCCCAGGACAGCGAAGCATCTGGATAGCTGTTTATGCCCTGCTCTATTCTAATTGCTGTACTCATCATGGGAAAGCCTGCTGCAGGAAGAATAACTACACTAGACAAAGCTGCTCTATCCACCCAATGGTTAGCATCAAAGGTGTAGTGACAAGTTCTGCCCAGGAGCTGCCATGGGACCCACCCTCTGGCATCACCTCATTCTGGGAGCCCTTTGTCTGGGTTGCTCTCCAGGTAGCTGCTCCCAGCTTCCTCCCAGCAATGCTGACAGCTCATCTGTCTGCTTCTTCCCCAGGAGACCTGAGGAAGGACCAGGTCAGCCTGGGTTTGCAAACAGACGCTTGAGAATCTCCAAACACACACCCCTTGGAGCAGATTCATCATCTGATGGCACCTGTGAGCTGCAGTTCAAGCCAAGGCTCCATGCTCTGGGTCTTGTGCAGCAGCTCAGTGTGTTTCTCACCTGTTTGTGTGCATTTACACACCTGCACGTGTGTGGGGTAGAGTATGTTTTGGTGAGTGAATCCTTGCATGCACCTAGCTCAGTCCCTGGGCTCCACTCATAATATATCTCACACATACATGATATGCAATTATTTGTCAAATGTCATCAAGGTTGTGATGAATAAAACACATTTTCAAGTATGGCTTTTTGTCATTATGCAGTTTCTTAATGAACAGATAACTCAAAGAAAAACTACTTTGATGTGGGAGATTTCAAAGTATGTTTAGAATTCGAAAGGAGCAAAAGCATTGGGACCACTGCCTTACTAAGCGGAAGTCGACATGAAGCCTTTATAATAGGGTTACTTTTATGCTGTGGACATTTCAGAAACCTGATTTAAAAATTAAAATTGCGGCTTGCAAAATTAACAGATAAAATGTGCAGATAGATCTCCTGACCCCGTTTCCGCACCTCACTCTATCCTTGACATGCTCTCCATTTCCAGCCCACAGCACAGGGTAAGGAACATAGTAGGTCTTCAGTTAATGCTTGTTACCTTGTTAACTATCACCCCCTCCCTGAGCCTCAGCTCATCCCAAGTCCCTGGGTCATCTTTAACTTCACTTTTTCTGATTCCTGTGAATACTGGAAGCCACCAAGTTAAGATCAAATGGGGCTTCAGCAAGAATCAGTCCTGTCCGAAGCTCCCCATCTTCCTGAACATTTAAGTTGTCTTAATGGATTGATCAGGGAAATAGAAGTTTCAAAGGATGTGGCTTAGGTTCCCTCCATGGGAATCATCATGCTACTGGGGGTATATTGCAAAATGTATGGGCTTGGAGCAGAAAAATACGCATGGCCATCTAGACCCTACCCATCATTCATGGTACTTAACCTTAAGCACATCACCGTGCCTTTGTCTACTCATCTATAAAACACACCCACTGCAGAGCCCGGCGGAGTAATGCCAGGATTCCTTCTCCTGTGCTGTTTTCCCCAAATTTGATAAGTTTATTTTACACTGCAACGTATGCTTTTTGGATAGAAAACATAGTCCTTACTTTAAAGAAATGTATAACACAATTGGGTGAGTGATCCATGTAGGGCCAGCTTCATGGGTCTGTAACCTGTGTCATCACATAGGGTCCTGTGCGTGGTTTGGTGCTCTGCTTAAAATTTAATAACTTTTGCTTGAAATTCATAATCACTTTTGAGCAAGCGGGGGCCTCATTTTAATTTTGCACAAATTAAATAGCTAGTCCTGGATCTGTGCATGCATAACACACTTCAAGAACATACATGCCATTCATTGTCTTGTCAGCATGACCCCAGGACGCACTGGAACACTGATGGGACATAATGTTAAAGAAGTTTTCCTGGAGCTGAGCAGACCAAGGAAGGCACGGAGTGAAAGGACTCAAACAGAACAATACAAAACCAGTCTTTACTACTGTTCCAACCCAACAAAGAAAGGGTCCTTCTACTTTAGATGGTCTTAGATCTGGGGAAATACTGGGTCTTCTGAGCAGGCTGGGGCCCCCTATTTTCACAGGCTAAGTTTGCTCTCTGAAACGGTTCGAAATCTTGACGTAGGGAAGCATCCCGCACAGCTTAATTCCAAACCTCAAAGGTTCTGTAAAACTTTGTTTTTAAATTTTTCTGAAATTGTCACAATTGATGAAATACATCATGTTTCTGCTCCTCTCTACCTGACATCTCCACTTCTTCCCCTGCCCTTCTATTCAGGCTGTTTCCATCTTAGGAATATGCCTCTTTTTCTCTTCTGCCCATATGTAAATCCTGGCTTTGCAACTTACTAGCTGTGTGACTTTAGGCAAGTCACTCAACCTCTCTGTGTTGCAGTTTCGTTATTCAGAAAATGAGCATAATAATAGAGCCCACCTCATAAGGTTGTTGTAAGAATGAAAGAATACATATAAGATAGTTAGGCTCGTGCCTACCACATAGTAAAAGCTCAACAAGGGTTCGTAATTATTTTTGCCAGCTCTCACTCCTACATAGCTCATCTAATCTATCATCAAGCCCTGAAGTTTTTACCTCTGAAACTGCATTCCCACTTCCATCACTTTGTTCCAGGCCACTGCCTTCTCTCTTCTGAATTCTGCTGCAGCCTCTGAACTGAACTCCAAGTGCTAACCTCACCCTCCTCACAACGCACATCATCATTCCTGGCATGTAGTAGGTGCTCAATATATGTTGAATGAGTGAATGAATAAATGATGAATGAAGGAGAGCAGTAGAGTGATGGTTCCAAAGCACAAACTGACCACCTCACTCTGTTGCTTCAACACCTCAGTGCTCAGGATAAAACCCAAATTCCTTAACTGAGGTCTTCGTGATCTGCCCTCTGCTTAGTTCTTAAGCCTCCTCTCTCACTATGAGCCTCTCCACCCACACACCTGAGCTCCCCGAACTCCAGCCTTGCCCCCTCTGGTCACTCTTCTCTCTTTGGGTCTCTGCTCACATGTGCTTCCTCTTCGCACGGCCATCCTTCCCCTATTCCTGCATCTGGCCTCCCCTGCTCATTTCCGTACTTGAGTCTAGACATGGCCTCCTGAATCCCCAAGGCTGTATCAGGTGTCCTACTGCACATCCTCAGAGCACATGTGGACAAACTCCCACTTATCCCTATTTCCCTTCTTGGCAGTCTCTTACACCAGAATTGAAACTCCTCAGTGGTAAAGATGCTACGTTGCTTATTTTCTATTTTCAGTACCTATCACAGTTCCTGACATAGAATAGACATTTAGCAAACGATGATCTATTTATCATCTAATGTTACACTATAATTTCTTTCTTTCCATTTCTGCCCTTCCTCTAGACTGTGAGCACATCAAGGTTACTTACTTTTGTATCTCCAGTGTCTAGTGCAGCCAGACCCACAGTAGGCACTCAGTGCATATTTTAAAAATACATAAATAACTTTTGGATTTTTAAATTTGAATCTGCCAATCTACAAATATTTATTATGTGCCTTTCTCAGGCAAGATATCTTATTAGCATAAATTGTCAGACAAGACACAACACCAGGCTGGGGGAAAGGAAATCCCAGGCTGAGAAACAGCATGGAGACAGATGGGAACTACGAAAGCCTGGGGAGTCTGAGGAGTGGTGGGAAGGCAGTTGGGGGGGTGGAGTGACAGTGAGACATAAGATTGAAAAGGGACTTGGACTGCCATCCGTAAGCAATAGGCAGCCATTGCAAGTTCTCGAGGGTGGCATAGACAAGAAACAGCCTAGCTTCAGGACCAGAAACCCCAGAGTAGAGAGGAGTGGCTTGAAGTGGCATGGGATTTGAGGCAAGGAGAACAGCAGTAACAGAACAGGTGATGTGAAAGTGGGCAAGGGGACAGATGGACTTGCAGGTGGTCCAGGGGCTGTAGCTTCAGGGCTATGTGAGTGCTGGGTACCAGGAGGCAAGTAAGGATGGCAAGTCTGAAGATCGCTTACGTCTAATCTTGGAGACTGAGAGGATGGTGACATTGTCACTTAGGAGGAAGAGCCAGTTGATGTAGTGGTGGTGGGGAGTTTGGATGTGCAGTTGGGAGCAGGTAATGAGCTGGCCCTTGGACAGACTGGGATGGGGGATTAGCAGCTTCAGTGTATAGTGCGGCTGGTGGCCTGAAACCAGGCTCGGAGGGAGGCATAGGGTTGGTGAAGCTGCAGAAAACAATCAGATATGGCCCCGGAGTCTGGTGCTTCCATCTCCAGCAAGGGATGCAGTGGAGGGTGCCAGACTCCAAGGGGAAGCAGGCAGACCGGACTCTCTGCTCCGGCCTTTCAGAGTAATGTTCACAGGATGTAACTATCAGTGAACAGCGCTGGGAAACATGGAGCTACAAAACCTGACATTTGTGAATATAGGCAGGCAGGTGAGGGGCTTCCAAGATCAGGCTGGAACCTCTGCTGCTTCTTTCAGACCTCATTGAAATGCGGCACGGAAGGCACTTCCACCCCACGGAGGAGCCAGGATGGGGTGGAAGAGCTGAGCAGAGAGTTCAGAACCGCCGCATAATACACGCCTGTCCAAACACCATTCTGCCCTGGGTTTGGGAAGAGTCAGTGTGTGGGGGTGGGATGGGGAGAGGATGGGCTTTGCTAGGGAAGGAGAGGGAAAAAGGCAGAGAACAGGAAGGGGATAGTAGGGTTGCGGTAATTTTTTTTTCCTTTCCACAGAACACATAAAGATGTAAGAAAGCCAAAGATTTCTGTCAATTGCGAGAGCTTCTGTAGCAACAGAGATGTCAGCTCAGGAGCCAAACTGCCATTTCTGCTTTAATTGGAGCCTCTCCATAAAGGTTGGAGAAGGGGTATGAAAGTGGGTGGTGGAGAGAGGGAGAGGAGAAAGATTCAGCAACACTGAAAGACACAGAGAGAGACACAGCAGAGCGAGAACGAGAGAAAGAAAGAGGTCTTATGCAGTAGGAAAATCCCTCAGCGTCTCAGGCCTCTGCTACCAGTTAGGCTGCTGGTTTCCCCAGGTGCAGAGACCACCGCAGACAGTGGGGAGACCCCTCCCTGTGAGTGCACTCACCTCTGTGCCAGGCCCAGCAATGAGCAAGGGGAGGGATCTGGAGTTTGTTAATTTTCTCTTCCTTCTTTATCATTTATTAAAAAAGTAAAAAAAAAAATCCTTTTTCATTTTTCTCTAGTGCCCTGACTACTTGTCAAGCCCACAGCTCTTGATGCGTCATGGAAAGCTCAGCCCATGTAAAGCCAGGGCATATATATCCAATAAAGCCTAATCCTCCTGCCAGTTCCTCAGCTTTACAGGTAACAGATGTAGACATGGGCCTTGTCCCTCCTGCCTCCACCCTGCCCAGGTCCCTTAACCCTGAGCTTTCCTGAGGAACTGAGAGATGTACCAGAGGCAGGCTCTGAAAAGAGTGAGATTAAATGAGCAATACAAAAAAGGGGAGTGTGTGTGTGTATGTGTGTATATGTGAGTGTGTGTGAAAGAGAGAGAGAGATTACAGATTAGAGGAGACATAAGGAATGCTGGAGAGGAGAAGGAAAATGGAGGTAAGAAATAAGACATAGTAGGTGAGAAAAGGGCATGCACAGTTAGCATTTGAGTATGTGTTTGTTTCCCATACCTTGTCTCTTCCTCAATATTCATAAACACATTAAAATAGAGTTTGAAAAGCTTTTAGACACTATCAAATTCAATTCTCATTTTACAGATGCAAAAACTGAGGCACTAATGCTCAAGGAAGTCAAGCACCTCACTTATAATTACTGAACCGGTAGGCTGGGATTTGAAGCTAAATCTCTTGACTTTCTTATCTGTGCCCTCAGAAACTAGCACAATTGTTTCTGTGGTTTGACTCGTGGGTATGTAATAGTAACTACCACTTAGTGCTTATCATGTGCCAAGTACTGCCCAAGTACTTTATATCTGTTACCTCTTTTTATCTTGACAACAACCCTGAAAGGCAGGTACTATTATTATCCACATTTCAGAGTTGAGGGAAAAGCACAGAGGGCTCAAGTTAATTGCACAAGGTTGCACATCAGGTAAGTGCCATACAAACCCAGGCAATCTGACTCAAGTGCTTATTTGTAACCACTCTGCTAAGCCACCTCTCAGTAATAAATTAAAAGGAAGGTGAACAAAGTCCATGAAATTATTCTCAGCTAAAGGCTGAGGACAGAACATTCTGTCTCCAGCATGCCAAAGCCTCTGAAGTATGCTAGCAGGAGAACTTCTCATAGCCCCCTGACACCGCCTCACTCATTTGCTCCCCCTAGATTTCAGGTTTGCACTCACGTTCAGCTGGAAGACTGGTCCTTGGCTTCCTTCTCCATTGCATTGTTGAGAAGTCAGGCTTTGTGCAGAGTATGAGTTGTCTTCACGAACAAGCTGAAAAACATGAATTGAGCACCTCCCTTTTGGAGGCACTGTGGTAGCCATGGCGTGGGGGGTCGTCGTCAAGTGGGACCCAGCAGGGACCTTTTCCTCATGGATCTCTTAGTCTCTTAGGAGAGCTAAGATGTGTACACAAATAATTGTACCATAAGCTAGAGAGCCATAAATAACACCAAGAAATACACTGATGTTGTGCTAAGAGAATTTAGGGGAGCAAGAGATGGCTTTGGGATGCAGCTGGGAGGACTTCATGCAGGAGGTGAGCTTTGAGCTGAGTCAAGGAGTCAACTCAGTTTGACTCTGCAAATTTGGGAAGGAGCTAAAATGGCACCTACAGTAGAAGGAATGCTAGTGCAAAGGCTCAAATAAAAAAAAGTAGAGAGAATCTCAAGGAGCTTCCGGAGATGGGGAGAACTTCCTCTGGAAGGAAATAGCCAGCACCACAGAGCATTTTCCATTTCCTTCTGGTCAGATGACCTTTCCGTTCCAGACCCTGCACAAAAAGGCCAGGTGGGCTCTGCTCAGAGGGGCCAGCCTTTTACTGAGTGTGTTCCAACACTTCATGTGTGTCCCCTCCTGTCAACTTCACAGCCACCCTGTGCAATAAGTGTTATCATTATGTTCACTTTATAGGTGAGGAGATAGAAGCCAGAAAGGTTAAGCAGTTTAGGGAGTCAAGCTAAGTAGCCAGAGACGAGCCTGGGACTTGCCCCAGGTAGCCCACTATGCTACAGAGCCCCGTCTAGACCACCTGCGTAGTCTTTGGAAACTGGTTCCCAGGGAGCAGGCACTCAGGATGGGTGTTCAGTCCAGTCCTCACCTGGGAACTATGTTGAAGCTAAATTCTAGCAGGAAGGGAGGGGCCAGGGGCTGCTCACCAGGTCAGGAAACCCGGGATTCAGCACCTACTGTATCATGCTGTGAAGTGTGTTTGTGTGTTAATAACACTTTGTTCCTAAAAGTTTCTAGGGACTGCAGAGTGCGCATTCCAGCAAACCGAGCATGCGCAAGGTGCCGATAATCTGTAAAGGTCGGGTTACACATACATACGCACCGATCAGCAGAAAGAACGTGTCCATTTCTAGACAATGTCTAACATCTTATGACTGTACTATAAATATCTAATATAGTTATAGATTTCACTGTGGGGCTTCGTCCTATAGGGCTCTCTCCCTCCCATCTCTTGCCCCTCTCCAAGCTCCCTTCTTCCTCTCCCTGCCTCCCTTCCTTCCCTCCTTTCTTCTGCTGCCTCCCTCATATTATTTGCTGCTAGGGAATCACGAAAGGTCCCAACAGTATTTAAAGGGAAACTTCAGCCTTGCAGATTTCAGACCCGACTCCAGAGGTAAACTGAGCGGCTCGGGGCTCCCACATCTCAAGGACTGCTTCCCATCCAAGAATGTGTCCTGTTTCTTTCCTGAATCTTATTGGCTTAAAAAGAAAGAGTGGGTATTAGGGGCTGGTCAAGGCCTTAAGCTTGAGGATAAAGTGGTCAACTTAGGTTCTTGCAGGCCAGGCATTTCACGAGTCTGCCAGAGACAAGCTCTAGGGCAGGAGGAGGCGTGGAGCTGACTCGACCGAGCTCTCAGCTTTCCTGGGAGAGAACTGCTTGTCTTGAGGCCCAGCTGGCTCAACCTGGCACCTGCATCCTGGCGCTGCTCCCTGCCCCTTGCCGCACCCAGCAGCACCAGCAGTCTCAGCATCAGAAACAGTGGCAGCGGTAGTACCTACCCCCAGTGCCCTCCCCCCACCAACCTGGGCACCTGCAGCCCTTTGCACTATCTCCTTTCCGATCCAGCCAGCCTTCCACCAGCCCTGCAGTTGATGAAATCTGGGAGCTATTTTGAAATTTCCCTTTTTTTGAAAAAAAAAAAGTCCAAACTGATTAGTTGATAATTACATGTTGGAACATCTGCTCTGATTTGTTTTATTCTTTCTATTTTGGAAAATTGGAATACACTGAAGTTTTGCCTTCTGGAATCGCCGGCCTGGCTCTTGGTATGAGCAGCCCTCCTGCTCGGCAGCACCTGGTTCGGCCCACAGCCCAGCTCCCAGGGAAGAGCACAATTCTCATGCCTGAAATAGCAGCAGTTCGGCACCTCCGCACCCCAACGCTGGCCTAAAAAGGGTTAGAAAACCTCTCTCTCTGCCGTGACCCTTAGGAACCCCCATTTACCTGCCTCCAAGCTGAGAGGAACACAGACCCAGCAGAACCTGCAGCCAGATTGGGGTGTGATGTGGTGAAGCCCAGTGGGTGCACTTACAAGCCTCCCCCCCGCCCCCCCTCAAGCAGCAATCACTTCCTAGGCTGGTTTTCCTCTGGGAGTTGAACCCTTGCACTTTCAATCTCTTAGAGGTTGCCATTGTGAATGATTGCTCAGGCCTGGAGGTGTTACTGACAAGAGACTCCCCAGGGCTGAGAACTTGCAGGCCTTCCCTCTCTCTCCATTCAGTTGGAATTTCTGGAATGTACATGCAGTATTGGGGGCTGGGTGTGAGAAGAGTGGGAAGGGCCATCAAAGGGAATCAGACACAGACTCTAACCTTGGGAACTCATGATGCTGCCCCACTCCAATCCCTTCTCCTGCTGGCAGCCAGGATGATCTTAAAATGTAAAATACAAATATCGTTATGTCGTTCACTTACTTTGAAACCCTTCAATGTCTCTCTGTTGCCTTTATGACAAGTTGAATCTAAAGTCCTTCACTTGACATCCAGGGCTTTTCTAGATCTGACCCAAGCTCTCCTGGCCAGCGTCTTGGGGCTCAGTCTCCTTCCCACCCATCTCAGGCTCCATGCACCAGCCATAGTACATGAAGGCAGTATGCTCCTTCTTGCCCATCTCACCTTCACACAGATGGTCCCCTGTGACTGGATTAATCTTCTTTCCTTTCCCCTTCACCTGAATAACTGCTACATGTCTCTCAGGGCTAAGCCTAGAGGGGAATCACCCCAGCAGTCCTTTCCTGTCCTACCAAACTTCCAAGGGATTGGGCGCCCTACCTCTGTACTTCGTAGCAATCTGAATTTCCCCCTGTGGTATGCATTATACTTCATTGGTGCTGTCTGATTACTTCTGCACCCTCCTACCCGGATCAAAAGCCTGTTGAAAACAGATACTTGGCTTATTGTACTATATCAGACAAATAGCACAGTGCTAAACATACAGTGGTGCTCTGTAAATAACTGTTGGATACGTGAAAGACTGAGTAGATGAATGAATAGATGCACAAATGCTCAATTTATTAAGGAGATGACATTTCACTAACAGTATATATTGGAAAGTATTACAGTGTGTGTATCAGACGGGATGGGTTATGTTATGCTGTAGTAATAGGCAACTCCAACTCTCAGTAGTGCATCCAAACAAAAGGTTTACTTCCTATATTTCGAATCATGGGATTTAATCAGAGATATTCTGCTGGATGCTGTCCTCACTTAAGAACTCCCGCCAAAGAGAAGCTGTATCTCTGTGCTTCCCAATTGCTGAGGCAGGAGGAAGAAGACATAATGAATCTTTCACTGGCTCTAAAAGTTTCCACTCAGAAGTAACACAAATAATTTCTACTCTTATTTGGTGGCCAAAGCAAATCGCATGACCACTTTGAACTTCAAAGGGGCCAGGGAAATACAATCTGACCATGTGTCCAGAAAGAGAACTGGAAATATTTGGTGAACAGCACTAATATCCTTGATAAACAATCCAGGAAGAGTCTACTTCCAAGTGAAATATCTGGTAAGACTTTCAGAACAAGGTAGCATTCGACTTGGGCCTTGAAGGGTGAGTTGGGTGAAGCCACTGATTCAGTTTGCAGAACTATCATTCCACACGCTCCGGGAAAGCATCTAGTGTTTTTCATTTTAACGTGTTCCCTTGTAGCTGGAAAATTTCCTGGGCTCCCTGTTCTGAACATTATTCAGATAAATAAGACAAGGTCCCACCTCTGAGGGAGTTTGTGGTCTAGTAGTGAAGATAAGTCCTGAATGTGTACAGATATTCATAAAATATGCATGAATATAATATGCACAATAAAAGTAGAGCAAAGGAAGAGAAATTACATCCATTTGGAGGCATCAGGCTGTGCAGAGATGGGTAGGAGTTCAAGAGGGAGAATTAGGATTGAAAGTGTTGGAGGGGCTCTAGGTGAAGCAATTGACTTCAATCAAACCATGGGAGTGGATATACACAAGGCAAAGTAACTAGAAGAAATACGCTTTCGGTTGGCCAGTGTCTTGGAAACTAGGGCAGTAGGGCCATGGGAAGGAATGGGAAACCTTCTGAAACTAGAAACTCTCAAAAATGGGGGAGTAAAGGATAGGCTAGAAGAATAGCGTTGTTGTCGTTTCACAAAGACCTTTTCTGAAGGCTCAGCTGAGGCGCCATCGCTGACGCTCAGTGAGCTTGGGAAGGCCTGTGTCAGGCTCTACCTTACCCTTCACACCTCACAAAGACTTTCACAGATTCACCAGCTGTGCAGCTTCCCTCACCCCACATACCATCCACTTTACCCACAGGACATGGATTTGCAATCTTGGTGGCTGCCTCCTACTTTTCAATGAGCAGTCAATTCCAGGGGAGGTTTGGAGATCCCAGAGACCCTGGATTCTGAAATAAAGCCTGATTCAAGGTATTACCCCACCCTGCAGACATCTCCAGCCCAGGGTTGCCATGTGCAGGGCCCAGAGAATGGAAGAGCCAGCTTGGATCACTCTGTGCTTCCTGGATCTTCCTGCCACCATCGTCAACTTTGTTATGTCACCCCCTTATGACTTGATCATTTTTCAGATCAATCCAGTCTCGAAATAATATGTCAAAACAGGCTGTTGTGGTGAGGGTGACCATGATGAGGTATACGGCAATGATTATTATTAGTTTCCATTTTGTTGGGTTTTATTTTGTTTTGTTTTAGTGCAAATTGCTCTTGCTGAGGACTTATTTCCTGAAGCCAAAGTTTCCTGCCTCTCACTCACTCACTCTTTGACTCATTTATTTTTCCTATTTCCCCAAAGACCTTTTGACACTTTGAAAAGTGTTTTACTTAGATACAATCCTGCTCTCTTACCTTGTGTTTCTTCCATTTCTCCCTCCTCGCTTTTTATTAATAAGTCATAAAGAAAGTGTTTCAAGGCAAACATCACTCACTGAGTAATAAAACCCAGGGCAGAGGACAGAGCGATGCAGAGAAGTGGAGGCTGGGGAGGTGACAGTTACTCAACAGCCCGCCACGTGTGGGTGTGAGGGAAGCCAGGGAAAGAAGGGCACTGAGCACTGTGGCTTTATGGGACCACCAGGGCTTCCTTAAAACTAGGCAGGAGATCCAGTCAGCTAAGAGACAGGGCCAGACTCTGAACTCCTGCAATATCCTTGCATCGTTATGTGAATCCAACTCAGGCGCGATTGATGCCAAAGCTGGAAGGCAGTATTTGGGTCATCTGCTCCAGCTTTTCCAGATGAGAACTGAGGTTAATGACCTAGCCCAGCAGTCTGTCAGAACTGGAGCGTGGCTCAGAATGCACCCCAAGCCCTCTTCTTTCCTGGGTGGTCACACCCACTCTGAAGGGGTCACTGTTGCCAACACTCTGGTGTCTCTCCTCAACTCCAGACTCAGAGGTACACATAGTGAATTGGGAGACATTTCTACTCAAATCATTCTCAGAAACCGGGCTCTTTATTTTACATCCCAGACCTGGTAAACATGATTTGAACCTACCAAGTAACTAAATTTTAAAATCTCACACTTTTTCAACTGCTCTCTTTTCCTCAGCAACCACATTCTCCTTCGAAATCTCTCTCGAAGCCACCCCTCCATCTCTTGGTTCTCATTGCTAGTTCTGCATCCAGGTCTCCTCAGCCCTCTGCCTCCAGGCTCTACCCTCATCAAGCTGTCTTTCACACACTGTGGAAGAGATTTTCAACTCAAACCAGATCATGTTCTTCCTATGACTAAAACCCTAATTACTCCATGAAGGCAGATAGGGCTTAGAAGAGAGGCTGGGGAATGCCAAAGAAACCTCCCTAACACAGGGCCTGGCCTTGGGCTCTCTCAACCGGGGTCTGATGAATGAATGAATCTGTGATGAGAGTACAGAGGGGCTGCACAGTGTCATGGAAAGAACAGGGACTCATGTATGTTTCCCAGCTCTAGCATTTACTGTGTGGCTTCAGGCAAACACTGAGCCATTCTGAAATTTAGATTCTGAAAAAAAGGTAAATTTAACACCGCTTGACTCACAGGATTGTCATGAGGATCAAGTGAGAGAATGGCTAGGAAAAAGGTGCTTAAAGCATAAAATAATATGCAAAGGGAAACTATTATTACATCAGGCTGTTGGCTAGAGTCTGAGCAAACACATTGCCTGATACAATGGTAACTGTGATCTTGGGCCAGTCACTTCTCATCTCTGAACCTGAGGTTTCCCATCAACAGAATGACAGTTTCAGACCAAAATCACTCAAATCCCTTCCAGTGCTTACTTCCTGGGATTTGATGTCCTGATCCAAGGCTCTGTGTCCCCAGGGAGACATGTGTATTAGCTGTTTCAATCTGCTGTCAGGCTGCTGCCCTGATCCCACCTCTCTATTCAGCCTTGCTACTAGGCTTCTGCTTTCATCCACTAATAAAGATTGAGAGCTCAGATTTAAATCTGATCCTTTTCTTCTTCCCACCACATATTACACAAGTTTTGATCAACCAACCTAGGTGGCTCACTTTTTTTCTTTTTTTTTTTTTTTTTTAATATAAGATGGGGGAAAAATAATGAAGGAGCCAATTGGACCTCATTATGAAAAAAAGCCTTAATTATCCCCAAGGCTGGCTCTGGAACACACTCATCAAAGGGCCCAGCAGCCTCAGATCAAAGTCTGAAGCTTGGAGCCACGGCCAACTCCTTGCTTGTTTCCAAAGCAGTTGTGTTCAAAGGAACAAAAGCTCTGAGTCCACAACCTGAAAAAACTGGAATCCTCCAGCCTGGTTCCCTAGGGCTCCCCAGTCACCTCTCAGGAAACAAAAAGTAAACTTCAGCAGGAAAGAGCCTCATGGGAACTGGGTTTTCTCCTCCCCTGAAAAAAGGTTTGGGCTTAGGGGATTTGAGATGGGGAATGGGAATTCAAATATGGGTTTGCCCTGGGGATTCTGAAATCAGTGCTCTAAACCACAAGTATTCAGATGAAAAAAGAAACCAAGTACAGAAATGCAAATAATTCATTCTGACAAATGGTGTGACAGTCTGTGAAACTACAAGCTACAGCTATTCATGACCATTGTATTATGTGTGATAATGGCAGCTACTTCCTGCTCACAAATCCTCAATGAGTCTGTTGCTTATAGAAGGAAGTACAGACCCTTCATTCTGGCACTAGAAGTCTCTTCACAGTTTGCCCAATGCAGATCTTTCCACCTTTATTTTCCACAGCCCTGCATTCCAGACAAATCATTCACTTCACATTCTGTATCTACTTCCCATGCTTTCAGAAATCCCTATATTATTTACTCTCGCTTTTCTGGGGAAACTACTTCTTTCTATCTTCCTCTTTTCCATCAGTCAAAATCCTCCCTGTTCACCATCAAGTTTGTTTGTGTTTCTCTTACGGAGCTAATTCATTACTTTAGCACACTTTGGGAGCGAGGAATTCTATTATGGGTAAGGCTCCTTTGAAGGGCGTTTGGACACAAAGATGAGTGAGAATCTTCCTTAGACTCCAGTGCAGAAGACAGACACGCATTCAGATAGTTACATTATAGTACGAAAAATACTATAGCCATTGCTGTCTGGAAATATAATGTGAGCCACAAATATAATTTAAAATTTTCTAGTAGCCACATTTTAAAAAGGTAAAAAGAAATCAATAAAATTAATCTTAATAACAAATTTTATTTAACTCAATAAATCCAAAATATCCTTTCAACCTGTGGCACTAGACACATTTCAACTACACAAGAGCCACATGTGGTTAGTGGCTACTACATAGAATGACACAGATATAGACGAAGCATGTGTAACTGAAAAGGAGTAACACACTTAGCCTAGGGAGTCACGAAGGCTTCACAGGATTTTGATGGATGAGTGGGGCTCCTCTGGTGGAGACAAAAAGAAGTGTTTCCAGACAAAGGGAAAAGCCTGTGGGAACACATAGAGGAAAAGTATAGAAGCATATGATGGTACAAGATAGAGTGCATGGCAAGGAATGGCTAAGAATGAGCTTGGAAAGGAGGCCTCAGGTGGATCATGAGAGTAGCAAGGAGCAGTGGAGGTATTTAACCAGAGGAATCACAGAATCCATGCTGTGATTTATGAAGATGATACTGGCAACTGGGTGTAGAATGGGCTGGGTGTAATGCAAGCAGGACTCCAGGGGGCCAGTTTGGAGGCTGTGGTAGAAACTGTGGGTGTTTACCAATATTCTGCCTTGGCACACTGATGAGCTACATTTCTCAGCCTCCCTTGCATCCAGTGCTTTCAGTCAGGAGTTGAGGAAAGAAGAGTTTGGGAGAGTCAGAGCATTCTTAACAGTTTTGGCCAGAACTGATGCAGTCTCATCCACTTATATTCTGTTGAATTGATGAGTAGTCATGGAACTGGAGAACACTGAAAAAGGATTTTTAAACTTTAAATATATGGTAGAGAAGAGGATGCAGAAAAGGAGTCAGGAAACTGTATCGGCTTAGAATACCCCTTGTTGTTCATAGAATGTGAAAGCATTCACAAGACTCAAAAGGAATAGAAGTTAGAAAGTTTATGTAAGAAGAAAGGCACCGGCAGAGAGGATGCTGGGGGAAGAGTCTTGAGTGGACAACTGCCCTGATCTTTAGATGAGCTTTTTCTTATATAGGAAAGGGGGAGTCAGTCAGGCAGGTCTGAGGGCTGACATCGCATCCTGGGGTCTGGTCTGTTTTGATAATGTTATTATGCCTGGACTCCGGACTCAGACTCGGCACCATGGCCTGGGGCTTTATACATCACCAGTAAAACTGCAAGAGAGTTGCAAAACGGATTCCGATGTCCGGGTGCCTGAGGACTAAGAAATTGCCCTTTCCAGGTTACGATTCTGCTAATTAAATGGATTAATGAGGTATGGGTAGCGTTGAGAAAGGGAACAGAACTGTCTGACCTGTCTTTAGCAGTCTCTGTGCCCTCTGCATTCCACGGAATGTTAATGCAGCAAGAGGCCAGCGACATCATCTTGTCCCACCTCCTCATCTCTTCCACCAGAAAGGAGAGAAAGCAGCATTCCCACGCACAAAGTACTTCCGGGGGAAGTGGAGCTGGCAACCTGAAGACTTCTCCAGCTGCTGGCAGTTTGTGCTCCATTATCCTCAGGAAGTCCAGTGTTCCTTACATTGCAGGAGCACTTTTCAATCTTTCTGTGTTTGGGGGGCTTTCAGAAGAGGAGAGAAAGCTAGGAGGCAGCTCTTTGGTGCCAGCCCAAACCAACTTCCGTCAGAGCAGCTCTCCTTGTATTGTTTGCATTATTAGTTATCTATAAGATGAAATTATAAGAGGTTCTGTGACTCAAAAGAGTATGGAAACCAATGTTTCCTCTTTGACCCACCTCTGGGCAGGCCTCTTAGGCTACCACGTCCTTTCTAGGGCTTTACCTGATTTGCTGCTCTTCGTCCTAGATTTGGACCAAGTTAATTTGGACCAGTTCTTAAGTTAATCAGTGAGGGGAGAAATAAAGAGAACACAGCTGAATATCAGGATGGATCTAACAGCAAACTAAGTCTAATTACAGGTGGCTAGATAGCAAGTTATGTGGTGTGTTAAGCTGCAAATGAGCTAAGTCTACTCTGTTATTGATTCCCAAATTTCACCTCTACAGGAACTTTGAAGATGGTAGAGCCACTTGATGTAGGGTGGCTGATTGACCATAATGAAGAGAACACCAAGCGCTCTACCACCTGCCAACCCACATGAATAGCAACATGAGGAAGAAATGCATTTGAGTAAGGGAACCTTGAGATGTGGAGGTTAGTTGTCACAGCAACTAGCCAATCCTGACTCCTAGGGAAGCTATTGCTCGAATCTTACCCCAGTATTTGTTTATGGTTATTTGACATTTATGTGGACTTGCAGTATTGTCCCTCTTAAATTGTAGAGTTTTAGAACTGTGGACTACATTTAACTTAGCTTTCTATCTCTCCCCTCCCCAAACATGATGCTTTGCATTTAGGTAGTTGATGGTTAATTCAATAATCGATTATTTTATTAATTCAATATATCCTCTCATGTCTATCTCAAAATACACTCATAATATGACCATGTTTCACCATTTACCCTGCCAAATCCCTGAGCCAAGCCAACATCATCTCTTGCCTAGTGTGGGGGCAGAGCCCTAGAAAGTAGTTTCCAGGCTCTCAGCCTCACATAGACAGGTGCTGGCTCAGGTAGTAAATGGCCATCAACTGTGATTGGATGGCCATCAGCTGTGGCTAGTTGGCTGTCAGCTGTAACCAGTGAGCCATTGGCCACTAATATAACTGCTGTGGCTACGCTAGCAGAAAAATGGGGGCTAGCAAGAAGATGGTAGCTGAGCTAGCAAGAGCAGATTGCAGAGATGTGGATGCCGCCAGCGAGAATATAGTGGTATGACTCCCCTACCTATGGCTCCATGGGTGTTCCTTTTTGGCCTCACCATGTTCTGCATTCTTATGTGGGGAGCGGGAGCAGAGACCCCACAGGCCTCCCCGCATGACAAATGGCGCAGCGAGCAGGGTATGGTGCCGGCCGAAGCTCTCCGAAGGACAGCGGAGCAGTTTGTGTGTGTGAACACTCAGTCTCAGGAAGACCAGGAGGAGCAGCTGCCAGAGAGCTGGACCCCCGTGGAGGGGTGGGAGGACGTGGACGGTTCTCCCACCAGCACAGGAAAAGCCATGCAGCTGCTGGAGAGCTGGAGCCCCATGGAGAGGTGGAAAGATGTGGACGGTTCCCCAACCAGCACAGGCTGGAGAAAGCAAAGGTCGTTGCGGCCCTGTGGGCCGGGAAGTTCCTGCTCAGGCAGCCCGGATGCAGGACTTGTCCCAGGAGGAAAGGCTTGCTGAGTCCTCTATGGGAGATGAGGGTGAGGTCAAAGTCATCCCTCACCCCCAGGGCAGCCCTGGTGAATGACTATGGACTATGGGGAATTGCCTTCCATCCCTAATTTAATGGACCATTTGACTGTTTGGGAACATACCACGATATAGTGGAACTGGTGGAATTTAATATTCAGGAGGCAAGATTTTTCTTTGTTGTAGTCATTGCTTTGTCAGTGCCATGTCTGGTACATAGCAGGCAATCGATAAGTATTGGTGGAATGAACAAATAGAGATAGGGAGGCACAAGGTGTCAAGAGAGACAGAGGAAAGGCTATCTAAGCCAGTTTGTGTGTCGGGGACGTGGGGAAGGCTCAAAACACGGAGGTGCCTCACTGAGACTCAACTTGGCTACGAGAAGAGGAAGTGGTAAGGAGGGCATGGCAATCAGAGGGGGCATCAAACTCAAAGACTAGGAATAAAGAAACACCAAGATATGGGAAATTGCACACAGGTTGGTTTGCTGCAGTGAAAAGCGCAAGGTGGGGAGGGGTGTGAGATGAAGCTGGAGAGGTAGACAGGAGTGAGATCCCAGACAGCTTTAGACTAGCAGGCCATGGAAGAGGCTTGGCTTGGTCCCAGGCATGGAGGGATATGCTTTCCAAGTCAGTCATTCTTGTGTTTGTGCAGAGAACAAATGGGAATACAGAGTAGAGCGCAGAATACTACTTAAGGAGGTTGTTGTGGTAGACCAGATATGCGACCAGGGTGGGGGTAGTGGAAATGGAGAGGAGATGGAATTATTGGCAGAAAGGTAAAACGGGCAAGATTTGGTGATTGATTGGCTTGGGAGAAGTTTGCCTCTCTGATCCTCCCCTCTAGTTTAGATGCTGGTCCTGTTGAGTGAGATTGTAAACACAGACACCAGAATGGGTTGATGAAGAAAGGTTATGATGTATAATATTCACGTGAAGATATCCAGGATGTATTGGAGCATATAAATCTGAAACCTGGGCCTGTGATCTTGGCCAGAGAAACAGGTTTGGGATTCAGCAGCAGAAAGATTATAGAGATGCCCATGTGAGTCCAGTGCAGCCTCTGACAGCTGACACAGCGAGTGGGGAAGAGATTAGAATAATAGTTTAGAGGAACTGATGTCACCTTGGGGACACAGCATTGAACGTGATGTCCAAAGAGCAAAGGGGGAGTTGGAATGTTAGGGCAGAAAAGCAAGAACTAGCAGAAAGATCACATCTGATATGTTAGCAATCTGGTACAAAAAGTAAGTCAAGGAGTGTGGTCCAAATCTAGGACAAAGAGCAGCAAATCAGGTAAAGCCCTAGAAAGGACGTGATAGCCTAAGAGGCCTGCCCAGAGGTGGGTCAAAGAGGAAACATTGGTTTCCATACTCTTTTGAGTCACAGACCTCTTATAATTTCATCTTATAGATAACTAATAATGCAAACAATACAAGGAGAGCTGCTTTGACGGAAGTTGGTTTGGGCTGGCACCAAAGAGCTGCCTCCTAGCTTTCTCTCCTCTTCTGAAAGCCCCCCAAACACAGAAAGATTGAAAAGTGCTCCTGCAATGTAAGGAACACTGGACTTCCTGAGGATAATGGAGCACAAACTGCCTGCAGCTGAAGAAGTCTTCAGGTTGCCAGCTCCACTTCCACCTCGAACTACTTTGTGCGTAGGAATGCTGCTTTCTCTCCTTTCTGGTGGAAGAGATGAGGGGGTGGGACAAGATGATGTCGCTGGCCTCTTTCTGCATTAATATTCCGTGGAATGCAGAGGGCACAGAGACTGCTAAAGATAGGTCAGACAGTCGTGCTGGGCCACTCTCTCCCCCAACGCCATTTATCCCTCTGCCCACCCTGCTCTCAAAGCTTTAGAAAATGCTCTCCACTCGTAAAGCACTGCCCTTAACACCTTATTACCGCTAACAATAGCATTTTTACCAGTCCGGTCATATTTTTGTCTTCCGTGCCCAATGACTATATTTTCCAAGAAAACAATCTCCTTCAAAATGTGCTGCCCTCTGCCAAGCAGGGGAGTGCCACATTATCTGTGGTGGGTGCCGGCATTTAGGAGGAAATGATTTTCTTTCATCTGTCCAAGTAAATCTTTCCCCAACACTTGTAAAGCTGATTGCTGCCAATTTCCAACTGGAGAAACAGCCATTAAGAGGGGGGAGACATTAGTAACTGGAAGATACTTATAACATTTAAAATGGGGGCTTTGCTGTTTTTTTTTCTGCTTCAGGTTGTGTATTTTTTATTTTTTGAGTATTTCACCAGCACCACTATTTGGGAGGAGGGAAGTGGAATGTATGTATGTGTGTGTGTGTTATGTATTTAATACATATATCTATAATGTAAATATGTTTAGATAATATACGAGTATGTATAATACACATATATATGTATAAAATATATGTGTATATAAAGTGTATATGTTTGTCCTTAATGTATACAGGCATATATAGTATTCATGTATAATGTATATGCAGGTTTTGCAAACTGGGACAGAGAATTACAGAATGAGAGAGAGAGAGAGAGAGAGAGAGAGAGAGAGACCTCTCTGTCATGCAGGACCTCTGTCCCGCTCCCGGCATGAGAATGCAGGATATGGCGAGGCCAAAAAGGAACAGCCATGGAGCCAAGGAAGAGGGCGCTCATACCACCATAGTCTCGCTGGCGGCTGGGTTGGACACACAGGAAGCAGGAGTCACACGATGTGCAACCTGCTGTCCGCTTCTCTGCCAACCAACCAACCAACCAACATAGCCACGGCAGTTATATCAGGGGCTAATTGGCTAACTGGTTACAGGTGATGGCCACCCAGTCACAGCTGATGACCATCTACTACCCGAGCCAGCACCTTTCCACATGAGGCCGAGACCCTGGAAACTGCTCCCTGGGGCTCTGTCCCCACACTCTCTTTGCGTTCATTTTTCTTCATGGTGGTCCAGACATGAAAGGAAGCAGGGCAGGCTGAGGTTAATCTCCCACCCTGGCCTCAGTGATGATTCTCCATATAGTACATGGCAGGCACTGCTACTTTTACCTCTTGCAACTCAGCCAAGGGAGAATGATAAAAAAGAAATGAAATAAAACCCTTCCTCCAAAGAGTGTAGCCACAGGAATCGCAGGACTAAGAGCAAATAATGATTTCCTCCTCTGCTTTTGAAGTAAATACTGCTGCACAATGAGCTTTTGGGCAGGACAGGTGCAAAATAACACTCTTTTTCTGGTCTCCCCAGCCCCTCCTCCCCCCAGGGCCACTGCTAACAGCATTAGATACTCAATTTTCTTTTGTTATTTAAACATGTGTTTGTGGATTCCTGGGGGACGGGGGAGGAGGTGGCAAGTCCTGTTCTAGAACAACTGAGAGGACGGCTTAATTTGTATTTTTGCTTTATTAATGGAAACCTACCTATGGGCCCTAGGACTAGGGAGGCTTTTAATGCGTCTGTCCTATGCAATGGGGCTTGGGAAAAAGAAGTCACTCTCATCAGCAGAGTGTGTCTTGCAGGGAGAGGCCCCACATCCAGTAGAAACAGCTCCAGCTGGCAGAGTGGGACCTGCGCTCCCTTTGGGATTCTGAGTGAGCCCTGGGTCCTCCCCGGACCTCAGGTTCCTCTTCCATGGAAAGGGGAGGATAAGGCACATCACACCTATTTCAAAGGGCTAGTGGTAAGGTGACTTTAAATTCATGATAGCCTTGAAATATCGTAGTGTCTCAAGAGAGTAAAAAGGCACAGTAATAAGAAAAATGTAAGGGGTTAGTTATTCTTAATAATGTTTTTATTCAATTGACTATAATTAATCCTTTCTCATTCCCTATTCTGAAAGCAGTTCATCACTTCAGATAAAGCCAGACACGATCACAGAAGCATCGGGTTGGAGAGAACTGAGAGCTCATCTCATTGAGACCCTCACTTTAAGACTGGAGAACTCTGTGACGGATTCAGGTCTTTGTATTGTGCATTCCTCACAAGCAACTCCATCATCAAAGGAAAAAAGTTTAGAGAGAAAACCTGGAGCCTCAAGCAAGCATTTCTGAAAACATTTCATTATTTTTGTTAATTGAAAACTATGTAGATCGCCTCACACTTGCCCACTCCTTGTCTCCCGCACAAGCAGAAGGATCCCTGCAGTCCGAGGCGAGAAGTACAAAGGTGCTGCCTCACTCTGTGTCTTGCCTCCTCTCCTCGGTCTTTCATGTCAATGTTACAGGTACAATCTTCAGGGAGACAAGGAAGATAGACCTTCTGCAAATGGGAACTGCCTTCAAATTTAAACAGTTTTGAGAGGTGGCTAGGAAGGCAGGGTTATTTGACTCTTTTCTTTTCCTTTTTGTAGCTCTGGATCAGTTAGGGGGAAGTTTGAGGAGTTAGAAGAGCCTTTCCATAGGACTAAATGGAACACTGATTTGCCTACTAGGGCTTTGTCCCATTGGAAAGCACAGCTCTCCAGGCCCCTACCTCACACCACTGCCTCACACTGCCCTCAGAGCCACCACTCTATTAGTCCAGCAGGACCCTTGTGGTGGAAGAGCTGCTGTGATGAGGTGGGCCATAAGACCAAGGCCTGCCATGAGGCCAGGCTAAGGAGGCAGCACACCCGGCAGCTGGGGTCCACCTGGCCCCCTGGATCATCTTCTTCCCTCAGTTTAGCCTTGTGCCATACTTCCTTTTCTCCTCAGAAGGATTTCTAGGGAAAGAGTCTACATTACCTGGAAAGCCAAATTCACATTTGTCACTTGGTAAACTTTGCTCAGTATTTTCTTCTCCCTTTCTCTTTACCTCTCTCCTTGTTGCCTTCTATGTGAATAATATATTAATTAATTAGCATTTATGAAAAACTCTGTCCAATTTGGTTGAGCTAATTAGCAGAAACTGTGGCTTTTAGTTCAAAGGCCAGGTACATTTTGATGAGAAACAAAAAAGGTTCAGGGACATGTGCAAAGCTTGGGGCGCCCCTAGTGGGGTCAGGCCCCATGGGCGCCGTGGCCAAAACCTCTGATCACCTAGAGGCAGCAGACAGTGGGTGCTGATGAGACAGGAGGGTGCGTTGCGTAAGACACAGAGACCAGTCTATTGAAGACAATTTTGACTACCACACAATTTTGTATATGAATAGATCTGACTTTTCCACTAGTTTGTAGTTACTGGAATTCAGTATATTTAGACGTTAAGAGAATCCACTTTCGTGTCAGAGAGCTGGCTTTTGGTTGTGATTCTATAATGTTCTAGCTATGTGACTTTGAGTTTGGTATTTAATCACCAAGCCATAGTTTTCTTATCTGTGAAATGGAAATAATGGTAATGCCCACCTTGTAAAGTTATTCTGATGATACAACAAACAGAAACTTGAAAAGTACTGGTACACAAGTGCTTAGAAAATGTTATTATAGATTGTCTCAGTCATTTCAGGCTATTATAACAGAATACCATTGACTGGATGGCTTAAACAGCAGAAGTTTATTTCTCACAGTTCTGGAGGCCAGGAAGTTTGAGATCAGTTCTGGTGAGAGCCCTCCTCCTGGTTTGCAGTTTCTGTGTCTTGCTGTGTGTGTACATGGCAGAGATCAGAGAGAGAGAAAGCAAGCTCTCTCATTTGTCTCTTCTGTCAAGGGCATTGATCCCATTCATGAAGATCAGGACCTAGTCACCTCTCAAAGGCCTCCCCTTCAGATATTATTGTCTTGGGAATAAGGCTTCAACATATGAACTATAGGGGGATACAAATATTTAATCCATAGCAGGTATTGTTATTATCTATCTCCTCCTCTCTCCCCATCTAAAAAAACTCTCTGCCTTTGTACATATTGCTGAAGACATATTTTAGAATGGTCTCCTCCATCCAGCCTGCTCTTCTAACCTCAGTTCTTAACATCAGCTGCCTCTCTAACAAAGATTTTTAAAGGATGCCCTTAGCATCAAAAACAGTTAAATGTTCCCCTTAGAAATATGAGCAAAAGACACAAACAGCTAATTTACAAAAGAAGAAACATAAGTGTTCAATAAATGGGAAAAAAAACCTACTTCAACCTTGATAGTAATAAAAATGCAAATAAAAACCAATTAAAGTATACTCTTTATCTTTCAAAATGAAATGGATTTAAAAAGTGATGACATGAGTGTTGTCAAGGGTGTGGAGGGGTAAGATACACTGATATAAAAGATACACTAGATATACTCTCATACATTGTCGATGGGAGTATAAACTGATAGAACCTTTCTGGAGAGCAACACAGCGATAGGAAGCAATAGCCGTCTCTTTGTACTAAACAGACTTATTAAAGGAACAGACAGGAAAACTCAGAAATAGACTCAAATACACATAAGAATTTAATGTATTATAAAGATGACATTTCAAATTAATGGAATAAAGATGGATTATCAATGAATCTGGTTGGGACAACTGCGTAGGCATGTGATAAAATATTGTTAGAGCCCTTATGCCTCACCTCTTATGCCAAAATAACTTCCAGTTGGGTCAAACATAAAATGTGAAAAAGGAATCCATAAACATACCATGAGAAAACATGGAGCAGTCTTTTATAATCTCAGAGTGAAGAAGGCCTTTTTTTGTAACTAATACTTTGTACTTAATCCCTTCACCTTGCTCACCCAGCTCCCCAAACCCTCTTTCCTCTGGCAACCATCAGTTTATTCTCTGTATCTGAGTCTGTTTCTGTTTTGTTTGCTTGTTTATTCTGTTCTTTAGTTTCCTCATGTAAGTGAGATCATATAGTGTTTGTCTTTATCAGTCTGACTTATTTCACTTAGCATGATATCCTCTAGGTCCATTCAAGTTGTCAAAAATGGTAGGATTTCATTTTTTATGGCAGAGTAATATTCCATTGTATCTATGTACCATAATTTCTTTATCCCATCCTCTATTGATGTGTATTCTTACTGAATGGGAGAAGATATTCTCTAATGATACATCTGATAAAGGATTAATAACCAAAATTTATATAAAAAAACTCATCATCTCAATACAAATAATGCAATTAACAAATGAGCAGAGGATCTGAATAGACATTGCTCCAAAGAGGACATACAGATGACCAACAGACATATGAAAATCAACAAACAACAAGTGTTGATAAGGCTGTGGAGAGAAGGGAACACTTGTGCACTATTAGTGGGATTGCAAATTTGTGCAGCCACTATGGAAAGCAGTATGGAGTTTCCTTAAATATTAAAACTAGAACTACCTTAATTCCACTCCTGGGTATTTATCCAAAGAAATTCAAAACGCTAATTTGAAAAGGTATATGCACCGCTATGTTCACTGAAGCACTATTTTAAAAAAAAATCTTATAGGAATTTATTTGAGTCAAAACTGATGACACATGCTGAGGAGCAAGATCTCAACTGCTTCCCTAATGGTTCTTAAATGAACAAAATACACATCAACTTCATTACTAATAAGAAAAATGCAATTTGTTTTGCACTTTTCCAAGATACCATATTTCATATATCATATGTACATATCTGAAAGTTTGATAAGACTTTGGTGTTGAGCATGTAAGGAAACACACACTTTTACATGTTGCTAGTGGCACATATGTTTTAGTACAAGTTCCAAAAAGAGCTATTTAACAAGATCGATACAATTAAATATGCAATTCCACATCTAGGATTTTATTCTAATGTGTCTGATAATAGGACACTGATTAAATACATTATGATATAGTATACACATAACATACAGTAGAATATTATATGCATACAATAGTTAAAAAGAATGTAACAAATCTTTATGTACTGGTATACTTTCATTTTGTTAAGGGAAAACACAACAAAACAAACAAGATGCAGTACATTGGATTTATTAAGGTACAAATTGTGGGAAGGGAAAGGTAAATTTGACAAAATTACAATTTTTATAGGTAACAGTGGTTGTGCCTGGGTAGGGAAACTGGGTGACTGGGATACAAAGATTTTCCAGCATATACTTTTTTGCCCCCTTTGCATTTCAACCCAGGTGTTATTGCCACAGAAATAGTAGAAGTTGATATATTCACATCGTGATTTACGTGAAAATCTAAACATCCAACAATAGTGGATGGGTCAAATAAATGATGCTATCTCTGTGATAGACTATCATGCAGCTAATACTGTATTCCACCCAAAATAAGACCTAGCCAAACTCAGCTCTAATGCGTCTTTTGGAGAAAAAATTAATATAAGACCTGGTCTTATTTTACTATAATATAAGACCGGGAATATAATATAATATAATATAATATAATATAATATAATATAATATAATATAATATAATATAATATAATATAATATAATATAATACTGGATCTTATGTTAATTTTTGCTCCAAAAGATCCATTATAGCTGATGGTCCGGCTAAGTCTTATGTTTAGGGAAACACGGTAGAAATCAAGTTATAGAAGAATGTTTATCAACATGAAATATAGTAACATTACATTGATAAATATAAAAAGTAGACTAGAAAAGAGAATGCTGCCATATTTTTTAAAATAAAAAAGCAAAAATTACATATAACCATATAAGTAAATGTTCCTAGGAAAAGACCAGAAGTATCTATACTAAAATATTATTTTCCCTATTATTTGCTGAATTCTTACTGTAAGTGAGAAATTCTTCAGGATGCTAGGTATGGAAAGGTGAACAAAATTATTGTGGTTCTTGTATTCATGGAGCAGTCTAGTGGGAGACATGCAAAATGAAAAAAAATAAAATTATATGAAAAATATTAATAAACATTACTGTAGACTGGGTGTTTAGGGAAGAATCCACTGCAGAAGTCACATTTAGGCTGAGATCTGAAATGAAAAGGAGCCATCATGTGAAGAGATGGATTCAGGCAGATGGAGAGAATGTGCCAAGATGGAGGAAAGTCTGATCATGGAAATGAGAAAACACCAGAGAATCAAAGCAAGAGAGGGAGAGAAAACAGCACAAGAGAAAGTAGGAAAGGAGAGCAGCACAGATCATACAGAGTCTTAGAGCTATAGTAAGGAATTAAGATTTTATTATAAATAAAATAGTTTTGAAAGTTCAGTTGTCATTATAATTGCCTCTTTTTTGAATGTACACTTTTCCCCTCTGACTGCTTTTAAGATCTTCTCACCATGTTTGGTGTCCTAAAATTCACTGTGATGTATCTAAGAGTGGATTTCTTTTTGTTTATACTGTTTGGATTTGTAGAAACTCTTGAATCTGTCTTTCAATAATTCTGGAAAATTCTCAGCCATCATCTCTTTAAACATTGTCTTTGCCTCATTTTATCTCACCTCTCCGTCTAGAACTTGAATTAAATAAATATCAGCTCTCATTTTATACTCTTAATCTCTTTCATATTTTCATTTCTTATTCTCTGTGTGCTTCTTTCTGGGTAATATCTGTCTGAGTTATTTTCTACTTCACTAATTCTTTTTTCTTGTTAGCATGTATGCTCTTAAACCCAGCAAGTATCTATTATTGTATTTTTCATTTCTAAAAGTTCTATTTGAAATATTCTAGGTTGCTTTTTAGTTTTCTGTTCCATAAAGATATTTTTAAGTTTATCGTTTTTTCTCTAAATAAATATACATAGCATAATAAATTATAAACTGTTTCTGTCAGTTCAATTTAAAGTTTTCATGGGCCTGTTTCTGCCGTCTGTTATTTATGCTGATTCTCCTACATGATGTGTTTTTCTTTGTATCTTGGTATTTTTTGTGATGTTCTATTCATTGCAATTGGACAATTATTTCTGTGACTTTATTGACGTGTAGGATGATTGTCAAAGATAATTTATGCTTTGTTTTGTCTTGTTTTCACCTGTGCTTCCTCCTAGAGCTTGGCCACAGCCAACCAAAGTTACAGCTTTTTATATGCCTTTCAGTTCACGTGAATTTAGCCCACAAATTTACTATAAAACAATTTGGTGCTTACGACTTCTAGGGGAGAGGTTATTTTCTCTTCTACAGTCTGCTTAAGGGTAGGGAAATCGACCTTGAAATTCCTGGTATGGGGTGGCTATCCCTCAAGATATAGCCCTTTGGTGTTCCAGATTTATGGCAGGAGGTATTCTATATTACATGCCACACTTTTAAAAGGCTTGGTTATTTGAGTCTCTCTCCATCGACCCATGAGGCTATAATCAGTTTATCCAGTTCAGAAAATACCATCAGTGTAAAAAAATGTCCTACTTGGATGTCTGGTTTCCTAATTTCACATTGATTTTGATGTAGTAATTTCATACTATAGGGTCAGTATTTCAATGCTTTTAAGAATCTTTTTAAAAATTATTAATCATTTTTAGTGTTTTCAACCTGAGAATTGTCCAAACAACCTAGCCTGCCTTTTTCTCAGAGACAGAAGTTTATTCTAAATGCGGTTGGAAACAACTGAAGGTATTCTGCAGAAGAATGACTTGGTCCAATTTACATTAAAAAAACAAAAACAAAAACAAACAAACAAAAACCAACCAAACCCTACATTATGGAGAAAGAAGTAAAGGAGGCAAGAGTGAAATCAGAAGGCTTGATGAAAGATTATTGAGTAATCTAAGTGAGAAGGTGGCTTGAGCTACAATGTGGCAGTAAAGAGAGAGAGAAACAGGTAGGTTGAAGTATGTTTTGTAGGTTAGAATAGAAAAGACTTGGAGATAACTGGATATTGATTGGGGGAAGAGGAGATGGAGTCATACAAGATAACTCTCAGTTTCTTCCTCAAACAATTATGTGAATGGTGGTACAATTGAGGAAATGCTGAGATAGAAGAGACAGTGCAGGTTTTGTCCAGAGGTCCTGTGTGTGTGTGTGTGTGTGTGTGTGTGTGTGTGTGGGTGTGTGTAATTAAGAGTTCAGTTATAAGTTTGTAATACTTGAGATTTATATGAGATATCCAAGTATCATCAATAGTGATTATTTCTGGTTAGTGGGATTAGGAGGAATTTCCCTCCCCACATTTTCACTATTAAGCAAGTATTATATTTGTTTTTAAGGAAAATTATAATTTTATAATAAAAGCAGCCCCTGTCTATCACAAAAACTATAATTTGTTTTGAAACCTTGAAATTGGTTACCTCCATATTAACATTCCCCTCTGTTTTCTCTCTATATATTGTGTATGTCTGTGTGTGTGTGTGTGTGTGTGTGTGTGTATTCACTATACTGTAAACTACTTTAGTGTCAGAGACCGTGTCTGATTCATTTCTCCTCACTTCTCCTAGGAACTATCACATTGATGTACACATAGCAGATACTTAATAAATGCCAAGTAAATGAAAGCATTTACACATCAAAGACACTCAGTAATTATTTTTTCCTTGAATCTTGGATTAGACTGGCCATAGGATGTTGCGATCATAAATCACTATGTTTTTCCATTTAGACCACCTATACCAACAAAGCTTACCTTTTTTGTGTGATTAACTCAGACAAGGCAAGTTGGAGCCTGGACTTCTGAGACTCATTTCCATCCTTTTCTTTTGATCCCTAGACAGGCTTCCTTTCCCCAAAGGCAGCAGCTGAGCACTGTGGGGATACCTAACAGGCCCATGCAGGCTTGAGTGGCACCAACTTTAATGCATTTGTTTGCCTACAGGCTTTGTGACAGCACAGATGGTATGAGAAACCACCTACTGCTAAGGACCCACTGTCATAGCATGGGCCTGCCTTCTACCATAATGAGCTTCCTCTCTCTCCCACAAGAGCAGACTGTGTAATGATGACATTACATTTGGTGAAACCTGGAAAAGAATAAGGGATTGGTTTCCTATTGGTTGTTTTATCGTCTCAACTACTGTGTAAGTCCAAACCTTCTTAGGGATCCCCAGAGTGTAAAGTCTGGGATAGAGCAATTTCTTTGGAGCCAGTAAGCTTCTCGCTCATCAATTATGCACATGCTGGTGTCATTCTTAAGGCCAGACTATTGAAAAGTCATATAGCATGGACAGGTATATACAAGTCAAATTCTCTAGACTCTCTATGAGTTAGTGAGAAAGATGCACAGTGCCAGCCAGAGAATGACAAAGATGCCATTGTTTCCATAATTCTCTCCACCTCTTATCCCACTTCTAGTGCTTTCCTCTCAAGCCCTAACTCCACCAGTGTAAAGATGGGAAGATTTTTCAGTGTCCCTGCAAAGAGATGCTCTGTGCCCATCCTGCTCCAATGCTTTTGCTTTGGCAGCTTCCCAGAGGGCCAGTGCCAAGGCTGCATGCTATCGGGGGAGAACACCCAGCTGGCCACCCTGAGGAACATCACCGCAGAGATGCAGAGCCAGGCTCAGCCAGGCAAGAACAGCTGTTGCAATGGGGCTTTGGGGAGTGGAGGCCAGTTTGTGCGCCATGTCAGCAAGGCACCGAGCAGCATCTGCAAACCACAAAAAGCAAATACAGAATGCAGAACTGCATGTTCCACTTCCTACCTCCTTCTTCATTGTTCTCCCAGGATACATAAAATAGATGGCTTGTCCATGGCTTCTGCCTACAGTCATGTCCTCAAATACTCCTGTCTGTGGCATTATTTTCCCATGCCAGGCCACTTCAGAGGGGCAGAGCAATGCAGATCACAATGGAGCTTAAGCATGGCAGCAGAGAAAAGTGTGGTTGGGTTTCAGGTTATTGGTTTTTCAGGCCTCATTTTCTACATTCTGATATCCCAGAACAAAAAGCACTGGAGTTAAGGGTGAGGCTTAGTAGAAAGATGAGATTCTGGTGCTGCTGCAACTCCAGGTCTGCCAGAACTTGACCTAGGCACCAGGCACAAAACCCTAGCCACCCTTCATTTGCTGCTCACCCAAGAGAATCTCTCTAAAGCTCCCAGAGCTCATTTGAAAGCAGCAGGTGAAAAGTCAAATACTTCATTAAAAGCAGCAAGAGATTCCATTGTAAACCCACGCTTTTGCCCATCAAATATCAGACACTGGGATCCAAATCGGTTCTGGTTTCAATCAGAGATCAGATACTTAAGAGATAGCTTGTGGTGTGTATCTTTTCAATGTGCTGCAGAAAGCCTCTCTGTTTCTGCTGTTTTTACCTTATTTTTATATCTTATAGAGATCCTCAAGAACTGCTGCTCCTAATACACACACACACACACACACACACACACACACACACACACACTCATTATATTGAGACTGGAAGAGGCAGAGAAACACTTCAAAAGGTAAGCATAGGCTTGAGTTTCAGGTTTATTGAATTCCTGTAAATGCTGTCTCTCCTCCTGAGAAAGGTTAGTAATATTTGGAAACAACTCTAATCTGGCCAAAGTAAAAGAAAAAGGAAAGAGAGAGGAAAAGACACAGGGAGAGGGAGCATTGGCAAAGGGAAGAGATGGAGAGAAAAAGAGAGGGAATTGTTAATTTCAATTGATTTTCTGATAAGGTTTCATATCCTGAAGTGTGCTTCAAATCTGAGAAGTGACATCTGCTGAGATCGCCTGTCAGTGTCTGAATTCTCCTGAATGTAATTAGATCTGAGACAAGATAGAAGACTCAGTACGTGGCCCTTAGGGAGGAAATGGTCTTTGAAAAGAATTATGTTAATCAGACTAGCCTTCTTCTTGCATCTGTTCTGCTGTTATTCTGGGTAAAATTAATAGGTCTAAGGAAGGATCTGATCATAATGACAATCTGGTCTTCACAGCAGGAGGCTTTATAAAGGAGTTGAACTGTGCCTTGTTGAGAACACTTAAAGTAATTAGTTACAGGGCTACTCACTTTCTTTCCTTTTTAATAATAATAATGGTTATTAATGTTTACAAATTAAAGAGTCTTACTCCAGATGAAAGGAGTGCTGAAATAGAGACTCAGGAGCAGACGCTCTGCACCTATATGTCTCTTGCCCAGGGTGATGACACTAGCAATCCTCCTTTTCCTGCTGGATTGTCCTCCCTCCCCCTTCTCCCCTCTGTGTCTCCTTCCTCCTTGCTCCCCGGGGCACTGCTGGGAACACAGCGCCTAGAGCTTACCAAGGGGAGAAGGAGCAGAGCTCAGGATGAGGCTGAAACTCCTGACCTGTATGCCCAGTGCGTGACACAAAGTAGGTATTTGCTGATAGGATGGAAAAAAAGAAGGAAAGGGGGAAGGAAGGAAGGAAGGAAGGAAGGAAGGAAGGAAGGAAGGAAGGAAGGAAGGAAGGAGAAAGAGAAAAACAAGAGACAAAGTAAGGAAGAAAAGAACAAAGGGAAGAATGAAGGAAGACTAGAAGTAAAAAACAAAGAAAGAAAAGAGAGAGTGTGTGGGGACAGAGCCAGGAGTGCATTTTCCAGGCTCAACCTCACGTGGAAAGGTGCTCACTCGGGTAGTAAATGGCCATCAACTGTGATTGGATGGCCATCAGCTGTGGCTAGTTGGCCGTCAGCTGTAACCAGTGAGCCATTGGCCACTAATATAACTGCCGTGGTTACGGTAGCAAAAAAGTGGGGGCTAGCAAGAAAATGGTGGCTGAGCTAGCAAGAGCGGATTGCACTTAACACGGCGGATTGCAGCTAGCAAGTGAGGTTGGATGCCAGAGAGAAGTGGACGGCAGGTTGCAGATAGTGTGGCTCCTGCTTCCTGTGTCGCCAACCCAGCCGCCAGTGAGAATATAGTGGTATGACTCCCCTACCTATGGCTCCGTGGGTGTTCCTTTTTGGCCTCACCATATCCTGCGTTCTTATGTGGAGAGTAGGACAAGAGAGCCCACGTGACACCCTGCATGAAAGAGAAAAAGAAAGAAGGAAAAGCACTCTCATTGTTTTTATGAGACATAACTTGAAAGATGGGGAGGACTGATACTGGAATTGAGCTCAGGTCTGTCTCGTCTTCGTCTATAAACCAGGGACAGGCAATCTGTAGCCAATGGGATTAATCCTGCCCACCACCCGTTTTAGTCAATAAAGTTTTGTTGGGCTTACACATTTATATATTGTCTATAGCTGCTTTCACACTACACTCACAGATCTTAGTAGCTGCAACAGAGGTTGTATCACCGTCAAAGCCTAAAACTCGACTCTGACCCTTACAGAGAAAAGTTTGCCAAACTCTGCCATCATCTCTTAAGAGCAGGCATCCTGCTTTATTTGATTTTACAACATACTGAGTAGGACTGACTGTGGGGACAGAGCCCCAGAAAGCAGTTTCCAGGCTCTCGGCCTCACATAGAAAGATGCTAGCTCAAGTAGTAAATGGCCATCAACTGTGACTGGATGGCATCAGCTGTTGCTAGTTGGCCGTCATCTGTAACCAGTGAGCCATTGGCCACTAATATAACTGCTGTGGCTATGCTAGCAGAAAATGGGGGCTAGCAAGAAGATGGTGGCTAAGCTAGAAAGTGCGGATTGCAGTTAGCAAGTAGGGTTGGTTGGTTAGCAGAGAAGCAGATGGCGGGTTGCAGGTTGTGTGGCTCCTGTTTCCTGTGTCTCCAACCCAGCCGCCAGCGAGAATATAGTGATATGACTCCCCCATCTATGGCTCCGTGGGTGTTCCTTTTTGGCCTCACCATATCCTGCGTTCTTATGTGGGGAGCGGGACCAGAGACCCCACCTGATGACTCCCCGCACGACAAATGGCGCAGCGAGCAGGGTATGGTGCCGACCAAAGCTCCCCGAAGGGCGGTGGAGCAGTTTGTATGTATGAACACTCAGTCACAGGAAGACCAGGAGGAGCAGCTTCCAGAGAGCTGGACCCCCGTGGAGGGGTGGGAAAACATGGATGGTTCTCCAACCACCACAGGCCGGAGAAAGCAAAGAACATTGCGGCCCTGTGGGTTGGGAAGTGCTTGCTGAGGCAGCCCAGATTCAGGACTTGTAGTCCCAGGAGGAAACACTTGCTGAGTCCTCCATGGGAGCTGAGGGTGAGGCCAAGGTCGTCCCTCACCCCCAGGACAGCCCTGGCGAATGACTATGGACTATGGGGAATGGCCTTCTATCCCTAATTTAATGGATCCCTTGACTGTTTGCTTGAGAACTTACCAACATGTAGTGGAACTGGTGGATGTTTGCTTTTGTGTCTTGACCGGCCACCATCGAGAATATGTAAGCACCTTGACTGTGAGCCGCTGTTGTTCCAGCACGGTACCCTGAGAGGCCCAGAGAGGGTGGCAGAGCCCTGAGAGCCCTGGCTGAGTCCACAAAGTCTGGCTGAGCCCAGAGAGAGTGGCAGTGTCCTGAGAGCCCTGGCTGAGTCCACGAAGTATGGCTGAGCCCAGAGAGAGTGGCAGTGCCCTGAGAGGCCTGGCTGAGCCCAGGAAGACTGGCTGAGCCCAGAGAGAGTGGCAGTGCCCTGAGAGGCCTGGCTGAGTCCAGGAAGTCTGGCTGTGCCCAGAGAGAGTGGCAGTGCCCTGAGAGCCCTGGCTGAGTCCACAAAGTCTGCATGAGCCCAGAGAGAGTGACAGTGCCCTGAGAGCCCTGGCTGAGTCCACAAAGTCTGGCTGAGCCCAGAGAGAGTGGCAGTGCCCTGAGAGGCCTGGCTGAGTCCACAAAGTCTGGCTGAGCCCAGAGAGAGTGGCGGTGCCCTGAGATGCCCTGGCTGTGCCCAGGAAGTCGGGCTGTTTCCAGAGAGAGTGGCAGTGCCCTGAGAACCCTGGCTGAGTCCAGGAAGTCTGGCTGTGCCCAGAGAGAGAGTGGCAGTGCCCTGAGAAACCCTGGCTGTGCCTGGGGAAACTAGTGGTACCCTAAGAAGCCCAGGAAGTCTGGCTGTGCCCAGAAGCACTGGTGGTGCCCTGAGAAACCCTGGCTGTGCCCGGAGAGCCTAGCTGTGCCCAGGATATTGCATTCACCTCCAGGCTCCTCGCACAGGGCCCTTCACGGAAGATGCTTGTTGCGTAGATTGTGAGGCAAGAGCCTGTAGGGGTGGAGTGTGGGGACAGAGCCCCAGAAAGCAGTTTCCAGGCTCTTGGCCTCACATAGAAAGGTGCTGGCTCAGGTAGTAAATGGCCATCAACTGTGATTGGATGGCCATCAGCTGTGGCTAGTTGGCCGTCAGCTGTAACCAGTGAGCCATCGGCCACTAATATAACTGCTGTGGCTACGCTAGCAAAAAATGGGGGGCTAGCAAGAATACGGTGGCTGAGCCTGCAAGCGGCGCAGTGAGGGTTGAGAATTGTGTGGCCCCTGTTTCCTGTTTCTCCAACCCAGCTGCCAGCGAGAATATAGTGATATGACTCCCCCATCTATGGCTCCATGGGTATTTCTTTTTGGCCTCACCGTATCCTGCATTCTTAGGTGGGGAGCAGGAGCACAGTCCCCTCCTGATGACACCCTGCATGACAAATGGTGCAGCAAGCAGGGTCTCCTGCATGACACTGACTTTCCAGAATAGAACTTCCCACCTGCATGATGTTCAGAGACCGTTAAGCCAAGTAGCTTTTAGGGGGCAGGTGATGTGGTAGCAGGGAAAGGGAGGGATAAAGAAAGGTGAGCTTCTAAACTTCTGTCTTCTGAGTCTGAGAACAGGTTCTAAGAGAATGAGAGGCAAAATGTGCCCCTGTCCACAGGGCTAAAAGTGGCTGCAGCAGGGGAAAGGTTGCGAACTGCAAAATCCACTCTGCCTCCTAACAAATTGTCATCACCTCGTTTAATTTATGTGTACAACAAACAAGGCACTATGATTCGAGGGTAAGATGTGGAAAGAGAAGTTTTGGTCCAAGATCTTCCATTTACTGTCAGTGTCATCTTAGTCAAATCATTTAATTTATCTGAGCTTTAGTCTTCTCACTTGTAAAATGGAGATGAAAATAGTATAACTTTAGGATGTCATCAAAATGCCAGCATGAGCTGAGCCTCTGGAAACCTCCCCAGGAATTTACAACAAATTAAACAGCTATAACTCCACAAAGGACTCCCTGCACAGCAGACAGGCAAGATGAAGAGGCACACTACTGAATTCACCTAAAGGTGGGCAAATTACACGAGCAGGGGTGGAGGGAAGGAAGTGTGGAGACGGAGCCGCAAGGGCACAGGACGCAATCTAGCCCAGTGCTCTGAGCTCTCTGCATCCCGGAACTACCGCAGCTGTGGGAGAGGGAAGAACTCGGACTGCTAGGGCTCCGCTTATGGCCCACAGGGCTGAGGGGACAGCACACAACACGGCTGAAACCAATGTTCATGGCAGAGACCTCGGAGAAAAGGCTGAGGGAAGAAGGCTGAAAACGGTGGTTAAAGCGCTCACTGTCCCAGAGAATGGAAGCCTTAGGCACTGAGACTAGCCGGCCCCTCCGTACCCTCCCAGAGATTGCCCCGCCCCCACCTGCCTGGTGCTAGAAGCGGAACAGTAGCAGTGTCAGATCAAAAGAACAGCACATTTGCAGTTCTGAGAACTGTGGTCTGCAGACACAGATTTGCAGCCCAACTAGTTCTGACAAAGGGGAGGGAGCTGTGGAAGCAGGACCGGTTGTGGTGGTGGTCGCCGCCATTGCTCTGGGCCACCTCTCACAACTAACCCCGCCCCTGTCCCCACGTATCGGGGTGGATCCCTGCAGGAGTAAACAGAACAGCAGAAACACATGGGCTCTGAATTTAGTGCAGGAAGAGCTTTGTAACTTCAAAAACTCTCCGCATCTCCACAGGGACGCTGTGCCCTATGACCCAGGGGAACTGTTAAAAGAGGAGAAACCCACTTTCCCATTGTGTGAGAAGCTGGAATAGTGCAGAGTAAACATAACACTACAATGTGAGAGAGAAAAAAGGGCTGCAGTTGGAGAGAAAACAGAACATTCTACCATACTTAATGGAAAACTAAAGAAAGACCTCTTCCTATCAACCTGTTGCAGAACCCACTCCTGTAGATGTCTAGGGAGAGAAATAATAAATCATTAATTGCCATGAATAACCAAGGCAACAAGACAGCTCAGAAAGAAAGTAAAAAGTCTCTAGAAAATGAAGGTAAAGATATGGAAATATGTGACTTAAAAGACAGAATTCAAGAATGCAGTTCTGAAAAAACTCAACAAGATGCAAGAAAATACAGAAAGGCAGTTTAATGAACTCAGAAACACAATCAAAGAAAAACATGAGCATTTTACGAAAGAGATTGAAATTTTAAAAAAGAACCAAATAGAATTTCTGGAGATTAAGAACTCAATAGAAGAAATTAAGAATGAAATAACCAGCTTAGGTAGTAGAGTTGACCAGATGGAGGAAAGAATCAGTGACATTGAAAATAGAAACCTGGAAATTACACAGATAGAAGAAGAAAGAGACTTGAGACTTAAAAGAAATGAAAGAACTCTACAAGAACTTTCAGACTCCATCAGAAAGAGCAATATAAGAATAATGGGCATAGCAGAAGGAGAAGAAAGAGAAAAGGGAACAGAGAGTATATTCAAACAAATAGTCGATGAGAACTTCCCAAACTTGTGGACAGAACTGGATCCTCGAATCCAAGAAGCAAATAGAACACCTAATTACCTCAACCCCAACAGGCCTTCTCCAAGGCACATTGTATTGACACTGTCAAAAACCAACGACAAAGAAAGAATCCTCAAGGCAGCCAGGGAAAACAAGATGGTAACCTACAAAGGAAAGCCCATTAGATTATCATCAGATTTCTCAGCAGAAGCTCTACAAGCCAGGAGGGAGTGGAACCAAATATTCAAACAATTGAAAGAGAGAAATTATGAACCAAGAATAATATACCCAGCAAAGATATCCTTTAGATATGAAGGAGGAATAAAGACCTTTCCAGACAGAAGCTGAGGGAATTTTCTAATACATGACCTGCACTACAAGAAATCACAAAGGAGGCTATTCGACCACCATCAACAGAAACACTTTGTGGCAACCAAAACATAAAAAGGAGGAGAGTAAAGGCCTGAACCGGAATATGGCAATGGAGAAAGTAGGCATGCTAAAGAAAATGGAATACTCTAAATATCAAACATTCTTTTACATAAACTTAAGGGTAACCACTCAAAAAAAATCCAGAACTGAAATACACACTCTAACAAAAGAAGAAACAGAGGAAAACATCATAGAATACCACCACACAGAAATAATAGACAACAACAAAAAGGCAAAGAAACCATGGAGACACAAACTTACCAGAAAACTAAAGATAGAATGATAGGAAATCCTCACATATCAATAATGACCCTAAATGTAAATGGACTGAACTCACCATAAAAAGGCACAGAATAGCAGATTGGATCAAAAACCTAAACCCAACCATATGCTGTCTCCAAGAGACACATCTCAGCTACAAGGACAAGCATAGACTCAAAGTGAAAGGGTGGAAATTGACACTCCAAGCAAATGGTATCCAGAGAAAATCAGGTGTAGCCATAATGATATCAGATGAAACAGACTTCAGGGTGAAAAAGGTAACAAGAGACAAAGATGGACATTTCATAATGGTAAAGGGGACTATACAACAAGAAGACATAACAGTCATCAATATTTATGCCCCCAATCAGGGAGCACCGAAATATACCAAGCAACTACTAACAGAACTAAAGGGAGAAATTGACCAAAACACAATTATACTAGGGGACTTAAATACATCATTGACAGCTATGGATAGATCATCCAAACAGAAAATAAATAATGAAATAGCAGCCCTAAATGACACATTAGATGAAATGGACATAATTGACATTTATAGAGCACTTCATCCTAAAACATCAGACTATACATTTTTTTCTAGTGTGCATGGAACATTATCAAAGTTAGACCATATACTGGAACATAAAACTAACCTCAGTAAAATTAAGAAGACTGAAATCATACCATGCATATTCTCTGATCACAAAGCTTTGAAATTGGATATCAACTGCAAAAACAAAGCAGGAAAAAACACAAATACATGGAGATTAAACACCATACTTTTAAAGAACGACTGGGTCAAAGAAGAAATTAGAGGAGAGATCAAAGGATACATAGAAACAAATGACAATGAAAATACATCCTACCAAAATTTTTGGGATGCAGCGAAAGCAGTTTTAAGAGGGAAATTTATATCATTACAGACCTATCTCAAGAAACAAGAAAAATCCCAAATAAATAACCTCATGTTACACCTTAAAGAACTAGAAAAAGAAGAACAAGTGAAACCCAAGGTCAGCAGAAGAAAGGAAATAATAATAATCAGAGCAGAACTAAATGAAATAGCGAACAAATAGACAATAGAAAAAATTAATGTGACAAAGAGCTGGTTCTTTGAAAAGATTAACAAAATTGACAAACCCTTGGCTAGACTCACTAAGATAAAAAGAGAGATGACACTAATAAACAAAATCAGAAATGAAAAAGGGAAAGTTATCACGGAAGCCACAGAAATACAAAGGATCATCCAACAATACTATGAAGGACTATATGCCACAAAATTCAATAACCTAGAAGAAATGGACAACTTCTTAGAAACATATAGCCTTCCTAGGCTGAACCATGAAGAACTGGAAAATCTAAATAGACCGATCACCAGTAAGGAAATGGAATCAGTCATCCAAAACCTATCCAAAAGCAAAACTCCGGGACCAAATGGCTTCACTAGTGAATTCTACCAAACTTTCAAAGAGGATCTAATGCCAATCCTGCTCAAACTGTTCCAAAAAATTGAAGATGAGACAGTACTCCCGAACTTATTTTATGAGGTCAACATTACCCTGATACCAAAACCTGGTAAGGACAACACAAAAAAAAGAAAACTGCAGACCAATATCTCTGATGATACAGATAAAATATCCTAAACAAAATTGTAGCAAATCCAATACAACAACGCATTAAAAAGATTATTCATCACGACCAAGTGGGGTTCATCCCAGGGGCACAAGGATGGTTCAACATACCCAAATCCATCAATGTTATACATCACATAAACAAAATAAAGGACAAAAATCATATGATTTTATCAATTGATGCAGAAAAAGCATTTGACAAGATACAACATCCATTTATGATTAAAACACTTAATAAAATAGGTATAGAAGGAAAATACCTTAACATAATAAAGGCCATATATGACAAGCCCTCAGATAATCTCATAATTAATGGTGAAAAACTGAAGCCCTTTGCTCTACGTTCAGGAACACAACAGGGCTGTCCCCTATCACCTCTGCTTTACAACATAGTGTTGGAAGTCCTCGCCAGAGCAATCAGGCTAGAGAAAGAAATAAAAGGCATCCAAATTGGGAATGAAGAAGTTAAATTGTCACTCTTTGCAGGTGACATGATGCTGTATATAGAAAACCCTATAGACTGCACCAAAAAGTTATTAGAAACAATCAACGAATACAGTAAAGTTGCTGGCTATAAAATCAATGTCAAAAGTCCATTGCATTCCTATATACTAACAATGAAATCTCAGAAAAATAAATAAACAAAAACAATTCCTTTTGCAATTGGAGCAAAAAGAATAAAATACCTAGGAATAAACTTAACCAAGGATGTGAAAGACCTATATGCTGAAACTACAAGACATTTATAAAAGAAATTGAAGCAGACACAAAGAAATGGAAAAAACGTTCCATGCTCATGGATTGGAAGAATCAACATAGTTAAATTGGCCATATTACCCAAAGCAATATGCAGAATTAATGCAATCCCCATCAAAATCCCAATGGCATTTTTTAAAGAAAAAGAACAAAAAATCATCAGATTTGTTTGGAACCACAAAAGACCCCGAATAGCCAAATGAATCTAAAAAAAGAACAATACTGGAGGTATCACACTCCCTGACTTTAGCTTGTACTACAGGGCAACAATGATCAAAACAGCATGGTATTGGCAGAAAAACAGACACAGAGACCAATGGAATAGAATTGAGAACCCAGAAATAAACCCCCATAAATATGAACAGATAATTTTTGACAAAGAAGCCAAAAACATACAATGGAGAAAGGGTAGCCTCTTCAATAAATGGTGCTGGGAGAATTGGAAAGCCACGTGCAAAGGAATGAAACTGGACTGCTATCTGTCACCATGTACCAAAATTAATTCAAAATGGATCAAAGACTTAAGCATAAGACTTGACACAATAAACTGCATAGAAGAAAACATAGGCACTAAACTTATGGACCTTGGGTTCAAAGAGCATTTTATGAACTTGACTCCAAAGGCAAGGAAAGTAAAAGCTAAAATAAATGAATGGGACTATATCAAACTTAAAAGTTTCTGCACAGCAAAAGAAACCATCGACAAAATAAAGAGGCCACCAACTGAATGGGAGAAGATTTTTGCAAACAGTGCCTCTGATAAGGGGCTAATATCCAAAATATACAATGAACTCATGAAACTCAACAACAAAAATCAAGTAATCCAATTTAAAAATGGGCAGAGGTCCAGGAGAGACATTTCTCCAAAGAGTACATACAAATGGCAAATAGACATATAAAAAATACTCAACATCATTAATCATCAGAGAAATGCAAATACAAATCACAATGAGATATCACCTCACCCCAGTCAGAATGGCTATCATCAACAAGACAAATAGTAACAAGTGTTGGAGAGGCTGTGGAGAAAAAGGAACCCTCATACACTGTTGGTGAGAATGCAGACTGGTGCAGCCGCTATGAAAGGCAGTGTGGAGGTTCCTCAAAAAATTATGAATAGAATTACCAGATGACCCAGCCATCCCTCTCCTGGGTATCTACCCCAAAAATCTGAAAACATTTAGAGATAAAGACACGTGTGCTCCAATGTTCATTGCAGCTTTGTTTACAGTGGCCAAGACATGGAAACAGCCAAACTGTCCTTCAATAGATGAATGGATAAAGAAGTTGTGGTATATATACACAATGGAATACTATTTGGCAGTAAGAAAAGATGAAATAGGACCGTTTGTGACAACATGGATGGATCTTGAGACTATAATGTTAAGCAAAATAAGTCAGACAGAAAAAGTAGAGAACCATATGATTTCACTGATATGTGGTATATAAACCAAAACAACAGAAGAACAAGACAAGCAAATTAGAAACAAAAACTCATAGACATAGACAATAGTTTAGTGGTTACCAGAGGGTAAGGGGGGTGGGGGGTGGGAGATGAGGGTAAAGGGGATCAAATATATGGTGATGGAAGGAGAACTGACTCTGGGTGGTAAACACACAATGGGATTTGTAGATGATGTAATACAGAATTGTACACCTGAAATCTATGTAACTTTACTAACAATTGTCACCCCAATAAACTTTAATTTAAAAAAATCAAATAGTTCAAATGCAAACAGTTATCACAGAATAGTTATAATGGTTTTTATGTGATACTGTGATGGACCCAGATACGCCAGGTGTTGTGCTGTGGAGATGCAGGTGTTATTCTCCTGAGATCTGGCTCTAACAGAAGATCACATGTTTAAAGGCCTTTTTGGTAGAGCTGGGTCTGTCAAGGGAATCAAACTTTGAGACTATATATTACTCATACCAAAATCCAGTGGCATAAAACAACAAGCATTCATTTCTTGCTTACACATCTGTCAGTCTGCTGGAGTTGATCTAGAATAGATTCAGCCAAGTTTGGTTCCAATTTGCAGGTCTGATTCAAGGAGGATCAGTGATAGAGCCCGAGCCTCTGCTTGCATTATATATGTCAACACCCCATTGGCCACAACAAGAAACAGGAAAGCATATTCTCCTCTCCATGAGATCAAGGCAAGTCAAACAGCCAAGCCCAAAATCAGTGGGGTGGGGGAGCATACTCCTCAATGGAGGTCTGTTGGAAGAAGTAAATATCTGTTGATAAATAATCTACAAAAGCCAAAACATTAGCTAAACATTAGTGTCTAGTGTTGCCCTGAGCTACTGGATCCAGTTGTTTAAGCGTGCTGCCATTATGTTAGTTTGTTAGTGGAGGTGGGGTTGTAGATCCATTTGCTAATCTGGTCAACAGTTTCCCCTTGACCTCACACTTGCATTTTTTCATGCACAGATGCAATGCACTGTCAAGTAAAGAAAACTGCACAATTTTTCCAATAACCCAAATTCATTGATAAAATTTTATATAAAAACTTGGACTATTTAAGAACAAATTTGGGTCATTTGAAAAATGCAGGTATAATAAAGATGCAGAAGGACTGAACATAATGGTAACAAGGCAGCAAAAGGAGCCAAGACTAAAATAAGATTCCAGCAAGAGAGCTGAGGTCACCTTCAATAAGAATGACACCTGTGGACAGGGGTCCCAGTTAATTAATTACACCTTAATTTTAAAAAACTGTCTGTTCTTGTGTCATCCTCACTGTCCTTTGCAGCTACAGGGAGTGCTGTAGCATCCTGAGGAAGGGAAGGGGGAAAACCAACTTCTCTGTGTTTCTCTTCCTTCTGCTCCACAAGAGGTAAGGATAAGGTTGCCATAGGATCAACAGCTTCATAAATATGCAGAAGAAAGACAAATCAACCTGAAATCCAAAAAAATAATTAAAATATAAATAGACTTGTTTGTTTCAAGGATTTGCAATGAATGCTTGACTCAGTCTGAAGATTAATCAGTGATGGGTAATTATACTTTCACACACACGCACATACACACACACACACACACACACACACATTCATACACACAAAAAGATAACCCTGGTCCCCTCTAAGCAATATGAATGCAAAAACTGTGAGTTTTCTGATTCAAGCAGAGGTGAAGTCACTGAGATTTCTTGCTGAGTTTGAGGATCTAATTCACACCTGCTGCTGATCTACCCACAGAGGAACTGGCCATGGGTGGGGTTTTGCTGGCATCTATGAGCAAGCACCCTTTCTTTCTTCTCCCACTCTCCCTCCCCCTTCTTTTCTTGTTTCTTCCCTCTCTCCCTCTCTCCCTGCCTCATTTGTCCTGTAGTTTTACCCCTTGAAATTTGATTTTTTTTTTTTTCTGCCAAAGGAGAAAAAGCAATCTATCAATCCATGGACATTTATGAAGTTTTCATCACTGTGTTAGTTCTGCAATTGCCACCAAGGTGAAGAAACCCAAGCCCTCTCCTGTAGGAACTCAGCCTAGAGCAGTTATTTTAAACTGGAGTAATTTTGCCTCTTCAGTAGACATTTGACAATATCTGGGGACATTTTTTATTGTTATGGCTTGGGGTGGGTGCTACTTGAATTAGTGGATAGAGAGTAGGGTCACTGGTAAACATCCTATAACACAAAGAAAAGCTTCCAAAACACAGAATTTTCTGGATCTAAATGTCAATAATGCTGAGGTTGAAAAACCCTGATGTCATGCAGGGTTTCTTGTCCAGGTCCCTGCATAAGAACGCAGGATACGGTGAGGACAAAAAGGAACACCCACGGAGCCATAGATAGGGGAGTCATACCACTATATTCTCGCTGGAGACACAGGAAGCAGGAGCCACACAATCTGCAATCTGTTGTCTGCTTCTGTGCCAACCAACCAACCTGGCCCCGAAACCTCGGCAGTTCTATTAGTGGCTAATGGCTAACCGGTAACAGCTGATGTCCAACTAGTCACAGCTGACGGCCGTCTACTACCCGAGCCAGCACCTTTCCATGTGAGGCCTAGAGCCTGTAAACTGCTCTCTGGGACTCTGTCCCCACACGTGGTATAGAAGGAAAAACAAAATACAAGCACATTAAAATGTGACTTACTTCCAGGCTATGTGGAATAAGGCCCTTCGGCTCAGGTAAATTGTGGGTCTTGCTTCTCTTTCTGATCTCTGCCCCTTTCCTGCTCTGCTGGCTCTCAGCTTTGCTGCCACCTTTGAGAACTAGGATTCTTGATCATAGTTGCCGTCTTAGGAATGAAGTCCCTCTCCCCTAACATAATTCCCTGAGCCCTCCTGGTAGCTCAGCATTTGGCCATCTGGCCATCCATCCATCCATCCTTCCATCCTCCCCTTCCTCCCTTCATCTATCCATCCATCCATTTATCCAGCCAGCAGTATTCACTTGGCATTACTACAGCTACTCAGACACTACGAGGCACAACTTATTCTCAGGTAAGACTTCTTGAAAGGGAAAAAAATTCACAAGTGTCATATGAATTGGAAGAGAATGTCAACTAAGCATTCCATGAGAGTGGATTTAGTTAATGCCCATGGGCAGTGTGCAAGTTTCCTTCTCTTGTTACTGCCTCTAATTTCCCATCTGTTAAATAGGAGTCCTACTCCCTCCTACTGTATTATTCCATAAAATATAAAACCAGGTATTCAGCTTGATTTACTGCTGGAAAAAGCAGGGGGAAGGGGAGAATAAGGTTAAATTAGCAGCATTCTGCCTATGCCTGCATACTGGCTTTGTAGCCTGGGGCAAGTTTCTCAAACTTGCTATGTCTTAATTTCCTCATTTGTACAATGAGAATAATAATGACACTTGACTAAAAGAGTCACAGTGAGGATTAACTGAGTCAATACATGAACAGCACTTAAAACAGTGCCTGGCACATAGAAAGAGCTCAATAAATATTAACCATCATTATCAATTATCATCACTACTGAAAGTAGTCGCTAGTTTGGGGATCATGAAAAATTCTATTAAGTACCAGAGGCTGGGAGGGAAGCAATGAGATCCTATAACTCAGGAATGAGACCCCTAAGGCACCCTCTTTTACCACTAACTGTTTAACCAGGGTTTCTCACTTTCAGCATCATTGATATTTAGGGCCAGATCATTCTTTGCTGTAGGGGGACTGACTCGTGCAGTGCAAGATGTTTAGCAGCATCTCTGGCCTTTGTCATGCAATAGCACCCTCCCCTAGTTGTGACAACCAGTGTCTCCAGATGATGCCAAGGGTCCCCCAGGAAGCAAAATTACCCTGGTTGAGAACTACTATGTTAAAAGATAATGATTAAAAAGAATGATAGTAATAATAATCACATGTGAGGAATTACCTCCTCTCATCAATTGCCATTTCCTTCTCAACTGGGCATGAGGACATCGTGCATGTGCTGCACGTAAGTGTGGATGCTGTGAAAATACTTTCATTCTGTGGAATTTGAGATACCTTCCTACAGCACATTTCTGTTGGTTCCTCTGAGGCAGCATGTCTCCGGTTCAACATTAGTTGCCATGAGGTAGATGGATAACAAATGTTCAAAAGAATAAGTTCCTTACCCAGCAGAGATAACTGAGGATCTTGAGATTAATGCATATATCCCACCCAATTATGATGTTAATGTAAACACAACTTCAAAAAGATAACAATATAAATATGTATGAGTCACTAATCATTTATATATCTCTATCAGTCTTTCAATCACCCAGGCCTTTGCTTGAGGCCTCACTCTGGCTTTTCCTAATGAAGTGACTTCCAACAGGTTACTTATCCTCTCTAAGCCTCAGTTACTCTTCCATAAAATGGGGCTCATAATTACACACGTCTTGTGAAGATTATGTAACAGAATTCATGTGAAGAATTTAGTACAGTATGAGGCACCAAGGAAGTATTCAACAAATGTTAGCTATCACTAACTGAAAGGAGAAAAATGGTAAGTCAAAACTTTTTAAGACTAACACGTAGGCACAGATTGGTGATGTTCTCTATTTTCAACTATTTTCAAGCACTGTTTAACAGAAATGTGGGTTCCCAACTGTATTGGGTTGAATAGTGTTGCTGCCACCCCCCAAAAAAAATTCATGTCCATTTGGAACCTCAGAATATGAACTTATTTGGAAAAGAGTTTTTTGCAATGTAATTAGTTTAAGATGAGATCCTACTGGATTAGGGTGGGTCCTAAATCCAGTGACTGGTGTCCTCACAAGAAGGTCATGTAAAGCACGAACCACGTACTGAGGGAAGACTGCTATGTGAAGATGGAGGAATGCCAGGGGTTTCCAGCAACCCACGAAAGCTAGAAGTAAAGGAACAATTCTTCCTTAGAGCCCTCAGAGGAAACATGGCCCTGCCTACACCCCGATTTTAGACTTCTGGCCTCCAGAATTGTGAAAGAATACATTTCTTTTATTTTAAGCCACGCAGTTTGTGGTACTGTATTACAGCAGCCCTAGGAAATAAATACACCAGCTTACTCTGACTCTTAGGCTCTGTTTGGGTGGGTGCTGCTGTATCTTGACTTGCAAAAAAGAGGGTCTTCTATAGGTGCTTTTAACTACATATCTGCTTATTTCCATGGAAGCTGATATCACTCAGCTTTTTAGTTCTGTTAATGAGTTTACTCCAAGCAACACCTGGTATCTCTTCCTGGGCAGAGCAGCTTTGTTGACTCACGGGTTTTTATCCTAACCCTCCCCATACTACCATATTTTCTTATTTCAAACTTGGGCAGAGGATCACGTTCTTCTCACCTTCCAATCAAAATAAAAGTATGACTCAGTTAGGCTTGGCCGCCCTCCGACTAAGACACATCTCACTTAATTACCTCTGCTTGTCTTCATCCTGATGGGTGGCTTCTTGCCCCTGAATTGACCAGTTTACTCACACCAAAGCTTGACCAGTTTACAAAGGCTCGTGTTTCTGGCAAATATTGCTGTTGATGTCAATAGTCCTATAAATATACATGTTGTTTTTTTCCACTGGACCCAAAATAAAATATTCATAGAATCCTAGGTATGGGAAGGACCATAAAGGTCATCTCTTCCAGCATTCCCCACCCTCTGCTTTCCTCTCTTCAATGCATGCATTTTTTCTACAATATTCTTATCAAGAAGACATTTAATCATTGCTTTAAAACCTCCAGTAATAGGAAATTCACTGCTTCTTACAACTGTCCATTTTACCTTTAGATATTTCTAGTATTAGAAAGGTCTTTGCACAGAGTTAAAATCTGTCTGTCATTCCATCCACTGGTTCTGGTTTTGCCGTCACAGCCCAAACAAATAATATTCATTGCTCTTCTTAAGCTTTCACAACTAATATTAGTGATTTCAAATTTACAACACTATCCCCATCTCCTAAATATTTTATTATTTTTTACTCTAGCTTGAACTACCCTTACTCTTTCAGTCATTCCATAACAAAATTTAAAATATCTAAGCATTTTTGTCACTCTCTGTTGAACCTATTCCAAGTTACATATATTCTTATAGTAAGTCCCTAGAAGCATATATAACATTTTTGGTAATTCTAGTAGAAACAGAATAAACTGGATTATACTGAAAACTTTTTAAAAGACCTAGTTTTCTAGTCGTTTCTTCATCAGTAAACAAGAAATCTAACAATGGGTAAAACTAGGGAACCCTTGTTGTGCGGGGAGTCATGCGGGGGTCTCTGCTCCCGCTCTCTGCACAAGAACACAGGTGTCGTGCGGGGTGGCCTGCAGGGTCTCTGGTCCTGCTCCCCTCATAAGAACGCAGGATGTGGTGAGGCCAAAAAGGAACACCCACGGAGCCATAGGTAGGGAAGTCATACCACTATGGTCTCACTGGAGGCTGTGTTCACTGGACATGCGAGCTGCTGTCCGCTTTTCTGCCAACCGACCGACGACTCTCCTCCACTCTCCTCTGCAGCCGCAGCAGTTATGTTAGTGGCCAATGGCTCAATGGTTACAGCTGACGGCCAACCAGCCACAGCTGACGGCCATCTACCACCCGAGCCAGCACCCCTCCATATGAGGCCGAGAGCCTGGAAACTGCTCTTTGGGGCTCTGTCCCCACAACACTAGTGCAGGAGAAGAAGAGAAGTAGCTAGAAAATAGTGAAAATAATTAAAATATTCAAGGAAACAATTGGAAATGATTAATTACAAATAAACTTTGGACAAATATGAAAAAAGAAAGCAGCAAATGGATTGTGATTTTATCTTAAACCTGTAGTTAGGTCCATGTTCCAATTATTCTTGCTGTGTAACAAATTTTCCCAAACTTAGTGATGTAAAACAACATTTTATTATTGAAGATTCTGTGAGTCCAGAATGTAAAAGAACCAATGGTCTCTGCTCCACCATTTCTGGGTCCTCAGCTAGGAAGACCCCACTGCTGGGATAACTGAAACACCTAGGGGCTGGCATCTGGAGGCTTCATCACTCACATGTCTGGAGGTTGAAGCCTGGGCTCAGCTGGCACTGTTGACTTAAACACTTGTACATCACCTTTCTGTGTGGCTTGGGTTTCTCACAGTATGGCAGCTGAGTTTCCAGAGGAAGTATCCCAAACTGAGTTATCCAGGAGAATTAGATGGTTGCTGCATGGCCTTTTATGACCTACTTTCAGCCATCAAATGCCACTTCTTCTGCATTCTCTTGATTAGCTCTCGATGGGTGAGTTGCAAGGTCACCTTGTAGAAAAGCATGTGAGATGGGAGAATACTGTTACAGCCATCTTTGGAAAACATAATCTGTTACTATCTCGAAAAGTAGAAGTCAACAATGTCCAATGAGATTACCAAGCAGAAATAACCCAGAGGAAATCCCTATGAAGGATACCTTCCAAATAGGACAAAGCTATAATGCTGCATGTATAATATACTGGACTCTGTTCTCCATATGTGGATTATATCTAGAGAATTTTTGTACTGGCACGGCTTCTTATACTTTAAAGGGTAGGATGAGTGTGATGTTGCTGGTAGATTATATGTTAGGTCATGGTTAGGCATCTCCACAGAAAACCCAAAGTAGACATAAATGAAAAATTCTTAAGCCTTAAAGAGCAGGTGCACATGGAGGGATGGTTGAAGTGTGTTAGTTAAGCATGAGTATCAGGTTCCAGATTCTGGTCATTAAGTCTGGCACTCACGGTTTTCTTAGTAAAATAATTAATATTTATATTTTGGGGGTGCTGCTATGGCTGTGGCTGAAGAAAGCATTGAATTCACAGCCTTCCTTTTCTTCAACTTGGAGCACTTCTCAACCTGGTACAGTGCTAAGCCAACTGTACTTCAGGTACATATATTCACAATCGGGGTAAAATGGAGAGCCATATACATTCATCTTTGTGCTTACCTTCTTTCCATCCTTTGCACTGCTTCTCTGCTTTGAGAGGAATCCAAGTAAAAACAACTTCAAACTGAGTCCAAGCCATCGTTATAGCCCATCCTTGAAGTTGGACCAAAGTCTGTGGTCTAGCCAAAACAGTTCTACGGAGGAAGAGCTCTAGCAAGAATTAGGAAGCAAGCTCTGTGGTTCCAAGGCTGTCAACAGTAAGAGAATACTCATCTTCCTTTTTTACCTTCGGGTGGTAGCAGGATGTAATAATCAGCAAAAATCAGGGAATGTCCTGTCAAAGTACGTCTGACTTTTCTTTAATGATGTTTCATTAGAGAGCTATGATCATCTCATCCAAGAATGAAGTGATTATAATAGTTACTGTCCATAGTACGCATTCTACGATTACCATACATTGTCTCCTAGCAGTGTTTTTATCTCTTGTATATTTGCTTGGTAACGAATTGGTCTCATAGCTATAGAAAGACTGTGTCATAGGTGTGATGATCTCTCGGCAGTTTAGTGTACTTTGGATATGCACAATTTAGTATCCTAACTTCTTAACAGTATTCGTTGTTTATTTTCTAGACTGTTATTCATAGTTACAACTCCAAGCTTTGAGCATTCTTTTCTTTCTGTCATGATGTATTCCATTTCCACTTTCCCAATCCAAATGTGATCCATTCCTCAAGACCAGATCCAATTCTGTTTTCCCCAAGGCCTTCCCCAAACTGCTGTGTTCACATCTATCTCACATCCATCTCCTTCTTCTGTAAATTCCTCCTATCACACTTACAATCTGTCTTCCTCACTTTCACATTTTATCACAGTCTGTTTTCTCTTCTTAACTGTTCCTTGTGAGTTTGTGTTCATTCTTCTATTAGGCTCAGAGCTCCTGGGCGGGGGGCAGAGACTTTTTTTTTTGGTTGTTTCCTATGCACAAAATAAATATTTGTTAAAAATACAAATAAGCTCTGTTGTTAGGAGTGTGAAGGCTTTTGCTGATTGATCTGTGCCCTTTCTCTTGTCCAGTCCCTTTTCTGACCAACAAGAGGCTTTTATGGTTGGTACAAGAGCTGCATTCAGAAGAATGGAATGGGGCAAACCAACAAAGAGATTAAATCCTTGACCTTGACTTTACAGAAAAGCACATTTTTATACTCTGAGTAACACAGACACTCCTGCCCCCTTGAAACAATAATGAAACTATATCTTGGGCCACTTCCTCTCAAGATTGTATTAGAGATACTTGTCATCCATGAGATCTCAGGAGCTCAGGGGAGCAGATAAGGGCTAAGGTGATCCATTTTATATTCCATGAGTATCAGAGATGTGGAAACCAGGCATGATTTACCCAGGTTCCCAAAGAACTAGTCTCCTAAGTCCTTACCCTGTGCTTTGAGTCCTTCCCAGTACTTTTCCTGTCAGGAGACTTAGCAAGTAATCTTCTATTTAGGGAAGAAGTTGGCAAATTTTTCTTTTTTTCTGTAAAAAGCCAGACTGTAAATATTTTAGGCTTTGTGGGCTATATGGTCTCCGTTGCAACTATTTATCTCTGCCATTCTAGCATGAAAGCATCCATAAATTAAATGAGTGTGACTGAGTCCTAATAAAACTTTATTTATAAAAATAGCTGAATGACTGAATTTGGCCTGGGGCCATAGTTTGCTGACTCCTGATCTAGGGGAATCTCTATGTTTCTCAGCCTTATTCCATTCCTGTGGCCACACTTTGGCTGCTATGGTCCAACTCATTTAGTATTGCTACTTTGCCTCCCTCCCTTCCTGCTCCATCTATATTCCGCATATCTATTTTGAGTCTCTGTGTTTTCCTCATGTGAACTTCATTGATTGCTACAACCCATACAACTCAAATGAGTTTTCTGTAGCCCTATGGCATTTATAATTAGTACCTTAGAGTTTAGAATATAATTATTTCATGAGTATTAGTTTCCTTTTCCACAAAATACTGTGAAGTCTGTGAGGGAAAAGAACATTCCTTTTCCACAAAATATTATGAGGTCTATGAGGGAAAAGAGCATGTCTTATATTGATATGCATTTCCTACACTGCCATGTAGTAAGTGTTTATTAAATATTTTCTAATTGATTTGTTGACATGTCTACAAAAATGTGTATTTATTTGTTCCTTACTCTGTGTGGTAGGATAAATAATGGTCCCCCAAAATGTCTGTATCCCAATTCTTGAAGCCGGTGAATATTACCTTCCACCATAATAGGGGATTTGCCATGTGACTAAATTAAAGATCTTGAGATGGGGAGATTACGCTGGATTATCTATCTGGGTGGGCCCCATGTAATCACAAGGGTACTTATAAAAGTGAGGAGGCGGAGTCAGACAGACGACAGAAGCAAAAGGACAGAGAAAATATGACTTGAAGATGCTTCACTACTGGCTTTAAAGATATAGAAAGAGAGAGGGTCATGAGCCAAGAGCCTAAACAGGCTGCTTCTGGAAGCTGGAAAGGGCCAGGAAACAAATTCTCTCCAGGAACCTCCATAAAAACCAGGCCTGCTGACCCTTGACCTTTAGCCCAATGAAACTTATTTCAGAGTTTCAGCCTCAAGACTGTACAAGAATAAATTTGTATTGTTTTAAGCCATTAAGTTTGTGATAATTTGTTGTAACAACAATAGAAAATTAATACCCTCTGTGACAAGAAATTATTAAATGAATAAAAGCATCGAGAGACATCTTTGTGCCCACATCTGGATGCCTCAGCAGATCCATAAGCATGGCTTCAAACATTTATTCCGCACTGATGAGGAAAACCTGCAGTAGGTGGTAAAAAAATGCTAGAGGAGGGTATATTTGTTTATAGGATGAAATTTCGTGGTGACATGCTGTATATAAGCTATTTTTCAAGGTGCAGTAGAAAGAGATAGGTCCTGGAGATGTGGATTTAAGATAACCTCACCACTTGCTATGTGACCTTGGACAAGTCACTTAATCTCTTTGGCAGTACAGCCTGACTGCTGCAAAGGTTGTAGGAGGTCTGCCCAGCCCCACTTAATTGGCCCCAATGAGGCAAATCTAGTCTCTCTGTCCATCTGGACTTAATAAGACATTAACTATAAGCTTGCAATAAAGCTACCCAATACGAAACCCAAGGGGCAGCTCTGTCATACGGACTGTCAAGGTACTCAAGGGCTGCAAAGCTGCTGAGCTGCTGAGCAGCCGCAAGACCTCTTTGTGCAAAGGGGAAATGCAATTACTCCAATCAGAAAATGCTCCCAGGTCCAGGAGCGAACATCTAGGTGATTATTTCCAAAAAGATGGATTAGAGGTTTGTTTTGGTTTTGTCCTTGTTTGCTTTTTTAAACCTAAATTCCTAGATTAATCATAGAGTCCCTATTGTCATACTCCAGGCTGCTATTATTGTCATTTTTACTGTATTAACAATAACAGCAATAATGATGGCAGTTTTATCTGAATAATAACATTCTGCTACCTGTCCAATGCAGTTCCTTCTCTTGTGCTCCAGGTATCTTATTCCATCAGTTCTACCCACATTACCTTACGTTTCAAACACTGCTCACCTCTACATCTTTCCCTTCACACTATTAACATGCTCAGGTTCTCCATACACCAAGAAGTGAAAACAAATAAACAAAAGCTTTTTTTGAACCCTGATACCTCCTTGAACTACTAGTCCCCTTGAACTAGTAAAGGGAAGGAAGAAACTTAAGCTGTTTCTTCCTTCCCTTTACTGCCCAGCTATTCCAAATGCTGTCCACTCTCACTGCTTCCTCTTATCACCATCCACACATTCATGAACATCTTTCTTTCTAGCTCCCATTCCAAATAATTAACTCAAATTACACTCTACACACTGAACTTTTCTTAATTGACAACTTCAAAGGCTCCTCTCAGTTCCCCATATTTTTTAACCTCTCTGCAGTGTATAATTGGCCTCTCTTTCTTGCATCTATCACTTCTTTTAGTTGGCATGACAGTGCCCTACCCTGATTGTTCTCCTATATTTGTAAATCTCTTCTTCTCTGCACTTTGTGGTTGTCTTTCTCTGTTCTCCATGTCCCTGACTGTGGCTGGTCAACAGGTCCTGCATTTAACACTCCTGTCCTGCAAACACCCTTTCTACTTGAGCGATCTTGTCTATATCCATGACCCCACCACCATCCATACATCACTGACTTCATTTCTGACTATTGTCCCAAGTTCCATTTCCACTTCTCCAAATGCTTTGTAGACATCTCCATATGGATGTTCAAATGACATTGAAATAGACAGGTCTAAATCTGAACTAATGATCACTTCTGTCAATACATTATAGGCTAATGGTTAGGAAAATGGCTTTTTGAGTTTCGTAGGCTTGGGTTCCAGTCTCAGTTTCTTTCTGCTTTGTCTGTGTGACCCTAAGAAACTCATTTTTATGTCTATTTCCTCATCTGTGAGATGGGAAAGTAGAAGCACCTACTTGACAAGATGAAAAGAGATAACATATCCAAATTCCTATGCTTAGTACCTGGAACATCGTCATGGCTTAATAAATGTGAGTTGTTATTACAACTGTCTTACCTTTTCCTGTAACTATCGTATTCTTTCTTCTTGTCAGTCAACCTCAGTTGGTCATCCTTGACACTATCGTACATCCAGCTAATCATCAAATATTGTCAATTCTTCTTTAATAATATGTCTTGTTTCTATTTCCAGCTTTTCACAAGCTCAGCCTTCTCGCTTGGACCAATGACTACCTTCTGTCCAGTATCTCCAGTATTCTCTCTACCCTCTACTCCATCCCACACACCTGAGGCTTTTACCTTTCTGAAGTGTAGTTCAATGCATCATTATTCTGCCAACAAACCTTCAGTGGTATTTTATTACATTACAAATAATTGGCATTCAAGACTCTCCATGATCTTGTCCTTGCCTGCTTTCCCAGCCTTATTTCCCACAACTGTCCTATGAGTATCTCACACTCTACCCAAACTTACTGCATCACAAAGAGTTGCCTTACTTTTCTGACCCTGTACCTTTGTTCATGCCCTTCCTAGTGCCGATACTACCATTTCTGGTCGCTAAAATTCCAGCTTCCCTTCAAAGTCCAAGTGAAATGGCACTTACTCTGACTTAACGATTCTTCAACATTTTGAGTTATAGCCTCTTTAGGAAAGATGTAAATGAGCCAACACAACATCTGTATATAATTTCAGAGGTTTATGCACCCCATTCCTTTTTTCTTCTTGCTAAATTAATTTTTATTTTTAAATTATTTTTTACTTTTTAAATTACTGAATTCTTTTTTTAAAATAATTTTTATTGGGGAATATTGGGGAACAGTGTGTTTCTCCAGGGCCCATCAACTCCAAGTCGTTGTCCTTCAGTCTAGTGGTGGAGGGCACAGCTCAGCTCCAAATCCAGTTGCCGTTTTCTATCTTTAGTTGTAGGGGGCGCAGCCCACCATCCCATGTGGAAATTGAATTGGCAACCTTGCTGTTGAGAGTGCGCACTCTAACCAAATGAGCCATCTGGACACCCCTCCAGAAGCTCATTGGCAGCTCATTGTCTTCAATCTAGTTGTGGAGGGTGCAGCTCACTGGCCCATGAGGGAATTGAACCTGCAACCCTGTTGTTCAGCGCTCATGCTCTAACCAACTGAGCCATCCTGCTGCCCCTTAAATTACTGAATTCTTAAAGCATTAGATAGCTCTTTCAAAGAACTCATCACCTTATTTCTTGTATTTAAGTTAGTTTTAACACAAGCCTTCTTTAATTTCCAGAAAAGTTTTCTTTGATGTTGTTATTTTTGTTTGTTTGTTTGTTTTTAAAAAGGTGCAGAGACCATCAACATTTGAATCACATGAGTGCTCGGTAAAAATGAGGATTCCTTGGTGCAGCTCCAGACCGCCTAAATCAGAATCTCGGAGGTGATAGGTGAAGGACCCAGAAACACTGTCCTCTGTGCTGCCCTCATTGAGGTGCCCATGAAACCTTGGTCTCATCCGTTGCCTGAGCCAGTACAACGGAGGCGGGATGTACAGAAATAGTCTTGGTGCCCCACCTCCCCATCCAAACTTAATCTATTGTGGTTGGGAATTGTCATGGACAATAAAAGAATTATTTCTCCTGCCATCTTCCACCAACTTAATTGTATTATTTCTATACCAAGCCCTTCTGGATTTGAGACAGAGACTGCTGTGTGCTTGACGTTATTGTATCTGGGTCCCTGGGCTGCCTTCTCTACAGCAGACTTGTTTTTTCCAAATCCCTACCCTGCATGGGCGAAGAGATTTCTGCATAGTCTTGGTTTGGTAAGTCTTAACACACTTTTTAGAGAATTCCAGCATGCCTCTTAATGGAGCTTTCCTGAATTCTGATAGCAATTTGGGCAAATGCCTTATCATCCCTCTCTGACTATGAAGTTCTTAAAGGTTGACTAAACAAATTTCCAGATTTGGCATATCTATTGTATCACCTTATTTCACCAGATAGCTGAGATCTCGTCTCTCTCCCTCCCCTTATTCCCAAAACGTCTGGGAATATTTCAGCTTCTTTTTTTTCCTATCTAAAACCTACCCATTTTTCAATTCTCACCTCTTCCCTGAAGCTCTTCCCAAGAAGTTCCAGTGTACATTGATCTCGTCTCTTCTGAACTGCCCAAGGCACTTACAGTCTATTCCAGAAATTCCTTCTTGACCTGCGATTATGTTCAGTCTACTATATAGGTGGTATGGTAGAATAGTTAATATCATGGTCTCTGGATCCAAGCAAACCAGGTTCTGAAACTCCAACATGACATAACAGCATGGTCTGAACTTAGTACTGGGACTCAGTTCAACATCTGTAAAATAGAAGTAATATATACTTCATAGTGTTTTATGAAAATTCAATGAGATAAAGCATATAAAACTCTCAGCATATGCTCAAGATGTAGTAAACACTCAATAAATGTTAGTTTTATAGAGATGTCTTGTGTAAGTTAGATTAGGCTAAGTTTGCTATGGTAATAAGTAACCGCAAAACATTTCTTCTTATAAAACAAAGTGATATTTTTCATTCATGCTACATTTCTCTTGTAGCACAGTTAGGAGTCAACTCCATTTTGCTTAATCCAGCAAACAGGTGGACTAAGGTGCTGTTACTGGAACATCACCAGTCATCAAGGCAAAGGGAATGAAGACTATGGTCAAACAAGAACTGGCTCTTAAAATTTCTGCCTGAAAGTGATACACATCACCTTCCTGTGCATTTAATTGGTGAAAGTCCAGGGCAGAGTGTGACTTCATGGGGCAAAATAATTACTACTATTACTACTACTACTACTACTACTACTACTACTACTACTACTACTACGAAGAATTCTCCCTCAGGAAGGGGAAGGGAGAAAAGTTATCTTATAAGCCTTTAGTTTGGTTTTCCAACATCAGTTATTTGACTGACAGCTTTTGTATCCTTCAGAAAGTAGCACATAGTAGGAAATGAATACATATTTTATTGATGGATAGTAGGTGTTCATGATGTCTGTAAATTTTGAATTGAGTGATTGAAGGAGAAATTTCTTGGTGATATATAGCAAGTGTCTGAAAATGTCAGCTGATGAATTGACAGCAAGGGATCATAGATCCCTGTTTCCTTAAAACAAATGAAACCATCCATCGGGCACATATGCTTAACTTGAGTATCTTCCAAGTCCACATTTGCCTCTGATTTCTTCTTAATTTTTTTTACTGAGTTTTCTGCAAAATCTATGATGTTGCTGTCATTTTTACATTTAGATTCACAAGTCCAGCATACACAAAATTCTTTATTTCTTCCTGGGTCCTGGCCAGCAATTAGGACCTGAAACCTTCAAGTTACCTTGGGGATAAACATGTGGCCCGCACATCTGGGCACCCAGTAGATATAGCTTCCTGCTATTATAAAAGACAGTTCTTTACTTAAATAAATTAATGTCCAAGAAAGATGTGAATAGTCCAAAAGTACAAGTCTTTAAAGAAAATAAAACCTAACCCCCCAGGAAATTTTGGGTATCTCTCTAATTATTCATTATTATTGATTATCTTGCACTGGTTTTATCCCTAACTTTGAGTACATTTTTTTAAAGTCACTCTTAATCTTGAAACTTCCTGGGGCATATTTATGGCTCCAGTACTTCTGTGACTTCACCAGCTTTACTGTCCTGGAGTATTTCTTCTGCCAACAGCAGATGAAGCCTCTATTGGGAGAGTCTTTGCTTCTCAAGGGTTTTCTTTTTCAGTCAGTAGTGATCAGATAGCTCACGTGACCTAACTACCAAATTCTTCCATCCCAGCACTAAAATGAAATCTCCCTAGGGGCAGGGAAGCTATCTCCTCTAAAGTTCCCTAGTCATAACTTACCTTCTTTATCCATAGGGTAGAATTCCAAATGGGAGTGAGAAGTGCAGAAGTCACTTAATGCTGCTGGTCTGGGGTGGTGGAGGGTCAGGGGGAAGATCAAAGGGCTTTATGAAATAAAAAGATGCCAACCCACTTGCTAACTCAATCTTTGTTCCTTTCTTTCTAGCTTCCTTCTTTCATCCTTATCAATATGTTGACTGAATTATGGGTAAGCCAAAATTTAAATTGAATCACTTTAGCAACCAGCTCTTTTACAACCCACTTTTGATATAGAATGCCTGTTTTTTAAAAGCTACATGCCTCTTTCCAGTGCAAGCCTGTGGCAAAATATATCACTATTTAAACATACTTATAACTATTTTGCTTTCTGTTGCAAGTCAGGAGAACTAGAATCAAGATTGTTTATTCTACTTTGTTTTTTACTGCAATATCCACAGGGATTAACATATTGTGTGGCACATAGAAAGTCTCCAATAAATAATTATAGGATGAAAGCACAAATGAATAGTATGGTGGTGAATGGTTATCCAACCCAGGCAAACTTCCTGAGTGTATAACACAGTTCCACGCTTACTATGTAACTTTTCTCTGCCTTAGTTTTCTTATCTGGGAAATGGTGACAGTACGACTTGGCTTAGTCAGAGTTCACCTGTAGATAACAAAGCACTCCAGATCATGATTGAATACGGGGAATACGGTGCTCACAAAATTGTCGAATGATGGGAGGGACAGACTCTAGGGTCCACCTCTACAAGTAAGTTCCAAAATGCTACCACCGTACTGACCTACTACGTGTTTCTCTGAAAATAAGACCTAGCCAGACAATGAGCTCTAATGCGTCTTTTGGAGCAAAAATTAATATAAGACCTCGTAATTATATTATATTATATTACGTTACGTTACGTTACGTTATGTTATGTTATATTATATTAATGACCCAGTCTTATATTATGGTAAAATAAAACCAGGTGCACCCCTCCCCATTCCTGGCTTTCTTCAGATGACTGAAAATAAGGAAGGCAAAGCCTTCCTCTGGTCTTCCAGCTAAATGTTGCAGTGCTCTTGCTGAGGGCTTCCTCATAGCCCACCTTCCTGGAATCCACAGGACATGCAGTTTGGCTGATTGTTTCAAGCTGCAATTAGAATCCTCTCCAATTATTCTGTCCTTTGCCCATCCTCGGCACGGCGTGTAGGTATGTGTGTGTGTTTATTTTGTGTGGGGAATGCCCACTGCAGCGGCTATCTTACTCCGTTCTCCTTAGTCAGGTATCTTTTCCCCTCTGGGATCAATTCCAGTTCCCTTTGCCTCCTTTTATTTATCCCTGGGCAAGTTCTCTCAGGGCATTTCTCTCATGTCGGAAAAGTCAAGCCATAATATTTTGGGTGCGCCATCTACATACCAGTTCCTCTGTTAGGTCCTGTAGATCAATAGTATCCAAGCTCTCAAGGAACCTATAGTTTATCTAGGAAGATCTATGTGGTGCCCTGAAAACACAAAATAGAGAGATCTAACCCATATTTTGGTTGGGGATCATGGAAGATGTCTCAGATAATAAAAGTATAAGCTGAGAACTGAATAAAAAAATGATAAATGGGAATTAGCCAAGTGACATTAGCTTAGGACATCAAAAGTATATTCTATGGAAAGAAATATTCACAAGAATATCTTTTCTGCACCGCCAACTCCCCCCTACCCCCCAACACCAATAGATTAGTGATTGATAGAGTGTTGAGACAAGTGAGCAGGTGGTCAAGTATCTGTTCTCCTACTTATGAGTATTACATAGCAATACGATTTCCCTTGGAGAATTACTTTTCTGCGATTGAATATAGTTTTGGTGCAGCTAGCCTTCCATGGCCAAGTTGTGAGCAGATGAAACAATCTAGACTAATCAGTCTCTTTCCCTGGAATTTCAATCTTGAGTGGGTTGAAAGAAAGACTAGAAAAGTCTCAAGTTATCATAGTGGGGGTGAACTTTCAACTATCCATTATTTTAGTATACTTTGGTTTCTGTCCTTTCTGAGAGTGTTTCTTTACTTATTTGTTTGTTTGTTTGTTTGCTTTCTCTCAGTTCTGTGAGATATCCCCTGTTTCCTGATAAATTTTATTTTTTGCCTTAGTCTCTGTGGCTTGCAACTAAGAAACCTTATGGGATGTAGGAGGGAACTTTTTTGCTAAGGAAAATTCTTTGATAGCCTATTGAAGTGGAAAGTAAAAGTATAAGGGCAAGGAAATATGGAGACTAGTAAACAAAACTTGTCTCTAAACTTTTCTATATTAAAAATAAATAAAGCATTAGAAATTAGAGGAGAACAGAAGAGAAGAGGGTAAAATTCTGTTGAACATCATGATAAAGTTGTTTGAACTGCTATAAAAATACCTCCTGACTCCCTAAACATTTCTCCCAAAAACGTTTTTCTGCACACAAAAATGCTGAGTGTGAATCTTTTGTGTGTGTGTGTGTGTGTGTGTGTGTGTGTGTGTGTGTGTAGGGGGTGAGCAGTGGATATAGGGGAAAGGATTGAGTTCCACATTTGCATGGTCATGGTGTGAAATAATGACAATTTGTGTGGAACTGAGAGTTAAATTCAAAGATAATGGTAGGTTAGAGCCAGAGTACATGATGAGGCTATATATCCCTCTAAGAATTTTCAGACATACTTCCATAGGATAGGAATTTGAGCCAATCTTAGCTGAACTTTTTTAGGACAGAATGATTCATAAGTTGATACCTGTTTATGCATTTATGCCTGGTGGAAGATACACAGCATATTAATGGTAGGTACTTTTATGATGGGATTATTACTTATGATTATTATTTTATTCAGTGTATTTTTTCATATATTCCGAAAGTTCTATAATAAACTGTAAAGGGGAAAATACTATTTAAAGCATGATCAAATACATGATTCTTTCACCTCACAAAATTTCTGTGAGGACCAAATTACATAATATATAAAAGACACTGATAAGTGTAAGGGGTGATTATCGACAATCCTTCTATGTTCAGAGCTGGTGCTGTTTACAGAGCCCATCCTAGATGAGCAAGGCTACATGGGAACAGCCTTGCTGACCGAGTAGAAGAGGCTTTGATGCTTTCCGCATTCTCTTTCCAAGCATTGTTGTTACCTAAGCAGCATTATTGCTTCCGGGGGAGCTGTCACAGTGCTAACAGGCAGAGGCCTCTGCTGCCATGAATAACTGAGGCTACCTGTGGGACATACACCAGAGTGCTCCTACTGACTCTTGAAAGAGACATAGAGTAGCCTGGAGAAGCTTCCCACAGCCACTCATGGCCAAGACAGGCTTTTCTGGCATCCAGCACACCAGCCTCCAACACCCAGGATGGCACAGCTGGGACAATTCTCTATTACAGAGCCAGCACTGGCCACCACAAGTGGCCTAACAGTGTCTTTAAGGCTTGGCAACACACAGAGGGTGGCTTTTAGGGAGCCCTGCTCTGATGAGGTCCCAGGAACAGTGGCTCCCCTACATTGGGGTTCCTGGTAAGGGCTTGGGAGACCATCTGCTTCACAGGACAAGCCTCTGGGGGTCAATATCAGACCCTGACATCTTTCTACAACCTTTTGGGGTGTGGGCATACTTAGATCTCTAGGCAACTTTATCCATGATGGCTCAGCTAATGTTAAAAACTTAGAGGCAACCAACTAATTCTAAGGATGATTCAGAGACTTTCAACTGAAGACTGGGCAGCTCAGGTCAAGTTTAAATCCTTCTCCTTTATCTAATAGTTCCTCAGACCTTGGGGAAAATTTAATTGTCACCTCACTTGCATTTACATGCTACTTTTTGCATACCTCATGTATAGCATTTATCACACTCTGCAACAGCCATATCTATGTCATCTAGATCTATATCTATCTATCTATCTACATTCTAATCTTTGCTCAAATGACTATGAGTTCTCAGGGAACAGGGAATAAGCATTGTCCACCTATCATAGTGACTGGCATGTAATAGCCTCAATCACTGTCTATGATGTAAATGATTTCCTCATCTATTCATTACATATCTGATCTGGGCTAGGCACTATACAAGGCATTGGGGACATAGTGATAAATGAGACAAAAACTAGTCTCCATGGAGCTTACCTTCTAGTGGGGAAGGCAGGGGAACATAAACACCTTGTCATATAATAAATGTCAAATGTCAGTGCACACCTGAAGATAAAAGATGCCAGGTGAAAGGGAGCACCATTTCACATGTGGTGGCTGGAAAGGACCTCTGTGAGACGGTCACATTCAAGCAGAGACTGAGTGAAATGAGAGGGTGAGTAGTTCTGAAATAGGGAGAAAGTGTTTTGTCTGCAGAGGGAGTATGGAGGAGGAAGACTCTGAGGTGGGAGGAACTCTGATGTGTCCCAGGACCAGAATGGAGGCTGGATGGGAACAGGACAGCGGTAAAAGGTGGGGTTAAGGGAGCCCGCAGGAGCCCGGTGATGCGGAGCCTACTAGGTTGTCGAGAGAGGAGGCTGGATTCTCTTCTGAACGAGAGAAGAAGCCATTGGAAAGTTTGGCACCCAGGAATGATGTGATCCGATCTGTGCTCTACATTGCTTTATAAGAATTAAATGGAAAGGATCAAGGGTAGAAACAGTAAGAGCAGTTAGGAGGTGACTGTTTGATTAAAAAGCTGTTGAGGGATTCAACTTGCATGGGCCTGCCCTGGACTATGGAGGCGGGAATGTGCTCAGGTGCAGTACACATTAGACTGTAATGTTTTTTTAATTAAAGTTTACTGGGGTGACAATTGTTAGTAAAGTTACATAGATTTCAGGTGTGCAATTCTGTATTACATCATCTATAAATCACATTGTGTGTTCACCACCCAGATAGACTATAAATTTTTAAGCTGCAGGAAGTCAGCAGGCTTAGCTAGAAAAGAGTTTCGGGCCGGAACTAGAAATTTCCAGTTCTCAGCATTACTATGGAAATCTGGGCAACGCTAGAAATAAACGGGGCTCAAGGATCAGAGCAGACAGTCTTGTTAGTGGGCAGGCCCTGGGTGTCTAGCCACTCCTTAAAGGACGATGGGGAAGATAGGGGAGGCTGGGTGCTGGAGAGTATCATGATGACTTAGCCCATGACCTGCCCTGCCCCCACCTCGCATTGTCCCCAAAGCCCTACCAGGTGGTGAAGGGGCTGGGATTCTGGCAACAAAAAGCGCTGAGATCTTCACCTTAGCACCAGCAGCTGCTGCATCTCTGCTGACCCTATCCCTAGGCCAAGGACAAGGGAGAAGAAAATCGTAGCAAAAATAAGGCCCCCTCTCACTGCCCAGCCAAGGCTTGTTCTCCAGGGTGCTGATGGGGGCAGGAACACAGAGGGACCTCCTTGGGAAAACAGGACACCTTCTGTGGTCTCCTGGGCTCTCTGGAAACAGCTGGCAGCACAGTTTTCTTGTGCTGGACAACAAACTTCAGGGCTGAACTCTGCTCCATGAACTGAGTCCCTGCAGCTCCTGGATGTCACTTTTATTCACTTGCTGTTACAGAGGGCTGCAGGGAACAGCAACTAAAATGCTCGTGTAAGGGTCTGAGGAGATTTATTCCACTTCCACCTTAGTGCTTGTTACAAAGCATGTAAAAAGGGATGCTGGGAGGTGATCCAGAGCTGGCCCAGCAGAGAGAGTGCAGAACTCCTACACAGAAACTGCCAAGGGGTATTTATGACCATCAGAGAGAGGCCAGATGGCTCTGTGTAGCAGCCAAGGCCCTCAGAAATCTGGACCAATGTCCTCAGCACCTCCCCAGCACTACCTCACATACCTTCTTCACTGAAACCTTTTGCTCCCAACCAGCCATGGCTTCAGTGTTCAACTTGCAAGCCACACTGATTCTCTGCACCCCCTCCCTCACCTGACATGTCCTCTCAGCCTTCCTAAATCTTCCCCATCCAGTGAAGTGTGCACTCAAGTCTCACCCTTAGCAGTCTGCCCTCACTGGTTTGGCTCATGTAAAACTTCCTGTGGCAGACAGAATAATGACCCCAAAGATGTCCATGTCCTACTCCTGCAAACCTGTGACTATATTCCCTTACATGGCTGTGGGGGCAGAGCCCCAGAAAGTAGTTTACAGGCTCTCGGCCTCACGTGGAGGGATGCTGGCTCGGGTAGTAGATGGCCATCAGCTGGGGCTGGTTGGCCGTCAGCTGTAGCCATTGAGCCATTAGCCACTAATATAACTGCTGCGGCTACGAAGGAGAGCCGAGGAGAGTGGAGGAGAGTGAAAGAGAGTCGTCGGTGGGTTGCAGACAAAACGGACAGCAGGTCGCACGTCCAGTGAACCCAGCCTCCAGTGAGACCGTAGTGGTATGACTCCCCTACCTATGGCTCCGTGGGTGTTCCTTTTTGGCCTCACCATATCCTGCGTTCTTGTATGGGGAGCGGGAGCAGAGACCCTGCAGACCTCCCTGCACGACAATGGCAAAAGGGACTTTACTCATCTGATTAAGTTAGGAACCTTGGGATGGGGAGATGATCTTGGATTGTCAGGATGGGCCCAATGTAATCACGTGTTTCTTATAAGAAGGACGCTGAAGATTTAGAGTTGGAAAAATGAGACGTGACGATAGCACAAGGGTTTAGAGTAATGCATTGTGAAAATGGGGTAAGGAGCCGTGAGCTGAGGAATGCAGTCAGCCTGCAGATGCTGGATGAGGCAAGGAAACGAATGTGCCCCCAAGACCTCCAGAAGGAATGTAGCTGTACTAAAACCTTGATTGTAGACTTGACTCTCAGAAATGTAAGAGAATAAATGTGAATTATTTTAAACCACTAAGTTTGTGGTCATTTGTTCCAGCAGCCAATAGTTAAAATAGGAAACTAGAGCATTCTCTCTTTTTTGCATGTATTTCTGCCACTCATCTGTTATTTCATCAGTTCTACCTTACCTTGTTGCCCAGATCTAGTTCTTATCTCCTCAACTGGCCTGGATGTCCTAGAAATTCAGAGGACCCAACTTACATAGCTTCTGCCTATCCTCAGGGAAAGACATAAGGCTTAGCACATAATGAGTGCTCTGCAAACAAATACCGAGAGAAAGGACCACATTCAAGTGGGCGAAGCACCATATAAGAACTGGGGGGAGGAGAGATGGGGAGTTATTGTTTAATAGGTACAGAATCTCAGTTTTACAAAATAAAGCATTTTGTGGATCAATGATTGTGATGGTTGCAAACAATGTAAATGTCTAAAGCCACTGAACTGTACCCTTAAAAATAGTTAAAATGGTTAATTTTAAATATTTTAATGCAATTGCAAAATAAACGAATTTTTAAAAAAATACAGAGGCTGTAACCTTTGCACACAAGTATCTATAATCATCATTAAGCATCTTCCACCTATAAAGGCAAATCAAGCCTGCTTCTGGCCTTGGGAGGAAGTTCTGCTAAACTTTAATGAGGGTGAAATCACATAAACCTGTGTCACTTCTTTGTTGGAGTTCCTGGGTTCCACCATTGTCCATCGTTCTTGGAAGTCTTCCATTCCACCATGGTAAGAGTTTGCCTTATATCCACCAAGCCTCAGTCTTCCTTATTTCAGTTATCTCTATAGGAGTGCCCCCAAAGAGCAGGGGTGTTTCGCAAATAAGCCATTCTGCTGACTCTATTGGCCTGTGCAGTCTCACCCTTACTTTTCTGTAGATCTCTGGAGCTTGGATGCCTCTAACAGTGTTGGACTGGGATGCTCACAGAGTGAGCCACCGGCTTGCACACAGCTTTGGAAGGTCCCAGAGCAGCTGTGCATTCTTCAGGAGTTTCCTTAATGTCTCCTCCTGTCAAACTCCACTGATCACCTCTCTCTGGAGCTGGTGGGGCCCAGATCCTTCAGAGAGGACCCACAGCAGAGGGATAGGACACAGGGCTTCTGCCAGCTCCCTTCTCCTACAGGGGACATACATTTACTAGGGGAGGTGAAATGGCATCCAGGGCAGCCTTCCTCTGCACCAGGGTCTTCTGTCCCCTCCAATCCTCACACCCTATGTCTCAGCCTATCTCACCTTGCCAGACTCATTATTCACTTATGCAGATTTCTTTCTATAGGTTCCCATTCTCTCTCCTTTCCATGGGGACCCTTCCCCATTCAGTCCATCATATATATCTATGAAGCTCTGAATTCCAAATAAAGTAAAGATTCATATTATTTTCTGTGGAGCTCCCTGGCCCTGGGGAAATTACAGGATGTTGCTTGACACCTGTAACCAAGCCCCTGAACATTCCATGACAGTTAGAGTGATTTTCTCTGCCCAGAGCACAGAGAAGGCCTCCAGGGGAGTGTTGCTTAACCTCAAAGTTGTCATATTCTAGTCTCAGCCAAGCTACCCTTTTACATCAATCTGTACTACAATCTTATAAGTATTTTCTTAACACTTTTGAATTACATGGTACAGGAGAATGGAGGCAAGAGAGATTGATTCTGTTTAGGGGAGGTTGTTCAGGAAGAAAGAGTAGGTCTGGGGAGACATCAACACTCCTTGACATCAACTGAACAGCACGCATGGGAATGCAGCCTGTTATCACTCGTCTCACTAACGTGCACATTTATACATTCTATAAGTCAAACCTCCTCCTGAAGCACAATAAGGCATGCAATCAGGAGTCAGGATGGCTAGTAGGAAAGCCTTGGACCTGGAGCTGGAGGATCTGGGTTCACATCCTGACATCACCCAGGTCCTTCAGGAGGACACACCACCACTACTACCAATGCCTTCATTTCCTTAGTTATAGGAGTTCCGTGAGAACCACATGGAATGGTGCATGAGGAAATGCTTCAAAAGTTGTTTAATCAATGCCTCCGATGAGGGGCTAATATCCAAAATATACAAGGAACTCATGAAAGTCAACAATAAAAAAACAAATAACCCAATTGAAAAATGGGCAGAGGACCTGAAGAGACATTTCTCCAAAGAGGACATGCAAATGGCAAATAGACATATGAAAAAATGCTCAACATCACTAATCATCAGAGAAATGCAAATCAAAACCACAATGAGATATCACCTCACCCCAGTCAGAATGGCTATCATCAACAAGACAAAGAGTAACAAGTGTTGGAGAGGCTGTGGAGAAAAAGGAACCCTCATACAGTGTTGGTGGGAATGCAGACTGGTGCAGCCTCTATGGAAGGCAGTGTGGAGGTTCCTCAAAAAATGACGAATAGAATTCCCATATGACCCAGCAATCCCTCTCCTGGGTATCTACCCATCTGAAAACATTTAGAGATAAAGACACGTGTGCTCCAATGTTCATTGCAGCTTTGTTTACAGTGGCCAAGACATGGAAACAACCAAAATGTCCTTCAATAAATGAATGGATAAAGAAGTTGTGGTATATATACACAATGGAATACTATTCGGCAGTAAGGAAAGATGAAATAGAACCATTTGTGACAACATGGATGGATCTTGAGATTATAATGCTAAGCGAAACAAGTCAGACAGAAAAAGCAGAGAACCATATGATTTCACTGATATGTGGTATATAAACCAAAAACAACAAAAGAACAAGACAAACAAATGAGAAACAAAAACTCATAGACACAGACAATATTTAGTGGTTACCAGAGGGTAAGGGGGAGTGGTAGATGAGGTAAAGGGGATCAAATATATGGTGATGGAAGGAGAACTGACTCTGGGTAGTGAACACACAATGTGATTTATAGATGATGTAATACAGAATTGTACACCTGAAATCTATGTAACTTTACTAACAATTGTCACCTCAATAAACTTTAATTAAAAAAAAACAACATTAAAAAAGTTGTTTAATGCTGTACAGATATAAAATAAGAATTAAAAGGAGAGTAAAACAATAAAAGAATATTTATTATGAGAAAGAATAATGATAAAATCTCAGCATAGATCAGTGGGCCTATGAAATGGTTGATTACCGTCTTCCAATTAGCACATTATGGATATTTGTCATGGCCAGAAAAGCCTCATTTTGGGTGAGAAAGACCAAAACCACATATAAGTTACTGAGTCAGGAAGGATAAAGGATGTGTTCTTACACTTAGCTGTCAGGACGTATCTTGAGTGACACAAATATCAACACGCTGTGCTAGTTGCCCCCAAACTAAAAATATCTTAGAACGTGCTGTATGTCAGATTCTCATGGTATCTATAGGACTCAATAGACACTCACTTTTCCCACTTGTACTACACCTTCTAGAACAGTGCTGCTGTAGGAGCAGAGACTTGCTCCCCACTCCTGGACCCACACAGCTTGAACCTCCCCTTTCTGTGTCCCTCCCCAATTCTCTTGTCCAGGAGAGGCTACCCCCACTTCCTGCAGTGATGCAGGAATCAAAGGAAGCAATTGGGAGAGGGAGGCTCACACCACACTCAGCTAAGTGAGAGAGTTGTTAACAGTGAGGTCAGGGAAGGTCAGGTAGCTGAGCAGACCCTGCGTTGCCATGGAGTTTGTTGAATTAGAAACAGAACAAGGAGATGCTGGTAAGATGAGATGACCCTGGCTGCCCGAGTTACATACTCTCCCTGCCAAAGGTGCACACAAAAACCCCGCTAGGAAATCACCTGGTCTGGGCTTTCTTCTCCTTCCACTTGTGGGGATTTGGGCCGTGAGCCTGAGGAAAGAATGGGGTGTCTTCAGGGAGCAAGAGTGCAAAGATCCAGCTGGGGAGCCTGACCTAAAGTCCTTATACAGCACTTGGATGGAAACTGGGAAAATCAAGGGCAGTCTGCAAGTACAACGTGTAGGACCAGGACCAACACTGTGAGTTGGAGCTAACAATTCGGAGCTGACCAGAGCCAGTGTAGACAGAAGACTTGGGAAATGCAGACAAGGGCTGGTAAGGAACCTGCAGTACAAGTCTTGCTTTTGTTGACTGCCAGCTACAAGATGTGTCGGGTAGGGGTGGCTTAAAGTCTGCGTGTCAGGCCCTCTGTACCCTTGCAAGCATTTACACATGTTTTCAGCTTTCATTTTCTCACTAAACACATTCCCACCTCCCCACACAAGATTCCCCTCCCAGCTGAAAACTCTTCACAGTTAGCACCCATTTCTCAGACCTGCTTGGCAAATGTGTCTGTTATTTCATGCAAAATTCACCCTTAAGAAGAGAAATAAATTCTCATACTGTGTGCAATCTCATGCTTTATCACCATCTTTTGACATGCAATCCCACAGGCAGGCTTCCTCTGTAAGTTGTTAAAAAGTGTTTATCACCTAAACCCTTGCCTACTTTTCATGGAAGAGGAAGCAGAACTCAACTGCCTCTAAACAAGCTTGAGTGGATGAAAGCCCATAATGACACTTGACTCAAAGCTAGTATTGTGTTTTATTATTGCTGATATTAAAGCATGATAAGCAGTATTCCAGTTAATTTATCACTGGCTTTCACCTTTTACTTTAGCAATATTTGCAATTTTCCCCATCCCAGTCCCCATGAGAGAATAGCAAATATTTTACTTTATTAAGCACTTTATGGACAAGATTCAGAGGTACAACACCTAGTATCTAGTGTTAGGGTTTTAGAAGTGGCTTTTTTATATATTTTGGTGTTTTCCAGGTTTCTTTTGCTAGGCAGTTTCTCTAGTCTAGGCCTTCCTCCTTTTCTCAATATCCAATTTATTTGCTCAATACTTTTGAGAATATACTACTGTGGGGGCAGAGCCCCAGAAAGTAGTTTCCAGGCTCTCGGCCTCACATAGAAAGATGTTGGCTCAGGTAGTAAATGGCCATCAACTGTGATTGCATGGCCATCAGCTGTGGCTAGTTGGCCGTCAGCTGTAACCAGTGAGCCATTGGCCACTAATATAACTGCTGTGGCTACGCTAGCAGAAAAAATGGGGGCTAGCAAGAAGATGGTGGCTGAGCCTGCAAGCGGCGCAGTGAGGGTTGAGAATTGTGTGGCTCCTGTTTCTTGTTTCTCCAACCCAGCCACCAGCGAGAGAATATAGTGATATGACTCCTCTATTTATGGCTCCGTGGGTGTTCCCATTTTGGCCTCACCATGTCCTGCGTTCTCTTGTGGGGAGCGGGAGCAGAGACCCCGCCGGATGCCCCGCACGACACATGGCGTAGTCCACAGGATATGGTGCCAGCCAAAGCTCTCCAAAGGATGGTGGAGCAGTTTGTGTGTATGAACACTCAGTCTCTGGAAGACCAGGAGGAGCAGCTGCCGGAAATCTGGACCCCCGTGGAGGGGTGGGAGGACATGGACGGTTCTCCCACCAGCACAGGAAAAGCCATGCAGCTGCTGGAGAGATGGAGCCCCGTGGAGAGGTGGAAAGATGTGGACGGTTCCCCAACCAGCACAGGCCGGAGAAAGCAAAGGTCGTTGCGGCCCTGTGGGCTGGGAAGTGCTTGCTGAGGCAGCCCGGATGCAGGACTTGTAGTCCCAGGAGGAAACGCTTGCTGAATCCTCCATGGGAACTGAGGGTGAGATCAAGGTTATCCCTCACCCCCAGGACAGCCCTGGTGAATGATTATGGACTATGGGGAATTGCCTTCCATCCCTAATTTAATGGACAGCTTGACTGTTTGTTTGGGAACATACCACCATGTAGTGGAACTGGGGGATATTTGCTTTTGTGTCTTGACAGGCCGCCACTGAGAATATGTAAGCACCTTGATTGTGAGTCGCTGTTGTTCCAGCAGGGTACCCTGAGAGGCTCAGAGAGGGTGGCAGTGCCCTGAGAGCCCTGGCTGAGTCCAGGAAGTCTGGCTGTGCCCTGAGATGCCCTGGCTGTGCCCAGGAAGTCGGGCTGTTCCCAGAGAGAGTGGCAGTGCCCTGAGAGCCCTGGCTGAGTCCAGGAAGTCTGGCTGTGCCCTGAGATGCTCTGGCTGTGTCCGGGAAGACTAGTGGTACCCTAAGAAGCCCAGGAAGTCTGGCCGTGCCCAGAAGTACTGGTGGTGCCTTGAGAAACCCTGGCTGTGCCCAGAGAGCCTGGCTGTGTCCAGGATATTGCATTCACCTCCAGGCTCCTCACGCAGGGCCCCTTGCGGAAGACGTTTGTCAGGTAGATTGTGAGGCGAGAGCCTGTAGGGGTGGAGTGTGGGGGCAGAGCCCCAGAAAGTAGTTTACAGGCTCTCAGCCTCACATAGAAAGGTGTTGGCTCAGGTAGTAAATGGCCATCAACTGTGATTGAATGGCCATCAGCTGTAGCTAGTTGGCCGTCAGCTGTAACCAGTGAGCCATTGGCCACTAATATAACTGCTGTGGCTATGCTAGCAAAAAAAATGGGGGGCTAGCAAGAAGATGGTGGCTGAGCCTGCAAGTGGCACAGTGAGGGTTGAGAATTGTGAGGCTCCTGTTTCTTGTTTCTCCAACCCAGCCACCAGCAGAGAATATAGTGATATGACTCCTCTATTTATGGCTCCGTGGGTGTTCCCATTTTGGCCTCACCATGTCCTGCGTTCTCTTGTGGGGAGCGGGAGCAGAGACCCCGCCGGACGCCCCGCATGACAACTATATACCAGTTACCCTTCTATGTGCTGAACTTCAGTAATAAATAGACCATCAAAATTTGCTGTCCTCATTGTGTTTATATTCTGTTGGTAGAGATCAACAGTAAACAAGATAACTAAATAAAATATACGATAGTAGATTATGTTATTAGGAGAAAAAATAAAGGAGGGAATAGGGATGTAAAAATTCTGGGATGGAGGATAAAATTTGAGATGTTTGTCTACAAAATTTTACTGAAAAAGTAATGTTTGAGTAAAGCTCTAAAAGGAAGTGAGGGAACTGGCCATATGGATACCTGGGGGAAGAACATTGTAGGTAGAGAGAAAAAAGCAACTGCAAAGGCCCTAATGCAGAAATGTGCTTGATGTAGCTAAAAAAGAGCAAGGAGATCAGTGTGGCTGGAGCAGTTAATGAGCAGAGAGAAGGAGTTGAGGTCACAGAGGAAATCGGGAGCCAGATCATGCTGGGCTCTCTGGGCCAATGTAAGGACTTGGGCTTTTACCCTGGGGGATGGGAAGCATCAGAGGATATTAAGCAGGACCACTTTGACTGCTGCGTTGAAAGTAGAGCATAAGAGACAAAGAACAGAATCAGGAAAAATAATCAGGAAGCTAATGCAATAATTCAGGCAAGAGATGATGGTGGTGTGGACCAACGTGGTGACAGTGGGGATGGTGAGAAGTGGTTAGATTCTGGGCATATTTTGAAAGTATGAGTGAGAGGATTTTTCGGCAGATCAGATGTGGTGAGTGAGAGAAAGGGGAGAGTCAAAGATATCACCAAGACTTTGAGCCAGAACAATGGGAAGAATGGAGTTGCCATAAAAGTAAAAGCAGAAGGTGCAGGAGAGGATGGTGTAGGAGGGAAGATCAGGAGCTCATGTGTGGACATGTGGCTTTGTGATGCCTGATGTAGCTCCAGAAGGTCAAGTACGCGTGAATATATGCTTCAGATCAGAGGAGAAAGGATGCGTTTGGGATAATATTTAAAGCCACAGGCCTGACTGGGTTCCCCAAGGCAATGTGTGTGTGGGTAAAAAAGAGAATCAATCCAACATTTAAAGGTTGGGTAAATGAAGAGAAATCTGCAAAAGTGACTTTAGACAGCGTGGCCAGAAAATTTAAATAAAAATCAGTGAATGTGGTATTCTAGAAGACAAGTGAAGAAAGTGTTTCAAGGAGGAGGGATCAACTGGGTCAAATGTTGCTGTTGACAGATCCAATAGTGTAAGGAGTGAGAAATGGCCATCATGTTTAGGGTGATCTTGATAAGAGGCTTTGGTGCAGTGGAAGAAGAAGAAAAATCCTGATTGGAGTGTATTGAGCAGAGATGGGAGGAGAGAAATTAAAGGAGGTGAACAAAGACACCTTTTCAAAGGAGTTTTGCTGTAAGCGAAAGAGAAGTGGAGATGACTGTCACAGGAATGGGGTTCAGCTTTTTTAATTTTTTTTTTTTTTTTTAATGTGGGAAAAATCATGGCATGTATGAATGCCGATAAAATGATCCAGAAGAACGTCGTAGAGTTCCACATCATGCTTCAAGAAAAGAGAGGATGATTACTAAAGAAATGTTCTCAAGTAGGAATCAGGAGATGGGTTCCAGTGCATGTATGGAGCTGTTGGCTTTGCTTGGATCATCTATAGTTCATGCTCCATACTCTACAAAGAAAAGAGTTTATGCATTTATACGACAGTGATTCTTTTTATCCACAAGAGGGCTTGGAAAAGTAGGATATCAACTCCTGGGACAGATAACTGTAAGTAGTCTTTGGTCATTGAAAATCCAAAGTACAATTACACCAAGATTCCATGGGGGAGGGGAAGGTGGCATCACTGATTTGAAAATACACTGATGATACAATTTGGAATAATTCTGTAGATAGAAATAAGCCTAGGACACAAGGACTTCTAGCTCTTTGTATCTGTATCTTTCTACTAACTTGATATGAGTCATGGAAGCAAAATATTTCCTTATACTAGATATTAACCTAGCGGATTATTTGAAACCATGTACCCAAGGAGCATGCTGTGACAAAGCACACAGTGCCTGGAACAGTGGACACTCCTTAAATACTCGTTAAAGGAATGAACACAGGAAAGCATGAATAAATGAATAGCAATCTCACCCTTTATTCTGATACCAACCTACAAAGGTAGATAATTGCTCCATAGATTTTTTTCACCTACCTTAGAAAAATAATGCAGAATAATTAAAGTATCACAGGCTTTGGAGTTAGAAAGATATAAGTTTGATTCCCATGTTGTATCTCAATTAGATGTATTCTTTAACCTATATGAGTCTTATCTGTAAAATGGGAATAGCTGTAGTCCCTAACTTATAGGGCAGTTTTGGAAATAAAATCAAAGGATATTAAGTCCCTAGTAAAGTGTCAGGCACATAATAGATGTTAAATAATTCCTGACTTAAAAACAGCTCTGCTTAATGATCTTGTAAAATTCACTGACTTCTTTTCTGCAACATCTTTAAAGTTTCAATTCAAGGGGGCCGGCCAGGTGGCTTAGGTGGTTGGAGCTCTGTGCTCCTAACGTCGAAGGCTGCTGGTTCGATTCCCACATGGGCCAGTGCCAGATGGCTCAGTTGGTTGGAGCACGGATTCTTAAATACAAGGTTGCTCGTTCGACTCCCACAAGGGAGTCGAACTAACAGTTCGACTGCGCCCCCTGCAACTAACAGTTGCTGTGCCCCCTGCAACTAACAACAGCAACTGGACCTGGAGCTGAGCTGTGCCCTCCACAACTAAGACTGAAAGGACAACTTGACTTGAAAAAAGTCCTGGAAGTACACACTGTTCCCCAATAAAGTCCTGTTCCCCGTCCCCCCAAAAAATTTTCAATTCAAGCCAACCCATGGGAAAAGGAGTTCCAGAAGGTTCTCACCAGCTGTGTGAAGTTCTGTTTCTTTCTTACTAACATAAAATTACTTCTTCTATGTCTCAAGCCTCTGCCTCACTCCAATTTGGTGATTAGTTCTTGCATTTTCGGTGGCCTCTCTTTGTTTGTTTTTAGGTTTGGACTTTGGGATGAAGATCTGGGGATCCCATTTTACTTTGAGTGAAGCTTCAGCCCAGAACACATTTCTTAGAGGCACCCTGTATAAAGAAGAGTGAGATGGAAGATCCAGAGGCCTTTGACCACAGCCACCAAGGCCAGCTTTGCTGCACAGAGCAAGACATCCACCAGGGCAATGAGGGCGATTACTTTGTGGTTGCTTCACCCCATTAAGTCATGTGTGACTAGACAGAGAGTTGTTTGACGTCTCAGATGAGGTCAAGAACACTCACTAGGGGTGTTGCAGGCATTAAAGACATTCTGACAGGATTCTGAAGAGGCTTGTAGTGAGAGATGTTTCTCAGGAAGCCAGGCCACCTACAAGGGCTGGTGTGTAAACTGAGAGGAAATAAGCTGCTTAGAATCAGGATTCCTTACATTTTTAACAACCAAGAAAGGACAGCTTACCCACAAAGAAGCTTCCGTAGAACAAGAAGAATGAAAAAAATATATTGAGGGGAGACCATGCAAGGATCTAGGCAAAGAAATACCTGACACTGGGGCACTCTGGCCAGTGAAAAATGGTAATATCCAAGTTCAAGGGGGAAGCATTCTCCCCAGATACTCCAACCTGCTCATCTTCCCCTCTTCTATTATCATAAACATACCCATGAGCCTCCCACTCCAGGAAACTCCAAAAGGCACCTCTCCTGAGACACTGAGCTCTTCTCAGACTGTGTGGACCATAATTTTTGCCTGGTGTGAACATTTTGTTGTCTTCTGGCCCATATTCCCTAACTCGGGTGCTTCCCAGCCTTTTCCATGTTAGGTGCCATTGCTCTGGCAGCATTCTGAGGAGCCCACAAGAAGCTGTTAAAAGCGGAAGGCAATTTCTTAGGATTCCCTGACCACTGCCAACTGCTGATGGGATAAATCTCTCAAGGCACACCATAATCAGTTTCTATAGACTACCACTGGGAGCTATCCCAGGCTACTCCTGTCTCCACAAATTTCCCCCCAAAGAATGTGGGTTTGGAGAATGGAGTGAAAGCCAAGCGGAAACCCACAAAGTCGATGGGACAAATAATTGAGGGAGGGCCAAGAAAATGGACGACAACAACAATAATACCACCACTAATGATGTTTATAGACTACTAATACGTGTAGTCTCTGGCTGATTGTCCTATGTGGCTTGACTCAATTTTGGTAACAACCATGAGACAAAGGTACTGTTGTTATCCTCATTGTAGGAAAGACAAACCCAAGGCTTGGAAACTTTGGGTGATTTCCAAAGTGATACAAATACTGTGATGATCTTGGTACTAAAATTCTATGAGCCTATGTTCTTAACTAAGTGCACTTAGTCAAGTGCACTTAACTAAGGCTACTTTGTAAGCAAGAAAGGAACAACATAGAGGTGGTGGGTAGGTGAACGCCTTGCCTTCATCAAGGAGATTACTTGATTCCAGCCCAGCTATGGAAATGAGGACCTGGAGAAATTCAAGATGGGGAGAGTTCTACCTTCCACTCATAACCTCTGCCTAGCTTTTGCCTCCGCTGAAATGAGAAATGCAGCAAGCAGTCTGCAGCTGCAGCTCATGTTTAAAAGTTTTAGAGGGCTAGCTATCCTGAGAAAGATGGAGACGGTGAAAACTTGGGGAATCTCGTGTTCGGAATACAAGGTTGTGTGTTTTTTCCCCAGTAAGTGAGGAGAATACAAACATAAATGTGGTCTGATTGGAAAGCACCAAAAGCCATCAAGTGCTCCTACCATAGGCCTGGGCAGCTGAGCTCCCTTCTTTTGGCATCTGGCCTCTCTAATAACCTTCCCACTGTTTCCATCTACCCAAAATAGAACTATGAGAAACTGAGGAACCTCAGCTCCTGTCTCTCTGAATGTCAGACTGGGAATGAAGACCACTCAGCAAGGCTTGTCCTTTCAACCCTGAGATAGGATTCTCAGCGAATTCACCAGGACTTCTAAATGGGATTTTTCAGAACAAGAGCACAGAGAATACTTTCTAGCCAGCAGCACCTGAATGGGATGAAGGCATTATTAGAAGAAGTCAGGACTTCTCCAGATATCCCTGAGTCGGACACCAAAAATTCAGGAGATAGGCCTGGCTGCAAGTGACTAACTCATAGACCACTGTGCGTGGCACACACTAAAGGGCATGGGAATCAGAGCAGTGCATCTAGGTAGCTTGCAATCTACCGGAGTAGACTTAGAGGACAAAGCCAGGGTACAATTCTTATCTCCAAGAAAGGCCTCTTTTATAATTCCCGAAACAGTCTCAATCTGAGGGGAGTTTTGTGTGAAGTAAAGAACAGTGTAATTGCTTGCTTCTCATAGTCAGTGTATGAGGTCCCTTCTGGTTTTATTTCTGGTTATTGCTTCTGTATAAGATTATGTCCAGACAATAGTTTAGTGGTTACCAGAGGGTAAGGGGGGAGAGGGGTGGGAGATGAGGGTAAAGGGTATCAAATATATGGTGATGGAAGGAGAACTGACTCTGGATGGTGAACACACAATGTGATTTATAGATGATGTAATACAGAATTGTACACCTGAAATCTATGTAACTTTACTAACAATTGTCACCCCAATAAACTTAAAAAAAAAAAAAAAAAAAAGATTATGTCCCAAGGTCTGAAACATTGCTATGTGTTTGGTCACCTATGGGATCATCACCCAAGATGGCTCACAGTCCTGCGGGTCATTGGCTATCCATTCCCACAAAGGGTACAAACACAGAGGCAGCCAAATTATGTCTATTCAGAGATCACTTCCTTCCTTCCTCACACAGGTGGGTACAGACAATTTTAGGCTCCAGAGATCTCTCAAGGTCATGCCCCAGTGCTGCTCTCAGGCCATCTGGCTTCCTGGCTTGTTTCAAAAGAGGCCAGTTGCTATATCCCCATATTCAAAGATCACACAGCTTTGCTCTGTCTCCTCCAAGGGCTGATCAAGAGGCTTACACTGAAGCAGGAGGGATTTCTGGTTAGAATCGCTTTTGAGGAAGCTTTGTGAGACCTGCTTTAAAAGGGGTGAAGAGCTTTATCTTCTCCAGAGGCTTATGGGCACGTCCACTGGCGATCCTTCAGGAGACTCTGAGAGCATCTTACTGGAAAAAGGGGGTGTATTGGAAGTCCAGAGAAGGAGATCTCAGTCCCTCCCTTCAGCCAGGGAGGCCAATGACAAATACCAGGATGAAAGCCCAATAGGTGTAGAAATTAACGTTTTTAATGTCAGGGAATGGGCAGCCTTCCAGAGACTCTGACTCAGATCCTTCATTCTGGATGTGGACCCTTTGAGCAGGAAGGCCCAGAACGCAGTTCCAGCCCCTCCCCTCCTCCACTTTGCTGGCAAAACTATTCCCTGGGAAAACCCTAAACCTGTCCCCTGGCTGAGACAAGCTGGCAGACACCCCAATCAGGAAGCAGCGCTGTGGAGGTGATCCAGTAGAGGTGATGTCACGTGAAGGAAAGCCCAGGGGTGTGTGCAGGGCCAGGGAGTGTAGAGTGGAGCGTCCAGGTGACCCTTGAACAACCACAGGTTTGAACTGAGTGGGTCCACTTATACACAGATTTTTGCCAATAAATACGTACAGTACCATAAATGTATTTTCTCCTCCTTATGATTTTCTTATTAGCATTTTCTTTTCTATAGCTTACTTTATTGTAAGTATATAGTATATGATATACATATAACATACAAAACATGTGTTAATCGACTGTTTATGTTATCCATAAGGCTGCTGGTCAACAGTAGGCTATTAGTAGTTAAGTTTTTGAGAAGTCAAAAGTTATACATGGATTTTCACCTGTGTGTGGTCAGTGCCCCTAACCCCCATGTTGTTAAACTGTCAACTATATTTAGCTAAGCCAAAAAGGGCTAAGTATAGTAGGTCAGGGTGGGTTGCAGTGTGCCTGGAGATCAACAAGTAAAATGACAGATTTGTGGTAAGGCCAAAGTGCTGTGTCCACAGAGATCTGAGTCTGCAGGGGAAAGGCAAGAGTTTTCATGATTAGGTAAAACTGTCATCCCATCTACACTGAGTAAGGCAGCAAGCCAGTATTCAGAAAATATTTTCTACCAACAATAATTACATAAAAGGATCTTGGAGTAAGTCCATTTTAGAAGGAAATTTTTAGAATTCAGCTCACGCCCACTCTTGATGAATCCTGTCACCCTGCTGCCCCAGGTTTCCTGGATCTCCCCAGGGAAAAAGGAGGAATCTGGTTCTAGAGATTGGATCATAGACATATCTCCATTCCCACTCACCCACACTCCCAAGGCCTACAAGTCACATAAACTCTCCCATCCCAAGGCATAACCACAGACACACACAGCACCCTACTCATTGATCTGCTGACCAAATGCACACATAGCATCCACATAATGGATTTTTGTGCCATAGACCCCCTTTGGCGGTCTGATGAACCCTCTCAGAAAACTGTTTTTAAATGCGTAAAGTAAAATACATAGAATTACAAAAGAAAGTCATTATATTAAAGTTCAGTTTGCAAAATATTTTAAAAGCAAATCTGTGGTTTGGTAATATATGGGTTTCCTTATTAACTCTTTAAATAATATCTGATGGATCTTATAACTAATGTTGTAGTGACTATAAATGATATTTTGATCTATATTCAACAACTGTATGAAAATATCTGTGACTTCTGTTGGCAATAAAATCGTAGACAATTGTAATACTACTGTGAATTGTTGCCTTCATTCATATTGGAGGAATTGACACATTTTAGCTAGAAGTTCAGAAAAATAAAGATTTAACTCCCTCCCCCCCCCCATTTAAGTTCATGGACCGTCTGAATTCTCTTGATGGACACCTTGAAGATCCATGGATCGAAGGCTAACAATTTATCTAGCATATGTACTTATAAAGCAATATACACATTCATGCATCACACGTATAGTATAATTGTATAATTATCCACCAATTTATACACATGCATTTCTAAATCTCCCCTCATAAATACCCAACCAACACTTTCATATACAGTCATGTGATGGGAAATGTTTAACAACAAGCTCTTCTGGTAAATAAATGCATAAATAAATATCCCATGTCTGCAGCATTTACTAAGTCCCATGGTGTAAATACTGACACCAAGGCCAATTTCAAGTTACCAATACGTGTCACTGAATGTGAAGTTGGGAAGAGACGAGCAGTAACACACCATTCCACTATAGAGATGGAGTACATGTACATAAATAACCTCAAGATGTAGATAAGATTAAAATGTAAACGAATTAGGGAGGGATGGGCTTTAGTTATTACTTTTATTTTTATGCAATTTATGTAATTGTAAGTATACACAATTTAATATTTAAGTATATACAATTTAATTTTTAATAATGGCTGATTTTAACAATCAGCTTACAAAATTCCTAAATTTCACAGTTAGCTCTCACAGGCCAGTACCCACCAGCCCCAGCATGCTACTGCATATGCCTTCATGTTCATATACCAGGGTGCCAAATAAATGTACACACATGACTTGTATTCATCTTTTGTTATCAGTATATACTGAGTATTGCAATTTTCATACAGTATTTTCCTTTCTTAAAATGTGCATACGTTTTTTGGGCCCCCTTTGTGTATAGCGAACCATCAGGTTATTTCTATGCACATGTCCAGTCACCCACCTATTCACATGTGTCCCTACCCCCAACTCGTGGACATACGCTCCACTAACACCTTCACTTAGATGCATACCCACAACACTGGCATCTGTTCATCTTTTCACACAAGTTGTTAGTATATACTCTTGACATTATAACACACTATACATTATACATATTCAGAAACACAATTCACAGATGTCCTCAAACTCATACAAACCCAAACGTATAAATACGAACACAACAAAAACGCAGTTATAACATACTCATACCTTAAGTCTCTACTCATTTAAAACACATACATGAACACCCCGTTTAATGCATACCCCAAATTCTCAAATATGTCAATGCATACATTCATATCATTCAAATGCACTCAAGCACTCATGTAACACTAAAGGTGTTTTCATTACACACACATTCAAATACGCACAATTTTATTACACACCCAGTAACAAACATACAATCTACCTCCATTCAGGCATATGCACATTCGCCACCTACCACATGTATTATTCGTATGAACTCATGCGTACAAATCCCCCACACATGCACAACCCACACATTCTTTATATTCTTTCATCCACCTCCTCCCTACACCCCCACACAAACACATGGGACAGGACCTGGCATCTCCTTCAGAGCAAAGGAGAGCACTTTGGTTCTGAGAGCACTTTAAGAGCTGATGCAGAGGCCAGGGCTGGCTGGATGACCTCAGGTTGATACATCAGGAAAGAGCAAGACAGCAACTTGGCCAGAGAGCCCATTGCTTCGTGGAACACAATCCATCAATGTCTCCCCTTTTGTCTTTGATTTCTGATTCACTGAGCTTCAGATCCATTAAATCTCTGCCAAGAGAAGCAAAGAGACACGTTGGGCTGTGTGGCAGGGTGGTAGAGAGGACCAAAGAAGCTGTTTGGTGCCATTGAAAGCAAAGCTGAGTCTAACAAAATTCCCACGTCAATTGAAGAGAAAGGCTCCTTGTTTCCCATAGGTTGGAGGTGTAGGTAGTTATATAATGTCTCAGGAGTGTTTGCTTCTTTTCCAAAGTACTGGACGCGGGGTCCTGAGAAGACCCAAAGAGGAGGAGGGAGAGGAGTGTATGCTGGGACCTATAGGGGAAGAGTTCTTTCAGTGACCTTGGTAGTAGAGAGTGGGATGGCCTACAGTCACAGGTGAGCTGGGGCAATGTGGTCAGGAAGCCACATGGGGCCTTCACTTAGAATATCAGTCCCATTGGACCAACCCCTCATGGCGTGGGTAGGGAACGCACAACTTGTGTGAGAACCTCAAATGGTCAGTTGCTGAGATGGCGCTGGGATAAGGCTCTCTGGTTGTCAGCTGGGGGCTTTTTTCCCTTCAGTGCAGGTACTCAGGAAGTACTTGCCACACTGAGTTGAGGCATTGGAGGCCTTATAAAGTAAACGTATTTCATCACCCAAGGAGCCCAGAGGGCAGAGCAGTCCTGACCAGGGCCTGACTCAACGATTCATGGCCCTGAGGCCAGAGGGGTTAGCCCTCGGAGTCCTGGCCTGTCTAACTTCTAGTTCCATCTAGTTCCATTTCTTTAGCAGGATGACCTGCCCAGTCAAACCAGATACCCCTTCAGGATGCAGAGGGAAGTGGAAAGAGTTTGGCTTTGAGGCCTGGCTGAGTTACAGATTAGCTGAGTGACTTTGGACAATCCTAAACCTCTGAATCTCAAGCACTTCAACTGAAAATATAAATATTTGTTCCAAATGACCTTTAAGATTTCTTCTTTTTTTCTAGCTCTAAGATTCTGGAACACTTATTACTGAGCAAGGCAGTGCAGCTAGAAGGTCTTCGTCTGTTACATGGGCATATTTAACACTGCCTGTATATCTTCTCCTCATTGTGAAGACAAAATAAGACAGTATAAGTAAAGTGCCCAGCACCGTGCCTGACCAATGCAAGCCTCACAAATAGCTATTATGATGCCTTTCAGATTGAACAAGATGCTGGTAGGAAGTTAGGATGAGAGCTATATAAAAAGTATGACATGTACTCCCTGCCCTCGTTTTGCTTACAATCTGAAATAAACATAGGTCCCACCACTTTCCAGGCTACCCTAAAATCAGTTGACTTTTGAGTAATTTTGCATAAAGCATTATGAGCAAAATATGAGACCCAAAGCTTGGTTTTGGGTTTACTGGGCACCCCGAAAGGACACAACCAAAATGAGACCATTAAGTGGCTCAGGAAACAGAATCAGAGTTCAGAGGAGGGCGGGAAGGGCTGGAGGAACCCAGGAAGTCTCCCCAGGGCAGGAGGCCTGAGCGAGGTGTTCAGAATGAATAAGAACTAGACACACCAAGAAGAGAGCTTTGTGGTCCCGGCAAACTGTCTTTCTAGGGCAGGTGGTAAGAGTTCCTGAAGCAGGAAGATAAAAGCCCAGTCCTACACTCCTTATTTATTCAACTGTTTACACAGCAAGCCATTGGGAAGGACCTACTTTTTGACAAGCACTACTTAAACACTGGGGGGGGGGGGGTGCAAATAAGCATGACTTAGTCCCTGCCCTCAAAGGGATCTACTTTCATAGAGAAGTCAGACTGATACACAAGTGCCATTGGAGGTGGAGAAGTGCTCATAGAGGCAAGCAGGAAGGGTGTTGACAGCAGCGTTTCCAGGCGGGAATTCCCGCCCGGTCTCAGGAATCTTTTTCGCTTTCCCGTTCCTGAATCCCGAGATATAAACTGTTTTCTGTTCTCCACAATGAATCGTTTCCAAAGTGATGGCCAATACTACCAAGCACCTGGGTTCAAGGAGCCGATTTTCCCGATTTCCTGACCAACTTTTCTTGGGATACGGGAATAGAAAAGCGAAAAAGATTCCTGAGAATGGGTGGGAATTCCTGCCCAGAAACCTAGCGGTAAATAGGAAAAATGTCTAAGAGATACACTGTGAGTAGTACGTTTATTTCCCATTGTGGGTATTACTGGGTTCAAGGAGCCAATTTTCCCGATTTCCCAACCAACTTTTCTCGGGATTCAGGAACAGGAAAGAGAAAAACATTCCTGAGAATGGGCGGGAGTTCCCGCCTTGAAAGAAAGAGAAGGAGCCACTCTCTCCAGCATGTCCCGGTGGGGATGTGGGCAGGAGGAGAGTTGGTCAAAGAATAACAAAAACTAACATTTATTAAGTGTTTTTCCTGTGTCCTAAGTCCTGTACACATGGTGCCCCATTTTTATGCATGGGTGTCCTATGAGGCAGGTACTATGAGCATTATCACCGTTTTACAGAGGAGTAACATTTTGAAGCAGGAATGGAGAAAATTGGTTCCCCTTGCTGGGAAGGCCAAGGCAGAGCTGGCACAATGGGGCCGAGGATTGAACAGTGCCATCCCGATTGTCTCTTCCCCTGTCCGCTGCCCCTCTGCTGCTGAGCTGCTTCTCCTTGCGTCTTTGCAGGAGGGACCGCCCCCTGCCCCTGGCTAATGTCATTAGTGCATCTGCCTAATCCACAGCCAGGACTTGCTCGGGTTGCACAGAGCCTGGTGAATGCCCATTTGCTCAGCACATAATGGGGATTAGAATTCATTAATGCACTACAAATTAAAGTATTAATAACGGCTGTGGAGTTTAAATGAGAGCCAGGGAAGGGAACCAGGCAAGGAGCCGCCCCTACTGCATCTCCCACCTAGCGGCATTGTTCTGGCACGGGCAAGCCTGCGCTCTTTAGTATGCTGTGACAGCCGCTGAAGTGACCCCAGACAATAAACAGGGCCTCCTAGTTAAGTATTAATCTGCCAAAAGAGTGACCTTCATCCACTAAAGAAGGGATGTTTTTAAAAAACCTCACCAGTAGAGGAAGGCTCATTTGCTCGCTCATTTAGCATATTAAAAGGGTATTATTGCTACAAACAAGAAATCTAAATGAGGCCTGGGCAGGCGCTGTGGATAACACTCCTGATTAAAGGTGCAGGGTAATGATGAACACGGGAGGCTGAATCCCTTATTGTTCACCAACATGGCAGGACTTGGCTGCTGGAACGATAAGAGCATTGAGCCCTGGCTGGGACCAGGAGCTGTCAGAGAGGAACTGGACATAACCAACTGCTGGGGTGCTGCCCACCCCTACCCTGACAGGTGGGGGCGGAGGGAGGGTGTTTGAGGTGACCTGAGAGTAAGGGAGTCCATTGAGGGACCTCAGGTAATTCCCTGGAATGACCACGCTCTCCATTTGCATCTCTCACCATCACCCTTTGACTTATTTTCTTAAAGCTTCTCCTGCCCCTGTGGGTCAACTCTGTGAACAGCGCCTTTCTTAAGAGGCCAGGCGATCTTCTGCTCAGGCCCTGGAGAAAGAGTCCAGCAGGCAGAGAGGGAGAGAGAGAGAGGATGGGTGTGATTCATGTCTCTTCTACCCTGGATAACACGAAGGCCTGAGATGTCAGAGGAAGAGCTGGCTTGAGAAGCTAGATGTCTCCTTTTAATTTAGCCTGTGGCAGTCTGTCTGGGGAAGATGGAGACTTGGTGAAGCCAAAAGCAGAGGGAGAAGAGAAATATAATGGAGAGAAAGAAACAAAAATATAAAAACAGAAACTCAAATTCAACAAAGTCTGGGGGAAAGGGGGCTCTGCTATGTGCCTATAGCATATTAGGTTACATGGGAACAGACAGATGACTAAGACGTAAATCCAATCCCAGGAATTTACCATCTATGGAGAGAGGTCAGAATGACTCACAGGAAACTGATATGCATAAAAAAAAACAAAAAACAAACAAACAAACAACACAGAATGTTTAGGATATAAATCATTATTGATAACAGGAAATAGGCAAAATTACTGAATTAATTGAATACAGGACTGAACTGAATTAATGTAATTACAGAATTACAGTAGAAGTGGAATCATCCTAAGAAATAATAGTCCTGACACATTCATGTTCATTTCTGGCCTATGTTCTCCTTGAAGACAGGGACTCTGCTCATCTCTGTGTCCCCATCATCCAACATAGTTCCCAACACACACTAGATGCTGTGGCAGAGACAACACTATTGGCTTTCCACACAGCTTCCTCTTCCTGGCCTAAAATGGAGAAACATTTCTCAGCCTTCCTTAGGGTTAACTTGGAAGCATATGGCTAAGTTTTGGCAAATAGGAGCATGAGTAGAAGTAATATATCACTTCCGGTTTGAGGCATGCAAGAGACAATTTACCTCACCATCTTTCTCTTTCCCTGCCACAGCAATCTTGGCCAGTATGTGGTGCGAGGGGTAACATAAGATGAAAGGGACCCGGATCCCTGAGTCACTGGATGGAGGATGACCCCAACCAGCCTACAGCAAACTCTTCAGACTTTTCTTGCATTGTGTAACTGAGCTTTAGGGGCTTTTTGTATTGAGGCAGGGGAGTTATTTATCCTCATTAATAAAGGTGATGCTTAATAAATATTTGCAGAATTAATAAATGAATATTTCCTTTAATACTCATAATAACTTTAACGTTAATATAGTTATTTCCATTTGACACATAAAAAAAGAGACTCAGAATTAAGAAGTAATAGAGCCAGAAGTTAAATTTATGTCTACAAGTTCCATGCTCTTCTTTCTATACCTGGCTGCCTTTCAAAAATATAGACTAATATATATTTTATGTGAAATTTATCAAAAGCTACCTCAGTGTAATAGAGGTTAGAGACTTTCCAAATGAGAGGGTCCCCTGGTCATCATTGCTGTCAGGACAGAGTTGTTATCTTGGATGTAGTTAAGGCCTTCTGAATTTAAGTACTTTGATGAAGAGCTTGGCTAAGTGTTTTCTCTACTTGGGGTGGGGCAGGAGATTTTTACCTCAGCATTTTCCAGCTCAAGAAAGAGGGATCTTCTTCCCATAAGCAGATGGTCAAGACCAGCTTCCTTGGAGAGACTGACTCATGTTGACTTTTGTATCTCACTTGCTAAATAGATTTGTCAACCACCCAACAGTTTCTGAAGCTCTGGACCCTGGTTTACCTGAACTTAGGAAGCATGAAAATAGCTGAAGATAAATACTAATAAGTTGACTCACACTGTGAATTTCTTCCTTTACTCTGCCACTGCCACAAAGAAGGTGGAGGGATAGTGTAAGGAGAAGGAAAAACTACCATCCTCAAGCCAAGAGGAAAAGTGCTCATTATAAAGGGGGAAAGGGAGGTGTCTGTAGAACCGGAAATAACTTGAATCTCTGAAAGAAAAATTAGTAAGAATCAACCATAATGGACAAGATTATTTATCTGTAGAGAAATCCGGGGGCAAGACTGGGTTGTCCTCTGTCCCCATTCAATGTCTCTCTTCCCTGGAGGTCTGGGTATTCTGTTCAGCTAGTAGAATAAATATTTGTTGAGTAAAAACTATGTGCCAAACATGGTACCAGATGTTGGGGACACAGATATGAGTAAGGAGGGTCAGTATGGTTCCCACACAGGCTAAGTGCCAGTTGAAGTACTCTGTAATCCTGGGAAATACCTGTCTCCCCAGGCTGCCACAAAACCGTAGGGTGCCTTGGTGCAATGCAGAGTTGCTCAGTGGCTCCCTTAGTGGCCAAATTCCACTGCACTGAAAGTCCTTTCTTTTCTCCACTTTCCATCCTCTTCGAGATCTGTGTTGCCCTGGGACCGGTAGCTTTCTGAAACTCAAATCCATACAGCCCTACACATCAGAGCTGGACAAATCCAGAGAGATTGTCATCCAAATTCTCCATCTTAAAGATGAAGAAACCAGGACACGGAAAGGGAGAAATGACCAAGGTCACTCTTTGGTCTTTCCAGGAAATCAACATGATGACTCGTGTGTTTGTTAACATTTACGCAGAAAATATATTAAAGCTGTTTGGTAAATTAAGCCATAGATGGGCTGGTAGATGTGGTGCGGGGCAGGAAAGGTAATTGTCGCTCAGACTGGGCTGTGTTCAGTATATGCTACCCAGGTCACTTTCCTGATTTGTGTCCATCCTTTATTTCATTCCCTTCCCTTAAACCCAGGTCCCCTCTAACTCTTACTTCTAAAGCAATTTGAATGCAAAGACCATAGGGAAATTGGAGGCTGGGAGAGCTCCCTTGGCTGAGAAATTAGTCAATCTAATTACCCTCTCATACTGTATTTATCTCAATGGAAAGGGCTGCCAATGGTCTGTCAATGACAGACAAGGTGAGTGTGAAGTAGCTGCAAATGGCTGGGGTCTTAATTGTGTGAGCTGCCTTAAGGGACATGACATTCTTTCCTGGAGCTGTAAGACTGTGTCATCTCTACCCTGACACCCTTGACTCTGTCCACTTGCTATTCTGCATTCCCATGGCAGTTGACAGGGGTGACAGCTCACTCACAGCTGTTCTCTGGGGGCTCCAGTCCAGCTCAGTGGTTACCTTCTCCGTGATGCCTTCCCTGATCTCGCTCCCCAGTCACCATGCTCCCAAACATGTCGTGCACACCTCTGTCACAGCACTCACTGCATGGCATTGCCACTCTGTTCCTGTGCCCTTTCTGCCCCACCAGCTGAGAGCTTCCTGAGAAAGAGCCCATGCCATCCTGATCTTTCTGTCCCTGGCACTAACATAGGTCTTAATAGCAGTTGCTTAATAAACGTGTTGAAATCAAAGTAAAATTCAAGTCAATTCCCAGTTTCTGGAGTCTTACCCTTGTTCTGATGTTTCCCTTAGCTCTGCCCTGGAAGGTGCTAGTGGATAGCCGGCCTGTCCAGGCACTGTGTCTCGGGCTCCATATGCAATATCACAGCCCTGTGGGATAAGCTTTATGAGCTCATCTTCTTTTGAAGAAACTGAGATTCAGAGGCGTTAAGTAACTAGTCTAAGTTTTCACAACTGGCAAGTACAGAAGGTAGATTGGAGCTGGCCCGTCTGATCCATAGCCTGTGCTCCTCCATGGAGAATGTTCTGACTTTGCTGACCCAGCATGTCCTGCATACAAGCACCCACAGTTTGAGATTGTCAATGATTTTTGTGACGTCTGTGAAAATACTCACTCCCTAATTTTCTGGGATGCCATAAAGTCAAATATACCCTAGACTGGACTTAACAGCTTCATTTTCCAGGGACATCTGCCTCCATATATAGTCCCTGCTCTGTTTCTAAAGCCCCTCTGTCACGTCACTGCTCAACCTGACCCTGGCTGCTCAGCAGGATGTCACATGGGCCTTCTCTTAGATTTTGGGTGTCAAGTCCGTATGAATTCTAGTGGCTTTCCCATAATAATGACCACCAAAGACAAGAGCTGACTACAATAAGTGCCCAGGACAAAAATTCCCTGTCATTATCCCTAGAGATCAAATAGAAGGTCTTATCTAGAAGATCCCAGGCTGGGGTCTGTTATTCGTATGTTCCCATGCAATTCCCTGGTACTTTGATAGATTTACTTCCTGCTGAGCACTTCATTAGTTTATTTACACTTTCATTCTTTAAAAATATATAGAATTACAGCTCATGTTAAGTTTGGAGTCACCTAGAAACTATCTCTGCTCACACCTTCTTCAGGCACCAGGCAGCATGACCCCTCCCCTATGGCATCTCAAAAGTCAATAGTCACATGCACACACATCATCTGAGAAGACAAGTAGAGTGAAAAGGAGCAGGGCTAGGGAGGGGAGGAGGAGAGAGGCTGGGCAGGAGAGAGAGGAGGAAGGAGATACTGGGTAAAGCTACAGCTTGAGGAAATCCCAAAGGAGAGGTTAGAACGGTGGTCAAAGTGGTGGGAATGAAAGGGTCCTTGGAGAAACTGAGAAAGAACAGGAGGCGACAGTTGCTGGGGACGCAAGGTCATGAATTTTGCCTGGTGAATTTCCAGTTTCCTCGGTTGAGAATTCTACTCTGCTCACAAGAAAGAAGGTGTCCTTGAGAATACCTCCAATTCAGGGTTGGGGTGCTAGGGAGATATGGGTCCAAAAGAGACAGAGACCATCTCAGTACATTTGGAAAGGAATGCCAAGAGGTTTTAAATATAGACTGTGAATATTCAAGGAAAGATAAGCTCAGGAAGAACCTGGGGACTGGAAATAACTCTACTGCAAATATCCACATTTTGCTAACAGACAGGACTGTTCCAGATGCCAAAAAAGAAGCAGTCTGCACAGGTGATGGATTTTTCCCCCGGATAGGGGAATCTGTGTCATAATTAACCTCTTGATGAGAGATTTCTCTCAATTAAGTTTTAGTTGACAGGTGGTAAAACCTGGACAACTGGCAAGGCTTGACTGACAACTGGAGAAGATGAAGCCATTAATCCTTTCTCTTCTTGCCTCCTATTTTATCCTCCCACCTCCTTCTTGTCAAATACCCTTAGCCTCTGAATATTCATTTACAATGTCCCTACTAGAAAACTTGCCCTGACCTCTTCCCTCACCTGCCCACGTTCCATTTGGGTTGAGCACCTCTCCTCTGGACTGTCATAGCACATTGTCCACATTTTAAACATAGCACTTAGCACATTGCTCTGTTTTTCCCTACCAGACTGCAAGTTCATTAAAGGGAGGAACTCTATTGTACTCACATATTTTGCCTTAGTATCTGGCACAGTACCTATTACGTCATACAGGTCAAATAAGTATTTCTGAATGAATGGATAAATGAATGTTTGTGAATGAACTATGACTCTATTCCAATAGTACTCCACTCTTTTGTGTTCAACTCTAGGGGCCTAGGGACGGCACAGGCATATTTTAAGAAATTAAGTGACTCAAAATAACACTAAACCAGTCACCAAAAACTATTTTGTATTCATCACTGTAGTATAAACATGTCTCTTTATCCACTTACAGGTGTCCAAAGCCATTGCATGGCTCACTGTTAGAGTAGAATTGTTTGCTATTAAGACTGCTCTCTCTGGAGGGACAGGGATCTCACACATTCCAGTAAACACGTGCCCTTTCTTTGGTGCCAGCTTGACTTCACACTGCACCTCGCACGTGGACCTGTTATTCACAGGAAGTTGTGCCACGCTCTGCGCCGCGAAACAAACCTGTGCTGCTCAATATCACATCTGCATGTGTCACATCAACATTGAAAGAAACATTCATAAAGCCCCTGAGGGAAGGAAACACCCGTCTCACCGGTCCCCAGAAGATACACAGGCAAGGATGGAAGAGAAGCCCTGTGATGAGGCAGTCAGGACTCTCCCAAAATCTGATGATGATGTCCCTGGGGGCAAGAAAGGCAGCGACACTCTTGCTTGAATTCACAAAAGGATAGACACATGTTGAACTCTTGAAAATAACCTTTCTAGTTTCTGGCAAAGAATAAAAGGAAATTACAGGGCCACTGTGCAAATTCCCCAGTGAAACTCTTCTTAGAACCAGGGGTAGTTCTCTCAGCGAAGAAGGTAAGATGTTGGGAAGAGCTACATGCTTGCTTTATGTCTCTAAGTTCTGGGAATGCCTTTTGCTTGGGTGGCAGCTTCAGAGAGGAGGGGAGGTGGTCATGAGATCCAGGGAGAGGAAGACATGGAGCTAGATATTTAGATCAGTCCACACCTTAAGAAAGAAAGATAAACGGGTTTTCAAGATTTCCAGGCAGGACACCCAACACAGAAGAACAAAGGTGCATTAAGGGCAGAATCAATAGCTAAGAAAAAGCCATGGGCTTTTAAAATCCCGATCATGATGGCCGGCTACAGGGAAAGCTCATGAATGCTCCACCTGGAGCAGTGCCAGCGTCTCTTGTGGCCGGCATGATGAAACCCAATATCTGGGAACAGCCTGCAGAAAGCTTCACTTCCAGCTACTTACAGGGGGCAGGGAAGGTGGTATAGTGGAGTGCACCATGCACAAGCTACAGCAGGTTCACATAAACAGTTGGTATCAAATGGTAGATTCTAGACACTGTTGCACAGCTACTAGAGAATCTCGGGAGATGGAGTCTGGGAATCTGCATTTAAGTTAAATGTTTCCCAGGAGATCCTTATCTCACTGAAGTTTGAAATCCAATGGTTTAGTTAAGAGGACACCTTCTGGGTAGAAGAGACTTGGATTCCAATAGAAGCTTTATATCCATTTGACTGTGTGACTCGGGGAATTTGCCTCAATCCTCGGTTTTCCATCTATAAACAAGGAATACTAATAAGATCAGTGTCAGGGGTACTGAGAAGATTCAGTGAAATACTAACTGTAAAGTGCTTAGCATAGTGCCTGACACATGGTATTAAGTGGTAGCTATTATTATATCATAATTATTATAGACTGTTTGGTAAACAAAATGAATGCACATGAGATAATTGCAGACAGCTAGTGACCAGGTGACCTGATATGCCCAGAGTCATTTTCCCCTGAAACATGCCCCACTTATTTTCACAAAGAAGACACACTACATGTTTTGCTCTTTCTCCAGTTGGGGTGGCCCAATGGTTGCTACAACTTTCATGCAATTTCTTTAAGGAAACAATCTTTGGTTGGGGGACTGTGAGGGCCTGCTTCAGAAGCCAGCTGGCTGGAATTGAATACCTGTGCCCTCACCCACTAGCTGTGGAGATAATAATAGTACCCACCTCACAATGTTATCATGAGGATTAAATTACATATGCCATGAAAAGTACTTAGTTCAGTGTCTGGCACATAGTAAGTGCTTATTAAAAAGTAACCATTTTAAAAGGCACAGAGATTTCAAAGTAAACCGGTCATTCCCAGGAGGACATGCAGTCATACACTCATTCAGCAAATGATTTTTGAGCTCCTACAGTGTGTGTAGGGTTGTTCTTATTTTTGTGGGCAATGCAAAGAAAGACTATTCCTTTCCTTTCAGGACCTTAGTTATGGTGATGCTTATGGTGAGATTATTTATTGTACGGCAAATATCAAATGAGTAACATATACTGAGCCCCATGGTTTAGGGGGACAGAAACCAAGGAAGATTTCAAGAACAGGGATAGACTGATCTGAATAAGAGCGGACAGTCTTGAAAGGGAGAGCTGAAATAGCCAAGGTGAATAGGACATATGCAAATTGCACATATATGTAAAAGGCGGATGCGTAGAGGGTAGACTCATAGTTACCCTCAAAAGTCACTGCATTCTGACCCAAAGGTTGGCTTCATGCCACCAGAGAAGGGATGCAGTTATCAAGATGCTGGAAGGGTACAAGCACACACAGCATAGCAAGAAGACTGCTCTCAGGTAGCAATTTCAGATCTGGAAGAACAGTCCAGATTGTCAGTCGTAGACTGCACACATACGCCCTTTCCTCTTCATATTACCACCATGCTTTCTCTTATTTGCTCTTTTTGGGGGAGATGGGGGAAGGGAGAAGGGAATGAGGGTGCAGACCCAGTCACACTGCCTCTGCCACCGGAATCTCCCTAGTCCCTTCCAATACAAAGTTGTTACCTTGAACTTGATCACCACTATACATTAAAGATGCTAACTCAGACAGGATCAGGACAGGAAAACAGAGAACTGAAAGCGAAGGGATGGGGGAAAAAAGGGAAGACAGTGAGAAGCCAAAAGAACAGAAGAAAGAAGAGAACAATGGATACATGTGCCATCCATTGTGCATTGGAGCAGTGACAAATGACAGGATAGATTTACATAAGGGGGTTTGTCCTACCACCATCTAGGTTTCTGCCCCTTGCTGCTCACCTTTCAGACCTATAAACACTGCCTGAGGTCACCTGGATAGACATTCACAAACACGTATTTTTTATTCATACAGTCAGTCATGTATTTATTCATTCATAACTATTTACTGAGTGCCTCCTAGATTCCAAGCACTGTGCTGATGCTGGGAACGTAAAAGTGAACAAGACAGACATAGTTTTTAGCCTTGTTTTAAATCACCCATCAGGTACTTTTGAATTGAATGCTGTGGCTTAAATGTGCTAGGCATTGCAGAAAGTACAAAATAATTTTAAGACATATTTCATATTCTTAGAAACTTACAGTCTGCCTGAGGAAATAATAATGTACCTGAATTAATCATCTCCTCTAAATAACTCCACTCCTCAGTGATCTTTCATTCCTCTACTCATGTGTCTATCTGTCCACACACTGCTTTGTATTGTTGCTTACCTGCTCATCCATATATGTCTTTCATTTTACAAAAGGCCTGTATCAGTTAGTTTTTGCTGTTTAACAAACTACTGCATAACTCTTTGGCTTAAAATAGCAACCACTTAGATCATTATTCTGTGGGTTGGCACTTTGGATTGGGCTCAGCTAGGTGATTCTTCTGGTCTTCACTGGGTTCATTCATGTGTCTCCCATCAGGTACTGGTCTGCTAGGCATCTCTGCTTCTGGGCGTTAAATAGATGTTGACTAGGACACGAGCGGTGCCTAGGCAACAAGATCTCTAACCTTCTGCAGGTTGTCTGGACTTTTTCTTATAGCAACTTGGCAGAGTTCCTAGAGGACTAGTAGAAATATGCAATGTTTCCTGAGGCCTAGGCTTGAAAATGGCACTTCATAACTTCTGCTGCATTCTGTTAGCCAAAGCAAGTCACAGGGCCAGCCTAAAATCAAGGGGTAGGAAAACAGACTCTACCTTTTTCGATGGGAAGAGCTGCAAAGACACATTGCAAGGGCATGAATACAGGAAGGGGTGTACTGAAGTCGCCTCACTCTCAATTTACCACTTGGACTGTTAAGCTTCTCAAAGAAGATGCTATTGACACATTTTTATATTCTTAGAGCGGGGGGAATGGCTGGTCTTTACTGATGGTATAGAAGCAAAAAGCTAGTGTAGGGAATCAGAGAAGGTCCTCTTAAAGAAGAAGATTTGACATTGACATCTGAAGGATAAATAGAGGTTAGCTAATTGGAGAGCTACTTCTGGTCAGAGAAAACTCCATATGCAGACTCTGGAGGTGGAAGGATCCTGGGATGTTCCAGGAAGAGAAATAATGGGTAAGGTGGGAGAGGCGTTGGCTGAGGATTGAGCAGAGGAGAAGGTGCTGCAGGGCTAGGCAGGCATCATGATGGAGAGCCTTATAAACCTGGATAAGGAATTTGGGTATTATCCTAAGAGCAATGGGAAGTCATTAAAGAGTTTTAAGCAGGGAAAGAAATGATGAGGCTTGTGTTTCGAAAAGATCGCTTTGACTGTAGTATGAAGAATGGATTAGGGAGATGAAAGTGGAAGTGGGAATAGTAACGTCCTATTTTAAATTTGCAAATATCTCTGGCAAGATTAAAGGGTTGTCAGCTACTTACACTTTATGGGCATGATGCAGGACAGAGATTCCCTCTCACCCCCCACCCCCGTCTCTGAGCTGCATGAGCAGGAAGATCTGTTCAGCACGAGGAGAGAGGAGGCCTTGCAGGGAGCATACTCAGCTTTCTGGCAACGCGTAACTCCTGCCAATATCTTAGGCAGGAAGAATAATAGAAAGGTCATCGATTAAGAGTCTTTCTACCTTTCTATTAGCAAAACTAATCATTTGCCTTTAAGTAAGACATTTTGTTTTGATTAGAGTAATAACCATGAATAAGTAAAAAGAAATTAATTTCCAGAAGGACATTCAAATCTAACAGGATTTCCTTTCCTGTCAGGACTGAGGTTAATCCGACTCTGACCTCCTCTGACATCTAACAGCAGCTACCATTTATTGAGCTCCTACTATGTGCCAGGCAATTTGCATAATTTATCTCTCATGTGGTACTTAAGATAACCTCCTTAGGTAGAGGCAATCATGTGACCTTACAGATAAGACTCTAAGAAAGTATGCCACTTGTCCAAGGTGACACAGGGATAAGAGCAGAGCAGCAACTTTGATCCCAACATCCATAGTAGCTAGAGATCACTCCCTAAGCCAGGCACAGGGTTAAGTCCTTGATTCGTCTTAACTTGTTTGATCCTCCCAGCAACCTTTGAGGTAGGTGCTAGTACCATGTCCACGCTATAGATGAGGAAAGTGAAGTTCAGAGAGGTCACATCGCTTGCCCAAGTCCAATACCAGAAGCTGTGTTTTTACGCATAATACACCGTCTCCCATGTTCTTCACCTACATACACCATTCTGTCATGAAAACATTGGGTTTTTCTTAATAAACACTCCCTTATTTTTCCTAATCCCCATGTAAACAGAGCTCTGAACTATGGATACAGTTCATTTTCCCCACACCTCCTTTCTCATCTCCCATGCCCACTGTCAGCTCCTGTGTCTTAGTCTACTCTCCATCCCCTCCAGCACCTAGCAGCGCTGATCCAAGCCCAGAACTGTGCCTGATCCGTGCTTGTGATACCATCTTTACTCATGCGTGTGGAAACACTCGCAGAGTTTTCTGAGCCAGTCCGACTAACAAGCCGGGCAGGCAGGCAGCCTTCCCTTCCGGCTGCGTCTGCACAGGATAGATCAATGCCACTCTCAGAACAATGACCAGTCAGCGCACACCCTGCTTCCCCCAGTGCTGAAGTGCCTTGGGGACCTGGGGGCTGCAGTTGGACGCTGCCGTTCCACCATGTCGTCAGTCACCAGCACGAGAGAGGCCGGGCTCTGACTCCTCAGGCAACTACACCGGGACGAGTAATGAGCTGCTCTGGGGGAGGCGAGACCTTTCTGATCTAGAGACATATGGGGTTGTCACAGTGACAGATGGACCCAAAGGCCCCTTCCCCACTACACTGCCCTAGTGACCTACACTCTCACCTCCAGGTCTGTCTGTTCCTTGACACTGATTTGGGATGGCAGGGTAGTCAGAGGCAGGAGCAGAAGACCATGAAACCAGTAGAGAAGGAAAAAGCCACAATGTTAGTGTGAGTCGTTATTTGAGTGTTAGCTGTATACTCACATCAAAAAGCTCCTCAGACCCACTTGATTTATCTGGATCATGGGAGAGTTGGAGTTTGACTTTCACCTCTAAAATTGTAGTATCTGTCATCTGTAAAATGTGGATAATGAAAATACCCATTATTGTATCTGTATCGGAGAGCGTCCTACATTTGAAATCAGAAGACTTAGGTTAAAGCCACTGTCTCCCTTTACTCACTATGTAATTTTGGTTAAGTTACTTGCTCTCTGAGCCTCAGTTTGCTCATGTACCGTATAAGTAAAAATAATACAAGCATTTCTCACAAGGTCCTTGTGAGCATTAAATGAGACAGCATACGAGTGTACGTGAAACACTTACCACGATATTGAACAGAATAGCTGTTCTGCAGACATTTATTGATTCCGTTGTGAGTTTTGAACGAGGTGTTACCAATGAACACAATATTTATAAACTGAAAGACACTAACAATATTTACTCTTAGTATTTGGTAACAGTCTAAGTATTGTTTTAGTATTAGTACTGGTATTATTATGAGTAGGAGTCGGAGTTATATCTCTTGCAACCTTTAAAGACTAAGGTCACCAGAAAGAAAGATCAGTTCTTAATAATCAGTGGGTCTAACAGTCTGACAGGGGCTGGGGAGGCCTACTCCGGCTCCGTCCTCTGTCCCCGGCTGTGCAGGAGACTGTGGGCCAGCCTAAAGCAAAAGGTGACCACCAAGGAAATGGGAGAACAAGAAAGGAGGCAAGAACAAGGCACCGACGATAGGAAGACTGGGGGCAGAGAGAGGCAGATATGTCTGCCTGTGACAAGGAAGCTGTTGCCTCCAAAAGTGGATCTGTGCACTTTGATCCCAAGTCCAGGTAAAGTTGTCTGGGCAGAGCACGGCTGGGGTGAACAGTGATGGAGATGAGGGGAGGACAGTGAGAGAAGAGGTGAAGGAGAAAAAGAGAAGGAAGGAGGACATGGAAGACATTGAAGTAAAGAAGGAGGAAGGCCACCTTGTCCTTTCTCTTCTTGAAAAACTTCCAAGCACCCCATGACCTGCATGAGGAAATCCAAGCTCCTCAGCCCTGTGTAATGGGGTACGATCGGCTCTTACCCTGGCCCCACGTAGCTACATTCCAGCCACACTGACCTGCCACAGAGATACCAAGCATCGCTTCATGTCTTTGCCCTTGGAATGCCTTCTGAGTTGAAGGCCTTTCAGCTCTTTCTCGTCTTAGAAAAACTATCAAACATCTCTCCAGTATCCTCTCCTCCAGGAAGCATTTCCTGAGTCCCTGAGGCAGAATTAGTCCTTCTCTCCTCTGGATGACACTGGGACCCTGCACACACCTCCTTTGGTGGCATATTTCAGGGCTATTCCCTTCCTTCCCTGCCTCCTGCACTACATGGAGCTCCTCAGAAGTGGGATCTGTCTCTTGTTCATCCTTGTACCCTGGCAGTTGAGCTGTGGGCCTGGAACACGTGGTGTTTAACAATCGTTTATGGAATTGTTACAATTGTAACAATTGTTACAGGAGCGGGGAGGGGAAAGGGAGGAGAATGAGGAAAAGGGGGAAGACAAGAGGAAAAGGAGACCCAGGAAGAAAGAAAAAGACAGAAGGAATAGAAATGGGGTGAGGGGAGAAGAGAATGCCATTAGGGAACAGAGAGGAAAGGGAAGGAAGAAAGGAAAGGAAAAAAAACTAACAGGTACAGTAAAGTGAGGAGAATAAAAGGGAAGAAAGAGTAGATAAAGAAAGCAAGAACAAGACAAACATGAGAAACAAAAACTCATAGACACAGACAATAGTTTAGTGGTTACCAGAGGGTAAGGGGGGTGGGGGGTGGGAGATGAGGGTAAGGGGGATCAAATATATGGTGATGGAAGAACTGACTCTGGGATTTATAGATGATGTAATACAGAATTGTACACCTGAAATCTATGTAATTTTACTAACAATTGTCACCCCAATAAATTTTAAAAAAAAGTAAAAGAAGAAAGCAGAGTGGTGGTGGAAAGCAAACAGAGGAAAAGGATTCCAGAGAATCTCTGGGAATTTCTCAGCACCCACTGCCTGGCCCCTTCGGCCTGCTGCTTCCCATCTCTGCATCCTCACAAGGCACCGGGGTTGGGTCCACACTGGGCCTACTCTTGTCTGGAGCATCTTTGAGTTGAGGTGACTACAAGGCCATTGTACGAAGGAAGTGTGGCTTCTTTACAGCGTAAACACACAGCATTCCCGCTGCAGTTGATCTGTGTGAATAGTCACATCTGTCCAGCTAGATGTGTTTGGACAGACCCCAATGGAAAACTATTAACTGGGTGTGTGGGGCAGACTGAAGACCCAGCTAGATTTGACCTTAGCCAGTTGGTCTTGCTCTCTTCCCTGGGTTGAATCCCACCGACTTTCCCACAGTACCTCCTCTTACCTGATTTCAAGCTGACACTGCAGCTGTACTGACCAGGCAGTCAGGCACACATGCCACCAGGTAGGGTTACAGGTACATTGCAACAAGAGTTATCCAGCAAGAGCTCTTGGGACAGGACTCGCCTGGCTCTCGCTGTTCTCTGATGAGGGCTGGACTGTCTGCCCCGTGCAGGGCTAACCCTGTGCAGAGCAATCAGAGACTGGCTTTCTGAGTGCGTATTACAGGGATCGACACCACTTGAGGTCAAAGTAAATATCATTACAGAAGGAAGTGCCTGGAGGCTTCTCTGCACCTTCATCTCTCAGTTTCCCAAGCAAGGCTGTTGGGGGCTGGACTAAAATAAGTAGCTCTTCAGTTAATTCCAAGACCCACTTAATTTGCATGATTTGGCCCTAGTCACTTGCATCGTTTCCCTGATGCCCTTGCCAGCCTTCACCTTCACACATAACAATACCACACCCCAATATTCCTCTTTCTTTTTTTAGTCTTTTAAGATGAAGGAAAAGCATTCACTTATTTGGGCAAGGAGTGAGGTATTGCTCTTAAGAGAGTTTCCTTAACCACACTCAGGCTGAAACGTTGTAGTGGAAGGGAGAGGTAAATAATGTGTGTGCAGAGAGGGCAAGGAAAACTTAGAAAAGTTCTACAGAGTTTCCCCTCCTTCTGGAAGACAAATAGAGGCAACTTTTTTTTCTTCTTCTTCTAGCAGAGCTAATGGGAGAGGAGAATGGAGAGTCTAAATCCACAGGGCTCATTTTAGCCTAGAGCAAAAACCTTTACCATCTACCCCAAGCTTTCCTTAATTCAAAATATAATGAGTTTCAATTCTCTTGCTTCTGTTGCGAAACACTGAAATGACCAGTAAGTGAGTGTGAACAAGAAGAAGAAAAAAAATCTTGAATAATCCCTAATCCAGAAAGAATAATGACTCCTGATGAAAACTGGAAATTAACAAATACACTGCTTGTTTTCAAAGATGTGTAGAATGACCTTAGTTGATTGATCCTCTGCCAATAGCTTTTAAGAAAGAGAATACCATTTAAAATGAAAGTGTTGGCTTGCCCAGCGATGGAATATGGCCATTGTAATTCCTTAGTCTCAAGATGCCAAAATTATCCTTAAATCTGCCCTCATTCTGACCTCTTTCTTGAAGACAGCCCTCAGAAACTCAACCCCTCTGCTCTGTCATTCACTTATTAATTAATGAGTTGTTGGGAGCAATGGGGGACCTAGAAAAGATTTGTAGTGTCTCCTGTCTTTTCTGAAAACATAGAATGCAGGGAGGAGGTGAGGAGCACAAAATGAAGCTGAAAAGCCAGTTGGACTCATATAACAAAGACTTTTATATGCTGGCTGAATTTAGACTCGATTTTATAGACAATGAGGCATTTCAGAAGATTTCGAAGGGGGATGACACAGTTAGTTTTGCTTAATAGGAGGTCGCTCCAACCTATGAGTATGGAAGGTGGCCCAGAAGGGGTTGGTGACAAGGGAGGCAGGAAAACCTGTCAAGAGGCTATTGGAATAGGGCAAAGAGAGAGGAGGGCCTGCCAAGGGCAGAGTGGACGCAGAGGAAGGGAGCGTGGGTCACTGGCATTTGACACACACATGACTTAAGAGACTTGGTCAAGTCAACAACAACAAAAACAACAACACAACAATACACTACTCCCCCAAAGCTGTTTTGTTTGGCTATTATTAATAACTGATTTGATTCTATCCATTCTACTTCACAACCCCTGTCTCCTGCAATTGTCTGGTCCTGGTAACAATTTTATTGGAGCATAGGAGGCACATTATAAATACATTTTATATTGCACATTGTATTTTAAGCAAATTTGAGACATCTCTGATTAGGCGCCTTCCCAACGATAGCCTTGTTCAGACAGATAATTGCATGCTGATTTTTATTTTATTTTATTATTTTTTTCAGCTTTGTTCTCTCCCCCTTGGCAAAGCTGCAATCTTGCATACACACGTCAGTGGATAAAAACCCTTGAAAATAACTCTTCAGAAGAAATCTAATTTACTTTTTAATCTGGTTCGGAAATTTGCCAGAAAAATTTCCACCGACAAGCACTGCCATTTATTACCACTTATCACACACCCGGACTGTGCTCTCACTCCTGATGGGGCTAATGTAACAAGGGAGGAATCTTCTGATACATTATTTATTTGATACAATCCATCCAGATAAAAATCTATGGGCAAGAGAGGACAGAGTTTGACCTTATCCTTCGTTTTAGGGAAAGGAAGCGATCTTCTCTTTTGCTTGTTCAAGGAAGCCCTTGCTCTCCGTGCCCTTGTGAAGGTTCAGCTTCCGTTATGACTCTGGGAGTATCACCCCACAGAGACCTTGCTTTGACTTTGCTTTCTTCCTCTGGGATCGACACCACCCACTTGCATGTTTGCTTGTGTTTGACCTTGAAATGATTTTCAAGGGTTTCATGCTTGTTCTGAATTTCTTCTTAGGAATAGAGACCAGAGTGACATTTAGCACAGGGTTATCCAAATTCAATTTGGAGTGGCCCAGGGTTGGTGAAAGAATATTGGTAGAAGCCAGCTGGTGACCTTGGGCTAGTAATTAAACTTCTCCAGGATCCCCATCTATAAAATGACAAAGGGATCGCTACAACCTTGTTCAGTTTTCATGGTCCATGGAGGCTGTGAGGCTTTGGGAAGAACATGGGACTTGGGTCAGGAGACGTTGAGCTGGATGTCTGACTTTGCTGCTTCCTGAATGGCTGATTGATCTTCAGTAAGGTGACATCTCTGAGACCCTATTTCCTAATGTGTCCACTGGGGTAATAGCTCTTCCCCTGCTGACCTTGTAGAGCCATTACAATGATAATGAATATGGAAACCTTGCAAATAATGAAGAAATACATAAATGTGTAATTAATCAAGAGTCAATTCATTAATTCGTGAAAACACATTTTGAGATATTTTCAGAACCCACTCAGAAGGAAAATCGGAAGAGAAGTCAGGCTGCAAGTAGCCAATGGCACTTCCTATATACCCGTCTCCAACCTTAGGTGATAGGTAACACAGGATAGCCCCAAGCAAAAGGAGACCCTGCCATCTGTTGATCACTGCATCTTGTCTGACAGTTTCTAATGGACATCCCAGAGTCCCCCAGACCTTCAGGACCTCCGGAATGGGATTTAGTCCCACATTTCCTGCAAAATTATGAAGGTGAAGCATCTTTAACACTGGACAGCATTGGGCTGAAGTCTTGGTGTGGCAATGCACATGCTGAAATCTATGAGAATTTGCTTAACTGTGCTGAGCTTTCCCCCTCATCTATAAAATGAGGAAAATGGCACTTACCTCCTGGGGCTGTTGTGAGGAGTCAGTGGTATAATGTAATGTAACTCTTTCCAGGCCTCACATACTCACCATCAGGGCATTAAATTCTAGGAGAGGTCATCGTCCTTCTTACATACCCTTGCACATTAGTGCTTCACACAATGTCTGCCATGAAGGAAAACTTCAATCAGTACCTGTCAAATGGATGGATGAATGAGTGAATGCAATACACAGTGGTCAGGGTCAAAAACTCAAGAAAGTGTTCATAATATTCTTGACCTGGAAAGATAGTCTTGAGTCTTAACAATTTGAAATCTTTATCTCCTCTCAAATCCCTGCCTCCTACTTCTCCCAGGTTTCTCCCCACTTTTGCTCCCTTTTCATCCTATTGACTTCTGGAATGTGCCGTTGCCCCAACCCCCCACCCTCCCAGCTTTCCTCTCCTCATCCAGTAGGTTGGCAGTGAGGTTTGCCCACAAAACTTTCTCCCTGTCTCCCTGGATTTTGTGTTCCCTGCTCAGAGCGATGCCTCCTGCGGGAAGAGTAAATATAGAAAAATGACAACATGTACATTAATGCTCGTTAGAATGTCATCATTATACTCTGCAAAGTGTCTGCTGAGGGGGTCCCTAAAGGACACTTAGAAACAAAGCAGCTGCTCCAGATTTGTTCCAGCTCACATCTCGAAGAAATGACATTGAGATAAATGCAGCATTTCTGGCTGGAGGGACAGGAGAGAGCAGGGTTTCTTTGGAGAAGGGGAAGATGGTAAAGAGAGAACCTACACCCTTCCCCAAAACCTCAAGACAAAAAGCACAATGGGCAGATGGCATGGAGACACATATGGAGCAGAACAGGCTCCACAGCTAGGGCTGGTTTGCTCAAACAAAGGGGTTTGGGGACAGTCTGTGTAGGGAGGTGGTAGGCTAAGGAGCTCATGCTTAATCTTAGTACAGCCTCTAAGAGAATTGCCTGCTCGTCATCAAAAGTGAGAAACAAACTATGCTACAGAATGAGAAAAGCATTTATTCTACCTACTTCATTACTCGTAGTGACCAGTCAAGGGTTGTTAAAGTAGGGGAGGCTATGTGATATTAAAGTTTTGAATCTATCTATAAGGCTGTTGACAAATAATACCAACTAATATCCTTCTTTATTCTGCTCACCCACTCAAGACACAGTGAGATTACAAAGACCTACATGATACCCATTCGCCCTCCACATGCTCTTGTCAATAACTAGTAAGGAGTTGACTCAGCACCTCAGGCCCTGGCCAGGTATCATGGTTACCTTTATTCCACCATCCTGAAAAAGCAGGTGATAACATTTGTGAAACCTTGCAGACATCATGTTGTTTTTTTATAATTTAAAAATTTTTTTTAATTATAGTTGACTTGCAATATTATATTAGTTTCAGGTATATAACATAGTGCTTAGATATTTATATAACTTTCAAAGTGATTACCCTGATAAGTCTAGTACCCATCTAAAATCATACATAGTTATTACAATATTATTGACTATATGCCTCATGCTATACTTGACATCCTCATGATTATTTTGTAACTATGAATTTGCATTTCTTAATCCTTTTCCCTTTTTCATCCACCACTCAACCCTCCTCCTATCTTGCAACCATCAGAATGTTCTCTGTATTTATGAGTTTGTTTGTTTGTTTGTTTGTTTTGTTCTTTAGAGTCCACAAATAAGTAAAACCATTTGGCATTTGTCTTTCTCTGTCTGACTTACTCCACTCAGCATGATACCCTCTAGGTCCGTCCATGTTGTTGCAGATGGCAAGATTTCATTCTTTTTCATGGCTGAGTAATATTCCATTGCACATATGTATCACCCCTTCTTTATCAATTCATCCATTGATGTACACTCAGGCTGCCTCCGTATCTTGGCTATTGTACTCTATGCTGTGATGAACATATGGATGTACATGTCCTTTCGAAGTTGGGTTTTGGGTTTCTTCTGATAAATACCCAGAAGTGGTATTATTGGGTCCTTCTTTGTCTCGTTATAGCCTTGCTTTTAAAGTCTATTTTATCTGGTATAATTATTGTTACCCCAGATTTTTGTTTGTTTGTTTGTTTCTATTTTTATGAAATATCTTTTTCCCGTCCCTTTACTTTCAGTTTGTGTGTATCTTTCGATCTGAAGTGAGTCTCTTCTAATAGGCATATTCGCAAGTAAGGTGTTTTTTTTTCTTATTCATTCAGCCATCCTATTTTTTTTTAACAGGACTTTATTGGGGAACAGTGTGTACTTCCAGGACTTTTTTCCAAGTCAAGTTGTTGTCCTTTCAATCTTAGTTGTGGAGGGCGCAGCTCAGCTCCAGGTCCAGTTGCCGTTGCTAGTTGCAGGGGGCACAGCCCACCATCCCTTGCAGGAGTCGAACCAGCAACCTTGTGGTTGAGAGGATGCGCTCCAACCAACTGAGCCATCCGGGAGGCAGCTCAGCTCAAGGTGCCGTGTTCAATCTTAGTTGCAGGGGGCACTGCCCACCATCCCTTGCAGGACTTGAGGAGTTGAACCAGCAACCTTATGGTTGAGAGCCCACTGGCCCATGTGGGAATCGAACCGGCAGCCTTCGGAGTTAGGAGCACAGAGCTCCAACCGCCTGAGCCACCGGGTCGGCTCCCACCCTATATTTTTTGATTGGAGCATTTAATCTATGTACATTTAAAGTAATTATTGATAGATATGTGGCTATTGCCATTTTTTTATTCTCATTTTTTTATCTGTTTTACTTCTTCTTCTTCTTAAAGAAGTACCTCTGAGATTTCTTATAATACTGGTTTGGTGTTGATGAACTCCTTTAGTTTTTTTCTTGTCTGGGGAGTTGTTTATCTGTCCTTTGATTCTAAATGATAGCTTTCTTGGGTAGAGTAATCTTGAGTGTAGGTCCTGGCTTTTCATTGCTTTGAATATTCCGTGCTAATCCCTTCTGGCCTGCAAAGTTTCTGTTGAGAAATCAGCTGATAGTCTTATGGGAACTCCCTTGTAGGTAACTAACTGCTTTTCTCTTGCTGCTTTCAAGATTCTTTTTGTTTTTTTTGTTTTTTTGTCTTTAACTTTTGGCATTTTAGCTGTGATGTGTCTTGGTGTGGGTCTTTTTGGGTTCATCATTTTGGGACACTCTGTGTTTCCAGGGCTTGTCTATTTCCTTCGCCAGGTTAGGGAAGTTTTCAGTCATTATTTCTTCAAATAGGTTTTCAATTCCTTGCTCTCTCTCTCTTTCCCTTCTGGTACCCCTATGGTGAGAATGTTGTTATGCTTGCTGTTGTCCCAGAGGCCCCTTAAACTATCCTTGCTTTTTAAATTCTTTTTTCTTTTTGCTGTTCTGATTGGGTGTTTTTTTGCTACCTTAACTTCCAAATTGCTGATTTGATTTTCTGCTTCATCTAGTCAGCTGGTGATTCCCTCTAATGTTTTCTTTACTTCAATTATTGTATTCTCCACTTCTGACTGGTTCTTTTTATATTTTCTATCTCCATTTTTATGTTTCTTATCTCTTTGTTGAAGTTCTCCTTGAGATCACTGAATGTCTTTATAAGCAGCATTTTGAACTCTGCATCTGGTAGATTGTTTTTCTCCATTTTGTTTCATTCTTTTCCTGGAGCTGTGTTCTGTCCTTTTATTTGGGACATGTTTTTTTTTTTTGCCCCCCTTTTGGCTGCCTCCCTGTGTTTGTTGAGATGTATTATTAGGTAGGGCTGCTATGCTTGCCAGTATTATTGCTACCCCAGATTTCTGTTTGGCCTTATTTAGTAGGTGTCTCGAGGAGCCTGATGGTGCTGTCTCCCTGGTCACCTGAGCTGGGTTCTCTACCTATGTTCCTTGTGGAGGTTGTGTGTGCCTTCCTTTTGCAGTTGAGCCTTGGTTGCTGTTTGCACACCAATGGGTGGGGTTGGCCCTTAGGCTGATTGGTTGTAAGGACTGACCATGACTGCAGTGGAGGAGCTATGGTGCAGGGGCTGGCCATAGGGACCAGGGTTCACTTTAGCAGGGCTCCAGTGCTTGCCTAGTCTGCCCTTTGGGTGTTTTATTCTCAAAGGCAGCCACATGGTGCTCCAGCTCGGTCTGAAGTCAGCCAACAGGCGTACCAGCCTAGGAGCCTCCTGAAAAGGGCTTTGTTGCAGGCCAAGTTCAGCCACAGCCTGTGTCCTACCCTGGGTCACCCTTTGGCATGAGCCAGAAAGCAATCCGCAAACAACCATTTCCCATGCTGGGCTTGGAAGTGCCTTGTGAGGCTACAAAACGAGGCTGGCTGCCACTGGTGCTGGGCTTGGGGCTGCTCAGCAAGAGGTATATGTGGCATGCTGAGGCCAGATATTGCTTCTTTGGGGTTTGTGAACCTTTGAGAGATTTTAGGAAAGCCCACAGCATGAGCCAAGACAGGCCATTTGTATGGAAAAGCTGCTGGAAGCAGCTTGGGTGGGCCTGCAAGTTGGGTGTAACAGTGTTTCAGGTAATCACCAAAGCAGGTAATCACCTGTGTTGGGCAGGTTGATGGAGACTGAGATATGGTGGATACCTGCGTCTGCATGCTGGGAGTGGGGAGGGCTCAAAAAAGAAATAAGGGATTCTGCCAGCACTTCTGTCTAGGAGAAAGTTTCCCTTCCAGCCTTTACCCTAAAGCTAGAAAATTCAGTTTCTCCCTCTATGTCCCTGGCACCTTTTGAGCTGCTGCCCCCACGCTGGAGTTCAGAGCAAGTGAGTCTGCCAGAGAGTAAGTTCATGTATGGGCCCTTTAAGAGGAGAGCCTGTAATTGCAGCCACCCTCCATCTCACTCAGCCACAATCTCTGCTGGTTTTCACAGCCAGAAGTTGTGGGGACTTCCCTCCCTTGCACTAGAACCCTGGGCTGGGGAGCCTGGTGTGGGGCTCAGATCCCTCACTGCTCTGAGGGGGGGGGGTACATTCCCAGCCAAGTTATCCCCCGATGTTTAACTGCAACATGGGGGTGTGGAAAAGCCTATCATGCATCTCTGTTCCTCCTAACAATCGCAAGGCGGCTTCGTCTGTATATCCTCAGTTGTAGGACTTTGTTTCAGCAAACTTTATGCAATTCTCAACGATCGTTGTTCTGAAGTTTAGTTGTAATTTTGATGTGGTCATGAGAGGAAGCAAGCACAGCATTTACTTACTTCTCCACATTGACCAAAAATCACAGACATCGTGTTTTAATTTAATTTTTATTTTTGTCATATAGAAAGGCAATTTTGAACTCAAGTTATAAAATCACTCCTCTAAGTCCAATTGATACCAACTATGGTTTGTATAGCATTTTATGTTTACATAGCATTTTCCCATATGTTACTACATTAGCTCTTCATTACTATGCTATGAAATAATCAGTGCAGGTATTATTGTTAGCGTCATTTTACAGATTAGGACACTGAGGAACAGATTTTCAATTATACACACACACACACACACACACACACACACACAAACATATACCTGGGGTATTAAGATAGCCCACACTCCTTAGAGAGAATGCTTTCAAAAAGCAAACCTCACAAATAGCTGTCAACACTCACACAGAGGGCACAGGATTCAAGGCTCCTACAAACTCAGTAAATCACAATTTATTTTACCTGCTATAAACAACCATGTCAGAGACCTTTAACTGCTCAAGATTAGAACTTTCTTTACCTGATTGGGGTATAGCAGCCCCACTGAACAAGAAAGAATGAGGTGAGCCCAGCCCCTCTGGAGCCTGCCATCCCCAAGTCAGGTCACCAGCCTCTGCTTAATTCATCAGTCAAGGAAATGATCATTGTAAAAAGGAAGCATACAAGGATCGTGTTTCAGAAGAAAGGTGTGCCTGCCCTGGTCTCCCACTCGTCAGCACTGTAACCAGTCTGAAATCTCTCTGAGTCTCAACATCCTTATCTGTGAAATGGGAGAGTGAGCCCTGACACTTCCCAAGCTCTTGGAACTTCTGGTTGTTACTCATACCTGGATTTATCACAGCCTTCTCAGCTAAGTGATAGTGTTTACACCCTCACAGAAGTTACCGTTGCTTCATGGATAAATTCAGAAGTAAGAGCCTGAGCTTGATCAAATTTCTGGTAGTTCCTCCCCCAGCTGCTTATACATGGGTTTAAGTGTGCACGTGTACACACACACACACAGACACACACAAACAGACACACACACACCCTGCCTGTCACCCACATCCTTCCTCTTTCCCCAGGGTTCAGCTTAACTATCTTTAAACTCTGCAGTCTTTTCCTACTATGGCCAAGCACTGGTTAGTTCGATGATTCCTTTTAAAATCTCCTTGTCATAGTTTATTAAATATTCCTATGTAACCAGGTAGAATGCTAAGTTGTATTCTGGTCTCTGCCTTGGAAATCTTATGATCTCATGAATAGGTCAAGTTACCTAAAATTCCTAAGCAACAGCCTTCTCCTATATAAAGTGGGGATAGTGGTAGGGCCCTCCTTTTAGAGTTCTCATGAAGATTAAATGAGATAAGGCATGTAAAGTCCATGGTACAGTGACTACACATAGTAAACTGTCAGCATTCTTGTTACTAATTGCAATAAATATTATGGGGAGGCATTACAATAGAGCTGTTGCTGAGATGTGCTGTGGGAGACCTGAAGAGAATGCAGCTATAGTTGTACTTCATGGTCTTTAACTAGAGAAATTTGGTGGGAGAAAAAAGCAATATATATATAACTTTATGTCAGTGGGGAAGGTGCCCTCTTGCTCTCACTGGAATGCCTAGGAGGTGAGGAGGAATCAACTATGAACCATAGTCATCAACTCCAAATACACAACACAAGTTCCTGTAAGTGGAGAGAGGGGTTACATGGTCTCTGTAGTCACAGAACAATCCAGGTGGGGAAGTGGCCTACAGATAGAAGAAGGAGGGACATCTGGCTGGGGTTAACTGCACATGTAAAGACGTCTCTGGGAAGGAGGATATTTTCTTTTGCATGGTCCTTTGCAGAAGGAAGAATTGGTGGCAGGTGGAGCAGGAGGTAGGGTTGGAAAATTGTACTTGTAAGCACATCAAAGTTCTGTCTGTGATTATTAGGGAAGAGGAAAGGAAGACGGTGCCACATTTTAGAATAAGCATTTTGATGACTAGTCTTCAGGCCAGAAATTACTTAACTTATTCTGTTATATAAATAATTTTCACTAAACAGGTTGGCCTCTGTTTCTAATGTGTGTGTGAACAAGTCAGTGAGAAGTAAGCTCCAATTTTGAGCTAACAATCTTAGCGGTAAATTCTGAGAAAGAGGTCTCAAGTTGATATAGGAAGAAATGGAAAACATTAGAAAACTGAACCTCGTTACAGCACAGAGGCGCTCCGTCATACATCCTGCTTGTTCACATGATGCCCTACAGCCACCATGTCTCCCTTGATAGTCATATCTTCTGCAATCATGTCCGTGCCAAGAAAGGACACCGAGACAGAGTATCTTGCCTTGAGACGAAGAGTCGGAGATTAGAGAAAAAGGGCACCTTTGCTCCAATGTCTTCCTTTGATCAATGCACATTATTAAATAAGCCTATTTGGAGAGCTTAGTGTTGAGCACTTACTTCCATGGGTAAGAGAGCATTGGGATAAATTATTGTCTCAACCCCTTTTTTCTCTAGCTTGTTCAACAGGTGATATGGAAAGATCACAGATGGTCCCGAAGGCTTGCTAAGTGGCTTGGACAGACAGAGTTCAACTAACTAAGAGCCAAGTTAGAGGTTGGCATTGTGAAGGTGGAGGGATGGATGTGGATGTTAAAGGGACAGGGGTTATTCTTTGCAGCAGAAGCTTTGTTGTGCCAGAACTCAGGGTAACGGGTGTAAATGGACTTTACAGAGGTAGGCAGCAACAAATGCAGGCTTTAGGTGAGTAACAAAGAAGAAATTCTGCATTGTAACCAGACTTTTAAGCCATAAAGACCATGAGAACAAGAAGGAGAGAGGAAAGGAGAGAGAGAGAGAGAGACTCTTTCCTTTAACTCCATGGGTTGGGCAAATAGAGCTGGCCCCTGAGCAGCCAGTGTTGACTGAATACCACCATGTGCAGGATGCAAAGGTGACTAAGACATGGTCATCACCTACAAAATCAAGAACCTGGCACTCAATGGGAAAGTACTACTTCAAAGGTATGTACAAAGGATCAGTAATTTTTCCTGAGACAATTAGGAAAAAGAAACGGTATTTAAGGCAGTTCTTGAAGAATTAGTAATTAATAAAAGTTTGCGAAATGGAGAAGTTTCTCTGTGTCCATTGTGGACCTTTTCCCTTTACCACATGCACATGTTCACTGTGCCTCTGTCAGGGAAATTACAGTAGGGATAAAAATACAGTGCTCTCTCTTCTTTCGAGGAGGTAAGCCCCTCCCGCCACTATTTGTAAGGCAAATGACTGGGACAGTGACTGAAATTTCTGGAGGGAGAAGAGCCACTCCTACTTACTTTTGCCAAGTAGGTGTGGTTTTGAGTGTCTTCCTCTTCTTACCATTTAAGTGTTCACTCTTATTTTTCTTGGAGGCCTATATTATCGTATCTCTTTTCTAGGCTAAGAAGGAAGTTGAATTGATCTCTCTCTGGGACCCCCCCAAAATGGATGCTTTTCTCTCTCTGACATTAATATCTGGAACTATACACAAAATTTCTCCCTCCTACCTGTGGCCTACAGCTAGTGCTTCCCATCATTCTTTTGTTCACTAAACAAATATTTATTAAACACCAACCATATACCTGGTCTGGGAGCTAGGGATACAATAGTGAGAGAACAAAATAAACCCTTGTCCTTATGGACTTCACAGTCTGGTAGAAGAGATAGACAATAAATAATTGAACAAATAAAGATATTAATATATTGTCAGACAGTTATATGTTCTTAAGAAGAAAAAACGGAGCATAGGAGGAGGATAGTCAGAACATTGGGCAGAGATTGTATAGTCAGGAGTGCCTCTCTGCGGAGGTGATATTAGAGCAGAGAAGAGAATTGAATAAGGGAGGAGGGAATGTGAATGCTTGGTAGAAAAATGTTCCAGGCCACAGAGATGGCGAGTTGAACTACTCTTGGTGTGGCTGATGAACAGAAAGGAAGAGAGTGTGACTGGAGTGGAGTGAGCGAGGAAAAGGGTTCTTAACAAGATCACCAGGACAAGGTCATTCAGGATTTTTGGCTGTGTAAGGACTTCGGATTTTGTGCTCGTTGCAGGTGAGATGCCTTAGGTAAGTATTAAGCAGAGGTGGACTATGCTGCAATGTAAGGCTTCATAATGTCATTCTGGCTGCTTTGTTCAGAATAGATGGAAAAGAGGCAAGCGAGGAGACTGGTTAGAAGGCTGGTATAGTAGACTGAGCAAGAGATGGTGGTATCTTGGACTTGAGAGGCAGCGTGGAAGGTGGTGACAAGTGATCACAGAACATATTTTGATAGAAGAGCTGCACTGCCTTGCTTTGTATTTTAAAAATTGGATGTAGAGAAATAAAGAATGAAGGATGAGTTGAAGCCATGGGGCTCTGGCTGGGAGATCCATGAGCAGCAAGAGAATGTCACCCATGGAGGTTGAGGGTTTTTAATATCAAATCAATGCTGACATAACCTTGAGAACCCCAAGACTTGTGTCCTGGAAGCAGTGGCTATTTGGGATTGTTCAGAGACCCCATTCAGGGGCTTCTCCTTTGTGTTGTTCTACCAGCACTGTCCCAGGGATTGTAGAGAAACCAGCATTTGTAGACTTTAGAACCATACTGTGGATAGATTGCTAGGAGTGAGGGACGGGTTAGACAGCCAACTCATCTCACTGCCTTACAGCTCCTTTCTTATCCATGATCCTATAAGGCTTACAGATTCCCATTTGCTTTAATACTTGTATCAATGCCCAAACTCAAAAGCTTTCTACTGAGCATTTTGGAGTCCAAGTAGCTCCACCACCTTCTAACTGAAGCTAGCTCTTCGGTTACGATTTTGTTTCCCCCTGAAATCCATTCAATGGTGGATCTTTTGGCTCCTACTCCCCCCTACCCCTTGGAGCTGGGGTAGGTGCTATCCTTTGTTCTCAGTGCTGCATCCAGAGATTTTTCTCCTCCTCCCCAAAACCACCCAAATTTTTGATGTCATAAGACCATACCTCCTTGACCTACTCAATATTAATTCTTGAATGCCTAATAGGAATCTCCCAAACCAAACTTGGCTTTCACCAGCTCCACCCCAAAATCTGTCTCTCCCATCAGTTTTCAGATCTCAGTAAATGGCACCACCATTTGCTCGGTTGCTTTGGCTGAAAACCATGTAATCCTCCTTGATTTTTATTTTATTTTATTTTTTACCATTACTTTGCAATTTTTTTCTTTTTCTTTTTCTTTTTTTGATTTTATTTTTTATATTAGTTTCAGGAGTACAAAACAACATAATGATTAGACATTTACACCCCTCACGAAGCGATAACACCCCCCTCCAAGGCTACTACCCTTCTAAGATCATATATAGCTGCTACTATACCATTGACTATATTCCCTATGCTGTACTTTACATCCTGTGAATGAATATATATATATATATATAAATGCCCCTTTATATATATAAATGCAGGTGGTCTCCCCTTCCCAGGTTAGGGAAAGAAGTGTGACCACTCCTTCTCAAGTTCTATCAAGTTCTACCACAGGTCTTGAGGACAGAGGTTGAAATAATAAAGCCACAAGCCTAGAAGAGTTTATGAAGGAATTATAAGCCATAGGCATTTCAAAGAAAACTATGAATTCAGGGCAGTGAAAGATAGAGCTCAACACATTGGTCAAATGAGCAGTTGGTCTAAAAGGGTTTAGAGATACAGGAAGCTCACTTGACTCCCAGGGTGAACTGGAAAGGCTCAGAGAGAAGTTGGGCCTCAACAGAGTCCCTAAGAATGAGGAACGTTCACTTGGTCACCTGGAGCAGTGGACAGGGAGGTCACTTATCTAGATCTGCATCTACCAATTCAATAGTGTGCCTCTGGGTGAGAAAGATCCATTTGCTCCTTATCATTATCATTAATAATTCCAAATCAGGTGACGATGGAAAACCAACCCAAAGCTCATTTCAGAAGGATGTGGAAAGAGGGAGGCAGACAGAAAACACATCAGAAAACAAATTCATCTACTCAGCACAGAGACAAAGTACTGGGTCTTGGTCCAGAGCTGCAAAGACTGATCCCTTCAAGGCTGAGCCAGTTTTTCAAGACATTCAAGTCAAGTAGTGATAAAAATCTCACTATTCACTGTTATATTAATGGATTCTCCACTATATGCAGATAGGTAAAAGCATCTTATCTTTATTTGCATTTCTTTTTCTATTGCCTCTAGCTCACTGAATTTCTCCCTTATCTGCCAAGAAATGTCTACTTTTAAGGTATTCTTTCATTTCCTCATGCCATTGGCTGTCAAACGACTTAATAACTTGCCCATCATGGAAGTCAAATATAGTTTATTAAAAATGCATGTCTCACTCAATAAGATGCCCTTTGGCAGTCTTCAGACCTTGACGACTCTGTCTCAAAGCTTGGGAACACAGAATGGTCTTGGCTGGCCAGCTGCACTGCCTTGCTTTGTATCATACTCACTGCCCAGATTATGCTGAAGTGACACAGAGAAGGGAGGTGGGAACTGTCCCAGGAAGAGGTGGAAATGGGCCACTTTTCTGACTTGAATGAGTGGGACATAGGCCTGAGAACCCCAAGTGCCTGAGGACTTCCAAGTCATCTGGCCAAGACCCAGGGAAGGAATATGGGAATGAGGATGTGGCTATTATTACCCTTGGGTAGAAGGAGGGAGAGAGGAATGGAGAAAGGGAGGGAGACATCTCAGGAGGAAATGGTATCAAGGCAGGAGTGGGCTGTGTCAAGCCAGTGCACTGGAATGATAAATCATGCCTGTGATGGCTCACATAGCAAGGCTGCATTGCTATTTACAGGGGCTAATGAGGCATTTGCAGTCACAAATTCAGAGTCTGAATGCAGTGGCTGAGGAGGAAACAAGGTGCCTCAGCAAAAAGCACAAAGAGAAGTGGAGGTTGCCTTTTCCATCATATGCCATGGAGACAGACAACACCAAAACCAGTCCATCGGAATATATTGATTCTTCTCCAAAACTGTCTTACAGCAACCCCTCAACCTCCATGGGTGACATTCTCTTGCTGCTCGTGGATCTCCTAGACAGAGCCCCACGGCTTCAACTCATCCTTCATTCTTTATTTTTCTGTACATATCAGAGTTATAAACAGCTGTACATGCCTCACTCTATACAGCATCTCTTCATCTACTCGTAGGCTTTACTCTGACCCCTCCCTCCTTAGTCTCCTCTCCTCAATGTTAATGAATCCCCAAATCTTCCATAGCACTTTCTTTCATTTCTGTCCTCTAGATTGTTGTTTCTGGTTTTTCACATGTTGTTTATTAAGTGGTGTGCCATGTTCTACTCAATCTGCTCAGGAACACCAAGGCTTGAAGAGAAGGGTAGAGAGTTGCAGTTGCTTTGCACAAGAGAATGTAGACACCACACATAGAGCAGAGACTCATTTCTGAGGGAAGACCAAAAGAAGAGGCAAGGCACCAAGAGTAGGAAAATATTGCTTACTCTACAAGGAGAGGGGCTGCGGTTCCTCTAAGTGAAAGAAAGAACTGGGTTATGGGAGTGGATAGGAGAAGATGTGGACAGTATGAGAAAAAAATGAGAAAAAAAAAAGGACGGAGGCAGAGGGAGAGAGTTTGGTCATGAGATAGGACAAAGAAAAAGAGAGGAAAACTGTATTGGGGTGATGGATAGGAACAAAGGAGAAGCCATAGTAAGGTCAAGAGCCAGAGAGGGAGAGAAAGACTAGAGGCTAGGGAGAAAACTAGGGGGACAGAGTGTGCGAGCACTTGAAAAGGTGCACAAACTCAATAGAGTGAGAGGAAGAGGTTCAGCCTGGTCTGTCCTGGGACAACCTCTGATCTTCTGTTGAGACCACCATCAGGGGAACTGCCTGAAGGCAAGCAGCTGGAAGAGCAATGCACCAAGTGTCCTTTTCCTTGGACTTTCTTATCACCTGGAGTGGGGAGGTAGCCAGGTGATGACATGACATGGCATGGGCATGAGTAACTCAGAAGCGTGTCCTGTAAGAACCTCAGGAGACTGAGGAAATGAGAACACAGTGAAAGGGAAATGAGAAAGAGAAATATGGGGGGGGGGAGAAAGGGGGGGAGGGGAGGAGAGGAGAGGAGAGAAGAGAAGAGAAGAGAAGAGAAGAGAAGAGAAGAGAAGAACATAGAAAGATGTCAGAGACGCTGATAAGGAAGTGAAAAGAGACAAGAATGATTTGAAAACTGGGAGAGAAATTGAGAGAGCTGTCATGAGATTGAGAGGATAGTGAGTGAAAAGGAGGTCAACAGAGAGGAAGGAAAAAGAGAGAGAAGGAAAGAAGATCTAATGCATGGAGTTGGAGAAGAGAAGCAGAAAATGGAATAGGTCCTAATTTTGAACCTTTGCCAACAGCTGAACTTGCTATTCTGCTATCAATTTTTCATCCATCACTTAGACAGGTTGAAAGAGCTAGGCTTCAGGTTTTGTTGATTATAGAATATTCCAATCTGATCTGTATTAAGGGTAACTTCTCTGAATTTCTAAATGAACCAAACACAGAGAAAGTAGGGGAAGGGAGGTGGGAACAGGGAAGATGTATACTGCACTACCAAGTATGCAAAATGGACTCATTTAGTAATGCCCTGCAAAGCTGGAGTAGATAATTCCTTACATTAGTGTCACTCCTTGGGGACAGAAGGCTCAGTATCACTTTAGGGCATCTGTCACCCTGGGGGTTCCAGGGCTGGCCTTGGCTGCCTATAACGTTTGCCTTCACTTCATTTTTTCATGCCAAACTCCAAATAAGAAATCTGGCTTCACCATGACCTCACACAGATGATCCCTGCCCATGCAAACGAAACAACTTCAGTCTCCGAGAGAAGTTCTCCGAGAGAAGCCAGGTTTGAACTGAGTGAACGTAGAGGGAGGGACAGGACTCCTGGGTCCTTCATCGCTGGCTTCCACAGGAACATTCAGCCATGCCTGCAGCACCCACCATAGGGCATCACTGGGGTGGCAGTGCTCAGAAGCGGCGGTGGCAGCATGCTCCACTGCACCTCTCCCCAGAACGCAATGTGACACAAGACATTGGGAGATGGCAGTAAAAGTTCAAGAGAAAAACACAGTTATTTATGGCTTGGGCATCTGTTGTCAGATCAGAAACAGAGACCTAATCTCAAGCAAATCCAGCAGCCTGTATGAGAGCAGATGGGGAGGTGTGTGCAATGCTAAATCCTGTTCAACTCTCAATTTATTATTATTCCTCATCTCCAGATCCCATCTCCAAAGCAGACATTTGTCCTGGCCATGATGCCAGGAGCCCTGGGTGGGTGGACGGGGAGATGAGAATGTCCTTCTACTGGATGGGTGGTTATTTCCATCATGTAATTTGGAGCCTTCCATGTGAGAAGAGAAGGTTATGGAAAAATCCAAAAAGGAGACAATCAAAAAGGGCTCAAAAGAAAATTTTCAGTCCAAGAAAACCACAGGCTGAGTGGAAATGGAGTTGGGCTTGAAGTCCATTGATTAACGCTCTAATTTTCTGCCCTACTTTGCTGAGTGACCTTTGGCAAATCATTTCACCTGCCTGGGTGTCCCTTTCTGCCAAATGCTTGAGATTTTTACATTATGCATTTCCAAGGATATACAAAGATGCCCTCTCAACCAAGTGTGACAGAAAGAATACAAACTCTGGAGTCAAGAGATCTGGGTGCAAGTTGTAATTTGCTAAGCACTGGTTTAGTAATCTAAGGCAAAACATTTTTCTCTGTTCTCAGTGAAAGGGATGAAAAGGATAGGTGAGTTTATTAGGCCCTCTCTTACTCCAAAAATTCCACATCCATGAGAAGAAAACCTGGAAATTATCAGGAGGCAGTGAAACGAATAAAGTCTAAAGAATTCAGATGCAGCTCCTGGCCCATAGTAAACACTGAGTCTACATTGGCTGAATAAGTACATATAGCCGTGAATGGTGACTCCTGAGTCCCTAGCTTGTTGGGTTCAGCACCATCGTGCACTACGGACTCCCAGCCCCCAATGGGACAGGCACCTACTTCGTCCCACCTCAGTCTTGGAACAATCCATGTATTTCCCAAGACCTCCCAGGTTGGAACATGCTACGGACGCCTGTCTCCAAAAGCACTTTTTGGGAAGAGGGCAGAGGGAGGAGGAGGAGGAAAGGGGTTGTGCAGTATGGAGAAACAAGGTTGCTCACACAGCATTGGGGGGGGCTTGGGGGGGCTTGATTTGAACCTCCACGCGCCTACTAATTACATTGCCTTAGAAAAAATTTTAAGAAGGTGCTGTAATCCCAGGAGACACCTTATGCTTCCCACTTGAGATGCACCTTCTCAACTGAAAATATGCATCAACAAGCTCTATGTGTTTCATTGAAAAGCAGAATTAAATTTCCTGATCTCTCTAGATCCATTTACAATTCATTCATTGTGACTCAGAAGGCAGTGCCTCAGTGGGGTCCAATATTAAGGGGCTTAGCCTCCCACCCCGACCCCCCAGAGAGCAGGACAAATACACTTTCTCCCTGATCTGACTGCAGGCACACTTGCTGCTAAGCCCTGGCTCCAAAAGGCTACATGCATGGTGAAAACTGGATAGTCTGATGTAGTAATAATGGTAAATAAAGACCTGGAGCAAAGCATCAGGTAGACAGATGTTTTGATTGACTAGACACAGGTGTTTCTGTCTGCAGTCCCTAAGAGATAGTGGGTGATGGGAGAATTGCATTTCAACTCCCACTCCCAGGGGCTCTCACTGCTGAGCCCCACTTACGTGTTTTGCATTCCTCTCACTACACAGGCAATCCAATCCAAAGGACTTGGCCTTGCTAACTAGCATTTGCAAATGACCAAGTAAGACCTCACTTCTCCCCAAGCTTCATCCCTTCCCTGGGGAATCCAGGTAGAAAGGAGGAGAAGATATGATTGGTCACCCCTAAGTCAGGCCTGGCTGGGAAATCTCTGGAGTTGCCTATTGTGTTGAGAGTGGAGGTCTGCCCCACAGCCCAGCCAGACCCCTCAGAAAGGAAACTTGGGGAGCTAGATCTCAATCCCCCAGGCTGCAAAGCAGAGCATCCAAGGAAGGCAGTGGCCACATCTGGCATGAAGATGAGATGGCAGTCTCCCTGCAGTCCTGGGCAGGCTCTTTCGTCTGCCTGAATCTCTGCAGTTGATTTTGCCTATGTTGGCACCTGTTTGCGGCTTACACCAACTAATGTCTGTCAGTGGACTAATTAGCATCAAGGATAAGAAATTAAGAAATTATGAATGTGTAGACACTTCTGCTCTCATACTAATGGTTTCTGTATTTGATGGCTTATTTATTATTTAATGGTTAGTTTATTTTTTTTATGGCATCTGTCCTCATTTGAACCTTACAAAGTCAAATTCTACTTATACTTACTCTTATTTGGGTTTTCCCCACCTCTGCTATCTTTGGTTTTCCATTGGTCCTAATGAAGGTAGCAGTCATTGCTTAAATAGATAGATGATAGATAGATAGATAGATAGATAGATAGATAGATAGATAGATACATGATAGATAGACAGACAACGAACTAGCTAGGTATAAATAATAGGTTTCCAGAGTGGCAAAAGCTTTGGAAATCACATTTGTTGAAGGATGACAATTGGTTTGGAAAAGAAAGTTTAAATGGGACATGATAGCTGTCAAGATTAAAATGATCTTTTAAAAATTATTTTTCTGAATTCTGAACTATCACACATATGCAGAAAAATATGAAAAAAAAATATGTAGCTTAACCTATCATTGAAAAATAAATCATGTAACCACCACCCAGGTCAAGATATGTGACAGTGCCAGACGCCTCTCTCCATTCCTTGCCTCTTCCCAACCACACCCTGCTTCCTGCCAAAAGACACCACAATCCTCACAGTTCTTTTACGGCGATCAGTTGTTTTAAACTTTGTGCATAGTTTAGCACCTAAATGTGTGGCCTAAATAAGACAGTTTATTTCTCCCTGTTTTTGAACTATGAAGTTCGCGAACTCATCTTAGAAAAAGTGCTACATACCTCATTGCTGAATACCACTATGGTCACCTTCAAAGTACGCCGCTTGGGAAGCTATACACCAATGCCAGCGCCTAGTCCCCCCTTCAAAGCAATTTTGGAACTCTTTTTTTGGAATGGCCATCAGAGCTGTCGTTGTATTACCCTTGATGTCCTGAATGTCATCAAAATATCTTCCTTTCAGTATTTCCTTTATCTTCAGGTAAAGAAAGAAGTCACTGGGGACCAGATCAGGTGAGTAGGGAGGGTGTGCCAATACAGTTATTTGTTTACTGGCTAAAAACTCCCTCACAGACAGTGCCCTGTGAGCTGGTGCATTGTCATGATACAAGAGCCATGAATTGTTGGCGAAAAGTTCAGGCATTTTTCTCTTTTTCACGCAACATTTTCAACACTTCCTAATAGTAAACTTGATTAACTGTTTGTCCAGTTGGTACAGATTCATAATGAATAATCCCTCTGATATCAAAAAAGGTTAGCAACATGGTTGCAACAAGTTCATGAACATAATTGTCAGACCTCGTATATTAATTGAGTATATTAATTGAGACGTATGGTGTACTCACTTCTTTTGCTCAACCCCGTGGTTTGTTAAGATTGATCCACGTTGTTGCTTATGTTTTTTTCATTTTGGTTAATGTATTTTATTCCCCTTATATAATGTACCATAATTTATTAATCCAACCTAATGTTAGTGAATTGCTGGGCTATTTCCAGTCTGGAGGCATTAAACTGACAATGCTGCTACGAACAGCCTCATTTGTGTGTCCTGGTATGCGTGTGCATCCACGGGTGTATGCCTGGGCGGGGACTTTCTAGGTCATAGAATTTGCATATCTTTAATTTAATCAGGTGACACTAAACACCTACAAAATCATTCCAATTTACTACCCTGCTATCAATGAATTTAACTCTGCACCTCACATTTTTGCATATTTGCTATTGTCATACTTATATTTCTTGCCAATGTGGTGAGTATGCAGCAATATTCCTATGTGGTTTTAATTTGCATTTACCTGGTTACTAATGAGTGAGCATCTTTCATATGTTTATTGGCCATTCGTAGGACTAATCCAGTCTTTTGCCTATTTTTTCTTTTTTTTTTTTAAGGAGGGTGGGGATTGAACTGGCAACCTTGGTGCTACCAGCACAACGCTCCAACCAACTGAGCTAACCGGCCAACCCTTGCCTATTTTTTCACCAGATTGTCTTTTTGTTTTCTCATTGTTGGAGGAATTTCTAATATGTTGTGACTTGGAGTACTTTGTCAAGTGTATGTGCATCAACTATCTTACTCTGGTATGTGGTTTGCATTTTACATCTTAATAGGGTGTTTGGATGATTCATAACTTTAATGTAGTCAATATATCAATCTTTTAATTTATGATTAATTCTTTTTGTGTCCTATTTATGAAATTCTTCTCTATGCACTTCAAACTCCAAGTTTATATATATGTATATATGTATTTCTAGGAGTAGAATCAAGACTAATGTATCTGCTGCTGAAGAGGCACATTTTCAATATGGAGAAGGTTTTCTAACATTTCAGAGTGGACAGCCATGAAATGGACCATGTTGCTTCCTGACACCCAGGAAAATACAGAAGAGAGTGGGTAAGAATTCACCAGAGATGCTATAGGGGAAGTCTGTGTCTATGGTCTATTCAAACTCTATGATTTGAAGACTCTAATTAGTAATAAAATCTACTTTGATAAATAATCAATTATAACCAGTAGAGGGCTTTAGTCATGATGTAAATCATGATATACTTGAATGCTTGTTTAAGCAAACAGACATAAATGCGTGTACCCCACAGTCCTGTCTTACATTGTGTTTTACCTTTTATTTCCTGGCCACAGGGCTTCTCTTACCTCTCTTACCTAGTATAACTAGTTCAGAGCCAAGTACCCAGCCCGTGTATGGTCAATTGGTGCCACTGGCTAAGATTACAAGCCAGGGAGGAAAATATAGTTTATTTCAGGCTAACTCAGGTGGTGGTGGTTGCCTGGAAAGCATGGCTAAGGATGAGAAGCAGCAGTCTGTAGAACTGGGGCTTAATCTGAAAGTTCCCAATATGTGGCACTGCAGGGAGACCTGCCCAAGGATGTAGGCTGCCCTGGAGGCCTAACCCTGAGCTGCCTGGGCTCCAGAGGACGGAGCTAAAGGCAGGCAGCATGGCCTCTGCTAATGCTTGGACAGCAAAGGAAATCTAATCCTAATCCCCAAACACAGACCTTCCCCAGGTCTGTTTGTCTTCCCTTAATCCTCTAATATTTAAAGCAATTTCAATCCTGTTTGAAGAGACTTCCCAGTAGTTTGAGACGGGGGCTACTGAGGGAGGGAGGGAGGAAAGAAACAAGCAGAAGGAGAGGGGGGAGGAGCAAGAATGAGACTGAGCTCTAGAGAGGATGGGAACTGGGGTGATGACAGGCTGCCAATGCAGACTAAATTATATCCTTCTGAAATTTCCCACCCAAACATGGCTTCTTCACAATTTCTCAAAGTGAGTCTTAGGCAAAGATCTGGCCCTTGAACAGAGTTCATTCATTCATTTAATCAATCAGGCAGTCAGTCAATGTGATATATTTTGAGCAGTGTGTGAGGCTGAAACTACACTGACCTTCAAACAGATAAATTACCAGGATCATAATAATTACAAAGGAGAAGTGCAGGGTGCACTGGGATCCTCTACAGGATACCCAAACTTGAAGCCAGGTCAGATGTGTCGCAGAAAAAGCAGAGAATTGACCATTGATTTGCAGGTTATTTTTACCATCTCTCACGTTGTTTTGTTCCTTGTCAAAAAAACACCCAAATGATTCCTGCTTTTTCTCTCCCCGTGTCCTTTATCTTCAGATTCCCTTGGCTCTTGCTCCATCAGCTTAGATGAGCCAAAATTAGAATGACAATGTGTTAAAATCTACCAGGCTATAGTCACCACATGATAAAGGGGCTGGGAGAAAGGAATCTCCCCGTAGAATGAAGGGAGTGGCTTTGTCTAGCAAGAGGAGTGATGGTGGAAGAACTCTCATTCCTTACACCGCAGTTTGTTCAACCGCCAGGGAACAGAACACATCTCCAAGCAGGGCAGCCTCCTTAGAGAACATTTGCCTGTTCCTGGTCATTGAAGGGCCCCTCCCCTAAAGCCACACTCTTTTTTTTTTTTTACAAATATTTAACAGAGATAGGTAGGTAGGTAGATAGGTAGATAGGTAGATAGATAGATAGATAGATAGATAGATAGATAGATAGATAGATAGATAGATAGATAGATGGATGAGTGGATGGGGGGATGGATAGATTAATCTATTTTAAATACTCATAGATGTATGGTAGGTTAAGTTCTAGGATTTTAAAAACAAAGGCAGAAGGTAGGAGAAAAGAAAAGATAATTTTACAACTTCATAGCATGCAAAGAACTGAAACATCATTTTAAACAAAACCAAAAATCATGTTAAGCAATTTTTATAAAAGTAGTGCAAGCAATAGATGCACAGAAAATGCGCAATCTAGTTAGAAGATTCCCTTGGAGCACTGGAATAGAAGGATAAGGAAGGAGGGCAAGTGACCACTAGTATAAAGAATGCAGGCAAGGCTTTTCCTGAGTGTCTGCTTATATTCTAATTAAAACAAGTAAGGGGCTCTCCCAAGAAACTTTGCTAAGCGTTTGCCAACATTAACCTTCTACCATGCTGTTCTAGTCCATCTCTGCCAATAACTAACTGCCCGAGTGACACTGGGCTCCCCTTTGGAATTTCAGGCCTAAATTCTTTATCAACAAAATAGAGATTAGACTGGGATGTCCCTATAGTGCCACCTACCTCTGACAGTCTCTGATGCTAACCCAAGAAAGCACCAGCAACCACCAGAGAAGCAAGCAAGACGGGCAGTTTGCCAGGTTCCCACAGCTTCTTCCAATGGCTTTTCCAGCTGGGATCCTTGATGCTTAATAAGCACCCAAGCCGGAATCAGAAGCCCTCCACTGACTGCACCCTGTGCCCAGCCTGACATCTTCATCAGTGCCTCTGATCCCAAAGGCCCTGCCAGCATCTAGCAATGTGTTCATGTGGACTTAAAAAATTTTTTTTTCAAAACTTAGTTATTTTTCAGTTAGTAAGTTATTCTTTATCTTAAAGAAGTGCACTGGGTCAGGTGCTTCTGTGTCAGGTCCCCTCACCTCACATGTAATTCAATCCCAGCTTCAATGGACAACTCACTGACATCGTTCTCTGCACGTCTTTTCTATCCTGAGGCTTTTCTGTCCTGGGGCTTCTCCCAATGCCACAGAGATGGAGACTCTATGGGCTGAACTACATGAGCTCCTTCTCACCAAGGCTGATTCAGCTGTTGCTACTACTGAATATCAGGAGCAGAAACAAAGGCTGAGATCTCATATACTGAAGAGACAAATAAACCACTTGTGCAAGTGGATTACATTGGACCCCTTCTACTCTAGAAGGAGAAGTGTTTGTCCTTTTTGGAACTGACACACCTACTCTGGATATGGGTTTGTCTTTATTACCTGAAGTGCTGCTGCCAGCACCACTTTCTGAAGGCTTGGGAACTGCAGATTTGCTGACATAGGATCACATATGTCTCAGACCAGGGAGCCATTTTATGGCAAAAATGTTGTGAGAATGGGTTCGTGACTAGGGGACCCACTGATATTACCATATACCACATCACCTTGAAGCAGCAAGCCAGAATAATGGAATGGCCATTACAGGCCCATTTAAAGCCCCAGCTTAGGGCAGCACCCTGTCGGGTTGGAGTGTTATTCTACAGGATGCAGTATATGCACTGAACCAATAGCTGATACATAGTGCCGTGTACTCAACAGTTAGAATGTACAGGTTCAGGAGCTGAGGAGTAGAAGTCACAGTGGTCCCTCTTGCTATCACTCCTAGTGACCTACTTGCAGGATTTGTGCTTTGAGTCCCTACAAATCCAGTTTCTGTGGCACTGGAATTCCTGGTTCCCAACCAGTGACCAGTAAGAGTTTCACTGAAACTGACGTCTTCAGCACTGCCTGGGCATTTTAGACTACTGCTCATGCTGATAGAGCCAAGGGAAACAAACAAACAAACAAACAAACAAACAAATGAAAAACCTGATCTTGAATATTATACAGCAGAATTGCTGCTATATAAGAGAAACATAGAAGAATACATCTGGAGCTTCAGTCAGTCACGGGGCGTTTCTTGGTGTTTCCATGCCTTGTGACAAACATGAATGTGCAGCAACCACAGCATGGAAGGAAGGAGCTTACACCTCTTGGGGATGAAGACTTGAGTCACCCTGATAAGCAAACAACTTAGCACAGCTGAAGTTCTGACTGAGAGTAAGGGGAATCTATAACGTGAGTTGGAGGAGAAAAGTGATGAATCTCAATTACAGTCTTCAGACCAGTCCCAGCACTGGGACAAAGCTTGTTCCATTAACTGCTGTGCATTGTGTTTTCTAGACACTGTGACTGACCACCGCCTTGAAAATTTGGTGATAGAATAGAATTAACATGGGACACAAGAGAATCTGAGGAATGCAAGGGATGGAGTGTATTCAGATCCTGATACCTCCAACTCACATACTCCGGTTGCAACTACAGTAACAAAAGAGAGGTAGCTCTAAGCAGAAGTTTCCTCTTGCTGGGGACCCCAAGGCCTCAGACACACACACCGTGGGTCTCTTACTTTCTGCCCACGGTCTTCATCACTGTAAGTGGGAAAGGCGAGCACTCCTCAAGCACACATGAGCAGCCTTAAGTGTGGGGAAGTTATGCTCCAGGGGAAAACCTTAACCAATAAAGATTCTGAAGGGATAGGTAAATTCTTCTCTGAGTTGATGCTCTGGCAAACAGTTTTGAATGGAATTCTCTATGCTCCTCAGAAACTTGAAGGTGGGACAGAGACCAATTGTAACCAGCTGTTTCCTGTTGCGACCCCCAAATACACTCTTGTTTGGGTTTTTCCTCCTTCCTTTACTCTTCTCATTTCCCCATTCCTGCTTCCTGGAATGACCTCCCAAATAACTGCCTGAACACATGTATTTGCCTCAGGTTCTGCTTTCAGAGAAAACTCAAGTTAAAATACCACTCCAAATTATATAAACCTCAGTCTCCACAAATCCTGGGGCCCCTTCCCACTTACCAAGTACCACTTAGGTTGGGCTTAGCACCTTGGCCTTAAATCTGCCTTGTTGGGCCCTGGAGCAGTGAGTTTTCTCTTGGTGTGCCTGTTTCCCCTGGTCTACAATGACATGGGAACCCTCTACTCCTTTCCCTATGAAATCATATTCCTTCTTCAAAAATATGTTAAAAGCCAGCATAATGTAGAGAAAAAATATGGACTTTGTGGTCACAGAGACATGGATTCATATTCTACTTCAGTCTCACCCCAGCAGAATGACCTTGGGCAGCTTATCCTCTAAGCCCAAAAGGAACAATTTCAACCTCTGATTTTTACACTCCAAATCTACAAAATAAATTTTCTAAATCCACATTTCTAACCCTAATTTCCCTAATGACATCTAAACATCTCCTCTTTCTTTCTCACCTTTCTCAGCATGTAATAAACACCTAATATGTACCAGGCACTGTGCTATAAGCATCCAAGTTATATTATTATTTTTTAAAGAACTAGGGAGGTCAGATAACTTGGCGAAGGACACAAAATGGTAAAAAGTGGTATATCTTGTTTTTATAAGATTTTTATTAAAAAATAGACCTAACATACAACATTATATCAATTTCAGGTGTACATCATAGTTGTTCAACATTTATAAACCTAAAGAAGTGGTCACCATGATAAGTCTAGCAACCATCTGTCACTGTACCACGCTATCACAATATTATTGACTATATTCCCCATGCTGTACATTACATCCCCGTAACTTATTTGCTTTATACCTGGAAATTTGAACCTCTTATTCCCCTTCACTTGTTCCCTACCTTTTTAAAATTTTCAATTATAGTTGACATTCAGTATTATTTTATATTAATTTCAGGTGTACAGCATAGTGGTTAGATATTTGCATAATTTAAAAAGTAATGCCCCTAACTAGTCTAGTACTCACCTGGCACTATACATAGTTATTACAACATTAACTATATTTCCTATGCTTTATTTTACATCCCCGGGACTCCTTTGTAACTACCAATTTGTACTTCTTAATCTCTTCCCCTGTTTCATCCACCCCCTTAACTCCCCTCCCATCTGGTAAACATCAAAATGTTCTCTGTATCTATGAGTTTGTTTCTGTTTTGTATATTTATTTTGTTCTTAGATTCCACATATAAGTGAAATCTCATCGCATTTGTCTTTCTCTGTCTGACATACTCCACTCAGCATAATACCCTCCAGGTCTTCCATGTTGTTGCAGATGGTAAGAAACCATTCCCTTCCATGGCTGAACAATGCTCCCTTGTATATATGTACCACCTCCTCTTTAGCCATTCATCCATCGATGAACACCTAGGCTGCCTCCACATCTTGGTTTTTGTAAACAGTGCTGCAATGGACATATGGAGGCACATGTCCCCTTGAAGTAGCATTTTGGGTTTCTTTGCATAAATACCCAGAAGTGGGATTGTGGGGTCCTTCTTTGTCCCTTGTTATAGCCTTGTTTTAAAGTCTAATTTTGTCTGGTATAAGTATTGCTATCCCAGCTGTTTTTGTTTGTTTGTTTCAATTTTCATGAAACAAATTTTTCCATCCCTTTATTTTCAGTCTGTGTGTCTTTCAATCTGAAGTGAGTCTCTTGTAGGCAGCATGTGTAAGGGTTTTGTTTTCTTATCCATTGAGCTACCCTATGTTTTTGATTGGAGAATTTAACACATTTACATTGAAAGTAATTGTTAATATATATGTGGTTATTGCCATTTTATTATTCATATTTTTTATTTTTATTTTTTCCATCTTAAAGAAGTCCTTCTGACATTCCTTGTAATACTGGTTTGGTGGTGATGAACTTCTTTAGCTTTTTCTTGTCTGGGAAGCTCTTTATTTGTTCTTCGATTTTAAATAATAGCCTTGCTTGGGAAAGTAGTCTTCTTTGTAGGTCCTTTCTTTTCATCGTTTTGAATATTTTGTGCCAATCCCTTCTGGCCTTCAAAGTTTCTATTGAGAGATCAGCTGACAAGCTTATGGTTGCTCCCTGATAAGTTACTAGTTGCCTTTCTCTTGCTGTTTTTAGGATTCTCTCTTTGTCTTTAATCTTTGCCATTTTAATGATAATGTGTCTTGGTGTGGGCCTGTTTGAATTCATCTTGTTTAGGATTCTCTGCATTTCCTGGACTTGTGTGTCTATTTTCTTTGCCAGGTTAAGAAAGTTTTCAGCCATTATTTTTTCAAATAGGTTCTCGATCCCTTGCTTTCTCTTTTCTATTTCTGGTACCCCTATGATGCAAATATCATTATGCTTGATGTTGTCCCAGAGGTCTTTTAAACTCTCCTCATTTGGATTCCTTTTCCTTTTTGCTGTTCTGATTGTGTGTTAGCTGCTACCTTGTCTTCCAAATCACTGATTTGATCCTCTGCTTCATCTAGTCTGTTGGTGATTCATTCTAGTTCATTCTTCATTTCAGTTATTGTATTCTTCACTTCTGATTGGTTATTTTTTATGGTTTCTATGTCCTTTTTTATGCTTGCTATCTCTTTGCTGAAGTTCTCACTAAGTTCTTCGAACATCCTTATAACCAGTGTTTTGAATTCTGTCTCTGGTAGGTTGCTGGCCTCCATTTCATTCAGTTCTTTGTCTGGAGTTTACTCCTGTTCTTTTATTTGGGATGTATTTCTTCATTTCCTAATTTTGGCTGCCTCTCTGTGTTTGTTTCTATGTATTAGGTATATCTGCTATGTCTCTCAATTTTGCCAGGTGATCTTATGTAGTAGGTGCCTTGTGAGGCATAGTGGTGCGGTCTCTCTGGTCACTGGTGCTGGGTACTCCAGGAGCGTTTCATGTGTGGGTTGTGTGTGCTCTTTTGCTATAGTTGCTGTTGGCACATCAATGAGTGGGATTGACTGGCTGTGGGGTTTGTCCACATTCACAGTTTACGGGCTGTTGTGATGGGAGCTTACCCCACACAACAGGAATCTCCCCAGAGGGCTCTGGTGTCTGTTGAGACTGCCCTGTAGATGTGCGATTTGTGAGTCTAATTGGGTGGTGCTCTGCTGTGGCCTGAAGCCAATCTTTAAGTATATTGGTTCTGGGACCGCTTGGGAGGCGCTCCAGTACAGACCCAGGTCACCCACTGCCTGTGACTGGCTGAGGACTACCTGTAGGAGCTACAAAAGGATCCACTATTGGTCACTGCCTGTGTGGACTTGGACTAATGTGGGAGTGGCCATATTGTGAACTGAGAATGGCTGCCACCTGGATTTCGAGTTGCTCCACCAAAAGCCAGGACACTCCAAGTCCTGATGCCAGCTGCCAGCTACTGGTTCTGGTAAGGTTCAGTGGCTGATAAAGCCTCATGTGGTATGGAGTTGGTTGTGGTGGAGTCTCAGTGTGTCCTCAGGATGTAGTGAGCGGAGCTCAACAGACCAGTTCAGATTTAGATTTGGCTATGGGAGTAGCGAGAGGTCTCAACAAAGGAAAGATGACACCCACCTGCTGGCTGCATGGGAGAAGGACCCCACACAGGGAAAATGGTGACTGTCCCTCCAGTCCTCACCTTGAAGCCACATAATTCAGTCTTTCCCCATATGTCTCTGACGCCCCCCAAGTCACTGTCCCTCAGCTGGAGCCCAGGTGAGTGACTGTGTGTGAGTGAGTCTGTGCACGGGCCCTTTAAGAGGACATCTGGGTTTCCTGTAGCATTCCATCATCCCCGGACAGTCAGAATCCCTACTGTTTTTCATAGCCAGATGTTGTGAGGGCTCCTCTTCCTGGCACCAGTACTCCCAGTTGGAGATCCTGATGTGGAGTTGGGGTCCCTCGTTCCCCTGTGGCTGAGATATCCCTAACGATTCTCAACCACCACACGCAGGTGTAGGGCCAGCCCATTTCACATCTCCACCCCTCTTACTAGACTCAATATGGATTCTTCTTTATATCCTCAGTTATAAAACTTCTGTCCAGCTAGACTTCAGATGGTTCTCCAGGTTGATTGTTGTATAATTTAGTTGTAATTTTGATGTGCTCATGGGATGAGGCAAATACAGTATTTATCTACTCCACCATCTTGGATCTCACATAGTCTTGAAAAGAAGCAAAAGTAGTGTTTCTTTTCTTTTTTTTCTTTTTTAAGTGGTGAAAGAGCAGTTTATTCAAAGAGAAAGCACACTCCAAAGAGTTAGGAGTGGGCCCGAGCAAAAACATTGCTCAAAAGGCCAAAAGTGTTGTTTCTGGATGCTTATGTATATCCAACACTCTGCTGTATATAACCAATTTATCACCAATTTCACTGGTATCTCATACTCCACATGGTCTAGATGCAGCTCCCCCCATCCCAAACCTGGCTGCTCCTATATTCTGTATCTGGGTGAGTAGTGTGCTCATTCATCCAATCATCTGAACCAGAAATCTGGGAATTGTTTTAGGTTTTCCCTTCCACTCCAATCAGTAACTTGTTTTATAGTTCCTCTCTCATAACATTCCTCAAATGCATCTTCTCCTCTCTGTCCATACTAGCACTGTCTTGCTTTACTTAGACTCTTTTCATTTCTTGACTATAATCTTCAAGAGCTTCATCCATGACTTCTTTACTCCCAGAGTGATCTTCTCTCAATGTTTGTCATTGAGCATCTTTCTGAAACACAAACCAGACCGTATCATGGCCCTGCTTAAAATCCTTCAACTTCTCTCAGTTTGCAACATAAACTTAGCTTAACACCAGTACCACCCTTTGGATTCCCTTCCCCAAGTCCCATGCCTGAAGGGTTCCCACCCTTTAGAGTGCTTTGCTCAAATTTTCTAAGTTCCCAGTCAGCCAGGGCCAGAAGTGGAGCACCTGTGTCTAAACTGGGATCTCAACAAGGACACACATGGGTCCTGGTTCCTGTTTTGTCCCTTTGAGATGCTCATAGAAGTTCAGGAATCCTGATTTGTTCATAGGGCTTTTCCCATGCTGAGCAGTATAATATTTCTTTTGTGGAATGGTAGGAGATTGAGTGTTGACAAGGGTCTCATACACTATCCTCACCATCTATCTCCTGGCCTTCTTGACACACAGCTTCTAGAAGTGCCTAATGAATCACAGGGTTTGTTGCTTCAGTGCTTTCCCATACACCTTTCCCCCTTCCTAAAATGCCATGATGCCACCCCTTTCATTTGCTAAGCAAACCCCTTTTTATTTTTCAAATTTCATGCTGAGTCACATCTTGCATAGATTTCTACCATCTCCCATTCCCAGGATAGTTTAGCTGCTCCTCCTCCATGTTTTCCATTGGACAGGCATTTATCACCTTATATTGTAATATCTCCCTCATTAGACTATAAGTGCCTTGAGAATAGTGATAAAGACTTAATGAAGAGTATGATATGTAAATATTGAATAAATATTTTTGAATTAATGAATAAATAACTCATAAGGTGTCCTTGAGATTTAAATAAGATAACTTAAATACTCCAGATGTCAGCTAAGGTTACTGTGTCCTCTGACTTAAAATAAAATCAACAAGCTTCCTATCTCACATTCTATGGGAAACTAATGTTCTCCCAAGGTTCCTGTGAATGTCAGAGAGCTTAAATCTTCATGACCCTTTCAGTCTTTGAATCCTTTTTTTGTCTCTATATCATTCCCATCTCATTACCATTCTCTCTACTTACCGTGTTTCCCCCCAAAATAAGACCTAACCAGAGAATAAGGCCTATCATGATTTTTCAGGAGGACATCCCCTGAACATAAGCCCTAATGCGTCTTTTGGAGTAAAATTTAATATAAGACCTGGTCTTTTTTGGGGGGAAACACGGTATCAGTTCCCTGTAGTCGGTACTCAGTCTCTTTCTCTAGTTTCTCTCCTAGTTAAACATATAACCCAGTTGTGTGTGTAGCAGCTGCTTAGAAGGTTTGGGGCAATGACAAGGGTTTATATCCCAGCAATACAAACAACCTAAGATTGAATATTAGGCTGTGTATCCTTAAAAGCCTTAAGCCACTCAGTGGAGCACGTCTCCCTTTTCATGTGTCCATGGACTCCAGCTTCCCACAATATCATTTTTACCTTTCTCTCCTCCTTCTCTCCCAAATTTTTTCACTCTCTCTCACACCCAATTTCCTCTTCATTTCTTCTTGAAAATAATTTTGAAATATTTTGATCAGAGAAATTCATGAATGTTATTTTTTTATATAAATCAAATAGTACAGACATTCTTATAATGAAGTCAACAGTCTCCTCTCCTAACCCTCCCCACCTGAAATCTCAGTCCCAAGAGGAAACCACTTTAATCCATTTCTGTTTTGAGGGCTCCTAGTGATTTCCTCCCTACCCTAAATAGTTTATGCCTCTGTTAGTGAATTTATTGACTGCAGATATAATCTGATTACCCAGTATAAAGTATAAAGATTTATATTGCCAATATAGCCCTGGAAATTAAAAAGTGCTTTTGTAAAAAAAAAAAAAAAAAAAAAAAAGATTTATATTCATACTGTATCCACTGCCCTTTGTTTTTCTCCTGTCAACTTTTATACTTATTATATTTTAGTTTTATTAATTATACTTATCATTTTAAATAATACCTGTAAGTATATGTGCCTTGCTTCATCTATATCAGGTAGTATTTATTGCCTTCCTGACCTACAGAAGAACTATATGAATACACCGATTGTTCCACCTACTTCTACTTTTCCACACTCCGTCTCCATCAGCTGCACCACTTCATTTTCATTGTCTATACTGGAATATTTACATTGTACTATGCATCTCCAGGTCTGCCTTGCATTATGATGTAATGATTACAAGTGCCTTCAGGGACCAGACTGGCCATGTATATGAGTCAACTGGGCCCAGAGTCATAACAAGAGGAGCCCTAAGGACTATAGTCCTTAGGGCTACAGAACTAGAAAAAATATGTTCAACTTAAAGACATTCATGGTTTTAAAAATTTCTGTATACTCAACCAAGTTCACCTGCAGGTTGTGTTTGTTCTAGGTTACCAGTTTATAAACTCTTATATAAGTTATTCTAAAATTTGAATGTAAATGAACAGTGATGGTGAGTAGTAATGCCCACCAAGTACTCCATTTGCTCTCCTGCATTTTCCATCTCCCTTGTTGTTGAGTGGGGGGAGAACTATGACAAATTCTAGCCAGTGGAATGTGAAGAATCTTGTAAGTCATTTTCAGGTTGAGATGGTGAATACCCAATGAGATTTACTGATCTCTCTTTCCCTGCTGCTACAGCTGGGGCCAAATATTATAGATGGTGCAGCACCAAGGTTGCAGAGCCTCTGCCAGGTTAAATACCTGATAAAACAAAAAGATTAACATTCCCCTTAAGATTTAAACAGGACCCAAAGGCTCGAAACATAATATTCAAAATGCCCAGGATACAATCCATGTGACAGATGAGAAAAATCTCAACTCTAATGGGAAAAGATAATTAACAGGCACCAATGCCGACACAACACAGATGTTGGAATTATCATACAAAGGCTTTGAAGAATATTATAAAAAATACTCCAATAAATAAAGAATAACACTCCTAAAAGATAGATGTATTAACAAAGAAATATAAAATATTTTAAAAATCAAGTGGAAATTTTAGAACTAAAAACCACAATAACAAAAATTTTAAAGTCATCAGGTAGACTCAATAATAGAAGGGAAATGACAGAGGAGTCAACAAACTTTCAAAAAATCCTTAGAAATTATCCAAATTGAACAACAGAGATAAATGAGATTGGGGAAAAGAAGAAACAGAACCTAAGATACCTGTGGGAAAATAATAAAAGTTCAAATAATTATGCCATCAGAATCCCAAAAGAAAAAGAAAAATTATATAGTGCTGAAAAATTATGTAAGGAAATAATTTCTGAAAACTTCTTGAATTGAACAAAAGATATAAACTTATATATTAAAGAAGGTCAGCAAACTCTCAAGAGAATAGTCCCAAGAAAACCCACTCCCATAGATATCATAATCCAACTGATGAAAACTGAAGACAAAAACAAACAAAACTTAAAGAAGCCATAAATAAAACTATGCCCAACTTATAGAACAATAACCACAGACTTCATCAAAAGCCATGAAGGCTGTGAAGGAAGTGCTGAAAGTGCTGAAAGAAAAGAACTGTCAACCCACAATTCTATTTCCAGTGAAAATATCTTTCAGCAATGGAAGTGAAATTGTTTTGTAGATGAAGGAAAACAGACATGCTCTAAAAAACAAAATTGCTAAATGAAGACTTCAGACAGAAGGGAAATAATACCAGAAGAAATCTGAAACATTGGGAATAACGAAAGAACAACAGAAATGGTACATATCTAGGTAAATTTAATTGAGTTTTCCTTTCCTGTTATGTTCTTTAAAATTTGTTTGACATTTGAAAGTGAAAATAACATTGTCACTGAGAAGGTTATATTTTAACGAAGGCCCAAAGGAGATAGAGGAGTAATCCATTGAATTATCTGGAGCAAGATCATTCCAGAGAGGAAGTACAGTGATAGGAAAGGTGCTGAGTAGCAAGATCATTTTAGAATAGAGGTACAGTCAATGGAAAGTGGACTGAGGAACATGCTTGTGAAGGGCCTTCTAAGCCAATATAAAGATTTTGGCTTTTACTCCAAGTGAGATGGGAAGATTTGAAAGAGAAGAGTAACATGGTCTGAAGTACATAATGCTTTAAGAGGACCACTCTGGTGTCTCTGTAGAGATTAGATAGTAGTAGGACAAGGGCATAAGCAGGGAAATAGTTAAAGAGATTTGTACAGTAATCCAGGTGAGAAATGATGAAAGCTTGGGCCAGAATGGTAGCCCTGGAACTGGAGAAATGGTAGGATTCTGGATACTTTGTATATATATATATACACTTCAGAATTTGCTGATGGATTGGTTAAGGGTATGAGAGAAATAGAGAACTCAAAGATAATAGTAACGTGTTTTTTGTTTGTTTGGTTTTGGTTTTTGGATTTGTTTTGTTTTGAACATGTGAATTGAAAGCTTGGCATTGACATTTACTGATATGGAGAAGCATGTGAGAGGAGCAGAATTCATATGGTGGAGGGAAGATCAGAATATGGTTTGGCACATTATTAACTTTGAAATGCCTACTAGACAAAGAGTTGTATTGTTGAATATGAAGTTGGATATACAAGTTTAGAATTCAAGGGAGTGGTGCAGGCTGGAAAGATAAATTTGGGAACATTTATGAATAAATGACATTGAAAGCAATGAGACTGATGCACTGGGATAAAAGACATCCAAGACTTTGGACTGGACTACTCCAAAAGGGCCAGAATTTAGAGATCAGGGAGACAAAGAGTAAAGGAGATTGAGAAGTGGCCAGTGAGGGAGGAGAAAAACAGAAAACTGTGATTAATGGAAATCCAATGAATGACGTGTTTTAAGGAAGGGAGAAGTGATAACCGTATCAAAATGCTGTGTTGTGTCAAATGGATTGAGGACTAAGAATTGAACATTGAATTATTTTTTTACATATACAATGATATTAGTTTTGAGGAGTGGGGGGCCTTACTGAAGAGGATTCATGAAAAAAATAGGAGATAAATTATAGAGAGTTAGCAACTCTTTCAAGGAGATTTTTTATTTTCTATAAAGAAAAAAGTAGAGGTTATAGCTGGAGGGAGGTGGGGATAAGAGTATTATTTTTATGCTGTTTCTCATGCAGATTGGAATGACCAGCAGGAGAGGGGAGAATTAATAATGAAGAATGGTGAGAATGACCAGGGAAGACAATGGAATCTAGACCATAACAGTGTGCTGGTTTTAGCTTCATGTACAGTAGTTACGCGATAGAAGGTAGAGTATTCAGGCACAGATACAGGTAGATGGGTAGATGTGGGTGCATGGACAAGTTCTCTTCTGTTGCTCTCATTTTGTCAGCTAAGAGAGAATAGGGGTGTAGTTTGTGGATAATAATGAAGAGAGGAAATGATGTAAAATAATGGCTAAGGTGAGTGGGGAGAATGAATGGACTAGGAAAATGCTATGGGGTATAGGGTGGCCTCAGGGGCCCACTTGAGGCTAGTGGTGATCGTTTTAAAGTGAGGCCAGTCAGTATAGTTGTATGTATTTTCTCTCTCTGTCATTGTTGTTCCCAAGTATCATCAGTGTGTTTCCAGGTCTGGACCATTTTTATTCTTTATGTTACACACTTAGCATATCCTTTAAGCCTAAGGACTCAAGATTTTCCTTGGCTCTGGTAAACATTCTTGGATAATTTCTTTGATCATTTCTCTCTCTCTCCTCTATATGCTAGAAGATATCTTTGACCTTATCTTTTAGCTTTTCTACAAAACTGTTTATGCTTTATATTTCTAATTTTCCTAGGGACTTTCTTGTTCTTTGGTTATTTCTGCCTCATAGACTTATTGTTTGGGTAGTTCTTTTGTCTTTTAAATTTTTAATTTATTTTATTTTATGTTATTTTATTTTATTTATTTATTTATTTATTTTTTAAATTTATTGGGGTGACAATTGTTAGTAAAATTACATAGATTTCAGTTCTACAATTCTGCATTACATCATCTATAAATCCCATTGTGTGTTCACCACCCAGAGTCAGTTCTCCTTCCATCACCATATATTTGATCCCCCTTAACCTCATCTCCCACCCCCCACCCCCTTACCCTCTGGTAACCACTAAACTATTGTCTGTGTCTATGAGTTTTTGTTTCTCATTTGTTTCTCTTGTTCTTTTGTTGTTTTTGGTTTATATACCACATATCAGTGAAATCATAAGGTTCCCTGCTATTTCTATCTGACTTATTTCGCTTAGCATTATACTCTCAAGATCCATCCATGTTGTCACAAATGTTCCTATATCTTCTTTTCTTACCGCCGAATAGTATTCCATTGGACATATATACCACAACTTCTTTATCCATTCATTTATCGAAGAACATTTTGGTTGTTTCCATGTCTTGGCCACCGTAAATAAAGCTGCAATGAACATTGGAGCACATGTGTCTTTATGTATAAATGTTTTCAGATTTTTTGGGTAGATACCCAGGAGAGGAATTGCTGGGTCATATGGTAATTCTATTCATAATTTTTTGAGGAACCTCCACACTGCCTTCCATAATGGCTGCACCAGTCTGCATTCCCACCAACAGTGTATGAGGGTTCCTTCTTCTCCACAGCCTCTCCAACACTTGTTACTATTTGTCTTGTTGATGATAGCCATTCTGACTGGGGTGAGGTGATATCTCATTGTGGTTTTATTTGCATTTCTCTGATGATTAGTGATGTTGAGCATTTTTTCATATGTCTATTTGCCATTTGTATGTCCTCTTTGGAGAAATGTCTCTTCAGGTCCTCTGCCCATTTTTCAATTGGGTTGTTTGTTTTTGTTGTTGAGTTTCATGAGTTCCTTGTATATTTTGGATATTAGCCCCTTATCGGAGGCACTGTTTGCAAAAATCTTCTCCCATTCAGTTGGTTGCCTCTTTATTTTGTTGATGGTTTCTTTTGCTGTGCAGAAGCTTTTAAGTTTCATATAGTCCCATTCGTTTATTTTAGCTTTTACTTCCATTGCCTTTGGAGTCAAATTCATAAAATGCTCTTTGAACCCAAGGTCCATAAGTTTAGTACCTATGTTTTCTTCTATGCAGTTTATTGTGTCAGGTCTTATGCTTAAGTCTTTGATCCATTTTGAATTAATTTTGGTACATGGTGACAGATAGCAGTCCAGTTTCATTCTTTTGCACGTGGCTATCCAATTCTCCCAGCACCATTTATTGAAGAGGCTGTCTTTGCTCCATTGTATGTTTTTAGCTTCTTTGTCAAAAATTATCTGTCCATATTTATGTGGTTTTATTTCTGGGTTCTCAATTCTATTCCATTGGTCTCTGTGTCTGTTTTTCTGTCAATACCATGCTGTTTTGATTATTGTAGCCCTGTAATACAAGCTAAAGTCAGGGAGTGTGATACCTCCATTATTGTTCTTTTTTCTTAAGATTGTTTGGTTATTCAGGGTCTTTTGTGGTTCCAAACAAATCTGATGATTTTTTGTTCTATTTCTTTAAAAAATGTCATTGGGATTTTGATGGCGATTGCATTGAATCTGTATATTGCTTTGGGTAATATGGCCATTTTAACTATGTTGATTTTTCCAATCCATGAACACGAAATGTCTTTCCATTTCTTTGTGTCTTCTTCAATTTCTTTAAAAATGTCTTATAGTTTTCAGCATATAGGTCTTTCACATCCTTGGTTAAGTTTATTCCTAGGTATTTTATTCTTTTTGCTGCAATTGCAAAAGGAATTGTTTTTTGTATTTCTATTTCTGACATTTCATTGTTAGTATATAGTAATGCAATGGACTTTTGTACGTTGATTTTGTAGACAGCAACTTTACTGTATTCGTTGATTGTTTCTAATAGCTTTTTGGTGGAGTCTTTAGGATTTTCTATATATAGCATCATATCATCTGCAAAGAGTGATAATTGAACTTCTTCATTCCCAATTTGGATGCCTTTTATTTCTTTCTCTTGCCTGATTGCTCTGGCAAGGACTTCCAACACTATGTTGAAAAGCAGAGGTGATGGGGACAGCCCTATCATGTTCCTGAACGTAGAGCAAAGGGCTTCAGTTTTTCACCATTAGTTATGAAATTAGCAGAGGGCTTGTCATATATAGCCTTTATTATGTTAAGGTATTTTCCTTCTATACCTATTTTATTAAGTGTTTTAATCATAAATGGATGTTGTATCTTGTCAAATGCTTTTCTGCATCAATTGATATAATCATATGATTTTTGTCCTTTATTTTGTTTATGTGATGTATCACATTGATGGATATGTGGTTGTTGAACCATCCTGTGCCCCAGACATGAACCCACTTGGTCGTGATGAATAATCTTTTTAATGCATTGTTGTATTCGATTTGCTAGAATTTTGTTTAGGATTTTTGCATCTGTATTGATCAGAGATATTGGTCTACAGTTTTCTTTTGTTGTGTTGTCTTTACCAGGTTTTGGTATCAGGGTAATGTTGGCCTCATAAAATGAGTTAGGAGTACTGTCCCTTATTCAATTTCTTGGAAGACTTTGAGCAAGATTGGTATTAGATTCTCTTCGCAGGTTTGGTAGAATTCACTAGTGAAGCCATCTGGTCCCGGACTTTTGCTTTTTGGAAGGTTTTGGATGACTGATTCCATTTCGTTACTGGTGATCGGTCTGTTTAGATTTTCCAGGTCTTCATGGTTCAGCCTTGGAAGGCTATATGTTTCTAAGAACTTGTCCATTTCTTCTAGGTGACTGAATTTGGTGGCATATAAGCCTTCATAGTATTGTTGGATGATCCTTTGTATTTCTGTGTCATCCGTGATAACTTCCCCTTTTTCATTTCTGATTTTGCTTATTAGTGTCTTCTCTCTTTTTATCTTAGTGAGTCTAGCCAAGGGTTTGTCAATTTTGTTAATCTTTTCAAAGAACCAGCTCTTTGTCACATTATTTTTTTCTATTGTCTTTTTGTTCTCTATTTCATTTAGTTCTGCTCTGATTTTCGTTATTTCCTTTCTTTTGCTGACCTTGGGTTTCATTATATTTAGATATGAAGGAGAAATAAAGACCTTTCCAGACATACAGAGGTATGTCCAATACCCAATATTGATTGGGTTTCACTTGTTCTTCTTTCTCTAGTTCTTTCAGGTGTAACATGAGGTTATTTATTTGGGATTTTTCTTGTTTCTTGAGATAGGCCTGTAATGACATAAATTTCCCTCTTAAAACTGCTTTTGCTGCATCCCCAAAATTTTGGTAGGATGTATTTTCATTGTCATTTGTTTCTATGTACCTTTTGTCTCTCCTCCAATTTCTTCTTTGACCCAGTCATTCTTTAAAAGCATGTTGTTTAATCTCCATGTATTTGTGTGTTTTTCCTGCTGTCTTTTTGCAGTTGATATCCAATTTCAAAGCCTTGTGATCAGAGAATATGCCTGGTATGATTTCAATCTTCTTAAATTTGCTGAGGCTGAGTTTATGTCCCAATATATGGTCTATCCTTGAGAATGTTGCATGTACACTAGAAAAGAATGTATAGTCTGATGTTTTCAGATGAAGTGCTCTATATATGTCAATTATGTCCATTTCATCTAATGTGTCATTTAGGGCTGCTATTTCGTTATTTATTTTCTGTTTGGATGATCTATCCATAGCTGTCAATGATGTATTTAACTCCCCTAGTATAATTGTGTTTTGGTCAATTTCTCTTGTAGTTCTGTTAGTAGTTGCTTGGTATATTTTGGTGCTCTCTGATTGGGGGCATAAATATTGATGACTGTTATGTCTTCTTGTTGTATAGTCCCTTTACCATTATGAAATGTCCATCTTTGTCTCTTGTTATCTTTTTCACCCTGAAGTCTGTTTCATCTGATATCATTATGGCTACACCTGATTTTCTCTGGGTACCATTTGCTTGGAGTGTCAATTTCCACCCTTTCACTTTGAGTCTATGTTTGTCCTTGTAGCTGAGACATATCTCTTGGAGACAGCATAAGGTTGCGTTTAGTTTTTTGATCCAATCTGCTACTTACTGTGTGCCTTTTTATTGGTGACTTCAGTCCATTTACATTTATGATGATTATTGATATGTGAGGATTTCCTGTCATTCTATCTTTAGTTTTCTGGTAAGGCTGTGTCTCCATTGTTTCTTTGCCTTTTTGTTGTCTATTATTTCTATGTGGTGGTATTCTCTGATGTTTCCCTCTGTTTCTTGTTTTACTACAATATATATTTCAGTTCTGGATTTTTTTGGAGTGGTTACCCTTAAGTTTATGCAAAAGAAAGTTTGATATTTAGAGTATTCCATTTTCTTCAGCACGCTTACTTTCTCCATTCCCATATTCCAGTTCAGGCCTTTACTCTCCCCTTTTTTATGTTTTGGTTGCCACAAATTGTCCCTGTTGATGGTGGTCGAATAGCCTCCTTTAGTATTTCTTGTAGTGCAGGTCGTGTATTAGAAAATTCCCTCAGCTTCTGTATGTCTGGAAAGGTCTTTATTCCTCCTTCATATCTAAAGGATATCTTTGCTGGATATATTATTCTTGGCTCATAATTTCTCTCTTTCAATAGTTTGAATATTTGGTTCCACTCCCTCCTGGCTTGTAGAGTTTCTGCTGAAAAATCTGATGATAATCTAATGGGCTTTCCTTTGTAGGTTACCGTCTTCTTTTCCCTGGCTGCCTTGAGGATTCTTTCTTTGTCGTTGATTTTAGACAGCTTCAATACAATGTGCCTTGGAGAAGGCCTGTTGGGATTGAGGTAATTAGGTGTTCTATTTGCTTCTTGGATTCGAGGATCCAGTTCTGTCCACAAGTTTGGGAAGTTCTCATCGACAATTTGTTTGAATATATTCTCTGTTCCCTTCTCTCTTTCTTCTCCTTCTGGTATGCCCATTAGTCTTATATTGCTCTTTCTGATGGAGTCAGAAAGTTCCTGTAGAGTTCTTTCATTTCTTTTAAGTCTCAAGTCTCTTTCTTCTTCGATCCATGTAATTTCCAGGTTTCTATCTTCGATGTCACTGATTCTTTCCTCTATCTGGTCAACTCTACTACTTAAGCTGGTTATTTCATTCTTAATTTCTTCTACTGAGTTCTTAATCTCCAGAAATTCTATTTGGTTCTTTTTTAAAATTTCAATCTCTTTCGTAAAATGCTCATGCTCTTCTTTGATTGTGTTTCTGAGTTCATTAAACTGCCTTTCTGTGTTTTCTTGCATCTCATTGAGTATTTCAGAACGGCAATCTTGAATTCTCTGTCATTTAAGTCACATATTTCCATATGTTTAAGTTTTTTTCCTGGAGACTTTTCACTTTCTTTCTGAGCTGTCTTGTTGCCTTGGTTATTCATGGCAATTACTGATTTATTATTTCTCTTCCTAGACATCTATAGGAGTGGGTTCTGCAACAGGTTGATAGGAAGAGGTCTTTCTTTTGTTTTCCAGTACTTGTTGATAGAATGTTTTATTTTTTCTCTGACTGCAGCGTTTTTTTTTCTGTCTCACAGAGTAGTGCTATGTTTTCTCTGCACTATTCAAGCTTCTCACACAATATGGGGTTTCCCTGGGAGACAGGCTTCTCCTCTGTTAATAGTTCGCCTGGGTCACAGGGCGCAGTGTCCATGTGGGTATGCAGAGAGCTTTTGAAGTGGTAAAGCTCTTCCTGCACCAGATTCAGAGCCCGTATGTTTCAGCAGTTGTGTTTACTCCTGCAGGGATCCGCCCAGATAGGTGGGGCCAGGGGCAGGGTGAGTTGTGAGAGGTGGCCCAGAGCAATGGTGGCGACCACCACCACAGCCGGTCCTGCTTCCACAGCTCCCTCCCCTTTGCCAGAAGTAGTTGGGCTGCAAATCTGTGTCTGAGGTCCACAGTTCTCAGAACAGCAAATATTCTGTTGTTTTGATCTGACAATGCTACTGTTCCGCTTCTAGCAACGGGCAGGTGGGGGCAGGGCAAGCTCTGGGAGGGCAGGGTGGGGGCGGCTAGTCTCAGTGCCTTAGGCTTCTGTTCTCTCTGCTCAGCAGTGAGGGCTCAAACTACTGCCAAGCCCTCACTGGAAGGTCTCAGCCTTCTTCCCTCAGTGTTTTTTCCAAGTTCTCTGCCGTGAGCATTGGGTTCAGCCATGGTATATGCTGCCCCCTCAGCCCTGTGGGCCGTAATTGGAGCCCTAGCAGTCTGAGTTCTTCCGTCTCCCGCAGCTGTGGTTGTTCCGGGATGCAGCGAGCTCGGAGCACTGAGCTAGGTCTGTGTCCTTCGCCTGCGCAGTTCCGTCTCTGCACTTCTCCCTTCCCTCCTCCCCGGCTAGTGCAATTTGCCCACCTTTAGGTGAATTCAGTAGTGGGCCTCTTTGTCTTGCCTGTCTGCTCTGCAGGGAGTCCTTTGTGTCGTTATTGTTGTTCGATTAGTTGTAAATTCCAGGGGAGTTTTACAGAGGCTCACCTCACACCGCCATTTTGATGTCGTCTCATTATTTTATTTTTAATGAGAGAAAATTTAATGTAGTGATTAAAAGCACAAACTTTGAAATCAAACTAGTTGAGTGGAGTTCAGTTCAGTTCAGTTCAGTTCTTTTCAGCCACTTACTGGTTGTGTGACTTAGGCAAGTCACTTAGTATTTCTATGCCCAATTTCCTCATCTCTAACATGGGGTTGGAAGAGGTACCTCCTATGATATAAGGATTAAATTAGTTAATGCAGGTAAAGTGCTTAAAACAGTATCTGTCATGGAGAAGTGCTAAGGAAATATTAGTTATGGTGATGACACTGGTGATGATGATGATGTGATGATGGTGGTGATGATGGATACAATACTATGTTCAAGTTCTCTGGGGTAATTAGTTCGCATTTAGAAAGTTTTCTCCTGCTCTTGAGTTAATTATGTTTCCTCCCAGCTAGTTGTTCTGTTTGTTTACCTTGGACTTTATATTTCACTCTGATGATTTTTCTGGTACATCTGTTAATCTGTGGTTATACGTTAGGATTTAAAAATAAGGACCCAATTGACTATCCAAGTAAGTGTTCAATTAATGTTACTTCCCCTTCCCTCTTTATAGTCTTTCCAGGCCACCACCACTCAGTTCTAACCACATTGTGTATCTAAGTCTTTTCCCCTAGTGGGCTTCCTCGAGTGACAAGGAGGCCCAAGGACAGAGCTTTTCAATGGCAGGTTTTGCTTTAGGATGCAGGTTGAAAGTCATCTAAAAGGTTGGGTCAGAATGAGGATGCTTGGGGGCTCCAGTGCACACTCTAGAAGTCCTAGATTGCCTACGTTTTGTAAGATGGGATCTCTGTGCTGAGGGGAGAGAGAGGTGAAAACATTTTTTCTGTATTAGTCCCACTCCTCATTCTCCCTTTCCACACCTCTTGACTCAAGCCCAGGAGCCCCTTTTAGTTTTTCCAGGAAGACAGGCTTCCAGCTGCTCTGCAGCGACTACCTGACTGTATTCTAAGCTCCTCACTCCATTTCATTTATTAGCCCACTTTCATCTAGTTTTCATTTTCCAAGCGTTTGTTGAAATCTCTCATCTGCTGGTAATTCTGACCTCACTCCCTATTCCCTTTATTATTATGGGTTTATTCACTTTTGTATTCCTTTAGCATCATTTTAATGGGGTCTCTGAGGAGATTGGAGGTTAATTTATGTGCCTCAGTCTGACATTTTGAACCAGAAATGCTATTCATTTCTTATGCGGAACAGTTTGGCTTTCTCTTTGTGTCCGTGCCTCTTTCTAAAAGATGCTCTCAGTACCTTACCCTCCACACAAAAAGTGGCTTATCGAAGGTATTTTTCTAAAGAAAAACAATTTTTTTTCCTTCAGCGGAATGCTGGTATAATATATTTAAATAATGCTTTTTTCCAACTTGCTCTATCTATGAAAACCACCCAAGATGGTGCATGATTCATAGTAAGTGTTCAATAAATATTATTTCCTCTTCCCTCTTTATAGTCTTTCCAGGCCACCACCACTCAGTTATAATCACATTCTACCAACAATCCTGCTTTCATCTGAATATATTTATAGACTTATGTTTATTTCTGGAAAGGCTTGTATGTCTCTTTATGTGTGCTTCTTCATGTTTGTCTGTATTCTCATTAAGGAAAATGAGGTCCAGAGATGCTAAATGACTCACTCAATAATTTAAAAATAAAAAGTGGTTAAGCCAAAGCTTAGAACCATGTTTTCTAACACCTAGCCTACTGCACTTTCCACTTGGCCATCCTGCCTTCTGAGAATGTGGAGGGCTAATGCCATCCTCCCATACCCCTTCTCCCACAGAGTTTCTAGAATCAAGATCAGAACTGAAGTATGCCTTCGTTCCAAAGCTAATGTGAATGGTTCCTCAGCAATTGCCCACCCTCTGCACCACCTCAGAGGGCTTTAGGCTGAGCCAGGCGCTCAGGGCTCATAGAGGCTTAAAAATTCAGCTTGGGGAATCCATGTTTAGGCTGCTGAAGACTCTTTGCTCATAGAATGCTCGGGAAATTTGAGGAGACTCATATTTCAAGGTCACCATTAGGTTAAATGGGCATCTGTGGGCCAGCATGAGAACAGAATCATCAATCATTTTTGATGGGAAAATGTGTTCCCAAGTAATTCACAAGCAATTCATGAATGAGCTACATCTCATTTATAGGTCTGCTTATTCTCTGAAGCAAGGCTTAAGGCAGGAGGAAAAAAGAATAGAAATGGCGACCCTACAATGCCTTTGAATATGCTCCTTTACTTTGCATCCTCCATCTTCTACTATTTCAGATTTTTGAAGAGGGATTCAAAGAGAAGAAGAAAGAAAGAAAAATGGAAGAAAGGAAGAAAAAAGGTTAAGGAAATCTTTCATATAATGTATGCCCATTAATAAAGAAGGAATGTAAGTTAAATCTGATACAAAACTAGAGTTCTGCTGCCCTTTATCATCAAGCATTGATGTGACGACTGGCCCCCAGACCTACCACCCTGCCATGGGCTGCATTGGATGACCTCTCAAGGTCATTGCAATTCCATGAAGTATGCTTTCATTTCTGGAAGGTCCCATCATATTTAAAAAGATTTTCCTGAGGGAAATATTATTCCATTTAGCCGGATTAGGGAGAAAGGGAGAGTAGAATAGCTAGGTACTCTCCCCACCTTTACTCTCTGTGCAGCCCCTCCCCACAGGCAGAAAACCTGGCACTTCTTTGCCATCCCATGGGAGCTCCACATTGTGTGTTCTCAGCTAAAGAAGCAGCTTTTCCTCTGTAGCTGCAGGAGGAACAAACTAACTCTCCCACCCCTCCACCGCCACCCCCCAACAACAACCCCCACACAGAGTCTAATTAAATGTCTGTGGAGCTACAATTGAGTTCCTCATGCTCAGAACCTGTGACAAAGGGCAAAAGGCCCCCATTAGTTAAAGGAAGAGAAATCAAAGGATACTTTTTCAAGAGATCAACAAGAAGGTGCAGCTTGTGCTACCTTTGATTTGTGAAAACATTTTTTTTTATTTTGTTTTAAGAAAAAAACTAGAGAAGGAAGGAAGAGGAAGGTGCTTACGCCCAGGCAGAGGACTGGGTCAGTGGAGGAAGGAGAATATGAAAATAACAAGGCAAGCAGGGCACAGGACATGAAAGAGGAGGGAGGTCATTTGGTGGGGGAGTTTGTCCTCATTTTCTTGCTAATGATTGTTAAAATGTCCCACCTCTCAGGCTAGAGCAAGAAGATTTCATGGGTGGCAGGCCTGAACAGAGAGGCTGATCTCTTACAAATCTGAATTGTGTAAGATACGGGGGGCAGGACCACATTCAGTCAAGGGGTTGCAGAGGCCAGGTGTACACATGCCATGTTCACTCCCTCATTTGGGAGCATCCACCCAGCCTGACTAGAGGAAGATGCCCACATATGAGCCACACGCAACAGGACTCAGAGCCCCTGGATGAGGCCATGGAAGACTTGGGGCCATTAGAGTTGCCTCTAGCCACGTTTTTCCAGAGCCCCAAGCTCTACACCTCAAAGCACTGGGTCTTTGAGACACGTCTTTTCTGAGAATCACCTGCCTGGCCTTTTAGGAAAGAACACAGGTAAATGAAGCAATCTCAGAAGGGCTAAGACTGCAGGAAGAGAATGAAGCTGAGGATGATGGCTAGGACTGGGAGGAATGTGGATAACATGGCGCCATTTCCATGGAGCAGGGTGCACATGTAACACACCATACCCCAGGCTTAGGGGGAGCACAGTGATGGAGAAGAGTGCTGTGTGTTAGGAGGAAGGAGGGAAAGAAGAGAAGGAAAAAAGTAATGAAGGAAAAAAGAGATAAAAGAAGTAAGAAACCAAGGTTAACTGAGTATCGTCATATGTTCAACCCTCATCACAGCCTCAGGATGTAGCTTTTATCGCTTTAGGGAACTGAGGTTCTAGAAGCTAAAATATACAAGAGCCTGATATATCCCTATTCAAGGGGATCTTTCTGCAGTCACCTCTGTTACCATAGCTGGTCAAGATGGCTTCCTGCCCATCCCTCACAGGCTCATAGTGAGAGATGGAATCAAGATCAGAACTGAAATCTGTCTTAATTCCAAAGTTAATGTTTGTGGTTCCTTAGCAATCACCCCACCATGCTTAATTTATCTCCAACCCCCCCGAATATGATTTTATTCCAATCACTACATAATTTGGCCATTTTCTGGGGTCTGAGTGGAAACATGAAAGTCCCACCCACTAGCCATGTTAGGAACATTGATTCAGGAAAATGACAACATTGTGATTGGGGACCTGGGAGATGGAACATTCACCCATCTAGTCCCTGAATATGTACATATGCATCATTGATGTAATCACTCCTTCTGTGCCTCAGTCCCTACCTTTAGCTTCAGGAGGCCTTCACAACATTTTCCAAGCGCCAGCTCTCTTCTTTCATCTGTTTTGGTCTATAAAATGTTCTCTTCAATTATTTTCCTACTCCTCGCTTCAGAACAGCCAAACCAATAGTGCTGCTCCGTGGGTTATGTGCCGTATGTCACTGTGCTGTGAAATATTAAGCCTTCACAATAGGTCCGAAGTCAGCGACGCACAATCCTTTAATGGTTTAGCTCACTCGGGCTATTTGAAAGTGGCATAATATTGCTATTTTTAAATAAATGGGATCTGTATTAATGAGAGCTGACCTCTCTTGGCCCTACCGAGCTGCTCCCTGCTTCGAGCTTACATTGGGGATTGGGCATGAAAGGAAGGGGGGTGGGGGGGAAACAGCTTTTCAAAATGGAAACCAGGCAGCATTTTAAATAATGCTCACAGATGCTAATCATCTTGGGGGGAGGGTTGGTGGTGGGATGATTATTTGAGTGGATAATAGATTTCATTTTTGAAGAAGACTTAGAGTCTCGATACTGAGAAGAACGGGGGTGGGAGTGTGAGAATATGTATGTGTGTGTATGTACGTGTGTGAGCGTGCGTGCTCAGGAGACATGTATAAGCCAGCATGGGGTGGGATTGCCGTGACAGGGGCATGCTGAGATAATGAGAATAATTGTGCTTTTGGAGGTTTGTGAGGGGAGCCTGTGAGTGATGTGCAGGAAGCCATCTTGACCAGCTATGGGAACAGAGGTGACCGCAGAAAGATCCCCTTGAATAGGGATATACCAGGCTCTCATATATCCACGGGTGGAAACTCTGGAACTCAGGATTCCTATGGCCAGGTGAGGAGTGGCAGGAACAACGGGAGAGCTCTCCCAGGCTCCCAGCTGTGGTCTGGCAGGCTTACATCTCATTGCCAGGCAACAAATACAAAGTAATAAATTAGGCTCAGTAGGGCCTCTGCTTCTTGAAACATAATATTGTATTTGGAGATATTGAGGACCTAACCAATGCCAAGGCATTCCAGAATCAGACTCCCTGATTGCTGAGGCCCCCTTAGGCCCTGGGGACCCTGCTAAAATTGCCTCTTCCTCAGGTGCAAGCTGGAGTTGTAGAAGCTGGGCAAACTGAGACAGGGCAAGGGAACCTCGAAAGTAGGAAGTGGGGCATATAGAAGAGGACTTGAGAAAAAGGCTGACAAGAGAGGAAGTGCCTGTCCTGAAGAATCTGGCTAGGAGAATTTCTAAGAACCAACAGGCCAGCAGCTCTACCACGTGAGTGTGTAGGCCTCAGAGTTTTCAAAGAACTGCTCTGATAGGCAGCTCTTCCAGAAGATGTCCCTCCTTCATCCTTTTTAGGTGGCTAGACATTCTTCTTAAAAAAAAAAATAAATACATGAATTTTCTGGAGATGTAATATACAGCGTGGTGGCTATAGTTAACAATACTGTATCATATATTTGAAAGTTGCTAAGAGTGTAGATCTTAAATGTTCTCATCACACACACACACACACACACACACACACAGATTGTAACTATGTGAGGCGCTGGATGTGTTAACTAACCTTGTTGTGCACACCCACCATCCTGTCTCTCCTGGGTCCTTGCTGGCCCTGCTCCCGCCCGGCATAGAGTCACCAAACTTAGCAGCAACAGCAAACAAATAAATGTTTAGTTTAAGTCTGTCCCACACACTAATAGGGTTATAGTTATCCTACAGATGATTACTCTTTGACCCTGTGTTTTATTTGGCAGTCCACAGTGTTACACCGTGCTGGGGTAAAGCCTCGGAGAAGACCTCCTCATGCTGGGAAGGCTGATTAATCAAATACTTACTGAGTGTGCCTCTTGTGTACCAGGTCCTGGCAGTGCAGTGGTGACCTGACCAATGATTGGGACTGGGTCATTCTCATTTCACAATATACATGTATCAAATATTGTACACCTTAAATTTACACAGTGTTATATGTCAATTATATGTCAATAAAGCTGGAAAAATATTAAAAATATATGAAAGTCAGAAGAGTCACTCCTTTTAGTTACCTATAGATGTATAACAAATTACTTCAAAATTTAGTAGCTTAAAACTACACTTACTAGCTCACAGTTTCTGAGGATCACGCCTCCTGGCACACGTTAGCTGGGTGCCTCTGCCTCAGGTCTCTCTCAAAAGGCTGCAGTTACGGCATTTGCTGGGCCTGCTCTCTTATTTCAGGGCTCAACTGGGGAAGGATCTGCTTCCAAATCCGTTCACATGGTTACTGGCAAGATTCATTTCATTGCAGGCTGTTTGACGCGGTCTCAGCTTCTAGCTGGTTGTTGTGCAGGGGCTTCCTAGATTCCTTACCACGTGAACCTATCCGTAGAGCAGCTCAAAACCTGCCAGATGGCTTCCCTCAGAGTCCTAGTCTCTTGGTACCCTAATCTCAAAAGTGGCATCCCCAATACTATTGCTGTATTTCAGCTATTGTAAAAAGCCACTAGGCCCAGTCTGCAGTCAAGGGGAGGAGCTTACACAAGCATATGAATTCCTGGAGGCAGGGATTCTTAGGGGTTACTTTAGAGGCTCCCACGATACCTTCTCCTCCTTCAACGATAATTTTCAGAGACTAGGGAACATTAAGTCCTCTCAGGTCTGGACTGTGTCTTGCTCACCATTGCATCCCCAGCACTTAGCATGGAGCATGGAGAATAGGACCTCAGCCCTCTTGTCAGCTAAGACCCAGCGTCACAGAGTCTAGTGGCTTGTGAGGGTATTTTCAGCACAGTAGGATCCATGGTCTGAGGTCTAGAGTCATCCCTAAGCTGGGTATAGAGCCATGAGCAGCTCTCTTTATTTATTCATTCCATTTAATTACCCTATACTCCACCTCTCCCACCTCCCAACAGCTTCTTGGTGAAAGAGGGGTGTGCCAGGAGATACCACAAGGAAAGTAAGAAGGCAAGGCTAGAAAGAGAAATAAAATAAAGAGAGAATAGAAAGAGAAAGCACCCTCAGCTGTGACCTTGTTTAAAATAAAATACATGGGGTGGCCAGATGGCTCAGTTGGTTAAAGGGTGAGCTCTGAACAACAGGTTTGCTGGTTCGATTCCCACATGGGGCGGTGAGCTGTGCCCTCCACAACTAGATTGAAGAGAACGAGCTTCTGCGGAGCTTCCAGAGGGGCAGCTGGATGGCTTCGTTGGTTAGAGCACGAGCTCTCAACAGCAAGGTTGCCAACTCAATTCCCACATGGGATGGTGGGCTGCGCCCCCTGCAACTAAAGATTGAAAATGGTGACTGGATTGGAGCTGAGCTGCGCCCTCCACAACTAGATTGAAGGACAACAACTTGAGGCTGCTGGACCCTCGAGAAACACACTATTCCCCAATATTCCCCCAATAAAATAAAATAAAATAAAATACAAGCATTTATTAAGTAGCTACTATGCACCAGTTTCTCACACTTGTTCATTTAATTTTCACAATAAGTTCTCAAGGTAAACACTTTTATTTACTTTTTATAGTTCAGAAAAACTGAAATTCACAGAGGTTGAGTGACATGCTTAACTTTCCACAGCTAGTAAATAACAGAACTGGAATTCAAGCCGAGGCTTTTTAAGATCCCTTAGTGCTCTTTCCATGCTCACAGGTTGAAGATGATGGAGAACAGGGAGTATCAGTCTACTTGCACCAAGAGTTACTATTACAAGGGTTGTGCTGTGGTGGTGGTGGTGGTGGTGGTGGTGGTTTAGAGTTAAACAATGGCTGTGAATTATACAACTGGGAGGCAGGGTGTGATTAATCATATTCCAGTTACAGAAACCAAAGACAAGTTGACAGACACAGACTAGAAAAGAGAAAGTCTCATTACCATACAACCACACTGTGATCAAAACCACCCCAACCCCTAGCAAATCTCCCTCCTTGAACTCAGACTTGGCTCAGCACGACCTTGACTGAATCCCAAAGTTATAAATGAAGATTTACACTCAAATGAAATGAATCACATGACCACACTGAAGATCCCCAGACATTTTCCAAAGATGACACAAGCAATAGCAGCCCTCTTATTGGAGAGAGGGTGGATTGGACAGAGTCTCTCAAGATAATGAAGGGAAGCAGGGACACACTGTTTTGTATAAAGATTCTGGAGTATTTATTTTTAAAAGCTCAATTTCATTACCACAGAGCCATACATCCCAGCTCATGACAGGACAGGGAGTCCCTGATTTCTTTCTAGAAGGGATTGAAATTGGAGGGAGGTTGGTGGGGTTGGGGAGAAGATAGTGTGAGGAAAGACTATCTTCTTTACCACTCTGCCATGCCATTTTGCATCCTCTCCAAACATACACGCACACACACGCACACACCATCTACCCAAATCTGAAGATATTCTCTTTCTTTTCCATTTGTGGTAGGCATCTTCTTACATATAGGGGTCCTTCTTCCTACATCTGCATTTGCCCAAGACCCATCAGTCCTGGTAGCTCACTGTCCCAGAACATGCCCACTTAAACACACTCGGGTGGTGTTGGCAGATGCCTGATGTGCTCTCACCCCAGGCTGGAAGAGACCTCTAGTGGTCCTCACCTTGCTCCTCTCCTCGCTTCCAGACAGGCTCTGCCAAACTCAGCCCCGGTCAAGATGGATCCAGCCTCTGCTACCCTTGGGAGTGAGGTCCAGCACCTGGATGTTATTTTCTTGAATCTCACCAACTGCAATATAAACTCGTAATTGCTGAGGCAAGGGAGAAAAATGCATTTCGCTACAAGTAAAGCACAGTGATAAATACAATAAATGACTAGGAATCTTCTTTTTAAAACTTAGCAAAAGATAGACGACAAACCGGTTTGGAAGCAATTTATAAATTTAGCACTAGATATTAGATGCACTGTAGACCTGTCACTATTTTGTTTGTCTGTCTCAATTAACTTCCTCCCCATTACCTTCCTCCCATGAACATTTTCAGAAACAGGGAAAGGACAGAGGAGAGATCAGGAAACCAGGGTTCGAGTCTGAACTTGGCCTCTCTCTAATCTTGATCAGCTCAAGTATCTGCAGGCATAGAGTGAAGATGTTGGACTGAGTTATGTCTAAGTCCCCATTCCACTCTATTTCTATGAATGATATGTGTGTACTGCTGGGACAAGCAGCTGAGATGCATTGCAATCATTGGCTTATGCCATCTTTGTCAAGGAGAAATGCCATGGCCTCTTCACCTGGGCTGCTTCCACCACTACGGCTGTTCAGAGAATGCAGGGAATTTTACAATTGGCGGGTGACTTTGCTTAACTCATAGCTCCCAGGAGCTCGCTTTCAAGGGAAAGCTCAAAGTTACTGTCAGTCCCCTCTGAATTGCCAATACTGGATAGCTGCAGAGTCCCTATTGATGGTCCCCCCACTACTTGTTCCATCAGGGGTTGCGGCCATTTCACTGGTGCACCAACCTCCCAAACCGCGTGGTCCTTTCTGGTGCTAATGGCATTTGACACAAAAACACTGTCCTGACAAATGGAGTGCAGCCCCTCCAGCCATTCAGGCTCAGAACAACAGTCAAATCCATCTCAAATATCTCCTGCTTGTGAGGACCTGAAGAGACATTTCTCCAAAGAGGACATACAAATGGCAAATAGACATGAAAAAAATGATCAACATCACTAATCATCAGAGAAATGCAAATCAAAACCACAATGAGATATCACCTCACCCCAGTCAGAATGGCTATCATCAACAAGACAAATAGTAACAAGTGTTGGAGAGGCTGTGGAGAAAAAGGAACCCTCATACACTTTTGGTGGGAATGCAGACTGGTGCAGACGCTATGGAAGGCAGTGTGGAGGTTCCTCAAAAAGTTACAAATAGAATTACCATATGACCCAGCAATCCCTCTCCTGGGTATCTATCCAAAAAATCTGAAAACATTTATCCACAAAAACAAGTGTGCTCCAATGTTCATTGCAGCTTTATTTACGGTGGCCAAGACATGGAAGCAACCAAAATGTCCTTCGATAGATTAATGGATAAAGAAGTTGTGGTATATATACACAATGGAATACTATTCGGCAGTAAGAAAAGATGATATAGGAACATTTGTGACAACATGGATGGATCTTGAGATTATAATGCTAAGCGAAATAAGTCAGACAGAAAAAGCAGAGAACCATGTGATTTCACTGATATGTGGTATATAAACCAAAAACAACAAAAGAACAAGACAAACAAATGAGAAACAAAAACTCATAGACACAGACAATAGTTTAGTGGTTACCAGAGGGTAAGGGGGGTGGGGGGTGGGAGATGAGGGTAAAGGAGATCAAATATATGGTGACGGAAGGAGAACGACTCTGGGTGGTGAGCACACAATGGGATTTATAGATGATGTAACACAGAATACAGAATTGTATACCTGAAATTTATGTTACTTTACTAACAATTGTCACCCCAGTAAACATATATATATATATATATATATATATATATATATATATATATATATATCCTGCTTGCAAAGCAGCCTCAGGCTACTTAGGCTAAAATGCTTAGGGCTCTTGTTTGCTGGAGAGAGGTGCCCATCCCCTGACTCCACAAGCTGCTTATGTAGTAACCCACCAGTTAACACAACCACACGAAAGAATGGGTGGTAGATGGCGGGGACAGAGTGCTGGAGGCAAGAAAAGTGTGGGGGTGGGGACAGTGGGCACTTTTCTCTCCACCATATTTCTTGAGCTGGAGAGAAAATTGTCCACTTCCACCCATGTCTTCGAGCCCTTTGAATGTGTAAGCTTGTATAAGCTAGGGGATAAAGGAATACATTTCTGTTTTGCAGTAGTGGGAGAAAATATATGGATCAGAATAATCACAATCAGGTGGTCAGTGTGGTAGGAAAAGAAAAATCTTTGTGGAAATGGAGGATTTGTACTCACAAAATGGAAATTCATAACGAACTCCCTACTCTGTTTGCCATCTTGTCTCCAACACTGTTCCGGCCATCTTGTTTACAGCTCTTTGCACATGCTCTAGAATGCCCTTCTCTTGCTTTTAAAAATTATTTGCTCCTTAGTGATGAAAGAATCAATCCATTTAATACCTATTTGTCTATAAACTTGTGAAGGACTTGAAGCTTTCACCACATTCTCTCCCTTCAAGCAAAGTCAATCTTCTCCTTTTTGTGCCAACACTGTATCCTATATACCCGTATGGTACAAATTGATACATCTTTTGATTCCTGTTTATGGTTTGTCTTCCCCACTAGTCCATAGGTCACGGAGCACAGGGGCTCTGTATTATTTCTTTCCCTTCTACAGTGCTTAACACAGTGCATGGCACATAGAAGTGTTCATAACTATTCATGGACTAATGAATAGATGAATAATTGATGAGGAGTCAGCACTCTGAATTTTTATGCAGATCCTCATCCCTGAGCTATGGTCACAGTATAGCTGCTTGGTAACTCTGTCTTACAAGGTGAGTCCAAACTTTTAAACCATTTCTTCTCCCATAATGTGTTGTGGGGACATCGGTAATGCTCCAGCATCCTAGGAACAATTGCTCTCACTCTGAACAGTAGGACAATCTAGTTGCCTGGCTCAGAACAGTTATATGCCATAGTAAACTCTCATAACCATCCATCAGGACTGATTTTGGAGCTCGTAGAAGAAATACCAGTATATCCATTAAGCCAGTACTGAGTCTCAGTAACTGCCCTATGGTATGAATAATCGATGGCCATTACCCAACATCCAATAACCAATGGAGATGAAGGCATATCCTCCCTCTCTTCCTCCCTCTCTTTCTTTTCTCAATCCTGGCCTGATTTAATAAGATGGCTCATGATACTCCATCTCTCCATGCAGCCCAGGAAAGCATCATAATCAAGTGTCATCTCTCCTCCACTGGATGTTCCCAATCAGATGAGGAGGATTTACAGGTGAAAGCCAGCTGGGATTCTGGGTCTCTGACTCAGCAACCTATGCCTCTGTGTTAAACACGCTGGAGGGTCCTTTTCTATAAGCTTCTCACAACTCAGGAAAATCACCCACATCAGCCATTTCTCCTAAATAAGAAAGAGACCAATTTCCAAGATGCTGCCTGATTTTCATAACCCTTCCTCCCTCCTTCCTGAAGCCCGATGTAAGCTCTCCCCTGCAATATAATAAATATTTCACTTTCAAATCCTGATTCATTAAACGAAGCCCAGGAGGGAGAAATAATAAGGTGTCATTTTACAGCCCAAATAAAACAGTGAAAGATATATTCTATAATTTATACTTCTGACTTTAGGTTGAGATAATTCATATATCATTTTTAGTTAGGGACCCAAAATTGTGCTGTGTCAGCATATTGGCTGAAAAAATAACTTTTTGTATTATTTTATGCCTTTCAGTAACATGCCCTGGTTATCATACATCAACACTAGGTTGAGTTCCAGTGTCTCGGCAGCTCCTTTTAAGTCATTCTCTTTTCTAACCAATGACTTTCCTTCCTCAATACACATGGAGCCCCCTGGCTGCACACACATTCACATTCTCTCAGGCGGAAGAGCAGGGCTTCAATTGGAATCAGTTTGACTGGAGCCATTATTACCACAGCTTCACTATTCTTCACCTCTGAGGATGAGAGAACTAGATAGACCTCAGTTGTACACATACTGTATGGTATTTTTCCAACAGAAATACAATCTTACATGTATACAAGACTTCACAGCTAGGGATTTGGTGGGAAAAGCATCAGCTTCGTGATGGGGGACAAAAAAAGTGTGCATTCAAATTTCAGCTCTTTCTCTTATTAGCTGGGTATTCTTGAACATGTTATCCTCTCCAAGCTTCAGTCTTCTCATCCATAAAATGGGAATAATCATAATAGCTAGTCAAACAAATTTTAGAGTTTTAACTGAGGTGAAAGTAATAATCAAATCATGGTGGGCATTGATTGTGTACATACTATGTGTGTGTGTGTGTGTGTGTGTGTGTGTGTGTGGCCCATACATACATACATACACATACACACACGTATGAGGTGTGATAAAAAAATATGGTGAATGCTCTGGCCAAGTGGATCTTCAATACGGGAAGCAGCACATCTAACCTTAGTAACAGAGTGTGACAAGTTTCAACTTGTTTGGTGTAGTCAATAGGGTGTGAGCTACAGTTGAGAGAAGGTGTGTTTTAGAGTGTGCCCTAAATCATGGATCATGAACAATGCATTAACATGAAATGGGCAAACTATTTCAATCATCTCTATCATGACAACACTCCATGTCACATACCACTTCTGGTATGGCAATTTCTGTCAAATAAAAACATTCACAATAGCCAAGACATGGAAATAACCAAAATACCCATGATTGGATGACTGGATTAAGAAACTGTGGTACATTTATACAATGGAATATTACTCGGCCATAAAGAAGAATGAAGTCTTACCATTTGCAATGATATGGATGGACCTAGAGAACATTATGCTAAGTGAAATAAGTCAGACAGAGAAAGGCAAATACCATATGATCTCACTTATATGTGGAATCTAAAGAATAGAATAAGTGAACAAACTATTCAGAAAAACAAACAAAACAAACAAACCAAAAACACCATTATGGTGTGTCCTCGTCCACCTTATTCACTGGATCTGGCACCATGCAACTTCTGGCTCTTCCCCAAAGTCAAAATAACCATAAAAGGTAAAAGTTTTGAATTAATTCAGGACATCAAGGCAGCCACGACAGCACAACTAAAGATACTCACAAAAGAGGACTTCCAGAAAGTGGCAAGAACGATGAGATAAGTGTGTTTGAAGTGAGGGGGAGTATTTTGAGGGGGATTAATAGCAATGTGTCTTTTACTGTAATACATTTTTTTATTTAAATATTCACCATATTTTTTTCATTTGATCTTAGCCAAAAGGCCAAGAAGCGATATTCACCGTATTTTTTTATCACACCTCTGTAGTATATACACATATAAACACATACACAACTATACACACATACATGTATACATATATACACATAGAAGTACACACATATTATGTACACAAACATATATACACACATATCTACACACATGTGTATATATATATACACATATATGTATACACACACAACTACACATACACACATATGTTCACACACACACACATACACGGCACTGGGCTACCACAGTGTTTTATTTCATCAACCCTCATAGCAACCCTATGAACTTGACGCTGTTACTTCTGATTTCACAGATGAGGAAACTGAGGCTTGAGAAGTTAAACAACTTCTCTAATATTATTAGGTATGCATAATAAATTTTAGAAAATAATACTTTTACTTGGTTTCTGTTTACAAACATTTTTCTTAATATCTCATTTGATCCTTATGATAGTGTGAGGAGGAAAGCAAGGCAGGAGAAGTAACCTGAGAAAATATGTCCCCGTGCCCATACTTGGGTTGCCTAGACCTATGGCTTTTTTCGCTTACTTCAGCAGCCCTTTGCTTCAGACAGTCAGTGAGTCTGTGGGTCTTTGGACTCCTTCAGGCCAAGCAGGTAAACATTTACCTTTCTGCCAATCACCCTTCTTCTCAGCAGACTTCTGGTTACTCCATTTCCGGGAAGGTACCCTATTGAGACCGATCCTGTCCCACCTGTTGGTCCCCCATAGACAAAGCTAGTCCTTCTCTTTTGGGAGAAATCAGAAGAGGACCCCAAGACCACTGTAGACTATGGGGTTTCAGCCACAGTAGAGGCATTAAGCAGCCACACTGTCTCGCCAAAGATCTTCCAAGAGGCACCCAATCATACATCAACTAGGTTTACACTTCCTCTTCCAGACATTAGGTGGAGACTCAGGGTTAAAGTTGCCTGGATTTACATAAGATAGTGTTAACTCCAGAGCCTGAACCCGGAACCCTGGTCTCATTCTCTCTGGTCAGTGTGAACTCTCCCCATCTCAGCCCTAAACAAGCCTCCAAAGTAGCACCCAGCAGTCCCAGGAGTCAGTATTCCGTAATAATGATAGTAGCAGGAAAAACAACAACAATTATAAGGGACACATATCATTTGTCAGGCACTATGCTTCATACTCTCTACTCGTTCATTTATTCTCTACAACAACCCTATGGGGGGGGTAACAACCCTATTATTCCCCTTTGCCATTGATAAAAATGAAGACTGAAAAAAGTAATTCTCCTGTGGTACATCCAGACAGTGGAATATTATTCAGTGCTAAAAAGAAATGAGCTATTAAGCCACGAAAATACATAGAGGAAACTTAAATGTATATTGCTAAGTCAAAGAAACGAATCTGAAAAGGCTACATACTCTATAATTCCAACTACATGATATTCTGAGAAAGGTTAGACTATAGAGATAGTAAAATGGCCAGTGGTTGCCATGGGCTGCAGAAGGAGGGAGGGAGGGAGGGAGGGAGGGAGGGAGGGAGGGAGGGAGGGAGGGAGGGAGGCCCGGGTGGAGCACAGGGGATTTTTAGGGCAGTGACACTACTCTGTAGGACGCTGTAATGGTGGATACATGACATTATGCATTTGTCAAAACCCATAGAAAGTATAAAGTTCACAACAAGTGAACCTTAATGTAAACTAAGAACTTTAGTTAGTAATAATGTATCACTATTGGTTCATCAACTATAATAAGTGTACCACACTAAAGCAAGGTATTACTAATAGGGAAGCTGCATGTGTATGGTGGGGGGAAGGGGTAGATGGGAACCTCCCTATTTTCTGCTCAATTTTTCTGTAAACCTAAAAGTGCTCTCAAAATAAAGTCTATCATTAAAAACAAAACAAAAATAGCTTTCCAAGGTGACTTGGTTAGTATGTGGGAAGCTAAGATTCAAACCTAGACTTTTTTGGCTCTGAATCTCATGCTTCTAGATTTTAAGTAAAAATATTCCACAAACCTTTAATTTTAACCCTGTACCTGACTTCTAGTTTTCTCATCCCTAAAATGGGAATAAAAACAATAATACTTTTTTCAAGCTCCTCACTCAACAAAATGGTTTACAGTAAAGAATAGGAAAAATCTTGGTAAACTGTAAAGTGCCGTGCAAATTCAAGAAATGACAATCATTGATCTGAAATCCTGCCCATAAAAAGTATGTGGTTCCCTGGGAGCCACTGCCAGTTCACATTGGAGGAAGCTTTGTGAAGAGGCTCATTATCACTCTCCCCTTTCCTGGGACATTGGCCTTAATTGATTGAGCTCAATGGGAGGCCTGAGTCTCCAGCACAAGAGGAGTGGGGCAGCTGAGGATGCAGAAGCTGTGGCTCTGAAAAATTATTAAGGGGTGGGGGAGAGAGAGAGAGAGAGAGAGAGAGAGAGAGAGAGGGCAGCAGCATCAGAATGCTCATTTATCATAAGAGAAATTTCCCTGTTAATAAAATGACCTTGAGTAAAGAGCTCAACTTCTCACAGCTCACGTCTTTAAGAGAGGGACACCCACTTATTGATCACGACCACATGGGCTGCTGAACCAGGGTGAACTGCCACCACCAAAAGAATTACATGTGACTCAGCCCCCCTGAATCACAGAGAAACTGGGCTGGGGGTGGAGGGAGGAGCTCCTCACCAACTCCTTTGTGGGCAGAGTGGCAGCCAGCAGGAGGCCAGGGACGGGGATCCCCCACCCCTGCAAGACCTGTCCCAGAGGCAGGGGTGACCACCAGCTGGGAGCTGCCTCCCAAGGTCTGATGCATCCAGACCGTGTTCTGTCTGCCCAGAAAGTGCCTACAGATGGCTCTTTGCCAATCCCCAGAAACAGAGGTCCAGAGTAGGCAGGATCTACCTCGATCTATAAAGTAAAAGCAGCCAAAAATGGCTATAGAGCTTCAGCCATTCTCAGTGTCCACATGCTTCAGCACATTCCTGGTTGAAGGGTCATCCTCATTGTAGCATTAAAGTCACCAAGAGGAGGGAAAGCTACTTGTGTCTCAGCTCCAACAGAGGGAAGACCAGAGTAAGCCCAACACTTCCTCAGTGGAACCCAGGAGAGGGAGCTGGGACATGCAGGTTGGTGCTGTGGCAGTCTGGGCCATGCTTGCTGTGTGATCTGGGATACCTCGCCTTACCTCTCTGAGTTAGAGTTAAATCAGTTGAGCTCCAAGGTGCCATCTGGTTCTAAGAGTTCCAATAACGTGTGGGGCTTCTCTTAACTAAGCATATAGATATTAAAGCAATTTTAAAACCTAATGACACGAGCAGCTGGAGTGGAAAATCATCCTCATATTAATGCAACCCTCTGCTTCCTTCCCCAGTTGTTTTTTTCTCTGTCCCCCAAAGCTGAAATATGGTATTTGCCAATTTTTTAAAATTTTACAAAAAGATCTTATTTCCTACAAAGACCAAAAATATCTTTTTAACCTCTTTGTCATGATTTCTCAGATCTGGAATCCTGAGAGAGGAAAGCCTCCATCTTCCAGTAAGAGGACATTATACAAGAGAATCAAATCCACCATCACCCCCTTTCTCCCTCTGAGTAGAAGCTTCCAATTTCCAGGCAGTGCTCTAAGCCCTGGAATTAACCCCCATTATGTTGCATAGCAGCCAGCCTGGAATACATACAATGCAAGCAGAGGGCTTTTTGATGCTCTGACACAATTTGGCGAACATAACATATTTCTTTCTTTTCAACAGAATTGCTTCTACCTTTTCTCCCAATTCTTTTAGGGTCACTGCCCTCAGTCCAGCTATTGTTGACTATGGCTAAGGTGGTAGTTTAAAAAAGACTCGAGTCCTCCCGTGTCCCAGGAGTATCTGCATTTTAACAGGGAACTCTTAAAGGTTAAAACCTTCGATGTCAAGGAATGAATCTCTAATGGTAGAATTTCAGACATCAAGGATGGACAGTGGGAAAGAGCTCTCTTGTGGCTGACGGCGGCCTGCAGGATAGTATGTTCTCCATCACCTCCTCACACCAGCCCTGCCCACATGGCCCACCTGTGGGACTATGGAAACACAGAGGATGCTTCTCACTCAATAAAGAAAGCAACTAGCTATGCACCATTCCACAGTCCTTTTACATTACAATGAGAAAGATCTGGGTTATACCTGAAGAATATCCTAAGAGAAACATGAATTCTAGAGCCAGTAAAGGACCACCCCTCTTGAGAATCTGTAAACCTATTAAAATGAGGGGGTAGGGTGGAGATGGGGCATGCCTGGCCTAAGGGCCAACCTCTTTGGTGGTATTTCTTTACATAAATACAAATAAAAGTAGACTAACTTGCTTCGACACATAATAATTGAGATCCATCTACTTAAGAGTCACTAAGTCAGGTGGGCAGCAAGGAGTGGAGAAGGCAGTTTTGAAAAAAAAATTAAGATTTTGTTACTGTCTTAGAGAGAGTCAAAGTCTATGGCTAAGATGACCACATACACAGAACATCAGAATATACCACATGTTTTATGTTATATGAAGAAAGTGCTATGGGAGCCCAGAAAGACGAACAGCTAATTCCACCAGGGTGTCAGGAAAAGTTTCAAAGAGACATTTTAACCGCAAACTGAAGAATGAATGAGGACAAGGACATGAGCAACTTCTCTCCAGAGCTAGAAAGCAGTAAAACATAGAGGCATAAACAGTGTGGTAGGCTCAGGACGACAAAATAATAATTTGCTTAACTAGAACAATATTTTCCTTAAGTGGGCCCCTCTTACAAGTTTCTCTCCTTCCTCCAGATAGAGGCCTGTGCGTGTGCCATGGACGTTCACCACATGGTCTTATGGAGGAGACTTACCAGTAAGGAGCCAGATTGAAATTGAAGGGCAGGGATGTGGCAGGCCTTGAATACTCTGCTGGAAAGTATGAGCTTCATCTGAAGCCATTGCTATTATTAAGTTAAAGGCAGTTCCTTTGCAATTTTTCCCACAGGCGTATTGCAAACAGCAGAGGGGAATGAGTAAAACCATAGCATTACTACTTTTAGGAAATTCTTACTGCAAGAGAAATGCTCTTGAAATCTTGGTTTTATCTTTAAAATTCTTCTAATTTTGGTTTTATGCTATAACTTATCTATGTTTCTTTTTATATAAAAATGTTTGCAATCACTTTCTAGTGAGTAAAATAAGGACTTACCATGTTTACATTGGCTTTCTCTTACCCTCCACACGTTGCCAAGGTCCCCATGCTGCACTACTTCAAGCTGAGAGCTAGGACATGCGGGCCAAGCAGTGTGATGCTCAGATACGAGTGTTAGAGAGGAGGCAGTGGGAATAATGAGGCCAGAGGCAGGAAGGCCAAGAAAGGTAGCACTGGCTAGGAAGAGCGACATAGATAGAAATGAAGAGGAGAGAACAGATACAAAGTTTTTCTATATAGACTTGACTGGACTTGCTAACTGTTGATCATAAACTAAGAGAAACCATAGTCCCAGACTCCAAGTTTTCTCCCACAGTGCTTCTTGCAGTCACTGCTGCTGTGTAACAAATGATCCCCTCAGTTAGCAACTTCAGACAATGATTATTTTTTTTTTAAGACGTTATTGGGGAAGGGGAACAGGACTTTATTGGGGAACAGTGTGTACTTCCAGGACTTTTTCCAAGTCAAGTTGTTGTCCTTTCAATCTTAGTTGTGGAGAGCGCAGCTCAGCTCCAGGTCCAGTTGCCATTACTAGTTGCGGGGGGCACAGCCCAACATCCCTTGCGGGAGTCGAACCAACAACCTTGTGGTTGAGAGGATGCGCTCCAACCAACTGAGCCATTCCGGAGCTCAGCAACAGCTCAGCTCAAGGTGCCGTGTTCAATCTTAGTTGCAGGGGGCACTGCCCACCATCCCTTACGGGACTTAAGGAATTAAACTGACAACCTTGTGGTTGAGAGCCCACTGGCCCATGTGGGGATCAAACCAGCAGCCTTCGGAGTGAGGAGCACGGAGCTCTAACCTCCTGAGCCACCGGACAAGCCCCAGGACAACGATTTTATTACACTCACAGAGTCTGTGAGTTAGGAATCTAGAAAGGCAGAGCAGGGATGGCTTGTCTGCTTCACAATGTTTTGAGCCTCAGCTGGGTAGACTCAAAGACCGGAGTGACTCAATAGCTGGGGCAGGAATCACCCGGAGGTACCTTCACTCCTGTGTCTAGGGGTTAATGCTGGCTGTCAATCTGGACTTCAGCTGAACTGTGGATGGAAGCCATGTGGCCTGGGCTGGTTTGGGCTTCCTCACAACATGATAGTTGGGTTTCAACAGCAAGCATGTCAAGGGAGCAAGGTTCATGGCCTTTTTACCTAGCTTCGTATGTCACATAGCATCACTTCTACTGCACTCTGTTGATGAAGGCCGCCAAAGTTCTGTCCGAGTTGAATAGACTGTCAGATTTATAGACTCCATCACTGGATGGGAGGAATGTCAAGGTAAGAAGCGCAAGTAAAATAGGAGATTTTGTTGTAATAGTCCTTGGAAAAGACAATCTGCCACTGTGCTCTACCGGGAAACCCTTTGTCAATTTTCACTTATAAGCCCATCTTGTAACTGTGAGCAATTGAGAAAGAATTCTTGTTGGTTTCACCTTTGACTTCCCCCATCACACATAGCATCATGTCTTGTTTTCAGAAGGGGTTAGTAAGAATTTGTGCAAATGAATTATAAATAAATGAATAAACAAAGGAATGAATAAATGAATGAGAAATGGACTGCTGAAATGTCTCTATGGCCCCTGACACAGACATCTGCCTGGAGAAACTGGAGCTCCTTGAAGAAAGGGACCACTTAAGGAAAGTTGGTTTTATTGCTCTCACACCACTCCTGTATGTTCTCAGCTAATCCAGCAATCCATTATTTATGTGTAGCCTAATTAAGGTTGTGAGTGGCTTTATCCTTGTTTACTTAAGTCTATCCCGGAAGATTGCCAAGATTAAATAAAATTACCTCCAGGCAGGCAAGCCTCTCAGGGGCTGGGCTAGAGGAGTAGAGACGGAGATGCTGCTCCTGGCCTTCTGTGGGAGCCCACCCCTTGGAAAACTCCATCTCTCTTTCCCACACAGGCACACGTCATATGCCCATGCTGCATCCCCCCCTCAGAGACACAGTGGACCACACACGTGCACAGACAGCCATGAACAAATCTACATGTACGTGGAGCTACTGCTGTTTAAATGCACCCTCGCACAAATGTTATTGCTCCTGTAGTTGCTGCCAAGTCCAACTCCCTTAATAAAGATTCAGATAGTCTAGACCCAACAAAACTCAGTGAAGTCTGAAACTAGCTAATCAAAAATGATTACCTCCTCTCAGCCTCTGAATCTACCTTTTTCCTGTAAAACCAAAGACCATTTCTTATTTGAATACTGGACTTGTACATTTAATGAAGAGAGAAAAAGATTGGCTGGAGTGACAGGGGTAGGTTAATATTTTTGAATGATTAGTAGTAAATTAGAAAACATTTCAAAGGGCCATTTATATATGTTTGTCTGCCCCTGCGCCTGTTCTCCTTTGGAACAGTAGTTAACTCATCACTCTCCAACTTGTACGCAGAGTTAACAAATCCCTTGCTCAAGAGGAAGACTTTTGGGTTTGCTCACAAAAGGCTAGAGGGGACCTCAGGGTTTTAGAGAAAGAGAGTATCCTTGGTGGTCATTCTTCATCTTCCAGCTATGTCAAAAGAGATGCCACTGGCAATAGGTTGAGGCCTGGGGGACAGTGATTGAGACTGGGTCAGACATCAAGAATGAATGCAGAGAAAAGAATGAATTTTCTCAATATTGAGGAAGTATAGCCACATTTTGCATTGCACTCATTTATTCATTTATTTAACAACACTTATAGGAGAGCATCTCTACATTAGGGATGATGCTAGTCTCTTTCCTCTGGTTACTCACAGTTCCATGGGGAACATAAATAAACTGATGAATTGATTACTGAATGATAATGCTGTGTTGCAGTTAAGCACAAGTTGTGATGAGAATGCACAGAAGGGGCTTCTCAGCCAGTTTTCAGATTTGAAGCAGGCTTGGTGATGGTTGGGGGTTGTTGAGGGCTAAGCTCAAAGTTAGTTGATTGTGTGTGTGTGTGAGAGAGAGAGAGAGAGAGACAGAGAGAGAGAGAGAGAGAGAGAGAGACAGAGAGAGAGACAGAGAGAGAGACAGAGAGAGAGAGAAGAGGGGAGTAGAGGATGGGTAAGTGGGATAGTGGTGGGGGGTGGTATTCTAAAGAAGTAACCGCATGAGCAAAGACATAGCCATAACAATAGTATAAGTAGTAGTAATGGCACTACTACCACAAATATCTGGCAGAGTATAAAGCACTTTATATAAATTATTGCATTTAATCTTAACAATAAATTTAAATTCTCCTCATTTTACACAAAATATAACTAAGCCACACTTAGATTAAGGAATTTTCCCAAAGTCACAGGTGATAAAGCTAGAATTTAAACCCAGGAAGAGAGTGGGGCTCCAGCATCTGTACTCTTAGCCTCTGTGCTCTCCTGCCAGCCGTGGTAAGGCAATTGTTCTTTATCCTATAAGCAATAATATTTATGGGAGGATTTTAAGCAGGAAAAGGACATAGTCAAATTTGTGTTTTAAAGGCCAGACTGGATGCCTAGGATTTAGAAAGGGATTTGAGGGTGGTAGGGTGACTAATTAGGAGGGTTGTAAATTCCAGGTAAGAAAACATGAGTGTCTGTATCAGGCAACGGATGAGAAGGAAGGGTCCAATTTGAGAAATGTTTGAGATAAAAACTTGAACAGTATCAGGGACTGTTTGAAAATGAGGGGTGATGGAGAAGAAGGAATCTAGGATTCCCATATTTTTGGAAAGAAGGGGTGCACATGCCATTAACCATCTAGAAAATACTGGAGGCAGATCGACCTAGGGTCCAAAGGTAAAGTGAGACATGAGAGATACTCCTGGAAGCTTTAGACTTGCTGACTCTGAAGCGCTGTGGGACATCCAAATAGAGATGAGCAGAAGTCATTTGGATGAGTGAACCAGAAGCTGGGCTAAGAGGTTAGAGCTGGAGTATTATCCACATAAAGTTGGTAGTTAAAACCATGGGAGATGGTGAGATTACCCAGGGAGGGCAAGCTACGTGGGAAGAGAAGGAGTCCTACAAAACATCTGCATTTAAAGGGCAGGCAGAAAAGGGAAGCTGGGAAGTTGTCCATGAAAAAATATCTAAGAGGTAGAAAGAGAATCCAGAAAAAAAAAAAAAAAAGTGAGGGAGCAGAGAGTTTCAAGGAGAGACTGATGATAACTAATGATACAGAGAAGTCCAAAAAAATTAGTACTAAAAAATATCCCCTGGTTTAATAGTATGTGCCCCCCCCCCATTGACCTTTGACAGAAGGGTTCAGTGAAGTCATGGAGTAGAAGGGAGGGAAGCAAGCTACGGCACAATGAACGGAGTGAATGAGAGTTTTGAAAACAAGCAGAGTAGATTAATCTTCTAAGCAACTTTTACAGGAAATAAAAGAAAAATACAAAGGAGCCAGGATCAAGGAAAAGTTGTTCAGGATTTGAGAAACCCGAGTCTCTTTAAAGGATGAAGAAGGAACAAGTACAAAGAAGTTGGCAATGGAGGAAAGAGAAAGAACAAGGAAATGAGATTCCAGATTGATGGAAGAGGAGGAGATCAAGGTATGGTGGGGAGTGAGCCAGGAACAGGAAGAAAGATCCTTCCTCTGAAGGTGGGAATGGACAAGGGAAGAGGTGCATCAATCCAAATAGTGAGCAAGAGACAATGTTCTATCACTTCAATTTTCTAATTTTTAAAATGAAGTAACAGATGAAAACATCTGCTTAGAGGGTGAAGGAAGAAGATTGGACGGAAGCTTGAGAAGAAGGGAAGGGATGAGAGGTGGGGACAGGGAAGAGTGAGAGCTTCCAGTGACAAAATAATTGGCCAGCTGTGCTACAGAGCTCAGGGTGTCACTGGGTTATGGAATTTCCCCTTAGAATTCTCAACAATTCAGGTATATGAGTAGAGCAAAGACAGTAGACCTTTTGTGAGAGGTTGCCAGCAGAGTAATGATAGAGTCCATTACATATATCAACGCTAAGGTCACTGGTGCCCCAGCCATGGCCATATCTGCTGTGGGTATTCATGGAGCTAAGGTATATAAGGCAGCCAACAGTGACTGGCACATAATCAGCCCTCAACAATGTTGGCTCTTATTAATAGCAATCATTTGGTGATCTTCAAGGTCATTCCTTATCTTAAATTATAAAATCTAATATCTTACCAAAGAAAGAAAACAGAGACACAGGCTAACGTTTTTTTGTTGTTGTTGTTTTTGTTTTTTTTGTTTTTTATTGGGGTGACAATTGTTAGTAAAGTTACATAGATTTCAGGTGTACAATTCTGTATTACATCATCTATAAATCCCATTGTGTGTTCACCACCCAGAGTCAGTTCTCCTTCCATCACCATATATTTGATCCCCCTTACCCTCCTCTCCCACCCCCCACCCCCCTTACCCTCTACAGGCTAACATTTTAACAGCAGAGTTTCCAGGATTAAACCCAAAGAAATTTCCAACAGGAAGGCCTATGCCTAAAAAGACTACTAAAGAAAATGATAGAATCCTGGATGAAATTATGATCCAGACAGATTCCTATGTGTCTGGGACAGGTTTGATACAGCCCGTGCTTGAGGCCAGGAACAACCCCAATCATCAGTGTGGTTTGTTTCTCCTCTACACGGGAAAAAGCAATGTTCAGTCATGATATTAAATTGAATCTACTAATAAAGGCTGCCTAGAGCACTGCCATGAGAATGGCCCATGGGCAAGAGATCAGTTAGTCCTGTCTGCCATGTGCTCAGAAAGGGGAGGGAGGTGACACGTTTGTTTTCCCTGATCTAGCCCAAACTTCTTACTCTGTGGATGAAAAAACTGAGATGTAGAGAAAGCAAATGCCTTGACTAGCTCTCTAAAGGAATCTGGACTACCAACCAGGTTTCTCAACTCATAGCCCAGAGTTCTGTCCAGCACACCGTGTTGCCCTTTCCCAGGCACTCACATGGCATCAATAATCACTAAGGGCCTTAAAAACTGTAACAAAGGCCAAGAAACAGCAGATTTATGAATCAAGGCCCTGTTTTCACGTCGGGGGCCCAGGGGGATCATCATTTAGCATAAATAAGCCAGAGCATAACCTGGAGTAATCCTTGGCAAAAAAGCCAAGTGTTAAGGGAGCCTGGGTGCCTGCTGTGTAACACTAAGTGTGCAGTTTAAGCTTATTTGAAGCATGTAAAGGCCTAAGGGCCTACACATGGGCACCGATAGCTTTAAGGAGAGGCTATTTCAGTTACAACAACATTGTTTGGCACCTAATGCTTTTCAAGCACCCAGGGTGGTAGGCCCAATTATAGAATTAGCATTGCTCATATCTGCTCAGCCAAATAGAAAGGAACTATTCTATAAAGTGGCTAGGCATCCAAAATTAAACAGGGGAGGGAGAGGGCTCTAATTGCTCTCATTTTTTGCCCAGCAGCATGGTGCCAGGCTCAGAATCTCCCAAGCAGATGGAAGGAAGGTAAGGGTAGAGAATGGATAGGGAAATCACTTCACTCATCAAAGATCCCCCCTCCCACTCTTGCATCCTCTCTCTCTCTCTCTCTCTCTCTCTCTCTCTCTCTCTCTCTCTCCCCCCCCCCCCGGCTTCTTTTTGTTCAATACATTAATGTTTCAAATCTTTCTATCCCCTCCCCTCAGCCCTCAGCTCAGTCCACAAGTAGGATCAGTTTGGTGAAATAACAAAAGCATCAGTCAGAGAGATCTGAGTTAGAATCATTCCTTCACAAATGCAAGCTGTGTGATCTTGGACAATTCACTTAACCTCTCTGAGTCACACTTTGCTCATCTGGATATGGGAGCTACTACTTTAATATTTGACTTTTAGTGTCATTCTGAAAAATAAATAAGATGACAACTATTAAAGTCTTTAGCATACTGTGGCTTGCCCAGAATATTCATAAACTCTGATGCTAATTAGAGTCACCTTGTCCTCTGAGTTCAAATGAAACTGACCCACACCCGCATACCCACTTGTTGGAGAAAATCCCGTCTTTGCAAAGATTCTCGGAGGAGGCATTTATGCTTCTCCTGGTTACCTCTGAATTTGTTCAGTTTGGGATTCATTTTATTATCTAAAGACAATTATCCCCTTTCTGCTCCACACAAACTAACATTGGACACCATCCTGATTCTTTAATTCACCCCCCCCCCAAATACTCTTGTTATCAGACTGTGGGTACAGCAGGCTTTTACTAAGATGTGAGGGAACAGAAAGAGGTATGCCAAACAACCTTAACCTTAAATGTCCTTCAACTCTCCTATTTTTAAATGTCCTTCAACCCTCCCTTCATCCAGGATTTTCTCACTGGACAACTCACTCTGCACATTCCAGCCATCTTGCCTCTCCCCTCCCTCCTCTTCTCTTTTATCATCTCCCTCTTCTCTCTTTCTGCTCATCCCAGCCCCCAAATTCTTGCTCATTTCTTACCCAGAACAGTTTGGTTATTTTCTTATTTTGCTGTGTCTTCCTATACCATTCTTGGAGTCTCATCTTTCAAATCCAAAACACCCTCTAAAAGTACCTTCCTAAACAAAGCCAGCCCTTTCCTTAGGAGGAAGTCTGGTACCAGCTGGTAACGTAGCTATGATGTTCTCCCTGCTACACATAGCCTCAATCGACAACTGTTAGTGATCCCTTTGCTCCTTCGTACTAAAAACTATCTTTTCTCAGACCAGCTTCCCCTCAGATTATCTTTTCCCATCTCTAGTAAGCCTCTTGAGAGAATAAGGCATTCTCTCCAAGAGCCCACCCTCATTCACTGTTCAGGAAGTTACTCCCACCACTACTGAGATTGCTCTGCAAAGTCAGCTTTTTCACCAAATTCTGTGGCCTTATCCCCATTTTCTGTAGCATCTGACACTGTTGACAATGAACTATTTCCGACCCTTGGTCCACCCAATTGGTACTTCTCTGCCCACCTCCAAGCATTCCTTCTCACAGAGTCCCTTTTACTCTACCCACCATGAACAGGTAGAGACTGCATTTTCATCAGTAATCCTTCGCTCATCACTCTATATGGTCTTCCCACTCATCTTATCCATTCTAACAGTCCAACCTCCCAAGAAGCCGATGAGGCTTACATATTTCTCCTTAGCTATAATTCTCCCCAAATGTCACACACACATTTGTGAGCACTTCCTGGAAATCTCTAATTGAATGAGGAGCAGGCACCTGCCACTCACAAATCCAAACCATGCCCACCTTCCCCTGCAGCCCCAAAGCTAAGCCCGCTTCTCCTCTGGCATCACTGTGTTCAGTCAGGGAATCACTAGCCTCAGCCCCTCTTTTGGCATCCATTGATTCACTCAGTAAACATTTACTGGGCTTTTCTCCCAGGTAATTGCATTCAGTCCCATGACTTTCAATAATATCTATATGCTGACAACCCCAAAATTTATATCTCATCCCAAAGCTCTCCTCTCAGCTACGACTCATATATCCTACTGCCCATTCAACATCTCCTCCTCTTACCTATTCCATAGGCACTTAGAACTTAGTATATCCAAAATAGGATTCTTACGCCTTCCCCATCTTAATACGGTTTCTTTCCAATCAAATCTGTATTAGTCAATAGCACCTGCAAATACACATTGACTTCAGCCAAAATATGGATATCACCTCTATCCACCCTTTCTCTCACCCACATAATTCATCCTATCAGCAACTCTTGTGATTTCTGGTTCTAAAACATATCCAAAGTTCATACTTTTCTCCTCACTTTTATTGTCACCCCCATGATCATGGCTTTAATCACATTTCCCATGGACAATTTCAGTAGCCTTCTTAGTGGTCTTTCACTCTATTCTTGCTTCCTTGCAAACACACCCAAATCCTGAACAAGAAAAATCTTTTAAAACATAAACAAAATCATATTAAAACCCATGAGTGGCCTCCCATTTCTCTTAGAATAAATTCCAAATTCCTAATCATGTCCTATAATCTCTTGTTATCTCTCCAAAGTCCCCCTTGGATCTATCCATGATAACTCAATTTCTTTACATTCCTCAAATAAAGAACAAGCCAAGCTCTTTTTTAAAAATTAAAGTTCATTGGGATGACAATTGTTAGTAAAGTTACACAGATTTCAGGTGAACAATTCTGTATTATATCACCTATAAATCCCAATTGTTAGTAAAGTTACATAGATTTCAGGTGTACAATTCTGTATTACATCATCTATAAATCCCATTGTGTGTTCACCACCCAGAGTCAGTTCTCCTTCCATCACCATATATTTGATCCCCCTTACCCTCATCTACCACCCCCGGACCCCCCTTACCCTCTGGTAACCACTAAACTATTGTCTGCGTGTATGAGTTTTTGTTTCTCGTTTGATTGTCTTGTTCTTGTTTTTGGTTTATATACCACATATCAGTGAAATCATATGGTTCTCTGCTTTTTCCGTCTGAATTATTTTGCTTAGCATTATAATGTCAAGATCCATCCATGTTGTCAAAAACGGTCCTATTTCATCTTTTCTTACTGCCAAATAGTATTCCATTGTGTATATATACCACAACTTCTTTACCCATTCATCTATCAAAGTACATTTTGGTTGTTTCCATGTCTTGGCCACCGTAAATAGACCTACAATGAATATTGGAGCACACTTGTCTTTATGTATAAATGTTTTCAGATTTTTTGGGTAGATACCCAGGAGAGGGATTGCTGGGTCATATGGTAATTCTAGTCGTAATTTTTTGAGGAACGTGCACACTGCCTTCCATAGCAGCTGCACCAATCTGCATTCTCAACAACAGTGTATGAGGGTTCCTTTTTGTCCACAGCCTCTCCAACACTTGTTACTATTTGTCTTGTTGATGATAGCCATTCTGACTTGGGTGAGGTGATATCTCATTGTGGTTTAAATTTGCATTTCTCTGATGATTAGTGATGTTGAGCATTTTTTCATATGTCTATTTGCCATTTGTATGTCCTCTTGGAGAAATGTCTCTGCCCATTTTTGGTCATCTGTCCATTTTTCAATTGGGTTGATTGTTTTTTGTTATTGAGTTGTATGAGTTCCTTGTATATTTTGGATATTGGCCCCTTATCAGAGGCACTATTTGCAAAAATCTTCTCCCATTCAGTTGGTGGCCTCTTTATTTTGTCGATGGTTTCTTTTGCTGTGCAGAAGCTTTTAAGTTTCATATAGTCCCATTCATTTACTTTAGCTTTTATTTCCCTTGTCTTTGGAGTCAAATTCATAAAATGCTCTTTGAACCCAAGGTCCATAAGTTTAGTACCTATGGTTTCTTCTATGCAGTTTATTGTGTCAGGTCTTATCCTTAAGTCTTTGATCCATTTTGAATTAATTTTGGTACATGGTGACAGAGAGCAGTCCAGTTTCATGCTTTTGCACGTGACTTTCCAATTCTGCCAGCTCCATTTATTGAAGAGGCTGTCTTTTCTCCATTGTGTGTTTTTTGCTTCTTTGTCAAAATTATCTGTCCATATTTATGTGGTTTTATTTTTGGGTTCTCAATTCTATTCCATTGGTCTCTGTGTCTGTTTTTCTGCCAATACCATGCTGTTTTAATTATTGTTGCCCTGTAGTACAAGCTAAAGTCAGGGAGTGTGATACATCCAGCATTGTTCTTTTTTCTTAGGATTCCTTTGGCTATTCGGAATCTTTTGTGGTTCCAAACAAATCTGATGATTTTTTCTTCTACTTCTTTAAAAAAATGTCATTGGGATTTTGATGGAGAGCACATTAAATCTGTATATTGCTTTGGGTAATATGGCCATTTTAACTATGTTGATTCTTCCAATCCATGAGCACGGAATGTCCTTCCATTTCTTTGTGTCTTCTTCAATTTCTTTTTAAAATGTCATAGTTTTCAGCATATAGGTCTTTCACATCCTTGGTTAAGTTTATTCCTAGGTATTTTATTCCTTTTGGTGAAATTGCAAAAGGAATTTATTTTTCTTTCTCTGAGATTTCGTTGTTAGTATATAGGAATACAATGGACTTTTGTACGTTGATTTTGTAGCCGGCAACATTACTGTATTCGTTGATTGTTTCTAATAGCTTTTTGGGGGAGTCTTTAGGGTTTTCTATATACAGCATCATGTCATCTGCAAAGAGTGACAATTCAACTTCTTCATTCCCAATTTGGATGCCTTTTATTTCTTTCTCTTGCCTCATTGCTCTGGCGAGGACTTCCAACACTATGTTGAAAAGCAGAGGTGATAGGAGACAGCCCTGTCGTGTTCCTGAACGTAGAGCAAAGGGCTTCAGTTTTTCACTGTTAATTATGAGATTAGCTGAGGGTTTGTCATATATGGCCTTTATTATGTTAAGGTATTTTCCTTCTATACCTATTTTATTAAGTGTTTTAATCATAAATGGATGTTGTATCTTGTCAAATGCTTTTTCTGCATCAATTTTTATAATCATATGATTTTTGTCCTTTATTTTGTTTATGTGATGTATCACATTGATGGATTTGGGTCTGTTGAACCATCGTTGTGCCCCTGGGAGGAACCCCACTTGGTCGTGATGAATAATCTTTTTAATACATTGTTGCATTCGATTTGTTAGAATTTTGTTTAGGATTTTTGCATCTGTATTCATCAGACATATTGGCCTGTAGTTTTCTTTTTTTGTGTTGTCCTTACCAGGTTTTGATATCAGGGTATTGTTGGCCTCATAAAATGAGTTAGGAAGTACTGTCTCTTCTTCAATTTTTTGGAAGAATTCGAGCAGGATTTGTATTAGATCCTCTTTGAAGGTTTGGTAGAATTCACTAGTGAAGCCATCTGGTCCTGGACTTTTGCTTTTGGGAAGGTTTTGGATGACTGATTCAATTTCCTTACTGGTGATTGGTCTGTTTAGATTTTCCAGTTCTTCATGGTTCAGCCTTGGCAGGCTATATGTTTCTAAGAACTTGTCCATTTCTTCTAGGTTATTGAATTTGGTGGCATATAGTCCTTCATAGTATTGTTGGATGATCCTTTGTATTTCTGTGGCATCCATGATAACTTCCCCTTTTTCATTTCTGATTTTGCTTAGTAGTGTCTTCTCTCTTTTTATCTTAGTGAGTCTGGCCAACGTTGTGGCAATTTTGTTAATCTTTTCAAAGAACCAGTTCTTTGTCACATTAATTTTTTCTATTGTCTTTTTGTTCTCCATTTCATTTAGTTCTGCTCTGTGTTTTATTATTTCCTTTCTTCTGCTGACCTTGGGTTTCACTTGTTCTTCTTTTTCTAGTTCTTTAAGGTATAACATGAGGTTATTTATTTGAGATTCTTCTGGTTTCTTGAGATAGGCATGTAATGATATAAATTTCCCTCTTAAAACTGCTTTTGCTGCATCCCAAAAATTTTGGTAGGATGTATTTTCATTCTCATTTGTTTCTATGTATCTTTTGATCTCGCCTCTAATTTCTTCTTTGGCCCGGTTGTTCTTTAAAAGCATGTTGTTTAATCTCCATGTATTTGTGGTTTTTCCTGCCTTCTTTTCACAGTTGATATCCAATTTCAAAACCTTGTGAAGATTGTTTGGCACATAGTAATTGCTCAATAAATATTTGTTAACTGCATTAATGTTTGTAAAAACGAATGAATCTTTAATATTTCATGAAGTTGAATAAGACACAGTCCTTGCTCTCAAGGGATGAGCCACCCAATAGATATAAACTCATTATCAAAGTTATTTCTTTTATGAGAGGCAGTGTCAAATGATATGAAAATGAAGAGGTAAGCACAACCAGCCATGCCTGGGGACTATGTAGAAGACTTCACTTAAAGCTCACAAATAGATGGGATAGACATGGCACAGATAGGGACTTGGTAGATTTTAATTTTTATGTGTGGTTGATTGAATTGAAATTGAAATTCATTCTTCATCTTAGCTTGAAGTCAACTTAGGTAATCACCTGATGCTCGAGATAAGAGTTGTAAATTTTGTGTATTAATACTTGTAACAAAATAGTTAATTGGCTGGTATATAAAGTACATTTTCTCTCCCTCACCCTCCAAAAAAATAGTCTAAAAATTCTACTCAGTCCAATGTACCAGTAGTTTGAAGGAAAAGTCACATGCTGAAGATGTAAATTAATGAATTTAATTAAAAAAAGAATAAGGATCATGTCACATTTACTACATCTGCTTCTTAACATATATGACAGTCATCTTAGGCTACATTATGCTGTGGTAGCAAATAATCCCAAAATCTTAGTGGCTTCCACAACACAGATTTATTTTTCACTTATATTACATGGGTGTTTGTCTCATCTTTATTCCCTGACCCAAGCTCAAACAGCACCTCTTATATCAGAAACATGTTGGTCTGGAGGCACAGGGGAGAAAGAGATGGCAGAACTAAGTGAAGGCTCTTAAAAATTATGTTTGAAAGCAGCTAATGTCAGATTTCTGGTCAAGATGGCAGAGTAGGTAAACACTGAGCTTATCTCCTCTCATAACCACATCAAAATTACAACTATACAACAGAACAACCATCATTGAGAATCACCTGAAGTCTTGCTGGACCAAAGCCCTACCACTAAGGACATACAGAAGAAGACACTTTGAGACTGGTAGGAGGGGCAGAATCATGGGATGGGCTGGTTCCACACCGACCTGTGACCATTAAAAATCAAGAGGGATATCTTGGGTGTGGAGGTCTCCTCCCCCGCCCAGAGGAACAACAAGACCGAGCCCCACACCAGGCTCTCCAGCCCAGGGTTTCAGTTCTAGGGAGAAAAGTCCCCATAACTTCCAGTTGTAAAAAACAGCAGAAATTGTGGCTGAGTGAGATGAGAGTGACTGGAGTCCCAAGCATTCCTTTTAAAGGGTCCACAGACGAACTCACTTGCTCTGAGGTCCAGCATTGGGACAGCAGCATGAAATGCACCTGTCATTGCACCTGTCAGCAGGGACATACAGGGAAGAACTGACTTGTCTAGCTTGAGGGAAAGGGCTGAAGGGGCAGCTTTCTCCCAGACAGAGGAGATAGCGGAAGCTATTGTTTCTTTTTTGAGCCCTCCCCACTCTCAGCGTACAGACGTAGAAGTCGTATCTGAGTTTCCATCAAACTAGCTAACACCATTCATTCTCCTTACCCTGGTGATTTCCTGAGACCCTGCCTGACCCAACTTGTGGACCCACCCAAGCCACTTCCAGTGGCTTTTCCTACAAATGGCCTGTCTTGGATTATGGTGTGTACTTTTCTAAAATCTCACAAAGGTTCACAAAATCCAAACAAGCAGCATGTAGCTTTGGTGTACCCCATACTTACGAGCAAGCAGCTCTAAGCCCTGCACTAGGGACATCTGGCCTTGGAATGCAGCTTGGCCTCGCCAGGCTTCTCTAAGCCCAGCATGGGGTCAGGGGGCAGTGGGCATCTGCAAATTGCTTTGTGGTTCATGACATGTGGCCTTGGACAGGGCACAGGTTGTGGCTGTCTTGGCCTGCTGTGGGGCCCCTGCCAGGAGGTCCTGGGGTTGGTGCATCTGGAGGCAAGCTTTGGACCAAGTTTAGCTGGAACGTCACCTTGCCACCTTCAAGAATGACACACCCAAAGGGAAGACTCAGCAGACACCAGAGCCCTGCTAAAGTGAATCCTGCTCCACAGGGTCAATCCCTGCCCAACAGCTCCTCCACTGTAGTCACAGCCAGTCATGACAACCAATCAGCCCAGGGGTTAACCCCTCCCATTAATGTGCATACAGCAACCAAGGCTCACTGACAACAGGAGGGAATACACAGCCTACAGAAGGGACACACCTGGAGCAGCCAGCTCTGGTGACTAGGGAGATTGCACTACTGAGCCTCACAGGACACCTATTACATAAGGCCTCTCTACTAATACTGGGAAACACAGCAGCCCTACCTAATATATAGAAACAAACACAGGGAGGCAGCCAAAAATGGGGAGACAAAGAAACATGTCCCAAATTAAAGAACAGAACAAAGTTCCAGAAAAAGAACTAAACAAAATGGAGACAAGCAATCTATTAGATGCAGAGTTTGAAACACTGGTCATAAGGATGCTAAGTGATTTCAGGGAGAACTTCACCAGGGAGATAGGAAACATGAAAATGCAGATAGAAAACATAAAAAAGAACCAGTCAGAAGTGGAGAATACAATAATTGAAATAATGAGCACATTAGAGGGAATCACCAGCTGACTAGGTGAAGCAGAAGATCGAATCAGCAGTTTGGAAGGTAAGGTAGCAAGAAACACCCAATCAGAACAACAAAAAGAAAAAAGAATTTTAAAAATGAGGACAGTTTAAGGAGCGTCTGGGACAACATCAAGTGTACTAGTATTCACACTATAGGAGTAACAGAAGGAGAAAAGAGAGAGCAAGGAATTGAAAACCTATTTGAAAAAATGATGACAGAAAACTTTCCTAACATGGTGAAGGAAATAGACATACAATCCCAAAAGCACAGACAAGATGAACCAAAAAAGGCCCATGCCAAGACGCATCATAATTAAAATGCCAAAGGTTAAAGACAAAGAATCTTATAAACAGCAAGAGAAAAGCAGTTAGTTACTTACAAGAGAGCTCCCATAAGAGTGTCAGCTGATTTCTCAACAGAAACTTTGTGGGCCAGAAGGGATTGGCACAAAATATTAAAAGTGATGAAAAACAAGGACCTACAACCAAGATTACTCTACCCAGCAAAACTATCATTTAGAATCAAGGATGGATAAAGAGCTTTCCCGCAAGAAAAAAACTAAAGGCGTTCATTAATACCATACCAGTATTACAAGAAATCTTAGAGGAACTTCTTTAGGAAGATGAACGAAAAAATAAATAAAACATGTGAATAATGAAATAGCAGTAACGACATATCTATCAGCAATTACTTTAAATGTAAATGGACTAAATGTTCCAATCAAAAGACATGGGGTGGCTGAATGTATAAGAAAACAAGACCCTTACATGTGCTGCCTACAACAGACTCACTTCAGATTGAAAGACACACCCAGATTGAAAGTAAAGAGATGGAAAAGATATTTCATGAAAACATAAATGAAAAAAAAATAAAAATCCTGGGGTAGCAATACTTATACCAGACAAAATAGTCTTTAAAACAAAGGCCATAACAAGAGACAAAGAAGGACCCAGTAATCTCATTTCTGGGTATTTATCTGAAGAAACCTAAAACACTACTTTGACTGGACATGTGCTTCCATATATTCATTGCAGTATTGTTTACAATGGCCACGCTGTGGAGGCAGTTTGGGTGTCTGTTGATGGATGAATGAATAAAGAGGAGAGTACATATATATATATATATATATATATATATATATATATATATATATATATATATATATATTGCTCAGCTGTAGAAGGGAATGGGCTCTTGCCACCTGTGGCAGCATGGATGGACCTGGAGGGTATTATGCTGAGTGGAATGTGACAGGTACAATGTGATTTCACTTATATGTGGAATTTAAAGAATAAAATAAACAAACAAAACAAAAACAAACTCATAGATACAGAGAACATTTTCATGGTTACCAGATGGGAGGGGTTTGGGGGAGCGTGAAAAGGGGAAGGGATTAAGAAGTACAAATTGGTAGTTACAAAATAATCATGGAGATGTAAAATAAAGCATAAGAAACGTAGTCAATAATATGGTAATAACTGTATAGTGCCAGGTGGGTACTAGACTAGTCAAAGGGATAACTTCTTAAATTATATACATGTCTAACCACTATGCTGTACACCTGAAATTAATATAAAATAACACTGAATGTCAATTGTAATTAAAATTTTTTTAAAAGGGAGAAAAAAGGCGACGGGAATAAGAAGCTTAAACTTCCAGGTATACAACAAATAAGTCGTAGGGATGTAATGTACAGCATAGGGAATATAGTCAATAATATTATGATAGCGTGGTATGATGTCAGATATTTGCTGGACTTATCATGGTGATTACTTCTACAGGTATATAAATGTTGAATAACTGCGGTATACACCTGAAACTAATATAATATAGTATGTTAGCCATATTTTAATAAAAATATTTTTTAAAAAGAAAGTAGCTAATGACACTAACACTCACATTTCATTGGCCATTGTCAATCACATGACTAAGACTGGCATCACTGAGTCAGAGGTGTGAAATCCCTGCAAATATTTTGCGGTAAAAATATAACCTACCATGACATACATAATTCAAGTTCATTGCTTACATTATTTCCATTAATATAAGAATGCTAAGAAATACTTATATGTGATCTAAACAGGAAATGCACTTAGAAACAATGGCTGATGCCAGTGATGGAGTAAAGACACAGAAAATATCCTAGCAAAGACACAAATTTCATGTCGTATTAACCTAATCCGGCGGAGCAAGAATGCAGAATTTCCTACAGGATTTCAGTATGTAACATCTATATGAACAAAACAACAGTTACTTCTTCAAGATGAAATTAAAATAACTTTCAATTTATAAATAATAACTACTTACCTTTACCTTCAAAACATTTAATTTTAGGGTAAAATTTGAAGCATTCTGTATGCTTCCATGTTCTGTAAACTAGCATATATTGTATACAGAAGTTTGAATTAACTTGATATCATTAACTCAAATAGATGTTTTAGAGGGGAAGCAGGGGCCTACCATTTAGTTAAAGCAAATATTGAGTTCTTCAATAACAGAGAACATCTTACATATGTTCGAATCTCCAGCAGTGAGTGTAGTGCCTGTGCCCAGTAAGTGCTCAATAGATGTTTCATGCTGACACTTTTCTGGAGGCTGTTATATCAAATTTGAAAACGCTCATTCAATTTGACCCTGGAATTCCAAGTTTAGAAGTTTATCCTAAGAAAATAATTGGAGATATTCACAAAGAAAATCATTGGAGATATACAGGCTGTTTATCACAGTTCTATACACAATAGCAAACATTATTAACAACCAAAATATCCAATAATAGAGCATTAATCACATGCATTATAGTACATCATATAATGAGATATTATACATCTATGAATAACCATATTGTCAAAGAACATTTAATTGTAAGGGAAAATAAAACATATTACGTGGGAGAAAAAGCAGTTAAAAAACTAGTAGTTGCAATAAAATCTCATTTTAACAAAATGCACATATAAATGTATGCACATACACACACGTATATGTACATATGTATCTGAGTGAGATAGCAAGAAATGATTTGTTACAAGTTAAAAAATAAACATTTCTTGCAAGCCCCTTCTGGCTTGTAAAGATGGAGATCCTTCGTCTACAGAGAGGAGGGCTACATGTGAGGATGTGGAGAGAAGAGATGCTGGATGGAGGAACAGAGCAGGCTCTCTGAGGCAGGACTCGGGATGGGCAAGGAGTTGAGGCAGCTGGCATTTGATGGGAATTGGGGGCATGGCAAAGAACTCAGATGTCTAACAGAGATTTTGTATTAAACTCAGCGAGCTGTGCAGTATGTACTGTATCCTTGTCCTTTGCCTTCCCCTGAAAAGTTTGGCAAAATCTTCCTTGTTCTCTTCTGCTTTGTGAAGGTAGGTTTACTTTGGGAGAAGTTGTCCAAGTGCTGACTCTTGCTCAGGCGCAAGAAGCAAGTGTGCCTGAGGGGCGCAGCCATGTCTGGGTGCCTTTTATGAAGGAAAATGCGCCAAAGTATTAAGTAGTCATTAGCTTTGGGTTGAGAGAGAAAAGGTGATTTTCATTTCCTTTTTGTACTTCAATGGATTTTCCAAATTTCTTCCATGAATATGTATGACTATTATAATCAGAAAAAAATGCTATTTTTAAAAAAATAAATTGATGTCAAATGAATGAATAAGTGAATAAATCAATGAATGAATGAATTAACTAATTAGTGAAATGATTGACCTGGGCAACAGAAGCCAAACAGGATTCTAATTGACAAATTTGTTTGTTCTTATTTCCTGCTGTTGACATAAGTGAGCCTCTATCTTTAGATGAGACATGTTAAAAATATTTTTTAAAAATTTTTTAAAAACCCAGAAAATACTCTTCAGATGGAAGCAATATTTTCATGCCCTCTACTCTCCAACATTTGCAAAATGCTTCTATCTCATTCACACTGGGTCATGCCTGACATACCTCTTATCTTTTCCCCCAGGGACTGTGGCCAATACCCCCAGAATTCACTAGCACAGAATTCCATGAAAATCAAAGAAAACAAGCAATAGATAGAAGGGGCAGCATCTACACAGAAGCCTGCCTGCTGCCTGCTTGCTTTGCAATTTTGTGGCTCTGTGTTTTATAATATCAGTGTGTGTGTGTGTGTGAGAGAGAGAGAGAGAGAGAGAGAGAGAGATACAGGCATGAAATCAAGGCTGCAAATTGAAAACATACTTAACGCACACCGAAGCACATTCAGCCTGAACCAGTGCCAAACCACATGTGTGGAACATGTCAACAAACTGTCTGATTTGTTCCTATGGTACACGTAAATATTGTCAGGCAGGACTGGAAAGCGGGTGTGCTGAGCTGGATGGGACCTATAAAGGCTTCCATAGAAAGCATATTGTTTGCCCATATGGGCTGGTGGAGATCGCAGCTGGGTGAGGACTTCAGCACCTGCCAGGCTGAGAGACAAGCAGCCTGCCCCAGAGTCCTGCAATCCAGGCTGAGGACGGCTCAAGGGCACCGTGAGCTTTCTAGAATATTTGGGGAAGACAATTACTAGGTGGACTCTCAGAGAGGAGAGGGAGTAAGAAGGAAAGAAAAGTCTGCCTGACAAAGCTGATTTTTTTTTTTTTTTTTGTACAGATGCTGCTGGCAGAAGAGAGTAAGAGCAGTGTGTTCAGCTACATTAGTCAGGGATAGAGTTTTAATAGACTGCAGAAGGAAACGATGACGGCAAAGTTAGGAGCAGTGAGTAACTCAATTTGAGAGAGCCGAGCTCCCTGGGAGAAGACAGCAGAGGTGCCATTTTTCTTTTTGGCCCCATGGAAGCAGGGCTGGTGCTGGGGTCATGACAGACTCTAGCATTGGGCATTTTTACTTGAAGAAACACAAGCCAGTTTCTGGGAGGTGAGTCTACAGCTCCTCCTGCGTGGTCCTGAGACATCCTCGGACTCCTCAGTGATGCCAGCCTGTAGGGCAATGATCCCAAGCAGCTGCGGACAGAATTGTCATTTATGGTATCAGGAGGGAGGGAGAACGCCAGCTCCTGGGGAGGCTCTGTGCATGGATGGGGCAGGGGAGAAGCCTTTTAACTGCTACAGTGGCTAAGGATGGGGAAGGTGACACCATGGGGGTGCCACTGGTCAGCAAGTCTGGTAAAGCGACATACTAGCAGCAAAGCTGATAGGACTTAGGCATCTTGTGTAAATTAGAAAAAAGCATCCTCCTACAGGTGAAGGATGCGTGGCTTGATGGAGAGGAGGAGGGAGGGTTTCAGCTTCCACTTGGGCACATTTGTTCAGGTACCAATTGCCTAGCCACATGCAGCAGCCATGAAAACTATCCATTGAGAAACAAATGCTTTACCCTGGCATCTGTGGCCTTCCGTGAGCCAGCCCTCACCTGACAGTCCAGCCCAGTCTCTCATACCACTTGCCACAAACCTACGCACCAGCAGAAGGGAATTCCAAGCCTGCCCTCACTTCCTCATGTTTGCGCTTTTGGTACCACTGTTCCCTTTAGCCATAATGCCCTAATCTGCATCTTTGCCTAATATTACCTCATGCATTTTTAAGGTCCTGCCCAAATACTACCTCCTCCAAGAAGCCTCATCTGGTTGCCTCCAAGTCAAGGTGATTTTGGCCTAATTGGAGCTCTTGTAGCACTTTATCTCTAGTTCGTTATGTCATCATTTTTGGTCACTATTTACCTCTTTCTATTCCATATTGTAGTTTTTAATGTATGTTTCTTATCTTTTCTACTAGACTGTGAGCTTCCTGAGGGCAAGATCCATTTCTTATTAATGTTACGTACCCCTCAGCATCCAAGCAGTGTACCTGGCACATGAAAGATGTTCCATAAACCATCTATGGAAAGAGTGTTGGGCAAAGCAGGTTTAGATCCCAGCTCTTGTTGCTTAAGGACAATAAGAGCTAATTGTCATTATTTTTATATGTGTCAGGCACTGTTGAAAACGCTTAACAGGTAGGAAGTTACTGAATTATCCTAATTAGTCTAGGTAAGTTCTGTTTTTCATTTCTAAGTGCAGAATAGGAAACTGAAACATGGAGAGGCTAAGTATTGTGCCCAAAGTCACCCACTAGTAAGTAGAAGTGACATTTGATTCCAGGCAGACTGGCCCAGAGTCTACACCTATAACCACACACTGGGCTGTTACTGGTTAATAGACTTTGGGTTTAACCTGATTCTCATCTTCTTCATCTGTATAATGATGAAATAATACTAATATATTATATATGTATATATAACAATTATATATTAACTATGCCTATTCCTGGAACACAATAAATCTCCACAAAAAGTAGTCACCATTAATAAATATGTTTTGAATGAAAGAAAAAGAATGTAGCCATGTTGTCATCTAGACTAGTATGTCCAATAGAAATATAATGCAAACCCCAAATGCAAGCCATATATGTTATTAAATTTTTCTGGTAGCCACAAAAGTAAAGGCAAAATCAAACAGATAAAATTAATTTCAATAAGATATTTTATTGAACCGAATATGTCCAAAATGTTATCATTTCAACATGTAATCAATATAAAATTAATAGGACATTGTTCTTTATTGTAATTCTTTAAAATCTGACTTTTACATTAGAGCACAATTCAGTTCAGATTAACCAAATTTCAAATACTCAAGAGCCACATGTGGCTTATAGCTACCATGTCAGATAGCAGATCTAAGAAAAAAAATCTCTCCAACAATTCTATTAGGAAGTCGAACTTCTGATATTTGAGTTATGATGACTTTTCTCTTTTCAAGAGCTCATCCTTAAAATGTAAATGCCTCTGGGAAATATCAATTAGTGCTGAAGCCGGCCCTGTTGCTGCAACTCAGACTAACTGAGACACTCAGAAGCCACAGTCAGTGGTTAACAGTGTGAATCTTGAGTTGGACAGACCTGAGTTCAAATCATGATTCTGCCTCTTACAATTTGTGTGACCTTGGCTGAGTCCTTTAACATTGTTGAACCATGTCCTCATCTGTGAGAGGGTACTGACACCCATTCCACAGATCTGAAGTAGGATTCATCAAGAGAAGGTCTGCAGGGGCCAGCCCAGGTACTCCATAGAATCAGTTCATTTCCTTTTCCCCTAGACCTCTGTGTCACCATAGCTACTGAATAGCTATCCCTCTCCCTACCTCTCCTCTATCACACAGACATACTCTTAAGGCTTTTGCCCAGATGAGTCACCATTATTGGGGCTCTGCTTGTTTAACTCCGACAGGATTTGTTGAGCGTCTGTATTCCTAGAACATGTAGGCATCAAGGGGTCCCAAAAATGTGCCCCTGCTGATAATGGTTGTTCCAATGCTAGCACTGATCTGAGGATTTTTAGGTCCATGATGACTTGGACTCTCCCTAGGAGCCTGGTCTCAGCCTCTGCACGCCTCCTCTACCCCTGACTGGGAACTGTGCTTCCAGTGGGGTAGAGCACACTTGTGTCATCAGACCCACACATGGGGCCCCAATCTGAGAAGTGGACTCTACCTCTGGCCCTGTCCACAAACACCTCTTCTAATTATATGCCTCTTTCTACCTTCCTCTCCTGGGCCCAGGACTTCTTTCACTTATTTTGTCACAGCTTGCCATGTGACTTTGGCTTGTTCCACCTATAATGCAAAGGTAAGCTGTATGAGGGTGGCCAGAGGAGGTGCACAGAAGTAGAAGAGAACTGGGGGGCCAGGTCCACATATCAGGGTGTTATCCAAGGGCTGGGCTGAAGGAATTTCTGGGACAAAGGAGAAAGCCATAGTTAAGAGGAAAAGGACAGCCTGCTCTGAGCCAAGAAGACCAGTTGAAGACCTAATGGCCTTCAGCTGGAGCAGAAGTCTGGATTTTCAAGAGAGATAAGGGAACAGTATGCAGGGGGTCAGGTGATCCAGAAAGCTAAGTGTGCATGTGTGATATATGCTTCAGAACAACCCTTTTATTCATGGCCAACATAGGATCTTGAGGTAGGAGCTCCCAAAGCTCTTTGCTTGTTTGTGAGGGCTTGCAGACACCTCAGATGTCCTGTAAACTCCTCTGCCCACATGTTGGACTTGTCCCCAGTGCTGCAAACTACCTATTGAGCCATGGCCAGCTAAATTAGCATGCCATTCTGAACCCAGTACCTACCCCATCCCAATCCTTCCTGGCCATGGCCTCTCTAGTCTTGCTGTAATTGATAAGCTGTTCCCGTCTAATCCTGAGTTATGACATTAGTATGCTTACTGTCTTGAAAGGATAGGTTGATACAAATAGGAGGTGGCATAGAATAGTGAAGAAGGGCTTTAATGTCAGAAAGCCCCCAATAGAAATCCTAGCTGTCCCACCTATACAACCGTCATTAAGTGGTTTGATCTCAACTTTCTGCTCTTTAAAATGTCCATAATAAGATCTATTTTACAGAGCTCCTGTGAGATATGACAGAATAATAATGTAAAGTACATTTCAATACCTAGCACATAGGAAGCACTCAATCAATGGTAGCTTAACTTAAATAAAGAAATGAACAGCTCCAGTGGCTCACTATGCAGGGAGTGCAAAATTCTTAGCATGGTGCATGAAGCCCTATGCAAGCTGATCTTTGCATCTTCTCCATCTTGTTTTATACATTTTCCATGGATCTCTTCACTCTGGCTATAGTCAACCACATGGAGTTCCAGAAGCAGTCCCATGCTCTCTGCTTCTGAAACCTTGCACCAGCCAACTCTCCTGCTAAAGATGGTCTCTCCCACCCTCACCACTTGACTGGCTCCTAGTCCCACCAATGAACCCAAAGTCATGTCCTCCAAAGCCTTCCTCCACCTGAAATGTGGGGCTCCCCTTCTGCAAAGCCTAAGGTACCTCACAGACCCCTCAGCCATATCTTGTTCTTTGTGCTTTAACCATTGACCAAAATCTCTCTGTGCTTGACATAGAAAGAATAGATATTAAGAGCAAATATGTAGTGTGAATGCTCATTCTGTTTCCAGGGACTGTGCTAGGCACTTTACATACATTATCTCATTTAATTCTCAATAACCTATAAAGCAGATTCTATTATTAGCACTGTTTTTCAGAGAGAGAACTTGAGGCATTCATTCATTAAATAACTTGCCCCAGTAAAACCAACTGTGTGAAGGTGCTGAGATTACAACCTGGAGTTATCTCACTCCAAATCCTGAACACTTGATCATGCCATGCAAAGAGAAATGAGTGAATGAATGGCTGGATGGATGAATGAACGAATGAATGAATATAATCAAGCTCCAAAAGGCAGAGAATAGTGGAGTAGAGAAGTATAATCTTTAAACAATCATTTGTGGTCTTTTTAATGCATATTTATAATTCATGATACATATCCACTCTAAATGATGAAATATTTTACAAAAAAAAAAAAAAATCTCAAAGAAAACTAAAATACTGGACAATTGTTTTCACTATCACCCAACACCTCAGTTGTCAGCCAACCACCCTTGCAGGACAGAGAGCATGGTAATCAGCTTCCGTCTTTCCCCGAAAATAAGACCTAGCCGGACCATCAGCTCTAATTCATCTTTTGGAGCAAAAATTAATATAGGACCAGTATTAATTTTTGCTCCAAAAGATGCATTAGAGCTGATCGTCTGGCTAGATCTTATTTTCGGGAAAACACAGTACCTCCTGCCTTCTTTCCTCCTCCTCCTCCTCCTTCCCATGGAGATCTGCTCCCTACTGTGTCACTGCAGAAGCTAGTGAGGATCTGTGCACTCACAAGGTTCAGGCAAGAATGGTGGGGATGCTGGCTGGCCATCCCACCTCCTGAGAAGGGGGTGGGAGGGAAGAAGGAAACATCTGGAAACAGCGGCATTTCGTTCTGGACCTTGCGCACATGAATGATGCACTAAGACAATTCTCTGCCTTATCATAAATTCTGCAAACTCATGAACTTTGCAATCTCTGAAGCTCAGCACTGTATGGGAGCCACTTATCTTGTGCTGAAAGCAATATAAAAACAGATGGCAAAGAGTGCATCGGGAGATAAATCAGCGGCCTGGCTGCCAGGGGCGGGCGGACAAACCCAACATGGCCAGACGCTCAACTCTCAAACATAGGGCCTGCTCAGCAGGGCTCCCCTAGGGTGAGGTGGCCAATCTGGCAGAGAAGGTGGCTGGTGGGAGGAGGCAGAACAGGGTCCCAAGGGAAGGGCAGGAGAGGACAGGCACCTTCATAGTTGGCCTTGGGAAAGTGGCCAGTGCTTTCCCAAGGGAAGAAGCTATGGATGGAGGACAGTACCTCACGCTGTACTCCAATCATGGCTTCTTCCCTTGGGAAAGCGCTGGCCACTTTGTGGACAGCATGAGGCACTGTCCATAAAACTGCAGCTGAGTCAGAGCTTTTGCATTTATAAGGCACTTTCCCATACTTACCGCACTGGATTCTTACTATAACTCTGCAGAGTATTTATTTTTGCAGCTAGGGAAACTCAAAGATTGGGATGATGACAAAGTCATATGGCAGAGCCAAAACTTGAATCAAGGTGTTACGACTTCTGTGCTCTGTCACTCACATGACAGGGTCTGGTTTGACCTTATTTGACTCTCTCCAAAGTTCTGTGAAAAGGTGGAACAAAAATTAAAAAAAAAAAAAAAAAAAGACTCAAAGTTTAAACCCCATTCCATACTTTTTCTCCCTCCCTGGCTTCAGGTTAGCCTGACATGCCACCTATGGTCCAGCTGACTCTGTGCTTTTGTCCTGGAGCAAAAGTGAGTTCCCTAAGACTCTGAGCCATGTACATGACTGCTAGCAACAGACCCAAAGCAGAGAGGCAATGAGGGGTAAGAGAATAAGACTAAAGAAAACAGTAAGAGTTGGAAGACGAAAAAGGGGAACTTGAAGCGGCAAGAGACAATGGACAAGAGAATGAGAGAAAAAGAAAAAGAGAGAGAGAAAAAAAAAGAAAGAGAGAGAGAGAGAGAGAGAGAGAGAGAGAGAGAGAGAGAGACTAAAGAATATACAGGATAGGCTGGAGATGGAGACCTGCTGTCCCCAGGGGCACTGGGTCAGTGTCAGCCCATCCTTGCAATACATATGATGGAGCAAAGCAGGGACACCACCTATCTATGCTGAAAAGTACCACAAGCTTTCTGGTCAAAATGGCAGAATAGGTAAACACTGCACTTGCCTCTTCTCACAACCACATCAAAATTATAACTAAACTACAGAAGAACCATCAGTGAGAACCACCTGAAAACTAGCTGAAAAGAAGTCCTATAGCTAAGGATGTACAAAAGACGCCATGTTGAGACTGATAGGAGGTATGGAAACGTGGAACGGGTTAGCCTCACCCTCACATGTGGCAGTTAAAATGAGGGATGTCTTGGCTGCAGAGGTCCCCTCTGAGGAGTAAGGGGTCCCAGGCTCACACCAGGCTCCCCAGACCAGGGTTCCAGGGCTGGGGAAAGAAGTCCCCACAACTTCTGGCTTTAAAAACAATGGAGATGGAAGGCAGCTAGAGTCCCAGTCTATATGCTTAAAGGGTCTACACACAGACTTACTTGCTGATGGACTCACTTGCTCTGAGCTCCAGAGCTGGGGCAGCAGCTTGAAAGGCACCAGGGACATATGAGGAGAAACTGAGTTATCTGGCCTCAGAACAAGGACTGGAGCAGCAGCTTTTTCCTAGACAGAAGAGCTGGCAGAATCCATTGTTTCTCTGTTGAGCCCTCCCCCACTTCTGGTGAGCAGATGTGAGGTCTGCAATATCTGAGTCTCCATCAACCTGGTAAACACTGTTTCTTCACCTTGCCCCGGTGATTCCTTGAGATCCCGCCCCACCCAACTTGCAGACCTACTCAAACTACTTCTAGTGGCTTTTCCATACAAACTGCCTGTCTTCACTCATGACGTGGACTTTCCTAAAGTCTTTCAAAGGTTCACAAACCCCAAACAAACAGCATCTGGCCTTGCCCCATGCCTCTTACTAAGCAGCCCCAAGCCTGGCATTAGTGGCAGCCAGCTTCAGTTCATAGCTTAGCCTCTCTAGTACAAGTGGCAACCACTGCAGATTACTCTGTAGCTCATACCAAGTGGACCCAGGCACACCACACGCAGCAGCTGAAATTGGCTGACAACAGAGCTCCTTCCAAGAGGTCCCAGGACCAACATAACCAGGGCCAACATCAGACCACACCAGAACACTATGCAGCCACCTCCACAAATGACATGCCCAAAGGGCAGACTGAGTAGGCACCAGAGCCCTGCTAAAGTGAATCCATAGGGTCAGCCCCTGCACAATAGCTCCTCAGCTGTAGTCACAGCCAGTCCACACAACTAATCAGTCCCTCCCACTGATAGCAAACAGCAACCAAGACTTAACTACATGCAACAGGAGGGCACACACAACCCACACAAGGGAAACACCTGGAGCACCCAGCTCAGGTGACCAGAGAGACTGCACCATTGGGCCCCACAGGACAAATCTACAAAGAATGAGAGACACAGTAACTCTACCTAATACACAGAAACAAGCACAGGAAGGCAGCCAAAATGAGGAGACAAAGAAACATGTCCCAAATTAAAGAACAGAACAAACTCCAGAAAAAGAACTAAAAATGGAGACAAGCAATCTACCAGATGCAGAATTCAAAACACTGGTTATAAGGATACTCAATGATCTCAGAGAGAACGTCAACAAAGAGATAGAAAGCAGCAATCTTAAGAAAAAAGAACAATAATGGAGATATCACACTCCCTGACTTTAGCTTGTACTACAGGGCTACAATAATCAAAACAGCATGGTATTGGGAGAAAAACAGACACATAGACCAATGGAATAGAATTCAGAAACCAGAAATAAAACCACATAAATATGGACAGATAATTTTTGACAAAGAAGCTAAAAACATGCAATGGAGAAAAGACAGCCTCTTCAATAAATGGTGCTGGGAGAATTGGATAGCCACGTGCAAAAGAATGAAACTGGACTGCTATCTGTCACCATGTACCAAAATTAATTCAAAATGGATCAAAGACTTAAGCATAAGACCTGACACAATAAACTGCATAGAAGAAAACATAGGTACTAAACTTATGGACCTTGGGTTGAAAGAGCATTTTATGAATTTGACTCCAAAGGCAATGGAAGTAAAAGCTAAAATAAACGAATGGGACTATATGAAACTCAAAAGCTTCTGCACAGCAAAAGAAACCATCGACAAAACAAAGAGGCAACCAACTGAATGGGAGAAGATTTTTGCAAACAGTGCCTCCTATAAGCGGCTAATATCCAAAATATACAACGAACCCATGAAACTCAACAACAAAAAAACAAACAACCCAATTGAAAAATGGGCAGAGGACCAGAAGAGACATTTCTCCAAAGAGGACACACAAATGGCAAACAGATATATGAAAAAATGCTCAACATCACTAATCATCAGAGAAATGCAAATCAAAACCACAATGAGATATCACCTCACCCCAGTCAGAATGGCTATCATCAACAAGACAAATAGTAACAAGTGTTGGAGAGGCTGTGGAGAAAAAGGAACCATCATACACTGTTGGTGGGAATGCATACTGGTGCAGCCGTTATGGAAGGCAGTGTGGAGGTTCCTCAAAAAATTACGAGTAGAATTACCATGTGACCCAGCAATCCCTCTCCTGGGTATCTACCCAAAAAATCTGAAAACATTTATACATAAAGACACATGTGCTCCAATGTTCATTGCAGCTTTGTTTACTGTGGCCAAGACATGGAAACAACCAAAATGTCCTTCGATAGATGAATGGATAAAGAAGTTGTGGTATATATACACAATGGAATACTATTCGGTGGTAAGAAAAGATGATATAGGAACATTTGTGACAACATGGATGGATCTTGACAGTGTAATGCTGAACGAAATAAGTCAGACAGAAAAAGCAGAGAACCATGTGATTTCACTGATATGTGGTATATAAACCAAAAACAACAAAAGAACAAGACAAACAAATGAGAAACAGAAACTCACAGACACAGACAATAGTTTAGTGGTTACCAGAGGGTAAGGGGGGAGGGGGGTGGGAGATGAGGGTAAGGGGGATCAAATATATGGTGATGGAAGGAGAACTGACTCTGGGTGGTGAACACACAATGGGATTTATAGATGATGTAATACAGAATTGTACACCTGAAATCTATGTAACTTTACTCACAATTGTCACCCCAATAAACTTTAATTTAAAAAAAAGAGGTGGTACATATAAACAGTGGAATACTATTCAGCCATAAAAAAGAATGAAATCTTGCAATCTGCAGCAACATAGATGGACCTAGAGAGTATTGTGCTGAGTGGAATAAGTCAGATAGAAAAAGACAAATGCCATAAGTTTCACTTATATGTGGAATCTAAAAGACAGTAAATGAACAAACAAAACAGAAACAAATTCATAGACACAAAGAATAGTTTGATGGTTGCCAGATAGGAGAGGGGTGTGGGGTTTGGATGAAAAAGGTGAAGGGATTAAGAAGTACAAATTGGGATGTAAAGTATAGGATAAGGAATATAGTTAACAATATTGTAATAACAATGTATGGTGTCAGATGGGTACTAAATTTATCAGGGTGATCACTTTGCAAGTTATATAATAGTCTAATCACTATGTTGTACACCTGAAACTAATATAATATTGTATGTTAACTTTAAATGAAAATTTTTAAAAAATATTTTCAAAAAGGAAATGCCACATCTTCCCTCTTCTTAGAAGGTTCTAACTAAGAGTAAACAGTATTTGTTTTGGTTACATTATCTCTGTGCAACGAGTACATATTTAGTGAGCCCCCTCTCAGTTCCAGGCACTGCTGAGCACTAGAACTACTGCTGACACAAGCACGGATGATGGGATACCATGGTGCACCCAGGTTCTTAAGATTAGCACAGGCCCACAGATCCAAGGCCTGAAAGAAGGGAGACCAATTAGGACTGTACTAAAATGGAAAATGCACCCCAGTACAGTGGCAAGAGCGCCAAGTTGAGAGTCAGACTAAATCACAGCTCCGTGTTCCTGACAGTGTCAACTTGAACTATTCCAGAACCTCTCTAAGCCCCAGGTTCTTAGGTTGTCACATTGGGTTAGAGTCACCTTTTTAAAGACTTGTTGAGAGATTCGATGAGGTGATAGATGAAATGGCCCTAGCACACATCTGACTGGTAGGCACTCAGTAAAGGTTCACTTCCTCCTGCCTCATCCACCTAGGGATTGCCCTTTCCATGTTTCTTTTAATGCTCCCCTCTAAGCCCCCCATCAACACTTTCCCACGCTTTTACTCTGCCTCTGCTTCCCTTCAGCACTTAGGTGCTCCTTAGCAGCGTTTAGAGGTCCTCAAGTCTGGAGTTTTGTATTTCTGTCCCTTGGCTTGAACTTCCCCAGGACAGAGACCACACCTCCCATTCCCTTAAAACCTCCACAGTACCTGCCACTCCAGGATCCTGGTCCTCGGGGCCTTTGGCCTTGGTTTGGGCTGAGTGATTGTCCAACACAACTCAACCTTAGATACGTCTCATGCACATGGAGGCCCTGCTCTGTCTACATCCTGCCTGTGTAGGACATTTCACACCCATTGTCTTATTTAATCTTCACAAAAAAACCAGTAGGGAAGTGTAATGTCTCTCTTGCAATGAGGGAACTGAAGTCCAGAGATGTGAGTAGTTTGCCCAAGGCCACCGAGATCCCAAGCTGGGATTTCCATAATTAATAGCAACAATAATAACAGTGATAAAAACAATAAACATACAGCATCATTAACATTATCTCACTTGGGTCTCATAAGATAGGTACTATTACTATCTTCATTTTAAAGAAGAAGAAGCTGAGGTATAGAGAAGTCAAACAACTTTCCCAAGGTCCCATGGGTAGTAAGGGGTTGAATCCTGGTTAGTCTGACTACAGCCCAAGCAGGTATTTGATGCCTGGAGGTTTCGAGCAGATTAAGGTCTGCCTTCTGTGCCTGGACCCAGGAGATGGGCACAGGGAATGTGTGGGGACAGAGCCAGGAGTGCAGTTTCCAGGCTCTCGGCCTCACATGGAAAGGTGCTCACTCGGGTAGTAAATGTCCATCACCTGTGATTGGATGGCCATCAGCTGTGGCTAGTTGGCCATCAGCTGTAACCAGTGAGCTATTGGCCAATAATATAACTGCTGTGGCTACGCTAGCAGAAAAATGGGGGTTAGCAAGAAGATGGTGGCTGAACCTGCAAGCGTCGCAGTGAAGGTTGCGATCGTGTGGCTCCTGTTTTCTGTTCCTTCAACCCAGCCGCCAGCGAGACTATAGTGGTATGACTCCCCTACCTATGGCTCCGTGGGTGTTCCTTTTTGGCCTCACCACATCCTGCGTTCTTATGTGGGGAGCAGGAGCTGAGACCCCGCATGACACCATGCATGACAGAGGGTTTGCCAGATTTCCAGATGTACATGCTTTCAGGGCCTCTCTGCATGGAGGGGTGGTTTCAGGAAGGATTACACTCTGCCCTGCTTGCCCAGCCCTCTCCAGGGAAAGGCCAACACCAGTTTGGAAGCAAATCGGAGAAAGACCAGATGTGGGGAGGGGCTGAGATAAGCCTGCCTTTCACTCAAGCAACAAGATGCCTGCTAGTATTTTTTCAAAGCATCCCTCCCTCCCCAGAATGAACAGGCTTACAGCCACGGCTGCACTGAAACAATCATCACTAATCAAGTCGAAGTCTCCTTCTAATCAGTTCAGTTGTTACAGAAGAAATGCAGCCAGGCCTGTGCTGGGAGGAAGGCTGCTCATCACCACCACAAACAAGAGGGTCTGCCAGGTAGTACAAGGGCCTGGGGGCATCCTGAGCAGGCAGCCTCTCTTGGCATCACTGGGCATTCAGCATTTCAGTTGCTTTGGGACAAAGCCTTCGCTGGGTGTTTCTGTCTCCAGCTTCCCCAAATCTCAGGCTTAAAATGGCTGAAAATGGAAAGAATTTCGGAATCATAGAAAGAGTTGTCTCTGAAGTCAGGCACTAGGGTTCAAGTGTGTCTCTGCCATTTACAACCTGGACCCTTGGAAACATTACCTGACATTGCTGGCCCTCTACTGTAAAGGAGATAAACAAGTTGTGCCTTCCTGGAAAACTCTATTCATCCTTCAAAATATAGCCCAAAGATAACTTCCTCTGTGACTCCTTTCCCAACCAGCATCTAGTCTCCCTCCCTGAATTAATTATCCCTCTTCTGCATTTTCCAAAACAAATAACTCAAAAATCTGCCAGAGTACTTACCATTCTGAGGGATGGTTTCATGATTTGCTAGACCAAGAGAATTTGAGACCAAGAGAAATTGTGATGTATTCATAATTCTGACCCTATACTGACCCACCACAATGCCTGGCGCATAATAGTCGCTTATTATATGTTTGTTGAATGAATAGTGATAAAGAGTAAGTAAGTGGTATATGTCATGCAGGGTGTCATGTGGGGTCTCATCTCCCGCTCCCCACATGGGAATGCAGGATATGGTGAGGCCAAAAAGGAACACCAACAGAGCCATGGATGGGGGGGGTTCATACCACTATAGTCTTGCAGGTGGCTGGGTTGGAGACACAGGAAGCAGGAGCCACACTATCCGCAACCTGCCATCCACTTATCTCTGACAGCCAACCTCACTTGCTAGTTGCAATCCATCGTGCTAACTGCAATCCACTCTTGCTAGCTCAGCCACCATCTTCTTGCTAGCCCCCCACTTGTTGCTAGCACAGCCACGGCAGTTATATTAGTGGCCTATGGCTCACTGGTTACAGCTGACGGCCAACTAGTCACAGCTGATGGCCATCCAATCACAGTTGATGGCCATTTACTACCTGAGCCAGCACCTTTCCACGTGAGGCTGAGAGCCTGGAAACTGCACTCCTGGCTCAGTCCCCACAGTATGTATACTTGAAACTGTCATTTGTATTCAAATATGATGCTGCCCACATTATCCCATGTTGTTATCAAACTCAAAACCTTTTACAGTCTCTGGCACTCCAGCGATAATCATCAACAGGACCAGAGATATGCAGAAAATAAGAAAACTGGATGATCAACAACTATGCAAAATTTCATCAAGCAGTTTACAGTCACCAGCACATGCAGAGATCCTGCTTTATTCAATCTAGATTAAACTTCTTGTTGGGAAGACTTTAAATTAAGTGTGATTGAATTAGCTACTGTTAATTCCATTCCCCGCCCCCACGGATCTGCTAATCTCCTAGTGGGCCCTCTCTTCCTCACCTGGACTGATCGGTTTCCTCTCTGGTGCACTGGAATTGATCTCTATCTTCTGGGATATTGAGTGGTCCAAGCTCTCAGGCAGGGAGAGATACTGAGCCTGCTGGTAGAGCCAGGCCCACTTCACTGAGAGATTCCCCCACGGGAGGGCTGTCTGGCATTCGGTGAGCTAGGACAATAGGTTCAGTGCTTCTGAGGTGTTATCACTAATAGTAATCTGTGTGCTGCCATGAGTGGCAGCTGCAAGCCCTCATTTCATTAAATGGAGATGCTGAGGACTTAGCAAGGCCCCAAAGCCTCTTGTGGTACTAACTCTCCTCAAGGGCAGCAAAGGGCAGGTGGATTTGCTGCTTTTCCTCATTCTCTACCCTAACCCCAAAGAAAGGCCCCCTCTACCCCTTGGGACCTAACCCCAGGTTCCTACCTTCATCTTGGTGACCTGACAGAATGCCTGAGTATCTTGGATAGAAGCCCACAGAGCACAGCAGTCAGGGCAGCCTCTGCATATGTAAGGGAGCCTGTTACGGGTTGAATTATGTCTCCCAAAAGAATGTTGAAGTCCTAACCCCTACTTTCTGTCAATATGACTTTATTTGGAAATAAGATCTTTACAGATTATCAACTTAACATGAGGTAATTAGTGTGGACTTAAACTAATATGACTGCGGTCCTTTTTTTTTTTTTTAATGCCCTTATAGGGAATTTGGACACAGAGACTTGCAGACAGGGAGCGTGCCATGTGTAGACTGGAGTTATGTTGGCACAAACTGAGGAACGACCGGAAGTAGGAGAGTGGTCTGGAATAGACCCTTCTTTGGTGCCTTCAGAGGGAGCCTGGTCCTGCTGAGGCCTTGATCTCAGACGTCTAGCCTCCAGAGCTGTTCGATGCTGAAGCCATAGTCTGTGGTACTTTGGTACAGCAGTCCTAGGAAACTAATACAGAACCTAACCTATTTGTTCTCCAGGCTGGGAGCCTCCTCTGAGGCAGAGGGGCCCATGGAAGCCATTGCATAAAAGATGTAAAAGAGATCTCTCTAAATTTTGAAGTTCACTTTCATGGCTACAAAGGCATAGTAGATAGAGTTCAGGCTTTGGAATCAGAGCATGCTTGAATCTCTGGTTTACCCCTTACTGTGTTTCAGTTTCTCCACCTGTAGATTGGGGATAGAAGACTGAGCTTGCGTTTCTGCCAGGAAGATTAAACTGGAAAATGCATACGTAGAAGAGGGTAAAGGCGATCAAATATATGGTGCTGGAAGGAAAACTGACACTGGGTGGTGAACACACAACGTGAGATATAGATGATGTATTATAGAAACATACACTTGAAATCTATATAATTTTACTAACCAATGTTGCCCCAATAAATTTAATTAAAAAAAGAAAATATATATAAATCCCAATTTAACATAAGCACCTGATTCAATAAATTGAAATCACTGCTCATTACAGTGGTTGTTATGATTACAATAACTATTAAATTAATACCAGGGAGATATGTAGAAAAGACAGGCAGATTTGAGCACTTCATTGAGACCTTACTGTAGCTGTCTGGTCCAAAGCTGCTGGGTTCTCTCACCCAGAAAGCAGTTTTGTCTGCTTGCAGTACCTCATCCCTCCTTCCTCATGGCCACAGCCCCAGTGTCTGGCAAGCAGGAGCAGTTCCAGTGCCCGCCCACAGTCAGGAGTGTCCTTTGGGTCCTTTTTGGCGGGACTGAGGTGATGTGGCATTGATGATTCATGACGCAGCAGCAGTAGCTCAAAGACTCTGGGCAGGTTATGAAGCCATCAATCTTGAACTGAGGTTTTCTGGAACGCTACAGCCACTGAGAAAAAGTTGCAGGGGGAAGGGGATAGAGTTATGAAAGACCTTGCTAAGTTGTCCAGGGAATGAGCAAGAAGGGTGCAGTCAAACTGGAGTTGTTAGAAACATTTTCTACTTCTATCCTGTCCAATCCCAGCCATGTCCTCGACCCCCCACCCCACCTCATCTCAAAATACATATGTGCATGATTCATCCCACTGCTGCCAGGGTAGCCCTCGGGAATCTGCCACACTTGCCAATGAAGACTTGGTTTGGGTCATTTAAAAGCTGGGAAAATCTTGGAACTTCTCAATCTTGCAATTGACACTCTCTTCATCTGATCCCAAAATATCTTGACAACTCTTTCTATTGCTATCTGCCCACCCACCAAAGACCCCCTCCATCAGACCACTCACCACCCTCTGACTCTTTGCCAACCCCTCTGCTTAAGTTGACCCTGCTAAGAAAGAGCCTAGGCCTTAGAATCAGATTTGGATCAGTCAGTGTCCCAGCAGGAAACGGGACACACTGTAAACAAGATACTGGCGGGGAATTCATATAGGGACTGTTTATAGAGTGTGGGCAGCTTTAGAGAAGCCAACCAGAGATGGGGAAAAGCTGGGCCGGAGGCAGCAGGAAGCCTTCTAGGTCAAAAGGGCAAGAGAAGAAAAACTAGAGAGAGAAGATGTGAAAAGGGGAATGAGCAGTGTTGTGGCTTTCAGAACAGGCACACAGCCAACTCAAGACAACCCAGTGGAAAGGGATGTAGGGAGATACCTCCCTCCACCAGTCATCGGCCAGAGATTCCCACTGGCAAAACCCGATAGGAAACTGAGTACAGGGGAGCTCATTAATGAAATTCCTAAGTCTGATTCTCCAGGGTACAAAACAGGGTTCAGAAGGGTAAAGAGAAGGTCTAAGTTAGCAAATAAAAAATACCCAGCTTAAAGCCTGTGATCAAATTTCAATTCTTCCATTTACCAGCTGTGTGACTTTGGACAAGTAACTTAACTACTCTGAGCTCTAGTTTCATTATCTATTTTAAAAAGGTGAGATAAGACCTGTCTATGAGTATACCATTGTGAGAATAAACAAGATAATATATGCAAAGTACTTTCCACAGTGCCTGCCACATTGTACATGCTCAATAAGTAATACCTATTAGGTGTTTTTAGTCTTACTGAAATCCCAAGTGAATTCTTATCTCTTTTGTTAAACTTCCTCTGGTTTTTCCTTTATTCCTTCTTTACAGGGTTTATAGTGGTATAAACTGATGTTTTCTGTTGTTAGATCATTGTCATACTTAGAAAGACCTTTCTAACTTCCAAATTAAAACATTCACCTATGTTTTCTTCTGTTTGAAATTTCTTCTGTTTGAATCATTTATCATTCTGGAATTGATTCTGTTGTAAGACAAGAGTTGCAAACACAAATGTACAGGCAGATTGCATATATGGGGCAGGAAGGTTACATATATGAAAAAAAAAAAGATGGATTGTGGGTGAACTGGAAAGTTAAAAATAGGTCCTTTAAAGACGAGTTAATATTCATTTCAAGCCTCTTGTTCCTGTAACAGAACAGGTTTTTTTTATTAGCATGTTTTTTAAGTTATAGTAAAATATATATATGAGGTGTGATCAAAAGATATGGTAAATGTTTAAATAAAAAATATTTATTACAGTAAAAAACACATTGCTATTATTCCCCCTCAAAATACTCCCCCTCACTTCAAACACACTTATCCCATCATTCTTGCCACTTTCTGAAGCAGTTCTGGAAGTCTTTTGTGAGTGTCTTTACTTTATCCTCCATGATGACAATGCTCCATGTCACACATCACTTCTAGTATGGTAATTTCTGTCAAATAAAAGCATTACGGTGTGTCCTCATCCACCTTATTCCCTGGATCTGGCACCATGCGACTTTTACTGTAATAACTTTTTTAAATTTAAACATTCACCATACTTTTTGATCACATCTGGTATAACATAAAATTTACCATGTTAACATTTTACAGCATTCTTTTCAAAAATACAAATCAGATCATATCATCCCACCAATGAATGGCAGCTTAAAGCCCACCAATGTCTTCTCATCGCAGGTAATAAAATCCAAACTCTTCACCATGGCTGCAGCCCCTACATGATTTGGTTGACTTACCTCTCAGATCTGGAAGCTCTCACATCCCTCTGCTTCTCACTTACTGTTCTCCAGCCACATGGACATCCTTCTCTTTCTGGAACCATCAAGTCTGTGCCTATCTCAAGGTCTATGTACTTCCTATGTCTTTTCAAATGTCAGCTCAAAAAGAGAGATTCTTGAGTACCCTATTTAAATTTTGAATGTTAATATAAAATCTCCCAGTGTAGAAAAGTCAGAAACGAATCCAACTCTTTCACTGTTAACTGTTCCATCTAAAGAACACTGGGTCAGGCCACCAGTCTATAGCCACACCAGTAGACAGCAGGTAGAGCTCTGGGTTTTCCTCCCACATGACTAGCCCGTGGCTCCAACCCTATTTTTAAAACTTACCTACCACTAATTAATTGAAATGCTACCTTCGGTATATTCTAAATTCCTGCATTTATTTGGATTTATTTCTGGACTTTATATATTTCTATTCCTACTCTAGCTCCAAAATACTTAGATTACTTCACTTCATACCCTGTTTCCCCGAAAATAAGACCTAGCCGGACAATCAGCTCTAATGTGTCTTTTGGAGCAAAAATTAATATAAGACCCAGTATTATATTATATTAGTATATTATATATTGTATTGTATTGTATTGTATTGTATTGTATTGTATTGTATTGTATTGTATTGTATTGTATTGTATTGTATTATAGACCTGGTCATATATTATAGTAAAATAAGACCCCATCTTATATTATATTATATAATAATAAAATAAAACCAAGTCTTATATTAATTTTTGCTCCAAAAGGCGCATTAGAGCTGATTGTCCGGCTAGGTCTTATTTTTGGGGAAACACGGTAATACATTTTCATTTTTGACAGTATCTTAATAGCTAATTCTCTATTCATAAACTTCTTCCTACTTTTCCTAGCTATGTCACATGTCTTCCTTTCTAGAGGAACTTTAGCATTCTTTTGTCAAATTCCTGTTTGTGTTTTGATTGGGATCATAAGGAACAAACACGTTTAGGAAGAATCAATGTATCTTCCTACTTATTCAACTTTGTTTAATAAGTCTCTATAGACGTTCAATTTTTCTTCCTCTAGGCACTACACATCTCTTACCATATTTATTTATAGATATTTTGTCTTCTTTGTTGTTATCATAAATGAAAGTTTTTCTTCCAGTACATTTTCTAACTGGTTATTGTTAATATAAAAGACAGCTATTCATTTTTATATCCTAAACTTTTTTAACCAGCCATTTTGCTAAATTATATTTTAGTTGTTAATAGTTTTTTAGTGCTTCTCTTAGTTTTTCCAGATTTACATTCCTATCTAAACAGTGATTTTCGTAACTTCCTTTTCAGTGTCTTTTTTCTAACAAGCACATCATTTCCAAAATAATGTTGGATAATTGTGATAATAGTGGGCGTCCTCAGCACAGATTTTAACAAAAATGCTGTTTTTAAGTTTTAAGCATGATGTTAGCTTTAATTTTACGTGAAGAAAGTGCCCCTCTATTTTGAATGTAAATCAGGAATAGGCATTGCATTTTGTCAAATGTGTTTTCATTCGGCATCTATTGAGATAATCCCATTGAGGGTTATCCTGGTTTGACTGTCCTCAACCCCACCCCACAACACCACCCTGAACTCTATCAGAAATATATCCAGAGCTCCAGTCACCAAAGGTAGGCCTGCTCATTGTTGAACAGCCCTCACATGGCTGTGACGTGGCCCTCACAAGATTTAAGGGAAGCCCCAAGAGCTCTGTTTGTCCCTGGTAAGACTGCTCACCCCTGTCACGATGACATTTCCAGGAGACCAATCCCCAGAGGAGGCCACATGTAAAACTGATGATACATCTTCCCCTAGACTTTCAGGGTCAAGCTCATCAGACCCTACAACCCTGTGTATCTCTCTCCCCATTCTACTCACCCCCACACCATGATGTTTCAATACATATGTTACTCAGTCTCCCACCTCTGCAAACCCACAAGACTCTTTCATATACCCTCTGGAAGTCATGTTTGTCATTGGCAAAATCCCGTTAGAGGATGATCAAGCTCTTCTCTGAAAGCTCCCATCACCTTCGTGTTTGCTGAATCCAGGCTGTGCCCCAAGACACTGCTTCTCAGGGACCCCTCCAAATGGCAGCCTCTGGTGCTTCCACAAGCCACCTGCACAGTCAGGAGTGCGGCAAGTGTTTCTGTGCTTCATTGCTTCTTCGAGGCCATCGCTCCTCCATCCTTCTTCTAAATTTCTAACTCCTTTGAAGCACACATTATTTATCTATTGTCCCTCTGTTACAGTGACACATCAACTATCCTGTCACATCACTGGAATGCTTCCCTTTACTGCTCCTGTCATTGTTCTTAGTTCATCACCCACACAGATGATTCATACAACACCCACCTTCTCACATCCTTGAACTCTTCACTTCCAATGAAGAGAGGAGTTTCCCCCAATTTCACTCACGTCCTGGACTTTGTCATTCCCAAGAACTGCACCACCTTCCCACTCTGCGACCACCACTCACTTACTCTAGCACCTTTACTCCAAAGTTATTTGAATCCCATCATTAACTTCTATGCATTGGCTTCTCTCTCTTTTTCTCTGTCTAAAACTTCTTCTGACTTTTTCTTGTACTCTCTATCCTTATTACCCAGCTTAGATTAAAAATGGTATCACTATACTCTCTCCCTTAAATATACCCTCAACCCCCTTGCTCTCTTCCTCTTTGAATTCACCTGGCAAAACTCCTGTCTTTCTACTCACTTGCACTGACGCAGTAAGATATGGCTACTCAAAACTTTTACTACATTTAGTTTTTTACCCACTCTCCCGGTTTATTATTTCACATCATAGCAGATATTCATCCCATTGTATCTGTACTCCTTCCCTAGTAATATAATTTTTAGTTGGACATATGGCTGCCCAGAAGTAAGACTACATTTCTCAGTTTTCCTGTAGCTAGATGTGGGCCTGTGGTCAAATTTTGCCTAATGGAATTTTCACGTGCCAACTCTTGGAAACTTTTTAAAAAGACTTCAGACATCCAACCAGTATACACCTTCTCTGCTCTTCATTCTTCTGCTTGGAACATCAATGTGACAGCTGGAGCTTCACATGACGGCCATGTCCCAGGAATGGGGAGTGGAAAGCTAGAAAGAAACTTGGACCCCAAGAACTTCACGGAGCAGAGCTTCCACGTCAGTGCTGGGTAGGCTACTTCCAAATTCCTAACTTATTTAAGCCACTGTTATTTTGTGTGCCTATTACGCATAGAAAAATAAAATCCTACCCAACACATACGCTCTCCTTATACCTCCAACACCCCCTTCCTACTCTTTACTATCAACTGTTGACCTTGTTTCTTATTTTGCTGAGAAAATAGACACAATGAAAGCAGAATTCTACATCCACCCACAACCTAACCTGTCAACTATATCTGTGTGTACATCCTCTGACATCTTTTCTTGACAGTGGATGAGACAAACTCTTCCTGTTCCTCCACGTGTGCATTGGAGACCACCTCTCTTGCCTACTCAAGGATTTTGTTCCTGCAGTCAGCCTCTCTCTTGTGCATCATCAACCTTTCCCATTTTAAAGGCTCACTCCAAGTGACATAAAAAGTGCTTCACTTTCTCTCATACTTAAAAAAAAAATGCTGAAGTCCACTGACTTCATATCTTTCTCCGGCCACTTTTCACTGTTGCTTTATAATAAAACCTTTTCCTTAATAGGTGTCTATTCTCAAAGTCTCCTCTCTTCCCATTCTTTCTTGAATATAATTCCACCAGGCTTACATCTCCATGATATCGTGAAAATCCTCTTCGCAAGGTGTCCCCAGCCTTTACCTTCCCAAATCCAAGTGTCTGTTCTCAGTCCTCATGTCACCTGACATCTCAGCAGGATTCAGCACTATTGATTAACACCTCCTGTTTCAGATATTATCTTCACTTGGTTTGGGGGACACCACTCTTTTTAAATTTCTTCCTGCTTGACAGGCTGCTCCTTCTCAGTCTGTCTGCTATTTCTTCCTCATTTTCCTGACCTCTAAGTGACCAAATGCCCTTGGACTCATGCTACAGACCTCTAATCTCATCTAGACCCATGGCTTCCTTTACTATCTGTATACTGTTACTTCTAATTTCGTATCTGTATGTCTGACCTTTTTCCTAAATTCCAGATTTATGTATCCATCTCTCTATGCTCGATGACTAATAAGCATTACAAGCTTAACACAGACAAAATCAAATTCTTGAAAATGCTAGACTCATGTTAGGAGGAAATATCAGGCTGGCCTCAGATGGCCATGTCTATATCAACATTGGATACTCTTGCACCAGGCAGGACTATCCTAACAAAAGGTTTCTCCATTCACCCAGCTGGGGCCAAAAACTCTGGGAGTCATTCTTGACTTTTCTTTCTCTCTCTTTTTCATTCTTGATTCTCTTATTGAATCCCCATCTAAATTGTCAGAAAATCCTGCCAACTCTACCTTAAGAACAAGGCCAGTAACTAATTACTTTCCTATCTCCATCACTACTAACTTGTCCAACCCATCAATGTCCCTTGTTGGGACAACTGCAAGGACACCATAACTAATCTGTTCCCTAGCTACCTCTCTGACCTCACTGGTGACTACTCAGCCCATCTGCTCCAGCCACACTTCCTCCTTGCTGGTCCTCCCATCTGCCAAGTATGTTCCTGCCTTAGAGCCTTTGCACAGGCTGCTTTTCATGTCTGAAATGTTATTGCCCCAGATAGTCACATTTCCATCCCTCACTTCATGTAAGTGTCTGCTCACAAGGCACCTTGTCAAAGAGGCTTCCCCTGACCATCCTGTCCATAATAGCATCCCATGGCCCCTCTGTCATTCTCTATCCCTTACGTTGTTTTACTGTCATTATAGCATTTCTCACTGCCTGATATAATATTATGTATGTATTCATTTCTTTGTTTATTGTATGTCTCTCCTCACTGGAAGTGTAAACTGCACAAATATAGGGACTTTGCCCTCTCCCCCTCTGCTTATCTCTAGCACCTAGAACACTGCTTGATAATACAGCCACCAAGAACATTCCTTATTCCTTTTATTTTATAAACTAAGAGCCATGTGAACAGAACTTAGTCTCAGCGACAGATAGCTGGAAGCAAGGTGAGAAATGCTGGTGAGCAGCCCCTCATGACAAGTCAGTCCTCTGACTAGGAGCTGGGTGGGGGCTGGGTGGGGGGCTGTGTTGTTGTCTGTACCAGTTCACGGTAGAGTTTCTGTCTCACAGGGCTAGGAAGAGGAAGCGGGTCTTGCTTCAAACCCAAGACTCACTTTTCTTATAGAATTTCAGTAGGTTTTCTTGAATAAATGCTTCTCCATTTTCTGTGTGCCCTCAGGACCATTTCCAGAAATTTTGAATGATTTCTTAAAAATAATTTTCACCAGTTTTGTGGAGTGACAGGTCGGTGGATCACCTCACACTGTAGTCATGCCTGAAGATGAATTCTGTTCCACATAGGTCGTCTTGCTTCTATCGCATGATCCTGCCAGGCTATTCCCCTTGCTAATTTTTTAAAAAAATACTTCAGGTGTAGAAAGTTGATTTAATCACAGTCCTCAGTGTGTAATCATACTATCATTTATACAGGGCCCTTCTATTTTTTAAAATTTACCTCATTTTATTCCATTCCTCACTCTCATTACAGTTCCAACCTCATGGGCAATAGACTATTCTATTTATTAAATATATTTCATATTTTTTGTCATGTAAAATGTTTATTACATTATATATTATCTTCTTTTTCTTTTTTTTCACTCAGCACTGTTTTAAGATCTATCCATCAATGCATGCAATTTGCTATTTTTAACTGCTGCATTGTACTCTATGATGTGTACCCACCTCAGCCTCTCTGTTCACACTCCTATCACCAGACACCCAGTTTGCCTTCAATTCCCCACCACAAACAGCACTGCAATGGATATCTTCGCTTGTCTTACAGATCTGTGTAGGAATCTATCTTGGATATATTTCATGAGCGGCATTGCTAGACATAGTTTGCTGTAATTGGCTAGTCCAGAGTGTTTTTTGGAAAGGCTGCACCATTCTACAGCCATCAAGCTACGCACAACGACTGATAGCCTCACCTTCCCACCAACACTTGGCATTATCTTAATATTGCCAGTTTAATAGGTTGAAAGGAATGCGTCATTGTTTTAATTTACATTTTTGTGGTCACTAATTAATTTCTGCATCTCTTCATATGCTTATTAATCTTTAGGGTTTCTTTTTCATCTAAATTGCTTATTCATATCTTTACAACTAACATTGCTTTTATATGTAATATGTGTTTGCTGCAATGTTATGTGCTTTATATGTTGTATATAACTTAATTCTCAAATAATCTTGTGAAGCAAGTAATATTAGCTCCCTTTTTACCAAGACTGAAACAGTGATTTAGAAAATTTTAATAACTCTCCTATTATATACATTTAATGAGTTGCTGAACCATGATTCAAACACAAGTCTCTTTGGCTCTCAAACTCCTATTCTTAGTCAGTGCCCAACAGAGACACCCAAAATTGACTGATTTGTGGGCAAGACAGAGTATTTCTTGAGGAGGGGGGTTGAATGCACTCATTTTTTAAAATAATAATTATTTATGGAATGCCACGGTAGGTGTTAGAGAGTAGAAAAATAAATAAAGTAGAAAGATCCTGCTCTCATTGAGCTTAGGGTCTATTAGGGAGACAAGTATTAAACAAATATACAATGATTTATGAATTACAATTGTGGTAAGAGTTATTAAGAAGTATTAGGAAAGCTAATCAATCAAGCTTTCCCAAAAGAGTGTCATTTAAGTTAAGATGATGCAAGAGAGAAGGTGGAATTATCAGAGTCCATGAGAGTACAGAGGCCCCGCCTCATCTGTGGTTTCAGTTTCCATGGTTTCAGTTACCCACCGTCAACCTCAGCCCCAAAATATTAAATGGAAAATTCCAGAAATAAACACTTCACAAGTTTTAAATTGCACACCATTCTGAGTAGCATGATGAAATCTCATGACGTTCAGCTCCACTCCAGCTGGGACGTGACTCATCCCTTTGTCCAGTGTCTCCACGCTGCATATGCTCCCCACCCGTTAGTCACTTAGTAGCCATCTCAGTTATCAGGTTGACTATCATGGTGTCACAGAGCTTGTGTTCAAGTAACTCCTATTTTACTTAATAATGGCCCCAAAACGCAAGAGTAGTGATGCTAGCAATTCAGATGTGCCAAAAAAGAAGCCGTAAAGTGCTTCCTTTAAGTGAAGAAGTATATGTGTAAAGGAAAACACATAGTACACATAGGATTCGGTACTATCCATGGTTTCAGGCATCCATTGAGGGTCTTGGAACTTATCCCTCACAAGTAAGAAGGGACCAAAGTAGAAGCCTCAAGTCAACAGAAGCCGCTAGAGGCAGAGATGCAGAAAAGCCAGAAGCAGGGACAACTATTGGGATTCCTGCTGCTGATAAAACTGAAAAGTACATACCCCATATTCCAGCAATTGATTTTCTACACATAAACCTTAAAGACACTGTCACACACGTACAAGGATGTCATTGCAACAGTGCGTATACCAGTTATAAAAAATTAGGAAAAATATAAAAATGTTCATCAATAGAGGAATAAATAAACTGTGGTATAGTCACACAAAATGGAATACGATCGTTAAAAGAATGAGCTAGATCTATCAACTTGAAAATATCTAAAAAAGCACAAAATAGATACATAAATATAAAAGATTTATACAGTTGTTAAAAAACCAACGCAGTGCTATATTTATTTTTATAGATATACTTTTAAGCTGAAAAAGTATAAAAACAAGAACTGAAAGGATATGGAGAAAATTCATGATAGATAGTTTCTCTGAAACAGAGGGTGAGAAATGGAAGGGAGATTTAAAAAAGGAAATTTTAGTTTTATCTCTCTTGTTCTATTTATTTTATTAAAAAATTTGAAGAAAAATATAAAATGTTAGTATCTTAAAATTCTGGATGGTGGGTTCACTGATGTTAGTCTTATTTTCTGAATATTAATTTTTTTCAGTATTTTAAAAGAAAGCATGAAAATAAATGATGAGGTTTAGCTTATTCAAAATGGCATAATACTTAAAATGTGAATATTCTATGTTGAAGAGACTGTAAGAACATATTTTTTCCAATAGTAATTCTATTGTTATTAATGAAAACTATCTATAGGGCAGGACATTAAACTTGTAGAAAATAATTTTTGGCATTTGTTAAGCTCTTTTAGGTTTCAGGCTATCTCAATGACTATAGCTTATTGTGCTGGAAAAAGTAAGGAACTAGGAAAAAGTAACTTGGTAAATTTGGATACAACACAGCCATAGCCCTCTGGTCACGGGGTTATCATCTAGAAGTCATCATCTGTTATTCCCTTTTTTTATTCCCTCCATGACTGTAAGGCTGATATGATAACCAGGATCCATTCTTCTAGTAGGATTAGCCCTTGACATGCTGCACTAACATAGAAAATAGTGAGAATTATTTGTGAGTCTTAAGAAATTTTATTGATCATGAGGCATTCACCATGCTATGAAAGTTGAACAATCATCGAAGCCAGGTTGGACTCCGAAAGGGTAAACTAGTAATGATTTTGAAGCATGAATGTTCTAGCTTCTTTAGTGTCTTTCTAACACCATGCATTCGCTCCCACTAGATGTGTCACATGCTATCCTATCTCATGTGTATCATCCATTCTTTGATGTGTTAAGATTGGTAACGCCCTCTGAAGACCCCAACTTATTTAAAATTCACATAAACCTGGATCTGAGTTTTCTATTGAAGGAATCTGAGAAGTTACAGGTAGTCTAAAGCAATTAGGAATTAAAAAAGAAGAAAAGAAAATCATTGTCTATAATGTGGTCATTCACTGCCACTTTGTTTTAGGGAGGTAAAGTTGGTGGTTGGCAGAAAACTTGAGATGACGAAAATTTGGTCCAGCAATTCAATTTCTACCCATAAAACCTCAAGACACTGTCGCACACACTGTGACAGTTGTCCCTTTGCAGCTTCATAAACTGAATTGGGTAGATCTATTGATCTATTTTATGTTCTGGGACAATTTATATAGCACAAAGATTATGTGTTTCTTTCTTTCTTTTTTTTTTTTTTTTTTCACTTTAAACTTCAATTTATTCATTCCTCGTGTTTACTCAGAAAGTATTTGTAGAACATACTAAGGCATTAGTTTCAGAGGAATTTACAACCCCCTTGGAATGTCAGAGGCCCTATGGAAATAATCTAAATATTTTCCCAAAACTCTAACCAAACTTCACCACACTATTTCTTTTAAATCCTTTCTTAGAAAAATAAGACATGCTTTTTATTCTCCTATATCTATACACTCTATATCTCTTTAGAATTACGCCAGATGGAAATTTCCACTAAGCTCCTAATTTTACCCCTTATTAGTTTTATTAAATACCAGCCATTCAACCAACACTCCCTCAGACAAATAATTGTTTTTTTTAGTAATGAACTCTGATTTTCACATATTAGCATGGCAATAAAGGAAATCTTAAACGTTTTAGGTCTACCACATTGATTTTTCAGTTGAAGACTTAGCGGGTCAGCATGATGCAGAGCCCGTTAAAGAATCAGGCTGTCCCTTAGACACCAACTGTTTTCTTAAAACAATAGCTGGTGTAAACCTTGGCTCTACTGTCCAAGGTTTCTTTTATTTCTTCTAAAAACTCAAAGCAATTTCACATGTGTTCTCTTTTATCTTTATAATATCTTTCTCAGGAAAACCAGTTGAAGTTCCCCTGTTTACTCACACAAAGAGATGTGTTTTCCTACAAGGTACAGTGTGCATACAACTGGGCTCACACTGTGCTGATTTCAGTGACAGAGCTGAGTTTAACAGCTTACAATGGAAACTTCTTTGTTTTTGCAAGTTTTTAAAATTAATTTATTAATTAATTTTAAATTCAGTATTATTTTATATTAATTTTAGGTGTACAGCATAGTGGTTAAACATTTATGGAATTTAAGAAGTGATCCCCCTGACTAGTCTAGTACCCACCTGACACTACATAGTTATTACCATATTATTGACTACATTTCCTATGCTTTACTTTACATCCCTGTGACTATTTTGTAACTACTAATTTGTACTTCTTAATCCCTTCACCTTTTCCACGCTGCCCCTAATTCCCCTCCCATCTACCACCCTGACAAACTAGTACACATCTGACACCATACATAGTTATTACAATATTATTGACTATATTCTTTATGCTATACCTTACATCCCCATGACTACTGTGTAGATTATGTGTTTGTTGAATGTTGAAAGTACCCACTGGTAAAGTCCCCAGTTTGAGAACTTTTACTTCTGAGAAAACAATCTATTGCTCAAGACTTCTTGAAAAATTAGAATAAGTTTATTCTTTTCTATAATAAATTCCTTATTCCTGAATTCACACTTCTGTTCCATCCTAATTAAATTAGGTACATACTCAAGTATTTTTCCCATGAAGAATATCATTACTGTCAATGATAATAATAACAGCTAACATTTTTAGAGTATAGATATGCAAGATACTCTTTTAAATGTTTTATGTGGATTATATCTTTTAAAAGTCAAAATAACTACATAATATTGAAATTCTATGTAAGGCAATTATTATTGCCTTCACTTTGTGCAATTTAAAGACCTTGACCACCGGAGAACATGAACAATAACAGGCCAGGATATAAAATTCTTGAGTCAGCAACATTTTCTACTCAGGAAACCCAAGGTAAAATTTCTCTACTGGTTTTAGTATTTAATGTCGTTGAGAAGTCAAAGGTTAGCAGGATTTTTTTTTCCCTTGGCAGCAGCCTGTTTTCTTGTTGGTGGTGGTTTGTTTTGTTTTGTTTTGTTTTCTTCCTGGTCTGCTTATGGCAGCAACATGGTGTACTTTCCAGTTTCATTTTCTGGAACAGTATGAGCCGGTATGATCTGCATATTTGGATTGTTCTTAATATCTGGAAAGTTTTCTTAAATTTGGATTGTTCTTCATTTCTGGAAAGTTTTCTTAAATTCTACCTGTTTATTGCTTCTGTTACACTTGATGTTGATTGTACCTCGAAGAGTGCAGGTGCAGAGGTCTGTTCTCTGTCTTCCATATCTATACTATTCTCTTTAAGCTCTCTGCAACAAAGAAGCATTTAAAAAATTTTTACAAGCATTTCTGTTTTAATTTTCCACAAAGTCAGAGCTGTGCTTTGTTGCTTCAAATGGGATTTTAATTCTTCTATTGTAATTCCAGTATCCTTGGAATCCTCCCTCACTCAGCCTGTTTTCTTCTTGGCACATATTCTTATTTAATCTTCTCACCAAGTCTTGATCTTTCCTAGCAGCTTTCTGGTCCAATTTCAAGGAGACTATGTCCTTACATCCCAATGAAAATAGCTTGTATCACTTGGGATGTTTGGGTTGCAAATACTATAAAATCAGCTTACATTGTAAGAAAGCAGTTCAAGAACATTTTGAACAGAGTTCAACTGCAAGTCTCAGTGCTTTTCTTGTTCTGACCTCCTCCACATGTCAGTCTCTTCATTAGGTTGGCTTTCCAAGATGGCTGCCAGAAGCAACCAGAGCTGCACACATCATCCAATGCATCTACACAGAAAAAGAGCATCACCACCTACAATGATTGAAAAAATCCTAAGCTTCACTCTGGCCACCTTTGAACCAGTCACTGTGACCAAGGAAATGCATATACTGACTGGCTCAGGTCTCAAAATAATCACTGTGATATGGGAATATAATCACTGTACCTCTGGAGGTGAAGATGAAGTCAGCTCGGGGAAGGATGTGATAGCCTAAACAAAAATATGAGTACAGTTCGGAAGGGAAAGGAGAGAATTAACTGGAGCTTTTTGAGATTTGGTCTAGGTGTTAATTTTCTGTACCATTTTGGAGGATTTTGCTTGTCTGGCTGGCATATAGTTTGGTATTTTCATGGAGACTCAAAGATGATTTTTCTCTTTTCCTTATCTCCCCCACACCTCATATATCAGTAAGACCTATCACCAATAACTCCAAAACATTTCCTAAATCTGACCAATTCCTATCATGGCTTCTGTTTACTCTAATCCTAGCCACTGTTGTCTCTCACCTAAATTGTGAAAACAGCCTTTTTGATACTCCATTCTTCACCAGGAAGCCAGAGTAATTAAAAAATAAAATAAAATAAACAGTGTCTAACGTACTCACTACATTTAGAAAAAAAATCAAAATCTTAATGGCATTTTACAAGACCCTAGATAAAATAGACTACTTTTTACTATATTCTAGCCACAATGGCCTTTTGGTGCCATTAATTTCTACCTCAGGACCTTTGCAGTGGCCATCCTTTTGTCTCACAGGTGCTTCCAACAGAAAGTTAGACACTTTTCCTCACCCACTCACCCCATTACTCTATATTCTTCTCTTGTTTTCTTGATGGCATCTCTCGCTAATTAAAATTATCTTACTAATTTGTTTACATGTCTGTTTATTTCCCAACTGTAGTGAAAGCTTTTTGAAGGCAGTATCCTTGCTTGTCTTGTTCACCACTATATTTTCAGAACTTATGATAGTGCCTGTCATTTAGAAGTCACTCAATAAACATCTGTTGAGTGAATGAATAAATGGCTGAGGCCAGATTCTGTGAGAGGCTATTGACTGTGGAGCCAGAGGTTCATCCTCTCTACTTCTAAAGGTGTTAATAAGGGTTGGAGGTGGTTGGGATGGAGGAGAGGATAGCAGATTATGTTTATGTTTCAAAGAAGTATGTGACATGTCCAGAGTCACACATCAAGGTAGGAAAGACAGGTATGTGGGCTGGAGTCCAAGTCCCTTGAGCCCCTCCTTCTATAAGAGGGAATCCTGCCGAACATGAAATGATCAGTATTTGTCCAGAAACAAGAGACAAAAGTGGCTAGACAGAAACTCTGATTCTTAGAGCTCATTTTCCAAGAATACATGAAATATATAAAAGAAATTGATATAAGGCTCTCTGGGGGGAAAATCAGTTACAAACAATTCATTTAACAAGTCCTGAAAGGCTCATATATCTTCCTAGATTTATTAAATTTCACTTCAAAAGTTGGTTATAAATCAGCCAACAAAACCCCTTTTCAAAACGTCTTCAATATCCTCCATTGCTGTTATTTAGAAACTTAACTGCCATTTTCACAAAAGACATAACACTTTCCGTGGCCTTCGACAGCCAATAACACCAGCTGATTTAGACTCTCCATTTTGGTAATGGTCTTGAATGAGCCCCAAGAGACAAAGACCCAAAAGACTGAGGGATGAATGGGGAGTCTGGGAGGGCTGCAGAGGATGGGAAAAGGCAGAAAGAGTAGAAAACACTGCCAACATTTGCATAGAAGTATGTAGGGCAGCCCTGGGTGTCCCCTGACATGCCATGTGCTCTGTGATGAAGAGCAGAAACATTGCCATGAGGCAGATCTGAGCTTAAATCTCTGTTTGGCTACTTCTTACAAGTGTGCCTTAGTTAGATTACCAAACCATTTTGAGCCTTTGTGCTATTGTCTGGAATGGGTAACATCACCTAAATCATTGTGTTGTTGGAAGCATTAAATGAGATCATGCATGTAAAACACTTAGCCAAGTGCCTGGCACATGTAAGCCCTCAATAAATACAATTTCTCAGGGGCCCTCCTGTCAACCGCACATCTGCTCTCTCTCGGGACAGTTGGTCTACTATGCCCCTGGATGAATTTATAGTAAAGCCTCATTAATTTAGACCTTACTCACTTAGAATTTATGATAATTTATCAGTGGCCTAAACTGGAATATACTTTTATAAGTGCTATTTTAAAAAGTTACAGGGAGGTTAGAACAAATTTATGAGACTATTTAAGTTAATGAACTATTCACTGTTACTTTAGGAATAGTCATTTACATACAAATAATTGATGTGCTAATTACAAATGATTCTCATCTACAATAGAAAGCAGGCCCCTGATTCAAAGTATAGTTCAAATTATTGAAAGTTGTTTAAAAATTGTTTATTAGATGCTTTTAAAAATTGCTATTATTATAAGGTAAGTAATTAACAGTGTATTGTCAATTTTCAATATAATTATCTTGTAAATTGAAGTATTGGTCATATTTAAGAGAAAGTTTTAGCCCAGCTCTGGTCAAGTACATATAGAGTAAGGGAAGAAGGAAAGAATGCAAGAGAACACAGTTACTCCCTCCACACTGCCTTCCATTGCTAGTGTCACTATTTCTTTGCCATTAGAGGTACATAGGTCCTCGAAATTAGGATTTTTCACAGTAAATAACAACCATTTCCCCATTGCAAGAGCCTCTATAACACATATTAATTTTATTCTGATAAAAACTGACATTTTTTGTAACTCTAGATTTTTTTAAGAAAACAATTTATAATTCACCTTTGAGCTAAAGTTGAGTAAAGTAGGTAATAAATACATGTAAACACTGATCATTTAAAAGCACTGATTTGGTGTGAAAAAAGCAGGAATAAGGAAAAGATAAAGAAACAGCCAGTTGAAGGAAACTTTCTTCCAGAGAAAATACAATCCTGTGGCTTCTGTCAAAGGCAAAACAAATTCCAATTTCTTCCGACTTTTAATAGAGAGCTCAAGAGACCTAGAAGTGGAGGAGAGTGAGGGAAAACACACCACATTTCAAAAATATTTTTAAATATAATGAACCTTTCGTTATGGACTTTCACTTTTGGCTCAGATGAAGTAATAAGGATTGGATTGAACTTCCACTTGAAACAAAATTTAAAAACAATGAAGTATACGTAGCAACAATTTTCACGACAGTAGACATCAACAAGGAAGGACAGTGACCCCTGAGAGATGGGAAACAAACAAGGTGAGCCCTAGGATTGCCCCAATCCTGCCTGAAGACAGATGTAAGGCCACAGCACAGGGAGGGGGAAGCCAGAGGACTCAGAGTTGAGGAGTGTTAGCTAGAGTTCAAGGGTCAGAGTACCAGAGAGGAGAGAGTGGCACAGAGAGAGTATCTCCGAGATCAGCAGAGGGTCATCTCTTAGTCTTCATTTGAGCACTGACCAGAACATGCATGTGGAGAAACTACCCAAGGCCCCACTTATGAAGCTGGAAGAGTTGCAAGGGTGGTGAGGAGTTCAAGGAGGGTGAAGACAGAGGCTAGTGACTGGGTCTCACCTGAAAGGCTATTAAAGGTAAACTGTGAATGTGACCAGAACAGTGAGGCAGAATCACAGTCTAGAAGCTCTTAGTTCTAACTGCTTCTGAACCACGATGAAATGTAAAGTTCAAGAGGATGAGCAATGTGGTTAGATAAAGGAATAGACAAACAGATAATGTACGGCATGGTGCCCTTTCCTTGGGGTCCCTGATGCTCTGTTGCTGTGCTCTTTTACAGGATCATGAATGGCTACTTTAAGGGCTGCCTTGAGCTAAAAACCTGAAAAGTTCTAACTCTTCAAATAGTCTTCCCCATATCTTATACAAACCAGTTTCTCTGTGTAGTGGAGAATTACTATTTTGTCTCCCTGCACCCCTCCCTTCTGTCTTCTTGCCAACTGCTTCCCTCTTTTCCTACAACTTGGGGCCTGGATAGGAGCGGCCATCTTTTTACATGATCCCACAGAGAGTAGGCTCTGGGTCTAGCTAAGCCAGTGTACCAGCCTTGACCACAGTGACTCCCCAGGAGATGGACATGTGGTCTAAGCAAGGCCCACCAGAGCTCTTCCTTGGAAGTTTTTTTCACACAAGAGCTGGGAGAAAAACTTCCTTCCTCTATAGTGGCAAATCTAGAATGACAGGAGCCTAGAAACTGCTGGTGACCACATCCTCAAGGAAAATGCTTTTTGTGATTGGAAAGAATGAAGATGACACAGAAAGAAGTAGCAGTGATAAATGGAGTGGGAAAGCCTTTTAGGGGTTTAAGTCACTCGGTTCAGGCATTCCTAATTCCATCATTATGTGAGATGATAAAGTCTCCCTTTGCCTAAACTAATTCAAGCTGGTTTTTCTTAACTGCATCAAAAGGAAATATGAGAAATACACTGAAATTTCTTATATCTAATCTCTGGAGTAAGAGAGAATACATTTAATCCTTGTTCCCCACTGCACTTCTTTAGATATTTGAAAATAAGTGTTTTGTCCTTCCTAAACTACATCCACTCTATTCCAGGAAAAATAGTCCAGTTCTTTCAACTATTTCTAATATGCCATGGTTTCCAATCCCCTCTCTATACTGCTTACTCTACTTGCAGTGTTTTCTAGCTGTCTATGATCATCCTGAAATGTGTAAACCCAATAAGCAAGGTGCCCCCACCTTCTTATCTGTGACTGGACCACATTCTGGGCACAAATTCTTCTATTAATACAATCCAAGACAAGGTCAATATTTTAGGCAACTTCATTATTCTTATCTAAATTTGAGATTGTGATTATTCTGAATCCTCAGCTTTCACATGAATTGCTAAAATGCCAGGTGTTCACAACCCTACAGTTGTACTGTTAACTGTTTGATTAAAGACTTTATGATTTTCAGTTTCATCTCAATTTTTAACCTCATGCCCCATCCTGTTATGATAATGAAAAAGCTGATTCTTTCATCTGTAACATTTGTTATCAGTCCTAAATGTGGAAGAATCAACCTTTTTTGGCTAGGATAATTGACAGAACTTTTGGGGTACCTTGGACATACTCTCTACTTAGCTGTATGAGCCCTTAAGAGGTAAACTTCTCCACCAGATCAGCAAGAATGAATGGTGTCATCTCACCATTCCAATTGTTGAAAACCAGAGCTGCCTGATCTTGTATTTAATCCTATCCACTATCTATTAAAATTCGCTAAAGCTTGCTAAGCCTCATTTCCTTGAAAGCCTATCAGGTTTCGGTTTCATCAAAGTCAAGTATATTTAATTAACACAATCTAATTTATTCTGGAAGTGGTCAAGTTCTCTGAAAGGTACTCAGTAGAGCTACTGGTGTTTTTATAGGAATTAAACATATGATATAATAGACAAAATAAGCATACTTTATACATGCCATCACTACCACCCCTTTTGCATACAATTGAATAAATTACCTTTTGTTATGAAACATTAATCCTCTTTACTAAGTGGAGTAATTCTCATCTCATATTCAGCCTGCTAAGGAGTACCTTGGGAATCAAACCCTAGTGATCTTGTACTGGCATAATGAGGAGGGGACACAGTTATTTGGAGAGGATTTCCCATTTTGTGATGTCAAAATTTTTCCCTCTGCCCCAACCTGAAACATCTAAGTCCTTCATTAGGTTGCCCTCCTTGGTACTCTGAATTCCAAGAAGAGCTCAGACATGTAAGCACAAGATTGCAAGCAGGATGCCCAGGCAGTTAATCAAATTAACTCAGCAGGACATGGTCAGCAGGAATTGTGTAAGGAATTGGTGTGAACAACTCAGTCCCCATGCTTAAGGAACTTCCCTGTAATGAGTTAAGTAGTAACTCCAAAGAGATATGCTCATGTCCTAATCACTGGAACCTGTGAATATTATCTTACGTGCTAAAAGATTGAGTGTTACCTTAATTGGGAAAAGGGTCTTTGCAGATGTAATTAAGCAAGGATCTTAGGGGGAGGAAATCATCCAGGATTATGCAAGTGGGTCCTAAATCCAATGACAAATGTCCTTATAAGACAAAGGCAGGGGGATATAGGAGTCAGAGAGAAGAAGAGAAGACACAGAGGAGAAGGTGATGTGAAGATGAAGCCAGAGACTGGAGTCATGCAGCCGCACATGAAGGAATGCCTGGAACCACCAGAAACTGGAAGAGGCAAGAAAGGATTCTCCATTAGCATCTCCAAAGGGAGTGAGACCCTGTCAACACTTGATTTCTCCCTTCTGGCTTCCGGAACTGTAAGAAAATAATTTGTTGTTTTAAACCACCAATTTTGTGGAAATTTGTGATGGAAGTTTCAGGAAACTAATACACTTTCCATAAGCAGCTGAGTAATATCCAGGGAGAATGTTAGAAGGGAGACTGTGGTCGTTCCTCCAATATATGCTCCCAAAAGTGTACATTTCATAATCAGCCAAAAGCTTCCTTCTCTGTTGCAAGCAAGTTCAAGGTGTTACACTGCCCTTTACCATTTTATTGCATCCTCAGATGCTGCCTAGTACCCTCGGTGACTTTTTCCTGCTCAGGGGTCTTTGCTGTTCATATTTAAGTTAGCCTGATTTTATATGAATATCGATTTGGGGAAGGTATGGTAATGAGGAGATCATCGAGAGGGTTTCCTAATTCAACAAGCTCTGGGGATGAAAGGAGTCAGAGTAGCATCAAATAAGGCTGGGGCCAGCCAAGCTGCCTCTTTTGCCCAGAATTTTAATCAAGAAGGGCTTTCAAAACATAAGATGAATTAATTCGAAATACAGGATCATTTAATTCAGGTTTTTCACAGTAGACTCCGAACATACATACCAAAATGTAAATTTGTTCCTCTCTCACTGGAGCAGACAAACTCATCAAGAGGAAATTACAAGAAATTTTGTTTCTCAGTTTAGGTTTTTGTTTGTTTGTTTTTGAATGCATACAAACAAATACAGTCTGGACCAACTCGTCCTATTTTTTTTTTCTTTTTTAAATTTCAGTGCTCACTTTTTGAATTTCAAAAGTTCTTTCCTGAGCTTCCAGTCAACTTGGCTGCATAGTTGAACACTGTACTAGCCTGCTCTCATGACCACATCAAAATTACAACTAAACTACAGAACAACCATCATTGAGAATTACCTGAAATCTAGCTAAACAGAAGTCCTATAACTAAGGACATGCAGAAGAAGCCACGACAAGACAGGTAGGAGGGGCAGAGACACTGAATGGGCTATTTCCACACCCACATGTGGCAGTAAAAAATCAGGAATAATATCTTGGCTGTGGAGTTACCCCCTGAAGAGTGAGGGATTCCCAGCCCATGCCAGGCTTCTCAGCCCAGGGTTCCAGTACCAGGGAAAAAGGCCCCACAACTTCTGGTTGTGAAAACCAATGGAGATTGTGGTTGAGTGAGACAGACTGTCCCAGGCAATCCTCTTAAGTTCACAAGCACAAACTTACTTGCCGATGGACTCTCTTGCTCTGAGGTCCAGCATTGGGGCAGCAGATCAAAAGGTGCCAGGAACATACAAAGAGGAACTGAATTGTCTGGCTTCAGGGCGACTGCTGGAGGGCTAGCTTCCTCCCAGATAGAAGTGTTAGCAGAAACCATTGTCCCTTTGTTAAGCCCACCACACCCAACCTACATACAAAGGGAGGTGCCATAGCTGAGTCTCCATCAACCTGGCTAACACCATTGCTTCACCCTGCCTTGGTAATTCCCTGAGACCTCACCCCACCCAACTTGTGGGCCCACCAAAGCCATTTACAGTGGCTTTTCCATACAAATGGCTTTTCTTGGCTTATGCTGTGGACTTTCCTAAATTCTCTCAAAGGTTCACAACCCCAGCATCTGGCCTTGGCTTGCCCTGTAACTTGGTAAGCACCTCCAAGCCCAGCACAAGTGGCAACTATCTGCATATCACTTTGTATTTCATACTAAGGAACCCTGGGCAAGGCACACACAATGGATGACCTTGGCTTGCACCAGAAACTCTCCCAGAGGACTCAGAATCAACACACCCAGTGGCCAGATTCAGACCACACCAGAACACTACTCAAACACCTCCACAAATGACAAACTCAAAGGACAAACTTGGCAGACACCAGAACTCTGCTAAAGTGAGTCCTGCTCCATAGGTTCAGTCCCTGCACAATAGATAGTCCACGGTAGTCACAGCCAGTCCTCACAACCAATTAGCCTGGGGATCAGTACCTCCCACTGACTTGCCAGCAACAATCAAGGCTCAACTACAACAGAAGAGTACATACAACTTACACAAGGGACATATCTGGAGCACCCAGATTAGGTGACCAGGGAGGAGACTATTGGGCCCCATAGGATACCTACTACATAAGGCCACTTTACTGAGACAAGGAGACATAGCATCTCTAAGTAATATATAGAAACAAATACAAGGAGGCAGCCAAAATGAGGAGACAAAGAAGCATGTCCCAAATTAAAGAACAGAACAAAACTCCAGAAAAAGAACTAAAAATGGAGATAAGCAATCTACCAGATACAGAGTTCAAAACACTAGTCATAAGGATGCTCAGTCATCTCAGGGAAAACTTCAACAAAAAGATAGGAAACATAAAAATAGATATAGAATACATAAAAAAGAAGCAGTCATAAATGAATAATACAGTATCTAAAATAAAGAGTACATCAGAGGGATTCAACAGTAGATTAGATGAAGCAGAGGATCGAATCAGCAATTTGGAAGATAAGGTAACAGAAAACACCCAATCAGAACAGCAAAAATAAAAATTAATAAAAAGAAATGAGTATAGTTTAAGGGGCCTCTGGGACAACATCAAGCATACCAGCATTCACATCATAGGGGTACCAGAAGGAGAAGAGGAGTTGTAAACCTATTTGAAGATATAATGACTGAAAACTTCCTTAACCTGAAGGATGATGAACCCAAACAGGCCCACACCAAGACATATCATGATTAAGATGCCAAAGATTAAAGACAGAAAAAGAATCTTAAGAGCAGCAAGAGAAAATCAGTTGGTTACCTACAAGGGAGTTCCCATAAGACTGTCAGATGATTTCTCAAAAGAAATTTGCAGGCAAGAAGGGATTAGCACAAAATATTCAAAGTGATGAAAACCAAGGACCTACAACCCTGCAAGGCTATCATTTAGAATTGAAGGACAGATAAAGAGCTTCCCAGACAAGAAAGAGCTAAAGGAGTTCATCACTACCAAACAAGTATTACAAGAAATGTTAAAGGGACTTCTTTAAGAAAAAGAACAAAAATAAAAAGATAAGAAAGAAGAAAACTAAAATGGCAATAACTACATATCTATCAATAATTACTTTAAATACACTTACAAGAGACTCACTTTAAATAAAAACACACACAGAGATTGAAAATAAAGAAATGGAAAAATATATTTCATGAAAATAGAAAAGAAAAAATAAAAGATGGGGTAGCAGTATTTATATCAGACAAAATAGACTTTAAAACAAAGGTTATCACAAGAGACAAAGAAGGACCCAGTAACTCCACTCTGGGTATTTATCCAAAGAAACCCAAAACACCAATTGGAAAAGACACATTCATCTATATGTGCATTGCAGTATTATCTACAATAGCCAAGTTATTGAAGCAACCTAAGTGTTCATCAATAGATAAATGGATAAAGAAGATGTAGTACACATATACAACAGACGGTTACTCAGCCATAAAAAAGAATAAAGTCTTGCCATCTGAAACAACGTGGATGAACCTAGAGGATATTATACTAAGTGAGATACGTCAGACAGAGAAAGACAATTACCATATTATTTCACTTATATGTGGAATTAAAAATAAATAAATAAATAAATGAACAAACAAAACAGAAACAACCTCATAGATACAGAGAACACTTGATGGTTGCTGGAAGGGAGGTGGGTTGAGGGATGAATAAAAAAGGAAAGAGATTAAGAAGTACAAATTGGTAGTTACAAAATGGTCATGGGAATGTAAAATATAGCATAGAGAATATGGTGAATAATATTGCAATAACTATGTATGGTGTCAGATGGGTACTAGATATATCAGGGCGATCACTTCATAAGTTGTACAAAGGTCTAATCACTATGTTGTACACCTGAAACAAATATAACATTGTATGTTAACTATAATTTAAAAATAAAACATTAAAAAATTTTTTTCCTATTTTTTGATCATTCTTTTCTTACGGTATCCAATTCCTTTTTCTAGTGATGTAATAGTACCTTGACTTTATCTGAGAGATACAATAAATTTTGAAGCCTTGTTGTTTTTAAGAGATTCTTCTTTTGGGGTAATCTTTATTTTCTCCAAGATCTTTAATACTCTATTTATCTTGGCTTTCTTGAATTGCAGATTTTTCTCAAGGGCTCATAATAATTAATGATATAGATTATATTTTACAAAGATGCCACAATAACACAGAATAAAGAAGATGCACTGTGCTAGTTCTGGGTATATTCTTAACTGGCTCAGCATCTTCTGCTTTCTTTCTGTTGGAAACCAGCCTCCATGTAATAACTGTGGTTACCCTAAGATTGATATGCTGTGAGAAGGCCGAGCCATGTGAAGAGAGAGAAAAGCCAAGGAGAAGCAAAGCACAAGACATGTGAGTAAGAAACCATTTTGGACATCCAACCAATGGAGCTTCAGATGACTACAGACCCAGCTGACATCTGACTGTAACTACATGAGAGACTCCAAGTGAGAACAACCAGGGAGCTCAGAAAACCTAGAAAGCCATGAGAGATCATTAATACATGATATTGTTATTTTATTTTTTTTAATATTTTTTTAATTTTTCAATTACAGTTGACATGCAATATTACATTAGTTTCAGGTATACAACATAATGATTAGACATAGTATATTTATTAACATTTTTAAAAATAACAATGTCATTTATATAAATATATGATATTGTTATTTTAAAAAATATTAATCATATTTATATATATATACATACATGACATTGGTATTTTAAAATATATTGATAAATATATTATTAATAAAGAAATTTTTATTCTAAGCCACCAAATTTTTGAGTGGTTCCTCTGGCAGGAATTGATCACCAGAACACTTGATTTCACATTCATATTTAAAATGTGGCAATATGAACACTGATTGGAAACTGGGCATATTGTGTTGGTGGCCTTCCTGAGAATATTTATTGAACCTTATCTTCTGAAACTTAAATAACACAATGTGGAGGGATTTGCTCCAGAGCACAAACACTACACCACTACACCAGTTTTCTAGTTCTTTCCAGAGGGTTCTTTGCAGGGAGAGGGGGACTGTGACTTTTTTCTTTTCTTAGCCTGAAACTAAGTGCCTGATGTAATTTTTGCTTTGGGCACAGGGAAGGAGAATGAAGAATAGCATAAGGTATGTCAACTATTCCATACATATACCTTAACTCTGTTTCCAACTCTAATTCCCACTGCTTCCTTAGTCTGAATCTAAAGACTTTCTGGGAACATGAACGGAGGACACTCTCCCTTCCCAATTATAGTCACTTGGGTGGGTTTTCTCAACTTCATCTTTCCCCTTCCACTTTTTCTCAAGCTTTCCATCTTCCTGGAATTTGTTGAGATCTTTCTCTGGTGAACAGAACACCTCCAACTCTGTTTTATTCTTGTTTGTGTGTAGTGGGGGGATTTTTCATTGTTTTATGCCTTTAAAGTAATTTTAACTTGGTTTTAGGTCATTTTAAAATTACATAAAAATAGGTATGTTCACTCTACATTCTGGAATCTATGTTTTATCTAAATTTAAAACACTTTAATATGTCTCCTAAGAAAGTTTTGGGCTTGGGTGTTTTAAAACAAATTTTAAAAGAACTAGGAACCAAAAGTATAGAAAAATTTTATTTCACTTCCAGTTTTTATATGAAATTGTGCAAGAGCAACATTCTCAGCCTAACCATCAGAACAGATCAGATAATTTACAAAACAGATTCTAAAAACCCATCAGAGAAGAACACAGAAAAATTAAAAAAAATAAAATTCAGAAAAGTAGAAGCCCTTTCTAGGAGAGAAAGGATTTACTGCTACTCTCACCCCTGGTAAAATTGCAGAAGTTAGAAATTCACCATAACAAGGTAAGGAGAACTTGCAGGAAGGTCTAAAGAACTTGTTAAGGCAATTTGTAGACTGACATAGTAAATTGGAATCCTGAAAAGCCACAGTCCCCCTTAACCCCCCAAAAATCCCATGGGTCTTCACAAAGCATACTGGGATAGTATGCCAAAAAGAAGAGACAAAGGAGAGCTGAGAGAGATCCACTATGAGATGGGTGAGACCATGACTAAATGCAAGGCATATGCCATTTGGAGTCAGAAAGGAGGGCTAGAATAGGAGAGCTGAGAGAAATGCAACAGAACACTCTAAGTTCTCAGGCTTTAGGCAAGGAGAAGAGCTGAAACAACCATCACCACAAGTACTCCAGACTTTAACCTAAGGGAGATTGGAATGGAGAAGAGAAGTAAAAAAGAGACTGACCGAAGGCACTCAAGACTTTAAACTACCAAAGACTGGCAAGAGGCAGAAATTCTGGGAGAAATCCCTTTATTCTTCCCCGGTCTTCACAGAGAGTACGGGTGCTACTCTAAGAAGACAAAGGGGTAAACTGTAAAATATATCTCTGGGTGCAGAAAGAAGGGAGATTAACTCATAAACAAAGAGGGTTCCTCAGAGAACCAAGAGACAGGAAATTGAGCTGTAAATTAAGGAGAGATTTTGTACAGCTCAAAAAGCTTATATTGGTTCTCAGATCTTAAGTACTATGGAAATGCCATGATTTCATCCCCAATATATTTGAAGTCAATGATGTATTGAATCAAACTAAAACCACAACAAAGACCAGACCCAGTTCAACTGTAGATCTAGTGGCCTGACATAAGAAAGGGCATGCCCTGCTCAGAAGACAAATATTATTTGTGTTAGTTTCTACTTCTCTTTTATACAAAATGATCAGAAAAGAAAATCTCACAAAAAAATAAAAAAGAATGAAAATGATACCCTGGTCAAGGGAGGAAATAGTCATAGAAGCAGACACAGAGATGCCTGTCCCAAAGGACAGAGAGGGACTTTAAAATAACTATGCTAAAAATGCTAAAAATCCTAGTGTAAAAGATGGATAAGATGGATGAAAAGATGGAACATTTTAGCATAAACATGGAAACTATAAAATAGAATGCTATAAAAACACTAGAAATGAAAATATAACATAAAAACGAAGGGTTCATTAGATGGGCTGAAACTATCCAAACTAAAATATAAGTACAAAAAAAGAGAGAAGAAAAAAACAGAAGAGGACATTCAAAATCAGTGGAACAATGTCAACAGTCTAATATAATCTGCCAGAAGAAAAAGAAAGAGAAAATGGACAAATAGAAATATTTGAAAAAAATAATGTCCAAGAATATGCACCTGGGAAAGTAAACCTATAGCAATCAACTCTGAGACACATGCTATTAATATTATTAGAAAAACTACTTTAAGCTTACTAGAAAGAAGGACTATTGTATTCATAAGCCTTGTGAGATGTCTACTCAAGGAAAGCCTTCATCCAACCAATAGATGACTGGAGAACCTTGAGCAAAAAAATTGATAGCAAACAGTGCATATACGTAACTATAGAACTATAGGCTAAAACAATGGTGAAGACAAAAGTAGAAGAATAGTATGTTATAGGTTCTGACAAAGTAGAAATAAAACAACTAAAATCAGTATAGGAGGAAAAAGAATTCTGTGGGAGACACAGAATAAACTCACTGGTTGACATATAGACAGAAGTAGGAGAAAAAGAAACCATTTAAGTCTTATAAATCCAGCAGTTGTAACCCATGTACGGAAAAAGAAAGGAGACTACAAGCATTAAAATTTATTGGTATAAAGGAAAATACTAGAACAAATAAAACAAAACTTACTAAACAGCAAAAGAACTACAAAGAAAAAATATCACATAAAGAAAAACATTAAATCAACAAGAAAGGGACACACAACTCATTGTTTTTTTAAAGAACAAAAGACTTAACTGACAAATTGCAAAAGAGGATATCCAAATAAGCAGTACGCATACAAAGAGATGTTCAAAAACAATGAGCTACCTATATATATGTTTCAGAATAATAAAAAATTAAAAACAAACAGTACGAAGTATTGACAAGAATAAGGAAAAAATCATAATTGTATATGTAGAAGATTGATGTGCAAATTTGTACAACTACTTTGAAAAACTATGTAAGCAATATCTATTTAACCTGAATGTTTACATAGTCTATGAGCTGGCAACTGGGCTCCTGATATGTATGTATCCAACCGAAATGTATGCCTCTAACACAAATGTATGCATATGTGCACAAATAGACATGAACAAGCATATTCAGAACAGTTTTAATTAGAATGAAAATGGAAGCAATACAAATATCAATCAACTATAGAATACCTAAATAAAGGGTAATATAGTAATAAAAAAGTAATGTAATATATTTACAATACATAGATAAATGCAGTCATTTCCAAGACATAAATTTTGAGCAAAAAAAAGAGAACATACTAACATACTATATTGGTCAGTTTATAAGAAGTTCAAAAGGAGAGAGAAGTAATTTATAGTGATAGAAGCAGCTTGGAAAAAATATTGACTGGAGTAACATGCAGAATGTTTCTGGAGTGCTAGTAACAGTCTAGATTTTCATCTAGGTGGTAATTACCAGGGTTTATCCACTTTTAAAATAAAGTCATAGAAAATTTGCCTATTTTATTTGTTATACTTCAATTAAAAGTTTTTGTAAATTAAGAATGAAATAAATGAATAAAATTCCCAACCCAAATGGCAAGAAAAAAAATAACAAATTAAATAAAAAGAATGCAGAAGTTGTACAGTTCTGTAATACATCATCTATATGTCACATTGTGTGTTCACCACCCAGAGTCAGTTCTCCTTCTATCACCATATATTTGATCCCTTTTATCCTCATCTCCCACCCCTCTCCACTCCTACCCTCTGGTAACCACTAAACTATTGTCTGTGTCTATGAGTTTTTGTTTCTTCATTTGTTTGTCTTATTCTTTGTTGTTTTCAGTTTTATATACCACATATTAGTGAAATCCTATGGTTCTCAACTTTCTCTGTCTGACTTCTTTCGCTTAGCATTATAATCTCAAGATCCAGCCATGTTGTCACAAATGACACTATTTCTCCTTTACTTATGGCAGAATTGTATTCCATTGTGCATATATATATAATTATCTTCTTTATCCAAAAAAAAAAGTAAATAGTAATGATAGAACCAGAAATTATTGAGGTAGTAAACAGAAAATAGTGGAGGTAATAAATAAATGAAAAACGCTTCTTGCTTTAAAAAAAAAAAAATCAATGTTATAGAGAAACCACTATTTAATCTAATCAACAAAAAGGAATAAAGCACACATACAAAAATTAATGACTAATTGTGAAAATAACCATTGAAACAGAGAAAGCAAAAATAAGAGATTACTTAGCATAAATATGCAAATAAACTAAAAAGCTAAATTAAATGGATAAATTCATAGGACAATGCAATTTGCGAAATTTAACCTCAGTGGAAATAGAAAACTTAAATGAACCAATTCCTATAAAAGAAACAAAGAATGTCATCATAGAACTATGTCACAAAAGAAACATCAGGTCCAGATGATTTCACAGGTGAACTCTGCCAATCCTCCAAAGATCAGAAAATCTGATTATCACTTAAATTGTTTTAGAGCACTGAAAAAGAAAGAACATCTGCTATAAACTGAAAGTTTGTGTCCCTCCCCTCCCCCCACCCCCACTCCCAAATTCATATGTTGAAATCCTAACCCCCAAGGTGATGATATTTGAAGATAGGTCCTTTGGGAGGTGATTAGGTCATGAGAGTGTAGCCCTCAATGATGGGAGTAGTGCCTTATAAAAAGACTGCAGAGAGTTCTGTTGTTCCTTCTTCCACCATGTGAAGACACGACAAGGAGATGGCCATCTATGAACCAGGACACAGGCCTTCACCAGACACCAAATCTGCCATTATTTCTCCAGAACTGTGAGAAATAATTTTTGTTGTTTATAAGCCAACCAGTATGTGGTATTTTGTTATAGCAGACTGAATGGACTAAGACACATCCAAATTCTTTTTATAAAGCAAATATAACATTTCTACCAAAACCTGGTAAAAATAGCAACCCCCCAAATTACAAACCAATATCACATATATATTTGATGTAAAAAATCATAAATAAAATATTAACAAACAGAATTAAAGATAACATTAAAAATAAAGAGAGGAACTGTATCAAGATAAAATAGGATTTATTTCAATAAGACAAGAATAGATCAAAACTAAGAAATCTATATAATTTACCATATTAATAGAGGCAAATAGAAAATGAATATAATTTTCTCTAAAGATCCTGCAAATGCTTAGATAAAATTCTAAACACAGTCCTGGTAAGAAATAATGGCTACTTCCTTAAGAAAGAAAACTGCTATGTTAGTCCTGAAGCTAGACTCTTAACTTACTCATTGTGGAAATATTAGACGCATTCTCTCTACAGAATCAAGGCAAGGTTGCCCACCATGTTTTGAAGGCATTAACCAATGCAATTAGACAAAAGAAAACCATTAGATACCTATGCATTAGAAAAGAAGTAATCTCTATTGATGTGATAATGCACTTGAAAGTATGTCAAAGAACAATCAATGCAAATAATAAAATACTTAAGATAAAAGAATATTTAATTAACATACAAACCAGTAGCTTTCATATATACAATCAATAATCTATTCAAATATATAATAAGGAAGAATACTCAATTTTAAAAAGCGATGAAAAAATCAGGAATTAGGCTTAATAAGAAAAGTGCAAAATCTGTATAAAGAAAACTTGAAAACAGTCCTGAAATCACAAAAATAAACTTTGAAAATAGAAAGACATTGCCTTTCCTTGGATAGCGTGGTAGACAGAATAATGATCCCCAAAAGATGTCCATGTCCTAATTCCTAGAGCCTGTGAATATGTTACTTTATATGGCAAAGGGACTTTGCAGATTTGATTGCATTAAGGATATAGAGATGCAGAGATTATCTTGGATTATCTGGGTGAGTCCGATGTAATCACAAGAGTTCTTATTGGAGGGAAGCAGGAGGGTCAGAGCAGAGAAGGAAATATGACCACAAAAGAGGAGGGAGAGAGAAACAGAGAGAGAGACAGATTTGAAGATGCTTTTCTGCTGACTTTCAGGGTGGAGGAAGGGGCCACAAGCCAAGGAAGATGAAAAAGACAAGGAAACAGATTGTCCTCTTAGTACCCAGAAATTAACACAGCCCTGCTGACACCTTCATTTTAGCCTACTGAGACTGATTTTTGACTTCTACACCCAGAATTGTAAGACAATAAATTTATGTTGTTTTAAGCCACTAAATTTGTGGTAATTTGTTACAGAAGCAATAAGAAACAAATATAGATTTTATGACTCAACAGCTTAAAAATGCCAGTTTTCCCTCATTAATATACATTTAATATGATCCTAATAAAAATATCACTAAATTTTATTTTCTAGAACTAGACAAATTGCTTCCAACTTGTTCATATAAGAACATATCTCTCTCTATATATATAGATATATATCTATATCTATCTATATCTATATCTATATCTATATCTATATCTATATCTATATCTATATCTATATCTATATCTATATCTATATCTATATCTATATCTGGAGAGAGAGAGAGAGAGAGAGAGAGAGAGAGAGAGAGAGAGAGAGATCTAGGGGCAAGAACCATGAAAGAAAAAAAAGAGAGAAGTGATGGGAGACTAGCCATACCAAAAATTGAAACATATTACAAAACCACAACAATTAAAACATTATAGAAATGGAGCACAAGTAGATGGACCAGTGGAAATTAATAGAAAAATCAAGAAATAAACCCAAGTATGTCTAGAAATTTAAAAGATTGCATTTTCAATGAATGGGGTAAAATATGAATTTTTAATAAATGATAATGGGGTAATTTAGTATTCATTGAAAAAAATAATAATATTGGATCCATTTCTCAGATCATATACCAAAATAAACTCTAAATGGATGAAAGATCTAAATTTAAACTAAGTACTAAAAAAGGGGGGGGGGTGAATTCTTTTACAACCTATATATGAAAAAATTCTTTCTAAACTATGATTCAGAATCCAGATAAAATAAAGATAACTACAGACATACAAAAAAATCTTTTACATGACCAAAATTAAAAATAAAAATCAATAAACAAATTATAAATTAGTACAAACAATTGCAAAATATATTATGTATAAAAGGCTAATCTCCCTCATATATAAAATATTTATGAAGAACAATACCAAGGCATGATTTTGTTTAAAGTGAGAGATGGAGCAAAATGCATGAACAGCCAGTCCACGAGTAAAGATATACAAATGTTCTTTAAACATAAAAAATATTCAACTTCACTCATAAGAGACACACAAAATAAAACTGTATTGAGACACAATTTCTCACCATCAGATTGCCAAAAATTCAAAAGCTTGACAACAGTGAATGAGGTCCAAGATGGCAGAGTAGATAAATGCTGCCCTTGCCTCATCTCATGAACACATCAAAATTACAACTAAATTATAAAACAATCAACCTGGAGGACCAGCTGAAGTCTAGCTGAACAGAAGTTTTATAACTAAGTATATTTTTGCTTAAGAAGAAGCCACATCGAGACTGGTAGGTAGGGCAGAGATGCAGAACAGGTTGGCCCCCAAACCTCTGTGTGGCAGTTGAGAGTCAGGAGGGATATTTCAGCTCTGGAGGTCCACCCTGGAGGAGTGAGCAACCCCAGCCCGCACCATGCTCCACAGCCCAGAGTACTGTTGCCAGGAAGAGGAGCCCCCAGAACATTTGGCTGTAAAAAACAGTGGGGATTCTGATCATCCAGGTAAGACAGAAGGTTGTGGGAAACCCAGACATCCTCTTACAGGATCTGAGCACAAATACATTCACTTGCAGGCATTCACCCTGGTCTTGAGATGAGGGACAGTGACTCTGGGGGTGTCAGAAACATATGGGGAGAGACTGAGTTGTGTGACCTCAGGGTGAGGATTGGGGGTACAGTTGTCATTTTCCCTGTGTGGGGTCCTTCTCCAATGTACCCAGCAGATGGGTGTCAACTTTCCTGTGCTGAGCACCCCCCCTCACACCCTTGCCAAATCTGAATTCATTGACCTGGCAAGCTCTGTTTGCTCCACCCTTGTGACTTCCTAAGACCTCAACTTGCATACCGCACAAGGCTTTATCAGCAGCTCAGCCTTACAGAAGCCAGCAGCTGAAAGCAGACCTCGACTGTCCTGGCTTTTTGTGGAGCTATAGCAGACATGGTATGGGTGGCAATGGTCCTCAGTTCACAGTGTGGCCTCTCCCACATGCCTCCAGGTCCAGCACAGGCAGCAACAAACCATGGATAGCTTTGCAGCTCCTCCCAGGTAGTGCACAGCTGCTCACAGGCAGTGACTGAGCTTGGCCACAACCAGAAGCCTCCCAAGAGGCCCCAAAACCAACAAACTTGGAAGTTGGCTTTAGACCACAGCAGAGTACCACCCAAGTAGCCCCACAAGTGGCACACACAAACAGTGGTTTCAGCAGGCATCAGAGCACACTGGGGCAAATTCCAATCCATGGGTAAGCCCCTACACAGCAGCCAGTGAGCTGTGGATGTGGCCAAATCCCACAGCCAGTCAGCCTGAGGGTCAATCCCACCGACTGATATGCCAGTAGCAATCAGACTCAACTATAATGAAAGGACACACACAAGGGACACTCCTGGAGCACCTGGCACAGAGGACCAGGGAAACTAAACCACTGACCCCCACACACCTCTACTACACAAGGTGACCCAGCAAGACTGGGAGACATAGCAGATATACCTAATGCATAGAAACAAACACAGAAAGGTGGCCAAAATGAGGAAACAAATAAATACATCCCAAATTAAAGACCAAGAGAAAACTCCAGAAAAAGAACTGAACGAAATGGAGGCTAGCATTCTACCAGATACAGAATTCAAAACCCTGGTTATAAAGATGCTCAAAGAACTTAGTGAGAACTTTAACAAAGAGATAGCAAGCATAAAAAATGAAACAAACCACAAAAAAGAACCAGCCAGAAGTGAAGAATAAAATAACTGAAATGAAGAATGCACTAGAAGTAATCATCAGCCGACTAGATGAAACAGAGGATTGAATCAGCGATTTGGAAGACAAGATAGCAGAAAACACCCAATGAGAACAGCAAAAGAAAAATAGAATTATAAAAAAAATGAGTACACCCTCACCTACTACCATCCTCTCTTACCCTCTGGCAACCACTAAACTATTATCTTTGTCTATCAGTTTTTCTTTCTGTTCATCTTGTTCCTTTGTTGCTTTCAGTTTTATATACCGCATATCAGTGAAATCATATGGTTCTTGACTTTCTCTGTCTGACTTATTTCGCTTAGCATACTAATCTCAAGATCCAGCCATATTGTCACAAACGGCACTATTTCATCTTTTCTTATGGCAGAATAGTATTCCATTGTGTATATATACCACATCTTCTTTATTGGTAAATGGTATCAAATATATGGTGATGGAAGGAGAACTGCCTCTGGATGGTAAACATATAATGTGATACATAGATGATGTAATACAGAATTGTACACTTGAAACTTATGGAACTTTACTAACCATTGTCACCCCAATAAACTTTAATTTTTAAAAAATGAGGGTATTTTAAGAGCCCTCTGGGACAACAACAAGCATAACAACATTTACATCATAGGGATACCAGAAGGTGAAGAGAGAAAGCAAGGGGCTGAAAACCTATTTGAAGAAATAACGACTGAAAACTTTCTTAAACTAGTGAAGGAAATAGAAATAAAGTCCAGGAAGTGCAAAGAGCCCCAAACAAGATGAAACCAAAGAGGCTCACACCAATATACATTATCATTAAAATGGCAAAGATTAAAGACAAGAGAGAATCTGAAAAACAGTAAGAAAAAAAAAAAACTGGTTAACTCCATAAGGGAACTCTCATACAGGTCTGACAATTAAGTTCGTGAACTTATTGCAACAATGTTGCTAACTTTTTTTTTTTTTTTTTTCTATCAGAGGGATTATTTATCATGAATTTGTACCAACTGGACAAACAGTTAACCAAGTTTATTTGGAAGTGCTGAAAATGCTGTGTGAAAAGTTAAACAACCTGAACTTTTCACCAACAATTCGTGGCTTTTGCATCATGACAATGCATCAGCTCACATGGCACTGTCTGTAAGGGAGTTTTTAGCCAGTAAACAAATAACTGTATTGGAACACCCACCCTACTCACCTGATCTGGCCCCCAATAACTTCTTTCTTTACCAGAAGATAAAGGAAATATTGAAAGGAAGACATTTTCATGACATTCAGGACATCAAGGGTAATATGAAGACGGCTCTGATGGCCATTCCAGAAAGAGTTCAATATTGCTTTGAAGGGTGGGCTAGACACTGGCATCAGTGCATAGCTTCCCAAGGGGACTACTTTGAAGGTGACCATAGTGATATTCAGCCATGAGGATGTAGCACTTTTTCTAGGATGAGTTCGCCAACTTAATTGACCACATATATCAGTTATATGTAAATTATATGTCAATAAAATGGAGTGAGAGAGCTATACCTTCAGAATATATATGAATGTTTGGTTTCCAATCTGACATCCAAAGATTAGAAGTCATCACTCTCTTCTTCACAAAAAGAAAGAAAAGCTGAACAAATTGTAAATCAACAATTGTTATTAGGTTCCTCAGAGAATTGAGGTAAAGGGGAAACTGCTCGGAAAATAGGACAGGAAAATACAGAGAATCATAGTCTATGGGAGCAGAAACCACCACTGTAGCCAGTAAATGGAAGGAAGTTGTGGGAAAACAAATGTAATTGACTAATTGCTGGGAACCAAACGTGCACAAGCTTAAGACAAAAATCTTGGAAGCCGTCTATAATGGGCCCCACACATACACGAATTTTACCTCCATAAGCCTCATAGGTTCTCAGGTTAAAGATCTGAAAAAAAAAAAAATCCTTCTATTTCCAGAAGAGGAAGGGGAAATTAATCATTTCAGAATATGCATGGAGTTTTCTCTTTTCCTTAACAAAGGCCTGCCTTCAAGGAAAAGTATTCTGCCAGAGCCTAATTGACATGGGGGAAGAGAAGTGCCCAACTCTAACCTTTTAGTCTCACCTAAAGGGGAGAAAATAAACTCAGAAACACTTGTGAAGGTCACAGCCTTGGGCACAAGCTCATTAAAGACTGAGACCTAGTTATAGGACTATAAAACACACCCCCACACATATCTCACAACCACCTCACCATCCATAGAGCTCCTATATAACATCAGGGGAATACAATAGTATGAACTGCAAGTCTCAGACCTTATATAAGAAGAAATCTCTAGGAAAACCCAAAGATCACAGAGGAGACAAAAACAAGGACCCCAGAGGAAATTTTAGCCTCTGACACCTATAGCTACAGCACAAACACAGTCTAACTCCTAACCAGATAAACATAAAACGTCACACTCACAGTCTATTTATCTCAGTCCCCTTTTCTTGATACAGCACATTCAGTTTTATACAAAAAAGGCAAAACACACGGTTTGAAGATACAGAGAAATCATTACAACCAGACTCAGATATTGCAGAAATTTTGGAATTATCAGACCAGGAATTTAAAATAACTATAATTAATATGCTAAGGACTCTAAAGGAAAAAGTGGGCCACTTGCAAAGACAGATGGGTAACGTAAGCACAGAGATGAAAATGCTAAGAAAGAATCAAAAGTAACTGCTAGAAATCAAAAACACAGTAATAGAAATGAAGAATGCCTTTGATGAGCTCATCAGTAGAATGGACACAGCTGAGGAAAGAATCAGTGAACTTGAGGATATCTCGCTAGAAACTTCCCAAACTGAGAGACTAAGAAAAGAACAATATTCAAGTACTGTGAGACAATTACAAAAGATACAACTATGCATGATGAGAATACCAGAAAAAGGAGAGAAAGGAGTGTAAGATATATCTTCACAACTATAATACAACATGCACACTGTCATTCATTGAAGCTGTATTTGTAGTAGCAAAATATTGGAAGCAACCTAAATGTCCAGCCATAAAAAATAACTGGATAAATTATAATTTATCCTTTTGCACTATATAGCAGTAACAAAGAATGGGTAAGACTTCTGTTAACTGATATGGAGTAACTTCTAGGATATATTGTTAAATTTTTAATTAAAAATTTAAACTTTTAAAAACTTGCAAAAGAATTATACTATATATTATTTATATATTTGTAATATATTACACTATATACTGTTTATAGGTAGATGGATTAGAATACTGTTTTATTGTGTGTATGAAAGAAGTGCTTAGCTTTGCAAAAATAAATTCAAGAAGATAAATTAGAAACAAAAATCATTATTTATAATGGGTAAGTGGGAATGGGGAGGGAATAAGACTTCTCTAAATATGACTTTTATATGGTTTTTGACTATTGAGCCATGTAATCCTTTTGCACATTCAAAAGTAAAATTACATCACAAAAGGATGAAAGAAAGCAAATCATAAAAGTGAATTCTTAACAGCTATGGATAGATCATCCAAGCAGAAAATAAATAAAGAAATATCAGCCCTAAATGACGCATTAGATGCAATGGACATAATTGACATTTATGGAGCACTTCATCCTAGAATATCAGGCTGTACATTCTTTTCTAGTGTACATGCAACATTATCAAGGATAGACTGTATATCGGGATATAAAACTAGCCTCAGCAAATTTAAGAAGATTGAAATTATATCAAGTATATTCTCTGATCACAAGGCTTTGAAATTGGATATCAACTGCAAAAAGAAAGCAGTAATATGTGGAGATTAAACACCATACTTTTAAAGAACAACTGGGTCAAAGAAGAAATAAGAGGAGAGATCAAATGACACCTAGAAACAAATGAGAATGAAAATACATCCTACCAAAATTTTTGGGATGCAGCTAAAGCAGTTTTAAGAGAGAAATTTATATCATTACAGGCCTATCTCAAGAAACAAGAAAAATCCCAGATAAATAATGTCATGTTACACCTTAAAGAACTAGAAAAAGAAGAACATAGGAAACCCAAAGTCAGCAGAGGGAAGGAAATAACAAAAATCAGAACAGAGCTAAGTGAAATAGAGAACAAAAAGACAATAGAAAAAAGTAATGCGACAAAGAGCTGGTTCTTTGAAAAGATTAACAAAATTGACAAACCCTTGGCTAGACTCACTAAGATAAAAAGAGAGAAGACACTGATTAACAAAATCAGAAACGTAAAAGGGGAAGTTATCACGGACACCACAGAAATACAAAGGCTCATTCAAGAATACTATGAAGGACTATATGCCACCAAATTCAATAACCTGGAAGAAATGGACAAGTTCTTAGAAACATATAGCCTTCCTAGGCTAAATCACAAAGAATTGGAAAATCTAAATACACAAATCACCAGTAAGGAAATTGAATCAGTCATCTGAAACCTTCCCAAAAGCAAAAGTCCAGGACCAGATGGCTTCACTAGTGAATTCTACCAAACATTCAAAGAAGATCTAATACCTGTCCTACTCAAATTCTTCCAAAAATTTGAAGAAGACAATACACCATAACTCATTTTATGAGGCCAACATTACCCTGATACCAAAACCTGGTAAGAAGAACACAAAAAAAGAAAATTACAGACAAACATCTCTGATGAATACAGATGCAAAAATCCTAAACAAAATTCTAGCAAATTGAATGCAACAATGCATTAAAAGATTATACATAAGGACCAAGTGGGGTTCATTCCAGGGACGCAAGGGTGGTTCAACATATGCAAATCCATCAATGTGATACACCAAATAAAGAAAATAAAGGACAAAAATCATATGATTATATAAATAGATGCAGAAAAAACGTTTCACAAGATACAACATCCATTTATGATTAAAACACTTAATAAAATTGATATAGAAGGAAAATACCTGAGTATAATAAAGGCTATATATGATGAACCCTCAGCTAATATTATAACTAATGGTGAAAAACTGAAGCCCTTTGCTCTACATTCAGGAACATGACAGGGCTCTCCCCTATCACCTCTGCTTTTCAACATAGTGTTGGTCTAAGTATTACTTTGTCTTGAGCACCTGAAATTAATTAAAAAAAAAAAATAGTGTTGGAAGTCCTCGACAGAGCAATCAGGCAAGAGAAAGAAATAAAAGACATCCAAATTGGGATTGAAGAAGTTAAATTGTCACTCTTTGCAGATGACATGATGCTATATATAGAAAACCTTTAAGACGCCACCAAAAAGCTATTAGAAACAATAAACGAACACAGTAAAATTGCCGGCTACAAAATCAATGTACTAAAGTCCATTGCATTCCTATATACTAACAATGAAATCTCAGAAAATGAAATTAAAAAAACAATTCCTTTTGCAATCTCAGCAAAAAGAATAAAATACCTAGGAATAAATTTAACCAAGGATGTGAAAGACCTATATACTGAAAACTATAAGACATTTTTAAAAGAAATTGAAGAAGACACAAAGAAATGGAAAGACATTCCATGTTCATGGATTGGAAAAATCAACATAGTTAAAATGGCCATATTGCCCAAAGCAATATACAGATTTAACGCAATCCCCATCAAAATCCCAATGGCATTTTTTAAAGAAATAGAACAAAAAATCATGAGACTTGTCTGGAACCACAAAAGACCCCAAAGAGCCAAAGCAATCCTAAGAAAAAAGAACAATGCTGGAGGTATCACACACTCCCTGACTTTAGCTTGTACTACTGGGCAACAATAATCAAAACAGCATGGTATTGGCAGAAAAACAGACACAGAGACCAGTGGAATAGAATTGAGAACCCAGAAATAAACCCACATAAATATGGACAAATAATTTTTGACGAAGAAGCCAAAAACATACAATGGAGAAAATACAGCCTCTTCAACAAATGGTGCTGGCAGAATTGGAAAGCCATGTGCAAAAGAATGAAACTGGACTGCTGTCTGTGACCATGTAGCAAAATTAATTCGAAATGGATCAAAGACCTAAACATAAGACCTGAAACAATAGCCTGCATAGAAGAAACCATAGGTACTAAACTTATGGACCTTGGGTTCAAAGAGCATTTTGTGAATTTGACTCCAAAGGCAAAGGAAGCAAAAGCTAAAGTAAATGAATGGGACTATATCAAACGAAAAAGCTTCTGCATGACAAAAGAAACCATCGACAAAATAAAGAGGCAACTAACCGAATGGGAGAAGATTTTTGCAAACAACGCCTCTGATAAGGGGCTAATATCCAAAATATATAAAGAACTCGTACAACTCAAGAACGAAAAAACCAATAATCCAATTAAAAATGGGCAGAGGACCTGAAGAGGATGTACAAATGGCCAATAGACCTATGAAAAAATGCTCAACATCACTAATCATCAGAGAAATGCAAATTTAAACCACAATGAGATATCACCTCACCCCAGTCAGAATGGCTATCATCAACAAGACAAATAGTAACAGTGTTGGAGAGGCTGTGGAGAAAAAGGAACCTTCATACACTGTTGGTGGGAATGCAGACTGGTGCAGCCTCTACAGAAGGCAGTGTGGAGGTTCCTCAAAAAATTACGAATAGAATTACCATATGACCCAGCAATCCCTCTCCTGGGTATCTACCCCAAAAATCTGAAAACATTTATTCATAAAGACAAACATGCTCCAATGTCCGTTCCAGCTTTATTTACAGTGGCCAAGACATGGAAACAATGAAAATGTCCTTTGATAGATGAATGGATAAAGAAGTTGTGGTATACATACACAATGGAATACTGTTGGGCAGTAAGAAAAGATGATATAGGAACATTTGTGACAACATAGATGGATCTTGAGAGAGTAATGCTAAGCGAAATAAGTCAGACAGAAAAAGTTGAGAACCATATGATTTCACTGATATGTGGTATATAAAACTGAAAACAACAAAAGAAAAAGACAAACAAATGAAGAAACAAAAACTCATAGACACAGACAATAGTTTAGTGTTTACCAGAGGGTAAAGGAGAAGGGGTTCTAGAAGAGGATAAATAGGGTCAAATATATGGTGATGGAAGGAGAACTGACTCTGGGTGGTGAACACACAATTTGATATATAGATGATATATTACAGAATTGTACACCTGGAATCTATGTAACTTTAGTAACAATTGTCACCCAGTAAACTTTAATTAAAAAAAAAAAAAGTGAATTCAAACAGAAATAAATGAACCTAACAAAACATTGGAAGAAATCTAAATGCCTAGCCATAAAAGATTGGATGAACTATGACTTATCCACAGTATAGTACTACATAGTACTATAAAACAGTAACACAACCACACAAAGAAAAAAATTTTTGATAAAGCTCTTGAACACAGCATTCTATTTGCATATATTGTGGCATACTCATATATTTTAAGATTTTTCTAAAAAGGCAAAATATCAAACTTTACTTCATGAGTTTGTTGTTAAAGATGGTATTGGTATAGCAGTTATGAAATTCTTTATTGTATGTAGTAAATGTGTAAATGAATAAATACAAAATGGTGAAGGTGGGTGATGTTTGATTTCTTTAAACTATTTTTCAATTAGAGTGGACATTCAGTATTATTTTATATTAGTTTCAGGTAATTAGACATTTATATAATTTATTCAATGATCCTCCCAATTAGTCTAGTGTTCATAGTTGTTGCATTATTGACTATATTCTATGCTGCACTCCACGTCCCCATGACCATTTTCTAACTACCAGTTTGTATTTCTTAATTCCTTCACCTTTTTTACCTAGCTCCCCAACCCTCCTCCCCTCTGGGAATGATCAATTTGGTCTTTGCATCTCTGACTCTGTTTCTGTTTTGTTTGTTCACTGATTTTGTTCTTCCACTTCCACATATAAGTCAGATCATATGGTATTTGTCTTTCTCAGTCTGACTTCTTTTACTTAGCATAATATCGTCTAGGTTCATCCATGTTGTTGCAGATGGCAAGATTTCATTCTTTTCTATGGCTGAGTAATATTCCATTGTACCACCTCTTTATCCAATTGTCTATTGATGAGCACTTGGGTTGCTACCATATCTTGGCTATTGTAAATAGTGTTACAAAGAACATAGGGGAGCATATAACTATTTGAATTAGTGTTTTGGATTTCTTCAGATGAATACCCAGAAGTTGAATTGCTGGGTCATAAGGTAGTTCTATTTTTCATTTTTTTGAGGAACTTCCAAACTGTTTTCCATAATGGTTGCACCAATTTGCAATCCCACCAACAGTGCAAAAGAGTTCCCTTTTCTCTGCATCCTTGCCAATACTTGTTTGTTGATTTATTGATGATAGCCATTCTGACAGGTGTAAAATGATATCTCATTGTGGTTTTAATTTGGATTTCTCTGATGATTAGTAACGTTGAGCAACTTTTCAGGTCTGTTTGCCCTGTGTATGTCCTCTTTGGAGAAATGTCTATTCAGGTCCTCTGCCCATTTCTTAACTGGTATTGAGTTATATGACTTCTTTATAAATTTTGGATATTAACCCATTATCAAATGAATCATTAATGAATATTTTCTCCCATTCAGTAGGCTGTCTTTTTGTTTTGTTGGTACTTTCCTTTGCTGTGAAAAAAAAACTTTTTAGTTTGATGTAGTCCCATTTGTTTATTTTTTCTTTTGTTTCCCTTGCCCAAGGAGATAGATCAGAAAAAACTGCTACTAAGAACAATGTCAGAAAGTTTACCGCATTTGGGGGGGGGGAGGGGAAGTTTCATGGCTTTGGGACTTACATTTAAATCTTTAATCCATTTTCAGTTTATTCTTGCATATGCTGTAACAAGGTGATCCAGTTTCATTTTTTTTTTTTTGCATGTATCTGTCCATGTTTTCCCAACATCATTTATTGAATAGACTGTCTTTACCCCACTGTATGTTTTTGCCTCCTTTGTCATAGATTAAATAACCATATAGCCATAGGTTTGTTTCTGGGCTCTGTATTCTGTTCCATTGACCTATGTGTCTGTTATTATACCAGTACTTTGCTGTTTTGATTACTATAGATTTGTAGTATAGTTTGATATCAGGTAGTGTGGTACGTCTAATTTTGTTCTTCTTTCTCAAGTTTGCTGTGGTTATTCTGTGTCTCTTGTGGTACCATATAAATTTTAATTTTATTTGATCTAGTTCTGTGAAAAATGCCATTGGTATTTTGATAGGGATTGCATTTAATCTATAGATTGTGTGGGGTAGCATGAATATTTCAACAATGTTAATTCTGCCTATCCATGAGCACAGTATATGCTTCCATTTACTTGTATCTTCTTCAATTTTTTTCTTCAGCATTTTAACCAGTGCTCTTTTACCTCTTTAGTTAAATTTATTCCTAGGTATTTTTTTATACAAGTGTAAATGGTTTTTTTTTCTTAATTTCACTTTCTAATAATTCATTATTTGTGTATAAAAATGCAACTGATTTCTGGGTATTAATTTTGTATCCTGCTACTTTACTGAATTAATTTATCAGTTCTAATAGTTTTTTGGAGGAATCTATAGAGTTCTCTATATTTAGTATCATTTTTCTGCAACTAAGGAGAGTTGTACTTCTTCCTTTCCAATTTGTATGCCTTTTATTTACTTTTCCTGTCTGATTGTGGTGGCTAAAACTTCCAATAGTATGTTACATAAAAGAGGTGAAAGTGTCTTCTTCCTGATATTAATGTTTTTGGTTTTTCTCCATTGAGTATGATGTACACTGTTCATATGTCATATATGGCCTTTATTATGTTAAGGTATGTTCCCTCTATTCCCATTTTGCTGAGATTTTTTATCATAAATAGATGCTGAATTTTGTCAAATACTTTTTCTGTATCTATTGATATGATTACATGATTTTTATCTTTCTTTTTGTTTATGTGTTGTATCATGTTGATTTGCAAATATTGAAATAACCTTGCATCCCAGGAATAAATCTCATTTGATCATGTTGTATTAATGTATTGCTGAATTTGGTTTGCTAATATTTTATTGAGGAATTTGTCATCTATATTCATTAGGGATATTGGCATATAATAATCAATATATATATAAAATGTCTTTGTCTGGTTTGGAAATCAGGGTAATTCTGGACTCGGAAAATGAGCTTGGGAGCGTTCCCTCCTCTTGAATGTTTTGGAATAATTTGAGAAGGATAGGTGTTAATTGTTCTTTGAATGTTTGGTAAAATTCACCTGTGAAGCCATCCAGTCCAAGACTTTTATTTGTTGAAAAATTTTTTGTTACTGTTTTGATTTTTTTGTAGTAATCTATTGGTTCAGATTTTCTGTTTCTTTTTTATTCAGTCTTGGAAGATTTTATGTTTCTAGGTATTTATCAATTTCTTCCAGATTGTCCATTTTATTGGTATAGAATTGTAATATTTTATCATAATCCTTTGTATTTCTGAGGTGTCAGTTCTCAATTCTCTAATTTCATACCTGATTTTATTTATTTGAATCCTCTTTTTTTTTCTTGATGAATCTGGTTAAAGGATTATCAATTTTGATTATGGTTTAGAAAACCGAGCTCTTAGTTTCTTTTTGTTTGTTTCCATTCACATGAAATATCTTTTCTATCCCTTTACTTTCAGTCAGTGTGTCTATCAATCAAAAACGAATCTCTTGAAGGCAGCATATGCAAGCGTTTTCTTATCCATTCAACCACCCTATGTTTTTGATTGGAGCATTTAACCTATTTACACTGAAAGTAATTGTTGATAGATATGTAGTTATTGCCATTTTATTCTTCATGGTTTTTATTTTCTTCTTCATCTTAAAGAATTCCCTGTAACATTCCTTGTCATACTGGTTTGGTGGTGATGAACTCCTTCAGCTTTTTCTTGTGTGGGAAGCTCTCTATCTGTCCTCCAATTTTAAATGATAGCCTTGCTGGGTAGAGTAGTCTTGGTTGTAGATCCTTACTTTTCATCACTTTGCATATTTCCTGTCAATACCTTCTGGCCTGGCCTGCAAAGTTTCTGTTGAGAAATCAGCTGACAATCTTATGGGAGCTCCCTCATGAATAACTGGTTGACTTTCTCTTGCTGCTTTTAAGATTCTCTCTTTGTCTTTAACCTTTGCCATTTTAATGATAATGTGTCTTGGTGTGGCCCTGTTTGGGTTTGTCTTTTTTGGGACTCTCTGCCCTTCTTGGGCTTGTATGTCTATTTTCTTCACCAGGTTAGGAAAGTTTTCAGTCATTATTTCTTCAAATAGGCTTTCAGTCCCTTGTTTTCTCTCTTTTCCTTCTGGTACACCTTTGATGCAAATGTTACACTTGGCTATTAAACTAGCCTCATTTTTTAAAACTCTTTTTTCTTTTTGCTGTTCTGATTGGGTGTTTTCTGCTACCTTGTGTTCCAAATCACTGATTCGATCCTCTGTTTCACCTAGTTGGCTGGTGATTACTTCTAGTCATTCTTCATTTCAGTTGTTGTATTATTCATTTCTGACTGGTTCTTTTTTATGGTTTCTATGTCCTTTTGTATGCTTGCTGTCTCTTTTTTGAAGTTTTTGCCAAGTTCCTTGAGCATCCTTATAACCAGGGTTTTGAACTCTTTATCTAGTAGAATGTTAGCCTCCATTTATTTGAGTTCATTTCTGGAGTTTTCTCTTGATCTTTTATTTGAGAAGTATTTCGTTGTTTCCTCACTTTGGCTGCCTCTCTGTGTTTGTTTCTGTGTATTAGGTAGATCTGCTATGTCTCCCAGTCTTGCTGGGTGGCCTTATGTAGTAGGTGTCCTGTGGGGTCCAGTGGCACAGTCTTCCTGGTCACCTGAGCTGGGTGCTCCAGGAGTGTCCTTTGTGTGGATTGTGTGTGCATTTTTGTTATAGTTGAGCTTTGGCTGCTGTTGGCACAGCAGTGGGTGGGATTGACTGGCTGTGGGGTTTGGCCACATCCACTGCATATGGGCGGCTGTGCAGAAAGCTTACCCCACAGAGTGTGATTCACCCTAGTGGGCTCTGATGCCTGTTGAGACTGCCCTTTGTGTGTGCCACTTGTGGAGCTAATTGGGTCATGCTTTGCTGTGGTCCAAAGCCAACCTCCATGTATGTTGGTTTTGGGGCCTCCTGGGAGGAGCCCTCGTGCAGGCTGGTCAGCCACTGACTGAGACCTTTTGGCAACTACCTGGTGGAGCTGTAAAGTCACCTATGGTTGACCACTTCCTATGCTGGACTTGGAAGCATGTGGGAGAGGCCACTCTGTGAACTGATGACAGCTGCCACCAGTCCCAGGCCTGGGGTAGTTCTGCAATAAGTCCAGGGCACCCTGAGCCCTGGTGCTGCCTGCCTGGCTCAGCCACTGATAGAGCCTTGTGCAGTACATGAGTTAGGTGAGACAGGGCCTCAGGGAATCACCAAGTAGGACCAGTGGTCTTCACCATGTTAATGTAGATTCTGGTTTTGTGCCAGTGCTGAGCCTGGAGCTACACAGAAAAAGTCTCATAGCACACGCAGGCCAGCTGCCACCCACCTGGGGCCTGTGGATCCCTTGAGAGTTGTTCAAGAAAGAGTATGACATGGGTAGAACTGGCTGCTGGCCAAGACAATGTCTCCAGCACTACATGAGTTGGGTGAGGCAGGGTCTCAGGGAATCACTATGGTGGAGTGAGCAGAGTTCACCAGGCCAATGTAAATTCAGATTTGGCTGTGTGTCACACAGCTCAACACAAGTAAGATAGTGCCTACCTGCTGGCTGCACAGGAGAAGAATTCTACACAGAGAAATTGCAACTGTCCCTCTAGTCCTCACTCTGAAGCCACACAATTCAGTTTCTCCCTATCTCTGATACTTTCTGTCACCATCCCTCTGCCAGAGCCCCAGGTGAGTACCTGTGAATGAGTGAGTCTGTGTGCGGGTACTTTAAGAGGACATCTGACTTTCCCACAGCCTTCAGTCTCACGCAGATGGTTGGAATCCCCACTGTTTTTTAGAACCAGATGTTGTGGGGGCTCCTCTTCCTGGCATCGGTACTCTGGGCTGAGGAGTCCAGTGTAGGGCTGGGCTCCCTTGCTTCTCGGAGACGGAGGGGGACCTCCACAACTGAGATATCCCTCCCAATTCTCAACCACCCCACATGGGTGTGGGGCTGGCCCATTTTGCATCTTCACCCCTCCTACCAGTCTCAACATGGCTTCTTCTTTCCATCCTTAGTTATAGGACTTCTATTCAGCTAGACTTCTGATGGTTCTCCAGGTTGATTGTTCTGTAATTTAGTTGCAATTTTAATGTGATCATGTAGGAGAAAGCACAGCATTTATCTACTCTACCATCTTGGATCCCCTGGGTGATGTTTGATTTCAATTAGAGGTATCAATATAAAGTCACAATTTTGTAATATTCCCTAGTTCAGTTCACTGGAAACTCCTAAAGGAAAGGATACCCAGTATATTAAATTATATTCATAGAGAAACTTCATTTCCATTCTTATTCCTCCACTTTCTTCCCACCCACTGCCCATAGGTAATCATTCCATTTGTTTCTGGTTTATCTTTATTGAGTTTCTTTTAGCAAAAGAAGCAAACACACATACACACATGAAACATTCTTATTTTTCCTTCCTTACACAAAAGGCAGCATATAATAAAACTTAGTGGCCAGTACTTGATTTTTAAATACCAGTCCTCACTAAAAGAAACTAAGGTTCCCAAAAGAAATGACTGATTCCAGATCTGAGGTGGAGAAATTACAAAGTGAGCCTAGAACATTCTCTGTGCAAGAAAGCAAGGGAAACTCAAAGACTGAAGGGCATAATATCCAAAGGACATGTGAGCTGGCTTGAAAGGGCTCTGATTAGAAAAATGTTGAACAATTTGAGCATCAAAATTACTCGTGAAGGTAATGGGCTATACTACATTGAATTTAAAGATCCATAAATTCATAGTGATATTCAAAGAGAGACAGGAAAGGGGAGGAGGGTGGAAGAAGAATGTTTGTTATGGGAGATTACCATCTAATAAAGGCAGAAAGAATGAGAATTAGAAAAATCACCATTGTGCAGTCATCAATATAATAATTGCTTCAGGCAAGGATCATCAATGGATGCTAAAACTATTGGGTTAAAATTTGTTGAGGAAAAGTGTATTTAAAAGACTTCAAAATATCACTCACCCTTCACCCTCTTACCCTCACCACCCAGTTTACTTCTTAAGTATAAAGATAATGACCTACTTTTAAACTAGAGAGATCTGTAAAATGCCACCTTATCCAAGTGAGCAAATCTAGCAACACCAATAATGAAATAATCTGATGTTATGTGCTTTCTAATGTGATGCCTGGGAATTACACTGCATTGACTATATAGGGCTCTTGCTAAACTAAACTAAACTAAAGATAAATGAGGTATGACATCATAGGAATGGTGGAAGTGAGGTGGTCTTCTTGAGTTCTCCTCCGGAACTTACCACAAATTGAACATCTATAACCCCTCAAAGGACTCTCTGCTCATCACACAGAACAGCTAAGAGATTCATACGAGGATTACTTGAAAGTGGGCAAACTGGGAGAGCAGGGGAACAGGGAAGTGAGCGGAGTGGAGATGTGTTCCGTATCCATGGCAGTGGAGACTCAGGGGATCCCAGGACAGAACAGAGACCACAAGAGCAAGGAGGTGGGCTCTTTCCCTATGTCCCACAGCTGATCTCTCCTGCCAACAGAGCAGCATATCCAGCGTTTGAGGCAGTAACCTCAGCTGAGACCTCCAGCTGGGCCCTAGGTCAGACAAAGGAAGTAAACACCGCACCTCGGCCCCAACCCCCATTCTCCCAATCCTACCCCTGCCCTTCCAGAGACTCAACCTGGCCCCTGAACTGAGGAATAGTGTCAGATTACAGAGGAGCAGTAGCGTTCAGGATCTGGGAGGACATGATTTACAGCTGCTGTGACCCAGGGAAGAGGCTGGGAAGAGTATGACACTGCTAGGTTGGGAGAGAGATGACTCCTCCATCTCCAGCCCCCACCTTTTCTGGCCTGTCTAGGGCAGGGTAATTACAACTGTGGAGACACACCCAGGGGGCCATAGCTGGTGGCAGAGGCAGCCCTGAGCTTTCAGCAGCTCAGAAATCTCATGCCCTACACACACACACACACACACACACACACACACACACAGATACACACAGAAGAAGTGCCCTAAGACTCAGGAGACCTGGGCACAGGGCTGGCTGTGTTACTCTCACTGCGCATATGTGCAGACAAGAGCAGAAACTGTACTGACTTTGTAACAACTACCATTCAGACCCCTCAGCCCCACTCATCTAGAACTGCAGTCCCAAGGTCACTCTGGGCACCAGGTGGCCAGCTCTGCCTGCACAAGACACAGAGGACTGCTTTGTACAGCAGAGGACAACCTGGAGATTACTTGGTGGGCTTAAGCCAAGACTGGTGCTGCTTTTTTTTGTTTGTTTTTTGGTTTTGTATTTTTGATATTTTCACCTGTGTTAAGTGTGGGTTATCAGTTGTTTTTACATGTGAGTGTATTTGGTTTTTTCTTTGTTGTTGTTGTTATTGTTGTTGTGCTTGGTGATTTGCTTTGTTCTGAAATTGCCCTACGAGGGGGCCCAGCTTAAGATTCAACACATCCAGAGGCCAACTCCAGACAAAACCAGAGTATTACTGGGTTTGACCTACAAGTGACAGACACACAGGGAATTCTCTACAGGCACAAGAGCCCATAGGGGCCAAGCCTGATTTGAGCAGTCAACCCTCATGCAGCAGAACATCCACTGTGAGCAGAGCCAAGTCTCACAACTAGTCAGCCTAGGAGTCAATCCCACCAACTGACAAGCCAAAAGCAATCAAAGATCAACTTTAAGAGGACAATATACACAACACAAGAGTCATCTTTGGAACACACACACAGGCGAATAGGGAAGTGGTGCAGGGCAAATATAAAGGACACATACTACATAAGATAACCCAGAAAAAACTAAGAACCCTAGAGGATCTACCTAATACATCGAAGCAAACACAGAGAGTCAGCCAGAATGGAGAAACAAAGAAACATGTCTCAAATAAAAGAACAGAAGAAACCTCCAGAATTGGAACCAATTGAAACAGAAGTAACCAACCTATCAGAGATAGAGTTCAGAACATTGATGATAAGAATGTTTAAGGAGCTTAGTGATGACATAAAGAAGCATAGAGAAATCATAATAAACAACCAGTTAGAACTAAAGAATACAATAACTGAAATAAAGAACTCACTTGAAGGAATTACCAGGAGGTTAGATGAGGCACAGGATCAAATCAGTGACTTAGAAGACAAGTTAGAGATCACCCAAATGGAACAACAAAAAGTAAAAAGTATAAAAAACCAATGACAATGGTTTAACAGACCTCTGGGATAATATTAAGCACAGCAACATGCACATCATAGGAATACCAGAAGGTGAAGAGAGGGAGCAAGGGATCGAGAACATATTTGAAGTAATAATGACTGAAAACTTCCCTAACCTGGTGAAGGAAACCAACATACAAGCCCAGGAAGTGCAGAGAGTTCCAAATAGGATAAACCCAAACAGGTCCACACCAAGACACGTTATAGTTAAAATGGCAAAGGTTAAAGACAAAGAGAGAATCCTAAAAGCAGCAAGAGAAAGACAGAGGGTTACATACAAGGGACTCTAATAAGACTATCAAATGACTTTTCTACAGAAACATTGCAGGCCAGGAGGGAGTGGCAGGAGGTACTCAAAGTGATGAAAAACAAAGGCCTACAACCTAGTTTACTTAATCCAGCAAGACTATCATTTAAAATTGAAGGAGAGATAAAGAGCTTCCCAGAAAAGAATAAGCTAAAGGAATTTATTATCACCAAGCCAGCACTGCAGGAAATATTAAAAGGGCTTCTGTAAACAGAAGAAAGATGAAAACAATCTAACTACAAATAAAAAATGGCAATAACTATGTACCTATCAATAATCACTTTAAATGTAAATGGATTAAATGCTCCAATCAAGAGACATAGGGTGGCTGAGTGGATAAGAAAGCAAGACCCTTGTATATGCTGTATACAAGAGACTCACCTCAGATCAAAAGACACACACAGGCTGAAAGTGAAGGGTTGGAGTAAGATATTTCATGCAAATGGAAATGAGAAAAAAGCTGGAGTTGCAATACTTATATCTGACAAAATAGACTTTAAAATGAAGAACATATTAAAAGACAAAGATGGGCACTACATAATAATAAAGGGATCGATCTGACAAGAGGACATAACCCTAGTAAAAATCCATGCACCCAATATAGGAGCACCTAAATATATAAAACAGATATTGACTGACATAAAGACAGCGATCAACAGTAACTCTATCATAGTAGGGGACTTCAACACACCTCTGACAACAAAGGACAGGTCTTCCAGACAGAAAATCAATATGGAAACAATGGCCTTAAATGAAACATTGGACCAGTTGGATTTAATCGATATTTTCAGAACATTTCATCCCAAAGCTGCAGAATACATGTTCTTCTCAAGTGCACATGGAACATTTTCCAAGATAGACCACGTTAGGCTGCAAAACGAGTCCTGATAAGTTTAAGAAAATTGAAATCATACCAATTGTCTTCTCTGACCACAGTGCTATGAAATTAGAAATCAACTACAGGAAAAAAAACTGGAAGATACACAAATTCTTGGAGGCTGAATAACACATTACTAAATAACGAATGGGTCAACCATGAGATCAAGGAAGAAATCAAAAGATATCTCGAGACAAACGAAAATAAAAACACGATGACCCAAAATCTATGGGATACAGTGAAAGCAGTCCTAAGAGGGAAATTCATAGCAATGCAGGCTTACCTAAAGAAACAAGAAAAATCACTAATCAACACTTAAGGGATCTGGAAAAAAACAGCAAAATAAGCCCAAAGGGAGTACAAGGAAGGAGATAATAAAGATCAGAGTGAAAATAAATGAACTAGAGACCAGAAAAACAATACAAAAGATCGATCAATCCAAGAGTTGGTTTTTAGAGAAGATAAGCACAGTTGAAAAACTTTTAGCCAGATTCATTGAAAAAAAGAGAAAAGACCCAAATTAATAAAATCAGAAATGAAAGAGGAAAAGTGACAACAGGCACCACAGAAATACAAAAAGTTTAAGAAATTACTATGAGTAACTATATGCCAAAAAATTGGACAATGTGGAAGAAATGGACAATTTTCTAGAAGGATACAACCTTCCAAGACTAACTCAAGAAGAAATGGAAAACCTCAATAGACTGATTACCACCAGGGAAATTGAATCAGTAATCAACAAACTCCCAACAAACAAAAGCCTGGACCAGATGGCTTTACAGGTGAATTTTACAAAATATTCAAAAAAGAATTATCACCTATTCTCCTCAAGCTATTCCAAAAAATCCAGAAGGAGGGCAGTCTCCCAAACACATTTTACAAGGCCACGGTCACCCTGATCTGAAAATCAGACAAAGACATTACAAAAAAAGAAAACTACAGGCCCGTATCCCTAATGAACATAGATGCAAAAATCCTCAACAAAATATTAGCAAACAGAATTCAGCAATACATTAAAAAGATCATACACCATGATCAAGTGGGATTCATTCCTGGTATGCAAGTGTGGTTCAACATCTACAAATCAATTAATATGATACACCACATTAACAAAATGAAAAATAAAAATCAGATGATCATATCAATAGATGCAGAAAAAGCATTTGACAAAATCCAGCAGCCATTTATGATAAAAATTCTTAAGAAAGTGGGAAGAGAGGGACCATATCTCAACATAATAAAAGCCATATATGATAAACCCACAGCTAACATCATACTCAATGGGAAAAAGCTAAAACGATTCCCCTTAAGATGAGGAACAAGGCAAGTTGCTCACTTTCTCCACTTCTATTTAACATAGTGCTGGAAGTTCTAGCCACAGCAATCAGACAAGAAAAAGAAATAAAAGGCATCCAAATCGGTAAGGAGGAAGGAAAATTGTCATTATACGCAGATGACATGATACTATATAGAGAGAGAACCCAAAAGATTCCTCCAAAAAACTGTTAGAACTGATAAATAAATTTAGTAAAACAGCAGGATAATATTATTATTCAGAAATTAATATTCAGAAATTATATTATAAGTATTATTATATTAATATATAAATTATTATAATATTAATAAAATGAATATTCAGAAATCAGTTGCATTTGTATATACTAATAATAAAATATCAGAAGGAGAAATTAAGAAAACAATCCCATTTGCAATTGCTTCAAAGACTATAAAATACCTAGGGTAAATTTAACCAAATAAGTAAAAGACCTGTACTCAGAGAATTATAAGACACTGAAGAGAGAAATTAAAGAAGATTCAAATAGATGGAAACACATACCAAGCTCATGGATAGGAAGAATTAATATCGTTAAAATGTCCATACTGCCTAAAGCAATATAGATTCATCGCAATTCCTATCATTTTTCACAGAAATAGAACATATAATCCTAAAATTTATATGGAACCATAAAAGACCCCGGATATCCTCAGCAATCTTGAGAAATAAGAACAAAGTGGGAGGTATAACAATACCTGACATCAAGTTTTAGTACAAGACTACAGTAATCAAAACAGCATGGTACTGGCATAAAAACAGACACATTGATCAATGGAACAGAATAGAGAGCCCAGAAATAAATCCATGCCTATATGGTCATTTAATCTACGACAATGGAAGCAAGAATTTACAGTGGGGTAAAGACAGTCTGTTCAATAAATGGTGCTGGGAAACCTGGACAGACACATGCAAAAAAATGAAGCTGGACCACCTCCTTACACCATATACAAGAATAAATTCAAAATGGATTAAAGACTTAAATGTAAGATCTGAAACCATAAAACTTCTAGAAGAAAATATAGGAAGAAACTTTACAGACATTACCCAGAGTAAGATTTTTACTGATATATCCCCTCAGGTAAGGGAAGAAAGAAAAAATAAACATGTGAGATTACATCAAACTAAAAAGTTTTTCACAGCAAAAGAAACCATCAATAAAACAAAAAAGGATCCTACTGAATCCCTACTGTGGCATTCTTTGATAATTTTACTTATTTGCCAATGATATATCCGATAAAGGGTTAATATCCAAAATTTATACAAAACTCACTCAAATCAACTCCAAAAAAACAAACAACCCAATTAAAAACTGGCAGAGAACATGAAGAGACATTTTTCTAAAGAGGACATAGAGATGGCAAACAGACAAATGAAAAAATGCTCAACCTCATTAATCATTAGAGAAATGCAAATAAAAACCACAATGAGATACCACCTCACCCCAGTCAAAATGGCTATCATCAATAAATCAACAAACAACAAGTGCTGAAGACAATGTGGAGAAAAGGGAACCCTTGTGCTCTGTTGGTGGGATTGCAGATTGGTGCAGCCACTATGGAAAACAGTATGCAGGTATCTCAAAAAACTGGAAATGGAACTACCTTATGACCCTTCAATTCCACTCCTACGTATCTATCTGGAGAAATCCAAAACTCTAATTCAAAAAAATTTATGCAATAAATTTATGTTTATTGCAGCACTATACACAGTAGCCAAGACATGGAAACAACTGAAATGCCCATCGGTAGACGACTGGATTAAGAAACAGTGGTACATTTATACAGAGGAGTATTACACAGCCATAAAGAAGAATGGAATCTTACCATTTGCAACAATATGGATGGACCTAGAGAACATATGCTAAGTGAAACAAGTCAGACAAAGACAAATACCATATGATCTCACTTGTATGTGGAATCTAAAGAAAAGAATAAATAAATGAACTTATCAGAAACAGTCTCAGAGACATGGAGGAAAAACTGAGGGTTGCTAGATGGGAAGTGGGGGTGGGAATAAGGGGGAAGGTGAGGGATTAGAAAGTACAGTCAGTAACCACAAGATGGCCACGGGGATACAAAAGTCAATTTGGGGAATGTAATCAATAATGTTGTAAAGATTTTGTAGAGTATCCAATGGACACTTGTCCCATTAGGGAGACCACCTCAAGGATGATGTAGATGTCTGATCACTGCATTGTACACCTGAAGCTGAAGCTGAACAATAATGAATGTCAACTACAATTTGTCAACTACAATGTCAAACATAAGAAGTGGAATACAGTATTGGGAATAGAGACAGTGGAAGTGTAATGGCTGTATGCGATGTCAGAGGGGTAGTAGATGGGGGGAGAAGGGTTATCACTGTGTGAGGGATATAAACGATAAATGTCTATTACATTGTTTTGTACATATGAAACTAATAAAAATAAAGTAAAATAAAGATAAGGAAATGAAAAAACAAACAAACAACAACAACAAAACCACCATCCTATGCAGGATATCCTGAACAAATAATGTTTTAAAAATACATATAAGACAACTTGTAATAAAGCAAAATTTATACCTGTGTGTATAAATTGGTATTAAGGGAAAGTTGAAATATTGTTACTACTGAAAACAAAATAAGTTAAACAAAATAAAAACAGAAAAACAACAATAAAAGATAAATGATAACCAAATGCAGTACCTAATCTTTGATTGGATTTCAGATTGCGGAAGGAGGTGAACAACCTTAAAGAAAATATTTGGGTCAATTAGGATAAGTTGAAAATGGGTTATACATTAAATAGTATTATTGTATTTACGTTAAATCTCTTGGGTGTAATAATAGTGTTGTTGTTATGTAGGAAAATAGTCTTAGTCTTAGAAGATTCATGTTGACAGTTTAGGAATGATATGTCAGGATGTCTGCAACTTACTTTCAAATGATTGAGAAATAAAAATATATGTTTATAAAGTGAAAGACACAGAGCTAAAGCAGAAGTGAGAGAAAAAAAGAACAAAAGTGGCAAATTATTAACAACTGTAAAGTGTAAAAAGAAAAAAGATTAAATGTTATATTGTTTTGAACATTAAGTAAAAGTATACAATTTTAATAAAGAAAATTCAGTTTCCTCATATCGCTACTAAATAAGCACTGAAAAAATTTAAAGACTATTATTTGGGACTTCCAGCTCAAGACAGAGGATTTGATATACACATTAAGCTCTGCTTTCTTCCAGATTCCAGATTTATTTTATTTAACTTTGGAATGAACCCACAAGGACAGAGTACTGGAGAGGAAACTACAAAAACAAAATTTTGAAAGCTGAAAAATAGATGAGCAGGTAGCACCTGACTCAGCACTTGGGAGAGCACTGAATCCTGAACCTGTGATGAGAAAAGACAAAAGCAACTCAATTTACAGTGCAGAGCCCTCAAAAGACTCAGAAATTGGCAACATGAGGTAGTTTTAGAAGTGGGGGTGAAGGTGGCTTTAAAAGAGAAGGACTGGCTGGAAGTTTGTTAAGAAAGAATCTCTTTTATATTCTTAGGAACCATGAATCTGTCCCTTCCCCATAAACTGGATGTTTATTCTCTGGAAAATATAAAAAAGAAAGGTTGAGGCTAAGAGTACCATACTCAAAACAGAGCTTAAATAAAAGTTTACATCAGACTATTGAGAACTGACCTCTAACCTTCTTTTCCCACGTGACTTTTATTAAACTATCAGCCAGACATGTAACCACCACACAGAGAATTAGAAGAATCTACGCTAATGTACCCAGCTGAAAGAAGAGGCTTAAAGACAGGGAGTTCCCCAACATGACAGCCCAGACAGATCACACTAACACAAGAGCCACAGTTGACGAGTTCCACCACATAAGCTTTTAAGTGCTCCAAATTAAAATGTGATAGAGGATCATGAGCATTTGAGAAAACATTTAATGTGAAAGACAAAGCTCAAAAGAATGGAGAAAGAAAAGTAACTGAGAAAAGAGAAACAATTCAAGACAACAAACTTTAATAAAAAACTATCATCAAAATTCTCAGAGAAATAGTGACTGCATTATATTCATGAAACAAGAACAGAATGTTCTAAGAAAGGAACATACATAAAATTTTAAAACTCAGTAGCAATAGATGAAGGTGGGGGGGAATCCAGAAATTAGAACAAAAAGGCAAATAGATAGAATATAAGAGAGAAAAACATAAGAAAATTGAGAACTAATCCAACATTTAAATAATAGAGTTTCAAAGAGAAAGCAAAGACAACAAAAGGGAAGAAATCACTAAGACGATAATAACTTAAGAAAAATTTCCAGAACCAAAGGCCATGAGTTTCTAATTAGCATACAAATCTCCTATTAGTTCTCTCAACTTAAAGAAATAAATAAGCTTAGCTCCACTTCCCCTGCAGTCACCATCTCATTTCTCTCTTTTTATTTATGGTTATACTCTTTGAAAGAGTTGATTCAACTGGCTCTAATTTCTCCTTGCCCATTTTCTCTTGAATGCACCCAGTCAGAGTTTTTGTTGTAAAACTCCACTGAAACTGCTCTTCTCAAGACACCCATGACTTTCAAGTTGCTCAATTTAATAGCCAACTTTCTATTCTATACCACACCTTCCAGATATGCAACTCCTCAAATCTTGCCCAATTATTTTGATGACACCTTCCTCTTTCCTGTTGCTCAAAGAAAAATAAGCTGTAATCCACTCTGACTCTTTCCTCTGTCACATACGGCCAGATCCATACCACCAAAAAAATTAAAACTCCTGTTGGTTCCAACTTCAAAGAGAACCAGAATTTGGCCAAATGTTTCCTATATCACACTGAGTGAAAAACCAATGTTTAACAGACTATAAGTCCTTATGTGATTTGACTCCTTTTACCTCTCATATCTCATCTCCTCTACTGGCCCCTTTGTTCACTCTGCTCTAACGACACTGGTCTTCTATTGTACCTTGAACACACTAGGCATGCTATGTCCTGACAGCCTTTACATTTGTGCTTGAAATGCTCCTTCCAGGTATAAGCATCACTTGTTCCCTTAGTTCCTTCATGACTTATCTCAAATGTCACCTTGGTGTGGCATTCTTTGATAATTTTACTTAAAATTGCATCCATCCCAACTCCCCACTGCCAGAATTCCCTGTCCCTCCTCCCCGTTTTATTTTTTTCCATAGTATTTATTATCATTTCACAAGCTAGCTATTTAACTTATTTTGTGTATGGTATTTCCCTTTCACTAGAATATAAGCTCCATGAAAGCTGGGAGTTTTCTGTTTTGTTCTCTGTTGCATTACCAGAATATAGAACTGTGCATGGCACATGGTAGGGAGGAAAGAGAAAAAAAACCAACAAAATTCCATAGAGATAAAAATAGGTTATTTAAAAGGATCAAAAGTCAGAATTAAGATCCAAGATAGTGGAGTAAATAAATGCAATGCTTGTCTCATCCCATGAACACATCGAAATTACAACCGAATTATAGAACAATTAACCTGGAGAACCATCTGAAGTCCAGCTGAACAGAAGGTTTATGACTGAGGGTATAAAAAAGAGGCCATGTTGAGACTGGTAGGATGGGCGGAGACACGAGACAGGCTGGCCCCAAACCTCCATGAGGCAGATGAAAATTAAGAGGGATATCTCAGCCACGGAGGTTCCCCCACTGAGGAGCAAGGGACTCCAGCCCCACACCCGGCTCCCCAGCTGGGAGTGCTGATGCCAGGAAGAGGAGCCCCACAATACCTGGCTGTGAAAAACAGTGGGGATTCCAACAAGTTGGGTGAGATTGAAGGCTGTGGGAAACCCAGATGTCCTTTTAAAGGGCCTGCACAAACTCACCTCTAGGGCTCTTGTGGAGGGACAGTGATGCGGGGGGGGGGGGGGGGGACGTTGAGACCTATGGGGAAAGATGGAGGTGTGTGGCTTAGGGCAAGGGCTGGAAGATAGTTGCCATTTTACCTGTGTGGGGTCTTCCTCTAGTACAGCCAGTAGGCAGGGTGTGATCTTTCTTGTGTTAAGCTCATAGCCAAATCTGAATTTGAATTGGTCTGGTGAACTCCCCTTTTTTCACCCTGGTGACTCACTGAGACCCTGCTATACCCAACTCCATACCACAGGAGGTTTGATCAGTGGCTGAACCTTGTGAGAGCCAGTAACTGGCAGCAGGCCTTGGTGTATCTTGGCTTTTTGCAGAGCTACTCCAACTTGGTACTGGTGGAAGCTGTCCCCAGTTCACACCATGGCCTCTCCCATGTGCCTCCAGGTCCAGCACAGGCAGTGACCAACTACAGACAGCTTTGTAGCTCCTACCAGGTAGTCCTTGGTCAGGCACAGGCACTGGCTGACCTGGGCCTACACCCGACCCCCTCCCAAGAGGCCCCAGAACAACCAAATTGGAGGTTGGCTTCAGACCACAGCAGAGCATCACCCAATTAGCCCCACAAATGGCACATCCAAAGGACAGTACCAACAAGCACCAGAGCTCACTGATGCAAATCCTGTTCTGTGGGGTAAGCCTCCCTCACAGCAGCCCATAAGCTGTGGATGTAGCCAAACCCCACAGACAGTCAGTCTGAGGGTCGATCCCATCCACTGATGTGCCAATAGCAATCAAGGCTCAGCTATAACAGGACGACACACACAACCCACACAAAGGACACTCCTGGAGCACCCAGCTCAGGTGACCAGGGAGACAGTGCCACTGGGTTCCACAGGGCACCTACTATATAAGGCCACTTGGAAAGACTGGGAACCATAGTAGATCTACCTAATACATAGAAACAAACAGAGAAGCAGCCAAAATGAGAAAACAAAGAAATACATCCCAAATAAAAGAAGAGGAGAAAACTCCTGTAAAAGAACTAAATATTATGGAAACAAACAACCTATCAAAGACACAGTTCAAAACACTAGTTATAAGGATGATAAAGGAACTTAGTGACAACTTCAACAAAGAGATAGAAAGCATAAAAAGACATAGAAAGCATATAAAAGTAGCAATTAGAAGTGAAAAATACAGTAATTGAAATGAAGAATGAACTAGAAGGAATCATCAGCAGACTAGATGAAGCAGTGGATTGAATCAGCAATTTGGAAGACAAGGTAGCAGAAAACACCCAATCAGAACAGCAAAAGGAAAAAAGAATAAAAGAAAATATTAGGAAAGTTCAAGAGCCCTTTGGGACAACATCAAGTGTAAGAGTTGCATCATAGGGGTACCAGGAGAAGAGAGAAAACAAGGGACTGAAAGCCTATTTGAAGAAATAATGACTGAAAACTTTCCTAACCTGGTGAAGAAAATAGACATACAAGTCCAAGAAGGGCAGAGAGTCCCAAAAAAGACAAACCCAAACAGGGCCACACCAAGACACATTATCATTAAAATGGCAAAGGTTAAAGACAAAGAGAGAATCTTTAAAGCAGCAAGAGAAAGTTAACCAGTTACTCATAAGGGAGCTCTCATAAGATTGTCAGCTGATTTCTCAACAGAAACTTTGCAGGCCAGGCCAGAAGGTATTGGCAGGAAATACGCAAAGTGATGAAAAGTAAGGATCTACAACCAAGATTACTCTACCCAGCAAGGCTATCATTTAAAATTGGAGGACAGATAGAGAGCTTCCCACACAAGAAAAAGCTGAAGGAGTTCATCATCACCAAACCAGTATGACAAGGAATGTTACAGGGAATTCTTTAAGATGAAAAAGAAAATAAAAACCATGAAGAATAAAATGGCAATAACTACATATCTATCAACAATTACTTTCAATGTAAATAGATTAAATGCTCCAATCAAAAACATAGGGTGGTTGAATGGATAAGAAAAGAAAACTCTTACATATGCTGCCTACAAGAGACTCACTGTAGATTGAAAGACAGACAAGAATGAAAGTAAAGGGTTGTAAAGTAAAATACAGGGAATATAGTCAATAATATGGTAATAATTATGTATACTGCCAGGTGGATACTAGACTAGTCAGGGGTATCACTTCTTAAATTATACAAGTGTCCAACCATTAAGCTGTACACCTGAAATTAATATAAAATAATATTGAATATTAACTGTAATTGATAAAATTAAAAGTGGGAGAAATGTGAAGGGGAATAAGAGATTCAAATTTCAAGTTATAAAACAAATAAGTCATGGGGATGTAATGTACAGCATAGGGAATATAGTCAGTAATATTGTGATAGCGTGGTACGATGTCAAATAGTTGCTGGTCTTATCGTGATCACTTCAAGTATATAAATGTTGAACAACTATGGTGTACACCTGAAAAAAAACAAAAAGTCACTAAAAAGAAAAAGAAAAAAGAATCAAGAATGAGAATGATCAGTTTTTCAACAGCCATAATAGAAGTTAGATGAAATGGAGTAATTTCTTCGAAATTAAAAAATTTTCACCTTAGATTCTATATCCAAACAGTCAATTAAATGTGAATTTACACTAAAGACACATAAATGTGCCTTAAGGGCTTTGTACTAATTATTAACTCTATATGGGATATCCTTTCCAAAAATATTATGGCTAACTGTTGCACCTCCTTTAAGACTTTTCTCACATGTCAGCTTCTCAGCAAAGCTATCCTGACTTCTTCCAAGTAGCACTCCTGCCAGACAAGAGGTCCTCTGACCCGAGCCTAAGTTTTGTAGGACCCAGCATGCCACGAACACACACATGCGAGTACATACATAGAGTATAAGGACACCTCCATCAGTTCTGCACTACCTATCACTGTAAATATCCACTCTTGTGACTAACACCATTCAGCCCCCGCTCCTCACACACACAAAAAAATGCATTTCTCCATCACTTTCCTTATGTCCTTGAAATAAAAGGAAACTGTGCTGAATGTATAAAGGTTTGTGGATTGGACCACTGCCAACATTAAAAAGGGCACTGCTTTGGAGTGCAGGGAGGATTTGAGCAGCAGAAACATTTAAGTAAGAGACAAATTAATTAACTTGTCAAAGCTTTGCTCCCAGATAGCATGAAAGCAATAGATTCTTACATAAAAAAGTAACATTTTCTAGTGGTACTGTACATACTTTTTTTTTTTACTTCTCTTTGAATTCCAATTTATGGTTCCAAGTTACTCACAAATTCAAGAGCTATCCACAGGAGTTTCACATGGCAGCTGATGAATATTTTGCAATATGAAACAATCCATATTGCTCTTAAATTTGTGTATATGTAAGTTTAGATATAAGTCAAGTGTGAAGCCAGTTAAACAAGTTCTCACCTGAACTCTTGCTTCAGGCTCCACAGATGTTAGGGACAGAACTTTCTGATCCCCTCATCCTTCTCTACTTTTTCTTTCTCTTTGGCACTTACCTCTTTCTAAAATACTATGCAATTTACTTATTCACTATGTTTATTTTTGTCGTAAGACTTTCTCTGCTAGACTATAAGTCCCTCAAATGCAGGGATCCTGGATTTTGTTCAATAATGAGTCTCAAACACATAGAACAGTGACCCACACTTAAAAAAACCTTTTTTTCTTAGAATTCTTAATAACTGCTCAATGAAATTGAATAATGAACCAATGAATGATGAGTTAATTCTATGTATTTTCTTTCAAGAAGCAACTGAAGAATGCACCCTCCTAAAACAAGGGATAAATTAAATAATAGGATGTTGTAGGGTTCAAAAAACATGGGATCATATATGAGAAAGAATCACGGGGCATTTTCAGGAAGATGAGGAAAGAAAAGCCCAAGATGGTAGCTGTGGAACAGGCCTGGAGATCGACCAGTCCATATTGGAGCAGGTCAGAATACTCCAGAGAGAATTCAAGAAGATGACACTGACTAAATAACTAATATACTTGAACATATTGAGAGGAAATTTAGGCAACTGAGGAAGTATTTGAGGTTGAATTATTGACAATAACAGGGAAAATAAGTTAGCAGGACTATTATTAACTCCAGGGAACAACACATTAGAAGACAAAAAGTAGTATAGTGTACCACAGGGCTTAGACTAGTCACAATAATGAAAACCAAAACACTAATGTGAGTGTGCAGCCGGGGGCCAGAAAGAAAGACAACCAAATCCTCATTTCCCATACGGAGAGTCAAGAGATAATGCCTGAAACTAAAAACTCAAGAAGTAGTCATATAAGAATTGTATTTATCAATATGGGGTAAATAACCAAAGAATCAGCTAAGAGACTAGAGATTGTTTCTGGAAAGGTGGAAATGAAAGGGTGGGGAGAGGGAAGGACTTCAGTTTTTCATAATAGAACTGGAGGAATAGCTGATTCTTTAAGCTATATGCATATAAAACTTGATAAAAATAAAAAACTAAATTAAACACAAACAAACCCCACAACATATGTATAGATATGAAGATGTAAATGCAGAGAGAAGATGGTTGCCTGCCAGACCACTGACAGTTATTACTTGTGGTAACCAAGGTACCTCTGGAGAAGGGCGTGAGATGTGGCTATGAGGATGGGCAATTGACTCTCATGTTTTACTCTATTTACTTCTATATTGTTAATACACTCGTATTATTTGAGAAATTAGACAAAAATGGTACAATACATGGCAGGGAGAAAGGAATGCCATTTTGAAGACGTAACAAATTAACAGTTGATTTGGTGTAGGCTCTTACCTAACTGTGAATTGGAATAGGACACAGAGAAGAGGAAAGAAGCCAGAGGGTTCAGTGACAATAGGAAGATGAGGATTGGCGTTTTCCAGAGCCCAGAAGAGAACTTTCAACCCTAAACAAAACCTTCTGGGTTCTAGAGAGGCACAGTGCTTCTTGCAGAGAGACTGATCCTCAGAACCCAGACCATCTCCTCACAGCCGAATGCAACAGCACACAGCAAAGCCACCAGTGAAAATGTGGCCCCCTTTCTCCAACCTATACCTAGAGTTTAGGTTTGCATCAATCTGTGTTGTTTTGTTTTGTTTGTTCTTGTCTTTTTAAGCAAAGAAAGTACCTTCCTTGAAGGTACTGCATGAAGGCTGACTCCTGCCCTCTGACCAGCCTCACAGATGGGGCGCTTGGGCCCGCAGCCACCAGCCCTGCCCTTGAGTGTACTCAGCCCACTCAGCTCTGGCCTGCTCCCCTGCCAGAGGACCCTGGGAGCCAAAATGTTGCATACCATTACAGCAGAACATTGCCTCTGCTGCAGGGGCAGCTGGCTCACTCCTGGGGAACTGGGCCTCAGCAGATAGTCTACCTCCCTCCCCACCATCACCAATGAGCAAGAGGAATGTGTCTCCTACTGGACAGGTCAGGGCCATCCAGCAGACAGCAGGACGCCTGACCCAAAGCAACACTTCTTGCATAGTGGTATGTCAGAAAAGAAAACATGCTGTTTTGTGGGTTTGCTTGGTTTTTTGCTTGGGGTAGGATGTCTGAGGAAGGAAAGGGACTATCAAATCACAATAATTATCTATCTATGCATACATTAAACCTTGCTGATTTATTGACTTCATTGACACTACTGAGAAATATTATAATAATAGCTAACATTTGTTGAATACTTAACTGTGTGCCTCACTCCATGCTAACACTTCATACCTATTATCTCAGTTAATCATCACAAACATATGAGGTAGGTACTATGACCATCTTAACTTCATAGGGAGGAAATGAGAATTGGGCTAAATAACTAGGCCAAGATGACCAAGAAGTCTGAGTGCTAGTATTAAACCACTTGTCTTTAGTTCTTAATTATACTGTACAACCTCCCATAAAATTAGAAGCAGGTTTTGAGATGAACACTCTCTGTCAATAAAAAATAAAAAAGTTTATATTTACATTGCACTCTGCTCTTTCCACACCATCTGGAGTTTGAGGACAATGAAGTTACGTACACATGGTTGGGGTTGGGATAGGAAGGCACTAGTGTGGCGATAACCCAGGCCCTCTGCACTCAGAGTAAAGGACGAATTCAGACTGTGCTCATTGGTGGAACAGCAAATCCATTAACAGCAAGCCTGTCGCTCATTGGTTTAGGAAGCATGTAAGACTGAGCATTCAGGAAGCTGGACTTCAGCCCCTATAGCTAGGCAAGGTAAGGGCAGGCAGAGCAATGGATAGGACTGAAATGCTGGGGGAAGGTAGAGAGGGGTATTAAAGAGAAGTTGTCTGAGATGTCATCAGAGCCACTGAAGACTTTTGAGTAGAGCAGAGTCATGATTTAAAAAAAAAAAAAATTATAGCAACTATGTATGTATAGCATGTGTATTGCAAAATGGAGCAGAACAAGGGAAGAGGGGAATTAAAGAAACAGTTCAAATGGTCATGATGCCATTCTTATAAACCTTAAAGGCCTCATGGCTATGGAAATAATGGAAATGACATTTAAGATGATCAAAACAGCCTTGAAAAAGAAAGAGAACCCCTGTTCCACCACCTTCTAAGTGATGATACTCTCTGAACTGCTCCCCTGCCTGCTTCCTTCTTCTCCGTCTGTCCTCCGATAGGAGAATTCTCTGTAGACAGTGACCCTGTGGGGGCAGGAGGCCAAGGATGATTCCTTTTCCAAGCAGACTGCTTTGCAATTGCCCAGTGCCAGCAATAAACAGGTAGCTCTGTGTAGAGAGGAGTTTGCGTTGAATCTGTTAGAAAGGAAACTCCAAAAAACTCTGTCGGAAATGACAGCTCTTGACAAGATGAAAGGAGGTGTCTTGCTCAGATCTTCACTTAAAACAATCTGGAGTTCCATTAGTATTCATTGAGGAGATGCAGCATGGAACAAGTATAAGCCCCATGAATAAAATTAAAGCTGGTATTGACTCTCAGCACAGATGGAGGGTGGGAGAGGCTTCCAGGAGCTGGCCAGGCTCTGACAGCCTTGATTCTTAGTAGCCAGATGTGACCCATTCAAGGCATTGCGTGTACATTTTTTTTTTTTTTTTTTTAATTTATTGGGGTGACAATTGTTAGTAAAATTACATAGATTTCAGGTGTACAATTCTGTCTGGCTGGTGTCAACAACCACCCCACCACTATGCCTTTAAGCCAACCCATACTCATGTTCCAAATTCCAGAAATGAAGTCAGCCACAGGCACCCCCTTTGTTCTTCCCAACAATCATCCCAGATGGACCCTGTCCTGATGCTGCCTCCATCCGGCTCCTGACTTTAACTCCATTCTGTGCTGATTCTTACCCTGACCTTTAAACTCCATGCTGGTATTTATTCTTACTAATTTTGACACTTGTCTCTTCTTAAGGCCTTGGGTTTAAGTGTTTCCCCTCCCCATCCTGCTAGTCCATCCTACTCTAGACCATGGAATGCCCTGGCTTCGTCTTCCCACTGAGCTCCAACCCCCAGCTTTCAATCCAACCTGCTTTGCTCACCTTAAACTGAGGCTTTATACAACTGGGCAGTAGTGTAGGGCCATCTTCCCACACTTGTCCCTTGTAAAGCCCATCAGGCTAAACCTCATCACAGTCCTCATTTCCCTGCCCCAGCCCCAAGTGTATAACGCCCACCTAGTAGGGATCAGGAAGGGGAAGGGAGAAGAGTCCCCTAGAAGGTAAAATTATTCCAGGAAAAAGAGTTGAAAAATCCCACTTGCCTTTTCTTGGCTCCCTTTTGTGATTCCTACAGGGCTAGAGTGACCTGGCTCTTTGGAGGTCTGAGATGCCCTCAGCACTTATTTGCAAGGCCATGTTAGTCCCCAATTGTGTTAGCAGATGTAGCCATAGGCTCCAGAAAGTCTCCTGTTCAGGAAAGCACCTGTCTGTCTCTGCTGTCCGTATGTTTCCCATTTCCTAGACCCGCCTGAGCAGCTGTCTCCAATGAGCCACAGACAAGATTTCTGCTCCACAGACTCCAAACTGAGCAGAGCATCCCTGAGTGCAATGCCCACCATCACAGCAGCCTGTGTGCTGTGAGCGTTTAGGGACGGGAGAAAACACACTGACCACCTGGTCGGAGAACTGCCCCTTGTTGCGTGGGCCTCATCAGCTAACCTCCAACATGACAAAGGAACTATTTCCAGCCACTCTTCACACAGCTTTTCAAATACATTTTATGAGAAAGAACAAAAATTACTCTCTCAATAATGAGCAGGGACTCCAGAAAATGCATGTATGGGCCCACTTGCCCTCGCAAAACTCTTCTTCTCCCCTGTCCCCAGCTTTGCTCCCCATCCTTGCTTTATCCCACCTTACACTACCTCATTCCCTTCTTCTCACCGTTGCCTCCTGAAGGTCCTCTCTGAATGTGAACAAAGTAAATGGTTTGACTAGACTGTGGCTCTGCTTTCAGATGATGTGTTTGTGACTGTCAGTCTTCCTGAGGCCAGAGGCCAAAGCATTTCATGTTGAAATGGCAGCGACCTTCTTATAGTTAAGGCCTGAGAATCCAGGCCCTGGAAGTAGTGGGACTGGGACTTTGGACCTCTGGACAGCTACTATCTGCATACAAGTAGTAGCACTGTAACCTCTCTGTTCCCTATAGTCTAGGCATGAATAGAATGGGATCGGAGCTGGTTTAGAAGGAGTAACGGGCTCTTCTCTCAATTGTCATTTGGTCAACTCTAGATGCCCTTAGGTCCTTGCAAAATGATGCAGATGTAATATGGTGCCTCCCTTAGCTGAACTGCATTTAACAAGGTCACTTGTATACCCCATTGCCTTGAGGAAGCTGGTACCAGAAGACACAGAAAAGTTGGGTGGTGGTCACCTTGGTGATAAAGGTGGAGACCCTGGTGATATCAAGCAATCATAAAGTTTCAGAGTGTGTCTGTGTCTACACAAAGCGGGGCCTCAGGATCTAATTCAAATCTCATGGCCACCAGGATGCTTTCCTGAACAATTCACAGTGACCAGCTCTCTCCTCTGAGTGATGCAAGTACTCTCCTAATGATGTGTTTAACAACCATAGCCAACACGCTAGTGCTTCCCATGTGCTGTGCACTGTACCGTGCACTTTACTGATATTATAAACCCACTTGATCTCCACAACAACACTTTGAAGCAGGTTCTATATTGCTGTGGTCCCTATATTTTAGAAGAAGAAACTGGCAGAGTGGTGAAGTTACTTTCTGCACTAGCAAGTAGGGGTGCCTGGAAGTCTGTCTTTACAATTCAGGTCTCATAAGTACCAGAATAAAATTATTTCTATGACAACATGCCTTCGTCTGTTTATTATGTGTTGCTTCATTTTGGGTCATTTTTGGTGCTTTTGCTTCATCTTTAAATTAGATTATAAGGTACTTGAAGGTCAAGGCTGTGTTTGACACAATTTTGTATTTCTCACGGTGCCTTAACATCCATAATCACTTAATAGATGATTAATGATTAACGTGGTAGAGAACTAAAAAAGAAAGTAGTCTAACCAATTTCAGTATTTTCTATAGCTTATTTGTCTCCTAAGAATTCCTCCAAGGATATACTTTACTGCCCCAGGAGAAGTTATTTTAAAAATGAAATGACCAAGTATTTAAGAAAAATTCATCCCTCCTGATGAACTGATGTGCATGCTGTTTCTCTATTTATTTCTGCTGCCAAGAAGTGCAAGGCTGTTTTTTTTTCTTTAGAAGACTTGTTACACTTGGTCTAAGTAATCTGGTACAATTTTACCCTCCTTGATTATTTGACCTTAAAGATGTTATCCTTGTATTATATTAATAGCCTTATGAATTCTTTTACTCATGTATTTTATTGTAAGCTACCTCACTTTCTTTTCAGAAGTCAGATAGCAAATCAACAGTAGTGTGCCTCAGTTTCCCCATTTGTAAAATGGGAATAACCATAATCCCTACCTCAGAGGGTTGTTGTGAGGATCAAATGAGTTGAAGTATGAAAAACACTTCAGACAGAACCTAGCAACTAAACAAGCAAATGGTGAGAAAGATGAGGAGGGAGGAGGGGAAGTTGGATATTCTAAATGTCCATAGAACATTTGTGTGCATGTATGTTGAAAATAATTTATGTCTCTAGGCCACAACTCTTTCCTAAACTCCAGGCTTGTATATTCAACCATATACATATAACCTTTACTTCTACAGCAAATAGACATCTCAAACATGTCCAAAACTGAACCCCTTAAATTACCATCCCAAATCTTTTCTTCCTATAATCTTCCTCATTTCAGGTAATGCCGTGTTTCCCCAAAAATAAGACCTAGCCAGACAATCAGCTCTAATGTGTCTTTCGGAGCAAAAATTAATATAACACCCAGTCTTATTTTACTATCATATAAGACCACGTCTTCTATAATATAATATAATATAATATAATATAATATAATATAATATAATATAATATAATACCGAGTCTTATATTAATTTTTGCTCCAAAAGACACATTAGAGCTGATTGTCCGGCTAGGTCTTATTTTCGGGAAAACACAGTGGTAACTCCACTCTTCCAGTTGCTCAGGCCAATAAAATTAAAATCAACTTTAACTTGTCTTCTCTCACACCCTACATCTAATCCATCAGGAAATCCTTTGGCTCTACTTTCAAAATAGACCCAGAAGTCAGTCATTTCCCACTCCTTTGCTGTTGTCACTCACCCGCTTTATTGCTGTCACCCAACTCTAAGGCACCTGGGATACTGTCATCGCTTCCTAACTGGCTCTATCTTCCCTGCCCCCCAACCCCCTGCAGTCTATTTCCAATGAGTGATCCTTCCAAAGCATAACTCATTTCACTCATGTAGAAGTCAAAGTCTTTACCCCACACCAGGTGGACCTCATAAGCTAATTTCCAAAATGACAAAGGCACCATTTCCAGCCACTCTTTCTATGGGCCCTAAATGATCTGCCCCACAGGCCTCCCTGATCCCCACTCCTTCCCCGGCACTCACCTCACTGCCCTTTCTTGAGAAAGTTAGGCAGGCTTTCACCTCAGGCCCTCTCTTCCCTCTTCCCTCTTTCCTCTTCCCCAGATTCCTCAAGGCTCTTCCTTACCTCTTTTAGATCTCAAATGTCATAGGTCTTTCCCTGACCACCCAATCTAAAATTGCAACCTAAAGACTGCCCGCATGCACACACACACACACACACACACACACACACACACATCCTTTATCTCTGCTTTGTTTATTCTAAATAGCACTTAGCACCATGTAACATACTACACGAAGATGCCATATAGCTTCCTGATCAAGAGCACAAACTCTAGAGCCAAATTACCCGGGCTGAGTCCCAGCTCCACCCATCACTAGTTGTGTGATCTTGTGCAAGTTACTTAGCCTCTCTGTGCCTCAGTTTTCTTATCTTTAAAATGGCGTTGTTATGACAGTTAAGTGGGTTAACCTATGTAAAGCATCTAGAACAATGCCTGGTACAAAATAAGCACTCTGTAACTGTTAGCTACTATTTATTTTGTTAATTATCTGCCTCTCCCACTAAAATAAGTTTCCCCATGAAAGTAAATGTTGTATATTTTGTTCACTGCTCTAGTACAGTACCAAGAAAAGTGTCTGGCACATATTAGGTGCTCAGTAAATGTTTGCCAAATGAATGAAGCTAGACCCTGGGAGGAAGGTGTCATGCAGGGTGTCATGTGGGGTCTCAGCTCCCACTCCCCACATAAGAACGCAGGATGTGGCTAGGCCAAAAAGGAACACCCACGGAGCCATAGGTAGGGGAGTCATACCACTATAGTCTCACGGGAGGCTGCATTCACACGACGTGAGACCTGCTGTCTGCTTTTCTGCCAACCCACCGACTCCGCTAAGCTCAACTCACCAACCAGCGCAGCCACGGCAGTTATATCAGTGGCCAAATGGCTAACCGGCTACAGGTGACGGCCTACTAGCCACAGCCGATGGTCATCTACTACCCAAGCCAGCACCTTTCCACGTGAGGTCGAGAGCCTGGAAACTGCTCTCTGGGGCTCTGTCCCCACAGAAGGCCATATACAAGGTCAGACAATTAAGTTCAAGAACGCATCCTAGAAAAAGTGCTACATACCTCATTGCTGAATGTCACTATGGTCACCTTCAAAGTACACCCCTTGGGAAGCTATGCACTGATGCCAGTGTCTAGTCCATCTTTCAAAGCAATTTTGGAACTCTTTCTGGAATGGCCATCAGAGCTGTCGTCGTATTACATTTGATGTCCTGAATGTCATCAAAATGTCTTCCTTTCAATATTTCCTTTATCTTCAGGGTAAAGAAAAAAGTCATTGGGGGCCAGATCAGGTGAGTAGGGAGGGTGTTCCAATACAGTTATTTGTTTACTGGCTAAAAACTCCCTCACAGACAGTGCCGTGTGTGCTGGTGCATTGTCATGATGCAAAAGCCATGAATTGTTGGCAAAAAGTTCAGGTCATCTAACTTTTTCACACAGCCTTTTCAGCACTTTCAAGTACTAAACTTGGTTAACTGTTTGTTCAGTTAGTACAAATTCGTAATGAATAATCCCTCTGATATAAAAAAAGCTTAGCAATATCGTCGCAACAACTTTGCGAACTTAATTGTTAGACCTGTGTGTGTGTGTGTGTGTGTGTGTGTGTAATTAACAGTCATTTGTTTAGAAAGGCATTTCTCACTTTAAAAGTGAGAAAACAGAATAGAGCGGAAAAAGCTAGAATGCAAAGAGAAATTGAAGTCTGAATTTTAGGGTTTTGTTTGTTTGTTTGTTTGTTTTTTGGCATCTACAGTTATGGGACAAATCGAAGAAGAATCAACAGATGAGTCCAAGAAATGGACAGCAAGGCCAGACAAGACCCAAGATAGTGTGTTGTCATAAAAACCAGGGGAAAGAAAACTTTAAGTGAGGGTGAGCAGTAGTGTTGAATGCTACCAAGAGAGGGAACAGGCTGAGCCCCAAGTACGACTGCCCACTGGATTTGGCGTGAGAAGAGTACTGAGTACTCCAAAAGAGAAAATTTATTAACAAGGTAGGAAGCAAGTAAGCCAAGGAGGAATGGCAAATTAGGAAGAGGAGGCAGCAACTATTGACTACCCTTGATGTTAACTAGTGAAAGCAGATGGAAAAGGAAAGATGTCAAATATAACTTCATTTCGCACATAGTAGAAGCCAAAGTCTTTACTAAGACTTTTTATATGAAACATTGTTTACAAGTGAAACATTGTTATATCTTACTAGTTATTTACATGTATAATACATTTATTGACCACTATGTACTGTTTTTACATGTAGAAAAATCTGTCTCACTTTCTCTCTCTTTGTTTTTCTGGTTTTACATTACTACAGTTTTTTTTTAGAATAGGTGAACTTGGATATATGTGTACATAAGGGTTCCCAAATGAGATTAGAAGGTAACCTTCATACACTCTCATTTCCTTTTCCTTCACAGAACTCAAAATCTCTTTGTGAACTGAGTTCATGAATAAATGAATATGCCCAGATGAAAAAAAAATGACATTCTAAATTATGGGCTTGAGAAAATACCTATTCCCCACCTACTCCACGAAAGTACTAATTGATTTTGTAAACTCTTTCAATGCAACTGAAACAAGTAGGACTGTAGCTTCAGTTCATTTTTCCGTTATCTGTCCTGTGCAATAATAGTTGTAACAGGGTTAAGATGCAAATGTCTCTCCCCAGCAAGCAGCAAGGGTGCCTGTGTGAAACAGCAGGCCTCTTGGGCTACCGTTAATGGGCTGCAGAGAAAAGGGAGGATACAGAAGCCAAACCCTGAGGGCCTCTGACCCGCACAGAGGCCAGACGAGTGTGCCAGCTTCCCGGAGTTGTGCTCTGGAGTTAAATCCATAGCACTTATGACCAGGTTGTAAATTTCAGGCCATAGTTCATTAACTCCAGAAGTTCAAAATGACACCCCCTGCTCTCCCAGTCAATGCAGCTGAGAGTTTTCCTGGCGTGTGATGATCCATCAACAATTGGATTCCAATATCTTTTGCTTCATTAATAGAGTCACACAGGCCGCTCCTATGGAGCTGGGGAGGGCTCCTGCCTACAAGCCTTCTTGGCTGGGCTGCATTTGTGCCAGCCTGCATTTTGAGCCTCAGCTACAGGCAGACCCCAGGTGTGCCTTTTCCTCACCTCTTCTAGCTCAGGATCGCCAGCCAGTATGACTGAAGTTAGCATCAAAATGCCTCCCAGGGGCTGTGGGGCTGGTTTTGCTTTAATGAGATGATTCTAGTGCTGATTCAAGGCAGTGTGTAAAACCCTATACAGCTTTAGGAATCTGTATTATGTCCTAAAACTCATACCTGTGACCTAGTTCACTTTCAACTCGACAGTTTTCTACAGTCTAAGATGCAAGTCACTTCTTACTTACTGGGCCCCTTGGGTGTCATTTCTGCTGTATATGTTGGTCAAGCCGTCGTCCTCCCCCAGGATGTCATTTCCCCCAGGATGGGGCTGGAGCAAATCATGGCAACAGATGGAGGCCCATGTGAGCCACAGCCAAGAAGGGGACCCTCAGCTCTGAGTATTTTACAGTTAGGGTTAGTGTGATTCAAAGCAGCTGAAAGCATGATAAGCCAGAGATGTAAGTGCAATCCACATTCAAAAGACAGTGGTAACTGTAAAAACAGGAAGCTAAAATCTAGCACTAAGTCTAAAGACAAGCTTGAACTTGGAAATAAGGCAAAACCAAACCCAGGAGACTATCCAAGGAAGTAAGGGCAGCAGTGAAGGCAGTGGACTCTAAGCTATTTGCTATAAACATTGTTTGAGATGCGGTGGGTCAGCTGGCTTATGGACACCTGGTGGGATCTGGCTTCTGGGCACAGAATCATTTGGCTGTCCTCTTCTCTTACCCAATGCTCCTTCCTCTACCAGCTGACAGCCGCTGAAACAATAAGGGTCTGCAATACAAACAGGAGGGCACTACTGCCACGATTTTCAAAACCTTTCTGAAATTCAAATGAGGCTTTTTTCCTTAGCAACCCTCCCCTACTGGGGATTCATTTTTTTTTTTCCAGCTCCCAAAGTCTCTTACCTTCTTAGCCTCTGAAACTACATATATTGTGGACCCCATAAACCTCTATTGCCCATAAGCAGTAGTAACATTTTCTGCCTCCTGTTAATAAATTGTTCCTCTCTTTGCACAGCAAAGATGAAGACGAAATTGAAGGGAATTCTTTCCCAAGTATTGTTTCTCTCACAATAGCAATCCCTGCTCCTGAGAACGCTGTTTTGCTTAATATGGTCTTTCTGCAAAGTGGTAAAATGTGACAGTGTAATAACCCAAAAAGCAGCATGAAGGGCCTTATTCCCCAAACTGTCCACTGAGAAAACATACAAGTGTTTCCATCAAGAAGGAATTGTGTGTGTTAAAAGAAGGTAAGTGCACAAAATAAGGATCTGCCATAAAGTGGGGTCCAGGCACGAAGGATTAAATGTTTGGATTCTTTGCTTCACAATTCTTTGCTTCACAAGCAGCATCTGTAAGAAGAACGAGTCTCCATTTCTTTCCTTAATGGGGATATCACACACACAGAGCAAGTGCATGTCTTCTTCAGGATAAAAGGGAAATTGGCTGCTTTAAACATAAAAAGGACCTGGCCAACAAAAACAGCAACAATGCTGAGTAAAATCGGAATAAATTTCAAAGACAGGGGACATAGGAGAGAACTTCCAGACATCATGTGTCTGGATTCCTGAAATATACAGCCAAGAGGTATTTTGGAGATGGACCCAAAGTGACTTTTGTAAGTCAATTCAAATATCTGCTGGCATCTGACTGGAGGAAAGGACTGGATCTTCAAATCTGTGAATTCTGGAAAATGTTTTCTTCTCTCAATTGCTTATTATTTCCCCCCTTTGTAGTTCCTAACTCCTCCTGCACATACTTTTTGACAGCATCATGTCCCATGAGACGAATGCTTGTAGGCATTGAGAGAGGTAGGGGTGCAACCTAAAGTGGTCAGAGGCTGATTTGCCATGAGAGGAAGTTAGGATACTGTTCTGAAGAGACAAAAGTACCGACAGCAAGACTGAGTATGCATCACATCTGAAGTGGTGAAGGTCTCATGTTTGAGGCAGTCAGAATGGGATGCAAATTCCGTTTGGGCAGGAGATTCAGGACTCAGAAAGAACCTCTGTGCCAGGTAGGGCTGCAACATAGTGTCAGGCATGTGGTGTCCTATACACAGTGCCTCATGTATTAATGGCCCACTTCTTCACCCTACACCTTGCCACTCTACATTTCCTCTCACCGAAGAGGCAAATTATACTTCCCTGCTCCTGACTTTGAATTTGGCCATGTGACTTGCTCTGGCTGGTGGAATGTTAGCGAACATAATGGACAAGGGCTGCAAAAGCACTTGTACCTGCTTTCTACCTTCAGCCATTGTCATGAGAAAACCAGACAGACTAGTCTGTTAGTCCCCGGGTGAGGGGCAGCGTGGGGGGGGAAGAGGGTGGGGACGGGATAAGGGACATATAGAGCAGAGCTGAACTGCCCCAGCTTGCCCTTCTTAATCACCCAACCCTTGGCTACCCAAGCCATGCAAATGAGCCTTCAATTGACCAACAGATTCACAAGAATATAAGATTGCTATTTTATACCATTGAGTTTTGGTTTGGTCTGTTACACAGCATTTTGTGGCAGTAGTTAACTGATACAGATCTCCAGATGAGGAAGATGAGTGGGGGCTAAAATCCAGCATGCACTCTGCTGTGCAACCTGGCCTGGAGCTGTGTCACCCTGAGTAAAAGACTATTTTCTACCTCCCACAAAGGCACTATGTGGGTTAGTGGTAAACCCTTTAGAAATCAATACCATCCACCCCGCATCTCTCTTCCCCATTCTCCCAGTCTAAAAGCCTCCTTCTAGCTTTCCTTGGTCTCCTAGAATTAGTTTGAAATCCAGACTCTGCCTCCTCATCCTCATTCTTGCTAACTTTCTAGGCTCTCACAGCCTTGCCCTTCTAAGCTCTTTCTGTGTGCCTCTCCTGCCCTGGTCTGCCCCACCCTTCTCTTTCTCTTCCTTCCTCTGCACAAGTAGATACAGGGTCCTGCTGACAGTCCCCCAGCCATGGTCCGAAAGCTCAGCAAGGCTGTCACCATGCTGAGCAGACTCTGTACCTCTCCTGGGTTCTCCCTGTTGCAATGGCCAGCTTCCTTCACCCAGCAGGCAGGGATCAACCACATGCTACAGGCAAACAGGGCACAGATCCCAGGGAGGCAAAATGCCTGCAAAGCACCTATTCCCACCTGGGAGGAGAGGTAAGACAACTGTGGGGAACACAGAGCAGAAAATGGTTAGCGTCATCAATGAGCTACAGAATAAGAGCTGTCAGTGTTCAGGGGAGAAGTTTACTTTTAGCTGAGGGTCTCAGGAGAGGTTTCAAGGAAGAGGTGACTTTGAAGCAGATCTTGAAGGATGGAAAAGCTTTACAGATGCAGGGAAAGGGAGGGTGGAGTGGGTGAAGCCCTTCAGGCAGAGGAGATAGTGGGAGAACAGGCACGACGCCTTCCTCAAAGTTATGAAATCACCTCAGAACTGCTGAGAGACATTTGGCGTGGGTCCATATGCAGCGTCGGCACGCGGGGATGGGGAATCTCCTTCTGAAAACCTAATTTGTCAACACCCTGGGCTCAGAGGAGAAAAACAGAAGCCAGAGTCTCGTTGGCTTTGATCGTTCACAGTCCCTTGCAACCGAGTGGCTGCTGTGACATAGACGCGGCCTGTGTAAATAGCACCGGATGGGATTGCAGCTAATAGGGTTATTAATACCTGTCACATCCCAGGATGGCAGAATAATGTGGAGGTTTTCTACTATAGATTAAAACCAACCAACAGGGAATTTTCCGAGTCTGGCAGTCACAGCTTTCTCTTCAGACATCGTTTCCTCCAGCCATGCAGACGGGGCTAAGTAATCGTCCTGGGGAAGGATTGTCACCATGGAAAATGCAAAAGCATGAACAAACTTGCCTCACTGAGCCTCAGGCAAGAACATGGGTGTTTGAAATTCACAGATAATCCCCAAGCCTCCCGTTAGCCCCGCAGCTTTGACCTCTCTCTTGGCCCTGGCAGTCACCCCGAAGAAAAACCACCTTTATTTGGGCTTCTGCTCCTGGGAAGAATCAGAACACAGGAGGGAGCTGAAGAAAAAAAGGAGTAGAATGTAGGGTCTCGATGTGTGCAGAAAGCTGGGCTCTGGAGCTAGAGCACTGGCAGTGCAGCTCCCGCGGGGAAAAGTGCCACCACGCTGGGCTCACTTCAGCCAGCGGCTGCAGCATGATCATCTCTATTCCCTTTCACAAAGGTGCCCAGGAGCCCCAGGAGCAAATAGGTCAAGAGGGTGAAGGCTTGCTGGAGGCTTCTCCTTAAATAAGACACATCAGCCGCCCCACTCCCACCCTTGCCTGGAAGAACTTCCATAGGAAAAAGCACCGTGAAAGTACAAGCTACCTCTCATTTTGGCACCCTTGACCAAAAGGGTCAGCAGGTATCTCAGGAAAGACTGCTTATAGCATTGTCCTTCTTCCCCTTCCAGGTCTATTTCACTCCTCTTCTCAAAAGGAAAGCTGTAGTCACTAGAGGAAAACTAGAAATGCCTGAGTGGGGCTTTAGCTGGTGCCAAGGGACACACACCATTCTTTACAAGCTTTCTGCAGGGCTCACCTGTCAAGGGCTCCAGGTGAGCCATGGGATAAATCTCAGACACCCAATAGAGCAAGAGAAATAGGAGAATGAAATTTAGGGCTCACACTGTCCTTTCTAGATAGGACTTGCCCCACAGTCATTGGCTCTTGCCCCCTGGAAGAGCCAGGTTCACTAAAGGACACCCTGCCCTCAGATACAACAATGGTTCCCTTTGCAGAAGGAGGCTTGGTTCTACCTTTGTTTTTTGGGTTCTCCCTTATTTCCCCGGGGCATTTTCAACTACTCCTGGGAGTCAAATTCTTCACTCCCTACTGTTATGAAATGAATTTTACCCTCCCCCATTCATATGTTGAAGCCCTAACTCCTGATATGACTGTATATAGATCGGGCCCTTAGTGAGGTAATTAAGGTTAAATTAGGTCATAAAGATGGGGCCCTAGTCCAATATAACTGGTGTCCTTACAAGAAGAGGAAGAGATACCAGGAGTGTGTGTGCACAGAGGAAAGGCCATGAGAGGACACGGTGATAAGATAGCCATCTGTAAACCAAGGAGAGAGTCCTCAACAGAAGCCAGCCCTACTGGCACCTTCATCTGGGACTTCCAGTCTCCAGAACTGTGGAAAACTTTTTTTTTCTGTTGTTTAAATCACTCAGTCTGTGGTATTCTGGAGAGTAGCCCAAGCAAACTAATCCACCTGCCTACCCTTCCTGCCCCTGGGCACCTTGGTGTCTTACTGGAGAGGAGGATGAGTCATTCCAATTCCAGTGACCACTACAAATTAGTGTGAAGGGCAGAAATGTTGCATACTGGATTTAAGGGCAGTGTGTCTAATGGTTAAGGACACGAGTTTTGAATCGATGAGCTGGGCCTATGGGAAGGTTAACGTTCCTCGCCATGCCCAAGGACCCTCATCTGTCAAAAGGGATAATTGTACCATTATCACAGTCATAGAAAAAATAAAATTAAATAACAGCACAGAGGAGGCATTCAATAAAATATCCGTCATTTTTCTTATTATCTTATCGTCCCTACCACTGATATATAATATGACCTTGGGCCTGATTTAATAATGAAGCGTAAATAATGAAGATATTTATACATGTGTAAATAATGAAGGTAGGTCCTTCCCATCTTCCAAGTATGGCAAGTGTTTGAAAAGAAGCAAAGATAAGGCAGAAGCAAGGAAGAAAAATGCCTTAGAAATCCAAGATTGCTTCTATCATCACCACCATCATCACCATCATCTGGCTCTTATGCTACTTCTCTATATGAGTGATGACCAGCATCCATCTCCTGAGACTCCACCCTGTACTGGCTCTTATTCCTGTGGCTGAATCATAGGTATAGTCAGGAGAAGATGTGGTGCTTCTGCAGCAACTTGCATACACAGAACCCCACTTCCCCAGCTTTTCTGCACCAGCCAGCCTCCAGCAACACAAACAGGTGGGTGGGAGGGCAGGCAAGAAAGCTGAGTCATTCTTGCACCTTCCCACCACCATCCCTGCCTGTTGGGCCCTGGTCCCACACCAACAGGGAGGGAAGTAAATGAGGTGGGAGTAGGGGATGCTGGGAAGCATACAGGGACCCCACAGAACACAGTCACTATCCAAACTCAAGCTGCATTGTGAAGAATTAAGTGACAAGCCTGCCGTCTCCATCCCCTCGCTTCAACAGGGCTCTGGGAAAAGACAATGTCTAGCAGCTGGAAGCCCTGAGCATGATCCTGGGTAGTCAGCTGTTTGCAGCCCAGCTTTTTCTTCCTTTCCTGATAACCCTCTGCCCATTCCAGCAGCTGAGGCACCATGCCTAGCTGACAGGGCTTCTCAGACATTTCCAGATAACTCACTGACTAGTGGAACAGTCCAGAAGGTAAGGCCTTTGGGGGACCCAAGTGCCCCTGGAACCTGAAGATTTAGATCTGGACTGGCTTTGTATAGGGACGGAGTCCCAGAGAGCAGTTTCCAGGCTCTCTGCCTCACATGGAAAGGTGCTGGCTTGGTTATTAGATGGCCATCAGCTGTAATAGGATGGCCATCCACTGTAACCAGTGAGCCATTAGCCACTGATATAACTGTTGTGGCTGCACTGGTCAGTTGGTTGGCAGAGAAGCAGACGGCAGATTGTGGATTGTGTGGATCCTGCTTCGTGTGTCTCCAACCCAGCCACCAACGAGAATATATTGGTATGAACCCCCTATCCATGGCTCCATTGGTGTTCTTTTTCGGTCTCACCCTATTTTGTGTTCACCTGCCGAGAGTGGGACCAGAGATCCTGCAGTACACTTTGTCTCCAGCGGCCATTGACATTCCCTCTCCCTCTACCAGAAACTCCAGGAGGCCCAGAGCAGAGGAAAACAGGGGTATGCTTGGAAGGAGAATGAAAGCATTCTGGAATGCATTCTCTGTGGCCAGGGCCAGCTCATTTATAAAAGGCCTTCACAATTCCCTCCTCCTTTTCCCCAACTCCTCTAAAAAAAAAAAATATATATATATATATATATATAATAAGAAGAAAGAAAAAAAATAGTGAGAACCACAATAAACTCAGCAGGTGACATTGGTATTAATCCCAGGACTCTTGCACATGGAACAATTTAAAGAGCTGGTAAAGAAGCACACATGAAAAGTGTTATTTCTGAGTGGGGACAAAGCACTCAATACTGCCAGAATGAGCAAGTCCCTGCTCGCTGCCCTCCGCCCTCTCCACTGTTTACAGTAAAACTTCATCACAAGATGCTATTAAGCTTGGCAGTTACTGTAAATGCTACTGTCGCTGTTGACTTCCACAGCCCCAGGAAATTTTATCCAAGACAGAGTGGCTTCAACAGAGAGACCCAAACTGCCACTTGTTTCTCTTCAGAAAGTGGAAGGTGCCCTAGAGAGAGATATTAGCCATTCTTGGGATAGAGAGTATCGGCTCCCCCCTCCCCACTCTGCGGGCTGTAAGGACGATAATGAAGTCAGCAGGGCTGGTGGGATAGATTCTAGAGCAAAATGAAAAGCAGTTTGGCGATTATGTGGAAGGCCAGAGAGCATCGTCCAACCTCTTCATCTGTCTTCTCAGCTACCTTGACGGAGGGAGAGAAATAGCCTATTCTGGGACCTATAAATAAAAAACGGACACAGGGCCAGTTTGAATTATTTGGGGTAGGGAGGCAACAGGATGTGCACTTGCCTGAACAATGATGACAAGACACAAGGACATACCTGAATTTGTCATCCACCTACACCACTTTCCCCAAAGCAGATACAACCTCTGGATATAAGCCACTGAGGGACTTGCTTAAAATTCTCTGTGATTAATTCATGGCATTTATCTTACTTTCATCTGAATTTTAGAAGGGAGAAAAGCTTTGTGCCTCGCCCAACATCCTGAAGCAAAGCCTTCTTCATCTCCATATCTCTGGTGACACATTGAGGCATTCACTAAATACTGGTTGAGTGGATGGTGTTGCACATATGAGCCAGCCAGATGTGGAAAGAGCAGTGGACTTTTAAACAAGAAAACCTGGGGTCAAATCTTGGCTCCATGATTTGCCAGCTATGTAACTTGGAAGCGTAGATCCAATTTCCTCTTTTATAATTTGGGGATAATAATACATACATTACAAGGCCATTGGGCAGATTAAATGAAATAGAGATGTTAAAGTGCTTATCACAGTGTCTGACACATCAATAAATCTTGTTGAATCTGAATCTGAGGGATCAACTATTGATCTCACCAAGCCCCCTGGAGAAATGGCCACACCTCTGAATTGGGCACAGTCAGCAATAGGGATTATCTGCTACAAATTCAGGGTCAGCTGACACTTCCTCCCAGCATCTCTGAGCCCCTGCTTTCTATTTCCTTCTGCCCATTCCGCAGCTAATGTATGCTAGGGAAAAGCTAACGAATTTTAATATCATTCTAAGTCAAACATCATTATGAAAGTAAACCTCCTGGAAAAAAATTATATAATGCATCCCAAGGCCAAATGTAAATGGTTTTTAGATTTTTCATTATTTTATGTTACCTATGCCCAAGAGAGACTGGGTAGGTAACACAAATTCATGAACATAATCAAGAATTGATTACATTTCTGGGTGGCTTGCTTGTTCTAGATTCTAAAGCAAAGACCCACTCAACCTAATCCCAGAGAGAAGCTACTGCTCATATCCCAAGGGGTTTATGATCACCCAAGTTAGGGATGGTAAGTGGGCAGATGATCCAAACACCTAGCTGTGCTGACTGTGGCTGCTGATGGCCACCCTTAAGCAGTGGAGAGCTCTCATGTTCTGGAAGCTTCTGAAATAAAATCATTTGCCTGGCTTCTTAAATTTGCTTAAGCCCAGCTGTGATTCCACTCTGCCTCAAACTCAGAAAATCAATCTTAACCCATGTTTCCCTGAAAATAAGACCTATCCGGACCATCAGCTCTAATGCGTCTTTTGGAGCAAAAATTAATGTAAGACTCGGTATTATATTATATTATATTATATTATATTATATTATATTATATTATATTATATTATATTATATTATATTATATTATATTATATTATAAAGACCCGGTCTTATATTATAGTAAAACAAGACCGGGTCTTATATTAATTTTTTTTTTAAGATTTTTTTTTTTTTTTTATTGGGGAAGGACTTTATTGGGGAACAGTGTGTACTTGCAGGACTTTTTTCCAAGTCAAGCTGTTGTCCCTTCAACCTTAGTTGTGGAGGGTGCCGTTCAGCTTCACGTTGTTGTCCTTTCAGTCTTAGTTGTAGAGGGTGCAGCTCAGCTCCAGGTCCAGTTGCTATTGCTAGTTGCAGGGACCTGGAGCTAGCTGCAAGGACTTCCTTGTGGGAGTCGAACTGGCAACCTTGTGGTTGAGAGGACATGCTCCAACCAACTGAGCCATCTGGGAGGCAGCTCAGCTCAATCTTAGTTGCAGGGGGCAGAGCCCACCATCCCTTGTGGGACTCGAGGAGTTGAACCGGCAACCTTGTGGTTCAGAGCCCACTGGCCCATGTGGGAATTGAACTGGCAGCCTTCGGAGTTAGGAGCACAGAGCTCCAACTGCCTGAGCCACTGGGCCAGCCCCTCTTATATTAATTTTTGCTCCAAAAGACACATTAGAGCTGATGGTCTGGCTAGGTCTTATTTTTGGGGAAACACGGTATACTACCTTTAAGTTATGTAGATCTGGGTAAATTGTTTAATTTTTTGTCTCAGCTTCCTTAGCTCTATCTCTAAAATGGGTATAATAGCACTCAGAAATTTGTTTAACAGATTAAATTATGTACATAAGTCTCTAGAAGAATTCCTGGCACACAGATCAGGTTCAGAAATTGTTATTCCCTTTTCCACTTTCCCATATACAGAGAGGTCATCAAGAGTCAATGGACAACTTATATAACATCCTTGCATATTTATGTTGCCTAATAAATGTTAGCGCCTTTGTTCCTATGTTCATTCAGTCATGAAAGAAAGCATTCACTGAATCCCACGATGTTCCAGGTACCCTGCGAGGTGCTGGGGATACAAAGATGAAAAGACATAGGCACTACCCCCAAATATATCATGGTCTGGAGTAGGGAGAGGAGACAATTTAGCAGATACTTGCATAAGACTAGATAAGGGTGACAATAAAGAAATGCATAGGGTATGTGGGGACCCTGAGGAAGGTACAGGCCTTTGACCACCTGGCTCTACCTGTACATGAATCTTGATCTGGCTCACCTAGCCAGTACCCGGCCCTGACTGTGGAAGCGGTGCCAATGATTGGCAATGATTGGTGCTGTTGAGGTTCAAGATTAATGAACAGGTCATAGAATTGTAGACTATTAGAATATGCAGTTTCCCAAAACCCACTGAGCAGACCATTCCAGTAAATTGTTACCCCTTCTTTCCACTACTTCCCTAGCCTTTCTGTAGCAGTAGGTGTTGCTGCCAACTCTTCTCTCTTCCTTCGCCCACTCCTGGGGTAGGCAGGGAGTTTAAAGGAAAAAAAAAAGTCTCTAATATTATTTTGTGTGGGAAGGGAAAAGAAACTTAACACTTGCTACCGTGTTTCCCCGAAAATAAGACCTAACTGGAAAATAAGCTCTAGCTTGATTTTTCAGGAGGACATTCCCTGAACATAAGTCCTAACGCGTCTTTTGAAGCAAACCTTAATATAAGACCCGGTCTTATTTTCGGGGAAGCAAGATATGTACCTACTTTGTGCCAGGCACCCTGCTGGGCATTTTACATGTTTGCTCATTTATTTCTCACAGCAGCTCCATAGGACAGATAAACATTACATTACCCATTCTACTGATATGGAAACTGAGAGCATAAAATACTAGTTTAAAGTTAGTTACTAGGTTGCAAAGAAAGCCTGCTCTGGGCAGGCACAGGTCATCCAGGCACTCAGCTGAGAGGCTGAAATCCAACCTGTGCTCTGCTCCCCAAGATGAACCCAAGCATGGGGCTATAGCCACCCGAGGGAAGGGACACCTGATTCTAGTTACACAAGGGGACAGTCTGCTTGCCATGCCGTCACACAATAGGGTGCACCTGCCTTCCTCTTCTTCAGACACAGGTGCCCTATAGGCTAACAGCAGCCTCAGATGGGAACCAAATGAGCCCAGCTCCAGAGCTCAGTACGCCTCGTAACTCCCTGATGCCCGCCACAGCCCAGAATCTCCACTTTACAGACGAGGACACGGACAGCGCACACTAGGCATTACCATGTGCCAGTTGTTAAAATAACAGTGCAAGTGAGAACTACCGTCCCCACTTGACACGCAAGAAAACAGACTGGAAAGGCTAAGTGGATCGCCCTAAGTCACGGGAGTAAGTGCCAGAACAAGGATTTGAACTGAGATTTCTTTGCCCCTGAAGCCTACGATCTCTCCAGTGTGCCAGGCCGCCTCCGGGGAGTCATGAAGCCACCCAGCGGCACAGCTAGGAGTAGAGCCTGGCCTTCTGATTCCAGCTTCAATGAACAGTTATGACGGGTTGCGGGCAGTCCTGGTCCTCTGTTGGTATATAACAAACTATCCCAAAGCATAGTGACTTCAAACAAACACAATGGTTGATTTTGCTCAAAAGCCAATAATCTGGGCAGGGTTTGGTAGGGATGGCTGGTCTCTGATCCGTATGGCTTCCATGGGGATAGCTTGACTGGGGCTGGTGAGGATTCACTTCTAAGATGGCTGTCACTTGGGAGCTCTACTAGGGCTGTCATCCAGGGTTCTGGATTGCTTGCCACTGGGGCCTCTCAACTGGAGTGGCTTGGACTTCCTCACAACATGGTGGCCGTGGTCCAAGAACAAATGTTCTAGAAAACCTGCAAGTTTTCTTCTGACCTAGTCTTGAAAGTTCCAGATTGTCATTTTTCTGCATTCTATTGATCAAGAAAGTCACTAAGGCCAGCGTGTATTCAAGAGGAGAATTAGACCACACCTCTCAGTGGGAGGAGTAAAAAAGAATTTGTAGCACTCTTTAATTCACCACAGGGACCTTGGTTCTAGAGAAAGTTACCCCTGGCATATTCTAAACCACACTTCATTCAAGTGTTACAGCACCAAACGCCTTGCTATACAGATAGTGGACTGCCCAAGGGTGGGGATGGGGTGAAGACTGGACAGGCACCCTCACCCATGTCCTCCAGTGAATGTGACAGCCAGGAGGAGCTGAGCTGATTCTAAGCCCAGAGTGTTGGGCACGTCACAATCCTGGTTGCCCCTCACCAGCAGAAAAAATCACCAGAGCAAAATCAATCAGCCCAGCATCTGGTCTCCACGCACTCACTGACTCCAGCCAAGCCCTCGGCCCCTCACCGTCACAGGTACTAAATTCCCCTGGACATGTGTGCCAGAGGAAGCTAGGGTTGAAAAATACTAATAAATCCATCTGAACACCGGGCTCTCTTGGGACTTATCAGTATTTCAGTTCTAGTCACAAAAATAACATACTGTAAAAGACTGATTAGTCATCGGATAATTGAGTTCTTAAATGTCAAAAACAATATCGTATGAATATTCAACAGATCATGCTACTGAAACTTACCTGTTCCATCAACAATGACTAACATTTCTCCCCTATTGTTCTTTCCCAGAAATTATGTTAATATGACTTTTCCGAGGTGATGAATGTGGTTCTCTTTAAAACATATTGTCTTACAGGTTAATGCATAATGAGCTGGTTAAAGGAATCCTAGTGGGGAGTAGGCTAGATTTGCATCTCTCTGCATTAGCTTCACCTCCCTGTGTAGACAGAGGGAAGCATCAGAATAGAATTCCTTCCAGCAGTGGATAGACTTTAGAGCTGTACTCTCTGTGAATTTGATTTCTCGTTTTATTTATTTATTTATTTGATTGATTGATTGATTGATTGAGACCTGGGAGATGTACCGTTTTCATGTAGCTCAAGTTTAAACAAGGACCAAGGTCCTGTTGGAAGCTGGTACACAACTTAATTCCATGGGAAGGTAGGGTATGGTGGGCTAAATGCATTTGTAAGAACTTATCTATGTTTTTCTGAACTGGTGCGCGTACGCGCCTGTACACACACACACACACATAAACACACACACACACACATACTTCCTATCTGATGGGAGAGAGGGGAGGGTGTGTAGTTGTGGATGAAAGGAATTTTCTGAGCCTGGAGTCCAAAGAGGAGGGAAGTCTCCCAAGCAGATCCTGCTTTCTGTTAGCCTGGCCTCAGCAGATGCTGCAACAGCTGGAGCCAGGAGCAGCTTGGTGGGGTGGGAGCTGATTTTGGGGTCAGCTCACAGGCCCTACAGCATGTCGGGGGCCTTGCTCTTGGTGTGAACAACAGGATATGCCAGACACCAAATGCTCCTTCAGCCGGACATTGTCTGCTCCAGAGGCTGTTCTAGCTCTGTCCAGCCAGAAGCATGAGACCCTTTAGCTGGAGTTCTTAACAACCTCAGACAAACCCAGCCCCAGCCCAGCCCAACAGGACTAGAATGCCATGGATGATGTTCTTGACCTCTTCCTGGCTCTCTGGTTCAAGGATTTACAATCTTGTACACTATACTATATCTACCCCTGTGTCATCATCAGCACATTTCTGCCTATCCTGATCTTGTTACATATTTAAGAATTTTATAATGTTTCTGCTCTCCCACTCCTTTCTTTCCCAGTAGAGCTTTTACAGTCATGTGTCACTTAATGAGGTGGATATGTTCTGAGAAATGCATTAAGCGATTGTGTCGTTGTGTGATCACAGAATGCACTTACACACACCTAGATGGAGTAGCCCACTATGCACCTAGGCTCATGGCACAGCCTGTTGCTCCTAGGCTACACACCTGTACAGCACGTTACTACACGGAATACTGTAGATGATTGTATTAATAACACAATGGTAAGTTTTGTGTGCCTGACCTTCTAAACGTAGAAAAGGCACAGGAAAAATACAGTATAAAAGAGTTGGCCGGATGGCTCAGTTGGTTTGAACGCGAGCTCTGAACGACAGGGATGCCAGTTCGATTCCCACATGGGTCTGTGAGCTGCGCCCTCCACAACTAGATTGAAGACAACAAGCTCCCGCTGAGCTTCCAGAGGGGTGGCTGGATGGCTCAGATGATTAGAGCACAGGCTCTCAACAACAAGGTTGCCGTTTCAATTTCCACATCGAATGGTGGGCTGTGCCCTCTGCTTGAAAATGGTGACTGGAGTTGCAGCTGAGCTGTACCCTCCACAACTAGATTGAAGGACAACGACTTCGATCTTATGGGCCCTGGAGAAACACACTGTTCCCCAATATTCCCCAATAAAATTTATTTAAAAAAACCTGTATGAGGCACTTAGCATGGATGGAGCTTCCAGGACAAGAGTTTGCTGTGGGTGAGTCAGTGAGTGAGTGATGAGTGAGTGTGAAGGCTAGGACATGACTGTACACTGCTGTAGGCTTTATAAACACTGTACACTTAGGCTGCACTAAATTTATAAAAAAATTATTTAACATATTTTTCTTTCTTCAGTAATAAATTAAATCTTAGCTTACTGTAACTCTTCTACTTTATAAACTTTTTAAATTTTTAAACTGTTTATCTCTTTTGTAATAACACTTAACTTAGAACACATTGTACAGCTGTACAAAAATATTTTCTTTCTATCCTTATTCTATAAACTTTTTTCTACTTTTAAAATATTTTACTTATTTTTACTTCTTGACAAAAACACACGTTAGCCTGGGCCTACACAGGGTCAGGGCCACCAGTATCACCATCCTCCACCCCCACATCTTGTCCCATCAGAAGGTCTTCAGGGGGAATGATGTGCATGGAACTGTCATCTATAACAATGCCTTCTTCTGGAATACCTCCTGAAGGACCTGCCTGAGGCTCTTCTTGAGGAGATGTCACTCTTTTCAGAAGCATGTCCATGGTGGTTTGGTTGGCTGGTTTTTGTTTTTGTTTTTTTTTCATCAGAGACTTGCTTATAAGAAGATAATGCACTATGAACATTCCTCTCTATTAATGAAAACCTTTCAGTGTTGGGGTCCATGCTTTTAAACTTTTTAAGGAGCTTATTCAGGTCTGAAAAAGGTTTTGCTAACCCCATTCAGTGTGAGTTTTCTCGGGGGTTTCTTTTTCTTCTGCTGCAGTTTCCTTTTCTCTTGCCTCTTCTTTAGCTATGCATTTCTGTTCCTCTTCCAACAACACATTATTCAATTCCTCAGGAATCACGTCTAGGAGCTCCTCAATGTCACCCTCACCCACACCTAGGTTTAAGTTGTTTGCCATCTCAACCATTTTGCAATCTTTGTGCTGCAACGTTATGACAGCTACAATATCACTAAGTAATAGGAATTTTTCATCTCTATTATAATCTTATGGGACCGCCATCGTATATGTGGTCCATTGTTGACAAAAAAGTCATTATGTGGCATACGACTGTATTTCTTTCCCAGACATTCTGGAAAACAGTTATCAAAACTCCACAGATGCAGAAAACATTGTCAGGTTTTACCATAATTACTGGCTCCATCTGTGTTTCCCAGCCTGTCCCCACCCAAGTCCACGCTTTCCCATGCTTCTGGCCTACAGATGTTGGATTTCCTGATGAGTACAGAAACATAACCATCTACTTACAGAAAACACATTGAGAGCTCCTTCTTCCCCCTTCTGAGATTCCAGGAACTCAAAGAAGTGAAAGGAAACAAATTTATTCATTCACCCCAGAGTTTCCTTCTGCCTGCTGCCCAGTTTCAAACGCACAGGCCCTGCTTTATACATGGGTGTCTGCCATTGATGCAGATAATAAGCTTCTTGACTTAGGGAAGTCAGATAGGCCATGAGGATTGAGGCCTGAGCCTGTATGGAGCCCTCACACCAGGCGTCAGGGGGTGGAGAAGGAACACCAACAGCACAGAGGACTGTCCCTGCCCTGGAAGGACTTACAGACCATTTTCAGAAGCAAGGTCCTACAGAGAGCTGCCCTGAGCAACTGAGCAGGCAGGCATAGGCTCAGCTTCCTGTTGCCCAGAGAGGGTGTGGGCTCAGCTGCCAACCCACTGGGCCAGAACAGACAGGAAACTCACCCCAGCCCTTACCCTTGCAAGCCAAGGCTTAGAAGCAGAGGGGCTGAGTCTTCTTAAGCATGTTTTTAATTACTGCAAAAATGTATCATCCGAAGCGGCAACATGGTTCTCAGTTACCCACATGCAGATTGATGCTCTCTGTATGAAGCGGTTAGCACAGACATTTAAAAACAATTAGGATCGTGGTGAGGCAGCTAAGAAAGAGCTCGTTAGGCAGGGGGATGGGGAAGTCAGGCCATTATGCTCACCAGATAACGAAGTTATTTGTATTTTTGATGGGGAGGAGGGAGATGATTGCTTTCTTTAATATTTTCCTTTTAATGTCAGACAGGAGCTCTGAACACACACGAACAATGTTCCCAGATGACGAGACAATGCAATGTTAATGCTTTAGGAGGCACTGGCAATGAAGAGGGCTAGAGAAAAGGCAGATATCTCTTTGGCAAAGCCTCTGACACCTTGTCATGCCCAGCAGGTTGAGAGAGTATGGAGGGGAGGCCAGGCCCAATCAGAACTGGGTTTGGGGGTGTGGGTGAGCCCAGGGCCCTGAGAGAGTCCTCGCCACCGTGCAGGGCCCACAGAGGGGAGCATGGCACCTGCCATTGGAAAGTGACTCCTGGAACCAAGAAAATGCCTGAAGGGGATGTCTCTGGGGAAGCCAGGTGACACAGGCTACACCTCCCTGCCTTATGTCCTTGGTTAATGCCAGGTGTGAGACAAAAACCCTCAAGCGTTTCTGAGGGATAGTGGGTGGAGGAGAAGAAGAGTGAAAAAGATCTCTTGCCCGTCTCAGTATGGAGTTCTCTGTTCCTCTAAGAGTCATTGCAAGAAGCCTCAGAAACCTGATTTCTCGTCCTGAGTTCCCAGGGAGCAGTGAGCTTTGTATATCTTGCCTAGCACCTATGCTTACTCTCACCTGCCCACGAGGAGGCCTCTGAAGACAGTATTTATGTTAACCCACTTTGTATTCACTCAAACATTGATTGAGGGGAGCGTGCCAGGAAGTGTGCTAAGAGTGATGGAAAGGCTCAAAAAGAATTAAGTAACCGTTGTCAACAACCTCAAAAGCTGTGAAATGCCACTGCTTCAACCCACCATCCTCTCCTGCCTTCTCATTAGGCTTTCTCACTGCACGCTATTCCCTGAGGTCTATTACACCATGCAAAAAATATGGGCTTTGGGGTCTGTCTGATCTAAGTTTAAGACCTGGTTCTGCCACATCTAGCTGTGTCACCTGGGGTAATTACTTGACCTCTCTGCTGTTGTTTTCTTCCCTTTCAATTAGGGACTGTTGGGAAGATTAATTAAGATGATATATAATATGTAGCAACTGTAATAGTAATGGAACTGGTATGAGTAGTAATAATGTTCCGTGGGCCTTTGCTGTATCTATGCTTTCTTCACGGATGAAAACTTACCAGCTACAAAGAGCATCTGAACTTATACCTTCCCCAGGGTCTGTGCCACAGGCAAACAGCTTGCAAATTCTCTCTGATCACAACCGAGTGAGACCTTTTGGCCCATCTACCCTACATTTTCCCATTTACTGGTTTAAAAAATGGTGTCAAAAATTTCAGGTAGATTAGGCACATTAAGGGATTGTTCTCTGATAATGCTAAAAATATTATTCCAGTTAATGGGGGAGAATGGTACTATTTTAAATAAACACTAGTGAAGATGGGCATTTTTAACTCAGCTCTCGGCATGTGAGTGAGTCACAAGCCTTGCTTCTAGATTTATGTCTAGGCCTCTCTCTGAGCCCTGGGCCAGAAGCAGAGAACTCACAGCAGAGGGCACTAAACTGACGAATGGGAGCCAGCTGCTGCCCCTCCCAGTGGGCAGATGCAGACCCCAGGTCTCCCCAGTGGTCAGCCCAACTCCTTGCAGGCACCCAAGACACTGGTAGTATTTTTGAGCGCTGATGATTTTGTAATTTGCAGAGACGTTGATATCTCCATATGCTGCCTCCGAGTGGGATTGTCTCACAACAAGCATGAGAGAATCACACCTCAGCGAGGAGTTCAGTAAATTCATCTGTGAAACATATTTCTATTCCAAAGGCAATTTTCTAATTAGTAACGACACACAAAGCCTTGGCAATCTGAAAGTAGTTCTCTCAGCAGAGCTGGGTCTTGGGCTAAACTAAGCCCGAGAATGAGACACCAGCTGCCTCTCTGGTCCAAGACATGGGTTTATGAAAACCCTAGGACTTTGGTTCGGAAAAGACTCGGGGCACACAGCCTGTCAGGCACCAGAACACCTATGAACAGGCAAACAAGTGCATCTTCCTCTCTGCTAAGACCCAGTCTCTTATAGGCTGGGTTGGCAGCTAGTGGGCTTAGCAGGCAGGACAGTGTATTATTCAGTCATCATTCACTGCAGACTTGCCAAAGGTATGACCAAGAAAGACATGGTTCTTGACCTCCTGGAGCCTATAGTTGACTAGGAAACACTAGATGTTATTACACAAATAATTGAGTAAGGAGTAGCAGAAGAAGCTGTGACAAGGATCCTAGCTAGATGGCAAGGTAGAGAAACTTTTCTCAAAGGAAATGATGCTTAAGCACAGTGAGGTAGATTTGGATTCCAACTGTATCACTTACTTTAGATGTGAATTTTGGCTAATTAATCATACTCTCTGAGTCTCAGTATGTTCACCTATAAAATGAGCACATGATAACTACCTCATAGGCTTACTATAGGGATCAACTGAGATAATGTAGGTACTTATAGTGCTTGGCATAATTTAAGACACTTAATAGGTGCTCAATAAAAAACCACCACCAACAACAACAACAAAAAAACACCTCTTGCTACAGTTTCAGAAGGCCTCCCAACTTATGACAGATGAGATGCATAGGAAGCACAGCTCAACCTTCGACTCCCTTCTCCCAAAAAGAGGACTGACAAGTTACCTAAGCAGGGTTATAGGGATTCAGCCAGGGGCTGGGCCCTGTCCCAAAAGAGAATCTGTAGTATCTGACAGAATAAGCAAACAGGTGCCGAGGAAGCCCATCTTACAAGGAGGGTCCTGTAAATAAATCAAACCACATTGGCCCTTCCAAGCCTAGAACTGAGGTCACTGAAAGTGGGGAGGAAGATCCAGTTGTAGGAGAGGAGACAGCTTTTCTGGCACCCTGGCTGCAGGGCTGGGTGCTCCTGTCTTTGCAGGAGCAGCAGCATGCCGCCACCTGTAACCACAGGTCGTGGAGCTTCAAACTACACTCCCTTAGGAGACTTGAATTTTAATCCCAACTTTACCCTAACTCAGTGGCCTTTATCATCTCCCCTTCCTGGGTTCTCAACTTCCCCATCTCTAAAATGGGAAGAATCTTTCCCCGTTTTTACCAAAGTGCTAGGCGGATTGTAACAGCCATTGAGATCCTAGTGGAAGTGTGTTTTAAGCCCTAAAGAAGAAATCGCAAGCAGTGTCACCTGCAAACAATCAATTCTTTTTTTCTCCATGTGAAGGAGATGCAGCACAGAGACGCTGGGCGACTGAGGCGTTCCCTCTCCCCCCTACATTGTGAGGTACTTCCCTCGCTTGCTCTGCTGCTTCCAGGGGTTTGCACCTCCAGTACCTTCGGGACACTCTCCCTCTCTCTCCTTTACGCATCATTTCATTCCGGTCTCACTTCCCTGGGGCCACACTCTCATTCACTGATCCCAGAGCCCTGAGCCCTCTCAAGCTTCGGGCTGCCATCGTCGGAGGCTCTGGGCATTTGTTTTCTCGCTGCACGGGGCTGCACACTGATACATTTGTACCACAGGAAGCAGAAAACTAGTTTAACATCTCATTTATTTCATAGATGAGAAAGTAATTCCCTGCTGAATGATTGTCCCGAACCAACAATTCAGAGAGGAAGAATTTACAGTGCTGCCAAGGAGCGGGGTGCATTACTGCAGCGCCGTTATATACGGAGCTGGAACCTTTTTTCTCTCCCCTGTTAGCCTGAAGAGAAAAGCCATTAAATATGATTAAGGTTAAGAGATTGCTAAAATTACAAACAGCCGCCATTCAATTATTTTGCTCCATAAAATGCAACACAGATTGGAGTTATTTCTCTGAAATGTGTTTTTAGAAAATAACATAACACAACTAATGTGGTTTGATCTAGCAAATCAGGTTCCAGATACCACTTCTAATGCAAAGCTAAAAGGTTCATAATTTAACTCTAAGTTTGTAACTTAAAGTCGTCAGGTGCTTGCTTTATAGAAAAGCTTTATAAAGAGAAAAAAATCAATATCATCCCAACTAATATTCTGAAGTCATCTACAACCAGAGATTTAATCAGTTTTATCACCCATTAAAGGGATAGACAGAAAAACAACCACAACAATTTCTTTTTTTTTTTTTTTTTAAAGAACCAGCAACAACTTGGCCTCATAGGTCCACATTTGTGGGTAGGAATAACTCTCTCAGATACTTTGGCAGTTTTCATAGGGTCGAAGTTGGGTACTGAGGGTGCTGATTTCCCAGGGAAGGTGGGACATAAGCGGAAAAGTAGCTCCTCCAAACCTATTGGATCCTCATGGCTCCAGAGACCACTCCTGGTGGCAGAAGTCCATGAGGACAGCCTCTTGCTGCTCCTGGACTTGTGTGTCACATAGCAGATGACTTACTCTCAGTTTAGAGACAATAAAAAGCTCAACTGCATTGAAATGAATTTTCTGTCCAGTTTATGTTGAATGTTAAAATAATTGGAAATTCAGAAAAGCCTCTATGCAGATATATTTGTGGCTGGAGACTTCTGGTTATTATGGTTAATAAAACACAAGAATTATATTACACTCTGCTCACAGACTCTAGCTAGGACTCACAGTCCCTCTAGACAGAATATAAGCCATTTATGAGAGCAGACTTTGTACACAAGCTAAACACATAAAGCCATGTATTAGAATTGAGCAAAACATTGCAAGCCAAATAAAAGCTAGCTAAATGCCATATTCCCAAGGGCAGCTGAGGTGAACTCCTGTTTTCATGAACCACATGGATTTTTCTGTCAGCGGTTCCAGCAACTGAAAAACAGTAGCCTCCCACAACTGGTGGTTGATAAGAAACTGGACAGATTCTGTGCTCTCTGATCATATTTTCAAGCCTAGACTCACTCATACCTGAAATCCCAACACACTGGACATGTACAGATCTCTACGAAATGCAACAGAGACAAGGAGTGTCAGAAGTGTGTGCGAGAGAAGGCGCCAGGGAGAAGGAACAAAGCTACTTTACACAGGCTCAAGTCACCTCAGTTACAGTGATGATGTTACCTAAAGCAGAAACAGAAACACATAGTCAGACAAATTAAATCTGACTTGTAAATGTATGCACATAAAAAGAAAACAGGAATAAATATTTAACACTAAGAGAATCCCTGAAAATCAATGGCAGTGACCACTGAGAATATTGGGAGGACACAAAAGCTGTACTCTCCAAGTCTCCTCTGAGCTCCCCATGGGCCCCTGACCCACACGTGCTCCACTCTCATCTTGCAAACATCTTACATTTATTCAGTATCATCTGTTGAGCACCTACAGTCTATGCCAAGCATCATACCAGGAGTTTAGTTCCTACACCAAGGAGTTCTTCATTTAGTGAGGGAGAACTGCATATGTACAAGTAATTATAAATCAATATGATAAGTGTTTGAGATGCAAACAGTGTGCCATAAGAGTACAGAGTACGATGCACTGACTCCCTAGGTCACGCAGGAGAGGCTTCTTGGAGGAGGAGGAATACAACCTGGTCTCGAGGGTGGGGTAAGTGTTAACCAGGTTTGGGGAGATAGAGGGAGGCAGGTAGAGGACAGAGGGTATACAAAAGGCACAACAATGTGAATGAAAAGGCCTGTCAGCGGATGGTAAGTAGTTCAGCATGGCTAGAGTACAGGGTAGAAAAGGGAGAATGGCAGAAGATGAGTCCAGAAAGATAGATTGAAGGCAAATTGCAGAGGTCCTTGGACACCACACTAACGATGGTGGAGAGCCATTGAAGGTTTTCAGCAGGGCAGTGACATGATAAGATGTGTCTGAGAAAGAGCTCTGGAGGCAATGTGGTGGATTGAGGGGGATGAACAGATAGAAGGAGAAGAGGCAATGATCCTGGGAAGAAACCACAAGTCTGAGCTGAGGCTGTAGCTATAGACAGACATGATCAGGCAGTGACTGATTGAAGAGGTATTTAGACAGTGGAATCTCTAGCTCTCAGTGTTGATTGAATGTGAGCAATAAAGAAAAAGGAGAATTCAAGAATGAATCTGCAACAGAGATATTCAGCAGGCATTTGGAAATAAGGGTCTGGGATTCAGGAGGGAATTTGGGCCTCACAAGTACTACAACCTCTATTCAAGGTCACAGAGGCACAGGACCATTGTATGTCACAGAGAAGGACAGCCATGGTTCCTAGATTCACAGGCACAAGTGACCCTTTGCTGTGAGTCAAAAGTCCCTAACTCCCAATCAAAGCAGAGATTTCTGAAACAAAAGAGAATAATATGGGAATCACATCAGCCTGTGTGTCAACTGCCCTCTCTGGGCCTCAGTTTCATCTGTAAAGGGAAGTGGTTGTGAGACACGGAGACAGTATACTGAATCAAGGTGCTCTTTTAAATATCTTAGAAGTAAGGCTTCCTAAAATCCAGATGCAGAGCAGGATGTCTGGGGCTAGGGGAAACACCAGAATTGGGGTGTTGTGGTTACAGGCCTCCATGCTCCTGATGACACTGACACAGGACACTGTTTTGCCAAATGAGTTTAAAGCAATCGGACAGAAAAGTTATCCAATCAAAATAGGTAGGGAGATGAGTAGTGGGGTATTCAGCTCCCTGCCTCAAGAAGATAACCTGGACTCTTCTGTATCTGTCTGCAAATTTATCCAGAAGTTCTACCCACCAGTGCCATCCCCAGTGGCTTACCCAGGACCATACACCAACTCCTCATCAATTTCTGCCATGTTCTGCCAGCACAGGGGCAGCTGGACCTGGGAAAGAGATCCCACCCTAGGTTCTGCCTTACACATGAGATACTCAGACTTTTCAGCAGCAGATTCCTGGGTTCCTGATAAAGGCTTGGCCATACCTCTGTTCTGTCTCTTTAGCACCTTCCTACTGAGCAGGGACCAGCTGGCAGGAACAAGGTGGGCACTATATGATTGGTCCTGAAAGCTATCCGGGAGTAGGAATGCTTTCAGCAGAAACGTAGACGAAAGTAGCATGCTTCTGTGGTGTCTACATAGAAGGGGAGTGGGAACGTGGGCTGGCCAGTGGTGCTGAGCACTCTCCTTGGGCAACTGCACCTGACCCCAGGGCTCTCTTGGAAGCACACTATCCCAATTTCTTCCATTCTACCAGGCTTGATGAAATATTTGGAGGGAAAAAAAGAACAAAGAAATGCTGTACCCATGGGTCCGTCTGAACTATAATTGGCCTCAAGAGATGCCTCTCCTATAGAAAGCTTTTATTATGCCAACGTGGCTAACCAGGCATGCCTGTTCCTGATTTTATTCTAACCCTCAAAGCATCACCTGCCAGCCACTCTCCATGACACTCCCCCACCCACTTCTTCCTCCACACTTAGCCAACTTGAGCCAAGGACCCAGCAGCAGAACCTACATGGTGAGAGTTGGGTCTCACTACTCACCAGGAAGGAAAGAAAGATGCTCAGACATTGCCAAGGCTCCTGTTGTGCAATGTTGTGGCAGGTGAGGCTGAGGTTCCTTTATGTACTTAATCATGTTCCACTTCCAGCTGATACAACTCAATCCTTTATGACACAGCACTACTTAATAAGACTCACTATCAACCGAGGAAGGGGGGTGATGAAGCAAGGGAGGGAGTGATGAGGGAAGCTGAGAGGAGAGGATGAAAATGATAGGATCTTTTTTTAAAAACCTGGAAGTCTGTTGTCAGTTTAGATTATAGTCTTAACAACCAGGGCAGGTCCTTAGAGGATAGAAACATCTCCCAAACAGAGCAGAACCTTCTGTACAGAGGCACTGAGCTGGAAGAAGCCAAATCTTTTCTTAAGAAAATGGGATAGCTGTGGTATAGGGTCAAGATGGCATTTATGTTGGCTTCTGAGAGCAAAAGAGACTAGTGAAAGCAGTGGTTCCTTTTCACCATTCCTGACCTGGACGGTTGCCCAAACTTCTCTCTCCCACTAAACAGTAATTTCATTGCAGGCAAGGAGCACACCTTCTTCTTATCTTTATAGAACTGTGCACCAACAAACAGTCGCTGGCCTCACATTGGGCAGCCAGGAAGAGCTTGTTGATCTGACAGAAAACACTGTTTCTACCCAAGAGGAGGTCTTATCTCCCTTGATGAGATAGAGAATAAATAGAAATTTAGAGTGCAGAGGATCCTTATAAATCAAATCATCGAATTTTCTCATTTCACCCACTGGAAAACTAAGCACAGAGATGTGGGGGAAAAAAAGTATCAGTCTTGGTGATTCAGGCAAACCCAAACCCAGGTCTTCTGAGTTTTTGTGTCACTGTTCCTTCAACAACACTTCACCACCTCTTCAGAATGAGGGCACATGGCTTCAGAGGCATCTGTCCATCCGTCCATCCATCCATCCATCCATGCCTCCCTTCCTCACGCCCTCCCTCCGTCTACAATGCAAGTCTAGGTGTGTGCATAGGGTAGTGGGGGGGCAGAGGCATAAGAAGATTAATCAAATTACATCCCACCCAGTTCCCTGCTCCTCTCATTTCCGGGAGGCAAAGGCATGCAGGCATGAAAAATATACCCCAGCCCAATAGAGTATGTGTATAGTGCTGTTCAGCACAGAGTATAGAGTAGGTCAGGTAGGATGGGGGTGGAGTGATTTGGGAAGGCTTCACCAACTGGACCAAGAAAAGGTCCAATTTTATTTTTCCTGATAAAGAATAGATGCTGGCCAATCACAGGGAAGGAAGAAAGAATTCTTTCTGCATTCTAGGAAGAAAGAATCCAAAGATGCCCGTCTTCAAACTCTCTCACCTCTTGGCTTCAAGTGTACCTTTCTGTTATGGCTCTTCTGCTGCCCCTCAGAACACTCCTTGAAGTCTCTCTCAAGGGTAATCTCATAGTCATCTCACAACTGTAAAGCATATATTGCATTTGGCAATGAGGTGGTCACTGGACACTGTCCCTGGCCTAATAACTATGTCAGATAGCCCTGTTGTTTGCTCTTGTGACACCACATCTCATGCCTTCTTAACACTTATCACCATTGTCATCTGGCATTTATTATGTCATCTGTATTAATGTCTGCCTGTCCTACCAGATGGGAGAAAGGCCCTACAGACAGGGACGACTTGACTGTATCCCCAATACCTGGTGTGTGTGTGGCGCACAGTAGATGCTCAATAAGTGTGGGCCAACTAGAGCATACATGAACAGTGGGAGCAGAAACTCATTCTCATAGACCGGAGAACTAATGAAACAAAGACAGGGACAACAAATGTTGATTACTTTTTCAAGAAAAGTATGGTGAACAGAAAGAGAGATGGTGCAAAGGGGAAAGGGAATGTGGGGGTTAGGAGGGTCTTAGGAGGGGAAAGACTTGTCTAAAGATTGAGGGGTAGAAGCAGTGGCTGGGTAGAGACTGGAGTTACAAAGTGGCACAGGGTGGGGGTGATAACATTGGGCCAGGTTTACAGAGGAATGAGATCATAAACATGATGCAGGGCTTTGCCTAGAACAGGAGAAGAACATGTTTCTTCCATAGCAGGGAGAAGCAGCAGATACCCACATAAAGCTTAGATACCCACAGCACTCCACACTGGTATCGTATCTGCCCTAACAGTTGTGGGATTTTTTTTCAACTTGAATTTTACAAAACATGCTGTTATTTGTTTTTGTTTTCGTAATTTTGCTCCCAGCGGAGGAAAAAGTGTCCCCCCTAGGCTGCTTTGGTCCTCCATCCACTATCCCATGGAACCCAAGACACAGCCTCCCCATCCCCCCAGAAAACACCTGCCCAAAGTCGTGTCCCTCTCTCCACCCAGGGACATTCTCCCTTTGACTTCCCCACCCCACTCTCTGCACAGAAGCACGTAAACGCAGCTCTCTCCAGTGTCAGCACACCTCCACAGCTTTTTCCCTGTTGTGCTTCAGGCTGACCTCCTGAACAGGATGCTCCAACACAAGATGCTTCAAATCTTGGTGTGAGTCTCTCATTTAAGTCACTTGAAAACAGCGTTCAGGGCTGTCAGAGGCCAGAGGCTTCTGGGCACTGAAAGCACTAGTCATGACGTCTCAGAACTGGGTGTTGTCCTCCCAGGATGGGTTCCAGCTCCTCCACCTTCGCTGTCACAAAGAGCTCTGTGAATCTGGGAGCTGGATCTGTAGCTGGCAGCCCCTCCCCACTCCGGCATTGCTGTGGCAGATGAACCAACAGCCTCTGTCCAACAGCCACTCCCCTGTTTGACCAGCACTGCTCTCCAAGCCCATACACCCAGCACCTTTTCCCTCCTCTTGACTGGAAGAGAAAATGGATTTTCTGCTCAAGAGTCTGAGAACCAGGGTGATGGCTGTAACTAAGGCACAGGAAAAGGGAGGAGCTGGTGAGGACTCATAGAGTGGTCTTACAGCATGGAGCACCAAGTCCCTTCTGTCTGGGCCCCCAGAGCAGTGCCACCAGCAGAAAGTGCAACAGTCCCATTTTGATCCTGCTCTGAAAACAGAACCACCACTGTAGAAAATCCTGCTGGCCTCATCAAAATTGAAGGGGAGTTCACTGATTCTTCTTCTCTCCTGAATGACTTTTGGAAAACTTGGCTTGTAAATGTTTTTAGAGGGGTGCTGTTATTTTGCAGGTGAGCATGGTGTAATGGATGGAGCGAGACTTTGGGGTGAGACTGTGTCAGATCCTGATTCTTCCACGTTGGTAGCTGTGTGACTTACAGCAGTTTGCTTAGTCTCTTGGCGCTCGGATTCCTCATCACGTGATGAGGGTTAGTGACGCCATCTAGCAGGGTCATTGAGAGGGTTGGAGGCGATGTAGGGGAAGCACCCTACACCATGCCTGGCACATTGTAAGGATTCAGCCCACTAGAACTTATTATAATGACTGGGGCACGTGCGAAAGCCCAGAGGAGCAGGTTGGAAGAGCAGCACCATTTGTCCCTGCCCCGTACTGCCTCACACCTCGCTTTCCCAGTTTACCCATGTCCTCAGGAGTGATGATACTTATAGCCCGCCAGGAGGTCAGGCCAGGAGCAGTGGCTGAGGATGGTGGAGAAGGGAGAGCACATCCCTCCAGCTCACCCTTCTTTCACTAAGGCAACAACAGCAATCAGCTTCTCCTCTTCCCTAAGCTGTTTCCATGGTTCCTGCCCAGACTGCCTCTAAAAATCTGTCACACTTTTAGCATAATGTGTGGTGAGCACCACGGCAAATAGCTCTGTGTCACTGGCAGGGTCCAGGCGAGTCCCTTCCTCCTGTGCTGTGGAAAGGCTGCTGGCCCCAGGGTGGGGGTCAGACCTGGCACCTGAAGCCCAGATCTCCCTTGAGTGCTCCACTCTGTTCAAATTACCTGTGTGCACCAGGTCCTTCTCACAGGTGGACCCATTAGCAGCATTGCATGTGCAGCCTGTCAGCTCTCTAATTACACCCTTCAGTGCAAAGCTGGATGGGAGAGTTCCATGCTTTCTCTTAGGTACCGTGCTCCTTGCTGTTGTCGAAAAGTACTGGTGAGACCTGGCTGTGTGAGGGTAGCCACTGGCCCTGGTTAGCTGGGTGGGGTATTGTTTGTGTTTTTGCTTTTGACTTTTATTAAGGTAAGCTGGTTTTTGAAGGGAAGACTGGAAAAAAGACAAGTGGAAAGAACATGGAATGTAAAGTCAGGAAACGTGAACTTAAAACTCACTTTCCTCATTTATTTGTTGGGCAATGGTGAGCTCGTTACTTAACCTCTCTGGGTCTGTGGAATGAGGATAATAATAATACCTGGCCCTACAGCATTTTTGTGACAATCAGTTAAGAAAAACTCTATAAGACAGTTTTTCTTAACTATGCAGCAATAAATAAAAAAGTTCATTATTCTTGTGGAACCATGAATTTTGAACCTGAGCATGCAGTTAACTTGTTGAATGACTGGGTAAATCACTTAACCTCTGTGACCCTGTTTCCTTATCTGTAAAGCAAGATTAATAGTATATACCCTATCTTATAGAATTGCTGTGAGGACCAGCTAAGATTAAAGACATGAAATCACTTTAAAAATATAAAGTGCTCCATACCTGTAAGGCAGTGGTGTCACTTAAAGCAGGCTTGCAAATAAGAATGGGAGATGCCCAGATTCTAGATATTTCACCAGTCCCATGCTCTAAGGCAGGATATCTACGTGTGGATGGGTGCCAGGAGGAAGTGGAGATATGAGCCATGGAGAGCTCAGTGGGCAGTGTAGGGGCCACATAATGTAACTTAATATGATAAAATGTGGTAAGCAGTTGCCATGTTCCAGACATTGTGCCACATACTTCACATACGTGATCTCATTTAATCCTAACAGCCACATAACACAGTGTTACTATTATCCCCATTCAGTAGATGAGAAGCTGAGGCTTAGGGAGATTAAGCAACAGCTCTAAGAACTGTATGTAATTAGTGGCAGAGCTAGGACTTTAACTTAGTTCTATCTGATACCAGAGCCAAATCATAATAATAATAACCGTTAACATTTCTTGTGTGCCTGCTGTGCAAGGCGTGTTCCAGTGCCTCACATGCATTAACACATTTAGTTCACACCTGTGATATAGGTATTTTATTGTCCCTATTTACAGATGAGAGAGTTTAGGTAACTTTCCCAAAGTTTCATAGCTAATGAAACCACCACACTCTTTATGTCAACCGTGAGTGTTGGGTAACCCCTAATGTCCCAAAAGGTTCAATCAGGGTGGGGCAGAAGCCAAGGATTCTGGTTGCTCAGATTCTTCACCCCAAAGTGGGAACAGCTCCTCACTCAGGGTCTAACACTAAATCTGAGCTCCACCTCTACCCTGCACGAATAAGGGTTTGTGCTTAAAGATCCATCATCAATGGAAAGCGTCTTTTTTTTTTTGTCATACTACCAATACTATTACCTACTTGTGAATGATGATTTAGAGTTAACAAAATATTTTTTATCTTCATTTTACATTCATTTTAATGAATGAGGTAATTCATTTTATTTCAAAATGGTCATACAGACCCTTTGTTGAGAGGGCTACAGGCTAATATGGAATTAGATTAGGAGTAGGGGGGACTACCATTTAGTTAATACTTTATTATGTTCCGTGTCATGTGATCGCCCACAATAGTCCCATTACACAGATGAGGAATCTGGAGTTCAGAGAGATTAAGTAGCTAGCCCAAGGTCACATGACTAGTGAAAGGCAAAGCTGGATTTGAACTCATCCATGTACTTTCCTCTAAATCCTTAGAAGTACAACAGAAAGCACCTATGAAAGCTCTTGTGTTCTCATCCCAGGTGGTGGAGGGATGATAGCCTGGGGACAAAGCTCCAGGGACAGGAGCTGGTACCAAATGCCAGGAAAGGACGAGAAATCCTTAGCAGAACATATATCACTCCTTGCAGAGATGCTACAAATCATTGCCACTGTCCCTAGGGCAGTGTCCTCTCTTCTAATGCACATTCACACAGACAACACACACATGCACACACACCTGCTCCTCTGCGACCCAGACAATGAGAATTCACCTCACGTGACTCCAAGGGCCCAGCTCCTGGTATCTGCCTCACCGGATGTCACTACCAGAAGCCATCGATCAACAGCTCAGCCCTCATTCTCCCTGACAGCAGGGCAACACTCTTCGCTCACCTCCTAGGGGCCTGTCTCTCTCGATGGACTCTGCTGAACACATACAGAAAGTGAAGTCCTAAGCAAGCCCTGCCCACCTCTAGAATTTCCACTTTCGAAAGAAAAACATTCCTTAATGCAAAACAGAGGGCCAAGAGAGCACTGCTGGAAGAGAAGTCACCCCTTCCTGGGCTAGCTGCTGCCCTCAGTCCCCTAACTGGTGAGACTATACAGTTGAGATCCAGAGAACTGAGTTCAAGTTCCAACTTTGCTGTGCACCCTTAACAGATTACTTCTCCTCTCCGGGCTTCTTTTCCCTCCGCACAATCAAGAGGTTGGACTCAAGGCCTCTTTGAGCTGTACGAGTTTACATCCACAATCTCTACCAGAGCTGTTCATTTCCCAGTGCCCTGTATGCAGTGCAAAGGAGCAGTCAGTGATGACTAGGAAAGTCCAGCTCGTCCCTGAAAGAGGGAGATCTGAGGCCTTCAGATTCCCAACCCCTTTCTGCCAGCTCAGATAGAAACCTCAAAACAGCTGCCGCCCTGACTTATGGTAAATCCAGCTCTTGGCAAAATGGCTGGCTCAGAAAGGGTGTTCTGAAAAGGTTGGCTAGACAGAAGGATGAGTAAATGAATGAGCATCTTTGGCTTTCTGCTCCCCTCCCTCCATTATCTCCTGGTCTACCCAAGGTGATCACCTCCCAGAGTGCACTTCAAAACTCCACCTGGCCCCACAGCCTGCACGTGGGCGATGGTTTGCCCACAGTGTTGTGGTCCTGGCCTTGCCCAAACCTTGATGGATAAATGCCCTCTCTGTAATGAGTAGCCTTTTATCTGATGGGTAATTAGCTATAGAGAAAGCCAGTTAAAAGAGAGATCATCTTAATAAGAAGGTGCTGGTGTGTGTGTATTTGACTACAGATGCACAATGAATTACTTTAATTTCCAAAGGAAACTCTTCTGGTCTGAAGAGCTTGTTTTGCTGCCAGAGAGATGGATCCCTCCAGAAGATGAACCCTGCACTTCAGGGGAGCCCTGTGGGGTAGAAAGGCTCAGGATGCAAATACCTCTTAATGGACATATTCGTCCAAAATCTGTACAGCTGCCTGAGTGTCAGCATGCCTCCTCCTGTGATGCCTGTGGCAGTGATGAGGCAACTGCCCAAGCAGCCTCTGCAGGACCTATGGAAAAAGGGACCCCTGGCTGCTGTCACTAAGCACGTATTTCTATGGGTAGCATGCTTAGGAGAGGAAGTGAGCCCTGGGACAACCTCACCAGGGGATTGGAGGAGGCCTAGGATTTTAAATTCTGTGCTTTGCACTGGGAGTGAAATTCTCTGCTATTGAGCTGGACAAGTCCAGTGTCTCTGAGGACTAAGCTAAAACGCCACGCCTCTGCAAGTCCTCCCCTCAACTCCCAAGCCTTTGTAAGGAACCCAAAGTTCTTTTCAGTTATCCAGAGGCCATTGGGAGTCAAGTATCTAACCAAATCTCTGCTCAGTGTAACTCTGGACAAGTTATAACTTCTCACTGCCTGAGTGTTCTCATCTATAAAATGGACTAACAGCATCTTCCTCATATATTGTTATGAAAATGAAGTGAGATAATGCACTAAAGCATCTAGAACAGTGTCTGGCTCATGGTAAACATCACCATCTTCTCCATTTTCTGTTTCCTTATCAAAACCCCTCTGGGAACTTGCCAGTTCTGAGAAGGTGGGAGCTACACACACATCTTTCCCAGAGTTGCACAGTAATTTGCTCAGTGACAAACGGAAGGACTGGGCTGCATTGTGCCTCCATATCAATTCCAAACAGGCTTTCGGAAGGCCACACCTTGAAGGAGAGCGTGACGTGTCCCTTGGCACAATTCTCCCTCCTTTTCTCCTGTGGGCTCCTCCCTCCCACTCAGGTTATATTTGATGTAATAAAGCAAAGTGAGGATGAGAAAGAGAAAAGAATAAACAGCTGAGTGTAAATGGCTGGGAGATCCCAGCCTCCCCGGGTGGGCTGGGGCCTCTGGGGAGGGAAGCAGTGGAATCAACCCCTCAGTGTGGAACCCAGGAGGTGCTGGAGACATTAAATGCCGATTACCCTGGGGCTTGTGGTTACAGCGCTGCAGGAACCCACCCCCTGAAGCGCCTGATTGCTTAAGCATTTCTTTGCAAAATGTTTATTTATTTTTTTCCCCATGAATGTTTAATCAGATACCTTGATGAGATGCTCGGCAGCCCTCTCCAGAGATCAACAGAGGTGGCGTGATCAGCCCTGTTGTTCATGGAGAGCGGCAGTGTGCTCTCTGCCTCACTGTCCCCAGACCACGCCTCCAGGGTGACCCACCCTACTGCCTGAAGCCCAGGGCTTCCAGCTCTCTAGCTGACAGAAAGCCTGGAGGTATGGTAATGTTGACCTCCTTTGCCCTAGTCTGGTGTAATGAGGGGTCCTCATTTTACCCCAATCTGCTGCCTTCAGAGCCTGGCCTCCTGCAGAGAGAAGACGGAGGACCCTCAGCCAGCCCAAGTCACCCTCTCTGCTTGGACAGTTCTGCCTCTCAGGACACAGATCGAAGCAGAGGGAAAGTGTGTCCACCTGAGAATCCTGAAGTGGCTTGTTAATCCCTGAGCTCCTGGCCTCCCTTCTGTTTTCTTGTTTTTCACCCAAAGCCATGTACATAAACAGGGACCAAAGGATTGTCCTCTCCTCACCTCACCCCAATTCTGGCAGACTGTGTTCCCAAAGTGATTCACCATTTTGATGGCCTTTACCTCAGAGGGGTGAGACGCTGGGGTCATCTGGGACTCCAAACTGAGGGGGTGCAGCCAAACCCTCTGTGGGGACAGAGCCCCAGAAAGTAGTTTACAGGCTCTTGGCCTCACGTGGAGGAGTGCTGGCTCGGGTAGTAGATGGCCGTCAGCTGTGGCTGATTGGCCGTCGGCTGTGGCCGGTTAGCCAATTAGCCGCTAATATAACTGCTGCGGCTACGGAGGAGAGCGGAGGAGAGTCGTCGGTCAGTTGGCAGAAAACGGACAGCAGGTCGCACGTCCAGTGAACCCAGCCTCCAGTGAGATCATAGTGGTATGACTCCCCTACCTATGGCTCCGTGGGTGTTCCTTTTTGGCCTCACCACATCCTGCGTTCTTATGTGGGGAGCGGGAGCAGAGACCCCGCAGGCCTCCCGCCACGACAAATGGCGCAGTGAGCAGGGTCTCCCGCACAACACCCTCCTTCTTTCCCTTTCCCGTTCCCACTCACTCTCAGCTCTGCTTCAGGCAACTCCTGGATTCACCTCCCCCTCATTTATCCCCAGCCTCCTGGGATTATGGGGAAAGCCATTACCTCAGGATTAAGCTTCCATTTGATTCTCATCAAAGACTCCGGTCACCGAGTATTTGCTTAACACCAGACCTTTCAGGCCCCATCAAATTTAACAAGGCCTGACAGATTTGGGATTAAACAGAGAAACCCAGGCAAATCCATACTTTCATAGAAGCCCCCAGTGACTGCAGCAGGACAAGCAGAATTCTCGAGAACTGGAGAACCTAAAGTTAGCTTCTTCCTTGGGTGACCGACTGTGGCAGGGGCTCTGCTTCCCAGCCTGGCACCTCTCACCTCTGCCCAGCTGTCTCTGATTTGGATTTGATGCTTTCATTCTCTTGAATGAGGGAGCTCAGCTCAGCTGTGTTCAATGCAGCATTGATTTGAGGGTGGGGGAGTTCTAGGGGTGAGGCAATGGGACAGTAGGGGAGGAGCCCACCCCTCTGAGTTCCTGCTCAGTCCCTCTCCACCTGCACCCGGGCCCTGCATTTCACTCAGCTATGCTGACCTCCCAAGGCCTCTCTCCCAGATGGGACTGGGATGGCTTTCCCCCGATCTCACCCCTCCAACTGCAGGTATCCACTATCACCACCTCAACTCCAAATTCTTAATCAGGACAGACAGAGCTACAGCAATACCAAACTCCGGACAGCAGACCCAGCACAGCCTTGCAAATTGATTTCAAAAATCATTTAGTTACACATGTAATTGAAGAGACAAGGAGATGATAGGAGAGCTCAGAGGCCGCAAAGCGGGTTGCAAATCTGATTTGTTGGTCATATGGCTTTGGGCCCTCAGTTTCCTCATCTGTAATATGGGAGACAGTAATAGTAATTGTCTTCTGAGAATAGACGAATAAGCTGAGAGAAGCTATGTAAAATTTCCCAGGGCAGCACTTGGGGAAGTCATACAAAGTAGATGCTGTCTTACTTCCTTTCTTCTTTTCTTCTGATTTGCTTATGCAATTTGTTAATTAAAATACAATAGTATAACGCCTCCACCTCTTGCTTTGTCGTTTAGTATTTCTACCAGAAGCTACTACAGAGCAGCTTTCCCCTTCCCAGCTCCTAAAAGTTGCAGAGTTGGATGATAATTCTACACAATGAACATCAGAGACGTAGAAGTTGCATTTCTGTGAGGTCTGCCGCCTGATTTCTCTCAGACTCTCTCCCAAGTTCCTTTCCACCCCACCTGATTGCTGATTTGCCTGCCTCCTAGAACCTAGCTTAAGCTCAAACTTCATATGTTCTGGGGGGGAGTAGAGGGGATGGGAAGCTAGGGAGGCATCACTCTAAATTTTATTATCAATACAAAGCAAAACAATGGCTTGTGTTTACAGAAAATTAATTTTTGGGAAATTACTATGTCATTTGTTTTAGTCTTCTTAATTAAAATTTACTTGGTGAAGAAAACACCCCATAAATTAACTCAAATGCAATAGCAAATTAATTAGCATTTAGTTACTAGACATTACTCATAGGCCGGACAAATTGTTTCAGGCTGTGTTCTACCTTCCGGGTCAGGAGGTAAGGGCAGGGCAGGCAGGGCAGGCAGGGCGCTGTGGGCTATTTTGGCTGCTGCTCTCCAGAGAGGCCCTGCCAGGAACCCTTTTTCACCTGCCTTTCCAAGCACTCAGGCCATTGTTGGAGCAAGGTCCCTCTGACCTTGGGTGCAAGCCAGCCCTTTGCATCTTCCTTGGAGGATACTCCCTCTCTCCCTGGAAATGATCCGGAAGAAAAGGCACTATCACCACAGCAAGGCTGTCGCAGCATTCTTGCCTGGAGGCCAGAAGATGGGCACAGTGACCTCAGGAAGCCCCTGCTAGCCTGAAACGCGGGCTTAGGAAAACCAGTGCCAAGCCTGTTCCATTCTTCTTTTATGAAAGATTCCTGTTGGACCCGAGGAAGAACTTCCCAAAGGGAAAAACTGGAAGGGTAAAAGGGAGTTAATACGAGAAACAAGCTGAATTGAACTGCTGCTGCTGAGGAGCCATCCTTAGCGCTTGCAAAAAGGGATAAGATGCTTAGAGCAAGGTGGCAAGGGACACTGCCTGGATTTGGATGCCAGCTCACTTTGTTGCTGTGTGACCTTAGGCAAGTTACTTTACCTCTCTCTATCTTGGTCTCCTTGGGTAACAATAGTTTCTATCTTTAAGGTCTGCTGGAGGGAATAAATGAGACAGTGCATGTAAAGCCCTTAGAAGAGGTTCTGGCTCACAGCAAGGGCTTAGGAAGCACCAGCAATGGCTGTGGGGATGGCTGGGTGTGCTTGCGCTTGGAGTTGAACTTCTCCATGCCTCAGTTTCTTCATCTGCATAGTGCAGACAAAAGGAGGTTCTTGTTTTGAGGAGTAAATTATTTAATACATGCAAAGTGCTTAGAATAGTAGAACAGTGTCTGGCACATAATAAGTGCTCAATAAATAGTTGTTGATGATGATGATGATATTATGATTAATATTATTTTATCAACACCCTTTTTGACATTGTGACCAAGTCAGGGACATGGAACCAGAAGCTAATGAGGAGGCCACTTTCCCTCAGCCCTCTGAGGGGAGCAGAGCTGCCAGTGCAGAGGTGGGATCTTACTGAGAGAGACTTATCTCCCAATGCACCAGGCCCTGCAAATGAGCAAACAAGTCAGCCCAGCCTGGCCAGCGACAGCAACGCCACTGCTGATGCAGCCTAATTCCCTTCTAGCTATGCAGAGCAGCAGCCCCATAAATAGTCCCCCTTCCTGACAAACAGGAGGACGGCCTGAATCGGGTGCTCGCTGATAAACAATGATGTATGGCAGCTTCTCCAGCAAAACAACTGTGCTCGTGCGGATCTGTTCTCGTACAGGGAGGAAGGTGGACGTGGGAATGACCTGAGTCTGTGATCAGAGGACAGGTTGTTACAAGGAGGCTTCTGACCCATCCTGTACTCTCCCTCCACCTGCCACGGTCTCCTGCATCTACCAAGTGAGAGGCCTCCAGAGGAGGTCTACCAGCTCTTCCAACAGCCAGGCACAAAGGAGAATCATGACTGGGGGTGAGGTAGCAGCGCCCTCTCTCCAGACAGGCTCTCCCCTCTTCGGTGGGCAGAAGACTGCTAGGGACAGAGCCGGAAGGCCTGGCTAAAGAAGGATCTTTGCTGGGCACGTACTCTGAGCCAGCCAAGGTGGTTCAAAACCCAGCCCCACCCAGTAACCACCTATGTAGCCCAGAGCAAGTTGGTTAAGGCCTCTGTGCCTCAGTTTTCCCCGCTGTAAAATAGGGATGATTATACTACCTAACGCATTGGGTTGTTGTGAGAATTATAGGAATTAATACACATAAAGTGCTTGCTTATCCCAACACCAGTGTGTATCTGCTGTTATTAAATAATTCCTTCTGTAGCAGATATACTTTTCATTCACCTAACACATTTCTATGGAGCACTTATTATGTGGAAGACAATGTAGTTGGTGCCGGGAGCGTGAGCACGAGTGAGAAATGCAGCCCTGACACTTAGAAAGAGGTTCCTGCTACATAGTGAGGTGCATCCAAGCATGTTTGTGTAAATGGTGGTGTCCCCATCAAATCTCATATTGCCTGTCATTTATTTCATTCAACCAATATTTACAGAGCATCTACAATGTGCCAGTTACTGTGAAAGGCACAGGAGATATAACGGGTTACACAGATGTCGTCCCTACTCTCAGAGCTTGTAGTCTCATGATAATAATGACAGTAACACAGTCTGTCACAGATACTGTCATTGCCTACTCAGCATCCATCACTCTGTCTTTCTTCCTGCTAGAGAACCTATGTGGTTCGGGACCATCACTCCCTCAAACCCATGGGCCTGGTTAATCCAGGGGCTCTCTGCCTTTGACTTTTCCCAGAATGGGCATGTGAACCGATTCCTATAGAATAAGAGGTGAGAGGAAGGCTGCTTAGTGGGTCTGGGAAAAGAGAGAGAGAGAGAGCTACAAAGAGAGACAGTCTCTCTCCTTCCTCAGAATCCTGCTGTGTCTACAGGTGATGCCTGAATCTGCTAAGCCATTTCAGGCCAGGCTGAAGATAAAGCTGGTAACCAGCATGGCAGAACAGAAGGACAAAAAGAACCTGGGCTCCTGAAGACACCCCAGAGACCCTGAGCCCACCCACCAACACTGAAGCCTGATCTACCTTTGAATCTCCTGTTATAGGAGATAATAAATTTCCATGTTGATAAGCCAGTTGGAGTCAAGGTTTCTGTTCTTTTTTTGCTAAAGCATCCTGTGGAATCATAGGCTAATAATACACATTACTATTAATAGTTAACATTAAAAAACGCCTGACATTTCATAATACTCTTTCGCATTCATTATTTTATTTGATCTTCAAACCAGCACCATCAGAAAGGTCTTCTTTTCATCCTCATTCTACAGATGAAGACGCAAAGGCTCAGGGAGTTTTGGTGTCTTGCACAAGGTCAGTTGGAAAGTGAGGAGCTGGTTCTGCCTACCCAAACTTGGGTCGGCTAACTCCACGTTCTGTGTTCTCGCTCCTATTCTGACAGAGCTGCCATTGCGCCAGCTTTTTAAAAAATGTTTTTCCTGGAATGGACTGTAACCCATTTTAGTACATAACAAGCATCCCCAGAAAGGGGCTTCCTGCTGGTCTCCAGAGGAATCCGGGCATGCTGGCTTGAACCGCTAGGCTTCAATAGATCTTGTCCGAAGTACGAGGCTTTGGACCTTAATCTCTTGAGTGGTGACCTCCATTGACTTCTCCCAGCGGAGAGGTAGCGTTCAGTCCACGGACACTGACTGCTACATCACTGAAGAAGAAAGACAATTGGTTGCTGCCCTTAGCAGTGGCATTTGTATTATCTCCCAGTACAGTTCCAGAGAGACTAGGTGCCAAGTTCAGGGAAGGAGTGCTATAAAGTATGAAAGAAGGAACCACATGAAAGACCTATTAACAAGCACTGGCTCAGAAAGAAACAGAGGGCAGAGTGGAGCCAGGCCTGTCAGGGGTGGGGTTAGGAGGGTGTAACTTGAGACAATAGTTGATCAGGACCAGTTGAGAGGTGGACCAGGGCAAATGCCTGCATGTGTCTGTGGTCAGAAAGGGACAAGTCAACAGATTAAAGACCAACTTATCCAAGGTTACCTGGCTAGTTGTGGAAGAGACCGGAGTTAATCCTCACTCCTTCTGGTGCTAAGGCCTACACTCTTCTCAATAACACACACCACCCCAAGTTACTATTTTAGTTCAAAAGGTATTGTTTTTTAAAAAATCAAAATAAATGCCAAGACTTCACTGTTTCTCTTCAACATTCGAAATGCACAGCAAAAGTTGTCTAAGAACTTTGTTCTTCAGATTTCACTCCAGAATGAATCTATCTCTTTATCTAATTTTAACTCTTCAGCCATCCTGGTATCTGAATGTGTGAAATCTCTGACCTTTTCAATATCTCCACTGGGCCATTGGACAGCTGCTCCCTGTACCACTGTGGACAGCTTGACTTTGTTGTCCAAAATGTGGTCACCTTTACACAGATTTTCTTCTGGCATTACTCCATCTGCATGTGCCACTTTAAGCTTGACAGCTGTCTCACCTGCAAATTTATTTGCCCTCATCCAAAATTTCACTCTAAAATTTTAAGTTTTATATGACTTTAAATTTTTGTTCTAAACATCAGCCATTCACTTTCAATGTCAACACCGGACAACACATATGTCTGGTTTGAGGGTTGTCTTTCAAGCAACTTCTTCAAAGACAGAGTGATCTACCCTGTACCATATTTCAGTTACAATCAAGGATTTTCATCTTCCAGCAACTATCCAAAAATTTCATCTCAGCATTCTAGATTCACACCACAAAGCCGGACCCAGATCTCTTCATTTAATAGTAAGACTCTATTCTCTATCAAAAATACAATCTAACAGTTACCCTTTGACTCAGTAATTCCACATCTAATAATCTACCCTAAGGAAATAATTGAAATCCAGACAAAGATTTGTGCAATGTTCACTGCATATTATATATAATAACAAAAAATTGGAAACCATCTCAATACCAACAGTAAGAGAATGGTTAAATAAATTATAGCTACAATGGAATGTTATAAAACCTTTAAAGATCATGTTTTCAAAGAATATTTAAAGACATAGGAAAACGTTCATGTTATAGAATTAGATTTAAAAAGAAAGAAAGACATTTTCAAATATATGAAGGGCTACTAAGTGGAAGAGGGAGTTAACTTATACCGAGTGGCTCTTCAGAGAGACACAGAAGTAACACCAATAAGAGAAAGCTACCTAGAAACATATTTGGGGGTAATTGTAATTTTACTAATGGTTATAGTTGTCCAAAGATGTCTTGGGTAGGTAATGATCTCCCTGATCTAGGAGGAATTCAAACTGAGGCTGAGCAACCACTAGATGGGGACATTGTAAAGGAGACTCAGGCACTGAATATGAGAGTAACCCAGATAACAAACCCTCAAGTAGCTTCTACCCTGATATGATCAGATTGTGCTAGCAGCTTTTGCATGCAAACCATGTATCTGAGCATGACCAGTGTTGGAGAAGACTAAACAGAAGGCATGAGAATAGAATCTTGGCCAGGGCAAGCAGAAAGTCTGATCAGCCATAAAGGTACCCAAATGACAGCGGGACCCATCTTAGAGATTGCCCTGGGCCATATTTTATTAAAGCCTGGTTGCCCCTCATTCATACGTTATGGGTCAGTCTTTGGTCTTTCCAAATAAAGAGATTATTTTCTCTTCCTTAGTGGCTGTTTTGCATGGGACAATCCTCACACCCGAATAGTTTCTTCTTGTCCACTTGGAGCCTATAATCATCATCTCAGCATGTAGAGTTGTGGTCTTCATTGAAGAGACTTCAAATACAGAGCTAAGGGGATGGAACAGTCTGTGATATTAATGATATTGATACTACTGCCCTTCCTCAAAAACAGGCTCACAGTGGTGTACCTTTGTGTACAATTACTTCATCTGCTATAGATCAGGGTTATTTTGTGTATGTTTAGTTTATACAGGGATGTTGGAAAATACTGGGCTGCGAGGCAACTTCAAGTTGATGACAAGCCACTGGGAAAGGATGGAGAAGTTACCTTGGAAATGACTAAAGAGAGATTTGTGTAAGACAAAATGGAAGCTCAAGAGTTGAGCTTTTAAAAGGTTGAAGGAACACCTAGCACCTAGATTTTGATTTTTAATACCATTCTCCAATAAAAGGAATCAAGGCTCCTTGAAGAAATGGCTAATTCTAGGACTGATGCAAAAAATATTAAGATGAGCCCAGAGCACCTCCTAGTATGAGAAAGTAAGGAAGTGCTCAAAAAATAAAAGGATGAGCAGGTCAAAGGGATACAAGAGCCAACCTGAAAGAGCTCCCACTGGTCAAAGCTGGAAAAATTTGAACAGAATAAATATGGAATAATTTATTATAACCCAAAATATAAATATCCCTTAGTCCCTATGGATATAAATAAATAATTGGATAAATAAATAAATGGGGGTAAATGGGGAGGGAGGGGGAGACAAATCTCCTAAGCGAAAGAATTCCAAATAATTTACATATATACTCTGTCCTCAATGAACAGGTGAATAGAACCCCTTACTCCTTAAGCGTGTGTTACTTCCTTTGAAAGAGTACGTATGGAAAAAAGAATAACTTCACGGTAGAGAGACCTGACAAACACTAACTCAGCCAGGTGATCAAAGCCAACATCAACAGTGACACGTCATCGTGATAGCATGCACCCTTCATATGACGTGACAAAAATGACATTTTACCTTTGCGATCTTCCTCCCAGGAACACATAACCCCACTCTAGTCATGAGCAAAACATCAGACAAATCGTTAACTGAGGGACAGTCTACAAAATACCTGGCAAGTACTCCTCAAAACTGTCAAGATCATCAAAAATAAGGAAAGTCTGAGAACTATTACAGCCAAGAGGCGTGTCAATAGACATAACAACTAAATGTAATAGGGCATCCTGAATAGGTTCTGGAACAGGAAAGGAAATTGGGGAGAAATAAGGAAATCAAAATAAAATGTAGACTTTAGTTAATTAGGTATCAATACTGGTTTGTTAATTATGACAAATTTATCACAAGATATTAATAATAAGGGGCATTGGGGTAGGGTATGTGGGAATTCTGTACTATCTTCCAATTTTTCTGTCAATCTAAAACTATTCTACAATAAACACTTTTCTTTAAAATGTCTAAGGAAGAAGCTAGAGAGGATTTGACCTGTGTGAGCACTTTATGGAAGGTGACTGAAGCCAAATGCTCAGAGAAAGAAACAAATTGGATAGATTTCCAACATTGCGAAACCAAGAACAAAGCAATAGGCTGGTAGAATCAGGGCACTTTTGGGGGAAGAGCTGGTTTCATACTGAAACTGAGGTTTTGTGTGGTTCCTGCCAGAAATGCTCCAGCCTCTAAATAAATATTCAGTCTTCCAAAGAGATTGTTTGCCTGGTTGAGAGTAAAGAGAGCTGGGGCAAAGATCAGAAGTTCTGTGTTAACAAGCCAAAGCTAAGCTCAGAAACTGCAACACACCAGCCATTTGAAAACCTGTGTTATTTCCTGTGGTCCCAACTCCAAGACTTACTCACCTGGAATAGAGTTGTTCTTGCATTTTTAACAAACAGCTGGCGAGTCAATGGCTCCCATACCTTCCAACAGACAAAATGGGGGGATAGAGGAGGGGCTGGGAGCAGGGCTGCAGGCCCACAGGTCATCACTGGGGGCACATCTTCATTTTACAATCTCCAACTCATGTTTTTTGGAAGCAGAAAACCTAGAAGCCAAAAAGGATGGTTTGGGGGAGTCCCTGGCTCCCACCATCCTAGAACTCGGGTAACACTGAAGCCTGGAGAGATCCAAGGAAAAGGGGACCAGTAGTGAATGAAAGGCTGGGAAGCCAAACATCCTTTCTCAGCAATCAGAAAATCCAATTTTAAAAGGACAGAGCATAGTTTCCTGTCCCTTAGAATACTGTGTGCTTGGCCCCTGACTCCTGGGTTCCTGTTGTCTGTGGGTCCTGCCCTGCCTCCCCACCAGTAATCGGCCGGGCCTTGAGTTTGCTGCCACCCCAGAACACCCTCCTCTCAGAGGGTGCCCTCAAGCAGCTCCTCCTTGTTTCCCTCACTTTCTCACACCCCAAGGAAAAGTGGAAGAGAAAAAGTTTAGGGGGTCTTATGATTAAAAAATTGGCTGGGCGATGTTTTATGCATGCATCTGTTATGCTAAAATAACCATCCTTTCTAACCAGGCCCACCTGCTGTCTTTTTCAATTTTAAGTATTTCTAAGTAGCAATCAAATCAGTATAATTTGTTCTTTATCTCGGCAAAACCATTGTGAAAGAAAAATGTGACCATTATGTTACATCAGGGAAAAATACAAGCCCTTTATTTGCAGCCTTCTCTATATTCTATCAGATCTCACAGTTGTCATTATGCCAGTTGTATTTAATGTTGTTCAAATGAACAGAGCTTTCTTTAATCACTACAGCCTTCTTTCCCCTAAATGCTTTTTCCAAGGTTATGGTTTTCAGAGATAAATACATAAATACCAATGTTATGAATACGTTAAGGGTATCCAAGAGACAGCTTTCAGGATTTGTAGCGAGAACCTGCTGTCATTGGAGTTACACAATAGCTGGCTGATGTTTTGAGTACGAAGTTACTGGGTATTAGGAGAAGGCCTGATACCCTGCATGGAGGCAGAAGGCTATTTTGAGCTGATCACAATAGACCAGTCAGCAAATGCTGACTTGATAAATCTGGTATCAGGAACCTCACTGCTAATACCAAAGCCAGCGAGTCCGGAACTATGAGCACCCCCTCCTTCAGATCTGTCCTGCAAGCAGCGTCCTTCACGTCCACCTGACACCAAAGGCCAGCACACATGAGGACTCAGGTCAGGCTTTTAGATCTTCTACTGCAATAACTTTATTTGAAAATTAGGAACCAGAGGCCTAAAGAGGTTAAATTACATACCCAAACACATATGTCCAGGTGGCTGCAGGGCTGCCGTTACAACCCAAGTCTGCTAGAAGTGTATTTTTGCTTCACTACCAACTTGAGTACTCCAGCTTTTTAGCAGACGTTATATGGGATGGTTCCAAGGTTATATGCATCCTACATTTATTCATTCAGTCATTTCCTTAGCAAATATTTACTCTTTGTTGAGATGCTGAGAATTATTATTATTATCAATAGCTAATTGTTTTGAGTGCCTGCCACCATTCTAAGCACTTAATGTAAATGAAATCATTTATCCCTCACAGTAACCCTAAGGGGTAGATACTATTTGCTCTCCAACTTACAGATGAGGGAGGTAAGGCACAGTCAGGTTAAGTAGCTAGCCCCAGGTCACACATTGAGGAAACCATCTCACCCAGTAGTCTGATTCCAGAGTCAGCACACTGAATCACTATGCAGGAAAAATGTGCCCATATCATTGTAAGTGCTGAATAAATGTTTGTTGAATAAAAGCACTGTATCTTGCCCCTGAGAAACTTACAATACAGAGAGGAAAATTTATGTAAACAAATAACTGAAATGCGAGATATGATATAATGTGTCAAAAGAGAAACATAAACAAGTACCAATGGGAATCCAGAGGAGGGAGTAGTGAGTACCAACTGTGAGACTGGTGCCGGAGCACGGTGCATGGGAAAGAAGGGTGAGGGGACTGAACATGGTGGGTGAGGCAGGAGAAAGGGGTCCACCCCCTTGCACAGTCTGCAGTCAATCCAGGAAGGTCACAAGATGTTTCTCTGCCTTCTCAGGTCTAGTAGGAGAATGATGGTGGTACTTTTAAACTCAAATGGTTATGTCAGGATTTAAAGGAAAGAGGTAAGTTATTTATAAATCATAAGTCCCATGTTGATTTTATGAATAACTGGTCGACTGTTAGCTCCTTGGGGGTATGGAAAACATTTTATTCACTGATTGTATCATCTTTGATCATCGCACTGTCTGACATGCAACAGACATTGTTGGATCATAGAAAAAAGGGAGGAAGAGGAAGAGGAAAGAAAGAAGGGTGGAAGGAAGAAAGTGGGAAGGAAGGAGGAAGGGAGGGGAGAGGGAGGTAGGGAGAGAGGAGTACAATTAATCAAGAGGTCAGAAAGTATGCTGTAGGGGCAGACAGATGTCTCAGTTGGTTAGAGCACGAGCTCTGAGCACCGGGGCTGCCGGTTTGATTCCCACATGGGCCAGCGAGCTGCGCCCTCCGCAACTAGAATGAAGTCAATGAGCTGCCGCTCAGCTCCCGGGTGGCCAGATGGCTCCGTTGGTTGGAGCGCGGGCTCTCAACCACAAGGTTGCTGGACAACGGTGACTAGACCTGGAGCTGAGCTGCACCCTCCACAACTAAGATTGAAAGGACAACAACTTGTCTTGGATGGAGCTGATGAGTCCTGGGAAAAACACACTACTGTTCCCCAATGGAAAAAAAAAAGGAAAGAAAAGAAAAGAAAAGAAAGGATGCTGTATCAGTCAGTTCTCTCCAGAGAAACAAAACCAGTAGGATCATACATACATATATTAAGATATTTTTATTTTAAGTTATTGGTTCACACAATTGAGGGAGCTGGTAAGTCTGAAATCCATAGGGCAGGCCAGCAGACTGGAAACTCAGGCAACATCTAATGCCATGGTCTTGAAGCAGAATTTTTTCTTTTGGGGGGAAACCCTCAGTTTTTGCTGTTACTGCCTTCAACTAATTGGATGAGGCCCACCCACGTTATCCAGAGTAATCTTTTTTATCTAAAGCCAACTGATTGTAGATGTTACCCACATCTACAAAATACCTTCACAGCAACACATAGATTAGTGTTTGATTAAATAACTGGGTACTGCAGCGCCTAGCCACGGTGACACATAAGACTATCACAGACGCTGTTCCAAGAGAAGAAAACTGATAGAGAGGCACAGAGATAAGGAACATATGCCAAAGTTAGAAATTAACATTTATCTTGGGGATTTGCCCAGCGATCTAGGTGGGAGTGTGGGCTGCCAGCCAGAAGATATTTAGGGGGTATCTGCTCTTCCATGTGGGGTGGAGTCTAGGAGCTTGTTAAAACCACAGATTCAGGGGCCCCAATCCAAAATCGCTTAAATAGAATCTCCAACGTGGGCCCCGCAATACGAATTTTAAAGCTTGCAACCAGATGTAACCAACCAATGCTGTCATGTAAATCAGAAAGTGGGAGCCACAGATGCTTTTTTGTAGGAGGGTGGACTGAAGAATCTCAAACACCTGGGTTCAAATTCTGCACTCATGCGCTGTGTACACTTCAAGAGTTACCTTCCCTAAGCCTCAGTTTCCCTGTCTAGAAAATGGACCTTTTAGTACCCCTGGGATTGTTCTGAAAGTGACATAACATATGTAAGGACAAGACAGAGCACCTTGAAGACACTTCACAAACATTTGTGGGACTGAAATTATTCATCTTGAGATAGTCAGTACTGGAAGGCTCTGGGATGTAGTGTGCTGGGAGGCCGTCCAGCCCTGAACCAGAACCATAGCCTGCCCACTGTCTGTACAGAGCACACTGGGAACAGCGCGGGACGCAGAGCCCACTTCCAGGTTCCTTGCTGTCACTGTTGGAACCACCATATGACCTGAGGCGTTCTGGCCTGCCTCTCAGCTCAGGAAATGCTACACAATTCAAGCACAGCCTCTAAGCTTCTGAAAGGTGGCTGCCTCCGAGGTCGAAGTTTGGCTGTGGATGTCGTGCTTTGCTGCTGCTGTTTATGTTGCTTCTGCCACAGCGAAAATGCCAATACTAAGCTTCCTCATCCACACTCCCCCATGTTTGTGTAACATCTGTGGGAACCGTGGGTTATTCCATGGCCACCAAGGCCTTGGAAACTAAAACCAAAACTCGAACCTGCCTCCTCCCCACCTCCCACATTACTTTGGGATTCTAAACAATCCCTTTTACATGTCCCTTTGGGTATCCAGTGTCCTAGAAAGCAGTAAAGTGGAGTGAGAAAGTAGAGGCTTGAGAGACAAAAAGCTTAGCTGGCCTTACTCTTTCCCAGCTCTATGACCTTAGGAAAATTACTCAAGCTCTCTGAGTCTCAGTGTTGTCATCTCTAAAAAGGGGATAATAATACCTGAGTTATCAGATGGTAGGGGTCAAATAGGATAACCTGGTGAGCGGCGGTGCTGGGCTCCTCTCTTTCTCTGTCCTTTCCTCAGGCTCGCCCTCTCTGGGAACCGCCCTGCATCACAGGCGCGCACACACGAGTTTGTCTGGTTGGTAACACTTAGATGTTGTGACAACATCATGTTTAAATGCAACGTCATTGCATTGGAAAGGATATTCTTACTGAACTGTGACTGATGCAAACATTTTTAAACATTATATACTCGTGTTTGCAATCTGAAAAAGAGATACAGCCTTGAGGACCAAAGTGCCTTGGAGTTCACACACGCAAAACACAGCGCAACTCCAGCTGGATCAGCTTGGACAAGTCTTTAACTTCTCTGAACCTCCCATTCTTCACCTATAAAAGGGGACTTATCCTGGGGGAAGAAGTGGAACAGTAATGCATGCGAAACAGCAGCACAACAACAAACGTTAGTTAACTATACCTAGTGAATCTCAGTTGTTGGATTGTGTGCTTCAAAGGGATCTTCTGGAAGCCCACAGCCTTTCCTTCTCCCTCTGTCCAAGCAAAGTGGGCTGCAAGTTGGCTCTGCACTTCCCAGAGGGGGCCTGACTATAGGGACCCAGAGAGCGCTGTCACAGACAGACTACTCAAAGATCCCTAAACTCAAGGAAATTTCGAATAACCAAACCAGCCACCATGAGCCAGAAATCCTGAATTCGTTTTTGAATTCCGCTTGCACACTCCTCTTCCCATTCACTCCCACCACACACTTGTATATCTTTTAATTCTCAATTTTCTCAAGACAGAGGAAACTGGCAAGCTAATTAATGGGCATAGATTTTATTCTGGAGTCCATCTTCAAGGCCAGGATATGCTCAGCTCAGAATCTTCTACCCTTTCTAGTCAGGACTTTGCAGTGTTTGGAGAGGGCTACTGAGTCATCAAACAGACAGAGAGCCTGTTTTGTTTCTAGCCCTACTTGCTAAGGCAGGAAAATAGATTATGCTCTATTTTACAAAGATGTGTGACTGCGCAGGTGAAGACAAAGGGGTTTCTCAGTAACACTCAGTTAATCAGAGAATTTAATTCATTGCCACAGCCGTTGCCACAAACACTGTGTAATTGAGATGTTAGACTGAGTGATTAAACATTGTTTGGGGGTGAAAGGGAGGGAGTAGCGAGATTCATCTAATTAGATGATTCTCGGGGCTAAGGTGGAATAGTGAAGCCTAATAATATTTAAGAAGGAGAGTTCCTCTTTACTGAGCTCCAACCATGTGCCAGGTGCTGTGCCAAACACTTCTGGATGACTACATTCACCTCTGGCAATAGGTCGATTTGATTTAACTCGCATTTTACAGATAAGGAAACTGAGGCTCAAAAAGAGGATTTGATTTGCTAAGGTCACAAAAATGGCAGAGTTGTCTGACACCACATTTCCATATTTGATCCACAGTGGGTAATCTCAAAGTAAAATAGCTCCTTCAATCCTCCTAATATTGAATACTGGAATTCTATGACAATGAGAGATTGAATTGCAATTCTTCCAAAGTTCATCCTCAGATGCTGTTCCGATGGAAAGAGAGCCATTCATTTGGACCTGGTGGATTAAAGGGAAGGAGCAGAGGAAATCTAACTCTGGAGTGTGTGTAAGAGGGACATGGTCGAGTTCGAGAACAAAGGAGGGGCCCTCTCCCTGCTTCTTCCCCAGCTCCCTGCACACCTCCTCCTCCTCCTGCTTCTCCTAATATCTCCTGTAACACCCCAATTCCAAGAAAACTCCTTCAGGAAACTCTGGCAGCAGATGGAGATCCAAACTGGCTCTGGAGATAATAGAAATCATTAATAAACATAAGCCATAATGCCCAACTTTACTAGTAAAACTAAGGAATGGGAATATAAATGAAAGTAAGATGCTCTGGCAGGCTTTAAATGAAGGAAGGATCTAGTCAAAACAGTTTCCAAATCATGCTTCTTCGATTAGAAGTTTTAAGGCAGCAAATCCATCCCAGGATGTCTCAGGATGTAAATAATTCAGATTTCACATTTTTAAAACTCTTGAAATAATAGTATTCAGTATTTATTAGAACATAAAAATAATCTACTTTAAATTTTATTTATATTATATCAACATTATCCTAGTATGTAATAGTATAGAATTATATACATTATAATAGTTAAATGCTATTATTTTACTATTATAAAAATAACAGTAGTTTGCACCAAGAAGAATGGCAGTACTTTTATACTTAAAAATAGTATAGTACCCATAATGCTAGAATACTCAAAATCAGCATTGCAGTCATGAATTATGTTCTCTTTCTGTATCACCTCCCATGAAGCCAGCAAATATTTTTTATACCTTCTTGAGAAGTGTTTTCTTTGCACACTAGTTTGTTTGCTCCTCACATCAATAGTACAAAGCACGGATTATTTTTTACACACATTCTGCAGGTAAGAAAACAGAGTCTCAATGTCACAGTTTGAAAATGAGCCAGGACTGGAACCCAGGTTTCGGAAGTTCAGATCCCAAGCTTTGAGTCTGTTTCCTCTGGTTTCTTCTATACACGCTTTCTCCCTACAGTGGCTTGAGCTTCTAATTTGAGGCCTCCATGCACTGACTCTTGTTAGCCAAACTGCTCTGTTCTTTCAAAGAGCTTTTCCTTTCCTGATGGAAATGGAAAGCAAGAAAAGCAGCGGGCAGCCAGGCCCACCATGTGCAAACATTTCCCCAGCCCTGGCTGGCATTCTAAACCTCCAGGCTGCTCCAGCCAAGTCAGAGGGGGTTCCAGTGCTGCCAGGATGGAAAGGTTACAGTCATTTTCCCGTGAAAGGGTAAAGTGATCAATAATGTGCACAAATAGTCGTTTTTCACTCTGGGAGACCTCTTGACAAGAACTGGGAGCGGGAGTTGCAGACACACGGGAAGGGGCTTTGGGGGGAGGAGAACATACTCCTCTCTTTTGGCCCTGGTTCCCAACTGCACCCACGACAAGGCAGCACAAGTGGAGAAAGACAGTCACACATAGGAGTCCCCTCATAGTGACCCCTGAGGGAGAATTGGGCAGAGGCAGGGGGCAGCAGTGGGGGCAGCAGTAGCATCAGCCCCTACAAATTCTGCCCAGGGCCCAGGGGTGCCTGGGATAAAGACGAAAGATTTGTAGAAGCTCAGAGGAAGACAATAGCCACACACAGAGGGATCATGAAAGGAGCATTTGGAAGAGTTAAAGCAGGGCTGGCTTCATGGACAGATGTGTGACCACTGTGGTTACACAGGGACTCTTGCTCAGAAGAAAGGCCCATGCCTAGGGTTTAATGCTCTATGGTTATTGTCTTGAAATTCATAATAATTTTGTCTTTGAACTTGGGTTTTATAAATAAAGTCTGGTGAGACCTTGGAGTATGCACTGAGGCTTAGAGCTTCAGCTTGTGTGTGGTCCTGACTCACACTTCCTACGTCCCCAGGAGGCGTTCTCAGCTGCCTGCTCCCCCAAGGGGGCAGGTGTCCAGCAAGCTGCCCCCGGGTGCCTGTGAAGGCCTGTACTTGCCCACAAGTATCACGAGCGCAAGCAAGCACACACTAAATAGCAAATAAAAAACACATAACACATCCGGAGAAAGAAAGGAAGAGCTTTTCCCTTCTTTTTCAACAAGAAGCCCCATATTTTCATTATGCACTCATCCTGGAAGTTATGTCACTGACCATGTTAAAAGGGATGTATATTCAATGGGGAAACTGAGACTCAGAGATGTAGCATCCTCCCCACTAGCCTCTCGCGGGAGAGGTGGATCATCATGGAAGACAAAACGTTTTATTCTAGACACCCCCATGACCTACAGCTACATTCCTCTTTAACCCCTGGCTTTTTTTCTCTAATTTTATTTCTCCTCCTTCCTTTCAATCAAAGCCAGATCTCGACTGATGACCCTACACTAAAAAAAGATATACTATAGTTATTCATACTATAAAGATACTAAAAGATACTAAAGATACTTATCCTACAGATACTAACGATATTCATATTCTAAAAATAATAAAAGATACTAAAGATTTTGATAGTGACTTCAGACCTTTACCCGTCCCAGGGAACCCAGAACATCGTTGTTGTAAATAATGCCTTAACTAAAACGAGTGAGGTACTGATAGCGGGATTTCGAGTACTTTAAAAAGCCAGTAGGATAATAATAATGCTAATAAACAGGCATGACTTACTGAATGCCTACATTGCCAGCATGGATAATAAACATTCTTTCTAATCCTTACATCAACTCTGAAAAGAAGATAATTACGTCTGTTTTACAGAGGAGAAACTTAGGCTCAAAGAGACATCTTACCTACAGTCTGACAACCAGTAGGTAATAAAATGGGATTTGAACACACATTTTTCTGATTTGTGATAGTAACTTTGGTGAGCAGAATAGCATCTTATGGCCCCTATGCATAAGGATGGCACAGGATTTAAGAAGGAGGCTAAGAGGTCTTTGATTAAGAGAAATAGCCCTTCTAGGCTTCCAAGCCGGGCCCAGAGGGCTGCTGAGGTCAGTAGAGTGCAGCCCTATGTGCATTCAGCCCAGCTCAGAAAGTGAGGGTAGTCTTGGCATTGGAAATCTAAGCGGCCATCTGTTCGTCAAGGGAAATAAGACTGAAAAACAATCAGCCTAAGCCATCCATATTGCTTCTAATTAAAGTAGCTTGTAGGTCTTGTCACTGAGAATTCATTCATAAATTAATTTTTAAAACTTTCTGAAGGCTTGCTTTGTGAAAGAAACTGTGCTAGGCCCTGGTGGTTCAGGATTAAGCTGAGACAGACACGGTCCCAGGCCCCATGGAAGCCACAGTCCTGATAAGGCTGTGGCTTCAAACATTTTTGACCACAAGCCAGGTTAAGACATGCATTGTACAAGTCAACTCAACACATGAGACCCATCCACAAGGCACGCATACCGAAGCAAAAGTTTCACAGAGCATTACTAACCCTTACTGCATGATACACTATTATGTATCCTATTAAGCTGTGTTTCAGTGTTTAAAAATATGGGTCATGAACAACTGAGTTGACTTTAAGAATAACCGGGGGATCAAATACATGGGGATGGAAGGAGAACTGACTCTGGGTGGTGAACACACATGGGATTTATAGATGATGTAATACAGAATTGTACACCTGAAATCTATGTAATTTTACTAACAATTGTCACCCCAATAAATTTTAAAAAGGAAAAGAATAACTGATGGATCACCGGAAAAAATTGTAGTAGGAGATACAGTCAAGTAAGTAATCATGTGCTAAGAAGTTCCAGGTTTATGGAAGCACGTGGAATGAAGAGCCCCTAACCTACACGGGGAGGGCTTCCTGGAAGACATGACCTCTAAGCTGTGATGTGAGTCTAAGAGAGGTAAGCAGGATCCATATAATGTGGAGATCTTTAAGTTCTGTAAAGGAATTTGGACTTTAACCTATGAGCTATGGAAAGTCCCTGAAGGCTCTTAAACAGGTAAGGTAGTCACTAGTGTAGCTGACAGGCAGCCCAGTTCTCTTTGTAGGCACACGTTAGTACTGCATGTTCCTCTCCCTTTTGAAGTTACATGTCGCCATGGACTTGTGTGGTCCAGTGAAATATGAGCCCAAGTGATGTCTGTAACTTTCTGTGGAAGCTTTAAGCACCAACACACTATTTGCCATGTTTATTTTCCCCTGCCATGTGGACCCTTAAGATGGAACTCAGCAATCCTAATCAATAGAGCGGAAAAAGTGACATAATTCATTGAAGTCAGTGAGGAGTGCTAAAGAAAAGAGAATTAAAGCAGAGAAGGGGGATACAAATGTGTCTTGTGAAGATTTTGCTGAAAAGGTGAGTTTGAGGGAGCAGTTGAAGATAAAGGAAGGAGTTAGACATACAGATATCTGGAGAAAGAGCATACCAACCAGAGAGACCGCAAGTGCCAAGACCCTGAGACAGGAGCATCTCTAGCACATTTGAGACAGCACAAAGGATGCAGTTTGGCTGGAGTGAACAATGGGAAATAGAGTGGGCAGTGTTTCTAAGACCCTCTGACTGCCTAGCATTCTCTCCAGGAGCCACAATTTCTGGCACTGTTGATCCACAGAACATTGTTCATCTTTCAGAGCATCCCCCAGAGGCTTACCTGCTGGGAGCAGAACTCTTGGCAACTTCTGCAAAAATGACATTACCTCCTCTGGCCAGAGAGGACAATTTTCAAACCTCCTCCCTCAACTCTCTCCTGAGAAACAACTTGCTTTAAGAAAACAATTGTACTGAGTGCCTGGGATTTTAAATCTTTTCTTGCTAAAAATAAATCTATTGTGGAAAATCCCAAAAGATGAAGCACATCCCTAACCTCAGGGGGTCGAGCTCCCCTTCCTCACGTGTGTGGAGCTGGCCTCCAGCTCTTATCATTAGCAGCAATCTGAGGTCAGGAGGGGTTGCCTCGCTCTTCAGAGCTACGTGGACTGCTTGCTGATTTCCTGGGGCCCTTGAGAGAAAAACACAAATTCCGGTTTAGAACAGTGCCTTTGTTTATTTATCAGTAATGATCCTCTCCTTAAGATTCTTGAATGCGTGGTTCTCCCTATAGTCCTAAAACCTCCACCTTGTCCCAGGTCACTCACAACGTCTGCAGCCAGAGGGTCTAGGAGGTCAAGGCCGTGCTCACCTTCCTCCCAGCCAGGACCGGAGGAAAAAACTGAAACAGCTCCCCATGTCTTCTCCAGGGTTTCCAGGAAAAAGGACAGGAGGCTTCATCTCCCAGAGGCAATCTGCAGTGATAATTGGGCCCAGACCACCTCTGTTCCTGCTGCCCTTGTATGTGTGGGTCCTTGCCACCCTGCACACATGTGTAGTAGTAAGAACTGCCCTGTGTCTGCTCTGTGTAGGGCTCTGTGTGGGGCTCTGTATGAAGGGCCCAGATTGTTACGGTCTCTCTTTGCTCCAAAGTCATACACTTATTCCCAGGTGGTGTCCTGGTCACAACGGGGACCTAGAGTAGGAGGACAGGTAGATGGGAGAGGCCTCAAGCCCCAGCTGGTCATTGTTGGAAACGGAGCAGAAGGCACAGGTACCGCCAGCGTTTTAGCCCTTCTAGCTTCATGTATAACGGCAGTTCAGCTGTGCTACTGCCGGAGATTAAATTATGAATGAGGCACAGTCTCTGCTCATTAGTACACATACGTAAATGTACATAAATGTAGATATATTGGATGTAGTTGTGTATGTATGTGTATATATATATATATATATATGTATATGGAGGAATGATAAGGTCTGAGTCCTGCCATATGATACATGCATGAAGTGCAAGAAGGAACAGTTAGCAGTCAGGGGATGTGCAATGGACGGAAAAAGTCAGAGAACAAAGAAAATAACATGTGATTGGGCCTTAGAGGATGAGTAGGGGAGGGCATCTCAGATGGAAGGAGCAGCATGTGCAAAGGCACAGTGGTGTATAAATTCTTGGCCCGTGTCCCTGGATAGCCTGTACCCCCCATTTCTCATGTAGCCACTTTCAAAGTTTATGGGAATCAAGTAAATAGCCTGTGTGTATTAGTTCTAACCACCTCAGGAAGGGTAGCTACCTCATTCTATCATTGTGTGAGAGGACTTCTGTCATCACCTCACAGCCACATAGTCCTCTCAGTCAACTATGTTCAAGGCCTGTGCCAAGTAGAGAGCCTATGAGTAAGTATAATAATGCTAAATAATAATAACAAAAAGGATTTGTTGAACACCTAATATATACAAGCACCAACTGGGCTGTTTATCTTATTATCTAACTTATTCTCCAAATAAGCCTACAGCAAATGGTTATTATTATTCCCATTTTATAAATGGAGGAATCGAAGCTCATATATACAGTCTCTACTATATGGAGCTCTTGAAGAGTTGCAGAGACAGGACATGAGCGTAGAAAGATAATCAACAACTCACAATGACTAACATTTATTAAGCACTTATAGGCACGGTGTAACAGGCACGGTGCTGGGGGCTTTCATGCTTTAGCTCATGTAGCTTTGCAATCCCCCTATAAGGTCGACAAGATTTCTACACCCATTTCACAGAGAAAGAAACCCAAGCACAGAGAGATTAAGTTGCTTGCCCAAAATTACACAGCTAGCTCAACCACAGAGCCCATAACTCATAAGCCCATAAGCTTAATTCCCATAGTTCACTTCCTCCCACCTGCACTATGCTCCTGCTCCACAGTGTGCAGAGAGGAATTTAGATGAGGGAGCACACATCGTTGGCTTCACCGGTGAGAGTGGCAAAGCTGAGCCTTCTAGAAAGGGTAGGCTTTAGATGAAGAAGGAAGCTGGGGTGGCCAGGCATAGGACACAGACTTGTTTCACTCTAGGCAGGCAGTCTCCAAGAAGCTGCTCAGAGTGGCATCCACTCCCTTCAAGAATCAAACCCCATCCAAGGTTTGATTGTCAGTCTTGCAGGCTGGAGCACTTGATTTTCTTAGCTAAACAAGAAAAGTTGTATTTTAGAAGCTATCTAATATTATCACTTTGTATACATAAACTTGGAATTCCAAGTTTTATTTCTTTTATTTTATTTTTATCAAGAACTATATTGTCCCAGGACAGAGTAGTTCTATTTATTTGACTAATACATCCTCTCCTTATGTAGAAAGTCAATTCATAGTCACAATAATAATAATAATAATAATAATAATCACTCATGTTCATTGAGTTCTTAACTCTGCAGTACACATGTGAAGCATTATCTAAGTAACGAAAACAAAAAAGAATTAGATACATTTAATGTACAATGGCATCACACTAAGATGAACTGATGTGTCCATCTGCTTAATAAGGATGGTCTGGCCAGTGAAATGGAAATACTTGAAATACCCCATAATGGCTACGATGCCTGCTTCCATTACTACAACACGGCTGGCCATAATATTGCAAGTCTATTGGCCCAAACTCCATCTCCTTTATATGATCATTGCCTTGGTGACTCTCTTTTCTTTATGCATGATGGCTGAGCAGTGTCACTTCTGATTAACACATGCTTCGTATAGGTGTGTTAATGCGTTCAATCAGGTTACTGTCAAGTCTTGCCGCCCAGGGAACCATTCTGTCTCCTGAAGGTGACTTTGCATATCTTTGCTCTGTACAGATCTTAAAGTTTAATTCTCAGCAGACAATTCTAGTTCCCTTATCTACAGATTCTTGGAGATGCCTCACTTCAGCCCCCACATACAGGCAACATAAAAAAAAGAAAGAAAAAAAAAGAAAGAAAAACATACTAGAAAGCAATGAGTTTTACTGAGACAGAAAAAATGTGCAGGGAAGTTAAAATTGGAGAGGTGGGTTGGACCATGGAGCACTGAATGCCAAAATCATCACTATCAAAAATTACTTAAAAGTCCACTATTGTGCTAGATACCAAATGGAGCAAAGCACAAAGACAAGTATGTACCTGTCTATCTATCATCCACCTACCTATCTAAATACACGTATAGACACACACACACACACACACACACACACTCACGCACACACACACAGTACCTACCCTCTATGAGCTTCTATTTTAGAGCAGGCATTACCACACTACCGACAGGATCATAAATTCATTTATTCATTTTTAAATCTACGTGTTCATTCATTTATTCTGCATACATTTATGAGTGCTTTCTATGGGTAAGGGACAATTCTCAGCAAGGCATCTTCTCGTCTAACAGTGGCACTAGCTCCCCTGCTAGCCTTAACACAGATAGAATAGGCTCAGAACAAGGAGGAGGGGAGGAGGAGACCTACCCCCTAACCAACCAGACCAAGCTCACCACCTCCACTTTAAAAGAGGTACTGAAGTGGGAAGAATATGAACGACAAGACTATATATCATTTCCGCTCCAAATCCAAAGCCTAGTTAGAGTTGGGAGAAGTGGAACAGATGAAGTTTGAGTCTGATTTGGGATTTGAAATTTCAGCCTGACTGAACTGTGTTTTTCCAACACCAAAGGTGACCAAAAAAATTAAAGACTTTGTCCAAGGTGCCAAGGGGCAGAAAAGGAGCATAGTTGAAAGCAGACAGTAGAAAATAAGAAATTCAAATCAAATCCATAAGCACTTACATGTTTTTTTGTTGGTGCAATTCTTCTCAAACCCACTCCCCCCACTATGGTTTACGCCATCATTTCTCACCTGGCCCCTGCAAAACCCTCCTTACAGGCCCATCTTCATCCACTCCTGTGCTGATACAATTCACTTTCCATGTAACAACAGTCTGTCTGATTTTTTTAAAACTTCTGACTATGTCAACCTCCAGATTAAAATCCCCTATTCATTCCGATTGTTCTGTGAAGACTAATCTCAAGAGAAGACTTTATGGTTAAAAGGACGTGCTTGGGAACCAGATACGCTGGGTTTAATCCTGGCTCTGCCATTTACTAGCTGTTGGCTAGTAAATTGTTGGCACCTTCTCTGTGCCTCAGTTTCCTCAGTAAAATGAGGAAAAATGAGGATACTAATGGAACTACCACCTAATGGGACAGTTGTGAGGCTCAAATGAGTATATGTGTTAAACTCTTAGAACAGTGAGTGACTGGCTTACAGCAATCACTGTGTAGTGTCCCATGTTGTTATCTTAGGGAGCTGGATAGCTGGAGCTTAGTTAACAAAGAGTGGAGTGGGCTGCCAGATAAGACTGGAGCAGTCGGCTCCCTCCTGTATCCTCACTACCTGGCATGGAGCCTGGCATGTAGGAAGTGTTTAATAAATATTTGTTGGATGGATGGATGGATGGATGGATGGATGGATGGATGGATGGATGGATGGAAGGGATAAAGCCTTCCTCCTAAACAAAGGCTGCTGGCCCAAGGCCTTGAGTACCACTTGCACAAGAGCCTGATGCCATCTGTGCATCTCCCTTTCCTCAGTAATAAAGGCTGTATGCAAGGGGCTGTGGTAACTTAGCAACAAGGGCTTCTATAGAGACAAAGCTGCAGACAAGAAGAGCAGGGCCTGGTCCCACCTGCACTTAAGAGCAGAGTCTGTGCAAACAGGAGCCTGCACCTCTGCCCTGGGGCCCCTGCAGGTGTTGACACTGCTGTTAGGAGCAGGTCTGGCCCAAATTACCCCAGGCTGAATATAAGAAATATCTTTAATAGGCAAGAGTGGTCTTTCTGCAAGTGTGGAAAAAGACGCTATGCTTGGGGAGGTAAACGGGCATGATACCCTTTGGGATGTCCTGCCAGGCCAGGGGAACCATGAGAGAATAGGAGGTCTTTGGAACCCCAAATGCAACAGTGAGAAAAACACTGAAGTGGGGAGGGGAGGAATCATGGAGGCGTCCGAGAAAAACCATATTTCAGCCATTATGTGAGGTCCTATGCTGGTCGTCAGAGGACAGCTCCAGGGCCCTACATAAGCCACGGTTAAACAGACAAGGTGACCTCAGAATGAGGGCGACCAAAGCTTGTTAGGGCAGGGAAAGCAGGGACAGTCACAAACAATTGACTGGAATGGACAAAATAAGGTGGCTGCCCACAGAGGGTGTAGCTCTGGAACGGGAGGAAGGAACGGGATGCTGGTGAGGGTCTGGTGCTCATGAGTTACCACTTTGCTCCAGGCCTCATTCTTTCCTTTGTAAAACAAGAGGCTGGACTAGAAGATCCCCAAGTTCCCTCCAAGCTACTGGCCATGAATCCATGCCAAATTCCCACCCCACCCAAAACAAGGATTTACTCATTTGTATTTTGAAAAATCAATCAATCAATCGCAGGTTCTATTTTCCCAGCTCCATTCTCCTCTGACCAACTCAATATTACACGTAACTTGTTCCCCACATCCTAACCATCCACCCCCAACCTGCAAGCTGAGAAGTGTCGCTCACCACAGTGAGAGATACATTCAAAATTGCTCCTCCAGGTCCCTGGGTGAAAAGTGTGAAGCTGCTGGATGAGGGGTTGTCTTTGTGTCCAGAATCTAAAGGACCCAGATGGGCCCTTAGACCCAAGCACTTGAAGCCACAGTGTGTATGCAGGAGGTGGGAGGGTCGGGGAAGGTCCAGAGGGAGAACTAGGTACTAAGGAGACTCCTGGTGAGGCCTTTGCTGTTGTGATGGAGCCAGGAGACATGAGATGGGCCCATGTTACATGGGAAGGAGAAGTTCTAGGTGACCCACCCTATTGTTTATAAGACAGCTAACCATTAGTGCTAGCAGAGGAGGAGGGCTTGGTGCAGGGCCAAGAGGGTGGCAAGCTGGGGTGGGGTGAGGGGGTCCACGGGGAGTGCAATCAGTGTGGCTGCAGCAGCAGGGCCCAGCAGGCCTGCCTGCTCCCCTCTCAGTGCTGAGAAACCTGTGCTGGGAAGAGACCTTCCCAGGGAAATGCCTGCCAAAAAGGTGGTCACCTGTAATGAGGCAATAAACGACGTAATTACTAGGTAATTACTGGCCTTCCCAGTCTCTGGGAAACTGCAGGTGAGAGAGCTTGGCCAACTCAAGGCCTCACGCCTCCCGTGAGCTGGAAGCCCAGCAGAAAATTAGGCAGTGTGGATGGGCTAAGGTGAGGCTGCTTTGTGAACATGCACTTCATCTTTTCTTTCCTCTTTTGCCTTTCCCTCTCCTCTGGCACAGGTTCAAGGCTGTCAGCAAGTGCCTGAGGCCTGGATATTGGCTGGGAAATAGAGGCTGCTACGGTCTCCTGCCCTTCTTGAAAACCAGACCCAACCCCGTCCCATCTATTTTGTCCCCCTTCCTCATCCTGCTCTATCCCACAGAGATAAGCACCTGAGTTCTATGATAAAACAACTGTTTATAAGACTCTAAATCTAGGACCAACCTGAGACAGGCCCAGCTGGGCCACACTTGTAAGCAGAGGCCAATCCAATTGTGTTGCTGCAGGCTAGTGCCATGGTGTCAAAGTGCAGCTTCATTGCAAATGTCTTTTTTCCCTTCCCCTTTGAACTCTAGGGCCTAACCCTTTGTAGCTCCTTTCTTCCAGTTAGCTAACCTGGACTAGTTAACTGAGAAAAAGAAGAGTGATTAAACATGCAAAATGTCTGGGACTGTTGAAGCCATTGAATAATATGGGTTCATTTGCCCTGGTTGAGGAATGTGAAAATGAATGTATTTTTTGCGTCTTTTGTAGATCACATGTCACTTTGTAAGTTTAGGAGCATTAAAAATGTATAACATAGAGCTTGTTCTGCTCATAAAAATATCCTCTTTGGCATATTAAAATTTAAAGTATGGTTTATTGAAGCAGTAATTACACTTTTACTAATTGAATTTACTTTAAATATTTCAGTTTCATAATAAATTGAGCTACAAGATACTAAGCCTCAAGGTATTTGTATTCAATGGTGTTTGAGAAATAGGCAGAACATTGAGAACAGACAAAATCACCAGCATTAGAATGAAATGGAAAAAGGTTTTGTTTTTTGGTGTTTTCTAGTGCCTATAATAAGGACAAAAAAAAAACAAAATAACACATGACATAGTACTTTGCTTTGTAAGGCTTCTTTACATATATTACCTTATTTGATTTTCACACCTAAAGTCTAAGTAGAAAAAGAAAGGCATGTGCATTTAAAAATAAGGAAAATGGAACTCAGATCAGCTGAGTGACTTACTCAAGGTCACACAGGAATCGTAGACCTCAGGCTTGTCTTCTGACCCCAAACATCATGCTCACTTGCTGTTGGAAAAGATTCTCTGACCAAATGTTGATCAACAGATGAATGGATTGACAAAATGTAGTCTATACATGTAATGAAATATCACTCGGCCTTAAAAAGGAATGAAATTCTAGTACAAGCTGTAAGTGGATGAATCTTGAAAATATTATGCTAAATGAAACAAGCCAGACAGAAAAGGGCAAATATTGTATGATTCCATTTGTATGAGTTTCCTAGAATTCATAGAAACAGAAAGAAGAATGGTGGTTGCCAGGTGCTGAGAGGGGAGATGGAGAGTTACTGTCTAATGGGTACAGAGTTTCAGTTTGGGAAGATGAAAAAGTTCTGAAAGTGGGCAGTGGTGTGCTTAATGTCACTGAATTATACACTTAAAAATGGTTAAAATAACAATTTAAAAAAAGAATAGAAGAGATTCCCTAAATATCATTTTGGCCCCCAATAAATCCATTTTGTTTGTTTAGCTAGTCCTTTCTACACTTTGCTTCTTCCAAATTCTCCATTTTTTCTTTTCACATACTTCTGAGACCAAAGCTTTGCCTTGGTTACTGCAAGATTCTCTTCTGTTACAAGCCAACCTAAACAAATTTGGTTCTTTTTGCAGATAGTTGAGGGCATGCTCTCATTCCCAGGTGGCATGTGACAATAAAAACAAGTTTCAGGCTAGATTCTCCCATGCATACAAATATTTATTAGCAAGCTGGCTTCAAACAAATAGCCTAACCAATAAACTCAATGAAGTCCTAGCCCTTTGACCTTTGAGGCCATATGACAGCACATTGCATGAAAACATAGCACTATTCTAGTAGTGGAGTCAGGCTTTGAAATTCTCTGAATACTGGCTATAAATAGAACTGGTTTAAAACCTTAGGGTGCCATCCCAAGGAGCATATGTTACCACAGGACTTGGTAAGTGTATACACTTTTCCCAAACAAGTCAGGGAGAGTTCCTTTACTCCTCTGGCCAATATACGCATCTTAAACTCTAATGTTTGACCAAAGAAAACCATTTCCAACATCCATTATGCTAATTAGCAAAGCCTCTGGTGTTGACAGGAAATAAAAATAGCTGAAAGTCTTACATAGCTGCCCAGAGTGTGGTTTCGGTTTGGAGTCTTTCAAATATTCACTAACCAGCCCTGGAGTATAGTCAGCTCTCCATCTCTGTGGGTTCCAAATCGCTGGATTCAACCAACCATGGATCAAAAATATTTGGAAAAAAAATGCTATGTTGTTGCTGATGTGAACTATGTAGTCAGGCCTACGATGGTTGCATCTGGACTGAACATGTACAGACTTATTGTTCTTGTCATTATTTCCTAAACAATACAGTATAACAACTACTTACATATCATTTACATTATATTAGGTATTATAAGTGATTTAGAGATAATTTAAAGGTTACAGGAGAATGTGTGTAGGTTGTATGCAAATACTAAGTCATTTTATGTAAGGGATTTGAGCATCCCTGGAGTTAGGTATCTACAGGGGTCCTGGAACCAATCACCGCAGATACCCGGATACTGAGGGAAAACCTTATTCCTGGTTAGGATTCTTCACATGTTAACTAATCGGCCCCTAGAATTTGGATCAAAAGGATACCTCACAGTCAGCGTTGCCAGATAATATATATATATGCTAAGAAATTATTTGGCATGTATCTGAAATTCACACTTAACTGTGTCCTGTACTCTTATTTGCTAAATATGGCAGCTCCCACTCTGTACTATAATGAAGTATTTTTAAATAAACTATAGACTATATAACATATACCTTTTGTAGGAAAAATATTTTAAGTTAATATTTCCCTGATTTGATTGTGAACATTTTCAAGCCCGACTCATGTAGCAGAGGCAGACAGTTCTGATCAGGTGTAACAATAAACTACTTGTTTTAAAATCCACTGAAATGAAGGGATGTTCTTACTTCTCTCCATGGTCCTTCACTTAGAATCCTTTGACGCCTAAGAACATATCCACTGACACTGAGCTCAGAATTCACAAGAGCAGACCCACAAGCAGAGAAGGAAGTTCCTGAACCTCTTTTCTGTGTGTGTGTGTGTGTGTGTGTGTGTGTGTGTGTGTAACAGACAGAGACAGACAGAGAGAGAGAGAAATGTGTCTTACACTCTTGCATGTGAGAATGGTACTGCACTGCTTGTTCCTGGTGGACAGGAATTACAATGATCCGATATTCTAGGTAGTTTTCACAGCAAAATCTTTTCCTTGCATAGAGGATGTAGAATTTATTGGTGGAGGGTGGGGAGGGAGAGGAATAATACAGACAGGATAACAGCACCGTATCTGAAAGATTTTAGTCATCATTCTAGAATAAAATGAATATAATTTTTGCCCTTAAAATGAATTTTATTTTTCAGAATTTTTCTGGTCTTAATTTTTACCATTGGTCAGGAGGGAAAATGCTTGGGGGAAAAATAAAACAACACCATCCCCCATTCCCATTCCTGAACTGTCAGAGGAAGGTAACGAACCTCAGAAAAGTAGAAAAACCTTTTCTAAGTTTAAATGACTCCTCCCAAATGCCCCAGACAAGGTGAATGGATAAAAAAAAGAAAAGCAGCCCCCCACCCGCCACATCTGGCCTTTGTACCTCAAGAGCTCCTGGGAAAGGTCACTGAGCAGGTCAGACCCTCTGTAGGGTGCCCAGGGGGGGCAGACTCCCATCACCGCACTCCCTGCAGCTGCAGCTTAATAAAGCTTAATAAAAGGTGTGATTGCCATGGCAACCTCAGCAACACTTTCAAAGAGATGGCCAATTATTATTCACTCATTTACTGTTTATTGTGGCGATGCCAATCACAGCGCACTCCAGGAGTGTATTAATGGAGATGTGATCTGAGCTTGGGGCCCTGGGGGAAGGGCACAGTAAAACCTCATTCATTAGCATAGTGCATTCAAGGTGGGTGGGCACACAGCCACTCCCTATGGTTCCCTGGCACCCACCCCGCACAGCTCAAGATCATGTTCACGCACACACATGGAGAAGTGGACCTCGCTAAGAGGGCATTGCAGGACTCACACCCCTGCAGGAAGGCCCTGGTGCACCACAGACCCCAAGACAAGCAGAGGGACAGAAACTTGCTCAGCTCCAGCAGGTATTTTCAGCAGGAGTTTTATTAATTTTCATCCTTCCCTCAGGACACTTTCCCCATTTCAAATTCTATAAACAAACACACTGCCTCGTTAAACCTCCGCGAAGCTCTCAGGGCACGGTATACCAGCCAGTTCCCCTTTCTGGCAGCCTTCACAGTTGGTGGTTCTGGACACTGGGAGGGAAAAATATAGGTAGGGCTGCTTTTATGAAAACTCCTTCTTTTAGTAAAATTCTCCACCCTACCCCAAGGGATGTTCCTTAAATTCCTTCTTCTGCTCCTCCCAACATGGCAATATAAACACACCCTCGCTTCCTCTGGTGAGGAGCAGCACAGACAGGATGATTTATTGAGATGTTATTTTGTGTTTTATTCTGAAAGTAATTTTCTCTCCCTCTTCAAGAAGGAAGCCAGCCATTTTCTGAAACAGAGGTTATGGGAAGACAACTTCCATCCATGGATTATGCCCGGCCTTCCAGAGACGGAAGAAAGAGGGCTAAATGTGTTCAGGGGAATACAGGGGTTCCCAAGCCTAGTCAGGGGAGAGGATCTTAGAGACAATGTCTTGTTGGTGCATCCAAGGAGCCTTAGCAAGGGTTCTTCTTATTCCCAAATCTGATAGGACAGCGACAAAAGCAATCACGCTCCAGGTCCATGTTGGCCTGGGAATAGTTTGTCACTGGGGACCAGTGGGGACCAAAGGCTGAAGGACTCTTCCCAATGCTTGTTCTGTGCACAACCTGACCCAAGAGAAAGGGTCAGGAAGAGTCTCTGTTAACCTGGTAGAATGGGATCCCAACATCATATTTCATTTAACTTAAAAGTAAATGAGTCGTGTGACATTCCTTGTACACTAGAGTGCATGGTAAAATCCAGACTCACTACACAGACTGGCAGCTCCAGTTACCAGGGAGACACCATCTTGAGGCAGTCTGTTCTTCAAGGCCAGCTTATTCTGTCCTGCCCACTGGATTCTGGGGTCCTGAGGCTCGGGCCCCACCCTGATTACCGCAGCAGCTCCCACGCACTGTGCCATGAGGACTGGAGTGGGAAGGTTTGAGATGACTCACTTGCTTTTGCTTGTCTCTGCCTCTGCCCATGCTCTGGATGTGGGGGCAGTGTTAAAGAAAAAAATTATTTGGACACTTGTTAAAACAGTGAGGAAGACTTTATTCAGGATGACCACGACGGGAAAGAGATGGGGCTCAACTTTGCATCCAGCAAGGATAAGTGGAGATTCATACCCAAGGAGCAGAGTGAGGGGCTCAGTGGATGGAAATTTACCAAGAGGAGACATCAAGGGCAGAGAGATTGTTGCTGAAGGCCGACATGGATGGTCAGATACCAAGAGTAGGGGAATTCTCTCTAAACTGACTTAGCAGGATCCTTGCTAAAACTGGAGTTTGCAATGAGGGACTTGGAAGCTCAAGGTCACAGCCTAGTAGAGAAAAGGGTTCAATGGAGCCTGACCAAAGTTTGGTGAGGAGTGTTTGTCAGCAACCAGGGGAAAGAAGCTGGCAGAAGAAGGTGGAAGAGCAGGAGAAATTGGACAGGGAGGGGTATGTTTTTATTTTGGGGTAAAATTAGGCCAGCTAGGAAGAGTGTGACTATAAAGCAAAGCTCTGGGCGGGCTGGCTGAAACCATCAGGGTGTCCTGCACTGGGTCCAAGCTAGACTCAGGGGTCCTAGTAGCTGTCACTATCATAGGTCAAGTCATTTCATACATCCAAGTGGTTTTCTTCCCTCGGCCTTTCCTCAGGGAGGGCTTCAAATCCCACCTCCACTAGTTTGCTCTCTGGTGACTGTGGACGTGCCCCTTCCGAGCTCAGTTTCCTCTTCAGGGAGGCGAGAGAGTAATGTGATCACCCTTGGGGTTTGTGCCAGTTGATGCTAACGGTGGTTATAAGGCCAAGAGAAGTACTCAGTGAATGTGTGCTCCCATCCTCCCCCTGTCTAGGAGGACCAGAAGAGTCTAAGGCATTTTTTCCCATCCCGGAGTTCCACGGAAGGACCGCAGGCCTCCTGGAGGAGGCGGAAAGCCCTGCTGTCTGAATGATCCCGCCCCTTGTGACTTATTTCCCACCCATGGGCTGGTGCTTATTCCTCCATCCACACAGAGCACACATTAATCCATCGGGACAATTCCTACCCCATCCCACCCCACAGGAATTCCTGGGGGTCAGTCTACATTATCCAGCTACTTCTTCTAGTGGTGGTGAGGTGTTGAAAGGAACGAGGAGTGATAGGGCAACAGGGACTCCAAGAGGCCAGAAACGCAGTACAATCACAGAGTGAGGCAATAGTGGTACTCAGAGTTTGGGTATGAATCTTGATTGTCTGTCAAAAGCTACTGAAGGAATGAGACCCAGGAGAGGTTTTGAGGGGGCATGAATGGGCATGGCTTTCACAAAGAATAGTGCCCAAAAAGCAGTCAGGTAAGGAGTGTATAGCGGGATATTCCTGACAGTTTGACTTAGCTCAACTAAAGCACCTAGAACATTTTTTATGGGCCATATACTGAATGTACAAGACACTGGGGATAAATAAGACTCAGTCAAGAATGGAAACTAAAATTATAATACTCTGTGGGCTAGGTGCTATAGTAGAGACCGGAGGCAAGTGGTGTGGGAACACAGGATAGAACTCCTGATTCTTTCTGGAGGGCCCGGAGAGGCTTCACAGAGGAGGTGTGTTCATTTTGCTATTCAGAGAAGGGAGTAAAAACTGCATGTGCGAGGCATAGAGGTTTGAAAACACATGGCCTGCTTGGAGAGTGGTGGCTCCAGCTGGGCACTGGGAGAGGAGCGCTGGAATACGAGGCTAGAAAGGCATGCGAGGAAAGCGTGAGAAGGTCTTGCAAAGGCCCCCTAGGCTGCCAGAACTTTAGAAAGGTCATTCTGATGATGGCCTGGAGGATAGCTTAGGGTGGGGAAGTATGGGGATGCCACTGCAATAGTCCTAGCAAGAGACAAAGCCAGTGTGGAGTAGCAGAGTTGAGCCTTCAGGGCCAGACGACCTGGGTTTAAATTCTGGCTCCCCACTCACTAACTATGGGATGCCAGGCATGTCCTTTAGCCTCACTGATTCCCAGGACCCCTGCTTGTAAAATGAGGATACTACCTAATACTTCCTTTATGGCTGTGATGAGGACTAACTGAGAGAATATTATCAGCCACCCAACAAAGTGGTCCTGGCTCACATTGTAGACATTCATTAAACAAAGTTTCGCCTTCAGGCAAGTTCATGGGAAGGATGTGTTTGAAGTAGAAGTGAAGGATGTAGAACAGTGTCTAGCACATAGTAGGCGCTCAAAAATATTTGTAGAAAAAATAACAAATTGAATCTGGGAGAAGGGGGAAAAGGGAGTCACATCTGATTCTGAAGTTTCTAGAATGATCTCTTGGATGGGCATTGTTGATACACAGGAGGGAGTTGATATGTCTGCCTTGAGAGCCATTCCTTCTGCTTTCATGACTTCCACCACCAGTTCTCCCCACATCCTGAAGGTGTCCTCACCCTTGCCACCAGAACCAGATTTTATTCCCTGGGAAGGATGCTGTGCCTATATTTAGTTCTCTGCACATTTTTAAAGGAAAAAAAAATGCATACTCACACGGGTGCAATCCTTCAGCATTCTGTGAGTGGGCGGCTATTCTGGTATCTGGTGAGAGGAAAGAGAAAGTCATGTTCAGTGGGGAAGGGAACTCAAATTCACCATGGAGCTTCCATGTGCCCGGCCGAGGGCATTACTCCACTTAGTCCTCACAATAAACTTGTGACTTTGGTACTATCATCATTGTCCACATTTTACGGAAGAGGAAAATGAGGCCCAGAGAAGCTAAGGGACTAGGCTAAGACTATGTAGCTAGGAAGTAGAGAAGGCAGGGCCCAACCAGATTGCATGGCTTAAACCCTTGCTTTTTCCACTGCCCCTTCTAAAAAGCCAGTGATTGAAAGATTAAAAGGGAAATAATGGTATCTTAGTTCATTGGGGCTGCTATAACAAAATACAATAGAGTGGATGGCTTACAAACAACAGAAATTTATTTCTCACAGTTCTGGAGGCTGGGAAGTCCAAGATCAAGGTGCCAGTAGATTTAGTGACTGGTGAGGATCCTCTTCCTCGTTCATAGATAGTATCTTTTTGCTGTATCCTCATGTGGTCGAAGGGGCAAGGAAAGTTTTCTTTTATAAGTGCACTAATCCCATTCCTGAGGGCTCTATCCTCATGATCTAATTACTTCCCAAAGGCTCTACCTCCCAATATTACCACCTGCTGGGTTAGGATTCAATATATGAATTTTATGGGGACACGTTCAGACCATGACAGATAGTAACACAGATACTAAAAAGAAAGTGTTAGAGAATGAAAGACTGAAGAGTAGATATGGGGGTGGTACATTAATGGTGGATCCTAGCCTCCAACCTTGAAGAGGGCAGCATCTCCAAGCTAAAGCCCACCCACCCTCTTCTTGAACAGCAGCTGCTGGGTTGAGCCCTGCACTTTCCACTCTGCACCCTGTCCTCTGAGCTCACTCCCCATCCTCCCCCATTAGCTGTCCCAGTGCCCATAGGAAGATGGCCCTCTTCTTAGAGGCTCCTTCTGTTCTCAAGTGCTCATGGTCCTGTGGAGGAAGGGCCCACACATCAGGGACTAATCTCCAAAGAAAAATAGGCTGAACTGGTCAACCCAGACACCCTGACACACATTTCCAAACACATGAATGAGCTCGTTGGGCTTCTGAGGTTCAGTTGGACCCAGTGAGACCCAGTTAAAGATACCCCTTTTCGGGGCCGGCCTGGTGGCTCAGGCGGTTAGAGCTCTGTGCTCCTAACTCCAAAGGCTGCCGGTTCGATTCCCACATGGGCCAGTGGGCTCTCAACCACAAGGTTGCCAGTTCAATTCCTCGAGTCCTGCAAGGGATGGTGGGCTCTGGCCCTGCAACTAACGTTGAACAGGGCACCTTGAGCTGAGCTGCCTCTGAGCTCCCAGATGGCTCAGTTGGTTGGAACGCGTCCTCTCAACCACAAGGTTGTTGGTTCGACTCCTGCAAGGGATGGTGGGCTGAGCCCCCTGCAACTAGCAACGGCAACTGGACCTGGAGCTGAGCTGCGCCCTCCACAACTAAGACTGAAAGGACAACAACTTGAAGCTGAACGGCACCCTCCACAACTAAGATTGAAAGGACAACAACTTGACTTGGAAAAAACGCCTGGAAGTAAACACTGTTCCCCAATAAAGCCCTGTTCCCCTTCCCCAATAAAATCTTTAAAAAAAAAAAAAAAAAAAGATACCCTTTTTCTGTGAGCACCCCCCTGACTTCATCATCTAGAATAATTATTATTACTGTTGTTGTTGTTGTTGTTGTTGTTATTGTTGAAAATCCCAAGCTTCTATTCATGGGTTGGTCTTTCTGGTGACCAGTCCCCATCCTGAAGCTATGTAGGTGCTCGCTGCCACCAGTCATCTCATTAGCTTACGAAAATATACCCTTATCACCCAGGAAATTCCAAAAGATTTAGAAGTTCTCTGTCAGGAACCAGGGTCAAAGAGCAAACATATATTTCTTATTTGATCACAGAATTCAGTAGCTGTCTGATGAGTGATGACCTGACTGATAGGACATGAGGATGCTGGAGCAGTGCCATCCTCAGGAGGGGTGATTGGGTCCCAGGAAAGGGGACCTACTGAATTGGGTCCCTGGAGGCTGTTGCCCATCCTCAACCTCCGGAAACAGAACTAGGTGATGCCATTTTTCTGTATCTTGATGGGTGTCCTCAAAGTGCAATCCTGAGCAAGTCACTTAAACTCTCAACACCATATTTTCTTCATCAGAAAAAATGGAAATTACAATGCTCACTGTGGAGACAGAGCCAGGAGTGCAGTTTTCAGGCTCTCGCTCTCATGTGGAAAGGTGCTGGCTCGGGTAGTAAATGGCCATCAACTGTGATTGGATGGCCATCAGCTGTGGCTAGTTGACCGTCAGCTATAACCAGTGAGCCATTGGCCACTAATATAACTGCCGTGGCTACGCTAGCAGAAAAAATGGGGGCTAGCAAGAAGATGGTGGCTGAGCTAGCAAGAGTGGATTGCAGCTAGCACGGCGGATTGCAACTAGCAAGTGAGATTGGTTCGCAGGGAGAAGTGGACGGCAGGTTGCAGATAGTGTGTCTCCTGCTTCCTGTGTCTCCAACCCAGCTGCCAGCAAGAATATAGTGGTGTGACTCCCCTACCTATGGCTCCCTGGGTGTTCCTTTTTGGCCTCAGCATATCATGCGTTCTTATGTGGGGAGCGGGAGCTGAGACCCTGCATGACACCCTTCATGACACTCACTCTGTATAAATCCCAGGGTTTCATGGGGCTTAATGGGGTAATGGATGTGAAACACTTTATAAACTTAAAGTACCACACAAATGAGGCTTTATCATTAATTATAGACGAGCACACACATGCCCACACACCCACATCCATAGGCACTCATTCATTCATAAAAATGATCTTGCTCCAAAGACACATTAGCATAATGATGCAGTCCCCTGTGAAATCACATGCTGGGACCTCCCTGTGCCCTCCATATTCCCTATGCCATTACCCACTTAGACTGAGTGGCTTCAGCAAGATTGAGGAGGGGTTGAAGAGCTTCAAGGAGAAGCAGGTGGGTCTGGAGACTCCTCAACCCACACCTGCCCATTCTGCCTGGCGTTTGGGTTAGTTTGCATTTCCTTTATGCACAGGCACCTGGGAACCACAAAAACAGCCCACCCCCCTCTGAGAAAATGTTTGGCAGAGCTGGGTTAAATCTGGAGAGGAGGTTCAAATTCAGCAGCTCTCTTTGGGTGCCTAGTGTGCATTCATTCATCTTCCCATTCAACAAAATTTATTGAGCATCTACTTTACTTGCACAGAATTACACTTGGTGCTGAGAACCCAAAGACAAGTCAATCCCACCTGCCTTTGAGGAACTCACACAGGCAACTACATAAGGAAGCTCAGGCTGTCTGAAATAGTGAGCACATTTTGGATGGCAGGCAGTTCTGTACAGCTACAGGGGAGATCAGCCAAGTGCTGCCGAACAAAATGGGGGCAAAGAGGTCAAAGGCAGGGGCCCAACCCCAAAAAGGCCTTGACTACACGCTGATGAGTTTGGACTTCATCCAGTGTGCAACAGGAGCCACTAAGGATGTTAGGAAAAGGAGTGATGTGGGCTAAGCAGGTTTCCTTTCCTTTTTCTTAGGGTATTTCCCCTCTCTTTTACTATATTCCTTTGCAAAATTGGTAACAGTTACGTAAGTGTGCTAAAACTGGTGAAAGAATGTAAAATTATGGAAAGAAAACTTTCATAATTTCTTCCACCCCATTTCTATCACTCCTCTACACTAGTGATTCTCAAAGTGTGTTTCTGAAACAGAAGCATTAGCATCATCTGGGAGCTTGTTAGAAATGCCATCTGATTATAGTTAATAACACTGTATTGTATATTTGACAGTTGCTAAGAGGGTACATCACAAAAGTCCTCATCACAAGAAAGAAAAATTGTGACTAAATGGTGATGGCTAACTAGACTTGTTGAGGTGATCGTTTTGCAATATCTATATCTATATCTATATCTATATCTATATCTATATCTATATCTATATCTATATCTATATCTATATCTATATCTATATCTATATCTATATCTATATCTATATCTATATCTATATCTATATCTATATCTATATCTATATCTATATATATAAATCATTATGTTGTATACCTGAAACTAATGTACATCAATTGTATCTCAATTAAAAAAGGTGGGGGGAAAAAAGAAATGCAATCTGCTTACAAGCCCTTCAGATGATTCTGCTGTTTACTAAGGCTAAGAAACACTGCTCAAAACCCAGTACTTCCCCACACCTGTTTCCACGTTCATCAAGCAAATATGAACACATACACACATAAATATGCCACTGTTTGCACTAATTGTTTTTTCAAAATACATCATACCCTTTACTAAGCAAGCTGCTTATCTCATGGTGATATACCTCCTAGTCAATAGATGTGGAACTAACTCATTTTTAAAATGTGTGTAATTTTCCAGTGCATGAATGTAGTAAAATTTATTCAACCATTTACTGTTGGATATTCAGGATATTCAAATAAATTTATTTAATTATGTTGACACCTGAAAATAATGCTACAATAAATAGTCTTACTCATATGGGTATTACATATGGGTGCCTTTATTTCCACAGGATAGATTGCCAAAAGTGGAAACGTAAAATCAAAGGTTATGGTGTTTTTAATTTTAATAGATATTGCTAGCTTACTAGTCACTGACATTGTAGGAATATTACAGTGCCATCAGTAAAATATAAGATGTCTGTTTCATCACATCCTCACCAGCACTTGATCTTGTATCTTTTCAAATTGATATTTTAGGAAGCTTACTATGGTAATTCTGAGGAAAATAGATTTGATTTGTTTGGGAAGGGGGCAAAATTGGAGGTCAAGAGTCCAGTTGGGGCACTTCCGGATTAGTCCAGGGGAGAGGTGATAAAGAGCTGTATTAAGAAAGTGGCTGTGGGGATGGAGAAGAGGGGTCAAATCTATGGTGGGCACTCTCACCATTTGACTCATTTATTCTACATAATAATCTGTTTTCTAGATGAGGAACCTGGAGAGTTTGTTGTTGAGACATTGTGACTTGCTTATGTGTCCTAGGACTGCTGATCACTCCCTAACTCATCTACAGCACATTCTAAAGGAACCTGCCCCACGCCAATCCCCCATTGCCTAAGTAACACAGGACCCCACTTTTCCAGCCTCAGGAGACTGGATTAAGTGGTGGGCACGGGACCTAAGGGAGACTGATCCATAGTGACCTGTGGTCTGAGGGAATAAAAAAGATCAGGTTCTTTCTGGGGTTTGTGCAAAAATATTGAGAAAAACTGCCATTGGTACTAGTGAGTGGTACAGCAGAAAGTGTGTGCAAAAATATGGCTGGAGAGACCATGGCACAAGTTGAAATTACAGGTGAGTAGAAATGGTGAGTGAGCAGACTGAGTGGAGCGAGGACAGAGCAGAAGCACAGAGAACAGCCAAAATGCTGAGACAGAACACACCAGGCTGCCCAAGAAAGACAGAGAAGCAGTTCCCAAGGGCTACAATGGACCTGAACCCATTTTCCCCTTTATTTCCCATGCAGCATTGCAGGACTGCAGCCCCTGCTCTCGGACACCTGTGAGATGCCTATTTCCTCAACAACCTCTTCCCTCCCCTCCGTACACACTCAAGTGTCCTTCTAGGGATCTCTGCTCCCTATAACCACAGCTCTGGCAAGAACAAGGCCACAGAGTTCATGAGTATTCGAGTTTAGATTTACCAAATCTGAAGTTATTTGACTTCAAATGAAAGTTATACAAAGAAAAAAATAGTATCTTAGTATATATGTACAAGAAAGATTATCAGCTCTGGAGCCAGAAAGACCTAGGGTCAAGTCCAACTCTGTCACTTACAAGTTGTGTGTCCCTGGGTGGGTCAGAGAACATCTTCATACCTCACTTTCTTCAGCTGTGCAATGGGATACACTGCCCTGCTTATACCCCAAGCTTGCTCAGCGTGAGATCATGCCTATGAAAATGCTTTGAACTTGGTGAAGCCCTTTATATGTACAAGTGCAAAGTATCAAAATCGGTGATGTCTTTGTTCTTCAATGTCTACTGAAGCCAAGATCTGCCAGGATCTTACACCCCGGCTCCACAGGGAACAGAATTCAGAAGGAAGCCATGGAGCCAGCATCACCCTCGCCCAGGCCTTGCCCACTCAATACCCTCGCCCAGGGGGGGTGTACTCCCAGCGCAAGAGGTGGCTCTCCTTTGCCACTATTCCCGCAGGACTCGTCCCACCCCTCCTCATCCCAATGTCACCTCTGAAAGTCAAATCTGCTCCCTAGTCTGTAGTCACCTCTAAGTGCTTTTAGTCTACATTATCTATTTCAATCTTGTCCCAATGAGGAGATAGAAGTTCAGAGAAACTAAATACCTTCTCCAAGAGTACACCATTAATAGGTGTGTATGTGGGGAGGGGAGGGGTTCCTGGAATCCTGGTCAGCAGATTACAAAGCCCATGTGTCCTACCCTCCCTGATGAGATGGTACCCAGGCCACAGGGTCCTGCTGTCCTTTCCCACTTTATTTCCCACCTGCATCGCCTTCATCACCTCGCCGTGGCTCTAAAACCTCTTGCTCCATGCTTCTGCTGAGGGGTGTGAGTTCTAGTTCAAATGAAGGTCTCAGCAGACAGACCTGAACATCCATCTTGTGATTTATGTCTAGAGACTACAATGTGCTCTGAGGGGCTCAGTTGGAAGATGCCAACACTCAAAGGGGATTTCCCCCAAAGAAGTTACTTGGTGACTAAAATCTCCATACTTTCTGATAAAGCCTTTCCTCAGTGAGATCTCTGTGGAAACACATCTGTTTTAGTTTTGGAGTGAGTCATTAGCCTCCATCAAGACAGAAGCATCACTAGGTCTAAAAACTGAAAGTAACCAACCTTTTTATTATGCTTCAGGAATTGTGCTCAATTCTTTACATTAATTAATTTAAAACTCCCAACGACCCTATGACATATTATTATCCTCATTTCTCAGATAAGAAAACTGAAGCTAAGAGGAGTTAATTAACTTGCCCAGGAATATAGGGCTAATGTGTGGTGGAACCTGGACCTGAACCTGGGCAGGCTGCCTTCACTGAGCCTGTCAGATAAGCTGGATACTCTTACAGAGTGCAAGCCCTAAAGAAATGGATCATGAGCGGGAAGTCTGCCCCTGGGCAGAGAGCGGTGGGAAGTGCCCACAGTATCTGGTGCTCTGTGACGATACAAGACCTGGACCAGGGCCCTAGGGAGTCCCGAGCTTTGGGTGCAGGCCACAGGCACTGGGTGACCAGCTTGGAAAGTAGATATGTGGTTCCAAGAGGAGGAAAAGGGAGGGAAGAAACTAGTTTTCTGAAGAGACAGAAGACCCTTCTTCACATAGTATGAGCTGGGGGCCAATCGCCATTCCTCCCAGATTTCTGACATCCTATGGCTGCCTCAGGCCTGTTCTAGGGGACAAACAGGTACTATGTCCCCAGACAAAGCCAAATGTCCCATTTGGCCTCCACCAATAGCAGTCCCAGCCAATTCCCCAGGGAATTCCACTGTAGGATTCCTGGTCTTCACTGGGTCTTTGCAGGCATGGCACTTCCATCCGGTTGGGAATCAGGAACGCTCAGGCCTGGATCCTGAGCCTGGACCAACTGACTAGAACCTTGGCTAAGTCAGCTCTTTTCTGTGGTCTTGAGATTCCCTTTCTGGAAAATGTAGGCATTTAGTGATATTGTTGATGATGCCTCAGACTCCTGCCAGTTCAGGGTGTCCCAAAGAGAAAGATTATCAGCTCTGGAGCCAGAAAGACCTAGGGTCAAGTCCAACTCTGTCACTTACAAGTTGTGTGACCCTGGGTGGGTCAGAGAACATCTTCATACCTCACTTTCCTCAGCTGTGCAATGGGATACACTGCCCTGCTTATACCCCAAGCTTGCTCAGCGTGAGATCATGCCTATGAAAATGCTTTGAACTTGGTGAAGCCCTTTATATGTACAAGTGCAAAGTATCAAAATCTGTGATGTCTTTGTTCTTCAATGTCTACTGAAGCCAAGATCTGCCAGGATCTTACACCCCGGCTCCACAGGGAACAGAATTCAGAAGGAAGCCATGGAGCCAGCATCACCCTCACCCAGGCCTTGCCCACTCAATACCCTCGCCCAGGGGGGGTGTACTCCCAGCGCAAGAGGTGGCTCTCCTTTGCCACTATTCCCGCAGGACTCGTCCCACCCCTCCTCATCCCAATGTCACCTCTGAAAGTCAAATCTGCTCCCTAGTCTGTAGTCACCTCTAAGTTGAACTTGGGGCCATGCGGGTTTCTGACAGGAGGTGCCCAGCCCCATCTGCTCTGGAAAGCAGAAAGAGCTCACCGCACAACCATCTCACAGTCCATTTTTCAAAGTTTGACGTCAATTTGCGGCCTTAGATTGGTTTTTGTTTCTCCGTACTTTGTTTTCTTTTTCATGATGAATGGTTATTGTCAAGCTGGCTTAGAAGAAGCGATAGGCAGGAGGTGGGGGCTGGGGCAGAGATAGCACAGCGGTGGGTTTCTTGGTTGGGTTATTGTCTACATTTCTTTTTTAGGGAAGAAAATGGAGTGGGAGGTACCCGAGGTCACAACTGGGTCATCTGAGATGGATACCAGGGTCATGTTGTAGCTGCCTGGTCCCTTCATTTAGGCCGGGAAATGCTGAGACCTCTGCCCCTTTCCTTTCCCCGCAAGCACATGCCTGGTCTGGGGGACGGGCAGCATGTCACGGCTGCGGCAGCTGATGCTGTCAACTGCAGATAAATACAACCAAAACAGACCCAGAAAATTATTTCCTCTTAATGGAAAAATTATCAGGCCCTGAGCAGCCTGATCTAAGGGCTTCTAGATGTGCACAGAGAAATATACTTGAGTCTTCTGTGCAGCTCCTCTCTCCTCCCCACTGTCCCTCTGCGTAGGGCTCTGCACAAACCATCTTCTCCTAGACTCTCTGCTGGGGCAGAGCACACACCACCAATTTGCCTGGCTTGGAGACAATAGACTCTCACAGATCATGGCTTAGGATCATAGAGTTAGGTTTCTTAGAGGTGTGAACTTGAAAGGATGTTAGAAATCACCCTGCCCTCCTCTCTCATGTCTCAGAGAATTAAATTGAGATCCAGCCAAAAGTGCGTTTTCAAAGGTCCATGGTCACTTAGCAGCAGAACAAGAAACTAAGGCTTTTGACTCCAATTTCCCTTCCCATTACCCAAGACATTCTGGTTTATACTTGCAGCTCTCCGAAGCCTCTCACTCAAACAAACACAGTCCTACAGTCCCAGGGACATTGGCTTTCAGGTAGGTCACTGCCTTATTGAAGATGGTGCTCGTGGTACATTATACGATTTGTCCACAATTCTTCTTCCTTTCATCCTCTGCCATGGCTCACAGTCTGCAGAGTAAACATCTCCACCCTATTGACTCCGGATTCTGACTTACTTTGATTAATGGTATGTTAGTGGATGTGCCTGGAGTAGAAGCTTAAGTGTGCTTACGTGGTTTGGCTTGGTGGTTTGTGCTTCTGCAATCTGTCACAAGGCTGCCAATCCCAGAATGAGAGACACGTAGAGCAGATTTGAACACCGTCCCCAGCCTGAAGCAGAGCTGCCACACGCAACAAACAGATCTGTGAGTGAGAAATATAATTGCTTTTTGTTGTAAACCTGTAGTTTTGCAGGGGTATCACAGCAGAAATCTGGTTAATACAATACTCCAACCTTCTCCCATCATGGCAGGGCCTGCCCCAGGTTTCTTCTCCTGGTCATTGGGGATCGCCTCAGCATTACAGAGGTACAGAGAAGAAGGGCAAAGAGAGGTGGCGCTACCCTTGTGAAATAATCTTCACAGGCCCTACTGTATGGGGCTAAATGTGATCCAGGTCTACTTCTTTTTCTCCTAGGTATCCCCCATGGCAGGATACCTAGTATATAGTCAAGGGAAGGTAACTGCTATCTCGAACAATCCCCGAATCTCAGAGGTTTGAATAGTGTATGTTTATTTCTCAATCATGTCTCAATCTGAAATGGTGGTAAAGTTGGGAGGGGAGGCTCTGCTTCACGGAGACACAGGATCCATCTATCCAATGTCTTTGTCGCTCTCTGAAGCCTTAGAGTCTCCCTCTCCTGGATGGATCCACTTCTCCAGCCAGGTGTCAAACAAAAGAGACAGTGGAGAGAACCACTTAGGAGATTATAGAGGCTGAGTCTGGAAGTGGCATGCATCTCTTCTACCACATTTCATTGGCCAAAACTCAATTAAATGGCCCGTGTATCTGCAAATGAGTCAGATGTCAGAGAAAATGTTTAATTGTGGGCCAGGACTGAGAGGAGAAACATTGGTATTGGTGAGCAACCAATTTTTGCCACAGCTATAGTGTAATTCTATCCATGTGTATACCATATTGGTCCCTCCTTTGCCCAGGGCAGATTACCCTATAAAAATTCCCTGTGGCTAACCTTTCACAGGCTCGTGGAAGTTTTCTAGGTTTCACCTGCAATTGGAACTCTGCCTGTCTTCTAGTCTCCTCAGTTTCCTGCCTCAGATCCAAGTTTCCCCACTATGCCTAGACTCTTGAAACTGACTTGTATGTCCTGCCTGACTCTGGTTAGTTTCTCCTCAGGATGTGTCTTCATGGATCCACCCCATCTCAATTCCTTCTCCATACACCATAGACCCTCCTAAGCTTGACCAGTCTCCTGAGATACCATACTCTGCCCATGCCAAAAGGAAGAAATAGCTTGCATTTAATCAGGAAAATGGACCTATTTTGAGTTATTGACCAGGGGACTAACGTTACAATGAAAGTAGGGTTTTCAGAAGAGTCATTTGGTTGAATGAATTAGAATTGACTGAAAGGGATTGAGATTGGGGACAGGGGGAACAATTAGGAAACTATTGCCACAATCTAGGAGAAGGATTCAAGGACCTGAACTAGAGCTGTGGTTGTGGGTGATGAAAGAAGAAGGCATCTAAGAGATGATTGGGAAGGCAAATCTATGCTTAGAGGCAAATGTGGCTTGGGAGATGGAGAGAGGGAAGAGGCAGGGCCATGTCCCAGGTTTCCAGCCCCAGGCAGGCAGTGTGCTTCCCAGCACCTCTGATTGCCTGAGCCCACCTCCTCGCCTCCCTCAACTCAGCCCCACGAAGTAGCAGGACTGCCTGGCCCTTCCAATCTACTTGGAAGGAATGTGGAGTTACATTTAATTAAAAGTATCTACACAGAAACGAGATTAATTAAGTCTCTTTTACCCAGGAGCCCTCTCTTTGTGTTCACTTAAATGAGGTTTTAAATGTTGTCTCAATGTTATATCTGGGCAAGATTTCTCCAGACAACACTTCGCATGGTTCCGAGGCTCCCACGTAGCTGGCTAGAAATTATTTGGTGATGAGAACAATCCAAGGACAGTATTCTCCCCCCTCATTCAGCTGAGCTCCGGGCAGGTGGGGACCTTGGGCCACAGAAAATGGAGTTTTATAATGAAATGGAGGGAAGTTCTTTCAGACAAGAGCTGCCTCCCAAGACCGCTTCTTGATGAAGAACAGGTGGTCTGGAATGGTCTTTTGGGTCATGTTTATGGAGTGCCCACCTGATCAAAGTTGTTCTGAATACAAACATGGCCTCCAGGAGGCAAGTGGCTGTGGCAGCACCACCTGCAGGTAAGTTGTTTCTTGCAGTGAGCGTTTTCGTTTCTTTTTTTTTTTTAAGAGTTTATTGGGGAAGGGGAACAGGACTTTACTGGGGAACAGTGTGTACTTCCAGGACTTTTTTCAAGTCAAGTTGTCCTTTCAGTCTTAGTTGTGGAGGGCGCAGCTCAGCTCCAGGTCCAGTTGCCGTTGCTAGTTGCAGGGGGCGCAGCCCACCATCCCTTGTGGGAGTCGAAACCGGCAACCTTGTGGTTGAGAGGACGTGCGCGCTCCAACCAACTGAGCCATCCGGGAGCTCAGTGGCAGCTCAGCTCAAGGTGCCGTGTTCAACCTTAGTTTCAGGGGGAGGAGCCCACCATCCCTTGCGGGACTCCAGGAATTGAACCCACAACCTTGTGGTTGAGAGCCCACTGGCCCATGTGGGAATCGAACCGGCAGCCTTCGGAGTTAGGAGCACGGAGCTCTAACCGCCTGAGCCACCTGTGAGCCAAGCTAAGAGAGTGAGAAGCACACCAACACCCTTCATTATCCTTGAACCTTTTTAGCCTAATTAGGACAGAGGTTGGTACAGAGCCTGACGATTTCTGCTTCTGGGTTCTATCATTGAAACACAAAGGGGATTCCCACTATTGGATCAGATGGTGCCTTTGTAGTTAAAAATTTAGACATTCAGTTTTATCTGTATTGCCCAGACTTGGATCATTATTAATTTGATTTGATAAGCATGTATTGAGCACCAAAAGCAGTGTGAGGCATTGTGTTAGAGGCTAAAGTTGGAAGGTTCAGTGAGATAAGGCCTCCTTCTTGGCCTCTTAACAGTCTCTGGAAAAGAAGACGCATATCCAGCAGGAAGGAAGAGCAGGATCAGTGCTAGGAAAAGACTTCCGTCCAGCACACTGTGGGAGCAGAGAAGAGGGGCATAAAATCTGACCTGGGGGTGTGGCATGTTGGAGAATTTCCCAAGGAAGAGTATCAAGTCTTGCAAGATGAGTGGGGATGATCAAGACAGAGAAAGAGGTCTTCCAAAAGGGTGAAACCTACTCTGCTTAGCCAGGGCACCTTGAGCAGTGCAGCAGGGTTCAAGGACCCAGATGTGAAGCACAACAACCTAGCTCCCAAGCCAGCTCTGTCTCTCACCAATGAGCCAACTCTCTGAGTCCCGGCATCCTCCATTGTAAAGTGAAGGAAATAATTCATTAGTATTTCACAGGGTTTGTGAGGGTCACATGAGCCTAGTCCATGCCAGTCTCTCCAGAAATCTGAATTACCTTCCTTGCCTCCTCTCTGTCTGGCGAAATGTATTGTTAGAGTCAGCTGTGTTAGTTCCAAGTAATAGGACTGAGTCTAGAGGATTTAAGCAGAAAATTTATTTAAAAGATGTCCTGTAGTTCCCAGTTATCAGGAAGGTCATCGAGAAACGAGGCTTGGGAAATGGGTAAAGGGAAGACAGACTTTGGGGCCAGGAGACCCAGTAAAATCAGGTCACAGAACTGGAAACTGAGGGCACTCCTGACATCTTCAGATGGCACCACCAGCTCCACTAGCACCAGTTGCTGGGATAGGCTGCCCCTGCCATGGACATCGGAAACAAGTTTCCCTTGTCCTGTGCTCTTGACCCACCTTCCTGGATGGGTCAGCCAAGGGTGGGAGGGCCAGATTTGCCCATCCTGGGGCTTGTGCCACCCAGCTTTGAAAGCAAGTAGCTGGAATTTTCCTTTCCTTTAGAGGAAAGCATGCTCTGCCTCTCACAAAGACTCAAGCGATAAGGAATCCCTATACTGCAAGCAAGGTGGCTCAGATGCTGCAGAGCATTCCCAAAAGGGAAAAAAAAAAAAACAACGGATATGTCCACCACAGTCCACCAGCACCCGTGTCCTCTCCTCCACGGCAGTCTCCCTCTGTGTTGCCCACAGGTTGGCTATCCTCTCCAAGTCTTCTCCCCTGCACTCACCATGGGGACACTCCCTGGGAGGGTGGCCAGAGCATGGACCCCTTGAAGACAGTGTTCTCCAGCTCAGCAATTCTGCATCCACATCTCTCTGCTGCTGTCACTGTTCCCTCTTCAGCTTTCTCCAGAGCCTGGCCCCCATTGATATGGTGAGCACGAGCCTCCTGTAGCCAAAGATTAATTGGTGGGGGACTGGGAGATTTCCCTTCCATAACAATGGGCTTTTCTGCTTGTGCTAATAAGATGCCAATTAGGATATTTACATTTTAGGTTCAACCTAAAGTTATGCCCACTTTCCTGGATGTGGGCCAGAGGGTTGGGCTCTACCAACTGAGCTGTCACCTGGGTGGACATAAGAACGGCCCTGGCTGGGTGAGACAGTCCCTCCCTAGAACACGGAGAAAGGCTGCTAGCTCTGGGGAAAATTCAAATGAAGCTGAGCATCCCACCCCATTCCTTCAGTTAGGTTCCAACTCCTTGGAGTGGCTTCAGACAGTGTCTTATTACATATGCCAAATGCTGTTTCAGATGGAAAAAGACACAGAAAAAGAAAAACTCCACGAGACAAAAGAAATCAACTCTGTTTTAATTTGTTTTCACTCATCTTTCTTTCCTCCACCTCCTTTTCAAGATCACATCTCATGTCACTGTCCCCATCCCTGTACTGGTAAAGCCCAGGCCAGGCATCCTGGACTTCTGGCATTCGGTCATTGTTCCTGCCTGGACAGGGCCCCTTTCATTCTCACCACAGGAGGGAGGAGCCTGCGTTACTGAGTGCTTTCACACTAATGGTATGCTTAAAACAAAGGGTCTCAGGGTCCCTTGGGGAACGTACATTTTGTGCTGTGTTAGGTCTTCTTCCTGGATCTTCTGCAGAGAATTTTCAGGGTATTTTCCAGCCTGTAATAGAAGCTCAACAGACTCAGGGATTAAGGTGCATTGCACAGGCAGGCACTTCCTCAAACACAGTTCTGTTCCATTTGCTAATTGTTTCATGCCTGTGCGTACCACTTCCCTAGCCAGCCTGTGAGCCCCTTAAGGGCATGGACCATAGCTTCCAACTCGCCTCTAAGCCCACTGTTTCTAGCATTGTAGTGAGGTCTCAGTTCATTCTGACTGATTGGCTGAGCTCAGCGTCAACCCCACCAACCTGACCCTCTTGCACAGTCAGGGGCTCTTCCCTGAGTGATGCGAGTCATGACTGGGCTGGAGTGGGGAGACCGGAGCCTGATTCCCCACAGAAACGGCTGGCTTCCCAGCTCCGCTTCATTGCCTGTATTAGTTTCCTGTGACTGCTGTCACTGTAACAAAGTACTACCAACTAGGTGGCTTAAAAACATTGCTCCTGAGTGCTAAAGTTTGAAATCAGTATCACTAGGCTGAAATCAAGGTGTCAGTAGGGCTGCACTCCCTCCAGATGGTCCAGGGGAGAATCTGGGCCTTCCCTCTTCCAGCCTCTGGTGGCAGCTGCTGGGACTCCTTGGCGTGTGGCTACATCACTCCCGTCTTTGAGACCAGCATCTTCAACTCTCTGTGCTCTGTCTTCACATTGCCTTCGTGTGTGTGTGTGTGTGTGTGTGTGTGTGTGTGTGTGTGGTGTGTGTGTGTGTAATCTCCCTCAGATTTTCTCTTAAAGGAACACTTGTGATTGCAATTCAGGCCCACCTGGGAAAATTCAGGATAATCTCCCCACCTCAAAATCCTTAACCATATTTGCCAAGAACCTTTTTCCCAATAAGCAAACACTCACAGGCTTTCCAGATTAGGGCCTACTGTCTTGGGGGTGGGGGGAGCACTCTTCTCTTACTGCACCGCACCTCACTACCTCTCCTGACGTTGAGCAAGTGTCCACGTGTCCCAGAGCAGCCTCTCTGTGTCTCCATGATCCCTTCTGTGGTCCAGGAATGCTTTTTCTGGATCCGCCAACTTCTTCACAGAGTAGTAGTGCAGACTGAGAGGTAATATACTATATACTGAAAGCATTTTCTAAGCTGTAAAGCCCCACACAAATGCAAACTGATGTTATTGCCCTGGGAGAGTGGCAAGTTCAGCACTTGAGAAAACGATCAGATTTTAAAGCATGTGAGGGAATAGGAAACCGATGTTATTCAAAAACCTCATTTACACCCCACACCAAAGCCTACCTCCCTTCCTCCCTCCGCTCTCCCCTGTGGCTGTAGGGGTGTGACAGAGGCTTGTCTTGGGGTGGCTTTGTGGCCTGAAAACAAATCATTCTTCACAGCTTGCTTCCAAGTCCAATAAGCCAGAAGGAATTGGTAGAGAGATTTAACGATATGTATTTCAAGAAAAAGATGAAAATGTGTCTACTTTTAGGAGATGCAGTAAAAATGCATCAGCCCACAATAAACTTTGCAGTGAAGATGCATGGAAGGGAAACATATAACGCAGTCAGGGCAGTAATGTCTCATTTATAGGGAAATCCTCTCAGAGATCTATTAGAATTTCCCCCCTTTCCCTGCCCTATAGCACAGTCTCTGCTAACTGTGCATCTCACCCTTCCATCTACCTCCAGCCTCTGCAGGAAGTCTGTTGGCTCAAAGGCAGCCTAACCCTTGGCCTCCCTTTGAAGTCCCTATAAAATATGCTGGCTGAAATATCTCACAGATCAATTACACCTTGCGTAGGAAACTATAGCCCACACACCAAACTTAGCTGGCTTCGTGTTCTTATAAATAAAGCGTTATTGGACCACCGTCATGCTCCTTCCATCTATGGCTACTGTAGTGCTACAATAGGAGAGTTCAGTAGTGGCAACTGAGACTATATGGCCTGACGGTCTGAAATATTTATTATCTGATTCTTTACAGAAAGTTTGCTGATACCTGAGCTACACCATTAGGTTATAGGATGTCTTTAGGCAAAACTGCCCATACAACTGATAACACAATAATAGGTAGCATTTGGGGGGCCTTACTCTGTGCCAGGTATGGTACTATGCCCAGATGGACGTTTAAGCCCCACAAGTGGTCCTATGAAGTAGATGATACTAGGTGTATAGATGAGAAAACAGGCTTAGGGAAGTTAAGCAACTTCCTCAAGGGCTTAACAGCTAGAAGCCATTAGAATTGGGATTCACCCCCGTGTCTGTCTGACTCCAGAGCCCTCTTCCCATTTCGGCAGCTTTTAGGTGTTTGGGGTCTTATTTTCTATATCCAATTTCAGCATGTCCTGCATCATTGTCCTGCATGCCAAGTCCCTCTGTGAAGGAATGGAGAAAGGAAGCTCTTCCTGCTGTGCTTCCCTCTCCCCCCCCCCATTCCCACCCACCACTGTGCTCCCAGTCCACCTGCGTGCTCCGACTGGCTCAGCTGAGTTTGTTCCACATTTCTGCACGACACCATGTCCCAGCTGTCCTCCCTGCCTGCCCCATTCCTCGGTGAGTTTCTGACTCTGTGCTGAAGGCTCCAGTCTGTTCCCAGCGGACACCAGTAGAGTGACGGGAAGCGAGGCATTTGCATTCCACTTCCCAGGGCTGTTCAGATTTTACCTGCAATTCTTCTGACAAATCCTTATCAGCGATGCCCACGGCGAAGTCTGTGGTGACTTTGTTCGTTCTTATTAGCTCTGCACAGATTAGCTCTTCACAGCGCTTGGCTGGTTCATACCGATTCCTGATAAATGTTTTGACTGCTTTTCCTGACTTGGGAACGGTTGGGGACTGGGGCTGGGTGGAGGTGGAGGACCGTTAGGAGAGGGGTGCTGGCAAGGGGAGGGAAAGAAAATTATGGACAGGATTACATCTGAGCTATGAAATATTCATCACATGCCTGCAAGAGCAGGGTCAACACTGCTTCCCCAGGAACAGCTTCTCAACCCAGGCGGCACTTTGAAATGCACCAGCCCGGCAGGCTGGGAGCCCCCACTGCTGATTGCCACCCTCTGCACGAGAGGCTTCTTAGAGAAGGGGGTACAGAAAGTTAAAAGGACTAAAGAACAAAGCAGCTCACTCGGGCTGTCCTCCTTGGTCCCTCCTTTCTCACCTGCTCTTTACAAACAGCTTTTGATGGTGGAATACTGAGGTTCCAGGTGGACTTAGCTCTTCCTGTGCTGGGTTCCTCTTCTCCATGTAGCTTTGAAAAGCTTTCCTGAGAACTCCAGCTCCCCTCTCGGAGGATTGTAGACAAGGGATGATCACAATGTGTCATCACTGTTTCCTGTATTTCCCCAAATGGTTTGGATTCTGCTCAAAGACTTAGACTCAGCCCTCTCCCAAGTTCCCAGCATAGGACTGGGCACATGATAGCTTCTGGAAACGTCTTTGCTGAATTAAATATGCTCCATTCCTTGGGCAGGTTGACCAACAGATATTATTACCCATGCTGCACCAATGCAGACATCACGAAACAATTTCTACACACTATTTTTTCCCCCAAAACCTAGATAAAGCTTTCTGATTTTTCCTGATGCAAGCCTCCAAGCAGCCACTTCCAATTAAAATCGAATTAACTAGGAGATAGATGCCCATTTGCCATCCTGGTTCTCTGGTATTCCCCATGTAAGTTCCTGCAAGCACACGCTACCTTTGTATTCTCAGAGGCTGGTTCAGTGCCCCGTATAAAATAGGTGTTGCATGTGTATTTGGAAATGAAATAGATGACTATTCTCCTGCCTAGACATATGAGTGTGCATTCTAAACCACCCCTGAACCTATAAAAGAAATCTATTCCACAACTTTCCATAGGTATCTCGTCAAGGCTTATCCTCCTAAACATTTTAACACATGTCTAACCCCAATCCTGCATGCTGTCGTTGTAAGTGTACTCCTGGGCTTCTCACCCACGGGAGACAAGAGCCCTATGCTTTGAGAAATGGAGATCTTCCTCACTGCCTTTTGTCACGGCCCAGAAGTTTAACACTGGTGCCCAGCTGCCTCATTCCAGAAAAATCCAACTCATTCCAACAATGTGGCCTCTCACTCCAGACCCCAGAAGGGGACACACTCCATGCAACCAGAAGGCCTGGACGTTCTCGAAGGCCTTGTTGCTGCAGCCACAGTTTGCTCATTAGCCGTTTGCCAGATTTATCTTCTCACTGGTAGCCTGCAGTGCTTTGATTTGTCCTCCTGTCACCAGGACTAATGCTGATGGCAGCACCCCCCTGGGGCGTCGGGCTCTCCAGCCTCCTGCCAGAGGCCTCAGGGAAAATGGATGAGCAACTGACCTGCAAAATAAATACCAGGCTTCCAGGTTCTGATAAAGATTAAATATTGGAGAAGTCATTTCAAACGAATATATAAAAGCAAATGGAGGGAGCCTTTTAGACACCAACAGAGTGAAATACAGGCAAACAAAGAGAGACGTCTTTGGGGCAGTTCAATGGCAGGGAAGTTGGAGGCTTAGAATACAATCTGCCCACAAATATCCCGGCTTCAGGAAAAATTCCAAAACAGTCATCCCTGTTTTCCTCCCCCTCCCCCACCCAGATAGTAAAGAAGAGAAAGTGCTAAACTCCAAAAGCTGCATGTCAGCGTGATGCTGAAGTCAGCTCTGCTGACGCTGGCCCATCCAACCGAGGGAGAAGCCCCATTACTCAACACCATCTGCCTTTGGCGTGGGGCAGCCAAGAGCCAGGATTATTGGCGGGGATGGGGCTCTAAGGTCCCAAAGGACGGAGGTACTGGGGAAGAGCAAGGTCAGGCACTGCCGCCACAGGACGGGGAGAGGAGCCAAAAGTCGGCAGATGGAGCCCATGTTCCTTGAGCCTGGGGCAAAGCACGGTTTCTGGTCAGAATCTTGTGCAGATTGGCTGCATATCCGGAAACGCAAATAACCAGTGTCCTCTCTAGAATCAAAGGATGCTTGAGTTAGAAGGGAACAAGTGGGGCGATGGACTGCGAGGTGAGAGGGAACCTCAATCTGCCTCATGCTTACACTGATTCTGGCACTGTGCTCGGCACGTGACACCCATGTTTCACTTACCCCTCCTGACAGCCCTGTGGGATGGGCGTTGTTATCCACACTTCACAGAAAGCAGGCTGAGGTGTGGGAATTAATGAACATGAGGTGTGGTGCAGAGAAGAAAGAGAAAGTGTGCAGACTGAGCTATCACGATGGCCTGGGAACTGTGCAGATTCTTTATCGAGTTCATTGATTCTTCACAACCCGGTTGTGGGGACTAGCAACCCCATTTTTACAGATTAGACAAGTGGGACTCAGTGAGGTTGGAAGTATGAAGTTTCAAAGCAGTGGTACCAACTGTGTGTGGCTCCCAGTTCTGTTCTCTTTCTAACATGGGTGATTTGTAGACAGCCTTAGGGAATAGGTAGATAGATAAGGTGTCACTGAGTTTTAGGTGGAGTTCCAACTTGATTGGAGCCTTAGAAACTGGGTTTGTATGTGGGGAGAAAATGGGGGTCCGCTCTCTTCATCCTCTTCTTTAAGCAGTGGCAATAGTCCATCCAGCCTCCAGGGCCCTAACTCTCTGGTCTACGTAGTCACCAGGTGGCAAGACCAGGAGCCCAAAGGTTTTTGTGGGACAGCCTGTCACCATTGTTCTCACGCCTCCGCTGCTCCACCAGAAACTAGCTGCAGGACATCCTGGCCGCACAACTGCAGGGATTCTGTTCACGTAGAACGCAGTCTACAACGAGCACCTTGGCTGCCCAGACATGGCCAGTACCCCAGCCCCATCTTCCTGAAGGGCGCTGCGGTTTCTATAAGATGCGTATCAGGGAGAAGGGGTGCCCACTGCAAGGGGCAAAGACGGTAACATCAGGTGCATTGCAACCTTTGGGATTCAGAGTGAGCCTAAGGCGGGCAGCCCAGGAGTAGGCCTTAGGGCAGTGATAATGAACCCCACCTTAGCAAATAATTTAGTCCAGGTCAACAAATACGGATTGGTACGTGCTCGGTGCCACATTCTGTGCAGGCCACTGAGCATTTAAAGATGAGTGACAGAGCTGGCCCTCAAGAAGCCCACTCACTGTCTGGTGAGGGAGACAGACACAAACGGTCAGTGTGGTCTGTAATGAAAATGACCTCATTGTCTCTGTAAATCAATTTTCTTTCCCCAAAGCATTCTCTCATTCATTGTGCATTCCATTCCCATAAAGAATAGGTGTTGTTATTCCGATTTTGGGTCAAGAAATCCAGCACCTAATGAAGTTGTGGGACCTGCCCAAGGCTACCTAGCGGCTGGTGGCAGCTCTGGGTGCAGCACTGGGGACCCAGTCTCCCTGACCTTCCTCTGCTCCACCCACGGCACCAGCCATACCTCTCCCTCAGGTTGGCAGTTGCCTGGTGACTCCAAAAAGCCAAGAGTCTGCTTTTGATCTCTGAGGGCCCTAAAGGGCTCCTACAGGCCAGGGCACTGGTCTGGCAATTACAGCAGAGAGGGTCTATTGAGTCAAGGAAGAATGAAGTGTCCAGAACAACAACTATCTCCTGGCCTTCACTCTCTCCATACTATGTACAGCTGTTTCCTTGAGCACCAGGGCAGTTTAGCAAGTGTATTTTGCATCAGTCCAGCAATTTCTGATATAAGCTCTCCCTGGGCCTTCTCAGGGCTGGCTCTCCCACTTGGACACCACCTCTCCTGACTATAAGACACAGTGGCAGGGGACACCTGGGGCCAGCTCTGCTCACCTGGAAGACTGACCCGCTCCAAGCCAGCCTCTCAAAGGGTGCAGCCTCATGGCTCTAATGGCTGGATGGGACCTTTGCTAACACACTTGCATTGCTTCCAAACACTTACTGCAGATATGATGAGGCCCATTTCACAAAGGCAGAAACAATCGCATAAATGTCACTTGACCTGCTACACTGGGATGCTGCCTACTGATTTCCACATCTAGTTTTTTTGTTGTTTTTTATTTTGTTTTTCCCCCACTCTTCTTCCTACCTCTCTCAAAAGAAAAAGCAAAACTACCCCCATTTTTCTCCAACCAAACAAAAAATGCCTTAGGATCCAGTGTTGTCCTGAAGCCCCACCACCCCTTATGCCAGGTTAAACCCTTCAGTGTGTACTCTTCACAAGGAAGTTTGTGGGGTTTCAGGGGAAGGGCAGTGGGTGAGTACTCAGGGACCAAATTGCAGTCCTATTGCTGCAGTATCAGCCCTGCCTGTGGATGCTAATAGTCCAGCATTCAGTTGCAGTCACACTTCCCCCTCTTTCCCTCCTCTTCTCTCTCTCTCATGCCCTCCCCCTTTTTACTTCTGCTTTTCTCTTTCCTTGTAGTATAAAAATGAAAAAAAGTGTGGGTTCATTCTGATAATTTGAGATCCCTTGCATGGAATGAGGACATGCCAGGATTTGCGGATGAACAAAAGGGAAAGTTCGAAGAGGCTGAAAATTACCGCGTGCCTATTAAAAACCAGCCAGGCTGAAGTAGTCCTGACTAGCAGCAGGGCCTGTAGCTCCAGGGAAGTGGTACTTAAGGGAATTTGCAATTAAGAGAAGCTTGGAGTCTAGCCACAGATTGCTTCCATTGCCTTTTATTATTATTATTCAAAAAGGAATCACAAGGCGGAGACCTAAATGGAAGATGACAATCATGCAAGGTGACAGATGCCAGTTTGGCAGAAAGCACCAGAAAGACCAAGTTACTTACCTGTAGCATTCTTGCCGCTGCCACATGCTCAGCGTTCCGTCTCTGTCTGGACGGCGGAGTGTTGGTGGCTGTCCAGGGACAGCTGTCCAAATTCCTGAGAACCAGGCTCAGCATCCAGGTCCCTCCAGCCCACCCTGGGTAAACATGGGCATCTGCAGGCAGGAGCGGGAGCCCCAGTGGGCATGCATGCTCCAGGAACCCTGCCTCCTCCGGCTGTCCAATGTGGGTGGGGAGGTACCACCACCCATTCCAGGCTTTCCACAGATTTGGCAGCCAGTCTGCCAGGAACCACATACATCTTTGAAGAAGGCTCATTTCTGTTTTCAGAAGGAATTGACACAGGGGCCAGAGGGAAGGTTTGTATCTACGGGCTGGGACACTCAGGAGAAATAGGGGCTATTTGTGATGGCCGGCTTTCTGAGTTAGCAATCACGTCATTAGGGATTCCCAACCTTGTGCATCAGAATCATTTGGGGTGCTTTATAAAAATCTATATTCCTAGGACCTACCTTTGATATCTTGATTCAGAAGAGCCTGTGTAGGACCCGTGGATCTGTGTGTTCCTTTTTTCAAAACTCCCAAAATGATTGTGATGTGCAGGCATGTTTGAGAGCCAGTGGCCCATGTGATGGCTTTGGAGGACTTCTCTCCTTAAGAACGTCTCCATTGCTGCTGCCTCTGCTGCCTTAGTGCCTCCTTCTCTGGGGTAACATTTGGCTAAAGTGGAGATACTACATGACATCTTGATTAGCCTTCTAGATCCCTTCCACCGTGGCATCTAGCTGAAGCTGGTATTGCTGGGGGCAGGTGTGTGTGTGTGTGTGTGTGTGTGTGTGTGTGTGTGTGTGTGTAGGACAGGAAGGGGATTGACCACAAGGGATACAGCAGGACACTGACACATGCTTATCTCCCATCCCTCTCGGGCATCCTGGCCTTCCTGACATGCTTCGTGCTTCATTATCACTTTGTTAGCCCCAGCTTGAGAGACTGTCCATGACAGTCTTCCTCTAGAGCATGCCCAGTCCCCTCCTTGATGGCAATTTTTAACATCTAATCCTAGCCACAGCATCATATAGCAACTTCATGGTTTACCAAATAGTTTTCACAAGCATTATTTTATTTGATCTTTATGTCTTTACTATGGACTAAAGTTTGTGCCTCCCCCAAAATTCATGTGTTGAAATCCCAACCCACAATGTGATGGTATTAGCAGGTAGGGACTTTGGGAGGAACTTAGGTCATGAGGGTGGAGCCCTCGTGAATGGGATCAGTGCCCCTATGAAAGAGACCCCACAGAGCTCCCACACCCCTTCTGCCACATGAAGACACATCAAAAAGAATCATCTATGAGCCAGAAAGCACGCCCTCATCACACTAAATCTGCCAGCACCTTGATCTTGGACTTCTAGCCTCCAGAGCTGCAGGAAATAAATTTCTGTTGTTTATAAGCCACCGGTCTGTGGTACTTTGTTATAACAGCCCGAACAGACTAAGACAGCATCTGTATGGCAGCTTTCATGTCTCCATTTCACAGGTGAGGAAACAAGTTCAGAAAGGACAAGTGACTGGCTCAAGACACATGACAGATAAGGATGAGGCAGGATGGAGCCTGACTCTACATGCCATGTTTTCTCCAAAGATGTGTGAAGGAATTCAGTGAGCAGGGCTCAGGGAAAAAGTGCTCTGCAGGCTGGGATGCCCTTGTTTATCAGAGTTGGGGTTGGCATTTACCCCTAAGTAACCAGAGAAAGACCCTATGTCCTCTTTCAAGAGAACAAGAATCATAGTAGCATTCAGCTCTTGCCTTGTTCAGAGGAGAGTAGCCTCTTGTCAGAATCTGTAACCCTTAACAAGGTTCTCAACTTCTCTATTTGGGGCCTGCGACCATGAGAGGCATACTGCTGCCTCTGACAATGTGATGCCTCTGACAATGTGATGCCTCTTGGGCATTGGGGAGGGAGAGGTTCAGGGTAAGGAAGGCGGATGCCCTGCCTTCTGAGCATGGCTAATTTCTTGGGTAGCTAGGACCCAGCAATGGGACCAGAGAGTGCGCACGCACGCCTGGATTTCAGGCCTGAGGGTTCTCCCCTTACCAGTCAAGAATCTCTGCAAAGACAAAGACTCAGCTTCCCTCCTAGACAAAGGCTCAAAGAGACTCCGGGCTGCTGAACTCCATGTCCTGAGAATGGGCTCATTGTCCTGGACGGGTGTCGAACATTGGCTAAAATATGGAACAGCTGTCACCACTGGGAATTAAGGGTCCTGGACTCAAACCCATCTTTGTGTCTAGTGAGCTATGTGACTTTTCAATTGTTGCTACCCTCTTTTTGCTTCAACTTTCTCAACTGAAATATGTTGTGGTTATGCTAAACATTCATTCAGGTCCAACACAGTGAATTTGATTTCTTGATAGCTGCTCTCTTAAAAATAATAGCTACTATTTACTGAGTCAGCACTGCATGCTAAGTGCTGTGTGAGCATCAACTCATTTCATGCTTATAATGAGAAGCTTTTATTAACCTTGGTTAGTAGGTAGAAAACAAGTTCAGAGAGGTTAAGTAACTTGCTTTACATCAAATGGCTGTCAAGGGGCAGAATGGGGACTCCAGCTCTAGGACTTACTTAACTACCATGCTATGTTTTTTGTTTTTTTTTAACTACTGAAGAAAAGTATTTATTTCTTTCTCTTAGAAACAATAGCCCACTTCACAGAAATAAAATTAGTTTAGGTAAGAGGCACTAAACTTTGGAAGGGACATAACATAATTCAGTGCTAACATTCAACCAGGAGTGTTATTGAAATGCAGGACCAGGACGGGGGTCATACATGGTACATGGCTCTGCTTTTGTTCTACGAGCCTGTTCTCCCAGAGTCTATGGTGGATGGCTTTTGCTTTACTAACCAGCAGCCATTCATCCTTCTCTGGAGGGAAAGAACTCCATTTTCTCTCTCTGGGGAATCACTTTGGATGTAGTTGGCTCCATGGAATGGGACCTGGTAGGGTGGGGTGAGGGAGGAAGATATCGTGTAACCCTGGAAAGGTCAATCATTCATGGCTACAGGGATGGTTTTGGAGATGTTCCTGTGACCTAGACAGATCCAATGAGACAAAAGACATATATATATATTTTAATGAGCTTGCTGAGAACTTCTTTCTCTCTCTGTGACATTGGACTTGGCCCTGGCAGGATGTGGGCTTACAGCTGAGGCCAGTCATCTTGCCACAGCCTAAGCCCTGCCTGAGAAAGAAGCTGACATAAAAGAGAGCAGCGCTGGGGGATGGAAATGTCACTTACCCTTGAATCCAGCCATTCCTGAAAATCTACATTACCCTCTGGAATTTTCAGTTCTTTATGCCAATAAAATCCCCTCTTGATTTTAAGCCTATTTGAGACTTGTGGTCTGTCACTTGCATCCAGTAAGAGTCCTAATTAACATAAGAAAAAAGCAGAATTAAAGGAGTCAAGAAGCCCAGTTACCTGGCTGCAGGCCCCCATCCTGGTGGGAGATGAGCCACTTCCAAGGTGAAATCTCCATTCTAGGAAAGACCACAGTCTGACTGGCATTTATAGGGATGCTTGCTCCTCTGAACTAAAGTGTTGCCTGGGCTTTACTTGACAATAGAAGCTGCTTCTGGGGCCACTGGAACAATCAGGCTGAATAGTATGCAGTCCAAGAGTTGGTTGTGAGAAACAGACTGCGCCCTCCTTCAAATGGTGAGACATCACCATTGCTTCCCTGGAGAGGGCCAGTTCCTCCTCTCCCACTAAGGCCCTGCTTAGAAAGGCCACGGACTAGAAAATACTACTGGAAGGTAATTTTAAATAAATAAATTTATAAATGTAAATTCATATATGTTATGGGCTGAATTGTGCCCCTCCTCAATTTATGTATTGAAATCCTAACCCCAAGTACCTGAGAATGTGACTGTATTTGGAGACAGGGCATTTAAATTAGTTACTACAATATGACTATAAAATGAGGTCATATGATTGGGTCCGCCTCTAGTATGACTGATGATGTCCTTAGGAGAAGAAGGGATTAGGACACAGACACACACGGAAGACTATGTGGAGACACAGGGAGAAGGCAGCCATCTATTAGGTTGGTGCAAATGTAATTACGGTTTAAAAGGGTAAAAACCATTGCACAAACCGCAATTACCTTTGCACCAACCTAATACCAATGCAGGGGAGGTTTCTGCAGACGCCGTGACCTTGGACGTTAAGACCCGTGAGGAAAGACATTTCTGTTGTTTAAGACACCTGGTCTGTGATACTTTGTCATGGTACCCTAGCAAACAAATGTAGAAATAAGTTGTATAAGTAAGTACATAAATATAAAAGTAAATATATACTTTAAAATATGTGTGTGTATACATGTGAATGTATGTATGTATACACATATGTGTTTATCTATATATCTCTATATCTAGGACTCTATCCACGTATGTATATTCTTGTATGAAATCACCAACGTTTCTCCGTTGTGACAGGACAAGATCTTAATCCCAGAATTTGGGGCGCTCCTCTCCTCCGCAGTTCCCACCACTTCAGCTCTTTGCCCAGCATAGCTTCACCATCACCGAACTCCTGGCCAACTCCCAAACAGGTCATGCCATCCTGGGGCTGACTTCTCTGGGCCCACCAGCACAATGAACCTCTGCTTACCCTGTGAGGCTACAGAAGCGCTCATCACTTTCCAAGAGAACCTGAGTCACGTCCTCCTCTGCTCTCTCCCCAGCAATGTGTATACACCTCTATTAAGACATTTATTCCATCATGTGGTAATTATTCGTCTATGGGTATGTCTCCCGCCAACAGCGCCCGGGTTCCTTAAGAAGGAACTGGTTTCTTGTCCTCTTTGCAGCCCAGGCAGGATTTCTGGTGGCATGTAGAGGGGGCAGACAGAACAGGGGTGGGTGGCTGAGGGGATACTCCTGAGCCATGGGTCAGCCTGCTTGTGGGGGACGCCCCCAGCTGCCCCTCTCCTAGGGTTTTCTCTGGTCTGCCCCTCCAGAGGTGGATCAAAGGACCAATTCCCTGCACTCTTCCCCTAGGGGAGCCCAGTTGATTGGACAAACAAAAGCTTCAAGTTCAAGACAGTGGAGAGAGAATTGCAGGAGCTCTCAACAGCAAATTAGGCATTTAAAGCCAAGCGCAGTGGCTTTCGGAGATTAAATGCATTACAGATTTGCTAAACGCAAGTCAAGCCAAAGAAAAGGTAGACAGATCATTGCTACCCTTCATGCAGTGGGGTGGGAGAGGGACACGCAGAGGCCCTCAAGCAATCATGCTGCATGAATGCGAGACACACGGACTTAATTTTTCATTTGCAATCAACGCCACGTCCCCCCTTCTCGTAGTCCCAGAAACATCGGTCCTTTCTTGGGCTCCTTTCACAGGCTGCATTGACGAGAGAAGGGAAAATTATGCAGAGATAATGGTGCTGATTATGGGACGGCAAGTGGCAGCAGAGCTCAGCCGGTGGCGCCTACAGATGAGGAGCAGGAGAGAAGCTGGGGGATGGGCGGCCCCGGCTGTGCGAGGACCTGCCCCTGTCCCTTGGCACCCTTGCTGGTCCACGTGCTCCTGCCCTCCCCTCCACACAGCTGCAGCCGGGTCACATGTCTCTTCCCTGAACTGGGACATGTTTAGGCTTCTTGAGAAGTCTATTTTCCCCCTTCATTTCATCCGCACCCCTCTTTTAATGCAAGAAAATAAAGAAAGTTCTAAAATGCAGAGGACTCAGAGAAGGCAGGGCAGCTGGGATTATGGGAGCCAGGTGCGGGGTATCAGAGGCCCTGGTCCTGGTCCCTGTGCCACCACACACTCACCTGTGTCAGTCGGGGTGAGGCAAGTGCTGGACCCACTGCTGTACCTCAGGAGCAGAAGCAGGGCCAAGTGAGCGCTACTCTTCGATGCTTCACAGCCTGGAGGCATGAACTCTCTGCTACCGAAGAAATAATCACAAGGAGACTGGGTGATTTCAATCTTCCCAAAAGGAGACAAAGAAAATTAACTTTAGATGCAGTTGGAGGGACTCAGGTTAGACCTAAAAAAAGAATTATCACAGAGGGAAGTTGTTAAAACATGAAATTGGATACAACAGGACATTTCAAAGCTTCTTTTTCTCTAGAACGTGAAAGAATCACAGCGATGCATTAGTCTGGGATAGACGGCACGTGTGCCTCTTCTGAGGTAGGGGCAGGTGCACCCACTGTCCTCGGAGCTTTCCGACTCAACTTAATTACATCCGCTATTTAAGTTCCTTCTACAGGCTGGACACACATCCGGGCACTCTGGATATACTGCTTCGTTTAATCCTCAATTCTCACCTAGAAAGTGGGTGTTTTATCCCTGAAACAAGCACACAGAGGTTTGGTGACTTGCCAAGGCCACCACTAGCTGCACATAGGAGTTGAATCTGAACCCTAATCTGGCTGATTTCAAAAGTCATACTCTTTCCAAGTCATGCTGCCTCTCTTGCTAGAAAGATGTAGCAGGGAAGGTGGGTAGTGGGGGCTCTGAGGGCTTTTCCACAGCCTCGGACGGGAACCAACTGCTCACCACTCTACTGAAGGAACCACATTCCTGGTGAAGAAGGGTGACTTCTGAGAGAAACATCCTCTATGTACTCACTTTGCAGAGGTGGCTGCAGAGCCCTGGGCTGGGCTGTGGGCACCAAGGAGGGGCCTCGCAGGACTGCCAGCAGGCAGGAAGTACCGGGCTCGGGACTTCAAGAGACCGCAGGCTGACAGCAGCCACCTGTGATCAAATATTCCTTTTGCTCCTTTTTCAGGCTTGGAAAATAGCTGCTGCAAGGCCATGTGATACCTGACAACATGGAGGAGCAGGCCATTAAATCCTGGGACAGAGAGGGACTGCCAGCTCTGGAAGGATTCGGAGGGGCGGCTGAGCCCCTGGGCAGTCCCAGAGCCCCAAGAGTGGCCCTGCGAGCTTTCAGTGCCTCAGAGGCTGCAAGGACCCAAGCCTATGCCCTGCCATTCTGTCACAGGAGAAGCTCTCCTAGATCACTTGGCTTTCAGAGAAAAAGCTCAACAGCCCTCGCTTTCTTCAACCTACTTCTCATAAGAGCACAAGACTGAAATGCCCCTAAAGGATGGAATGGGACCCCCAGGCCAAGGGCTCAGAGGCACAGTTGCAAGTGAGCAAGGGGACAGGAGCAATGAGACACACTGCACAGGGCAAATGCCCATCCACCAAACCACTGGCTTTGTGTCCTTGGGCATGTGTGACTTCTTTGATTCTTAGTTTCCCCGTCTGTAGCCAGCCACAATAGCAATATCTACCTCCAGCGGTAGTTAGGAAGGCTAACTGACTTAGCGCATCCGAGGTGTTCGGAACTGTGCCTGCCACATCGTCAGCACGATGGACATATTAACGGTGACAGTGTTTATTACGTCACTCCCACTACTGCTACTTCAGAAGCTACTGCTATGAAAAGCTCGTGGAGGAAGCAGTACAAACACAGGAGCAGGAGAATCAGAGGTCATTTTTTCTTCTGAATGTGATCCCTTCCCACCGCCCAAGAACCAGGAAACTGTCTACAAGCTCCATCTGGGCTGTCAGAATCCAGCCTTGCGTAGGCAAGGCCTTGCCCTAAAGTACAGGCTGCAGGGAGACAGAACTGGGTGGACAAGGGCCACCACCTGGTGCAGGTTTTGGCACTGAAGGAGTCCCCTGTTCCAGGATCCTCCTTATCCCCAGGCGAACTGGGTGGTTGGTCATCCTACATCAACAATCATCTGTGAGAAGACAGCAGTGGGGCCACACACTCCATCACTTCTGCAGTCACTGCCTGGGACCAGACACCCTCCTCCCTCCATCCCTGTCCCCTGCTTCCCTCCTTCCCTCCTCTTCCCCTTCTTTCCTCCCTCCCTCCCTCCCTCCCTCCCTCCCTCCCTCCCTCCCTGCCTCTCTCTCTCTCCCTCCCTTCTCCTCTTATTTTACTTATTTATTTAGCCTAGACTCTCCTCTCCTCTCCCCCTTGATACACACACACACACACACACACACACATACAACACAAGCAGAAACCAGAGCCAGCAATTAAGAGATTGAGGAGAAGCCTGTCAAATTATCAGGCAGGGTCTGGGGTCTGGAAGGGGGCCCAGTTCAACACTGTTGCTGATTAATATAAAAGGTTCTTACTGGGAAGAAGGGAGGCAAAATTTTTTCACCAAGCCCAAATTCCCTCTGGGTGGCATCAGAAGCCATTGCTCTCTGAGGCGGCTGAGAGACTAGAGGATAGAGAGGGGTTAGAACCCCTGCCTCCAGCCGTGTCCCCTTCCTCCCAACTAGGGCTTCAGTAGCTGTTAATTTCATAAAGCCTTTCCTGGCCTGTGAGATGGACTACTCCTTGCTGTCCAGGTGTCTCTACGTGTTTGTTTAAGAGAGGGAGAGGAGACAAGAGAGCAAGCGAAGAATTGGCGCGCAGGAAAGATTGGGCGTGTATGTACGTGTACAAGCGGACAGGTCTGACTGACAAGATCTGTGAGCAACAGAGCTCTCAGTGCGCAGAGGCAATTACGTGAGAGTGGAAGAGAGAACAGGGGAGGGAGAGAAGGGCTGGGGTGCTCAGAGAGGGCTCCAGACAGATGGGTCCCAGCGCCTTGGCCATTCCTGGGGTCAGGCATTAGGAGGGGGAGAGGCATCAGAGGCATCTCATCTGGGACCCACATGCCCCTCAGAGCTCTCCCAGGAGAGTTCTGACCTAGGATGCAGAGCTGCAGCCAGCAAAGCAGTGGTGGGAGCGCCTCTTCTCCGGCTCACAGTAGGCAGAGGTTCTGGCCCCAGTAGCTGAGCCTTGGCTGTTCTTCATGCCCCTCTCTTCAGCCCTGCCCACCCTCATGGGGACTTGATGAGTCATAAGGAATACGACAAGCACAGTTGAACCCCTCTTCTCTACAGTCCTGCTCTGCATTGTCGTTGGGAACCAGGGGAGGAATTCTGGAAGGATGCATCCAAGATTCCCAAGTGTTGTCTCTCCCTGGTTGTGTTCTCTAACCTCCTCTTCAGGTCCCTTGCACCTTTTGCACACTGTCATGGTGAATGAGTGGGCAGTCAAAGGGGGCTCCTTACTTCCATTAGCCAGGGACAGAGCTCTGGGCAGGAGAGAGCATGGGGTGCTAGGTCTCTGCTCTCTGCAGCCCTCATTTTGAAGCAGAAGTTGGGCTGCCTTTCTATTGTCTGAAGTTTGATGCTCAAACTTCAAATGCAAACCCCTCCTCACAAATGGAATGAGTGGAAGGGTGAGGGTGCCTCAGTGCTGGGCTATCGCACAGGCAGGAACGAGACTGGAAGGACTTTCCCAAGTCCAAAGGCTGGGAAGTCAGTCGTGTCACCCTGACAGGGCAGGCTCATCACGTGTCCTCTAGGTGTAGGGAACCTATCCTAGTCCTGTCACCTAACATACCAACTGTTTGTTTTTCCTTCCCCATGAAAACATAAGCTTCATAAGAACAGGGACTTCATTTTTTTTTTAAACTTCTGTCTCCCCAGCACCTAGAAAAGTGCCGAGTACATTGTAGGTTTCAATAATAATTATTGAGAATTGTACACCTGAAATCTATGTAACTTTGCTAACAATTGTCACGCAAATAAATTTTAATGAAAAAAAATTATTGAATGAAGGCATGAGTTAGATAGTATTATTATCCCACCTCACCACCATTTTACAGATGATGAAATAGAAATGGATTCATTAATTCACTCTTAAAGATCCCACCTAGAGCTAGGATTTTAGGGAAGTGTGCTTGCCGACAACCGTTAGTGCCTGGAAGTTCTTCTACTCATCTCACTTGCTTCCTTCCTAACACTGTGTTTCTCCCAAAACAAGACCTAGCTGGACAATCAGCTCTAAGGCGTCTTTTGGAGCAAAAATTAATATAAGACCCAGTCTTATTTTACTATAAGACCGGTCTTATCTAATATAATATAAGACCAGGTCTTATTTTACTATAAGATCGGGTTTTATATAATATAATATAAGACCCGGTCTTATATTAATTTTTGGTCCAAAAGACACATTAGCTGATGATCCAGCTAGGTCTTATTTTCAGGCAAACATGGTACAAGAATGGCCTGTTTCCAGCAGAGACGATCAGCTAGAAACACATTCCCATGGGGTTCCCTCTTCAGGTGAAGTGACTGGTTCCAGGTGAGGCTGCCGTCTTGGAAGGAAAGTGCTCAAGCCCCACATCCAAGAGGTTGGTAGTAACAGGAGCTGTCTCCCTGTACATCTGTCTTTTACCTTGTGGAAGGGGAGGAAGGCTTTAAATTACTTTAGATATAGATCTCACAATTACGCTCCCTCTCCCTAATTTGGATGTTAATGTATTAGCTACAGCTTTGCCTTCTAGGCTAGAAATTGTGTTTTTTTCCCCCGCCCTGAAATTATACATCCAGATAGAGTAGTGTTCATTAAACTAAGATTAGGAGAGGATAATATGTGAGAGGTATGTAATCTTTTGCAAATGGTTAGTAAATTGGAACTACCCCAATTATAGTCTTGTTCATCACACAGGGCTGAATTACTCTGCCTGGGACAGGAGTCTCAGCCGCAGCTCTGCTCAGCTCACATTTCATAAATATTGTATACACATGATATTCTCAGCCATCTGCTTCACTGGTCGCTGAGCACATTTTCTGACTTTCTGGTTGACTGCAGAGTGGCTGAAGCAGGGCAGCCATCCTGCCTGCCTGCCTCGAAGCCCAGCAATGCCAGCCTTCTGAAAGCTGACACCGTATGCCTCAGGTGTGTTCCCGTGGACCCACACCAGGCCCCGTGGTGTCCTCCTGGCAGGGGAGATGCCCCCACGAATGCCTTAATGTGACTCCAAAGGTCTTGCCGAACAGGGACCTGTGTGCTGTGGGGCTGCGCCCATCAGGGTCATCTCTAGACGGGGCATGTGGAGGCTGATGGAGGTGACGGGAAATGTGCTTTGTTCCCCAGTCCAGGGTGGTGTTGGGGTCCCAGCAGTGCCTGGATGGGCTGTGAAGTTCTGCTTCTGCCTTGCAGGGGCAGACGGCATCTAACATGGACTGATGCACCCTCCGTTCTCACAGGCAATCTGCTCAGCGTCGGTGCCTGTGTCCATCTGTTCCATTCATCCTTTTGGGTCTGGCAGGACCTGCTCCCTCTGATCACTTTTTTTCCCTAAAATCCCATTTCTTTCAAAGAGGCAATGAAGTGTAGTGATTAAGAGTGAAGACTTCAGAGTCAGAGTGTCTGGGTTAAGCCCTGATATTGACCAGTTATGTGATCCTGAGCAAATAGTTTAACCACTCTGTGTCCAGATTTCCCCATCTGTAAAATGGGTACAAAAATAATAGTATCTCTCCCATAGGGAGGTAGTGAGTTAAAACTTAGAACAGTACTTGGCATGCAGTAAGTGCTCAATAAACATTAGCTATTATTTTATTCCAAAGGTAATTTTGGTCTTTTCCTGCAGATCTCAGCAACCCCCACACAGAACATACCAGAGTGCTTGTGCTAGATGCAAACTCTAAGCAGGAGGGAACCAGACAACGAGATGGGACTGGATCCTTTTGTGGTAATAGTGTGCCTGGCACCATGTTTTACAGAGGTTATTTCATTCCATTTTCACAGGTCTTTGAAGCATATATATGATTATGCCCATTGTACAGATGAGGAAAGTGAGACTCTAAACATTTTAAAAACCAGATTTCTTGTTGCTACCTTGTTTAAAACTTTCAGTTCCCCACTTGTTTTAGGATAAAACCCCAAATCCTTGATGTGGCCTATAAAACCCTCCATAATCTGGTGCTAGTTCACCTCCGTGTCCATCCCGTTCTTACTCTTGGCTCTCCTACCTTGTTGATTTGTTCTTTGTTCACACTACACCCCCATCCGCTGCAGGACCTTTGCCTGTTTTTTCTGCCTGAACTTGACCTCCTCTTCCCCTTTTGCTGAAATTCCTATTCATTCCTCAGGTCTCAGTTTGCACTTCTCCAGAAAAATCTTTCCTGGGATCCTGCAGACTTAATAAGGCCCCACTAATATATGCTTTGATAGCAACCCCCATGTGGGGACAGAGTCAGGAGTGCAGTTTCCAGGCTCTCGGCCTCACATAGACAGGTGCTGGCTCAGGTAGTAAATGGCCATCAACTGTGATTGGATGGCCACCAGCTGTGGCTAGTTGGCCATCAGCTGTAACCAGTGAGCCATTGGCCACTAATATAACTGCCGTGGCTACTCTAGCAGCAAAATGGGGACTAGCAAGAAAATGGTGTCTGGCAAGCGTGGATTGCAGTTAGGATGGTGGGTTGCGGACAGACAGTGTGGCTCCTGCTTCCTGTGTCTCCAATCCAGCCACCAGCAAGAATATAGTGGTATGACTCCCCTATCTATGGCTCCGTGGGTGTTCCTTTTTGACTTCACCCTATCCTGCGTTCTTATGTGAGGAGCGGGACAGGAGACCCTGCATGACACCCTACATGACACCCTGTATCTCCTTCATGGCGTCCCTCATAACTATAACTAATTATTCAGCTGTGTGTGGGGTGCTTGCCTGGCTGAGTGCAAGACTCATGGGCAGGGTCTGTGTTAGTCAGGAGAGGCTTGGCTATGCAGTGGAAACATAAATCCCAAATCTCCTATTTCTCTCCCATGCTACATGTCCCATGTAAGTCAGCAAAGGCCTCTGTTCCACCTGGTCATTCAGGCATCCAGGGCAGTGGAGGCTTCAGCACCTCGTGGTTGCACTATCTGGAACACCCAGGCTTCTCAGTATCTACAGCAGGGGAAGAGAGAGACTGGAGGAACATATATGTGCACACCCCTTCTGCTCAGTCTCACATCCTCTGCCCAGCTGCTTGGGGGCTGTGATGTATAGAGGAGCAAGTGGAATATTTGATCTGCCAATCCAACTTGAAGAAACCTTGTCCAACTTGTTCCCTTGAGTGTTCTCCACGTCTTAAGCACCTTGCTTAGCACACAGTAGGAGCTCCTCCAAATATCTGTGGAATGAATGAGCATGTCAGGGCAATTCAGTCAAGATCACTCAGTGGGCACACAGTGGTGTTTCTGGCCTGCAGATCACGGTCCTCCAGATTTCAAAATCTTTGGCCTTTGTAGTCTAGCTTGTCATTTCCTCAGTCTTATGGAATGCACAGTATGTAGAGAATAGAGCATCATGCATTTAGGCACTTAATAGATTTTTTTTTTTCCTGATTAAGGAGGTGAAAGTTGCATGTCCTCCAATCAGCCTTGCAATCAGCCATTCAGCCACTCACCCAAGACAAGTGGCAATTCAAATTCAGCCAACATTCCTGAAGTACCTACTATGTGCCTGACATGTCATCTTGGCTAGTGTGCACAAAAGCCAGGTGAGGCAAGCACTGTTTTCTGCTTCACAAAAGATACTAATGCTCGAAGTCTGGATTCAAATGCAGGTTTGCTGGCTTTAAGCCCCTCGTCCTTTCCTCTATAGCAGCTAGTGGCTCTCGTTCTAGAGCATGCATCGCAATCACCTGGAGGACTCACTGACATGCAGATTGCTAGGCCCGCACCCAGAGATTCAGATTCAGTAGATATGGTGAGGAGTGGAATCTGCATTTTTAACGAGCTCCAGGTGACGCTATGTTGTAGGGCCACAGTTTGAGAGCCACTGCCCTGCAGTGTGCAGTATGATGAGTGAGTGGTGAGGAACATGTCCCTCATTAATGGCTCAGAGGTCTTGGCTGGGGGAGGTGGGGATCAGTAACATAACACCTCACCTCCTGGCTGGTACTTGTACTTCTCTGTGAGGCTGCCTGCAATCAAAGTGTTTAAAATGAGGGGGTTGGACTGGACAAGCTCTGAGGTGCTCTGCAGACCTGGCATTCTGTATTCTATGATTGGATGAACTAAACCAAAGCTACAGAGTCCATCTAAATCTCTTCCTAAGTGGGAAGTGCTACAGACTAAAAATTGTGTAACAATAAATGTCCAGGGAAGTCAGGGAGGTATTGAGTAGCCACTGTGTGCTCAGTGTAGTGCAGGGCTCTGCAGATCAGGGACAAGTGTAAGATGTGATGCTGTTGCCCAATGCACTAACAGCCTGGTGTGGACACAAAACACACACTTGAGACAATAAGAAAACATGTCAGATTATAACCAACTGCGAATTGGTATGAGTCTGCTCAGGGGCTACGGGCAGTGTCCAGGAAGCCCCAGGGACGAGATAAGACTCCTGGGGCCTCCAAGTTTGGCAATCACCTATAACGAAATTTTGTGTATCAGCAGAGCATTTTTACCTGTGTGATCCCCACAACCTGGTGTGAGGTGGGTATTCGAAGGATGAAGAAACAGACTCAGAGATTTGCCCAAAGTCAACTTTTATTAAGTGAAGAAGTGATTTGAACCCGGGTCTGCTGATAACAAAGCCTGTGTTCTTCAAAAGGCTGGGCAGGAAGAGCAAGAGAGATGGGACAAGCAAAGACCTGCAAGGTGCCCCTGCCTAGGCCACATGGAAGGTCCTGGTTAAGATGAATTAGCAGAATAAGTTGGGTGGTGTATATGCCAACTCATCAGATCCAAGAAGCCTTCCTGGGGATCTTGATGTGGGGACAAAGCCCCAGAGAGCAATTTCTAGGCTCTCGACCTCATGTGGAAAGGTGCTGGCTCGGGTAGTAGAAGGCCATCACCTGTAACTGGTTGGCCATCAGCTGTAACCAGTTAGCCAATTAGCCACTGATATAACTGCCGCGGCTGTGCTGGTTGGTTGGTTGGTTGGCAGAGAAGCGGACAGCGGATTGCCCATCGTGTGGATCCTACTTTGTGTGTCTCGCCCAGGCCACCAGTGTGTGAGTGAGGCATGGGGTGCAGGAAGACCCCTTGTTGGAGTGCTGGCAGATGTTTGCTCCCTGTGTCTAACCCTGTCTAAGCTGCCAGCAAGAATATAGTAGTATGACTCTCCTATCTATGGCTCCATTGGTGTTCCTTTTTGGCCTCACCATATCCTGCTTTCTTATGCGGGGAGCGGGACTAGAGACCCTGCATGACACATGACACAGCAAGCAGGGTATGGTGCCGGGCAAAGCTCTCTGAAGGGCGGTGGAGCAGTTTGTGCGTGTGAGAGCTCAGCTTTGGGAGGCCCGTGAGGAGCTGCACCAGGAACGGGAGGCACGGTCTGCCTGGGAGACTCGAGTCTCCAGATGGCACACCACCCTGTTGGCCATGACGAGCGTCACCTGCTTCTTGGTGATCTGCTGCTGCCGTAGGCCCGGAGAGTGGCAGACATCTTACACTGAGGCCTCCACCCAATCAGACTCCTGGCATGGCGAGCAGGATTCTGGCCAGGTAGGAACGGTGTCTGACTCTGGGCAGGACAGGTGGCCCCCACACAGTGTGTGGTACCTGGTAGCCACTGTTCTCAGGAGTTGGAGCCCCAAGAAGGGGTGAGAGGACAAGGATGGCTGTCTGGCCAGCATGGAGCGGGCCCTACAGGTTCTAGCTGAGTGGTTGCCAGAGGAGGCAAAGGGTACAGCCAGCCATGTGGGCTGGATGTTCCTCTCTGCGTTGTGTTGTAGCACGGAAGATGCACTTAATGAAATAGCCCAGGTGCTGGACCAGCAGCCCCTGGGGGGTGGGGCGCTGGAAGCTCGGGACTGCCAGTTAGAGGAGGTTCTCACTGCGGTGCATCATAACTCAGAAGAAGCGCTTGCTGGAATAGCCCAGGTGCTGGACCAAGTGTCCCGGTGGGAGGCGCTGAAAGCTCCAGTCTGCTTGTTAGAGGATGAGCCCCACAGTGGAGACTCAGAGACGAAGCAAGTGGAAACAATGTAGCTCCCAACCCCCACACCCGCCCCATCATGAAGCAAAAGGTAAAGCATGAGCAACATTTGGGCCCCATGGGCGTTGCTGCCAGCAACCCAGCTGTGACTACGTTCATGACCTATACCCCTTACACTCCCACTGAGTTGCAAGAGCTAGGGAGGTGGTACCGACAGGACCCTGGAGAGCCAGTCTCGGCTTGGCTGTTACGTTTATGGGATGAGGGAGCAGACAACATTCTCTGCTCCCCAGGAGAGATGGAAAAGCTAGCCTTTGTGACAGTGCATCCGTCCCTGTGACAAAGGTTACAGAACTGCCATAGGTTGGCCCACGACCAGGGCAACCACACTCTAATGGAGTGGCTCACTGCTGCAGTACGCACAGTATGGGGACAGGCTGGCGAGCTGCCAGACACTGTGAGTCAATGGCAGTCCTATACAGAACTTACTCAAATCATCTGTGAAATGGGTATGAGACATGCTAGTTTTCACCTTAACATGCAGGGGCCGGATGACGAGCTTTTTACAGCCAGTAGGAGAGATCTGGTTTTGGATACTGCACCTGCGAGTGCTTTTGGATCCTTGGTTGCTGTTCTTACGCCTTATGCAGGGCGACGGATCCATGAAGTTACAACTGCCATGGCCACCCTAGGGGATGTTGAAAGCCGGTGGTAAGGGAAGTTAAGACAGGAGGTCCAAGAAGTCGAGACCTGGAAGCCCAAGTCAAAAGTAAGGGGATGAGTTCGCTGGCCTCAGAGAGTAACATGCGCACAGATATGGTGTGATCTCGTGGCAGCGGGGGTTGATCGGGCAAAAAATAGACTGACAGCCCAATGTACTCTTGTTGGAACTTAGGAAACAGTTGTGTCCGGAACAGCAATTCCGGAGAAGCCTAAAGGAGAAATCTGGGAAAGCACGACCCGTGTCCCTCCAGGACTTCATGGGGCCGCTTGAGGCCGACTCCTTCCAGCTTGATTAGGGGTGGGGCCAAGGTACCCGGTCAGAGGGGACGAGCAGAGACCGGAGGCCCCACGTGGAACTGTCCATACATTGGTCCCCTTCTAATGTGCAGAGGGTTTGGGCCCTAGTTGACACTGGCTCAGACTGCAGTCTTGTTTATGGGAACCCAGAACTGTTCCCCGGACCAGCAATCTGCATTGATGGCTACGGGGGAAAGACTGTGACTGTAAAAGCTGTTTCCTTACCACTGGGTATAAGAAGGCTTCCTCCTCGTACCTACAAGGTTTATGTCTCCCCCGTTCCGGAATATATTCTAGGGGTGGACGTGCTACATGGCCTCAGCTTACAGACGTCAGTAGGAGAGTTCTGTCTCCGGATCTGGGTGGTGAAAGCGGTGACACGCGGGCATGCTCACCACCCTCCTCAAGTGTTGCCACAGCCCTGGCACATGGTTACAGTGTGACAGTACCACCTGCCAGGAGGACAGGAGGAGATTGGTCGTACAATATTGGAACTGGAGAAGGCACATATTGTGAGGCCGATGCACACTCCCTTTAACTCCCCAGTATGGCCTGTCAAGAAGCCAGATGGGACCTGGCGAATGACTGTGGACTATAGGGAGTTGAATAAGGTGACGCCACCCTTGCATGCTGCAGTGCCTTCAATTCATGATTTAATGGATCATCTGACTGTCCGCCTGGGAATGTATCAGTATGTAGTGGACTTGGCCAATGCTTTTTTCTCCATTGACATTGCACCCGAGTGTCAAGAGCAGTTTGCTTTTACTTGGGACGGGCGGTAGTGGACTTTTCAAGACCTTCCGCAAGGATACTTTAACAGCCCCACTATCTCCCACCGGCTCGTGGCCCAGGATTTGGCACAGTGGGATCGCCCGTCCTCTGTGTCCTTGTTTCACTATATTGATGACATATTACTAACATCTGATTCTCTTTCAGATTTAGAGCAAGCAGCTCCCTCTCTTCTCCGCCACCTGAAGTCACATGGTTAGGCAGTGAACAAGGAAAAGGTCCAAGGCCCTGGCTAATGTGTTAAGTTTTTGGGTGTTGTGTGGTCGGGTAAGAGGCGATTATTGACAAAATACAAGCTCGTCCCTGGCCGACCAAGGTCTCCCAACTGCAGATGTATTTGGGTCTGCTGGGGTATTGGCTGGTGTTTGTACCTCATTTAGCACAAATGGCAAGGCCTTTGTATAACATGATAAAAAAGAGGGTTGCATGGGATTGGACAGAGGCTATAGAGCAAGACTTTGTTGCCACAAAACGGGTAGTGCAGCAGGCACAGGCTCTGCAAGTAGTGGACCCCGGCCGCCCATTTGAACTTGATGTTCACATAACCCAAGAGGTGTACAGTTGGGGTCTCTGGCAATGGCAGGAGCATCTCCGGTCACCAGTGGGATTTTGGTCCCAATTATGGAAAGGAGCGGAGGTCCGCTACTCTCTAATAGAGAAACAGCTGGCTGCTGTGTACACAGCCCTAGTGGCCACAGAAGCCATCACAGGAACGGTACGGGTGTTGGTTCGAACAACCTATCCCATCCAGGGGTAGATCCATATGTGGACACAGGGACCCAAAATGGGGGTGGCACAGACCACCACCCTCGCCAAGTGGGATGCCTACTTAGAGCACCCTTAATTCAAGCCCTTTGAGCACAGAGCTACAACAGGTCCTGGGGCCTGTGGAGTCTTTAGCTCAGGCTAAGCTAAGCACTCTGCCTAGAGGGGAGGACTTGGAGCCATCACCCTACAAAGAAGGGCAGTCCCCAGTACCTGAAGATGCCTGGTTTACTGATGGTTCTAGACGAGGAGCTGCAGTCGTTTGGTGTGCAGCCCAAAACAGACACCATTTGGTTTGATACTGGGACGGGCCAGAGTAGCCAGTGGGTTGAGCTATGGGCTGTGTGGATGGCAATCAGCCACGAGCCTGGGCCCCTAGTTATTTGTACTGACAGCTGGGTGGTGTTCCGGGGAATAACATTGCGGCTCCCCATGTGGAAACACCAAAACTGGTTGGTAGGACACTGTAGACTGTGGAGCCAAACCATGTGGCAGGACCTCTGGGACCTAGGGCAGAGAAAGGAGGTTACTCTAATGCATGTTACAGGTCACTCCCCCTCAGTGTCCCCAGGTAATGATGAAGCAGACGCCCTAGCACGGGTCCGATGGCTAGAACAGGCTCCTGCCACTGATGTGGCCCATTGACTGCATAGGAAATTGCAGCACGCTGGAAGCCAAACCATGTGGCAGGTGAGCAGACGCTGGGGTCTGCCTTTGAAATGGCAGGAGATAGCAGATGCCTGCTATGACTGTGCTGTCTGTGCCCAGGACAGCCCCCAAAGGTGGGGGCTCCCCTGGGAGACACAGCAGATTACGCGAGGGAGGGTGCCCCTCACTCGCTGGCAAGTGGATTACATTGGACCCCTGCCTAAGGCCTGCAATGCGATATATGCGTTCACAGCAGTGGACACTGCTACGGGGTTGATGTTTGCTTGGCCCTGTCCGGCTGTGGGTCAGCGGCATACAGTGGTCGCTCTTACATGTCTGTGCACCCTCTATGGGTGCCCCCAAGTCATTGAAAGTGACAGGGGTACTAATTTTACGGGGCAAGAAGGGCAGCGCTGGGCTGTCAGGATGGACGTGCAATGGTTGTTTCATACCCCATACAATCCACAAGCAGCTGGCATGATTGAACACTACAACGGCCTTTTGAAGCGAGGCCTCCAGGTGTCAAAACACCCTCCCATGATGCGTGACTGGGCCTCTTGTCTATGGGACATCTTGAGAATCCTGAATGAGAGACAACAGAAGGGAGGGCCCGCACCAGTAGAAGCTCTGCTACATTAAATGGCCGCTCCCATTCAGTTACAAGTGAGACTCTGTTAAAGCCAGGCTATGGCAAAAATGGAAACATTTTACTGCCAGCACCCACACGCTTGAAAGCAGGGGAATGGCAGCAATGGACTTGGCCCTGGCAGGTCAAAGGCCCCCACTGTAGGTGGTTGGGCCTGATAGCCCCATGGACCCGATACCAGGATGATTTTGCAGGTAATCTATGTGCTCTCGCTATGGCCTATTATGGGGTCCCCTGTTCTGTTACATGTTGAAACTATGCAAGGGACCCCAATCACTGCCATAAAGGTCTGGTATCACAAACCGGGAAAGGTGCCAGTGGCAGCGACCCTCCTTTCCCAGAACAAAAAGCTGGCATGTATCCTCCCAGATGGAAGGGATTTGCCATTGTTTGTTCCTAAGACCACTGTTTCTTTCCTCCTGTAGGTGCCTATAGGCTAATACAGCACAGGGCCCCTAGCGGAAGACTCTTGTCGCTTAGATTGTGAGGCAAGATCCTGTAGGGGTGGAGTGTGGGGACGGAGTCCCAGAGAGCAGTTTCCAGGCTCTTGGCCTCATGTGGAAAGGTGCTGGCTTGGGTAGTAGATGGCCATCACCTGTGACTGGGTGGCTGTCACCTGTAACCAGTTAGCCAATTAGCCAATGATATGACTGCCGTGGCTGCGTTGGTTGGTTGGTTGGTTGGTTGGTTGAGAACCAGATGGCGGATTGCCCATCATGTGGATCCTACTTCGAGTGTCTCGCCTGGGCCTGCCAGCAAGACTGGGGTGCAGGAAGACCCCTTGTTGTGGTATTGGTGGATGTTTGATCCCTGTGTCTCAACCAGCCGCCAGTGAGAATACAGTGGTATGACTCCCCTACCTATGGCTCCATTAGTGTTCCTTTTTGCCCTCACTATATCCTGTGTTCTTATGTGGGGAGCGGGACTAGAGACCCCGCATAATACTTGAGTACAGTTGGGATACTAATGATTGTGGACTGGCTGCGAGAAGTGTTTGATATTGCAAACATAGCCATCGGGGTGTTCATGAAGAATTGCCAGGGCCCAGATAGAGTAGTACCCCTTCGGATCCTGGAGGCTCTGGCTTTCCGCCTTTCTCCAGACCACCAATGGGCCATATAACATCTTTGTGTGATTGGGAAGGTAACACGCCTTCCTCCAAGAAGATGCAACTGGCCATCAGGGCACCGAGCCTTGTCTCCCTGCACCCCCTCTATCTGACATTCTTATTAAGTGAACAATCTGTACAATTATATCTGGTACCTTGCTTTCCTCCCAACACACACATACACACACACACACACACACACACACTCACACACTCACACACACACACTCACCTGCAGACCTACACCCTCTCCCTGCCCAGGGAAGTGAATTCCCTGGGGAGGGAAACCTGTGATGTTAAGCTGCTTCCTCTCTCCTTCCCAGTAGGCTTTCTCACTGAGTCTCTTCTAAGGGGGGCTGCTGGCTGGGCTGGAAGCAGCTCTGAGAATAAAACCCACAAGGTCAAGGAGAAGCAGAACAGGAAGTAGTAATGTTGTGTCTGACTTTAAGGATAAAGTAACAAAGGAGATAGTGCAGAGAAGCAACCGCAGACCAGGCTTTGGAGGCAACCCTTCCCTCATCGAACTGTTCGCATGGAATACAATGCTCAAGTCTTTATTACAAAAAAAAAAAAAAAAAAAAATCGCAGAAGCAGAAGAGTGTGAGGCAGTGAGAGGGGAGCGAGGAGAGAGCCACCCTGAAATCAATACTGGCCAGGACAAGCATGATCCCATGTGGAACTCCTCAAGCCTCTGCCACGAAAATTTGATTGGATCTTCAGAAAAACCTATTAGTGTGTTGTCAGGACCTTCTGGTGATAACTGACCAGCTCTCACCAATCGATGCTCTTCACTTGTGGAGCCCCTGATTTTTTAACAGCATAATTGTTTTTTTAATAACAGGCTGGCTCACCCACTCCAGCAAGCAGGGAGTCAGAGTCAGACTCCCAACTTAAAATATAGAGAAACGCGATGCTCCAGCCACTTCTTCCTAATTGCACAATTACTTTACAGAGCGCTGGGATGGAAGACTGGAGTGGGGCTGAGGCTCTTTTCAGCTAAGCCAAATTGTTAAGGAAAAGTCACAGAAGTAATTACACAAGTCAAAATTATTTACTAAATGAAGTCCATTCTTCACAAAGGAGCCTTTATTTATTTTTAAAGAAAAAGGGCAAAAAATGAATCATCTCACTATGGCAAGGATATCATAAAGGAACAGTGGAATTAGTCATCAATTATTACAGCTTTTTAATTTTCAACTCAAGAGCTGGCAATACATTTTATTTGGGGTTTTAAATGCACTAGAACAGCAGCAGTATTTTTACTCTTTACCGTGCCTTGGATCTGAGATGTCAAAGTACTTCACAAACAAATAACTCGAAACAATTTGGGATTGAGGCTCTTTATAGATGGAGAGCAGGGCCCAGGGAGGAAGCGATTTGCCCAAGGTCACGGGCTGAATCAGAGGCCCAGCTGGAAACAGTGCTCAGGAATGCTGGCTCCTGGAGTCAGGGCTCATCACCACTAGCCCACCCCCCTCCCACATGCACCAAAACGACAACGAAGAGCCTGAAGACAGCAGCAGGGCAGAGCAGTCACCTGCCCTCCAAAGCCCAGGGCGTCCATGCTGACAATTTGCTGTACAGGTTGGAGGCTGGGTGTGCAGGTCAGGTCTCTCTACAGACTGCCATTGCTGAAACCAGGAGAATCGGTCACTAATGCCTATTTGGGGCAGCTCAGCTTTCCATCCTGAGCCCCTGGGTGTATTCATTAGATTCTTTCCAAGGGTCAGCCTTCCAGGAGGGCTTGATGGCTCACATGACAATTGTACTCTGCCCACCTGGGCCCTTCCTGGGTTGTATCCCTCCTGAACCTGGTCTACGTGCTCAGGGTTGGGGTGCAAGATCCAGAGATAGAGAAGCAAGAGGGTGCATGAGGGTGAGATTGAAAGAGGAAAAGAAAGGAGACAGGTGGCACTGTTTAAAAACCTTTTCAGGCTCTAGGACCTCTTTTGACGGAGACTCTATTTTGTACTATATCAAATACATTACAATCCCACATTAAATACAGTTTACACGTGGTTATGTACCAGTTTACTTCAGTTGCAGTTTGCTGGTTGATAATGTTATGTATGGTTTTGTAGATATTTAATTAAACATTTAATAATTTTGCTTTTAGTTTTCTTCTCTGTATTTTTTTCTTTCCAGGTTCAGATATGTTCGCCAACCCTTGAGATATTTATAGGACACAGGCACTGTCCATATTGTCCTTAATGGACAAAACGGCCCAGAGAGACAGAATAAAAGAGACATGGGAAAAACGATGTTGACCAGGACAGCAAGAAACAGAATCAAAACCAAACCGAAATTTAACAAAGCAGACAGAGGGAGTTCTGGAAACTACAGAACTGCTGGTTAGAAAGAAGGAAAAAAGCAGGCTTACCAGGATATTTCCAGGAAAGAGATGAACAAATGCAAGACCAATCCAACCGCAGATGAAAAAAAATGTATCTTATTATTCAATAATTTATTGGGCACAGGCTAGATACCCTGCTTGACCTTGGAGATTCAGAGCTGGATCAGATACAGCCTTTACTCTCAATGAATTTACTGTTTTATTGAGGGAGACAGAAAGGTAAACATACAGCTCAGCTTGGGATAAGGACACAAACTGAGGAAAGTGTGAGAGGTTGGGAAAGCTCAGCCAAGTCACTTAAGGGAGAAGGACGCTTCTGGAATGTTCAAAGGCACAGAGGTGTGAATGGCAATGAGACAGAACTTGAGGAATGTGGGGCGGGTCTGTGTGGTGGCAGGTCCCCGGTGAGACTGAATGGTAGCAGATTGTGAGGACTTGGGTTTACTCTGCAGTAAAAGGTCAAACGAGTAGTTTCTAAGCAGGAAAGGGACTCTGTTCACTCCAGTTTAGGCCTGATGATGGGGCAGCGGCCTGGCGAAGCCAGAGGACAGGATATTGCATTCCTGTGGTGGCAAGAAAAGGGCCTGGACTAGGCAAGGGACATGGAAATGACAAGGTTGTGTCAAGTTGGAGAAGCATTTAGGGGTCAGGGAATTGGAGCCAGCTGGAAGTGGGAGATGAGGAAAAGGGAGGAATTGAGAATGACTCAAAGGTTTCTAGTTTTGAGCGATTGATGATACTGAGAAAGGCAATATAAGGGCAGGGGTAGGTTTGAGGAAACTTCATTTCCCCCAAGCCTTGTGATCCTAAGGCAGGTGCCATGCTGGAGGGGATGTTGTCCCAACGAGGCCTTTGTAAAGCTGCCAGGAGAACCTAGAAAAACTCTTTAAAAGGTGCATAGAGATGTGGAGGGTCACTGGTAGATTACGAGTGTCTTTTGCGGCACTCCTGGCCAAGGCAGAAACGTGACCCAGAGACCGAACACTAGATATGTATTCATTCAGCCTCAAAAGGAAGGGGCTTGAAGTCAATAAGGACCGATAGGGAAAATGACAGATACCTCTAAAGCCATGCTGAACACAGGACTGGGGGCTTCTGTTGTAATTCAGGTCGAAGGGTGTTTATTAGAAGTTAACTAATGGAAGCTCCAAGCTATACCCAGACGTCTGTATTCTCCCTGGCTAGCCAAGTAACCTGCATAATAGCTAGGGAGGCAGCAGAGTTAGACTGAGATACAGATATCTATCAATCACACCACATTCATTGGTTAAACTCCCATCACCCAGAGCTGACCATTTCCTCTCGGAGGAAGTAATGAGCTAGAAATAAGTGCAATCTGAAGCTGAGTCTAAGTAACTTGTGATCATGGACATTTCCAGCCATAGCTTCAGATTGGGCTTTCAAAGAGATGGATACTCTAGCAGGATATTGCCAAGACTAAAAAGAGAACGCTAGTTTAATACACATGACTGTGGAAATGACCAGGGCCATCCATGGAGCTGGAGCCCCAAATCTTGGCCCTGCCCTTGCTCGGCATTCGTGGGAAGTAAACAGCCCCAGAGCAAAGCAGCTGCATTTCTTTCCCGCTCCTTGATGTTGGCAATGGGAAGACAAACGAGGGCTCTCTGGTTTGGGGACGACATGAATGAACCACACATGTCCATAAATAAAGAAGGAGCCCTCCAAACATGCTGCTCATTTTTTCACACAAAAGCCAGGCTGGCTGCCCTCTTGCGAGCCATGCTCACAGTTGGATCCTTAATGCATTGTGAGTGTTCAATCAAACTTTTAGTGGTGAAACTCTGGGAGCAGAAAGCCAGCTAAGCCCAAATGGTCCCTTTGCTTTTCCATCTTTTGTGGCTGCCTGGCTGTGCTCTTATGGGTTTTGTTGTCAACAAACTCCTGGCTTGCCTCTGAGCACTCCAAATTATTGAAAATGACTACAGCTTAAGACTGGCAGGATGATTGTTAAAAACAGCCCTGGCATTAATCATAGCTTAAGAGCTTTTGGAAAATGATTCTAATTCAGAAGGGGTGGCTTACAAAGAGGCTTGTCGAAGCGAAGCAGACATCAAATTCTGAAAGGCAAAATACCTCCTTGGTACCCACACCTGGTTTCTTCTGAAATCCAGCTGGCAGAAGTGTGTGTGGGGCACAGCTTCCCCCACCAGCTCACTCCGTCTGAGACCACCTCAGGTTTTCCACGAGTCCCACAGCAACCCTCCCCCTGGTCTGGGCCCTTCAAACGGGAAAGACTTAAGGGAGTGCCCAGAGTTACAAGTTTTACTGGCAGTCCTTAAAATAAGGAAGAGGGCTGGACGCCTTGTTTTTTGTCAACAGTTGGAATGCCTTAGACTGGTGCTAAAATAAGCTGTGTGCATAGAGGCAGCTGCGTGGGCAAACACATGGTCAGCATTTGCAAGGAGCCAGGCAGGGCAACGTCTAATACTTCTGCCTTTTGCCTGCCTGGCACAACAAAGGAGAATGATTTTTGCCATCAGCATTCTCGCTATCACGGAATCATTGCACAATTTAGTATGATTAATGGTTTCCATTTACGAGAAGCTGAGAATGAAAACAGTGGGGCAGAAGCGGCAACTTGGCTGGGGGTGTTCACGGCTGCAACTAGGGTGGAAGGGCGTGAGAGCTGGCCAGTGCCTGCCGGCCATGCCCTCTACCTTCTCTTCCCAGCATGATTGGGGAGGCACTGTGGGGAGAAGAAACACATGGCTTTTGACATGCATTTGCAAAAACAGTCTGAAAGCTGCAATCTTGTGATGCACTGTTTGCTGTTTCATCTTTGCAGCCTCCCAAACATTATGAATGAGAAGCTACTCTTTCTTGACCTGCCTAAGGGAGTTTCATTCTCAGAGGTTCCTAACTAAGGGCTGGGTCGAGGCAGCTCGGTGATGGGCTGTGTATACAGCTAAAGCTAGCGGAACTCACTACACCACTTCTTGGCATTCCTGATGGTCACACGGGGATGTCACATGGGGATGGACCCCACCTGTGTGCTAGGATGGTAGCGGTGGCCTTCTGCACAGCCACCCTTTGTCTCTGGAGCCCCCAGGCTGGTGGACCTAGTCTCAGGTCTCATCCGCTGGTCGTCCCAGTTCTTCTTCATTCTGGAGCATCCTTTTCTTTCCACTTCTGTAGACATTGCTTCTTGTCAGACTCCCAGCTGCTGGAGGTGAGTGGTGAGACAACGGCAGGCATAGCCAGAGACTTGTGGGTGCTGATAGAAACCAACCGGGAAAACACAGAGGATTCAAGAGGGCCCGCATTTTTTTTTTTTTTTTTTTTTAGCAATAGCCTTTGTGACTGAAGCCAGAAAGGGAGAAAATTGGTGATCTTGGCTGAGTCTAATGTGACTCAACGCCCTTCTCGATGCATTGGTGTCTCTGCAAGGAAATCTATTATTTTTCCATAAACTGTCTTAAGCATCTCCCGTGCTAAATTTCTGGCTGTGTTAAGGATCAAGCCATCAAGAACAACTGTGAATGTTATACACTTTCAGCAGCAGCAATGCGCTTTGGCGGGGAAGTAGGAGCAAAAAACCCAAGTAGGACATTTCGGTTGACAGTAATGGCATTTTCCCTTCCTTGTCCAAACGATAAAAGATTCATGCTCCTAATTGCAACACTATAGCTGCCCCCATCACTTTATTCTGGGAGAGGAGGTTAGAGAAAACAGGCCTAGAGAGAGGGAGAGAAAGAGAAAGAGAGATGGATAGTAATTTCGTCACTAGCTAACAAAGACTGATTAGTGCGAAGACTTCCTTCCATAGCAATACTTTCTAATCAGGTCTGCTGTGTCTGGGCAAACAGCTTTTGTGGATTAGCTAGACTCGAGCCTGCCAGCATCCGATGCAAGTTTAACCGATGACATACACAACTACAGAGAAAACAAACCAAAAAGAGTAATAACGTCACACATTTTAATATTCAGCAACCATTAAGGGATTTAAATATTTGCTTGCTATTAAAGGCTTGCATTAGGCTCTTCCAACACCAGCTCTGGAAGACTGAAATATCAATTACGGATCAATTTTCCCCCTAAGTAAACACTAATTCAGGATAAACAGTATTAGAAGATGCAATCGTTAACATTGCTGACTTCAGGATGGACTTCCTGCTGGTAACAGCAAGTTTAAGCCTGGTGATTAATTAACCTGAGAAGATAGCACTTAAGGAAGATTTAAGGCGATCATGTCTGAAATATGACTGTGAGCCAGTGCATGCTTGGAGGGCAGCTGGAAAAGTCCTGGGCCCAGAACATGCGTTGATTTGACTCTCAGTAGTGGTCTTCACTTTCCCTGGAATCATCGCCACCCAGTTCAACACCCCAAAGGATTAGGAGAGAGTTAAATGGGAGTCACGAGTGGGTGTGCATGTGGGAGACAGTAAAAGCAGCAGACTTTAAGTCAGGTAGGTTCCTTGTTGGAATTAAGTCCGTATTTAAATGTAAGGCCTGAGTTGCATTTCCTGGCTTGACCATCAGGGGCAGTAGACATCTTACATTCACTTTGGAATGAAAAATAAAAACATAAAAATCAAAACAAATATAATTTCCTGTGTACAAAAGAGCCTAGAAGCTGAGGATTGGCAGACTTGAAAACAAAAGATTCTTGCTTTCAAGTCTCAGTTTTGGGGTGCTCACATTGTATGTGTGCTCAACACCCTCTCTTGGGCATGTGTGTGTAATGTGTCTGTGTGGGAAGGGGCGATACAGGTAAATAAAACACCAGGGCTTGTATCAGAAGCACATTTCACTATTTTGAGATGAACACGAATAAGACAAGGAATACTGCTTGATGTTTTTCTACCATGCCACGCCTCATTCTGAAGGCCCCTCACAACGTATGCTAGCAATGGTGAGGCTTTGCTTAGCCATCATCAAAAATGTCATTCCCGCAGGGGAGAACAGACACTCTGTCTTGGCAGGTCCTTGAGAACAATGGGCCCTAAACTCAGGGCTGGCTGGCTGATTTCTTCAAGGCCAACCTGAAAGCTACCTATGTCGAGGATGAACTTACAAATATCAAATTGGAGATACTACATACAAAGTGAAATGCAGGCAACCAGGGTCTTGATTAGTCTCCCTTTAAACAACTCCTACTTACTCAGTGTCTGTGTGCCTGCCACTGACTTTAACATATTGGCCCACAAGCTCATTTGAATGATGGCCAAGAGTCCTTTTCCTTCTCCTGTACAGGGTCAGGACGTCCAAGTGCCTCCCTTGGCAATACTTCCAAAGAGTACATGTGTGGTTGTGGAGACAAATTTCACTCTGAAGGAATCTGGCTGCCAGTTATTCATGACTAAGGCATCCTGGCAAAATGGTGCATATTAGCTCTGGGCAGAAGTTTATAATGAAAAAAAAGCATTCAGTTATGCAGTCTTTCTACGTGTAGCATGGTGACTGCATGGTTGCTTTAAGTTTCTGGATGCCAGAATCAAAGGAACATTTCTCCATGGACTAAGTCCACAGCAGTGCAAGAATTACATTTCGAGTATACAGAGGACAGTGAAAGATTGCACCAATTAACACCCGCATGTCACCTCAGGGTTTCCGTTGATGTATTTGGAGAACGCAAGCAGGCCAAAACATTGGAAAACTCTCCAGAGGAAACAAGGGCCATTTTCCCTCCCGTACCCAAGGCAGGCCCGGCAACTTATCAAGCTCCTGCTAACTTGGACTGCTTCTGGCATCTTCTCATTTGCATACCCTGTGGAATTCAAAGGCAAATGTGCAGCCAGTTGCCACCTCACTTCAGTAAACTTCCGGGGTCCCTTTTCTGCAGGTTATAGCCCAAACTGGTGCCTCATGCTACAGACAAGGGGAGAGGGCTGGGCACACTAAACATAGTGTGTGCCATGTGGCCTGGAATAGCTCTACTAATGGTGAGGAGACAGGGGTCACTAAACATTCTGAGGCAAGCTTCACAAGGGCGTGAGGTGTCCGCTTGCCTGGGGTTTCACAGCTAGTAAGTGGTGAGCAGGGTTAGGAACCCAGGCAGTCTCTGTTAGCACACACCCTTGATCTCTGCCCTCTAGCCCCCACAACAGACTTTTTATATAGTTACGATGAATTAGTGCTGCCCACTGCTCTCTGCTCTGACAGAGGCCCCTGAAATCTTGACTCCTGCCTGGACTTCGAGAACAGCCGCAAGACTGATTCCCAACCACCAAACCTCATCTGATTTCAATTTATTCTTCCCGTACAAGTCAGAGGGCTGGCTTACTGCCCTTGGTATCTGCGACTCATATCCCCTGTCCACTAAACCATCCATTGAGATCCAGCTGGGGTCCCAAGTTCCTCCAGGAAGCCCTCTTGACTGCCCAGTCTTCACTGATTTCCCTTCTCCAGAAATTCCCACAGCACTGTCTGGGCTCCTTAACTATGTGGGGTGGAGCCCCCACAGCTGAGGGCCATTTCATGTTTTCACGTGGGTGGAACTGATGCCCTGATTAGCCTCCAGGGACTACTTTTCTCTGTATTTCTCCTTGCTGGATACAGCAGGTGCTCACTAACTGCACATTTGATCAACTGATTTTTAGAGACAGGCAAGAGACCAGGCCAGGATGGAAGAGGCTAAAATGCGATCCACAGCCTTTGGCTTTTCTGGAGCTTACCTTTTCTTCCACTGCAGAGCTTTCCCAATTCCCTGCCAGAGAGAGAAAGGGGAAACTCAACCACAGCTGGGTGAGTCGGGGGAGAGGGCACATAGGAGCTGGTCGACTATCTGCGCGTTTGTAAGATCAGTCACCAGAAAGTGTTGACGTTGCTCACTTGGGCCTGCAAGGCAAGGAGGACGGCGGACAGACTGACTCCTGCAGTACACCGCCGGGACTGGAGGTCTCGGCAGCCTAAACAGGAAGTGAGAACAATCTTCTACACAGGCGACCACCCCGGTCCTCCGCAGAACAAGATTTCTTTTAAAGGAGAGAACTTGAAATGAAGAAGGCGGAATGAATTGTTAAGACACAAAATTCCAAAGTAAGCGAGACAGGTGGAGCAGCCAACACAGGAAAGTTGGTGGGGGTGGTGGGTGACGAGAGGGGAGGGGCGGGAGCCGTATCCACGGGAGGGGCCTGTCCCAGCCGGCCCACCACTGCATCCCGTGCACCTGCACAAATCGCTGAGTCCACGCCGCCAAGCACCTGGCCCACCTGGCCACTGAGAGGGGAGAAGAGAACGAGGGCAGTAAGGATGAGCGGAGGAAGAGAGCGAAATCAGATCAAAGAAACCAGGCGGCAGCATTTCCCAGCGTCTGCTGCCGGGTTGTTGGCAGCGGCGCTAGGTTCCGAGGAGGAAGCTAGACCAGAGGCCCATGTCTTCTCTCACGCCGAGGCGTCCAAACAAAGTCCATAAAGAGATTAAAGGATCACTTTGTAACATTAATTTTTTTATTAAGAAGACAGATATTTTATAGTACTTTTTTTCTTTTTTCTTTTTTTTGTAAAAATGGTATACATGAACCAATACAAAATGCGAATGGGAACATGTGAATATGGAGTTTCTTACACCGTAACATTGTTCATGTACACCTTAAAAACAACTGGCCTAAAGGGAAAAATAAGACGTCGGTGTGACTAAAGAACAAGCTTATTTGGCATCAATTATACATCCTTCATTATTTTATATTCCTTTAAAAAACACAAAAAACAAGTTTGTTCTTTCTTCACTCTAAAAAAAGTGATCAACCTGTACAAAGTAATACTCAACAATACATTTCAAACAGTGCACTGTATACTTAAGAAAAAATACATAAACCAATATACAACTAAAATCCATAATTTCCTGTTTTTGCTTCGTTTTATTATTTTTTTTCCAATGTGTGGGGCCTACACTTTGCAATCTACCTGAGACGGAAAACACCAATTGAAACACATGAACCTGAGACATGTCAACATTGTAAGCCATAAAGTTACATCAGGAACACTGCACTACTGTACACTTTTCAAAACAGAAAGATGGGAGGTCCCAAAAATGAGATGCCAATTCTGTAAGCAATGGTAGGTTTTGTTTTATTTTCCTAAAAAGAACAACTGAAAAAAACCTTTCAACAACATGCTAAATGGTTCTCACCCTTTGATATGGTTATACTATGGTCAGAATGGGTGCTAAGGGCTCGGAATAGAGCTGCACATTATAAAATTCATTGAAAAAGGGATGTTCGTTGTGGCTTTTTGTCTTGGTTAAGTGCCTAGGGATAGGAGAGGGGAAAACAAAAATGCTGCTCGATAATGGATTTTCTTTTACATACCAGTCCGTTCCCAAAAGGCCCCCATATTGCAATGGTTCTATCAAAGGTTAAAATAAAGACAAGAAAAATAAACACGCTTTCAAATAACAAAGAGTTGACACTTTTTTCCCCTTAAATAAATCAGCGTTAAGTTTTCCACATAATGTAACAATAGTAAAAATGCACCTTGCAAAATTCAAAATTACTCACTGAAAATGTTATATAATATATATTTATATATATATATATAGAGATCTATCTTTTTTGATGCCATCTTTCCAAAGGGACTGTTTTCTGGAGTCTGGAGCCTTACCAAAACATATGGTAAGAGTTTAGTTTTTGTCCTTCAGGACTACTTTTAGATTTCCTAGACGTTTCAATGAAAATCCCCACATTTCTTTAAAAAAATGTAAATGGTAATTTGACTCCTCTACCTTTTCCCAAGGCTCCCCATCTAAGATATGTTCAAGGTAACTTATTTTAGTAGCTATGCACTATGGCTGCCATCATGCGAGGATCAGTAATTTTTTGGCAGATGGTTCTTAAGGCTGAGGAAAGAGGCCAAGGCTAGTGTATGAAAGGTAAAAAGATAAAAACACTCACATTTGAGTTTTGATTAAGTAACTGAAAACCCCTACATGCTGTTTTTCCACCTCTGCTCTGACCTTTTGAGAACTGAGATCGACAGCAGACCAGTGTGAGAATAATACTGGCCCTTCTTTTGTACCTCCTGCCTTTGTCAAGCCAAATCTGAAGGAATGAAAGTTTCACACAGATTCGAGTTGGAAATCCCAGCATGACAAATATCTGTAATATACAGTACATGCAGGACACATCCTACTGCCTTTCTAACTAAGCACAAAGGAAAAAAAAAACCTGTCCCATTCAGTCATTCGCACACCGTAAGGACTTGCTTTTTCCTACAAATTAGTGAGAAGTAAGGCCGATTGGGAAAGGTGGACGGAATCATTTGGAACAGAAATAACCAGAGCAGAACTATCTTTCCCCCCTCCCTACTTCCCCTCCTGTGGCAACTCAAATATGTCCACTTATATAAAAGGAACAGCCCTCACTGTCAGGTCTGTTTAGGGCACTGAAAAAGGAGGAGCCCCTCCAACCCCAAGCCTTTCTGGACAGTGTGGGGTATCTATACTGAGCCGTCTACAGATACAGAATTAAAGACAGATTCAATCTCATTGTGACACACCTCACTTGCAGATAACCCTGTACAGTAATGTAGTTCCACAGCAAACAGAACATTTTCTGAATCACAGTCTAAGTTTCTAGTCTTCACTGCTCTAAGTATTTGCAACATGGGCAGCAGCAAAGAGTTCTCATTGTTTGTTCACCCAAATCTTTACGACAACAGAGAAGAATGCATTATGGATACACTAAATTCTGAACTATGAAATCTAAACTGTGCTGGTTCTCCTTTTATGAAACTGAACTTTGAACAGAAAGCAGTTACTTCAACAATAAACAGAAAAGTAAAAACAATAGCAAAATAAGGGGGAAACGATTCTAAGGAATCCCAGCAGGCAAATTCCAAAATGGGAGATTTTGGAAAAAAAGAAATTCAAAAATTTTTTGGAAAAATAAATGCATACAAAGGAAAAAAAAAAAAAAAAAAAGAAGAAGGAACGCAACAAACAAACAGAAAACAAGGCACAGAATTTTCTGCAATCTATCCAAACTAAATCCAAGCATCCAAGTTTGACTTGGTAGGAAGAAATAAAAAATTAAAAAACAAACAAACAAAACAGAGGTGTCAAACAGCAGAGTGTACTTTTCAAAGAACATTTTTTTTTTACACATCAAAGCCCAAGCCTTCCCAGTCTCGCACCTTTCCACCCATTCATAAAAAAACACACGAATTTCTGGCAAGTTCCAATATCACTGTCTCTTTATCATCTAAATAGGGCCAGTTGGACACCTCATTGAAACAAAAGGGCTGTTCTAGATGAAGTACTCTTTCTTTTCTTCAGAGTTGTTCTGTCCTCCTTCTGCATTGATTATAGCCGTGTCTGCGTCTGCTGCGTCATCGGCTCCTTTGGCTTCATGAGTGAAGTATGTACCTGAAAGATGAAGGGGTAAAGCACCGTGACTGTCTGATGGCCTCTGTGTAAAGTGGTACAGAGATGGCAACTTGCTTTATAGCCATCATCAGCCGAAGTGGTGTGCAGGCAGCAGAGGGGAAAAAACAATTGGAAGAAGAAAGCGAGGTGGGTGAGACAAATGGGGATCCGGGGGTTCCAAAGGCACCACTCCAACTGAACCGCTGCGATATAATTCAGCAAATGAGACATTAGAGCAGTGATTATGACCAGAGGATGTCAGCAGAGGAAGACGTGAGTGGGAGCTAAAAATGCAGAAAGCTGGAGAGCTGCTGACTAACGTATAAACAGGAAATGCCCAGGACCAATGACCAGATATACGTGCACGCACATGGTTAAAGACCAAAGCAAGAAAGAGCAATTAGCCAATAAATGAATTAGGGCCCTGATGATGTTCTAATGTCACCTCATATTGTTCACTTGAACCCTTGCCTCCCGTCTTCATGAATCATCATTGCCCATCCGTACATAAGTGAAAATGTGCTCGAACTTGCACAAGTATGTTTCATTTTCTTCTGCTTCCATTTCAGAGTGGGGTTCCAGATTGAGAAATAATTTGATGTTATGACAGCTGTAATCAAGGCTTGGGATCTGTCTTAAGGAACAAGTGATCCTCTCGCATAGTGTAACTCTAGATGGACCCAGATTCATGGATTTGCTAATTGGCACAGCCACTTTATAATGACAATAGACAGAAAGGTACAAAGTTGGTGACACTCTTATCACCGAGTCCCAACAGTTTACATGAAGAAAGACAACACTGCACCTCCGTCTGCTATATAGGTAGAGGTTACACTACCTATCATAATCAAAAACCCTCCTCCTATTGTTACATACCATTGAGTAAAAAAGGGCGGAAACATTTGTTGTATTTTCAGGTTTTCAGAGTGACAAATCTGAGAAGGCGGGTGGTCAATGTTCCCTTCCTGTAACCCTTTTTCCTCTGGACAGTGACGCATCTGCCTTCTCCCCCGGCTCTCCACAGCTGCTGGGCAGATTTCTGCCCCACTCTCTGGCCTTACCTTCCTGGCTCTGTCAAGCTCAGCCCCAAGAGGCTGGGAGTTCTTCGCCAAACAGACTGTCTCCTGGGTGTAGGCAGAGGGTGAAGTACACATAGTGCTGAGGGTCCCAAATGGTTTTATGCTCGAGACTGGCAGTTTGGATGCTAAAGGTGGTTGTCAAGTACCTTGGACTTCCATTGCTGTGTTTAAGGGACCGTCCCCAAACCCAAGTTTTACAATCAAGCAGTATGCAAGCACCTAGAGCTCGTACTATAGGAAGCCCCACAAGCTCACTGCACAGTGCTTGAGAAAAACAACTGAGAAAGACAAGGGCCGACAAAGAAAAGGGAGAATGAATTACCCGGAGGGGAGAAGAGGATCAGAGCAGCATGGGGCAGAGAGCAGAAGCGTTGGAAAAGATGATTGCCCATCCAGGCTGCACAGTTGATAACTGTGTGATTAATGGCAATTTAAATCACTTGCACTGATAATTTAAAAAATACATATTTATGTGGCTTTTAAGGCATATCAAACCAAGGACGTGTTCTAGCTGCTGTGACCAGCTTACCTGGAGCTTGTGGCCAGGGAGCAGAGCTCGTCCACCTGCTTCACAGGAAGCAGCAGGTTACAGGTGTGTTCTTTCCATGTTTATTGTTTTGGGGTTCATGCCACATCTCACACACCAGCCCCTACTTTGTAATTTTTACTGTCCCAAATACCGGATTGTCTATTAACAAATTTATACAGCCTTATATTTAGAGAAAATCCAAATCAAGGAGTACTACTCATCAACTCTCAAAGTCCAAATCAGCAGCTGCTAAGATTTCTGTTGTTGTTTTTTTCTCTCTCCCAGTTTCAGGGATCAAAGAGGTTATGCGGCCACATAAACCAAATTGCCTATCAAGGACAACCTTGTAAAGTCCCTGAATGCAGGGGCTGCGGTGACATGAGGCCTCCTGCCGGCCAGAGCACCTCGCTTACCTTTATGTCTGGCAAAATAGCGCCCCAGAATGATGAGCAAGCACAGCATGGCGAACACCACCACGGCCACGACACCGCCAATCACAGCATGATCCACTGCCCGTATCGAGCCTTCTTCACCTGCTCGAGAATCTGTTGAAATTAGAAGAGGAATAGGGATGTAGAGCTCATAATGAGATACCAGGAGCCCTGGTGACACTGTCTCCAGGGTCAGTGGGCACCTTCTTTTTTAATAGAGGAGCCACAGAGGATGATCTAGAGATGGATCAAGTTACACTGAGGGAACAAACTGACCTGTCCAGTTCCGAATTGATCCGTTCTCCCCACAAGGCAATTTCAATATAAGCAGCATAGGAGCTCTAATGCATGTGGAACAAGCTTAGGGAGCAGGGAAGGAAGAAATAGAGTCCATCCCATCCTAATTGGCCTAGCGTTCACTCTGTCTGTATCCAGTTGTAGATCCTATTAAGGAGGTCGACTTAACTATTTAGGGGCACCTTCAGGCAGTAACAGCAGCTGTGGAGGGGAGGCGAGACGCCCAGTGACTTATTTCCAATAGATGCCCAATGACTTACTCCCTGCCAGGTATATGCACAGGAAAAGTAAGGAGCTCCAAACCCACAGCTGCCTAGAGATAAAACAAGGATTATGAGACTAAAGACAAGTGACATGCCTGCTACCTTCAGGATGTATGAGGGAGGAAGCCTCAATCTAATATCTAAAAACCTATTTCAAAAAAGACAGCAAGGAATAATTGTCCATTGCCACAGATGGTTTTTATTTTATTTATTTAACACTTCACGATGCAATTAATTTTCCTTTATAAGCATCACTCCCTCAGGATGTCTTCTTCCAACTGAGGAACGACATGTTTGGCTGGGGAACGACTCCAGAATGAACCCAGAATGAGCTATGGCAATGTGGGATGGACGTATGGCAGCGTAAACAGTTTTAACTTAGGACTGTGGCTACATCACCCCTTGCTGAAATCCTAATGGCACCTGGGATTTATAATGCAGTAAAAAACAATTATTCTCCCGTTGATTAATACATTAACATTTTGGAGTGGAAGCTAAACCATTGTCTTTTTTTTTTTTTTATTGAGTCAAGTACGACACCTCCATTAAAATGATTTACTAGCTGTACCTTACAATTTAAGCACAGCAGCAACAGAAACGGTAAAAATCTTTTAACTTTACATGATTTGTGAAGTCATATGTGAAGGATTTACCATTTAAATCTTTCAGTACAAGAAGCACATGGCCTATAAATCTGTCCCCTGTGCAGTTGCTGGACGCCTAAGAGAAATGCATTTCACCAGGAAGACTGAGAGTGCAAATTCAAGTCAATTTTTAAGAAAGATTTATCTCTGTCTCTCTCCAAAGAACAGAGCAAATCTCTGAAGCCTCCACCTCTAATAATATTTGAAGTTTATCGATCAAGTGTACAGATCCGTGACAGCTAAAGGTAATGGTGCTCTTTTGAGCCGAAACCTGATACAACGCTTTCAGCAGGAGGGCGTGATTTACACTTTCTATCGATATTTCCAATTCTGCTCCGAGATTAAGTACTGAAGGATGTGGGGAAATAACTCGTGACTGAGGGGTGCATGTAAAGTGCTTTGATTAAAAGAGTTTAAATTTAAAAATGAAGTATTTAAAGTGTTTCATTAAGTAACTCTTGAAGGGACTACAAAAAACCCTCACATCCAAACCCAAACAGAAATGCCAAGTCAGAGGCAGCGGCAGGTCGCGCAGGACAGCAGGATGATGGGAGTTTAATTGGAGAATGGAGATGGGTTGGAGGCAGAGTGCACTGCAGCCAATTAGCCCGCTCCGCCATGCGCAAGCCCCTCCAGCAACACGTCTAATCAGCTCGACTTGAAACGTGGTGGAGAGGAATCTCCCTCCTCGGCCAAAAGTGTTGCCTATTGCAGACGCAACAGCCTCAGTGTCTTGAAAGTTATTTCAACAAGGCAGAACTCAGCCATGGACACTTTCTTTTTTTCTTTAAGAGACAACAGAGTTTGTTGAAGGGGTGCACTCCCCTTGGGGACATGGGCTACCTGCTGGAGGATAGTGCTTTACACACTGAGACTCTCACCCCAGCTGCACAAATTCAAAATTGTTCACAGGGAGACAAAAGTAACAGAAAAGCCAGCAAGTTGTGTTTTCCTCAGGGAGCTGTCAAAATAAGGGATCATGTGGAAAGGAGAATTAACTAATCTCCAATTGCTATGAGCTTCAGACCTATAGAAAAATAAGGGTCTTTCCACTACTTTCATGTCTCAGAACTGGTGAGGACAACAGTGGTGTCAGCCATTGAGGAGAGGGAAAAGTTCAGTACAGGGCGAGAGGTGAAGAGAGGTCTAGTACCCAAAAGACTGAGAGCAGAGAAGCTTCGAGAAGCTGTCCTAGGCACAGACCTAACCCATTTGGAGAAGGACACGCTCATGTCCACTGTTAAAAGACTGCCTCCTCCATGCTTAGGCACAGGAACATTCTAGAAGCCTAAGAGAATATGAAAGAGAGAGGGAGGGAAGGGGGAAGGAGGGAGGAAGGGGGGAGAGAGAGAGAGAGAGAGAGAGAGAGAGAGAGAGAGAGGCTCTGTGATAAAGAAAAACAAACACAAAACCTCATAGGGCAGTATCTGTGCAATTAATTTCTCTAGCCAAAACCATTCATTTCACCTTTGCTCCCCATGAACAGAGCTAAAGATGCTCAGTGCCGCTTTCTTCCCTGCACTTTGCCCACATTAAAAACCTGGATTCTACTAGTTATTCTCCCCACCCTCAAGGACATACATATTTTAAATAATTATTTATAAGGGTAATCTCTTCAGCTATCTCTTGATACTCACTTTGATCTGAAAGTTCACTACCACCAGTTAATCACCAAGACATTTTTCCTGCCTTCAACTACTGCAGATGGACACGGAAGGTAAGTGATGTTTAATTTACAGGGAACCTTGCAGGTTGCTAGCTCCTCACCGCCTCTTCCCACCCCCACCCCTCCCTGGGGCTTACTGCCAGAGGGATGGATAGAGTTCTGGCGGCTCACCAGGAGCCCTGCCACGCCTGGGCATGCCCTATGAATATCGGTGCTATTTCCAGACTCATCTCACTCTTTCCTTTTGTTTCCATGTGTGGGACGAGGGGGGAGTTTTTTCCCCCCCGCCCCGTGCTACTGACTGGCCCAAGGTGGTGGTGGGGAGCAGGGTGAAAGCTGGTTACCTATTACTAAGGAATTCCTGCACCTGTGGGCTGGTGCCTCGCTCCTGGCAAGAGGCAACAGCACAAGCTGTCATCAAAGAGGTAATGGGCTAATGGAGTAGGATAAAAACTGAAGCCTGAAGGGCATATCGACCTCCAAAAGGAGCCTTGCTCTGACAAGTGCAGCGGGGCTTGGCCTTTCCTGTCCCACCCACAAAGCAAGAGCTCTGCCCAGTTCCTTGAGAAATTCCTTTTACGTGAAAAACTTGGGAGTGTCTATGACTTTCATCATCATCCAAAAGTCCTGCTCCTCGTGGGCGCAGACCCTGTCATTCAGGCCCCACGAACCTCCCTGGCCGTCCTGGGGACGTCCTCTCCACATTGCTGGCTCCTTTTCTCAATAAGGCAGAGAAGGAAACCACAGAGCTAGATTCTACAGTTGCCTCCAGCTTCTACACTGAAAATAAACATGCCTGATCCTCGGGCAAACAGACAGCTCTTCAATTTAGAAGGTAATGTTTTCCTCTTCTTTCCCTTAGTAACAGGTGGAATATGTTCCTGGTTCTGGGACTAGGCTCAGCCCCATCACCCTGAAGAGTAAAGCCACGTTTCTGCTTGGTGTACACTTGTGGCGGAATGGTTATTTCAGCCGTGAAGAACCAAGCATGTTTGGGTGACACCTCCCGACTGGAGTGAGGAATTCCATCCAAACCATTTCATGTGTAACCTCAAGTAACTTAGGCCTAGTCATTCTGGGAGTCTGACTTTTACGTGCACTTTGCAAATGTTGGGAAGCGTTCATGACAACTCATAGTCGTGGCGCAATCCTTCCTGACTGTACTGTCCCATTCTGCAGCCAGGTCTATGGCTCTAAGTGTGACATGATTCTCTTTAAGGATAGATCAATCATAAACTGCTTAGTATTCGTGAGTTAGCTTTCCTTTTGGCAAAAAGCTGGGACAACTTGGCTCCAGGTGAGCGTTTACAAGCTGCCTGCAGAATGCTAAGTTGGCTACTACAGCACGGGTCATAGCTTCAACCCCCAGCGTTTGCCTAGCATCTTAGAAACTTCAAGGACAGAAACATTTTAAAGGAACTCCCAAGAGGGATGCCCCAAACTGCTTGAAATTTCTTTACCTTGGGCCAAGTGTCCTGGCTCCATCCACAACTTATGGGCACTGTGAAGGGAGTTCTAAAGGCTGTAGTTCCCCAGGGCCTGACAAGAAAAGTGACTGCTGGTGGAACATCAGTCTCCCTCCCGCTCCCTTCAGGGGACTCCTCTTTCCCTACTTGTCCTCAGATTACTTGCCCAAGTCATCCTCAATGCAGCCCTCTGCAGTTGTGCTGCCTGTGTTAAACGGCTCTGCAGCAGATCCTGGTTTCTATGGCTACTTTACCACCTGGCATGGATCGCCTAACATAAACTGTCATGCGGATGCCTTGATCAAGGATCTGTGATGAACCGAGAAGGCTCTGCTGCCAAAAGCAGGGATCCATGCAGAGCCAGGGGACGGCCAGTACACCCTACACAAGCTCCTTGCAAATAAGGACTTCGGCCGGAAGTCACTGAGCAGACGACTCACTGTGACTGCAGCCTTCCACCTTGCAGCCAGGCCGCAGTCTGAGGCTGGCCTTTATACCAAGAGGGCACCACATTTTCTACCTGAGGAGCGGAAGTGGGATGCAGTAATACACAGTAGAACAGACGGCACAGGCAGGACACCGCCCTGCACTGGCCTTCCTTCACATTTCCAAACACTGCCAGCTCGTTTAAAAACTTGGGGACAGCTGGACACTCCCCCTTAGATGCTCATATCTATTCTTTCCAAAGGTTATAAACTACCTTAGATCTCATCTTAAAAACCAGTAACATGGGCAGAGCCTAACATCGGTCCTCCTACTTCTATTTATTGGACAATACATGTGCTCTGCCTTCTGTAACTTCCTCATCTACGGACGACTGGAGAGAAGTTAGAATTCTTGACTTTCTGCAACAGTTCTGTCACTTGGTTTAGTTCTAGTCTTTTTCTTCGGCTGAAATCTTGCTGGGCAGGTCAGTTTAATTAAAAACTCTTAGAATCAAAATTTATAATGGAAATGCTGCCTCCAGCTGCCTGGGGCTGTAGGAGTTCGCCTGTCTCAGAAGCAGCTTAATGATGATGTCATTTGCTATTCCTTGCTAGGAAGAAAGAAGAAACCTGACAGTGGATTGTCCACATCTGAGGCAAAAACAAAATCTGACCTCGAAGACAAAACCAGATCCAGAAATCTGGCACCATCTGAACACCACAGCTCCTCGTCCTCGTCCCCAATCGTGGCTCCCATCACGGCAACAAAAATACACGTGCATTTTAGAGGACGGCTTTATTACTGAAGGGGAACACACTGAATGGCATGCGCTGACAAAATGCCATATTATTTGCTAATCCTAATATGTTATTCTTCTTTAAGATTTGCTTTTCTCAGCACCAATTCAATTATAGATGCTACAAATCCTTCTGACATTTAATTCCCTCCTGTCAGAGAGTAGTAAATGTATACAGTACACGCACGGCTTTCCCATTAAGATGTTAATATATATTGGAGCGTACTAGCTTCTATGCAGCGTAACCTTTCTTTTCTGTCTTCTTAGAAAGTGGAAGGGAAGGAATAAATGTAAGACAAGAAAATCACGCAGATTCCTATATAGCATCCCAGGCACCTAGTACTAGCCGTCAGCTGCGTTTCGTTCCCGCAATGGAACTGCAGCTACACCAACATTTCAAAGGAACTATGTTAAGCTACTTGAAGAAAAACTGCAGTCATCATCAGCATCGTGCCACCCAGAGCTCAGTGTGCGTTCATTTAAATGAGAAGCATGGCACACAGGCTTTGGCCGTACAGTGTCCACTGCTAAGTGACCAGGACTCAGGGCTCTGCCAGGCCGTCACTGCCTACCTTAGCCTCCAGAAACAGGCCCGGACAGGAGATGCAGGAAGAGTTAAGAGGTCATCTCCTGCAGGGTCCACTGGAAAGTGCACTGGACTTGCCCTCCAATCTGGGGTAGAAGCTGGGCTTCATTGCTGTTCTCTGTGGCTGCAAGATCAGCCAACCTGCGCCGCTCAGCACAATCATGCATTTCACAGGGTCGTTCTGAGAGGTCAGTGTGTTGCTCAATACGAAAGTGCCTCTAGCCCAGGGCTTCATTCCATTTCGTATCACCGACTCAAGGCAAATACTTATTAGCTCTTGGGGGTAAGGGTTATTCTGCACACTCAGCATTATTCTCAGATGGTGAGATGCCCCATAAACACTTGCCGAATTGAAGTCACCAAACCCTTTGTTTTCAATTATGCAGAATGGCACAGCGTGACTGATGGTCTACCTGTCCTGTGCGTGGTCAAGGCTGTGGGCCTGGCAGCTGAAGGCCACTGAGTCCAAGTTATGATTCAGGTGGACCATTTGAGTATCAGGATATTAACTTGCTGTCAGCTAAATGTAAGAACAAGTGTTGTCGTTTTTTTAATGTTGATTTTTCTCCCTTCTCAAATAACTTGAAGTAAAAGGATGCAATCCTCCCAAGATATTTAGCATTACCAGAGAAACCAAAGGGCATCCTCATGAGTCCTCTCTGTCTGTCTCATAGTAATAAGGGCTCAGAACCATGATGCCTTTTCCATTCTAAGCACCAAGAAGGCACTGAGGATGGTACCAGTGTTTTCCTTAAAGGAGTATGTACATCTGATAGAGTACAGGGTTGTGAAGCATTTCCAAGCTTACATTTCCCACTACAATCTCTCTGTGGAGAAAGATGCTTCAGTGCACCTCAGACATTTGGGGGTGTGACAATGGATTAATGAATATGATGGAGCCACCCCAAAGCAGTGTCCAACCTGTAGAATTAGAATTCACATTTTGCCTTGTAGCCTGCCAACTTTTTAATTTGGAGGAAAGTTCCTCCAAATTGAAGGAGGAACTTTAATTTGATGGTCGCCTTCCTCCCCGTGAGGGACATGGGAGCATGTTGGATTATGGGAAGAGCAGCAACGCGATGAAGTTCAAAGTCACTTGTGACAAAGTCATGGACAAGCTGGAATGAAGCCAGCATGATTTGTCAGTCTACTGCCTTGTACAAAATGGAGTTTTAAAATAAGGGAATCTACGTGTTTAACCTTCTGCAACCCAATACTTTCCCATGGCATTCAGAGCCATCTCCATGGGAAACTAATACCATAATTTAGGAGAATCTGGGGGACAATGGCACTGAAAACATCTGAGCAGAATTGAAGGTCTTCTTTGAAGGACAAAGCTTGATTTAATGCTGCCGGAGCTCTATCTAGGTTAGTTAGTATGTGGCTCTACATCTGACGGGCTCTGGAAAGCCTCCCTTCCCCTCCTCACCCTGTGGGTGAATAGAGTGAAATGAAAAGGGTCCGAGAGGAAAAGGATTCCCAAGACCCCCGAGTAAACGAACTATGGATTTCACAGGGGGAAATAATCACTTTAAATCAGAATCTCTATCTCCTATTGAGGCAGGAAGACCCATATGTTCAAATTCTGACTGTCTTTCCCCCCCACCCCAGACTGTGTCTTGAGTAAGTCATTTAACCTCAGGAGCCCCAGTTTCCTTATTTGTAAACTGAGACTAAAAACCCTTCCTTAACAATCTCACAGGATTTTCATGAAAATGTTCCCATGTCTGGCTCAGTCTCATCCACTGGTCTTCCTGTCCCAATGGCTTCCCTGGTGAGCTTTTCTAAACTAGCCTCCACCTCTTCCCAACCTCAGTCACTCATCCTCACTTTACCCAGCTCTGTTTTGTTCACAGCACTTGTCACTGTCCGACATTACCTTGTGTTTTGAGCCCGTCTCCGCCACTAGAACGTAACTACACAAGACCAGGGGCCTGGCATGTGAAATCCATGGCAGTTCCAGCTCCTGGTTGGTCTTGTTCACTGCTGCATGCTGGTGCCCAGCCCAGAGCCCAGCACAGGGGAGGAGCTCCAACAATTGTGTCAAGTGAATGAAGGTCAAATAAGATCATTACTATGTGTGAAAAGGCTTTCTGAGCTGTAAATACTACATAGATACAAGTTAAATAATGCCACACTTTACGTTCATGGGCCATACCTTGTATATGTCTACACATCCCAGCCCACCTGGTTTTTTTGTTGTTTCATCATTACTGTTATTATTATTAGTCTACCAAAGAAATGAAATAGCCTCTATGCCAAATCTGGGCCACACATTAGGTGGGGGCTAGTTAAGAGTCCCTCAAAATGCTACACCGTCTGACAGTTTCTCACACACACTGAGGGCACTCACACAACCAGATGGCCATGCATCCCAGCCTGGAGCGGGTCACCTGGATCCAAAGACCTTAAAATGCTTACCGTATCTACATTTAGGCTACATTTTGAGCCCATGTTTCCCTCGTAATCCATTTAGGGGACTAGAGTTGGCTCACCAGGATATCTCCTTAACACTTGGCATGGATTATCAAAGCCATTTAGAATTTGTCCTCCACCCATACTTTCGTATGGATTGTGAGAGAGATGTTGTAGGATTTTTTCCAGATCACTTTCTCATTTGTAGGGCAAGAGTTGAAAACATGTTTTGGGGAAGCATGACAGCTCTGGAATTTCTTGTCAGAGCCTTTGCTTCAAAAGCAGGAGACTGATGGATTGCTTGGATTGTGCTGGAGGGCCATTGTCTGGCACAGGGTATATTTACCACCGTACTGCACTAAACAGTCCCCGAGGCCCTCCCATTGCTGAGGCAGTTGGAGACATTTTTTAAAAGTTTTAAAATAAAATAGAAGGATAAATATGCTTAAAGCTATTCTATTCCACATGGGTGGCAATAACCACCAGCTGTCACCAGGAAACAGCAGATGTAATTGATAAAACAATTCAAAATTCTTGTGGATCCATCATCAATAAAGTTAACACCCAAAAAGTAAATGAAAGGGTTCAAAGTCAAGCTGGATAAACTCCCCAGGTCTGCCAATAATTAAATCACCGAAATACACACCAGCATAATTTTTTAATGCAGATTAAGGAGGAGGATCGGCTGGGCAACTTGCTTTGCTGGGTGAGGATGGAACACCATATGCTGCTTATGAGACTGTCATTATCTTAGGTAGCAGTAGTGCATGTGGGACGAGGATGAAGTGGGGGGAGTGGGGGAAGTAGAAGATAGGCCATCACTATTTTGAAGGAAATGCAGACTACAACATTTATCCATGAGAAGGAAAGGACGAAATTTCCACCCATACAGAGTGAGGAATGAATGGTAATATTATTCATTGCCACAGTTTAGCATTAAATGTGCAACACCTACTCTAATTTATTGATGGACTGTTTAAAACGGGTGTTAACCTGTTTGTCTTGTATTATAATTGAATTCAGTCTCTAGGCTACAGAAATTTGAGAAGTTCATCCTTTCTCAATCAATATGCTCTCCTTCAGTGACCCAATTCAAGACAGCTTCATAAAAAATAATGTATTTTGTTTTAATAAATTTAAACACTATGACAGCTGCTCAATTTTTATTGGTTGTTTTTTTTTCCCTTCAGATGTCTCTTTGCTGCTGAGTGAAGTCAAGCTCACAATCAATAGTAATTGATTAATCAGCATCCCCTTTGAACAAAGGTGCTAATCAGTTTTTGATTAGTTCATCAAACCAGATGCAAAGGCAGCCTGGCCCCAGCCTGCTAGATCATCAGTGTTCTACATGACTTATGGTTCCTGAGCAACATATGACTGCAGGGTTCCTGGAGGGAGTGGGGGAGGGGGCAACGTAGTTATTAATTTAACCGTATTATGATGAACACAAACAGTTGTGGGTTTATTGCTCCTGATTCGTAGGTGATTGATAGAACTGCAACAAGGCCGCATCAGACTTGGTGCAGAGCTGAGACCCAGAGTGTTCCTTAATTGATGATGCTGGGGGAAGAGGGGCATAGCTGATATCGTCCTATTTTCCTAAAGAGGAGAAAAATTACTTCTGCATATCTGAGTGATCTTTGTCTGGCTAATGTGCCAAGAGGGATCAAGGCCAATGAGAACTCTGTCCTTTCTTAGGATTCTTGAGAAGATTCAATTGCCAGGGCCACTGTGTCAGAGAGCAGTTTTATTTAGGGTCAGGATGAGAACTGAAAGCACAGATTACTTATGCCTGGCATTACGTTCTACACAGGGAGAAGGACTTATCTACTCCTATTTAAAAAGAAAGTTGGGCTAATGTTTTTGCACTGTTTCCAAATATACCACAATTAAGAGGCAAAAATGAAACACTTTCTTGATAGGCTGGCTGTCTTTCTAGTCTTCTATTTATTTATCTATGTAAATTCATTGGGATTTGGAATTCATTTATTCATCCAAGTATCAGCTGAGTGCTTACTACGTAACAGGCATACAGCAGTGAACAAAACCAATATGGCCTCCCGGAGCTTCTACTCTGTGGGAAAATCCAACAGCTAAGCCCATACTGGGACATGCTACACAACAGAAAAATCAAGGCATCCCTGAGGTTTGACAGCACATACTGGGCAATAAATCTATTGCACCTGACAAGACTGAGTGGTACTATCTTGCTCTCTCACTGTAGTGAGACCTGCAGTTAATACTGCAACTTTTCAAGGGAGCTGCAATGAAATCTCTTCAAGAAGGGGCAATATGCAACCCTTCTTTCCAACAGATTGTAGTATCTATAGTCCTATGCCTTGGTTTCTCAATCACAGTGATAAGGAGGGGGGCCTTCCTTATTGACTTATGAAGAAGTGACTGATCAAAATGTGTAAGAAGCTGTAGCTGGTTTGCAGTGAAATGGTCAAAGCTAAACAATTATATGAGCTCCCATGATATTGTAGGACCAGCTACAATATCATGGGAGCTCATATAATTGTTTAGCTCCGACCATTTTAAATCTCACCCCCCTCCCCACCGCCACTTTTAAGGATATGCTTCTTAGTCTGGATTAGTAACACCTAAATCCTGGAATCAAGCATGAAACCTACTTTTGCAAGAGCTCAGTGTTCTGTGAAAAAGGTCTGAGGTAGATAATTAGTTTACATCACGGTGTGTGACAAAACAATTGCACCCCCCTTCCTTCCTGCCGCTCCCCACCTCCTACTTCTAAGGTTACTATGACATGGTTTTTTTTTTAGTCTACTTCAAAGAAGTAAATGATCAATGAGGTTTTTTTGTTGTTGTTTTTTCAAAATAAAAATCTTGTCTCATAATCCAACATCCTTAAACTGCACTGTAATGCAACAAAATTTCTCTTGAACCATTATACTGGAGGTACCAAAAAAATGTATATGAGTGGACACTTTGGTTAAAGTTGCTCAAGCAGTAGCTCCCTGTAATGAGAAGTGTCTGGACGCTGATGGTAACCACTTCGAGCACCTCTTGCAATTGCAGAAATCAAACGTGATTTGTATTCATCTTCTATTTTCAGTATACATTATTACCATTTTAATACAGTTTTCCTTCTTAAAATGTGTATACATGTTTTTGGCACCCTCTGTCTATCTAGAACCTGAAAAGTCCTTTAAGCCACTGAACACACAGTGGCTTTAGTACAATCCCGAAGATGACCCGACCTTCACTGCATTGACAGCATCAGTCCCAATCTGAAGCACACATGCCACTACCACAGGGAAAAGGTGGGTGGGGAGGAAGAAAGTGTTCATAAAATTTTATTTTTCTTTAGTCTCAAAATCCACAATTGCTAAATGATTGCTCAACAAACCAAATGGCCATTTCGTAGAAGTGGACAGAGCACCCACAGGTTGGACACTGCAGTGCCTTACCTAATGACTAGCCCTTACCTGAGAGGTCCTCACTGTCCAGTTCTTCTGCGGAATTGGGCAACTGAGTAAGGCCTTACAAGTAAAAACAAATCGTTTTTCTTTTCATTCCTCAAGGGACATAAACAAAACACTTAAGAACTGAGGATGAATCTCTTAGAAACATGAGCCAAATCTCTTGCTCTCACTCTCTTTTTTGGATAGCTTGAATGTACTAATATGTAAGTACATTTCTCCAATCATTTAATTTTGTTGATACACAATCGAGGCAGAAAGATTCCTCAGTCTCCACTTTCAAAGCACATGAAACATGAAGGTGAATGTTTAAAATCACTCATTCATAACAGCATGCAAAAAAGAAAAACAAATAAAGCCCGATTGTTAGCTGTTGATGCTCTATCTCTAAAATACAAATATATTTAGATGTTACATATAGTTGTAAGTTTTAGTTCACATTTTACCGTAAATTGAAATCCTTTGCCAATACTGACAAATACAGTTCATGATCAATTTATGATGCTCTTGGATCACTTGCTTCAAATGGTACAGCATCTGCTAACTGCAGATCGCAGGTTATGCCTTCATCAGAAAATCTGATTTGCGAAATTATTTTTTTAAAAAAAGAAAATTTTAAAAATCAGAGGTATTCCTGAAAAATAAAACCCTCAAAGCTGAAAAAGCAGTTAGGTCAGGAGATAATCAAGTGGGGGCTTGACATCCCAGTCAACCACCAATGCTGGCCAGCGGTGATGGCTCTCAGCTAAGCTCTGATTTGAATTAAAAGAAGTGAAGAGGAAAGTAGATAAACAATGGTGGATTCAGGTAGAAGATAGCTTTCACTTCCTCACGCTTTACTTACAGGTGATCCTTTAATGAAGTCTATTAAACACCACAAAATGTTGGACAACCAAGGAGGCCTTTACTTGTTTTTCGATGTTTTGCTCAAAGTCCTGTCTGATTGTTCCAGGTCCTCTAATTCGCACAATTTGCTAATACTTCTCTAATAGGATTTGTCACTTTTGAAGATGTTTGTGGACCTATTAAACTGCAAGGTCTTTGAAGAGAGGGGAACACCTTATTTTTTCAGCTTTCCCTTCTCTTATAGCCAAGCACAAAGTATATGCTCAGAAAGTATTTGCCGAATTAATGATTTGGGAGAAGGCTCAGTGAACTACCAACCAGAGCATAAAAGCAACCAAAACAAATGCTCTGGAAACAAGCAATGTCAAACTGATCACACTTTAAAAAACAAACAAAACACTTTAAAAAACAAACAAACAAACAAAAAACCCCAAAAAACTCTAAGTTAATAGAAATACTCAGGTATAAAATGCTCAGTAAAAGCTTGGATTTTATAAGTTGTTTTATAAAGAAGCCAAATGAATATTATAGCTAGGTCGGTGTTGTGAAAGGAAGTAATCACATCATCAACTCTGGAAGGATTTCCATCAAGACTTTTGGGTGCCAATATTCAAGGGCAGGTGTCAATTAAAAATGGAGGATGTACCTAAACTATGGATTCGGGTAACTAACGGAAAAGCAGTGAGTAATGCAATAAATTATAGAGGTAACTGACTAAGGATGCTATGCTATCCATTTGTTCTGAAATCTGATTGGTTGAAAGTGTTCCTGTTTTTAACTGGCGTTACCCATTGAATAAAGACTAATGAATACAATTATTTGAATAATTGTTATAAATGGGCAACATAAAGTACTTCTCTGTAGTTAATTATGAATTTGCAGTTCTCAGAAGGCTAATCCCTCACTTCTACGTGGCCCAATGAATATCAAAGCATTCTAAAAACGTGCTTGGTGCCCACTGAACCATATTAAACAAGGATATTTCAAATAGGCAGCTTTACTGCTCAAGACTTGTTTCCTTGGAGAGGGCATTAGAAAGCTAATTTAAAAAAAATAAAGACAAATATGTTTATGAAATATCATTGATATGCAAAGTTTCCCATTAAAAAGCAACAGACAGTTGATATACACTTCATTAAAGATGAAATTGTCATTTTTAATGACATAAACTTTAAAAAACACCATGTCTTCTGGAATCTACTGCTCAGATTACATCTGAGAATAGGAATCCACTTGGGTTAGTGGAATTAAATTTGGTTTTGCACTACTATTGTGTTTTATAAATCTATAGTACTCCGCCATAGTTGGATTATTTCTGAATAAATATAATTAGGAAGAGTTTACTGAAGCACCAAGTGTGCAAGTGAAGACATGCAAAATTTACCTCCTAAAATTGTTCTGATTTAGGTAGTTTTCCTCCATGTTAAAAATTGTATACCTTTCATTATCTCAAAGACGACGACAAAGATGCATTTTATGAAGCAGAGAATATTCTTTAAAATACATCTTCACAATTTAACAAGTGGGGAACCACTTCTTGTTTCTTTTCTTTAAACTTTCATATCATCCGTTAAAGCCCTTTTGTCACTTCTAATTAAAATGTATTCAAGCAATTTCTCTAGACTTTGTTAAACAAATGAAAGTTTACTTGTGGTTCATATGGGATTTTTGGGAGCAATTAATAAAGTCCTACGGTGCAAACGTAATAGTTGAATATATACACTACAATTGTCTCTTCCGTGCAGACGTGTGTTTTGCTGCTGCTTGGTGCTACCGTGAGCAGCATGCAGCCTCAGGTAGTGCTTCTGCAGCCGCTATTCCTCTTTTGTACCAGACATCGCTGGCTTCTGAAAGTAGTAGGACCCGGTTAAGGGGGACCTCAAAAATTAGAAACAGTAAGAACTCCTAAAGATACTGAAAGAAATTCAAAGTCAAAGTAAAATCTTAATGTTTGTGGGTTCAGTTCATCAGGGTTTTGTTTTTAAAAGAAAATTTCAAAAGAGAACAATCAAATAAAACCTCTAGGAAACAAAAGCTTTAGCCCACCCATCCTAGTACCATTCCCATTATGAAAAAGTAGGCGATGGTCTCTCTCTTACCTAAACGGCATACATCTGATCACTTGGCCATATTATGGAAACTGTTACTCCCATCATCAGCCATAAGAGATTTCAGACGCCCCCGGTAGTTTTAATCTAAAAACTCAGTCATCCTGTTCTTCCTGCTTTGTCAGCTTTTGTGAAGAGTTTTTCCCTTCTTCCCATTAGCAGAAATTTGGTTCACGCCGTTAAACAGCAGCACATTGTTTCCAAACTGCATATCAAGGCTGAAACGCAATCTTCAGGTCCTGCAGCCATTCATAAACCTCTTTAGCTTTGTTCTTGAGTAGAACATACAATGTCTGCAGAGTCCCTTGACTGAATGACAGCCTTTGAATGCCACTGTCGTGTACTCATACAGAGAGATGTGCAGAGAGGTACATACACAGGGGGTGGATATAGAGGTTGTAATAATGCGCACTGCTGGCTAGTTTTCTTTACAATGGGCTTCAGAATTTTCCCACAATTGAATAGAAAGTAAGATGAGAATTTCATGTGCTTTTAGAATTCTATCATGGCTTGCACTACTTATAAAGTAAGTCAGGGAAAGGGAGACTCATGGGGTAGTTACCTGAGGGCAGTGTATCTATCTAGCACAAGCCAAATATTTTGAAACCAAAAGTGAAAGTGACAAATTATTTCAGAGGGGTTCCCAGTTTGAGTCTTACCGCAATTACATACTGAATTTAAAACTATTTTAAAACTCATTTGGGATACCTAAATTCATGAGATCATCAGCGTCTAATGTATTAAGAAGTGGAAAGCAAAAGGACAGGTAGATTTGAAAATAATAAAATGGGGTAGGGGGGGAGAGAGAGAGAGACAGAGAAAGAGAGACCTCAACCTAGAGGAAGCCAGCTCACTGCAGTGCAGCAAAAGCACAAGCACTATTCCAGACCATGGACATGCTATCACCCAAAACCTCACGTGGGGGAGGTGGGTGGGGGGTGGGAGAGGGGACACACAGGGCAGAAAAAGAACAAGGCACAAGACACATAACAGAGAAGCGCCCACATTTGAACAAACAGATAAAAACCGTCACACACACCCACATATCGATAACCATAATAACGACTATACCATCCGTGCTTTAAGTCACTCATGCATTTCTGCCATGAAGTTCAGACCAGTGGTACCAGGATTTGGCAGAGTGTGTTTTGCATTGCTCAACATGCACAGATAACACAGGATTATTCCTGTCCAGGCCTTAAGGATGAGCTCCAAAAACACAAATGCTCAAGATCCTTATTCAAAGACGATCCCTTAGATCACCCTAGTCTAAAAATTCCATTCGTATGCTCACATTTATCTTTACTATCAATCAGATCCTTAAAAATACATTGTGGCTGATTATTGTTTGGTTTCTTTTTGGAGAAAATCCGTTTGATTTTGAATCATGCCCATGCACTTCTAACCTTCCAATACATGCTTATTATTCCAATCAGATATTGGTAAGAACAAATGGTCAACGTACATAAACAACTGGTATACTTCATACATACTCTAGCAACACAAGCTTGAATAAAATATTTTAATGAGTCTTCAAAGGGAAAGCTTTTTGTAAAATCATTTTTTTCCTTTTTATGAAAGAGAAATATGGAAGGAAATCCAGTATGAAAACTTTTAAGACCAATAAAATGGTCACAACTGGCTGACCTAATAATATGTCTTGTCATTTAAGTTGCCAAGTTATCAAACCACATTTTTCTAGGCTCTGATCTCCATAATGAACATCTCAAGATTATTTTCAAGTGCATCTAAGTCAAATGGTTGCTGCATCAAAGAAGATGGGTTTTAGCCAAATTCACTCAAATAAAATCAGTTCTGTAGCTTCATCTGTTTGGATACCTGTTTCCTGCTTTGTAATTTCCACTATATTCCTATTACTGTTTTTATCCTGACAACTGACCTGGGAGACTTTCTCCCCTCTGTCCAGTAAAATTCTCAATATTACTTTGGCTGTCATTAAAGCTTTTTGCTGTGGGCTGGAGAATGTGCTGCTCAAAATAGAGGTAGGACCCCTTTGTGGGGATACTGTGAGGATTTTAGCCAAGTTGGAGAGTGTATTTATAAATGCATTATATAGGAATCAACCTAGGTTATCACTTTTCTCCTTCTGCTGTTAAAGAATCACTATATATATATTTCTTTTTTCCTCCCCAAACTTCTCGGCTCTAGGTATATTTCTCAGGCACTGCCAGTCAATAACATGTTACTGAGGTATCGCTGGCTTCAACACTGTCCCAGCACTAATAAGACAGGTTGCTGCTCACACTACACAGATGTCTATTTCCTGCCAGAGTAATGATATAAAATCCTGCTCCAAGTGTCTCTTTGTTATTCCACACAAAGAGATCACCTTCACTTTCTCTCTCTCCAGATGGAAAGACCTGATCAAAAACAGTGCCCTAAAATCAGGATTGGCCCCTAAGTAAACTTCTCAGTTTTTAAGTCAGGGGACATATTTCCTCCTCTTCACATCCTGCGCAACTCCAAGGCCTAAATCCATTAGAGTCACATAAGTACATAGATTTTATTGAAGGGACCCAGAAAATAGAACTCTGGAGTCTTAGGAGATAAATGATCAATATTTCTTCAAAGATCTCAACAGAATTCAGAAATCTTACGTTTACATTTGACCCTGGAGTTAATTATAGGAAGCTCAGAACTTAAAGCATCTTAAAAAGAACAGAACAAAATCTCTCGAACTACATTAAAATAGCCTTAAAGCTCCAAGAATAATCGATAAAAGTCAAGAAGTGCTCAATTAATGATGAAACCTACAAATAACCGAGCTTAATGGAGTGCAATGCCTGAGTTGTAGCCAGCACTATGGGGCATTACCTTAGAAAGTGGAAGTTTTATACCTAATTGATTTTTCGTGATCGTTAGTGTATTTGGTTGGCCCTTTAACTTATTTTATGAACTTTCCCCTTTTATACAAATGGCAGGAAAGGGCAGGGTGAGGTAAGAGCAGAGTGGGAGGGCATACTGCTCTGTACCTACAATCTGTTTGCTTTCTCAGAATTCCTCATCAGCGTGTCCAAACATGGGGGTGACCTGCCAGGCAGCGAGGTCTGACCTTCAAGGCCAGCTCACATAGGGCACATTTTGCTTAGAGATTTCCAACAGATAAGTCCTCAAATGTAGGTCTATTTAAGGAAACCAGTCTGTACTAGGAAGAGATGTTTCTCTAATAGTTGAATGAACAGTACAGGGTTGGCTGATCACCTCTTATCATTTAAATGATGGATCTCAAATCTGCACAACATGCAAAGTGATTTAAGTCGGCCCTTTACCAAGTAATTCCCTTGGATTCAATTATTAAAATTCAGTCCATTTTTTAACTAACATAGCTGTGTCCAAGTACAATATCAGCATGGTTAGGTTTGAGCTAAGTAATAAAGTAATAAACAGATGACACATGATCCTAATTTTTTGATTGGAGAGACATAAAAAATTAATAGTCTTTTTCCAACCCAATAAGTCAGTGGTGGAATTGGGGAAAGGATTTCCCGATGCCCCCTCCTGTTTTTATCACCTTTGGGTTAAAATCTTAACTCACTTGTTAGTATTTTTCCTACAAGATACCCGTACACAAATGATTTTCTTCAAGTCCCAGTTAATGCTGTTCAAATACACATGTGGTATCCTCCTTAGTTTGGGATGTTTCCTGCCAAATGTTAACATAAACTTTTATTCACACATAGCGATTAAGGGTGAACCAGGAAGGGGCTGTGGAGGTAAACACGATTGGGGCCATAGTTAAAAGAAGAGCAATGACCTTCCTTGTCACCACCTCATGAATTTAAACAGGAATCTTCTGCCCTGACCTGTCCTTCAGTCTCAACTACTAAGTGACACAAACGACTCCCCTTCAACATGTACCTGGGACTCGAGCCTATAAATGAAGAAAGTAACTGGGTCTTTAGGCAAATATTAGGTTTTTGAAGTCCCTTGTATTTCCGTGTCTGGCGGGGTTATACAAATAAGGGCGAGGGGCAGCTGCCCTCCCGCCAGCCAGGGAGGCGGAGGCCTCATCTCAGACCGCAACCATTGGCTGCTGAACTCACAACAGAAATGACAAGACTCCATGTCTTTCAAGCCTTTAAAAATTAGAGTATATTTATGAGATCAGTCTACTTGAAACATGACTGCCCTTGAAGACTACATTTCTCTTTTCCCCAGGCTTGCCTTGCCTCTCAGCAGTGCTGAGAAAGTAGGTAAACAGTAACGTGATACCAACCGTGAACTGCTGGCTCTGTCGTTGCCGTTGTGTCTGCAGACGGGCACAGAGGGTTGGAGGGAGGGAAGGAACAGGAGGAACGGCATGCAGAAAAGGGAAAATGGAAAAAAATGGAACAGATAATATATGAGCAAGCTTTCAAAGAACATCGCGTGACAAGCAATAATAAATGAAAAGCAAAAAGCATTTGAAGTGAGTTGCACTGTTTTAAGACATGCCTTCAGCTCAAAGCTGCGAGCCAGTGAGGAAAACAGTAAATTCTTTGGTTTTGGGGGTCTTGCCAGGATACATCTACTTGCTAGTCAAGAGTCAGGGGAGCATGCAAAGTGATGAGAAACACCAGGGCAAACTCTGACTGGTAGAGGGCTCTTAACGCATCAAGGCTCGGGACTGTGACGGAAAAGCTCAGCCCAACTGCTGGCTAAACAATGGATGCATACATTCAAACATTGCCTTTGTTTTAGCCCAACCCACTCGGGCGTCATGACTGCCAATTAGGCTTCAGTGAATATTATGCTTTTTGGATCCTTTTATGACTGATGCTCAGGTGCCTGTAGATGAATACATGGGTGCAAGTTTTCCATCTAGTGTATTATATTATTTCAGCAGAGTTCAGCTGGAAAGTTCAATTAACTGGGAGGACATGGGAATCAACATGTTCAAAGTTTTCAGATTAGTTCCCGTACACACACACATTCTCACAAACACACATTCATGTGCACATTCACAGACATATATATACAGAAACACACACACACACACACACACACACACCCATTCTGACTCTGCAAATCTTACTATGTTACAATCTAAGAGCGAAAGTCTGTCATGGAAATACCCAAGTCCACATGATCTGCCAAATGCCACTTCTCATCATGTGGCATGTGACACTCCAAAAATTAAAGTCTCCAGCCATCCCTGGGCTCACATTCAGAACCACATTCACTACTGAGCGCTACCAGGGGCCCTGCTTTCGTGGCAACATTAGGCGATAGCATGTGGATTTTTTTTTCATTGCCAGATGCACATACGGTGGAAGAAAGCATGGTTTGTCTCTTCTGGTTCCGATGCTGTTCTAGTTTTCTCTTCCTTTTACCAGGCTTCAGAACCAGGTGCCACACTGGCACCTCTTCACAGGAAATTCCTCGAGGGGCTCAAGAAATTTTCTCTTTACTTTTGGCTAGAAGGGAAGTGGGATAAATACCTAACAAAATGAACGATGACACTCTTTTTCCAGAGTCATTTTAACACCGCTCTTCTAGCTAACTTCATTCCAGTGTCAACCCATCTGGCTAGGGTTTAATTTTCAGTTCTACACATTCCAAGTATGTCTCCTTCTACTTTCCCCTTCTCCAGAAAGAAGTGGTGACACTGACACATGAGCTAGTGATCTCTAGCTAAAGTGGCTTTCTGGGTTAAAACTGCAAGTAGCTACCTGTCTTTTTTATAATGCAGCTATTTAGGTGGTAGTTATTTTCACGAGTTCTGGAGACTTCAAAAGACTTTGTTGGACTCAATACAGGCAATGTTTAAATGCACTGGAATGCCAAACAACTTTCTTTTTTTAATCAAACGAGCCTGGTGCTTCTGCTTTATAAACATGACACGGGAATTCACACTGGTGTTTCCCTTCAGTTGGCGTGCTTTCCTTAGGACTCTATGCCATCAAAACTTTAGAGCCCTTGTGAAAGAAGCCAGAATTAACCAGAAGTCTGAGAGGCCACTGTAGCTTATTATAACTTTTATCTGGGTTTCTGAAGAATAGATGAAGGAAAGAAAAGCATAAAATATACCACATAAGAACATGATACTTACAAGTCAAGTCTGTATGCATAAAATAGCAGTAAAAAAACAATACCAAAAATTGCACAGTTGAAACATCTCTACACCAGATTCTCATGATATAGTTGACACATTTTATTGGAAACATCCAAGTCAAGTGTTAGTTTGAGGTGCTTTCAATTTGAAGGGCAAAATCAAATGCACATTTGTACAGAAACACTTACATGCATATTAATACATTTTATAGCATTTTAAGGCACTGACTCCTTTCCAAAATAAAAAAGTAATAAACAACTTGGCTCATTATTTTTATAGTAACATTTCTAATATGCTGTATGTTTACCAGGTAAATCATTAGTATAAAATGAAAGAAAGGGGGTGAAGAAAACCTAAGGGTTAGAATCCTCAAAAGTTGTATCTTAGCATTAACCAGTGATTACCCAATTTACTGTCTTCCTACCTCACAACATTATGCCCGCTTTATGAGGAAATTAAGGCAAATGAAGCTAGACATCAGCTCGTATGTGGGTGCTAGCAAATAAAGGAAGGAAAGTTCACAGTGCAGCTTGCTTCCCCTTCTGGGGATGGGAAATCCATCAATTGCACCCAACAGGGGAGGAGAAAGGGATGTTGCAAAGGAAAAAACAATTCTAACACAGTTCAAGGCAAACACAGGTTCAAGTCAAACAACACAGTTACTGCAGCTGGTAAAGGCAAAACCGTGACCAGCCAATGGAGCAGGAGACTGCAGCAGAAACACAGGTTGGCTACAAAGTTTAGAACAAGACTGAGGGTGTATTGGGGGAGTGGCTGATTCCATTTCTCTGAAACCATCTGGTGTGCTATCTGAACAGAGGCTATTTCAAGTAAAGAATTACAAAAAAATTCTTTCCAAGTGACTTTGTGCTCCCCGCAGGAGAGCACTGTGACAGATTCTAATTCTCCTTCATAATTGCTGCATGTCTTCATGCAGAAACCACAGACACCCTGGCTCTGGAATGAGTGCAGCTCTGTGAAGCAGGATTTAGAAGGGTATCTTAATCAGAAGACTGCAGAGATGTGCAAGCCAACCTCTGTGAATCAACTGTTGGGGTCACTATGTTGTTTGATAACATCTTAAGTGTACAACAGGCAAAATGCAAATAGTAAATTTCCAATATAAGTTATAAATGCTAAATTAGCTTGAAAAATGAGAGTGGTAATTGCCCTAACAAAGGCTTTTCTAAATTTTATTTTGTTGATGCCTTTAAAGAATCACCTTTGAGCTAGGCCTATGAGAAAAATAGGTCCCAGAAAGTGGAGTTGGACTTACGGTGGCATAGGGTTAGAAATTAAAAAGGCTTCACTGAGCTGTGATCTCTATTTTAATTTTAATTACAAGGGCAAATTTATTGTACATTTATTTTATATGGTCAACACAGAACAATCTCATGTTCTTGAAAACCCAGTAAGTGTGTACGTTAATAGTCACTCTCTAGCTGGTTTATGAGCATAATCAAACAAGGTGTCCAAGGGTGGGCCCCATACTGCTATTTGAAAGATGCACATTTCACTAAATATTGACTTTTCTTCTTAGTCTCCCAGCCATACAAACAATTTACAGGATCCTATCTTGAATAAATTAAACATCATCTATATTTCATGTTGCGGTATATAATATTTACAAAATGAAAAGGCTCTGACAATGTGTGAGATTAGAGACACTAGCCATTTAACTAAGTATCAAAAAAGAAAAATGAAATAAAGAAAAAAAAAATGACTGCCTGAGAGGCAGCTGGGCACTATTTAGTTGAAACAGTCATGTGTAAGCTCCACTGTGGCACATTCTAATCCTTTCATATGGATTCTCTCCAACTTAGAATTGTTCATTGAGTGTGACAGACTGGGGTTTTAAAACTAATCCATAAATTAGTCCGTGGTCTCAAACACAATGGGTGCCATAAATGAAAATGAAAATCCTAGAACAAAATTAAATTCACAACCTTAAATACTTTTTCTTCTCCAATTGCTCTGTGGTGCTCCTGCTTTACAATGCACAGATTTCACTGCAAGACTGCATTCTGAGGTGTGTGTGAGTAGGGTGTACGTTAAAACATGCACAGTGTAATAACCCAGAGAACCCAATCTGCTCGAAAGCAGAGCTTAATTGCAAAGAATTTAAATTCTCCCATTTTGATTGTCATAAGCTTAAATGAAAGCATACTAAGCAGTGCAGACATATTTTAATACACTTTCCCCCAGTTTATTTTCTTAACCAAAGTCAATAAAGAGCCAATGGGTTTTCTTAATTGAATTCCCCTTCAGTTTGTGTTATGGAGCTGCTTTAAATCTAGACACTAGGGCCGGCAAGGAATTCCCCTGACGATTTCATTTTCATAGTTGTGCTATGCTGGCCAGTGTATATTAAATATAGTTTTTCATTCATTCATTCATTCATTTATTTATTTATTTATTTATTTATTTATACTTGAAATCTATTGAAAGCAAAAATATGTGCTAGAAAATTAAACTTTGAAACTTATTTTCCACTGGTTTCCAGGTTAATTTTCTTTCCATCTATGTTATGCTTTAATTAAACTCCCATTTCTCAGGGACGGGAGAAGTGGATAGGAACAGAACTGAAGCTCGAAGGCCCAACCAGGAGAGCTATAATAAAGATCTCTCACTTCTTAATGTCATCTCCCCTTTCAGTGAAGAGACTGTGTGTTGCAGAACAGCAGGAGGGGGAGTGGATTTTTTTTTTTTTTTGGTTAAGCAATTTCAAGTTTTGTTAAAAGCTTCTTCAGAATTGTTCACTAGTGCTGCTGTGCCCGAGACCTTTTCATTTGAAAACCAGATGTTCTGAAAATAATAGGAATCTATACAGTGGTTTCATTTAACAAGGAAAACAATTCCTGTATCACGTTGTGTGTGAATGCTGGTGGGAGGGGGGGCAAGAATGCGCAAGGCACGAGGAGGGGAGGAAAAGAAGAGGGTGATGGTGGAGAGAGGGAAAGGGCCGTAGTAGCTAACACTCATCTCCTGCTAGACAGTGGAGGGCTGGGTCCTCCAACCAAGTCCTTTATTTCCCACTACAAAGAAAGCGCCAACTAGCACTTTCTAATCTTGAGAAACCTGTGTTTATGATACTACTTTTCGCACTGTTGATAAATCTTTTGTATGGAAACATGTCAAGCCTTTACCTCTAGGACTATTTTTAAACAAGGAACATAAAAGGATGGCAATGATGATAGAAGCATTAGAAAAAATAATAATCACTCACTTCCCGTCTCTTATTCTTTTGTTTTTTAAATGCAGAATCAGGTGACCTGCATCGCTGTAGTATTCTCGTTTCTTCCATTCCCTTATAAATCAATATGGGTTAAAACTGGTTGGCTATAATGCTATTTGTAAGAGGTTCATAATCGTCAGTAAAATAAAAGTGTACACACTTAAGACAGTATGAAAAAAATGGTCATGCACTTTAGGGGCAAAATTTGAAAAGGTGGCTCATTACATCAAGACCGCTCAAGAGTATTTACTAGCGTCCTAATAATATTCCTGCCACCAGGCATACAGGCATATCAGTAACACTCAAGAAGTATTCAATAAATGACAAATGAAAAACAATCTTAATGGAGTAGATGCTAACTCTAGAGAAAAGGCAATTTAGTAAACATTCTACTATGAAAGAAGTGTATTTCCTAGCAACAACGGCTGAATATCTGCCCAGGATATAAACACACACACACATACTAAAGATAGAATAGATGCTTGAAGTAAAGTTAGGCCTTCATGCTTAATTTCCAAAGTGTCATCCTTTCTTTTTTTTTTTCATCCCCCCTTGCCAATGTTGCTCTTTTCTCTCTGATTTCTCGCTTCCCAGAGTCATTATAAGAAGATTCTTTTTTCCTTGCCAGTATGGGACTGCCACCAAGGTCCCCAGAAACTCCAAGTCTGGTTCCCTTTAGGGCAGGGTTTCTCAATCTCAGCATTTGGGGCCAGATAATTCTTTGCTGTGGGGTCCGTCTTGTGCATCATTATAGGATATTTAGCAGCATCCTTGGCCTCTCTCCATTAGATGCCAGAAGTACCCCCAGTGGTGACAACCAAAAATGTCTCCAGACACTGCCAAACGTCCCTGGGGGTGGTGGTGGGTGGCACTAGTGAAAGTGGTTCAGTAAAATTGCCCTTGATTTTTTTATTCACATTTTACCCATTTTTTGATGGCACAGACCCCATTCTGCCTCTCCTGTGACGCTCTCTCCTCAGTCTTCCACCTGTGCAACTGAATGAACCCTAACTGTATAGTATCTCCTGCTACTGAGTTCCAATGTGTGTGTGTATGTATTTTCTTCCCTTGACCATATTTTAAGGGGTTAAAGGGATTTTCGGGCTCCACAGGCACCAGCACAGTGCCACACACGTCATGGGCGCTTGATATTTGTTGAATGCTCTCCTGTAAGCAAAGAAGCATATACCCCTTGCACCATGCAAGTATCAACAGCAGAGAGCAGGGATCAGTAGCCAAGACGCTGGAGAGCACATGGCTCTTTGTGGAGGAAAGCTTTCTTGATTAGACGGTCATGTTAGAGAGTCAGGCTTAAACTCAGCTGTACTTCTTTCCTTTGTATTTAAGAACCTGAAAACATGTGCTATGGTGTTGCGTTTCCCCAATTTGGCATATTCTACAAATATTACTGAAGGGTTAAGGGCTGTAATCGTCTTCTTTATTTATATGATCTGATCCACATTACACACACAAAAAAGCTTATGATATTAGACTATGAAAGTCAAAATAATAAGGTGAGCCTGAGGGTGGGACTCGCTTTCTCCAAGGTATATTGGGGTTTTGAGTCCTTAGAGAACAATAAGAAAAACCTTGCCGTTTTCTTTTCCATGAAACACAAAATATTTAATTGAATATATACTTCAAAAAAGAGAAAAACTCATTTAGAAATGACCTACTTCATTCTTATGAAAGGATAAATGTGTTTCTGAATTTGGCCCTATAGCTATTCATTTCTTATTCTAAGGTGATTTTAATTTTTTAATTTATGACAGTCAGATGTACAGCGTGACCTACAGGTTAAACTTCTCCTGGCCTGAATTTTATATTTAAGCTGCTAAGGGTGTTTAGAGCAAGTGCTAAGTGCTTTCTGGGTACTCCTCAGCAAGCATCTAACTCAGGATGCAACCAGACAGAAACAATACAATATCCACATTAACTAGGGAGGGAAACAAAATCTTTTCCTAAGATGATTAAAGGAAAAGCTTGATCAAACTGACAGACAGGGAAGGAAGCTATCACCAAACACAGAAACAGGTAATTCTATGTATACCTAATACACAGAGTCAACAAACTTCAAAGAAAGTTCAAAATAAAACAAAATAAATATCCTCACCCCCGCTATGACAGTAGGTTTTTCTTTGATTCTGGTTTCTGAGAGGAACATGCATGAAGGATTCTTATCTGAGTAGGGGCTGGCTATCCCTGTGTTTTAACAGAAGACTACAGGGACAATTTAAATTATGCAGTTTGCTCTTCCAATTACAGCATATTTTCATGAATGAAACTACATGTATAATTTAACATGATTCAAAAAAAAAAAAAAAAAAAGAATGGGGCCTGCCAATAGCAATAGTTGAAACAAATATATGGTCAGAATATCAATGTACATGAAAGAGAACAGAGACACCAAAGACTTTTATGGCAAATCACATTGAGGCTCTGCATGGCTTCCACACCAATTCTATCCCTCATGTGTTTTGTCTTTTTTAAATTTGGAAAGAGATTGTAATGACATTAATGCCCTAATATGGCTGTAAAGCCACGACAATATTGATGTGGCAAATTGACACCAAATATTCCTCTCAGTGCTCTAGAGCCTGCAGAGATTCTTCCGTAGACGAAGCTATGGAAGAAGCTACCCGCCCACATGCAGGAGACCTGCTCCACACAGGATGGAAAAAAGGCAGACACGCCTTTCTCCTCCCATCCACCGAGTCTGTGATTCTGGGTGGGCAGCCTCAAGTCAGACTGGACTTACACTTCCTCCCTTTCAAAGGTCTCCGGGATGCAGCTGGAACCTGCTTTGAGGGAGCGGGGTGACTGGGAACTCAATGACAGTCTGCCTTCCTAACAAGCGGAACAATCTGATTATCCTGGTTATAGAAGATAAAAGATAACAATGGAACACCTCCTTTCAAAGGGATCAGAAAGCAACTGTGACCTTTTGAGTTTAAAAATATTTTTCTATTGTATTTGTACATTTTCTTGTAATGAAACTCTGACCTGGGGAATGGGTTTCAGTTATTGCATTTGACTGGGAGAAAAGAAATATATGACTGTGGGCCTCTTCTTCTTCTTCTTCTTTTTTTTTTTTTTTTAAGCTCTGGCTTTATGTTACTGTCATTGGATTTAGCTGTTGAAGCTTTTAAGGCTAATAGTGGCTGAAATATACCAAACAGTGCAAGAGAGAATAGTGGAAATTAATTTAGCTATCCATTTGTCAAGATTCAGTCTGGAAGATTTTTTTAGGAACCAATCTAAATCTAGGGGATAGCCTGGACCTTTAAAATGGGACACAGAATCATTCAGCTCCATAACCTTTAATCTGTTTGAAGAAAGGAGCAAATGTTAAATTCCACAAGTGTACTTTCTGGGCAAGATAAATATATATAAGACTGCTTGTTAAGACACAGTAAGCCTATAAGATCACATCCATTAAGGCAACCGATTCTACAATGTTGTTTTAGTGGCAATTTTAGTTTAACTACTCTTGGGCGTGCCACTGAGAATCTGGGAATTCATTACCACAAATGCATTTGGTGTGTAGAGAGGGTTCAACTGCTAACATCGGGAGGCTAAAGTGCATCTATGAGATCATCTTACATTACCTTGAACTGAGAGGCCAGGAGCAGAGAGAGAGAAGCCAGGAGGAGGCCCTATTAAAGGAACCTTTGATGTGGACAGAAATATAGCAGTTTGTTTTTAAAACTTCCTCTTAGCAGACTGTCTGCAATAGGAACTGTGATAGCAGTGAGTTGTAGCTGTCTGAGGATGTAAGATTAGCTGTAGTCTGGAGTGAAGGATTAGAGCTGGGAACTGAAGCGCCTCCACCCAGTGGCTGAGATTGATTGCGAGGGGGGAGGAGTTCAGGGAGTGTTAAGAAAGGTCTTTAAAAAAAAATAGCCTAAGATAGTGAGAGGCCAGCTACAAATGAAAAGTGTTTTTGCATATTAAAGAGAAATGTGGTGTCTGTACAGAGTGAGTGAGGCCTTGACTGCTTTAAACTGTAAGGCTGGCCAGCTCTATCTGGAACCTTCTACAACGAGAGGTAATACAGGCTAGCTCATATCTGGGCAACTCTACAAAGAGCAGTCAGGATACCGCAGGGTGTTCGTAAAGGGTTCACGTAGGCAGGGCAGTGCAGAACCAGACGATGTCATTTACACTGACTTCCCAGGGCAGTTCACAGGAAGCATATGAAAACCTAGAAACGAGAGCTCAAGCCTAATTTGGTGGACAACCTGGAAAAGCGGTAAGACGTCATAAAGGGGAAATAACCTTGTTTGTAGGATAGAAAGGTGATAGCGTGGTTGCCCTGCCGATCAGAGTTAGGAAGGGGCATCTTCGCTGTGCTTATCAATGATCCAGAAAGTCAGAGGAATCTATTCACTACACTGACAAAGTCAGTTTAATTAAGAAGCAGAGGAATTAACAAAAAGTAAAGCCGAAATACACACAGATAAGAATTTAGGAAGCAGCCTCCATGGAGCTGAGTTTAGAGTGAGACACAAAAAACCAATTGATGGATTTTCAGAAGATTTTACATTAAGGCACTGATGTTTTCATAAACAACATTCAGAAAAATCCTCACTGGTGGCTTCTTTAAAGTTCTCCTTGTTTCACTGCATGGCTGGAAAGGTGAAGAAAACTGAGATTGGACAGATTAGACAATCTATTATATTTCATAAACTGATGAGGCCTCCTCTTTCATTGAATACTTTGAATTGTCATCCTATCTATCTCTCTGACTCCTGTGAAAATTGAAAATGTTCAGAAAGTCAACGTAAAGGATGATGGCATATCTAGGGTGGTAAAGAGGATTTACACATGAAGAATGAGAAGTAAAATGTTCAGTGTTTTTAAGGAAGTCCAGTGAAAGGACTGGACCCCAGGGCACATGGCTCAGAGAGACCTTGCTTCATGTAACTACTTCACATAACAGACGAAGTAGAAAAGTTATCTTTTAAAGATTTTTTTTTCCTTTCATAGAACACTTTTAGTTTCTGTGGTAGGCATCTGAAAACAGTGGATGGGGAAGACCTTTTGTAAGGAAATCCTGCATGTTTAGTTTACATGGTACGGCCATAACCCTTCCTACCTTGGGAGGCAGAAGACAAGCCAAGGCCCTCAGACAAGCAACATCAAGTAATATGAGAGCCACTGGAGACCAGGAAGGGGATGGATGGCACACTTCTCTCAGTGACAGTAAGAATAAGAGACAGTGAATCTCATTTTGAATAAGAGTTTCGGACAGTCCAAAGAGATAAACCTACAGAGTTACAACCGCTGTGACTGCCTCTCCATCCCTCCAACACTTAACTGAGGGCAGCGAGGGGTACGTGGGCGCCCAGCATGGAAAAGACAGTGACTCCCTCCGATCTCTTGTGACCCAGGCACTACGAACAGGCAGGAGTACCATCAGCAGACACTCGCTGGGGCAGGAAGGATGACGCCGTATTTAGGAACATGGGCGTGTTAAAGGGTGTGTGTTTTCCTTCACATGGAGTAAGATGAAATTAAGACAAGGAGAAGATCCAGAGCCAGATTACTTACCATTTCGTCAACCACAGCTAAGCATAAGCTATTAGCCTGTCCTCTAAGAGCCAGGCTGCCATTTTCCCTAGCATTTTGCTTTGAATTGTGATGCGTAAACAAGAATTCTCTGACAGGTAAGCTGCAAAATATTGGATCTACTATTAAATGCTTGGATGTTAAAGATTTTCTGAGGTCCTTAAGATTCAACCTAAGAACATAGTATCTAATGTCTTCGAAGTTCCAAAATAAAGGAACAATTAAATCCCAAGGATTTAAAGAGAACTACTAGGTTTCTTTTTATACATACCAGAAAGACAATATACATTCAGGACATTTTCAATGGTAATGAAGGTACCATACCTGTGATGATGGTAAGGATGGTGGTGGTGGTGGTGGTGGTGGTTGTTGTGGGAGGAGGGATAGTTGTGGGGGGATCTGGATAAAAAAAAAAAGGAAAATCAAACCCACAATGCTGAACACAACAATGATCAGTAATGACAAAACAAAAGCATGAGAACATTGAGATGTTTGTTTGATGATTTCCTCCTTTAAAACCAAAAGTTTTCTCTAAAAGATTTGTGTATTCTAATTGTATCCGAAAGCTTTAGCTGGAAGAGCTAAGTTGGAAAGAAGAAAAGAGTTTTGTATTAATGAAGTGAATGAGGGATGAGGAGATGTGAAGCAGAGAAGGGGGGAAAATAAGAACATTATGACACACTTCACCACAATCCAGTTTCAAAGGTGAGGCTAAACCAACTCAGCACCCAAGAGGGTACGATGGTTGTCATTTCATTTGATACTTTTACAGGTGGGAGGAAGGAGGAAAAGGCTCCGCTCCTTGTAAAGGGCCCCTGCCCGCCAAGGATGAGCATGCGCCTGCCCCTTGCTCTCCGTGACTGTTAACTTCATTATTCTCCATCAGTACATCCCAGCAGGAAGTAAAACTACTTCTACACTGTGTATACTTCTATGCAAAGAAGAGAGACTGTCACCACTAAATATCAACTTCCAGCCAGAGAACGATACTGAGATTTTATTTTTTCAAAGTCAATAAAATTTTACAACTTATCAATATTAATAAGTTAGTTGCCTTTGCATGTTAAAAGCTTGACCTAAGTGGACAACGATAAAACTGAAAGAATGTTTTCCATCTTGTAAACAAGAAAATTAAACATAAATGAGGCTTGACCCTCAAAGCCAGTAATTCCCAAAGGGAATCCTTTGTCAGATGCTTGATAACTGCATATTCTTCTATCTTCTCAAAAAAATTATTTGGGGAGAAAACGGAAGGGCAAATATGAAAGAGAAAAAAAAAGGATTCTAAGCCCAAATGATCAAACTGAATGTGTTAAATTGTCAGCGAGACTTTGAACTAAGCGATCATTCTGCTATAATAGAGCACAAGACGGGTTGAAGGCTTTTGATTTTAAATTTTATCTAAAGCACGCCAATTTTTTCTCCCTGACACATCTGGTGTCCTTTTATCTCCAAGTGAGCTCTCAGATTGTCTAATTAAGACATCAAAACTTTAATTATATACTGCACCTTTACTGGGTTGGGTACAACTTCCTGAAAGTTTATGAAAACATTATCTTGGTTCTTGCCTGTAAGGTCGACTTAAAATGATTCCTACTACTGATCAATAATCTTTCACACATACAAAAAAGCACAAATTTGATAGTGAAGAATCAACAGCAAATTGTTCACAAACAAACAAACAAACAAACAAACAAACCTCATTCTTCTCCAAGACGTAGAAATCACCATCTTAGTAATTTTAAACTACCTTTTTAGAAGAACAGGCAGTATGTTCAGTCCTGCTCCGTGGACGCTGCCTTACGGAGGCCATGGTGGGGAAGTGCTTTGTGACCTGCGATCCTTGGGATGTGGCTGCACCCTGCTGCAGGTATAGGTGCAGCTGCAGGTGAGCAAGGCACGCTGGCCCCTGAGCCAAGCACTGAAGACTTCCTGCTCCCTCCATGCCCCAACTCAACTGTACCCCAGAAAGCTGCCTGCTGCCCAGTGTGTGGACAGCTACTGTGGCTCTTCTGTTCTGGTTCAATTACAGTATTTATCACTGACAAGGAACTCTGTACCTAGGAGACTTCCCCCGATACACTAGAACGGTATTTCTGTACCTGTCTATAAAAGTATTGGCATAAAATATGTCATGTCCACCATATAACCAACAAGGACCTGAAGGTGATTTGAAAATATGATTATGAACAAGGACTGGACCACACTGAGGACAGACTTCAGAAAACAGGTCCCCAATTCCTTTCCTTTTGTGAAAAATCACACACTTCCAATTATTTTCGTCACTACTGGAGTAACTGTTGTCCTTCACATCTGGCTCAAGTGACCTACCTGAAATAGATTCCAGTAACAGTTAAAACCTCAATGCTTAGATCATTTCTAGCAATAAGAGCTATATGAGGCCACTATTTAAAACAATACAGCGTTGGAACTAATGAGCTGGGGTTGACGCGTAGTAGCTAAAAGAACAAAACAAACTGGGCCTCAGGCACGAAACAGCTAGATTCTCCAAGTATGGAAGTTACTTCCAGAAAATTGAACATTGTAAAGGCATGCTAACTCTTAGTTCATAAAGTACTCTGAAAGTTACTATCGTAGTATAGTAAATCAGCTTTGAAAAGAAAATTTATTCACCATCTTCTCAAATTGCTAGAATAGGCTAGCAACACCTTGGGTTAGTAGTCTAACCTGCCATTCCAAGTATTGCTAGGATCACAGATCATGGGAGGGAGGTACTATACTGTGGATCCAGCAAATCCCTAGCCAAGGATAAGAGCACTGTCTTGGGAGACGTGCACGTGTGTGTGTGTGTGTGTAGGTGTGGAGGGAGCTGGAACAGGTGGGTCTCTAATGTTTCTTGGCTTTCAAGTAATGTACTCTGGCCCAGTGAGTTAATTCCGAAAGAGCAATCATGTATCGGATAGAATTTTTTCTATTGGAAAGCAGTGAGAACAAAAAGAACTACAAAGAAAGATATAAATTTCACTGTGGACTTTGACATGAGTCAAGGTATCATGGCTCTGATTGAACAATCTTGTGAACTTGGGTAAGTTATGTGACCTTTCTAAGTTTCATTTCATCAATTGTAAAATGGGATGATGGTAATGCTTACCTCATGATGTTATTGTGGAGATCAGAGGTGATAATGCATGTAAAACAGTCATCCTGGGGCGTGGAACGAAGTGAGCACTCAAGAAATACTAACCATGAGCTAGTATTCAAAATTATTCCAATATAGCTGTCCATCAAATCCACAAAATGTGTCTCGTCTTGAGATGTAGGAGCAGTAGGTATAGTAAGTCAACATTGTTTTCCTAGATACTTTAGTCTTCTGAATCCAGGAAGCATGTAATGGGGTGGTGGAGATTTGTCACTGTTTTTTAAAATCCGCAGTTTATAAAACGAGCTGGATGAATGTCTGTAAACCTGGGTAACAGCAATGTAGGGACTTGTACCTCAAACCCTGATGTACAGAGAGCGGAAGAGAGGGATATAGAAGCAAAAGGGAGGGATTTGCCTTCCACTCCCCTCTATCAGCAGTTTGTGAACAGGATGATGAACACAGGGAGCTCTGTGCATTGTCAACTAAAAATGGGGCCTGCAGCACCCCCTGGCACCCACATGGAAACGCCATTCTCTTCACTTTGATCTCCTTAACTACGGGGGAAATTAACGCTATTATGCGTAAACCACAGACAGCACGGGTAGTGTGCAAAGAAAATATACCTCAAAGTCTACAAACAAGGAGATTAGATGTGATCCTCTAATTTTGCAATGTGCTAAGGAAAAAACAACTCAGGTATAGGCTACAGATTATATTTTAATATCCAAGTAGATATGGTGTAAAGTATGCTTCTGTTTCATTAAAATACTTCTATTCCTGTTTTCTTCCTAAAGAAAGTGGCCAGGTCCTAGGACATTATGGTGTAAATATTCCATGTGTATGTTTATGTGTGTATATATGTATATCACATGCACTTATACTGGGATTATTTACACTGCTAACATGAAGAAGGAAATGCACTCGCAGAGTCATATATTTACAAGACACTGAAATTTTCATGCCTATGGTTACTCATTCTGTGTTATGTCAGTTCATGACTATTTTTCCTGGTATAAAAATAACCAAGGGACTTCAATTGATCAGAAGAGACTCAATTTGTCTTCATAAGAGTAGAGAGGCCGTGCACTCCTCAACTAAATAGAGAATATTCACCATGCACAAAATTGACAATAAAATATAAATAGGAAATAAGATTAAAATGCCTGACACATAGTAGATGCTTGGTAATTATTTGTTGACTAGAGAATGAAATTCATAATAATATGCTTTAACAATTCTGTAAAAAGATATTAAGAAAACAGACAAATAAAAAAAGACCCACATTTCTGTCTAAAGCAGTAGCTACAGGTCACTAATGTAACTACCAAGGACCTTATATTTTTGTCAAAATATTTACTGGCTTGCAACATCTTCTGTAATGTAATAGCTTTATGCTGAAAATAGGATAGTTCTGCTCATCAAAGCAGGAGAAAGGCTCGCCCAGGTATCACAGGAAAATACCACCGGGAATAAACTTTCTAAGCTGAAAAGCCATTAATTGGTAAGGCTGAATTTTGCAGTCATTATTTCTAACATAATTGCCATAGCTTGTGCCTGAGGACACAGCTTTCCTACTCAGCATGACCAGAGACTGTGATCTAATGGGAAATCCCCAGGATTAGAGGGAGAGAAGAAAAGCCACTACCCTCCTAGTGGAGACACTGGGGTCCACCTCAGGCCAGACTTCTTTAAGTTCTTGAAGGAAATAAACGGGATTTTGGTGTTCAACTTGACCAAAAGCTTTGGGAGTGAATTATAAAGTAGCAATTACATGTAAATGAGTCTAATAGAAGAGTGTTTTATCTTCTCACGTACCGTATACATACAGCATATAATCCGAATGAGCTTTCCCCACAATGTTTGAAGCTTCACAGCGGTATGTACCATTATCTGTTTTGTTCAGGTTATTGATGAACAGGTTGGGCCCAGACAGTACGGCATGTTGAGGCATTTCATCATCGACTCTCACCCAAGTTACCATCACAGGCCTGCAGAGGAGAAGGGAGAAAGACAGGTTACATTATTATTTCCCGCTAAGATGTCTGCATCAAACTTCTCACCCACGCAGGAAATGCATCACACGCAGGGTCTCACAATTAAAGAGGACCTACTGGAGATATTTTAAGTTCACAGAATTGCAACTGTGACGTCTCCAAAAATCTTGTTTGGAATATAATTTTTTTAAAAAATTATCAGGTATTAAAAATCTTTCAACAGACCACAAGCAGGAGTCTCATTATTTCCAGCTCATCTTCAACAGATCAGCAGATAAACCAATGTGCCCAATTTTTATGCCCTGCTGTGTGGTTTCACACCAATTCAGACAGGACAGAGCTCACCCATTGTTAATCATCTCATTAATTACGGGGAAAAAACCAACTTCTTGGCTAGTGATACATGCACTCATCTGATGCTTACTAACATACCAAGATACTTGCTTAGAAGACACTTGTGATATTTAAATGGATTCTGAGAACCCTTTGGCTCTCTGGTCTCTTGTCATAGAACATTTCACAAAAAGGAATGGACTTTTACATCTGAATTGCACTTTCCTTTAGCCTCTGCTGTTTGAAAAAAACATCTCTTCTAGAACATTCTGGAAACACAAACAATCACTTCTGCCCTTAACCCCTACTCATAACCTGCCCTCCTCCAACTCAAGATGCCACCGCACCCTCTGCTGCCCCAGTCCACCTCATCTACGTGTTCCTTGGTTCCTTGGCAAAATGCCTTCCGATGCAGGCTCTCCAGGACCCACACGTCATCCTCCTCCTGCCCGCCATGCACACCTGCAGGTTCCGCAGCTTGAGGGAACTCTCCCCAGTCAATCACTGTGGAGTGCATCTCCACGCGGACTCCACAGTCCTAGGGCACTTGCTCATCAGAGACGTTTGTTTTAGTGATTTAAATACGACATTTGTATCCATGAGGAAAAAGCAAATTTCCCAAGATGCTCCAGAGCCAAAATTGCACACACAAAAAATATCTTTCAAATGCACTGACTTTAAAACTTCCATTTTTCAAGGTGACTCCCTCAACCTCCTATGAAATCAAGGCCACATCTAGCACGGTGCCTGAAAACTTTCACTTTAAAGGAAGGGCAACGCACATTCCCGCAGAGGTAGCTTCCTGTCAGTTCCCATCGCTACAGCTAGGGGCAGTGATGTGACAAAAGACCCACGCGTAATGGTGAATGGATCCTCAAGTTACCGCTGTCAAGTAGCATTCCAATTTTCAAATGGGATGTGAAGTTACAATTTTTCTTTAATTACATGTGGGTTTGTCATCACAACCTAGTAAATTATTCAAAAATTAGTACTGCATATGTCCTCCTTGCAGGCAATGGCAAATGGGTCTGCCTGGCAATCAGACCTAATGTCCTGCTGTTTGACAGCTGAAACAATCAGTGGGGTAAGTGCTGAGAATATTCACAACATTTAATGGCAAGTTAAATTACCATTTTTATTGTATGCAATTTCTTGAGAAAATAAATAGGTAATGTGCTAGAAGGGATAGCAGCAGGGTCATGCGTTCTTGCTTATACAACCATGCACCGTTCCTATTTGAGAGGAACAAACAAATACCCTCTCTGGCATAAATGTCCCGAGGGAAACATGTAATTTACTGTCCCCATTGGCATATTCAATTGAACACAGTACCTTCTTCAGGAGAAAAAAACAGAGAAACAAAATATAGGTTAGCAAGCCATATACTATAAATGTGGTTAATGTAAGTACTGCAAGTGGCAAGAGACCCGTGAGTTTTTTTTGGTCCACAGAATTGTTTTGGAGGTAAGGTAGGCTGCTAACTAGGGCATAATTCAAATAGTTAAAAAAAAAAAAAAGAAGAAGAAGAAGATCTGAGTCTTCTGCAGTATTCCAAGAGAAATCGGCCACTCTGCCAAAGCTTGAAGCATTTAAAACCAGTAACTTTGGAAGACCAGAGGAAAAGCAAAACAGACCAAGACCATCTTTAAAACTCCAAATGGTTGGTACATAGAGAAGCAAATTCTAGTCCATGGAGAAGTAAACAAAATAGGGAGGGCTGAAGCGAGAAGAGAGCCCATTGCAGCCAGGCTCCCTTTGGCTCTCTGGTCTCTTGTCATAGAACATTCCTCAGATACAATGGGCAGAATTCTCTCCAAAGCTTTTGGGGTAGCTTTGTGAAGATGCTCTGAGTTCCTTATATGAAAACTGTGACCATCATGCTGGTTAGCAAAACTCTGAGTAGGGTGGAGATCATACCACAGGCAGAGGGAGCTCACTGCTGGGTTTTGTTGGGGACCAACCACAGAAGTTCGAGTGCTAACCCCAACACTGACCTTCTGTACCATTTTATGGTTCCATGGATTGTTTTTTCCCAGAGGAAGTTAAAACCAATCTTCCCTCTGCTAAAAGGATGAAAGATTCTCTCCTGCTCCCCAAACTAAGCTGACTAATACCTAAAGTGGTACTACCACCTAGCTTTGTGCTGTAGCAGTGATGCTATAGGTAGTTTCTCTCACTCACTTTCATTCGCTTAGCGGCGGCAAGTAAAGCAGCTTCCTTCCACTTTTCAATAAGAGTGTTCATCAGTTTCTCTTATACGTACATATATTCCTTGAGAAAAGTTCCTGAATCATTTCTCACTAACAAACATATTGCTAGGAGTCACTTTTCTTTGAGGGAAGGAGAAGCAAAATCAAAGGTAGGGTAAATTCATTTGCCTCCAGCTGGCACTAAACACAGCAGCTTAATTTATGTCTAAAAACCATCTTTCCAGCAGCTTAGATATTACCACAGAAAGTAGCAGATATATCATTAGATTGTGGGCACACTAAAAATTTATTAGTATTTTGTGTGTGTGAGATGTTAATAAGAAAATAGAATTGGCTGAGATTTCAGTCTTAGCTGGTATTTCATTTTTCCCCCATCCCATGATTAAGAATCCCCCTTTTCACTGAATATTCTTTTATTTCCTGAAAAATATTCCATCCTTTACAGCAGGAGACAGGTGACAGGCCAATGAGCTGTGAATGCACATCTCTGTGTTGTGACATTTACTGCTCGTGACCCTCTGCTAACCTTGGCCTTCAGAACTTACTGGGGCTTCCCGATGGCTTCACATGTTAACTCAAGCGCGTCCCCTTCCCGGGTTAGGCCTTGTAGAGGGTAAGTCATCTGAATATGCACTTGAGGCTTATCTGTATGACAACAACAAAAGTATGTTTAGCAAATGATATCATCAGGCAAAATCAGACTTGCAGGCTGCCACAAACCCCGTACTACTGGCGCTCATTCTCTCCCCATCCTTATGTCTTCAGTAACATCCTTCTAATTAGTTAGTAATCCTGGCATTTGCTCAAATTAAATTGACTAATAACTCTAAGGAGTGAACTGCGAATAGATAAGAGATTCATAAGCCAACTGCGCCACATCAAACATTTCCTGTGAAATACATTTTGTTACATTGAAGTTTATCTCCAAACTCACTCAAGCTAAAGGAAACTCATTTGCCTTCATGCTGAGGTGAAGCCACAGATATTTGTGGTGCTCAGAATTGATACATTTTATCATATATCATATATTACTATGTGACAATATGTTGTGACACTGCATATTAATAAGTTTGCTTCTTCTATGCTCGTTTTCAAATGGGAAAGGCAACACTTCTGACTTCTACTCAAATAGCTTTAAAAATAAAGAAATGAGAGGTTTTGGTGGCCCCTAATTAAACTGTTTGACTTCTCAATGCAAACATATAAGAAGGCAGGGCACTGACAGTCTACTGAGAGCCTACTATGTAGGAACTGTAACTGGTGGAATAACCCGTTTTAGGGACGAGAACACTGGTACTGAGAATGAAGCAGCGACACACCTAATGAGAGACAGCCCCATGACATGGATGCTGGAAGGAATTTCTGATTCAAAACCACATTTCCCAGTAGCAATCCATTATTAAAAACCAAGTATAGCTTTCAAATGCAGTGAATTAGGCAGGTGACATGAGTATTCTTATCTCTGCTAGCTACTTAGAAACTGTGTTGTTAGTTTGTGGGGTATGGGCATGAGAGATGAATGCTGGGAGGCACAGGGAGTAGGGAGGGAAGTGGAAGAGAGCAGAATTAAATACACATACAAATACATGTACCAAGAAAACCTGGATGAAACTGGGAGGCTTTTATTCTGTTCTGAACTAACAAGCTGTTTATTAATCCCTAAACCATTTTCTCATTTAATTCTGTGGCTCTGTAAATGTATATTTTTGGAAGTGTACTCAAGAGTAATAAATGTGAGAGGGCAAGACATCAGTTGGCTGAAAGGTCAGAACAATTTCCATAACTTTACTTTCTCAGACAATCACACCACCTAAACAACAGCCCCTTGGCCTTTCACAAGCAGTGGTTAGTTCATTAACATTCATCCTATGGAATATGGGAGAAAATAGAAATATGGCAGGGCTCAACCCATCTTAACGTGGACTCAGCTAAGTAAGCTGCACGGGAGTCCTCTCTAGGGATGGCTAGCTGCTTTCCAGAGACACTCTGATAGTCTTCCTTCCTACCAGAGATCTTTCTCTTATATCTTTGAAAATTAGGTGGCATTCAAAAGCTTTGAAGAGAGCCTTCTTGTCTAGGCATATACAGTACACACAATGAGTTGGTAACGCTTTCTGAAAAGCTAAGTCACTTGCCAGAGAACTCAAATTAACAGGCCCAAAGCTCCAGATGACCCATGTAAGTAACACGGTTCTTTTCTTACACTTGCTGGCAAAGGAAATGTTTTAAGAGGAAGATGGCCTAGTGGTTTCCAGATACTTATAACTGGGCTGGGAAGGTAGTCATTAAAGAAAGAGAAATACGGGAATAAACAGGATGACCTTGAATGAGGACTGACTGCTGGGTGGAAGCAAGAGCTGCAGACTGTCTCTTAGGCTAAATACCACCACTGGGTGACATATGTGGGTCTATTATTTTTAGTGGTATAACACATACCAAAAACAAAACAAAAAAAACAACACAGACAAGAGACCTGCTTCCTTGTTCATACTCAGAAAAAGCATCACTTATGGAGTTCCTGGTTAGGCAACCTCTGTCATTCTTGTCCATGAACCATTTAGGGTGAGGCTAAATTTAAAGCCCCAAATTTGGGCTGAAATGTAACATTTGCTTATAGGTTAATCTCTGATTCACGGGAGTGCTACATTTTCCATGCACTGCTGACTTCCGCCCATTAATTAAGAAGCAGAATGCTTGCTGGCCTATGTAGAAGGCCCCCTTTTCCCCCGCCTTGTGTAATTTACAAGCAAACAGAGAGGGTATATTTTTCAGCACAGTGCACTAAGCGCTTTACATGCTCAACGTCCATTAATAAAGAGAATGTTGAAAATTTAATCTACTCTGCCTTTTCAGTACCACTGAGTTTGTTTTAGTTAAATGCTTTTTTATGTTACTAATGGCTGTTTACCAGTTGTCAATTACTCACATAAATTAGGAAGAACAAGCTAAGGATTTGCTATACATGGAATTTATATTTAAAAAAAATCGTATACTAAGCTATAGAAAATGAACCTTCGATTTTGATAAGTGATTTTTCCTAATTTACTCTTTAGATTTCTGGAGAAACATCTACCATCTACTTATGGGTACAGCTGCCACAGTTACCTTAATAGCTGGGTAAAAAAGGTAAACATTAATCTTGCTTGCATTATACAGAAAAATTTCCTCCTCTGTTGACACATGCAGTATTTATAGGCATATTATGAGACCATGGGGCAGCTGAGCGACCTTCACTCCCAGCCTAGGAGCCACACACAGAAAGTCTACGTGCCAAGACCCCTCCCTGGTTGAAGGAAACTTACAAACAAATCCTGTTCCCTGTTCTTTGCCCTGAAAGGGCAACTTAGGTATTCTCAACAGGTGGACTGGAAGCTGTGGGATTCCACTGACACCTCGAGAACTCAGGGATGTTCCAATTTCCCAGGAAGATCCTGACCATAATATGAGAATGTCAAAATACTGAACACTGCAGATGGCTGACTGAGTAGCCCAGAGCTCATCATTTATATTTTAATTATGTTCATAAATCAAATGTTATAACCCACCAAATCTTTTCTGAAACAGAACCAGACTCCAAGATTTATTTTTAAGTAATGAGGTAAGGCTCAGTACATTTTCTAGGTGATCATTTTACGCCTCAGTTGGTGTTGTAAGGCACAAGGCTAAAAGCCAGACGACACTTTCTACCCAAGTGCAATAACTGTCCAGAAATGTAGCTCTCAGAATGGCTTAATGTCATTATAAAATGGAACTGCTATATAAAAATAAGAAAAATAGTTAGGTCTGTGCACTTATGGAACATTACAGTTACCGAGATGGCATCACCAACAGCCAATCAATTAGGTCGAGGAATATGAGGTTTTCCTAATACACTGTAATTGTCTTTAAAACTCCGTAAGACATTTAGCAAGACTGCCATAGCAGACAAAACTCATTCCTTAGTCAAAGGTGCACAGAGGGTTAAATACCAGGAGGCTTTAGGTCACACTTCAGTAGCAACCAATTAGAAAAAGAGCATTAGAAAGACATTCTGATTTGATGAGACTTTATTTAAATGTACTTTGCTCTGTCTATAAAAGGAAACTATATGTATATAAAAGGAAACCCTTAAAGAGGTTAGAATGACTTGGTGGCAGATTACAATTGATTTCATACCAGTCTGACCTTGCACCCACCACATCCTACGATCTTTTCAGAAGATGAAATGCAAGACTCTATAACCTGTACTTCACTTTCCTAGGTGACAAAAAATCATAGTCACCTTCTCTCTAGAGCACAACCCTAATGCATCAGGTCTTTAAAATTTTGTATTTAAAAAAGGAATTCTGCAGTTTCCTTTTGCCTGGGATGGCACCGTTCTCATGTACTGGAGAGGACTAGAGCTGAGGCCAAGTGGGAAGGCCTCCCTGATAGCTCAGCAGACCTATTATCTCAGGGGTTCCTGCACGTTCCCTCTTCCTGAGAAATCTAAGGAGTGTGGGCCACAAACGTTCTCTGACGTGCTGACTGCAACCAGGCCCAAACGCTTCAGTGCAAATCTGCTCCTGCAACTGCATTTGGGACGCAGGCTCTTCCTTACTTAGATTTCATCCAATATTCTGACACACAAATTAGAGTGGGAGTGGATGCCTGTGGAGCACGGGCTGTTTCAGGGCCGACAGGGGCAGTGTATCAAGAACTCAAGAGTCCAGCTGTATCAGCATGACTGGGAGAGGGTTTGAGTCGGTGCCTGTGCATTCAAGTGGGGGAAGCATTGTCTGAAGAGTCTTTGTCAATCGTGGAGGATTGCTGCAGTTTGGGGGACTGTGACAATGCAAAGATTGATGTGAGATTTGGTGAGTAGTAGGGGCTATTTGAGTTCAAAGCAAGAATCAACCCCTACAAATGGCTGCCAAAATGGGGGCGAGGACAGCTTTGCACTGCAGGAGGGCAATGTCTAGTAATACACGGTGATTGGCACTGGTTAGAGAACAAGTCACACTGAGCTCTCAGAGGAGTTAAAGAGAACACCTTGCAAAAGGTTTGCTTTCTATTGTCCTGATATGTTCATGAATGATTCTCACTACCATGTGTTTGTTTGCAAGGTAAAGGAGCACCTGCTGTTACATGTGTTGTATGCACTGGAGCACTGCAACTGCACTTCTTGAGGAGGACTGAGCTATTATGAGTGGGATGAGTCAAGTCTGGTGGGACTGACGTGGAACCAAAGAGCATGTGCCACATTACCCCAGTAGAATGCAATTTCCTCCTGTAGCAACTTGTAAGTAGCTTTGTCAATATTGAAATCACTGTTTACCCAACAGAATCAAATTCTGTTTTGTGATGTTGTGGCATGAATTTGTTTCCAGCGTTTTTTTAATGGAGTGCACACTCACAGAGCATTCCTCCATATCTTATGAGAACTCTTCAAAATTTGAAGTGAACACTGGGCAAGAAAATCCTTATGGCAAGATTTTCTGGGCCACCACTGGAGCCCACGCCCACTTTGGGCTGTCCTGCGGTGGGTGGCAGGGGCGCAGGGTAGGGCCAGGCTGGAGTAAGTGCACAGCTATGGCCCCATGGCTGCAGCTCTGCTCCATCTTCTTCATGTCAATGCCTTCTCCACGGCTGGTACTGGCTTGGCTGCAGGCGGCTCCAGCAGAGCGCAAGGTGCTGACACCTGTGGCTGGAGGACGCTGCTGATTCTGTAATTCTGCACTCGGATGAACTTCCATTAAACTCCCCAAGACACATGATTAAACTATTGTGGTGCTCCTAGAAGATATGCCCTGAATGCTACTACTCTTTTAAATGCAAAAGACACCTTTTTATTGCCATAATTTGATCATAGTAGCATAGCCTGTGACTCTGTGTTTGGTGCTCACCGATGGTTTGTGGATAACATTCCATTTTTTTCAGCATGAAACCCAACACTTCAAATCCCTAAAGTGGTGTCAAATTTATGATTAATAAAAACATTTATTGTAAAGAAAAAAGATTTTCTGCATAAGAATGTTAGCTCTGTAAAAAGAAAAGTTTGGGGTTTTTTTCTGAACCCTGGTGGCTAGAACAGTGCTAATGTCTGGCCTACAGTAGGCATTCAATACTTATTTGCTAAATGAATGAATGAGAAAATACAGAAATGTTGGGATATGCATTTCTACTGATAGCTCTGCTGATTAAAAAAAAAAAAAATCGGACCATGAATCCATCTTATTCCTGTTAAGATAAACAAGGCACATTATAATATTCAAGTTTATTTAAGCATACACCAATTTGAATCAGGCAGTGCAAAACTCAAAGTGCTCCACTAGTAGGCGCTAGGGGAAAAGGTTTTTATAGAGAAGATAAGGAAGCAAAGCAAGGAAATGATTAGATTTCTATAGCTTACTCAGCTGCCTTATTTGGGAATACCTAGTTGACTGTGATTGGTTGTATTTAAGTTTCATTTTCGTGGAGTGCTTTGACTTTAGTTTTGGTTTGCTTATGTAGACTACCATTAGAACCACCTCAGTCTGCTGGCCTACGTGTTTAATTATTTTAACAGCCCTCATCACAAAATATAATTGTATTTTCGTTTTGGAAGGTCAATGCAGCTCCCAAAATGTGAAGTTTAGCTCAGGTGTTCTGATTTACATACTTCCACTTCACTACACATCTATTTAGCATTTCTGGTGTATCTCAAGTTGGCATCTTAAGGGAAATCATAAAGGATTTTGTTTGACCATTCTCTTTAGATTTTTAGATGCCCGCTTCACAATCATTTAACCTTTCACAGAATCAAAATTTGACCTTGAGAACCATTAAGTGAAGAATAAACATTAGAAGACTGGTTTCTCTGTGTAAGTATTCAATGTCCACAGCAACAGAGACACATCTTTCACAAATACACTAGGTCAGACAATAAAATATAGGAAGACAGCAGTAGTAAGAGGCCTCTTCCTACAGGGTATGCCTTTAGAAGGCAGAGACAAGGCAAAAGCTCTCTTCCTTAATCATCATTCAAGTCTTGCTCACAATGTATCTGGCCAAACATTTACTCTTTGTATTTTGAATATTGGTTACTCGGCCTCCTGCTTGCTCTGGCACCGCAGAATGCACCACTAACAATCTATCGAGTTAATAATATCAGGAACTTGTATTCCACTACAACTCTGTGTTAACACAAAAAATGACAGGTGAAAACATTAGTTTGAATCAGGGGTCTCCATGCCTTATTTCTCATGAGGAAAAATAAATACGGAAATAACTTTCCTGAAACGCAATTCATTGCTTTAAAAAATAAAAATGGGGAGTGGGAGGAAGTATATTATGTTTAGAGTGGGGGGAAAGAGACACTGGAGCTCAAGGGGAAACAGGCCAAATCTGAAAATTCCAGCTATTATGCTTTGAAGAGCATGAACTAAGAACAGAATTGATGGGGGAGCAGATGTGGTATAGGAGCTGCTCTTGGAAGCTATGTCTTATGCTCCACTCCAAACAAGAAAGACTTTCCAATTTCCAGGTTTTTCTCCTTCCTTCACTGCAGGGCACTGTCGATACCAGAGAAACATTTATTTTGGCGCAGATAAAGAACAGGTTTTGATCATCTCCTCAATGCCCAATTTCCCCCCAGTTGAGGGAATGAAAGAAAAATGCTAGCCTTCTCTAGACCTTGGATGAACAGGAATATGGATTTACAAAATACCTGACTACATCAAGTCAATAAAACTAATTTTGAAAATGATGCCCACGTGCATGATTAACTGTCAGATGATAATCAGAGCAGGGAAGGCATTCAAACACCCATTTCTAGAGTCTTTGTTTTCATGCTCCCTTTGAAAACTCATCTCTTAATTTTTTTTTTTTTTTTTTTTTTTACAAATACACACACATACAAAACCTTCGCAAAATCAGTTCTGCAAAAACATTTTAAAGAGCAAAGCTATGATGGGGGAAAGCAAAAGACACACAGCAGTAATTGAAGAGCTTCAGATTCACCTCAGTCCAGAGTAAGGCTTTCCCCCCTTTGCACAGCAATCTGAATTTCACACTGAGGGTCACAGCTTTTCTTTGAATTCCCAGCTTATGTCGCTATGTGTTGCCACCTTGATGCTATTTAGACAGTTTTCTTTTAACGCAGAGTGAACTGTTCTCGTTTAAACAGGCTTTTATTTGACAAGAGTACGTTCCCTCAGATCTAAAGCTCTACTAACAGGGCTACAACTGTATCATGCTCTGCTATAATCAACCATGTTGTAAATTCGAGCAACACTGCGTACCCCGACATTCGGAAGAAAAAATGCACAGAAAGAATTGAGGGTCATATAGCTCAGAACATTCAAAAGCAAAACTGTTCTCTGCCTAACAGCTAAGGCAAGAGAGCTTTGAATTCCAGCTCGCGAGCATAATTACTTTCTGTTTTAAACATTTAACTGCGTGCTGCTGCTGCATTCTTGCCGAATCTCAGAATGAAAGCTAGAAAGCTAAGAGCCCTACTGTATGTTCTTCACTCCCAGCAACGTTCCTATGAGAAAACCTTATTAATGAGCTTGCAAACGAGCACCCAACAGGGAAATGTCACAAACAAGAGCAGCTAATGCCCCAGAAAATCAAATAACTGAACACTTGGCTGATTGTGGTGCCTTTCATATTTATAATGAAAAGGGGGGAGGGGGAACTTTAATTCACTAATTCTGAAGGGGTCAACACCTTCCTGAACAAAACAACTCATTTATTTATGTTCAGAAATCTCCAGATGATAAATTACATTGATGTTAATCACTTCAGTGCATACTACACAATTAATATCTGTACTCACCAAAAACTTAAGGATTATTAAAAGTATGACAGCACACACATCTGGCTGATTTTTCACATAATTGGGCACAACAATTTCTCCTGGTACCACAAATAAGGGTCCTAACAAACAAACACTGCAAAATTCTGTGTTCAATTAATTAGGACTTAAATCCATAAGACAAAAGCAATTCCAAGCCATAGCTCAAGCCTTGTCTTCTATGCAATATGGTAGCACTACCTTCATTGTACCCCTCCTTCTCCTGTCAGAGTTAAAGTCAGATACTTAATGGCATACAATGTAGGTTTTCATTATTTCATTTCATTTTTTTAAAAAACAGTATTTTTTTAGGAGGAGATAATTTATAAAGAATTCAAATCTATTTTGTGTCATTTATCCCTGTTCATATCCTGGTAAACAACCATTCCTCTTAGATTAGGTAGAGAGAGGTTTCCATAAGCCTTCAGGTAGCAAAACAGGCCAGGCTGAACCAAATAAACACACTTAATACCAATCCCATCCATTTAGATTTGCCTGCAGGGTAATCTTATTCACCCAGAATAGAGCAATTCTTAGTCTGAGGTCCATGGATGAGCTCAGTGTGTCCTGGTGATGAGTTAATATTTATCACTGATAATATAAGAAATCTTTTGAGGTGGCAAAGAAAAAACATTTAAAAATAACAGTTGTATAATAATTGGAATGCTTATTAGATATAATACATATAGAAAATAAAACTCATAATTTTATAGGTATTTTTACCTAGGTCTTGGGTAGGCTAAAGCAATAAAGTGACTTAAAGATAAATTCTAAATAGGGCAAGAATAGAGAACCTGTTGATGGGGTAAAACTTATGAAAGTGGCCCTCCGATAACTGAAGTTAAGTAAACTCTGTAGGGTCAACAGACTTCTTAAATTGTAAGCAAAATGTGGTGAATGTGTGATTTTGTTAAGCTATTCCATAGCTATCAAGGGATTTTTAAACGGGCCAATGATCCCAAAAGGTTGAAAACTGCTGACTCCAAGGGTTTGAGGTAATTAATAAGTAAGGGTCTAATGTTACTCCTCACAGGGTATCCAAGATAATTCAAAATCCATGCAGGTTGGCTACTGAATCTCATGCATTAAAGTATGTCTTCTTTTCTCCTGGCCATCAAGACATGGTGCGGCTTGTCTGCAGAGAGAGGCCTCTTTGGGGAGAATGGAGTTCTTGAACCACTGTCCAGTCAATGACTGATATAGCTTTGGCACCCAATGATGGAGTGCCTTCGGCATCTCAGGCATGAGGCTTTTTGTTATTGCAAAGCTGCTGATGTTCAAGAAACGTAAAGCTGGTAGGTAATGATGTAGAGAATTCCAATTGTGTTTGAAGAAGCTACTTAAGGAATTCCTGGCTGACTGTAAAGTTCTCAGCAGTGGTCTACCGTGTTTCCCTGAAAATAAGACCTATCCGGTCGATCTTATATTAATTTTTGCTCCAAAAGACCATTAGAGCTGATTGTCCGGCTAGGTCCTATTTTCGGGGAAACACGGTAGGAATGGAGAGTAGTGAACCATCAGGAGACTTTCTTGAGCACAGAGGGTCTTATTGAAGATGCCAAACCAGATTCTAAATTCCATCCAGATTTAATATAATGCTTTGCGATTCTTAACCTTCTTGTATGCAAAAAGACTTTTTTTCTTACATATGTTCTTAAAAAATGGAGTATCAAGGTTAAAACGTTTGTAAGAGAACAGAGTCTCCCATAAAAAGGTGCCATGTCAGTTAAAAATGATCATTAGGTTTGTCTTCATTTTTGAAAGGCATTAGACTCATTTTCCTTCAGTTAAGGGCTAACAGTACTTCGTAAGATTGAAGTAAAATAGATTTAGATATGGTTACTTTATTCCATTTCTTAAAGGGACAAATCTCACTTGAATCTACAGAATATGAAAAGACAAGGCTCTTAAAGATCATTATCAAATCTTCCAAGGAGTAGGAGGTATAATGCTTGAAATTTTACATTTGGGAGTGAGTGTAATGTTGTATGTGGGTGGGGCTATATTCTACTGAGAAGATACTCCGGGAAGCTCCTGAAAGAGTTTAGGGGTGGGAACTGGGTGAATATCTACTCAGGTCTCACAAAGGAGCTAATGTATTATGAAAGCTAATGGGCCCCTACAAGGGAAGTTAATGGATATTAAGTTTGCTTAAATGAATTACATATTAACAAAGTCAAAAGAAATCTACTATCTGCCAATTTAGATAATATCTGATCATTTATGTTTTCCCATTATGGGGACATTACACCACAATAGTTTTAGTGATATGAACATTACAAGCACGATGCCCATAATGAAGCTACGTAATGAAGTAGATGAAACGAATTAACAAGGAAAACCTGCGTTATGTAAAGTTAAATTGAGCCAAGCTCAGAGGAAGAAAGGATAGAACGGGGTGATGGTCTCTCAGAAGCAACTTTTTATAACTTTCCCTGTCCCGTTTTGCTCAATTTAAACACATGACAAAGACTGTAGTAGGTTGAATGGTGACCCCCCCCTCCGCTCCCCCAAAGATACGCTCACTTCCTAACCCCTGGAACCTGTGACTATGACCTCATTTGCAAAGAGATCTTTGCATATGTAACTACATTAAGGATCTTGAAATAAGAACATTCTGGATTATCTGAGTGGGCCCTAAATCCAATGACAGTGTCCTTGTGAGAAACACACAGGGAAAAGGAAAAGGCCATGTGAAGATGTCCACAAAGACTGGAGAGATGTGGCCATAAGCCAAGGAATGCCGAGAGCCACCAGAAGCCAGAAAAGGCAAGGAAGGATCCTCTCCTCGGGCCTTTAGAGGGACTTCGTCCAACACCATGAATTCAGACTTCTGTCCCCAGAATTGTAAGAATCTGCTGTTTTAAGCCACCAAGTTTGTGGTAATCTGTTATGGCAGCCCTAGGAAATAATAGAAGAATTCATAGAGGGCAATGCTTTTCCTTTATCAGACGCCCAATCATTGCCATCCAACCAAAGTCTTGTAATATTTTTACTATGTATACTCAAACATCCCCTGCTGTTTTTCAGAGGCCAAGGCATAGAGCCTTTTGATTCAAAGAGTGAAATGGCTACTTAGCCACAACCTTGGTGCAGGATGGTGTTGTGCAGAAAACAGATATTTTTTTTTCACAAGTAGGAGAGCCCAGAAGAGAAGGTGAGGAGAACATCTTTAGTCCAAAGGGCACAGTGAGGAGATAACCTCACTCACCACAATACAGCTTTTATTGATGAAGCCATCGAGACTGTGGCACTGATCCACTTTTAAAGTCAGTTACAATTTAAGCTAAAAATGGAAGAGAACGTGTAATTTAAAAGAAAATGCTGATGCAGAATGGGAATAAAATCTCTTCTAAAAAAACATCAGTACTTACGATGGGCTTAATGGGGGGGGGGTTGCCCTAAATTTTGAAATTGACATAGAAATCATTACAGTCAATATTCACAAAATTTAATTAAGTCATGAGCTAGAGACGACTGGAATCATTTTAAAGTTTTAAATTTAGGTTAAATCTAGTATTTTCGAAATCTTTATTGGTACTCTAGAATATGACAGTGCTTCAGTAAAATAATCCTTTGCTTATTTTTCTACCAAGACACGAAATAAAAATTCTATCTATACTATATAAAAACACATGTATCCAATAAATGGCTTCTGAAGAGATTTTAAGCAACTGCTACTCTGTGCTCTCAGAATCAAATGCTTGGGTCTTGCTGTGGTCTGAATGTTTGCATTCCCCCAAATTCCTACGTTGAAATCCTAATGCCCTATGTGATGGCACTGGAAGGTATTGCCTTTGGGGGGCTGCTCAGGTCATGAAGATGCGGGCCTCATGATGAGGATTAGTGCCTCGTAACAAAGGTTCCAGAGAGCTCTCCAGCCCCTTCCCCATGTGACGACACAGCGAGAAGGTGCCAGATATATACCAGAAAGAGGGCTTTCACTAGAGCATGACAACGCAGGTGCCCTGGTCTTGGATTTCCCAGCCTCCAGAACTGGGAGAAATAAATGTCTGTTGTTTATAAGCTACTCAGTCTGTGGTATTTTGTTATAGCAGCTCAAATGGCCTAAAACAGGTACTCACACTGTACTTCTAGATACCGTTGGGTTTGCAGGTTTCCGGTGACAGCAGGGTGTTCCACCTGGCAGATCACTGGGACCCCATCATCCTCCTTGCGCACCTTCAGCATCAGCTGACTGGTCACCGTGTACATGTCTGACCATTCCTCCACCTCCGACTTGCCTGGGGGACACGACACGTACCAAGAAACCAGAGTTGGGTAAATTTCTGTCACTCTGTTTTTATATCCTGCCCCTCTCCCTGCCCCAACATGACTATTTTAACAAAGATGATGGCAGTCACTTGGGATAAAGGTAATCTGGGGGTAGACGACTGAGAAAAATGACAATTTCCTACTTTTCAACCTTACCGGATAGCAGTTAAGATATATTTCAACCCCATGTAATATATACCCTTTTTATTTAAATGTATTATATATGTTTCTTCTATCTCAAAACCTCCCATAGAAAGCTGGCTGGAAGTTGAACCATTTTGACATCTGACTGCTCGAGGCATTCAGGAGGAGGAAAAGAGAAGTGTTTTTCACCCCTAAAACCATCTGAATTTGAAATGTCTACTAGACTGTCATTCGGTTTAAAAATTCCAGGATATCATCCAAATCCCCTAAGTAATTCAATCAGGAACAGAGATACAAAGAATACCCTTCACCCACCCCCATCAGCAACAATTAAAGACGGAAAGTAACAAAACAGATTTCCATAATTGAAATTGTAATTGAAATGTTTAAACTCTGAGACTTTTGGAAGACCACAAAAAAGGCAACGGCAGTGGGTAGAGCAAAGGAAGCTATCGGCTTCAGGCCAGACGGGAGACACATCCAAGAACACCCAGAAAAGGAGGGAGGAGGCTTCCGGATGGGCTGAATAGGCCAAGGAGGCCATTCCTGAACTCAGCACTTCCTGGGACAAGACGCACCATTAACTTTCTTTTAATGTTTTGTACTTATCGGTACACATTTAATGGCTCAATTCACTTAGACAGAAAAGCAGAGGGGAAATGAGAAACTCCTTCCTTCCAAAACCATACCTAGGAAATAGGAGATTAAAACAGAGTGAGCTTTTTGAAACTTAAGCTGTTATATATAGATTCATCTGTTTCTAGGTATAGCGTTTTGTATCCCCTTACTGAAAGGGCTTATTCTTTTCTTCCTGGCACTCTTTATTTATTTTACAAGCACATACAAAGCACTTACCTTGGCCCAGATACTAGCTACATGCTTTGCAAACATTCACTCACCGCATTGTCATAAGAGCCACATACTGTATGCAACGCTAATGTCCCCATTTTAGAGGAAACTGAGGCACACAGCCAGCATTTCCAGAAAATAACCAGAGGAGTTCAGCCCTTGAGCCCTTTGTGCTGGGTACTACTTGCAAGGACACCCTTTGAAAAGGAAAGAATCAGAATGCTGACATGCGCGAGGACTTAGAATAACTGAACAAATGGGTCAAATAGGGGACAGGCTGTATCCTTTAGCCAATGTAATGGCTAAGGCAACAGACATTTGAGGATCTAGGACTCAAACTTGGGATACCCTAGCACTGAGGGAGAGACGATGGGGGCAGGGTTACAGGAACTGCCTGTGCAGCCATCGCAAAATCAGAAACTTTGCAAAAGAACAAGCTGGTGAAATGGGCAACTGAATTACTGGTTTCACAAGAAAGGTGGTATTTGCAAATTCATAAATAGGATAAATTTCTTAGTCCGCTTTGCACAGCCACCATCGTAGGAAAGCACACTGTCAACACAGATGATAGTGCAACATATGTCAGAATGAATTGGAATTCACCGTAGTGAAGACCGTGATACACTTTTTAAAATGTGCAACATGAAAATTTGGAGTTCTGACCTACCCTGAGTTTAACAGAGGAAAAGTAAAAGCAATGAGAACTGAGGGGGAAACATGAACAGTCTGAGCTCAGGGGACACCTCTAACAGTAGTTCTTCCTGGTCTAAAGAGTTCTAGTTCACAGGTCTAGTGCTTTCTGACCATCTAAGTGAAACTCTAGTGACAGACATCACCATAAACCCGCAAACCACAGAATGAGGACATGAATCAGAACAAGAAAATGCTGTTATGCTTTGGCCTCAAACACATTAGTAACTGATGACAAACCATATCTAAATGATTATTTTTGTTTCGGGGGCATGTGTTGCATTTGTCTTTCATTTCCACAAAGGCATACCCCTACCGGAACCATACCCCTGCAGAAACGACTTCAGTACAGGGCAAAGTGTACCTTACCTTTTAGCTCCTTGTTCCCTTTGAACCATCTGATAGTTGTGGCTGGTTTGCTGGCCATGGCGGTGCAGTTGACTTCAATCTCCTCGCCTTCCACTGCAGTGTCTTTCTGGATATCGATCATCAAATTACGTGGTGGGACTACAAATTAAACACGTGCTTTTTAAACACTGAATCTATTTCTGGACATATTCGTCTATTCATTAAAAACTAGCACCATTGTTATCGAAACAGGAGACAAATAATGGACATTCCTGACGAGAATTTAAAACAAACAAACTGCCACTGGAGGGGGAAAAAGAAGAAATACAAAGTCATCATCAAATAAAGTGAATTATGCAAAATCATTCAACCAGGAATTTTTGTCCTAAAGTTATCTTAAAAAATGACCAGTGTCCCATTCTTAAGTTACCGGTGACTAAGTTATACAATATAGATATCAGATCACTTAACAGTCATTACAAAATTGACCAGAAAGTCGATATGAAAGTAAGAGACATACACACTACTGAAATTATCATCCTTACCTGGAAGTCTCTGAAAGAAATATTCCTCCTTAAACTGAACCCTTGGATTCCAATCTTCATATGAAAGATTCCAAAGTCAACCAGCAAAGATCAAACACTTGGAGTCCCTTAAAAGAATCACTCACCATAAACACACATAGAAAAATTGTGCCTCAGAACCAGTTCTATTCAATTTAAATTATGTATAGAGATCCAGAATATAATCATTACTTCCTATGGATGGCGTGGTAATAAAATCGTTTGGCTATGAAGATGCAGTAATATAGGAAATGTCAGTTACTTTGCAGTAACTTTCCATATTCTGAAATCCAATGCTCCAGATTTTGGAAATCAAAGGTGAAAAAGATTATTCAGTGTTTGCAACTATATTTATGTATCAGAATTAAAACCACCCTTCCCTGAGCATATTAAACATATATGTAATAAAATAGAGTAAAATATTTGGGGGCTAAAATACTGGATATCAAATCAAGAGTATATATTATGATGGTGATGATGAAGAAAGCATCTTTTATGAAACTGAGTTGACAGTAAAACTTTGTATCAGTTGCAACTTCACCTCAAGACTGAGCTTCTTAAAATAAAAATCAGTAAGAATACTGAATTCAGTAGTGAATCTAAGAACATGTGCCCTGACCACCATGAATAAGCAAAGATGGTTCTGAGACTTATGATTAATATGTTTTTCAACTCAGAAGAGAAACAAGAAGTTAAATATGTATAAACATGCCATCCGGATGATCAAGTTGAATAATAAATCTCTGATTCTGCTTCAATAAATTATGGGATTAAACCACATATTTGGGATTTACAACTGTTCTAGTCCAATGTGAAAATGCTGCCCACAGGAAGACTTTCACACTGAATTAAAGCAGGTAAAAATTCATACATAGAATAATGGAAAAGTAAGAGTAAAGTGATTTGTTGCATATGTTTCTCAGCAAGACGGTGTGTTGTGGTGGAGGGGTGACTATTAGAGCAAGAGCAGGCCTCTTCTTTGCTCCCCTTGAAAGAGACAAATAACAGATTTGCTCAACTGGATGTGTTGCTAAAATGATATGGCCCCAATGAGTAGTTAAACATGGGAAAAAACTGCCCTAACTTTAAAAATGCATAAAGAGAGATTGTCTAATATCCAATTTGGAGTTGCACATCTGCCGGTATTTTAGGAGACACAGAAAGGCAGTAACAAAAGTCAATGGGGTGACTTCGGCCAGCTCCTTCCTTAGTGTAGTTTATCCTTGCTAGACGACAATCAGGTGGATTAAAGGTTTTCATCCCATGTACCTAGATAGTAGCGAATACACAGAAAGACTGGATGTTTAGGACTGACAAATACTACTGAATTCTGAATGCTGCATAATAGGAATATTGGGGGGGATGCTATTGTTTAAGCAAATGCTAAGGAAAAGATTGTGCGAGCCTAAGGGAAATAAAACCTTGATGAGCTGTGAGGAACAGCGTAAGAAGTAATAGAAAGGAAACAACTGTGGAGTAACACACCTAGGAATGTCCTCCCTCCAAACGTAGGAATGAAAGTCCAACAATAATAATTCCTTTCAAGGTCCAGGCAAAAATAAAAATCAAGTAATGAAAATAATTTCGGATGGTGACATATGCAATGATTCCCTATGGGAAATGTAATTAAGAAATGTAATTGATGGGATAGCACTCAATTTAAGAAAACTCAAATTGAGTATGGGATAGCCAAGGAAGGTGGGCTCCCTTAGGATATGACAAAGAGGGCAAATAGCTGAAGCTACTATAACACACAAAGCTCACTTTCCTGGAAAATACTAGCCAATGGAGTAGATCAGATTCCAGTTCGCATGTACAACCCTGGGAAAAACGCCTTGAAGGTCACTCTGTGGTAAACTGGGAATCTTCTTGATGGCAACAGAGTCAAGTGTTGTTAAAAGGTTCCAGTATGTATCACTGTCAAGTCTCAATGGCATTTAGTCCCACAGTCTTTGTCAGATACTTGCTTTTGGTGTGTTCCTGGGTATTTTTCCTTCCTTCTGCCCTTTCTCCTACTGAGCCTGAACACACCTTAGCTTTCCTCATCATCTCCACAGCTATTCATCTTCAGTGGTATTTCATAGTGGAGGAAGTATTTATTCTCTCCATAAAATGGAGATGGCCATAATGATGAGGGCATGTTCTTTCCACATTATCAATAATGTCTGCTGGTTCAAAGTAAGGAAATGGGAAGGGGGAGGCAGAAATAAGGCCAGAGGAAAATTTACCAATGTCTCGTAGACTTTATTTGGGGACTGACAGACTGATTGGTCCTTATCTGGATTACCTACTGTTTGGAATTACCCATGTCAATTCCTCCTCTTTTGTAACAGATACACAATTGATCCTTGAACATCACAGGTTTGGGTTCATTTATACATAGATGTTTTTCAATAAATACTACAAATGTATTTTCTCTTTTTTATGATTTTCTTAGTAACATTTTCTTTTCTCTAGCTTATCTTATTGTACGAATGCGGATATAATACATATAACATACAAAATATGTGTTAATTGTGTTATCAGAAAGGCTTCTGGTCAACAGTAGCCTGTTAGTACTTAAGCTTTGGAGGACTCAAAAGTTGTATGTGGATTTTTGACTGCGCAGGAGCTGCCGCCCCTAACCCCCGTGTTGTTCAAGGGTCAGTTGTACTCTAAAGCTCCCTAACTTTCAGAGTGATTCCTGTAATCGCAGCTCCTATGATTATCTTCCTAAAGAGCTGAGGTCATCTTTAACTCTATGGCTAAGGTAAACATGTGGAAAACTTCAGAAGTGTTAGAAAATACGAGCAATGTAGAAAAATGAAGGACTTGTTTATTGTTGAGAAGAACATCCTGAAAATTAACTGAATGATTTTTCCAAAGTCCATAAATCGTTTTCTCAAGATAATGACCAGTATTTTTGGTCTATACTCAGATTAAAAGAAATAGTCAAGTATAGTTGGAGGTGTTTGGTTTACAAATATAAAATAAAATTTGATAGTTTGAGTCCTAGTGGTTTACTGATATCAGTTATAAAGTTGACTTCTCTCAGTTGTTTTCTTGTTTGTTTTTTGAAGAGTGAGAAAGCTTTGGAAAATATAAATGAGATGATTTAAGTGTATCTTTCTAAAAAAAGGGAGTTGGACAAGAAAATCTTGAAGTTTATTTTGGTCTATTAATTCTACCCTATTTTCTCATTTAATTTCATAATGTCTACTCTAATACAAAAGAGGTTAATAAAGTATAAAGATCCATTTATAAAAAAATGAATTAAAACCGCTACTAACCAGAGAACACTTACACATGGTCCACTAAACAGACACATTTAGTAAAAACTGTCCGCAGCCATTAATGAAAAAAACCAAAGATATATCTAAGGAAGTGCATATAGATGAAAACCTGAATGAAAATCACATAGAAGGAACTACTAGAAAATAGCAAAGAAATGTCAAGGTTCTTCTTAGCTAACCTCAGATCTATAAGAGTGCTAATTATAAACATTACGCCTACAACATTTAAAAAAAATCAGCAATAGCAAGATGAGTCACCTTAATTACAACAAAAGAGGAGTCTTAAAGCTGATCAGTATGTGAAGTCTCACTCTAAGACCCTTTAAAATAATTAGGTTCTCCTGTTCCTGGAATCTTAAGAGTGAACACTAATCTTAGAAGGACAGGACTGTAATAATATTAGGTACTATTATCAGTAACTATATTAATCTTAAAGCATTGTATGCTCTCTCTAGTTCATCTCCTCTGATGAATAGCAGTATAAAGAGAATCCTACACTATGATCTGGAGAAAGAAACGAACTCTTCACAAGTGAAAGGCGTGAATGAATATCCTACAAGGCACCCAAAGGCATGCAAAATACAGGAGAGCTTTCAGTTTTTACATGGGTAAGACAATAAACATAATAGTAACTAACAAATACCCATCTCTATGTATTATAATTATGCTGAAATTTTTGCTGAATGTTTTAAACAACTAACAGATACATACACTAAAATGAGCATCTTCAACCTATGAAGAAGTTTGACAGCTGTGTAGGTACATATAGAGTCCTTTTCAGAGAGCCATAGATGGAAATGAAGAGGCTAATATATTCTTCATTCATTATAGCATCTAAAAATTCCCAACCTTGGGAGAAAGGTTTGCATATATGTGTATTAGCAGAAATTGTCAGGTTTTGGAATATGACGGACTCACACACTGATGACAACAATTTTACTTCATCAAGAAATCCTACAGTAAATGCAATAGAAAGAACATTAAATGAGTGTATAATATCTGCAAAAAGAACAATTGCTGGTATTACTTTCAAGTATATTTAAGTTACTCCTTCTATACACTATAAACAGGAACCTATTATTTCTAGAATAATCAGGCCTCCACAAGGATTACAGGTATAATGCCTCTCAAAAGTCCAGTGCTGGCATACTGACTCCCAAGCACTGGGTGTCTTCAGTCAAACTGGCCCAATCCAGTGGGTCTGAGAACAAATGTACCAGATACTGGAAACTGACAGGCAGCAATTGCTTGCCAATGGCCAGATATACTCCTGAAAACAAAAGATGTGCACTTTAGGGGGAAAAAGTCCAGAAAACATCCTAGACTTAGAAGACACAAAGGTTATGAGACAGAATACCAAAGTCTGTTTCAAAGTCTATGATTCTTGATTCTTACCATGTGCATTGTAACCTGGGCAAGATGATTAACTTCTGATTATCATTTCTTTCTTTGAAACAAAGATATTCATACTTAATGGTATATATAGCAAAACATTCTGAAAATTCAAAATGCCACAAGTATATTCCATTTTATTGCTGTCACTTTTGTGGAAAAGCCATAAACAATGGTGGGTCAATGGGTGGATGGTTAAGTTCAAGTCTATGCAGCCAATAACTTACTCTAACAAGCACAGTGCTTTCAAATATTCTATAGAAGTACATGGACAGAAAACTACAAATGCATGCTGTTATAATTTTGGTACATTTGCAAAATACCAAAGTCGTCACCCCAGTGAAAGCTTCATGGTTACTATTTCTGCAGGTCTAATATGGATTAAAGCTGAAATTAGAGACAAACATGTACACCTAAAAGCTGTCCGTCATTAAACACAGACCGCATTAGAAACTGTATGGCCAGACTTGAAACAGGACTTTCTAAAATCAGTATTCCTCTTATCAAGAACATATACATAAGCATTAGGGACGTGTTTTCATTTAATGAATTAAAAAAAATATTTTCTCTTTAACAGGTGTGCTTCAATAAAATAACGAGGCAGTAGCTCAATATGTATATCCATAAATACGTATATTTCATGCACACCAAGAAAATCGTCCTTCATATTTATCTTTCCTCTTTAATCTTCATATCATTACACCGAAAAGCTGCAGTCTGCCGCTTCAAATACACTTTGATTCATCATCTTCCCGAAGGTGTAAATCAGAGATCTTGCTTCATGCTGTAGTGTATGTCCTTGAAAACTCAGTTTCAAAAATCCCAATCAGCTGGTGCTATACACTGGAGTATAAGTTTGTCTAAAAGGCAACGAATTCATACCACTTTCAATACAGGGATATCTGCTGACTATCTCAAAATATACACATGGAAACCTGGCTACTGGGATTTTGCTGAAAGCCACAATCTGGTGATCATAAATGAAGACACTCGACTCACTAGAGGTGTCCCTAGCAGCTTGTCAGCAGTTCTTGCTTATTATCAGCCTTCTCTCCCTGGAAGCTCTTAATTCTTTCATATCGAATTGTTGTAGTCTGTGGCAAAGTATGTGTTCATGTGATACGACCTGTATAGCATAATCTAGAGTATAAGCAATAAAGTAAAGCTAAAGAAAAGGAGATCAACAATATCAAACAAGATGTAACTCAGAAGGAAAAATCATTAAGCAGATTTCATAACAGAAATGGGGTACAGCTGTGACAGCCCATCTCCTCCTCTCCTGCACAGAAGAAAAAAAGATTCTAGTACTTAGAAGCAATGGCATTTCACATGGTGAGTGATTCATTTGAGGGGACTAAATTCTCTTGATCTTTGCTTCTGGAGTTTGAGATTTGAAACCCAAGAGCTAGTGGAATCTATAAGGCCTGCTGATGGCCATTCCTTAGAGTGTTTGGTAAAATAGGATATTTTAAAAATTCAGCAAGATGGGTGGTGATTCTTCCTAAAACAAGTTTAAACAGTAAAATTCACCAGTAACCTTTTCCTTGCTACTTGAAGCCACCTGGTGGTAAGCGCCACCCCACTGTTTCCCAGCACAGCCCCAAGCTTTTCTTACCCAGTACTGTGATTGTGGTGTAGCTTTCCTGTGGGGGGTCAGTGTAGAGCTGGCAAAAGTATCTTCCTTCATCAGAAATTGAGACATTAGTCAACGATACTTTGAGTTCACTGCTGGAAAAATTCAGCAACTGAAACCTGCTGTCCTTCAAAGCTGTGAAACAAAACAGAGTTTATAACTGTGGGAAAAAGGCCATTTTTCTTACCTACGGTGTTTCCCGGAAAATAAGACCTAACCGGAAAATACGCTCTAGCATGATTGTTCAGGATGCTCGTAATATAAAATAAGCCCTACTGTGTTTCCCCGAAAATAAGACCGGGTCTTACATTAATTTTTGCTCCAAAAGACGCATTGGGCTTATTTTATTAATTACGAACATGCTGAACAATCATGCTAGTGGTTATTTTCCAGTTAGGTCTTATTTTTGGGGAAACACAGTAGGTGAGGAAAAATGTCAGGTGAGTAGAAAGGCAGCTACAGGGTGGAAACATTGATTAGGCCTTTTTGTACCTGTTGGGTAAGTACCCTTTGTACTTCCTGAGTTACTATTTTGGGCTTCTCTGATAACGGTAGGTGGACAAATAACCCCATCCAAAAGGAAACTTACACACACAGGTGAATATGTGAGTATGTACAATACACACACACACACACACACACACTACACCTTGCCACAATTCCAAGTGCTGTCAGTTTTCAGCACTTATTCATAAATGGTTTGGGATTTTTCTCAGAGATAGGTAAAATGAAAACAGAAGAAAAGGGTAAGCCAGGAGTTCCCTTTGGGCACTGGGAAGTTCAGGGAGTAGGACCCACAGGTTCTTTTAACTGTCTAAAAATCTGAGGCCTTAAAAACAGTGGTTACGGGGCGCTGGTTAGCTCAGTTGGTTAGAGCGTGGTGCTAATAACACCAAGGTTGCTGGTTTAATCCCCGCATGGGCCACTGTGAGCTGCGCCCTCCTCAAAATAAACAAACAAACAAACAAACAAAATGACCTCCATAATGATTAAAAAAAAAAATAGTGGTTCCAAATTATGGGAGAAAACCAAAACATCATTAGTAATTTCAAGTCAAAATGAAAATCGTTAATAAAAAAATGCATAGGAAAATAATCCAATTTAACTTAGATGCTTCTTTGCATTTGATATTATTTGCTATGATTTAGGCGGAGCTGCCAAATGTACCTGACCCAAGGCCCATGGAGGCCTTAGACCTGTCCTGCTGTTTCCTAACTACAGTGGTACCTCGGTTTTCGAACATAATCCATGAGTTCTGAAACGTTCGAAAACAGCCGACAGCTGGGCCTCAGGATCTTGCACTCAGCGGAAGCCGTGTGACATATTCAACTTCTGAGTCATGTTTGAAAACTGAAGCATTTACTTCCGGGTTTATGGCATTCATAAACCAAAATGTTCGTCAATGGAGACGTTCAAAAAGCAAAGGTACCACTGTATTAGGTTGGTGCAAAAGTAATTGCATTTAAAAGGTTAAAAATAATTGCAAAAACCACAATTACTTTTGCACCAACCTAATACATTCAGCTTCACAGCATGAAACTGATTAGGCATAAAGTGGGAAATCATAGTCACCACACAATCAATGTATGTGGACTTCTTTATTTATAGCAAATATTCACTTTCAAAGTCCTTATATTAATTTTGGCAAAGGCTAGATTAGTATATATTGATAAAAAATCACTCTAAGAATGAGAAGCTGGCTTTTCTCCTTTTACCCTCCTTCATCTTCTTAAATATTCTTTAGATTTATCAACTCTCCACAGGTCATAAATATACTGAGGTGAGAATGGGGAGAAGCAGGCAAGAAGGGACATGCTCATCACCTGTTTTCGTTAGGCACCAGCGCTCTCAAATAATTTTTCGAAAGATCTGATTCTTATTCTTGCCAAGCCCTGACACCCATTTGAACCACTACTATGATATACAACTAGGTTTCGATTATTGACTTTTGTGATATTACATTTAGAAAGATTTTAGTACATGGATACCCTCATATGCCAGAGGCGCTATGGTGATAGGAGATTTGGTTTTGTCTTTATAGGCTGCCTTGGAAACTTCAATCTTCAAACCAAACAGATTACCTTTCAGAATGCTATGTTTTCCTTGCCTTAGCCTATTTGAGTTGTTTGTGTCAGCTAAGTATTTGGGACTCAATTGCAATTCACCTTGAATTACTACAATCAATTTCTATTGCAAAGTGAGACTGCTTTACTTTTATAAGGGACCATTCAAGGTTTCTATTAAGTAGAAAGATTATGATTGCATGTCTCTTCTTCCCTCTGAAGAATTAAGCATCTAAGTTTAAATTAAAAAAAGCAGGCCTTGGCAATCTCTTTATCAAGACAACATGTAGGAAAAAAAGTTGTCATCAAATACTATAGAAATGGAAACTTACGCCTGAAGTCCCTGAAATAAATGGTCTGCCTGTTGGGATTCAGTAGCTGAATCACAGAGTCGTCACTCTTATTGACTTGGCAGCTGATGGTTGCAACTTCTCCCTCGATAACTGTCACATCTTTTGTAAACAAATTCTGTCCATCACCTTTAAAAAAGGGAGAAAAAAAAGATCAGAAAAAATTTCCATCAATTAAAATTTTGTTAATGGGATTAATTAAAATGAGAAACAAGAAGCGTATTAGGAAGTGGACACCAGTAGTAACATTTGGTATGGCTCACATACCTTTCTCCATAGTCCACAAAATAAGTCTATTAATCCGAGATAGATCTTGGGGCAAAATACAACTAAACCTGAAATCGATATGTTCTCAAAAGCTGTGATGCCAACATTTCAGCCTCCAGTATTTTGTACTAGTTGAGTACTGTGCTGGAGACATATGGAAAGGTCAGAGTCTGGCTTTTATGAGGAGGTGTAGCTGTCACAAATGGAGTAGGGGAGGTACGCAGACTCACCCTCAGCTCACATGCCCTTGAGCTAAGCAATTTGGTTACCTCACAGAAAACTCAAGGGACCACTTCACAGCAGTAGGTGGGACGGACCAGTAAACAATCCTGTCTTCTTGGTGGATGTGGGCATTCCCTGTGCACAGCAGTCCCCCCTTATCCACGGGGCATGTGTTCCAAGACCCCCGTGGATGCCTGAAACTGGGGATAGTATTGAACCCTATATATACTAGGTATTTTTCCTATACATACATACATACATCTGTTTGAGTTTAATTTATAAATAGGTCACAGTAAGAGATTAACAACAATAATAATAAAATGGAAAAATTAGAACACTATATTAGGTTGGTGCAAAAGTAATTGAGGTTTAAAAGGTTAATAATTGCAAAAACCGCAATTACTTTTGCACCAACCTAATACATTTTACCCTTGAACAACGTGGGGGCTAGTGGCACTAACCCCTCCCATGCAGTAGAAAATACGAGTATAACATTTGACTCTCCAAAAAACTTAATTACTAAGCCTTACTGAAAACATAAGCTGTCTATTGACACATATTCTGTACAATGTATGTATTATAAACTGTATTCTTAAAATAAAGTAAGCTAGAGAAAAGAAAATATTAAGAAAGTCATTAGGAGAGAAAATACATTTATAGCACTGTACATATTTATTTTTAAAAATCCACATATAAGTGGACCCATGCAGTTCAAGCCTGTGTTGTTCCAGGGTCACCTGTACTGTAATAAAAGCTATGTGAACATTCTCTCTCTCTCTCTCTCTCTCTCTCTCTCTCTCTCTCTCTCTCTCTCTCGTAATTTTTACATTTTTCAGTCCAAACCTAGTCCTGAATCTGTGTAAACATCCCTTACTTGAAGTAAATGGCTTGGTGTCGCTCGTTTCAGGGGATCCCTTGCTGGGTGGCTCGGTGCTTTGTAGCAAAACACATTGCCATCAGTCAGAACACGTTTTCTGCCCATGTCTTCCACCCCCACAAATGTAATGCCTTTCCTATCTTAACTAAGCACTTATCACACACTGTGGCTATACTTTCGCAGTTTGAGGTGCAGCAGCAAATCTAGCACGAATTCTTCCTTCTTCACAATTTCACGGATAGAAGATTTGTTCTTATCATAGATCTTAGCAACTTCAGCATAGGATTTTTTTCTTTCCTTATGAAGTCAAGAACTTTCACCTTTTCACTTACAGGGAGCACCTTATGGCTTCTCTTTGGCAGATCTGAACTGCCAGCATCACCACTCTTGTGCTTTGGGGCCATTAGGAAGTAAAATAAGGGTGACTTGAACACAAGCACTGTGATACCTTCACAGGCGATTTGATAACAGAGATGGCTACTAAGTCACTAATGGGTGGGGAGCGTATACAGTACCAATACACTGGACAAAGGGATTATTCACGTCCTGGCTGCGACGGAGCTGGACGACTTGAGATTTCATCACACTAATCAGAACCGCTCACAATTTAAAACTTATGAATTGTTTATTTCCAGAATCTTCCACTTAATATTTTCTGATTACAGTTGCCTGTGTGTAACTGAAACCATGGAAAGTGAAAACATGGATGGGGGGGTGTCTACTGTATAGGCGGTTCAGTTGTTTACTGTGTGGGAGTGAGGACCTACCCCCCTATGACTTTTTGGAATCTCAATAAAGTCCCAGGAAGGCTTACTTTGCTCCCAGAAACACATACCTTGACTTACCCAAAGTCCCAGCCAGTACTGAACCACGCCCTTTCCTACAGACTACCCCCTTAGTCATTTAGAATACTGACATGTTTCCAACATGTCAACAACTGAAGGCTTTTAGACCCACTGATGTAATAATCAGGCCTATCTCTACTCTAGACCTGTTTAGTTTGTTGCTTCTAACTTTAGTGACATGGGCTGGGGCTTCATAAAAGTCCCAAATGCTCCACACAGGTAGGAGGACAAAAGAGTTCAATTAAAAAGCAAAAAAATGAAGCAATTGTTGAATGTCCACTTCTACATCTTGCGCAGTAGGGGACGGAGAAGAATGTGACACTGTTCTAGCCTGTAGGAAGCTGCAGCGTGGGTGAAAACACATCGAATCCCCACTTACAGAACAAAAGTAGAGTGTAGGAAATAGGTTTAATGTTCAATCAGGAAGAGGAAGAAAGACACTGCTTTTCAACTGTATGATCTCAACTGAATCTTTTGAAGACCTTCAGCCAGTTTCTCATCTACAAAATGGGGATAGTATTTAAAAGCTACCTCACAGAGCTGTTGGGAGGATTAAGGAAGATAAAGCATTTAGCACTGTGTCTAGTTTCTCATGAATAAATGGTAGCTGCTATCATCATCACCATCATCACCATTTCTCTAGATGTTAAATCCAAACATTTATTAAGCAACTATTATGTGCTGAAATGGTGCGAATACAAGAATGAAGGCCCACTGTCCCTACCCTCAAGGAGCTCTCTATGTAATTATATATCAGCTTGGTGTGGCTTATTCACTCTCTAACAAAACTATGTCACATTAAGAAACAAAGGTCAAAGATACATACTATTCTAAAAAAAACATGAGACAGCATAAATAGAGATGCAATTAGAGTCAATGGAGGATTTGCACCTGCTATCATATTTCTGCTGAAGGATCCTTTTTTTGGCAGGACACAGTGGGGAAGTGTGAGAAGGGGTGTCTAAGATGGCTTTCAGCCAAATCCACCTAGAAATAGACCAGCCTCTGGTAGAGAATTAGAAAAGAGGAAACTTGAGGAATAAGGAAGAAATTATTAGAGCCACAGATAAACAAAAATCTTGCTATCTGAAGAATAAACCAAAATGAAACCCATCCTTGAGATCTCTAATTCAGGGAATTAACCTGGGTATGGGAACACAGACCCACAGGGCTTGTAGTGAGTAAAAGGGTAAATCTGCCCTAGCTTGATCCAGCAGTGAAAGCTCAGTGCGGTGAGTAGCATTATAGAATAACAACAAAGAGAAAGAGTGATCAGAAAAAAACGAAGGGATGCTTATTTTTTTCTCAGTGGATTACTGTGACAAACACAGAATTCAGAACCCAGTTGGAGGGAGCAGTTTATTTCCAGATTTGAGAAAAGAACAAGGAAAGGGTATTCCTGCCAATCAAGCAAGCTTTTGAAGGTGGTTATACTGGCCCTGGCAAAAGTATTTACAGAAAGGACAATATCCTTATTTCCTCAGGGTAACCCAATCTAGAAAGGAAAGAAAAATTAAACTGCATGATTCAAATGCTGTAACTGTCTCAAGTCATGGGACTTGCCTTGAGGAGACCAGAATACCAAATGGGGTCTATTGGGTTGTGGGGGAGATTTCTTCTATCTAAAGGAAGTTTATTAGCAACACAAATAAGAATCTTCCATTTATAAAAGGAACATAGGGAAAGGGTACTTGGTGACTAGGCTCAATCCCTGTGACATAAACCAAGGCTTTATAGATACTACTATCTTGCAGCTCCTGTGACTTAAAACCAGTTGCAATTCAATTATGCTCTAATAGAATAGTCCTTGTGGAAATAACTATATACTTTTAGTCTTTACTTGGAATCCTAGTATATTCTGAGTAGCATGCTATATTTATATTAAAGCTATAAAACATTTGCACAGGAGATGAGAGCAGAGAGGGGTTGACTATGATTTTGTGTTTTAAGCAATGAAGGTAATAAAATAGAACCAGAGGGTTTTTTATTTTTTGTTTCTTAAGAAGTCTAAACATTCTTAATTATTATAATTAAGTAATATAAGATCAGATCAATTTAATGTGTCATTATGGAATAAATCATTCAGGCAAAATTTTTGTCATCTGTGAATTTTTGCCCTTCCTGTGCTCTGGCACATAATATGCTCTGCAAATGCATGGTGGTATCATTACTACTATATTATTTTTTTGAAATTTCTAAGGCCAACCTAAAACCCAGTGTCTCAGAAAATAACAATTCCTACAGTGCTTCCCCGAAAATAAGACCAGGTCTTATATTAATTTTTTCTCCAAAAGACGCATTAAGGCTTATGTTCAGGGAATGTCATCCTGAAAAATCATGCTAGGGCTTATTTTCCGGTTAGGTCTTATTTTTGGGGAAACACAGTAGTTCGTTAACATGGTTATAATGCTAATGCTAAAAAAATTATAAGTTATAATGAAATGTTTTGCTGAAAGATACCTAAGTGCCTTGGCTGATGGTGGTAGCCCAAGGATGTCACTCTGTAAAAATCACCAATAAATTATATGGGTCAGCTGGATAGTAGTTATATTAAACAGAGCTCCATACTTCGAGGTGCCATAAGATGGCTGAAATGGAATAATAATGACCTATTTATTTGAGGCAAAGGGAGTGAATGACAGTGATGAAAATATGATATGTGTGTCAGTACTCTTAACTGCCTGAAGCCTTTATGTAAAAATAATTTCTGCTCACATCCTCAAATATTTCTTCCAAACAGAAGGGTGCACTGTGAGTTGGTAAATTTCCCCTTGAAATATATATCATGACAATTAGGTTGTTACAAAACACAATTTGATATGTAGCAGAAGGGTACAAACAGGCAACTTTGGTGCCTTTCTTAAATAATCCACTTAAAAACCTTTCCAATTTTCTAAAACTTAATTAGTAGACATGCTGTCAAGTAATAAATAGCACATGTTCTGCAAAAGATAGCAAGTAGGTACAATATACTATAGACATTAAATAAGGCTGTTAATAGCAAAGTAGTTTATTTTAAGGGTGGAACAATGTCTGACACGTATCGACATTTGACTGGTAATTGGTATATAGGGGTGAGATTTGAGAGACAGAACCAAAGTGGATTTTAATTATCCCAGCAACTGTATTCCCTATAACTTGTTTATTTACCCCACAATTTCTAAAACAAAACTCTGGCATTGGAGAAGTCCATTCACTCACAGGCAAGTCTCCCATAGTAAACTAGAAGTTGCTAGTACATTCATTACACGGAAGAGAAAGCATGTTATTTAGAAAAAGATAAAATTTATTTTGATGATTAGTAATACCATTTCAGCTAAGTTGGTTAGGGCTGAGTGCAGCTGGCTCATAAGTCACCTATTAATTCAATCTTCAATTGGCTTAACTCATGAAATTTTTCCTGAACCATCATTTTGTTATAAACTCTGTTGAAATGACATTATACACAACACTAGCATCAATTGGAATCTATTCACTCAACAGTATGGCTACCCGAGCGGCTGACAGGGCAAATCTTCAAGCAAGAAGCTGAACGAGAAATGACATGCTCATTCAGGGGAAGTGGGAAAGGGAACAAACATTTATCCAGTGACAGGCACTGTCCTAGCAGTTGCTTCGCACACTTTTCCCTCTCCAACTCCTGAAGTTTTCAATATCCCCATTTTGAAGACTAAGAGCCTGAGACACAGAGACATTTCATAAGCTGCCTAATGTAATTCAGCTAAGTGGCCGGGCTGGTGTTTGTACCCAGTTCTATCAGCTTCTCCAGCCCATAGTTTGTACTTTCTAACCAGCCAACATCAGGATTTGTTGCCAAGGTTCTAATGGCTCTGCCTTGGAAAATTTACTTGCTTTTAAAGAGGGTTATTTCCCTATGAGCAACGTCTGATTTTTTTTATTTCCATAATTTATCCAGAACACAATTACACACTTCAAGATGAGAGAGAAACCGTCCTGAATGTAAAACACCTTGTTTACGACTGCTTCCTTCTTGTAGCGCTCGGCACACTCTGCCCCTGGAGAATGCCTTTATTACCAGTGCATGGCGGGCATTTGCCAGCACAGCGAGCTTTCGCCCCTGCTGCCTGGCTGTTAATAAATAAAGCACTTCATTTAACATCGGGGGAGTCTCTCCAGTCAAGTCTATAATAAAAGGGCAAGTCATAGTTAGAACAGAATTCGGTTTATACTATGGCAACTATGTAAACTCTTACTGACACTGAGGTTCACCAATGACTCAACTGGGTTTACCCTGAGAAAGAGCAAATAAAGTCCCCTGACCTACTCCTTCAGTAGCAAAATCATATTAGGGAAATCTTTTCTTCCCCCTCTGCTGTATGGAAGACACGGAACCTAACATTAATCAGCACAGTCAAGTTGTCTAAATATGGCAATTCTATTCGTAATTTTTTGAGGAACCTCCACAATGCCTTCCATAACGGCTGCACCAAGATGATGTAATACAGAATTGTACACCTGAAATCTATGTAATTTTGCTAACAATTGTCACCCCAATAAATTTAATAAAATAAAATTAAAAAAAAAAGTTGTCTAAATAGGCAAATGTCAAACCCAAAACACAAATTGTCCAAAAAGAAAATTCATCCTGCCGATGATCAATGCAGACATTAATTAAAAAACAAAACACCATAGTTCTTGAAACTTTATACAAATTAAAGCTCAGTATTATTAATTCTTTCCCTCCAAGAGGTATCTTAAGTTTAGACTTTACCGAGTCAAAAAACTTGCATGTTTTTGAAAACCTTATTTTCTGTTGGAATGTGAGCCCTCTGTGTCGTCAAGCTTCAAATGGCTTTTCACCCATTCTCATTTCAATTGGATCCCATTTTATAACCAAATTAGTTATATCTCCAGCTTGAAAGAACCCCTACCCCTACCCAAGTAAAACCATCAGCAAGTGAGGCACTGCAATTCCTGCTAACATTTCTTAGAGCTAGCACTAGAATTGAATACATTTCAGGAAAAGAAAAAAATAAATTTAGATTCTGTTGAAACCCTGAGGGAAAAATCTTTCTAACTGCATATGTTCCCTCAAGTCAATGTAAACACAGGGTTCACTACAAATCATTAACAAAGCCATTAAGATTTGATTTCTATCTAAGCAATTATTGTCAGCATATTTTGTACATTTCCTTTAAAAAGACTCAATCCTATCTTTCAATTCATTAAACTGTTCCTTCCATTTCCAGAGTTCTATATCAGAAAACTATTTGAACTAATAAGAATTACAGTAAAAGTAATTTGAAAATAAATTATTTGAAGTTCAAGCCATGAAAGCTTTCGATGAAAGAATTTAGTTCCATTTAAATATTACAGTAACATTTTTAGTGAGCCAATGTGCAGAAGAGAGACAGTGAGAACCAGTATCCATCAACTGTGGATTAGGGTTAAGGGTGAGACCTCTTCGACATAAATACAACTCTTTATTTCAAAGAGAGGCAATACTTCAACCTTCGTGAATACTTGAATATTTATTTAAAATCAAAAGCATTCAATCCACCTGCTGTTTACAAAGCTTCTTTTAACCTTTTTGATCCTCATCCATGTTTTGCTATCTATGCCAAACAGTAAAGTTGAATATGTTGATTATCTGCTCCAAGGAGTGTCTATTCAGTGGTCAAAATAATGAATGTGAATCATAGCGCTCATAGACTTACAGTTAAGACATACTAACCCACGGAGTGGGCAAGAGTATGTGACACTGACCAAGCCGTTTCGTTCTGCCACCTTCTTTTTCATAAAACCTTTATAGAATCCAAGGAGGAGATACACCTAAAATCACACGGCAAGTGTGAGGCACAACCACATCTCCTAATGGGTCATCAAGGTATTGCTACTCTTGGCTGTTTCTAAATAACACTTATTGGTTTCTAATTACAAAAGCAATATGTGTTCAAGTTTTTTCTTTTCTTTTTTCTTTTTTTTAAAAGGTTTGTTTTCTGTGCAGTATTTTGTACACTGTATCCTATGTCATGGAGATGGTCAGGATCTCCTAAGAGGCTCCTGTAATATAGTTACTGCTGTGTCATTTGAGTTTTAGGGAACAAAAATTATTGAATTTAATCTAATCTCCTTTTATAATCAGTAAAAGGTGAGGCAAATTTTTGGACGGCGAGTTAAAGAGTAATCTTCCTCAGTGCTGGTTTTTCTTCTTCAATTAAAGTTGTTGATTTCCCCTGAATACAAAAGATATCATCTGACAAAACATTAAGCTATTCATGAATATTCTGTATACACATTCTTGTTTAGTTGACTAATGGCAAATTAACGTCCTCTATTTTAGCTTAAACACATACTATAGGTATGTTTGATTAGCACTGAATTCCAAAAGCTGATTACCATGCATGCTTTGATTATGTAATTACATAATAGAGTATAATGGCTCCTTTGGAGTCATTATGATCTATATGGCAAATATGTTTCAGTTTTGCTATAGTTTAAATACACGTTGAGATGACAGCTCGTAACCAGGCTCCACTTTTCACTCTTATCAGCTAAATGGGCATTTTCCCATTCATCCTAACATCTTCTTGACACCAATTAAGGCCTATTGTGTCAAACTGCATACACTTTTGAGAAATTCCCTTTGTTTTCTTGGCATTCAAAAAAGGACATTAATTTTAGAAGCTGTGTTAAGCAAAAGGCCTGGTTTAAAAAAAAAAAAAGCTGAAATTCCATCCTTCATCCACCCTTTGAAAGGTCTGCAGGGAACCACATCTAGTTCATTAATCACTGCTCAGACAACCACAAGGGGGTTAAAGATGGAATTTCACCTTTAACTCTAAAATGCACATGTAGGCGGAACAGCCAAGAATACTGATGTTTACTCTACACTGGTGGCTCACCACAATGCATTCGGCTCAGGGTCTAACGGACCCTCAGCCACACTGCGTTATTCAAAGGTCCAGTTCTGCAAATCTCATGTCTTGCAATATCCTTTGTATTTTGAAGCTCCTTTTGAAAGAGACAGTTATGAAATAGCACAGGTTTCACCTTCACAGTTCCCAAACCTAGTTGTCTGATGGATCTAACGCCCATCAAACTTACCTAGTGAATAGGTTTTTGTTAATTTCACTATCAGTTGATAAACTGGAAAGTAGTCAGGTTTAAAAACAGGACAAACATTATTGTAAACAATTATGTAGTTTCTCTTGTGCCCATTCATTTGCAAGAAGAGCTGTTTCTGCTTTTCTCTTCTAAGAGAATGATCCCTTATACCATAACAAACCAAAAGTGACCTAAGTCTTAACTTTAAAGATGAATAAGCATTAAGCTGTTTTTACCTTTGTGTCTATTGTTTTTCAACATTAAGGCTGAAGAACTGAGGTCAAGCACAGTCCAACTTGTATTTACTTACAGGATGAGGCTCTCTTTTGTGAAAAGAAACATTGATTAGATGTGTGAAAACTCTTTTCAAGGAAGACTGACAAAAGAGAGTTGTTATAGCATCTGTGCCTGTGCTATTTCGATTTTAACCATCACATTAGCAGCCGTCCTTTTAAAAGACTGAGCTCAACAGGACTTTTCAATCAGATCCCACAATTATGGGCCAAGCAATTATGACGCTTAAGGTCTGAGCTGCCTGATCCCATAAAATATCCCCTCCGGAGGATGTTTGTGGGGAGTGATACCCTTCCACTAAACACGAAGATCTGAATTAGTTTTTCCATTAAAATTCACTTACGAAAGAAGTGAAGGGCAATAAAAGAAACAGGAATATAAAAATAAACCGTAAAAGATAATAATAATCACTGAATCCTTTTGCTATTCACACTGAAAGGTGAAAATCCCAGACTCTTTTCTCCTCTTACTCCTTTTCATAGCTGGACAGGTTTCATGGTCTTTTTGTTCATCAAAAAGATAGCATCTTTTTTTTTAGGAGAGAAGATAGCCTAACCCTGAAGAAAAACTCCATGCAGTGGACAGGTTTTACGAGAATTAAAAGAGAAAAAAAAAACCAGAACGCCCAAAGTAGAAAAGTCACTGTTTCATTTGCCTGTGAGATGGCATTGAAATCACCTTGTGGAAGAGTCATGTTAAGCCTGTTAAATCTGCTTAGAGGCTCTTGGGAGAAAGGGGGCTCTTAAAAAAATATTAATTAAAAAAGAACCACAGTCATCTGCTTTGGACTTTGGAGGAGAACAATCTGAAGACAGAGGCTTCTTACAAAACTAATTGTGTTGGCAAAGCAAGTAGTTTCTTCTCAGTGGTTTGATTCTGTGATGCTGTTCATGGCACAAGAAGAATAAAAGAACAGTTTTAGATTGAGCTGCTTCAGTAGCAATTCAAAGCTGGGTGGTGTTCCAGCATTTCAAAATACATTGTTTCTTTTAGACAAAGTGTGCTGAAGGCCCAGTGCTGATCTTGCGTCCACCACTTTGCTAATGAACTGATAATATGATACCATATTATCTGGGATATATTAGATGCCTTCTTTGCAGAGTAAAAACTAGTACAAAATTCTGCTGTCCCTGAGTATGGACTTTCAGGGAAGGAACTCATATTCTAAAAGGAATGAATTGTGTGGCTAGAAGCTGGTAGCTGACAAAGCACAGGTTGGACTCCGACACCATCCAGTGTGGCGGGCATGGGTCCCAGTTAGCTTAAGCCTGGGATAATGGGATTCCACCATTTTAATTCACATATCAAGCTATCCACATTTCCCAAATCACAAGTTATTAATAACTAAAACAAAAAGTTTACATGATTAAAATTCAAAATACATATGAAAATATTTGAAAACCACAAAGGAAGATACAAATACTAGGTTCTATTATTTCTATAAATACTTAAGGGAACTTGGACTTCTCTCTTTCTTACCCCAGAAGACATCTTAGTAGCCAAATCATTTATTATAAACACTGCCACTGCCTCTGGTGAGCTCTCACTCTGTAATTAAATATAATGTTGCCTTTTTCTAGGCAAAGGAAAAGAAAAAATTAGGATTTCAAAACTATGGAGATGGCGATGCTGGCTGACTCTGCTGTGGTCACTGCTCCTTAACTGACAACATCTCAATTCCCCTATGTCATGAGCACATTAGAGATGCAGATTGTTTGCAGTACTTGCTGTTACTAACTGCTCCTCTACCGTTTTTAAAATTGAATTTCCTTACAACGCCAACCTCAAGTCTTAATGGATATGGCACGTGTATTTCCCTTACTTTTTATAACCTGCTTTTAAGCACTCAATTTAATATCATTTTACCTTTGATAAGAGGTATTATGATTAAATTTGGGTCACTTTTGTTTCAACTCACTAAAAGCTGATTTTTTTCCCCTTTACATTTGCCTCTGGGGTGCTAAAAGACTAACAATTATTATAAAACATTTAAAATCATAAGGCTATACATGTAACAATAATTATTACACACAGGGAAGAAAAGGGAGGTAACTGCTTTTTTTCATGTCTAGAGGCAAGAGAAACAAATTATTTCTTTTCCAAAGTGTTTGTTATTATTTTAATTTTTTTTACTATCAAAAAACTCCCACTGTTTCTGGAGGGGGCATTGTTTTAATCATCTGCATGATAACAATTGCTAACATATTTTTTAAATGTTTTCTCTGTGTCAGGAGCTACGCTTCCATATTCTTTTGCTGCTGTTGTTGTTGTTAACTCATTTGATCCTCACAATAATCCCATGTGATTCAGTATTTTATCATCATCCCCATTACACAGTTGAGGAAACTGAGATTTAAAAGGTTAAGTAAGTGGTTGAAACCAAGATCTGAACCTATGTCTATTTAACTCCAGATCTGGTGTAGTTAACAATTATAATGTATTAATGAGGCTTGATAATGCTAAAAGAATGGAGGAGAACTAATAAAAGAATCTGCTATATCTCACTTATGCGTTTTAGGAAAAAACCTCAAGTAATACTCTCAGCATATCAAGGAATGTGAAGCCTATCAGCAATCAGGACTGTAACACTGATAAAATCAGCTCTACACCCGGAGTCTAAATACTGGGCCTTTAGTATTTAGAGAAAAGACGTCTGTTCTGCAGAATGATCCGGACTCAAAAGGCCGTTCAACTCCAACTTCAGGCATTTACAGTATCTACTTCAAGGGCATTCATTAGTATCGACAACCTAAGTGACTGAAATTTGGCTGTAATAGCGGTCTCTCTCTACATCTCCTTGTTCATTTTTCCTGCCAACAAGAGCCATTGAAAACCTTCCAAATTTAAAGCTTAGAGCCGACAGGACAAGCAAGTAAGGATATCAGTTGGAACATATCAGATATGGACTCAGAGTGAATGTCAGCTTCAACTGACATTACTACAGAAACAGAAAACGGGGAAATGGGAGCGGAGAGATGTTTCATATTCTTATTCTACAGAGTATTCTGAGTGTGTGTAATATGGTTTGTTCAAGAAACAGCTGTAAATCTGTGATAATCATCATGCTGAATAATGCTGCAACATTCAACTTACATCTCCTACCAGGAAGCCAAGTAGCTTTGGACTATTATACGAAATGACAATTTCTTAGCTGGAAAATTAGGTTCCGTGACTAAGGCCCTTATTTGGTAAGTTATTCCCTCTATCATCTGTCAGTCATAAAACAAGTGATGTTTTTTTAACCTCTGGGCTCTTGAGAAGAAACACATGCATTAGGCTACTTTTTTAAAGCCAGAGTTTGGTGAAGGGATTGAATGTGGAGAGTGGCGAAAGGAGAGTCCAGATTCTACTTTCATGATTGCCGGGTGCCCAGTACAAAGGCCAGTATTTGTGTCCAAATGTGATAAGGACAGTACTTGTTACCTCATTTTTCACTCGTAAGAGACATCTAAGGAGAAATGAGACGTCAGACTTGGAAAACAGGAATTTGTGCTGCAGTTCTGAGCTCACTGGTGGTGAAACTGGGAAAACTGGAAATCTGAATCTGGTTTTATATTTTGAAAAGGGTAAATGGTACCTCTCCTCTCGTCTGGGTCTCTCCTTTCCTCCGGGGTTTATTATGGGAATCAAGTGAGGAAAGTCACGCAACGGTATTTTTTATTGAGCTTCAAAAATGTTACATAAAGGCTATAATCTTCTCTTCCTACAGCTTTTTCACCAGCATCCTCTTTCTACATGCAGCCTCTGTCTATATTACTAGAACCTTCCAGTGATCTTCCAGAATCTGCTGGAAGTTTTTTCAATTGCAGAGCTTTAGCTATTATTCCTTTCATTCTAAGGCTAATTAACTAAAAAACACAGAGTAAATTAAAGCATCTTCATCCCTCATGTTAAATTGTAAAATAATACCATTGTAAGTATGAAAAGTATAAGGTGAATAGCAGATGTAGGCAGAGGACTTGACATTTGGAGTTAGGTTCAATCTATAGCATTAAAAACATGACTCATTTTCTGGTGTCCCTCATAAATACAGGACCATAATTAGTTCCAAGAACAAGCTCCATGTTCGAAGGCTGTGAAGGGTCACCAGTGTTAGGTGAGTGATGTTAACACACCAGGCTCACTGGAAAACCTCAACAGTCAACAGCGCAGATATCTAGCTAGCATCCAGAGGGAATGGGACATTCCACAAAAGTGAGCTTTCCATATAATTGAATCGCTCTCTAAAGGCCAAAATTAAAATGAAATTAAACAATTTCCACAGTTTGTTAACTTCCCCATTTTCTTTCCTAAACTTGTATACTGGGAGGATCCCATGAGTTAAGGAAATATGGAGGAATATTTGGCCCTTCTCTAAACAATCTCAGCCTTCTTAGGCTTGTATGTGTCCGTTGCTTCTGTCCAATGCTGGCCATCACTTTTCACAGATAATTCCTTCTTTTATTATTAAGTGCAAGAGCTTTGAGAGCTACTGATGTTGAGATCTTTCCCACTTACTAATGTGTTCCTGGGTGTGCCTAGGATTTAGGGCCTCTAGAAACCTAACCTTCAGTAAGTGGTGTGTTACTGTGGCACAAGGGGCTGTCCTTTCCCCCTTCCTGTGACACTGGAGGAAAGAAAAGCGCACAAAATTTACTTAATAATCTTTGGTTTAGTTTGACAATTATACTTTGACACCAGTAGATATTCTTAGGTAAAAATCTGCCTTTGAATATAGTAAGCACATCAATAAAAAATTGGTGACTGCCATTAACTTGTTATTGACGTTTACTTCTTAGGTTATCATTATTTGATCAAACCCATCTATTACTATTTATAAAAGCAGGAAAATGACCGTGGGGGAATTCCTACTTGTCCTGCACAACCCAGCTCATGTCATTCACTTTCTCTGTAAGCTCTGTGGCCTCCCCAGGTTTGTAGACCACTGGCTCAGTGTGTGGTACCTGTCTTAGTTTCGGCACTGATCACACATGAGCATTCATTTGTAGGGTTGTGTCCTTCTCTTGATTTTGATCTGGGTTCAAATGCTAGCACGGCCAGTTATTAGCTAGACCTTGGAAAAGTTACTTAAGCTCTCTAAGCCTCAGGTTTCTTCCATGTAAAATGGGTATAAGAATACCTCTCTCACTAAGATATTTTGAGAACCAAGTGGGATAATAGGTGTGTTTGCACTGCACGAGAGCTGGCACAGAGGTTGTGTGCCCCCAAGTATTTATTATTATAATTATTTTTGCCCCTTGAGAATAGTCTAGTACCTTCTTCATCTTTCTATTCCCAAAGCAGAACACAGTGTCTGCTTATAAAGCAAGTGTTAAATAAACGGTTATGAATAAAGTTACTAAATGAAGGGCTGTTTAAAGGCCTTCATGGGCTCTGGGCAATCGCATTTTTGGGGATAATGAATCTATTACATCAAAACATACTAAGTTATATCCATATCCCACATTAAATATAATTTTGAATTTAAAATTACAGAGGATTTTTATAACTTTGCTTTGGAAATGATTAATTTCAGGTGTAGATTTTATTCTGAAGCCAATCATTTTCTTTTTCCATGGCTCAAAAATTTTCACAAAGCTCTTGAAAAGCAATAGGCCCTAATATTGTGCCTATCGTGCTCAATGGAGAGAACAGCACTGCTTCAAGAAGTTTCTGACTTTGTGAGGGAGACAGACGTGTCCACACATTGATAACACAATGTGATAGACTTAGAAGTCACAAGGATACTAATGGAGGAGGAAGGAATATCAGTCAGGGTGGGCATGCGGATTCTTGAGAGGAGGAAGCGGAGAAATTTGAAAAAAGAATCATGGCATGTTTAGAACAAAGGAAAGAGTATAGCGTACTCTGAAGTGACAGGAAGGTATGCTTTCTGGAAAGGTCATTAGGTCCAGATATTGAAGGACATTGTATGCCAGTCTAGGGAATTTGCACTTTATCTTGTAATTAATAGGGAGCCATTAAGTGATTTTAATCCAGGGAGTGATATGATCACACCTGTGTTTTGAAAGATAACGTCTATGTGGAGAGGGAGGGAAGACTGGAGGTAGGAAAAAGACTGGAGCCCAAAGATCAGTTAAGATACTTGTGCCACCGAGTACTCACAGCTGATAAGAGCCAGGAAAAGGAATATGGAGAGGAGAAAGCAGAGCTCAGGCCGGGGGAGTGAGAGAGTGCGGAGGAGTCCAGAATACTTCCAGGCTGGGCACGTGGCCTTTGGCTTCAGTAGGTTTTCAGTTCTGAAAGGGAGGCCCTAACTGTTCCTTACTCAGCTCTACTAAACTCCAGTCAGTGTTTAGTGGCTTTCTAAGACCAGCAAAGTGCTAACTTTCAAAAGAGTTAGAGGGCCCATACATTCTTATCACTTCTGCTGTTCACTACTGAGATGGATTTTCATAGCACTCACTTGTACTAAAACTATAACCAGGAAACGGGGGTTTCTCACCCACTGCCACCCCATCCCCACCAGAGCCTTGCTGTTGAGCGTGGTGGACCAGCAGTTTTGGAAATCCCTGGCGAGAAGCAAGAATGCAGCCTGTCCCAGTCATAGGAGACCTACGGAGTCAGAGCCTGTGTTTTAACAAGAGCCAGATCATGTGTACGCACGTGATAGTCTGAGGAGTCCTGGCCCAGAGCACAGTAACTCTAACAGCTTCCTTGAACATCCACATGAGGCTAATGGCTTGAACAAGGAAGAGCTTAGAAAGGGGTGTGTTCCTAGACAATTTGTTTCAGGGAAACTGGTGAACCAGTGAGTCATGGGAGAAAGAAGATCGTGAATCCCCACCACCAAGTGAGTTTGGTCTCCAGGGAGAAACGTAGCTTCAGAAACTTCTTGTTTAAAAACAGATTTTTAAAAATTCAAGTTTTCATGAAGATAAAATAATGTGGGTCATTCATAAAGAGGAATTAGAACCTAGCATTCTTCCTCAAGTTTCATAGAACAACCATTACATAAATGAAACACTGTCTCCCAAAGCAGCTAGCTGACTGTGACCAAAACGAATAGATTATTCTGCATTCAGCTGCAAAAATGACTACTTCTAGCCAACGCCCTCACACTTAGTGGGTTTGTCAGTTCACATGCTGTTCACTGATTAATTTTTGCTTTTCCGGTTTTACTGTTACTGTATGTTTTGTGCTCATGCACACTGAGCCAGTGAAGACAAAACACCAAATAGGGAAATGAAGCAAGTGGTCCAAAATGCAAGCCGAAGAGGCTGCTGAGGTGTGTTACAAAACTGATGAAATTCAACTATATGATTTGAAGGCAAGAGAAAATAAAAGCTATGCTACCCATTATAATAGGCCTTTTCACTGTGTCTAGTAGATAAAATTTGCTGCAAAAATATAGGGAACAACATAAGCAGCAGTTTAAGAGAAATAATAAGAGGCAGAAGCTAGAGGCAGAGAAAAGCAGGCACAGAAAGCGCCTCGTGGAGTGCTCAGGGGAAGAAAAGGTAAACAACAGCGTCCAGTTCACGTGGCCTCTTAATGAACAGCCGTGGCTCAGCCTGGACCGCGGGCCTTTTCTTTGGTGGCTGGAGTTAATGTGCCTTGCTCTCCAGATGTGGGCTAACAGCAGCCTTAGCAGCTGCTCACAGGAGGAAGTCACACTTACCTTGAAAGCAAAGAAGCAAAGGTTTCACCTAAGAGTAAGAACCTCAGCGTGGGGAGGTTCTTGCCTATCACTGTGAAACTACATGTACCTAGAATTGCAACCAGTTTCAGTTTCCTAATAAACTTTTACATTATTTTCTTGGTGTGGGGAAGAGGGGGTGGAGCAGCAAAATGGTCATTGCCATGTCCTAGTTTCTAGTCTTCCTGTTCCTTAACATATGGCAATTGCAAATGGTGCGCACTTCATTTCTCTGATAAATGTGTTCTTGTATGAAAGCTTTCAGCATTTTTACCACTGGTGCGCCCAGATGCTTTTACTGCAGTGGGAGCAGATCTCTGAACGGTTTTCTGCTGGGTTAAAAAGTGCAGTTTCAGAGAGAATAATGTTCTGAATTTCGGTCTCTTAAAAAAGTCGTTAGGTTTATGGGCAGTCATGCTTGTCACATTTAGAGTGTGAATTACGTACTTCATGGAAACACAGTTAAACCCCCACAGTTGTGCACAGCCATAATTTCTGCAGAAAAAAGACCAACAATTGGGGACTTTATTACTACTGCTTTTCTTGTATAAGATGCCAAAATCAACCCTCTCAACATTACAAGGTAGTTTCTCTTTTTAAAAAAGTTTTTTTTTTTTCTTTTTTTAAATATAAAGAAAAAGAAAAAAGAAAATCCCTAATGGGCTGCTCGCTATTCTATTCACTTTCCGGATTTGTCAATTTCTGAGTGACTGCCAGCACCGGGACTCTTTGTAGCACCTTGTACTTGGGATATAATAAAAACATGAAATGATTAAAAATACTGTGAGTGTAACTGCAGAAGGGACTATATATTCTGGGCCCTAAGGAAGGCCGTTTCTTTGCAGAATCAGACAGACTCCATTTATGTTATTAAATTGTAGCACTATTCACTGTCCAGGCTGGAAGCTTTCCCGACACGTCAAGAGCACTAATATGTCCCAAGCACACATTAGAACATTAACCTTTAGAATGCTGGTATCCTCTAGCCTGGTAAATTAGAAGAGTGTAGGAATTACATATCTAGTTCTACAATAGTTTACATGTCACAGATGTTTGTCTGTCAAAAAGTGTTTCATTTTACCACTAATTCACCCACAAATCGAAATTAGTATGAGAGTATGAGGATTGTATAGCTTGTAAGCAGAATAAATTATTCATATAACTGGTAAGACTAAGTAATATTAATAAAAACACCAATTAAATGTTGTCCCTTTGAACCCTAGCTCCGTTCCAGGCACTGGTTTGGGAGCTTTGTACACATCTGTGGTGCTCAACTGTTTTTCTGGCGTGCGTCAGAATCACCTGGAGGGCTTGTTTGCTGGGCCCAGCACAGGGTTTCTAATTTGGCAGGTCTGGGGTAGGGCCCAAGGATTTGCATTTCTAGTGGGTTCCCAGGTGACGCTCATGTTGCTGAGAACTGGCATACATAAACTTACTGAATCCTGCACCATGTCTATTTTATAGATGAGGAAACTGAGGCTTAGACAGGGGCTCTACTACTTGTTAACTGTATAAACCTGGGTAAGATTCTTAACTTCTCTGGGTCTCTGTGAGGATGACCATTCCCATTCGGACTTCTCATGGCCAAATCTTGTCCTTTCCATCTAACCGTCTCCCTGACTTTATCCAAATGTTAATCCGTGTCCCTTTTCTACTGTCCATTACTAGTACCATATCAGCTCAGATTTATGATCTGCCAGCAGTGTTGTGATTAGATGTCATCCCTGTCTTTCTATTACTCTGATATTGATAGATAAAATTCTGTGGTGATGCATCACCTGCCCTTTCAAAGGTTACTGCCAGCAGATGCTAGGAATCAATACAGTTCTTATCTGTCACAAACCACAAGAAAAGCATGGTAAACAAGGCTCAATGAAAGGCCCGTAAACAGGTCAAAGAGAGAACTCCGAGATGCACCGTGTCACCAGTTTTGTTGCCCAAACTACGCTAGAGCCCAGTTTTGGGTCTTAACTATCTGTTTAACATTTGGGCCATATAACATACTGGTGCTCAGAACTAGGCCCTGAGTCCATGCAATGAAAAGCCTTTTGCATAAATATTTGTTTTGATTCCAGCATATTCTGAAACCATGTCTGGTGACTGTTGCCAGGGGCACTGGGCGCGGAGGCCAAAAGGCTAAAACTCTATTGTAACATGTTACCAAGATCACTGACGGGTTTGTGTTCTTTGGAGGCAAAGGCTAAACAAACCTAAGGAGATATGATAGGTTCACTTATACTTTTTGCTTTCTCCATCTTTCAATAGGAAGACTCCTAGAGTTTGGGGGAAAATAAGATAAAAATCACAGTCTTTTTAATGTTTTAGATGCTTATAGAGCAACACATTAAGAAAACCAAATGGAAGTTATAGATACCTATAGAAAGCTTGTTTTAAAAAGAGCATGGAGGTCAACTTTCTAATTTGATGTTTTTCCCCCGAGGGAAGAGTTGCTTTATCTACAGAGAAAAGCAGGCCTCAGGTCCCCACCTACCTGTTGGAAATCTGCTCCTTTAAGTCTGAGGACAGCCCAAGTGGAGCTAAAGGAATGGTTCCTCAAAACACTACAAATAGACATTTTGCCGTCATCCAAGGATTTCCTGAACTCTTCTGATCATTACCTCCCTCTCCCAGTCCTGGCTCTATGCCTTCCCACCTCATTTCACCTTGGTTCCAGACTCCCATTTGCTCAGTCCTATCTTGAGCTCTGGTGCCTTAGTCAATTAACTTGTTTCTCCATTGTCTGATTCATCTTCAAGATGATGGCTCGTCTTTACCCTCTTGTTTGAACGTGCATGGACTGACCTCTCTGGCTTGGTCTTAGGACAGCCTGTAAACCATCTACGGATGCACACCACACAGAGTAAGCCCGGGCAGTGGGGCTCAGCATGCTAGGAACTGTTCCCGTCCCTGGTGTGTCACCTAAACACATGGTATCAGGCAGCCCCAATGTGGACTCTATCTCTGTGCCTAATGGCCTGAGTGGCCTAGGTCAGACCTAAGTTATCAGAATAATGATGGCGACAGTTGCTGACAATAGGTCAAATGGCCACATGAGAATGACTGAAACTGATAGAAGAGGGGCTATGCTTGTTTATTATGTTGTAATCAATTTTGAGACAAAGATTTCCAAATGTATTCAATGATACTATCAGTACCTTTTCCCATCTTGCCATGTAGATTGCAAGTACTTTTTTTTTTTAATGCTTCAGGCTTATAAGCCAGGAGAGAGGAAACATGAGGTGTGTACCTGTTATGAACACTTGTTTTTCCTATACAAAACCATCAAAGACATTGTTTAAAAGCATACAGAGAAATGGTGTACAAAAATGAAGCTAATATGAAATTATTATTTAAGCTACAGAAGAAGACTCAGGCTAACTTTCTGAACTCTAGGAGGATTCCCATTTTCCTGAAAGCATCTGTGATTTAACTACTGAATTAGGAGTCCTGGGACCTCTGTGCCACTACTTTTAAGAATTAATACTTTTCTCAACATTTTAACTTTTATTCTACTTATAAAAGTTATAAATGCTCATGGAAAAAGAAGTGAAACATAAAAGTAAAAACAAAATCCTCAACTCTGAGATAATAATTACTAATATTTTAGTGTATTCCTTTCCCTTTCCACATAAAATTCTTAATTAATGTATTGTAATCCATCACATAAATAAACCAGAAAGTCATTCAGCCATCCACTCTTGTTATACAGTTAGATTGTTTTCAAGTTTATTATTCTAAAAAATGCTGCAATGAAAATACTTTTGCATAAATATTTGTTTTGATTCCAGCATATTTTGAAAACATCTTTTTATTATCAAAAACGTCACATACTCCAATATGTTTTTACTGTTCAATTTTTTTTTAAAAATCACAGCAGCATCTATATTTTCTGTTACATATTTTTATTGCTGAATAAAACTCAAAATGATTTGAGGACTCCTTCACCCTATACCAAAACTCTGCAGCATTCCCTAGGATGTGAAGCACACACAGAAAAACTTATAACATTGTTCTTATTTTTATGACATTTAGAATCCAAGAGGAGGAAATCAACTTCAGAATTTAGGTCAAAAGTGTGTTATTTCTACCAAAAACACGCTTTAAATGAAAGATTAAACAATGGGTGTACTCAATATTACAAAGGGTGATCAGGGAACCCTTATGTTGTCTCACAAGCAGGTTAAGTGCCACTCCTCTGTGCTTCCATAAGCACTCCAGTTGTCCTACTTCAGCCCTTGTTTAAACCTCCACATGCCCCACTAGGCTGTGATAATAAGAGAAGCAGGTGGTGACCAGATATTGCCTCTGAACCAGTCCCTGTATACCAAGTACTGCAAAGGAAGAGCCCACGCTTATCTCCCTCACAACACCCTCAGCATTCCGTAGTGTCTGGCAATAAATATTTGTTGAATGAATGAATAACTGAATGAGTGAATAAATGAATGAGAGAGTAAAAGAGGATTAATTCTATAATTTCTTTACCTAAACTTTCCTATACCCTTGAGGTGTCTTTTTTTTTTTTTAACGTTTTATTTTGAATTGCTTTAAGACTTAGAGAAAAGTTGCAAAAATAGTAGAGTTCTCATAAATTCCTTACTCAGCTTCTCCTAATGTAAACATCTTACTTAATCATGGCACAATTATCAAACCTAAGAAATTCATATTGTATAATATACTACTGCATTACCTCAACAGTTTGAAGAGTACTGGTCAGACATTTTACAGAATGTCCCTCAATTTAAATTTGATGCTTTCTCATGATTAGTTTGAGATGATAGATTCTGGGGAAGAACATCACAGAGCTGATATGCCCTACTCCTCATATCAGGGGCTACATGGGATCAGTGCCTTCTACGTGTGGTGTCGAACTTGATCTCTTGGTAAGGGGGATGTGTCCCAGGCTTCTCCACTGGGAAATTACTACTTTTCCCTTTTCTAGTCCTTAGAATCAGAGTCACTACAGTTCAGCTTGCACTCATGGAGAGAGGAATTCAGCTCCACCTCCTAGAGGGAGAAGTATCAAAAAATTTATGGATATACAAGTGCGTGCGTATATGTTAAAACCACCAAAACAATTAATATTTAGGGGGAGATACTTTAAGGCTATGCAACTCTCCTGTTTTCTCCTTAAACTTTTGCTCATTAATTTTAGCATTCATTGGTGGATCCTGCCAGCAGCAATTACTACTATGGTGTTCAAGTGGTAACTTTTTATTTCTCTCACTTCTTTAATTGAAATTCTTCTGTAAAGAAGAGCTTTCCGTTTTACCCTTGTTTATTTAGTCAGTCATTTATATTTGTATGGACTCATAGTTGTTTATTCTTTGCTTTATAATCCAGTATTACCGTTATCAATATTATGGTTCAGATTGTTCTACCTTTGGCCATTGGGAGCTCTTTCTGTTACATCCAGCATAACAGAATTAGGAAGAACTTAAAAATAAGTTATCAGGAACTAATAGAAACAGGCAAACCATGAAAAGGACATAATAGAAAATGAACAACAGTTTAGAAAAAGATTTTAGAAAAAGATAAATAGTGCATTGTTTAAAATAAGAACAACAATAGCAAAAGATATGGGAATCTGCTATAGTATATGTCTGTATATAACTTTTCTACTTCCAGTGTGACAGTTTACATTCCTATGAGGCAGCTGGGTGGTGAGGGCACTGTAATAAGAGGAGGAAGATGAGATAGTCCCATTCTAACACTCAGATGCTCCCTGCAGACTGCTGCCTCCACCTCGTATGTTTAAATACTACTCAATTAGGATCAACATTCATTTTTTATTAATGCTCTTCTGAGACAATGGCTCTTTTATCTGCATTTTATCTTCCAGCTACATTAAGACGAAGGACACTTTCACAGAAGATCTAAAGGAGGAGACCCTGATGAATTGGGAGTTTCAAATACAAATGGAACTTCCTTTGTCAGTCATGACTTGTTTTATTAACATCTGAAGGTTGATTTATAGCAGATTAGCAGGCAGGAGAGGGCTGTTTGTCCAATCACTTTACTTAACACACAATTAGAAAAAACAAACATTCAAAAATGGCTTCTTTCTATAGGCTAATAGATGGCACATTCCGTTCTAAAATAGTCACTTCCATCTCTGTCATCTATTGTCATGACCAAGGACAGGTGTACCCTGTTTCAAGACCACAGAAAAACATTCTGTGCAAAATGCAGGTTAAAAGACCTAGTTTTTCCATGAGCACAATGAAAGTGCCTGTACAAGGATACTGGTCGTGAACGCGCAGTCAGATGGATTTGACTCAAATCGTTTCCACCTGTAGAAGCTTTGTGACCTTGAGTAAGTCATTTAACCCACGCCTCTTAGCCTCCTTTCTGCCACCTACAAAAATGGAAATATGTATTAAGAATTAATGCAGAAGATGTGAAGATTAAATGAGATGATGCACGTGCCTAGGGCCTGACATTATAAAGAATTCAATAACTACCAGCTATTATATGATAATGATGATGATGATGATAATCTCTCTTACTATCCTCATTTCCACACCTAAAAATGGGGATAAGCTGGAAGTGGGGTGACCTCAGTTACCAAACGGAATGCCATGGAGGAAAGTGAATGGTTGTATTTCTCCATCTCTCGGTAAGGAAATGAATACATGAAAACCATTATATTAGTAATGAAAATTCAGTCAGCATTAAGAAAAACTTAATGCATTCATTAGACTGTGTTTGCACTTGAAACAAAGTTTATTTACTCCACAGCCTCCCACCTTCCACACTCCCTCTACCCAGAGTGCACATGCTTATATCCAGAGAACAGTGTTCTGCCAATTTCTAAAGCCAAGGAATCCTAACATCCTCCTGTGTTTAGGAATTCAATACCAACACCGAACTTTCGTCTTTTCTCATAAAAAAAAAAGTGAGTCCAACCTCTGTGGGGAGGAACTCAGTGCTTTGTTCATGGCTCCTTCTCCAGTGCCTAAAATAGTTCCAGCTCCTCCTCCTCCTGGGCCTCGGGTGCCGTACACATGAAATGGGCCACGCCAAGTCTGAGCACCTTGGCCGGTGCATTCCTGCTGCTGTATTATTTTAAGCTCCTGCATTTTCATCACCCTCACAGCAGACACTTAGTGCTGTTTCTAGCTATAAGGAAGATACTTTTCTGTATGTATTCTTATATTCTTACATGCCCCAACACTCAACCCTTCAAAAAATTGTGGAAAAGATTTCATCTCCATTGAGTATGTCTACCTCTGTATTAAACAAAAATGCTCTCCTACAATACAGGTTGTCTTATCGGATGTTTTTGGGACCAGCAGATCATGGAGTCAATTAAAAAAAAAAACAACAAAAAAAACAAACAAAAACAAAACCAAAAAACAAAAAAAAACAACTTATAGTGGAGAACCATAAAGAAGAGTTGTAAACATTTTGTTTTAATTTAAAACATATAGCTGTACATTCAATGACCAATCTCTTGGTGTGAAGTCCAAGCCTTTTCTTTGAGGTGGTTTACGAACAAATGAGGTCGATTCTTGGTAAGAATATACCTCAACTAGTAGGACACTGCTGCTGAAATTGTGATCCCTGGACCACAGCCTCACCTCATAAGGGAAATTTGTTAGAAATGCAAATTCTCAGGCCCCAGCCAGACCTACAGAATCAATACCTGGGTGGGGCCCAGCAATGTTTTAACAAACTTCCAGGTGATTCTGATGTCTCCTAAGTTTGAGAAGCACCACGGTAAGAGATGAGATATGCAAGTGTGGTCAGGTAGCCTCCACCCACCAATATTCAAAGTGCCCTGAGCATCAGCCAGTAGGATTTGCAGAGGGCCTGGAGTGTACCAGTTATTCCAGTGAATCGGTCACTGTACTTAAGAGAAACAGAACGTTACGCAACTATTCCTTAGAGTGGCTCCTAGCAGCACAATGAACAATGAACCATAATTAACATCTTCAACTCCCAATTTTTCGAGTTCTCAGCTGGGATCTCTGTACAGGGTGCACTGTGCTATTCTGCTCTGCCTGTGGCCTCCCGTCAATGATCTCTGTGAGGTGAGAGTCACCCTGATGTCTGCATTCCTTCAGCCAGTGAAAACCAGGTTGGGTTGGGGTGGTGGGCCCACACCTCATCATCCACGCAGGGCTTGGCTACAGAGGAAATTAGAGACCTCCTCATGACGCAAAGTACGACATACACTGTGTTACTGTCTATATTTACCAACTGAATGCCTGCTCTGTGCAAACCAACGAATAGCACTTTCTTCTACTACTACTACTAATTTATAGCCACAAGAGTATAAGCATTTCCTGGGTTCTTTCATCATTCATAACTTTGTTCTGTCAGTAATATCTGTCATTCTTTGTAGTTCAGTAAGCTCTTTCAAACACACAATATCTATATTTCTAAATGGAATCTGAGATGAATTTTGATAAACATGCATTCTGTATCTTAATAAAAAAGGGATTCCCCCCCCCAACTACCTGAATATATAAATGTTTAAAGAGTTTCTGAAACCTGCCTGTGCATTAGGTGAAAATTCAATGTCAAAATAATATTAAAAATACACAAAACTGTAGAAAATTGTTTTAACCATGATATGATAAATAATAAATCAGAATACAAGTTACTCTGTGATTATGGATTTTCTCAATTCTCTAAGCTTCTTGCCTATTCAACATCAGTGGATCGACAGCCCTTTAGTTTAACAATTATGCAGAGAGGGAATCTTGTTAGGCTTGATAAAACACTGTCACTGTCTTTGTCCCTGCCACGTAAAGATGCTATAATAAAAACTAGAGTGTATCAAGCTGCTGTACACTGAGGCAATGCACCCAAACGAGACAGTTCGAAGCAAAGTTCCAAGGGAATGATTGTAAATTTAAGTGCGAGACGGTGAATGTAGTAGACATAATCCAAATGTGACTTTATTTGTAGGTGAGTCTCCATAATTCCAGCTCAGATGAACTTCTACCTTGTTTGGCGGGCTAATACACCATGCCCCCTTTTGGAAGCTAAATGCATTTCAGGTGCTGAGCCTTTTCCAAAAGCCAAGAGCTTCGTTTTTAGCAGTGTAGTCTCAGGCGAGGCAGCCAGTATGCTGTCTCCTTGAGGGATATTTACTTACATATTCAGTTCAAATTTACAGTGCCTGGCTTGCGAATGAAATGCCACTTAAGAAGAGAATGCCATACCATTGTGGGAGATAAATCAAACAACCACTTCTTATTTTAGCACACGCTGGAAATCACACATTTCTAAAGCAGTATGTAGGTTATCTGCACAGCAGAAGCATGTTCCACCCCTTTCAGTGTATTTCCCTGGCTACTACACAAACTAACCTAAAATTGCTTTTTTTTGGCAAAAGTCTCCTTACTGAAGAAAGCAATTAACCCCTTTGATTCCTTTGAAGAACAGGATGATTGTAAGGCAACAGAGCTCAGTGGAAAGTTTAACCTTTGAGGACACTTTCAAAGATTTAGGAACAGCCCCCTTGGAGGTCAGAATCATATTTATGACACAGTCACTGGGCTGACATTTAAACCCCAAGGGAACAAAACTGAGTAAGGTTCCGTTTGTTAGCAAAAGGATTATTTAGTTCTGAGAATATATCATTAACACATCCCAAACTCAGAGAAGTGGTAGTTTCACACAGCTGCTCCCTTCTGCTGATGATTTCACAGAATCATCTTCAGTAAGTCTTTACCAAGAATTGTTTTTCCAGTAGTGTTGATGGGTTTGCATTGAATCATTCTCACCACTGGCCTTGCAGCCGACAGCCCACACATTTGTGAGGCAGCTGGCTTAGGGTAAGAGGCTGAAGCCTTGAGTTATTAGCTGTAGATAGCTGCAGTCACGTCCTTAGAAGACATTCTTGAGTTTTACATTTGAGCTTGTCTGATTTGGCCACTGTACTAAAATATTTGCAGACTTAGGGATATGTATTTCAGCTTGGGGTGGGGGAGGAAAAGTTGTTAAAAAACGCTGGAGGCTTGTTCTCAAACCACCCTCTTCATGCAAAGAAAAAAAAAAAACCCTTACCACCACCACAACAGGGAGTCTCTCCACAAGTCCTCATGTGTGCTTGGAAGGGGCCATGAAAGCACTCAGGGTCCGTGCTCAGTAAAAAAGCTACAGGTCTTTGAGGAGGAAAGGTCCCCCAGCCCCCAGTGCAGTGCTCTGGAAGCACTACTGAGGGTAACTGGCGCAGAGCCCCGCACTGCCTCCATTTATTGTCTGCAGGTTTTCTTCTTCACTTCACTGATGAAACTGTCAATCTTCATAATGGTGTTAGCAATCATAGAGATGTGCTGCGAAGCGGCTTTCAAGGCATCTGATAAAGAGAGAACCTGTGCTCTTCCGGTCTTGAGCCCGTCTTTAGAGTCAGTTACCAGTGATAAGGTTGGGCATTCTGACTTGTCCAGAGTACAAGAAATTTGACTTGGCAAGTCAAACTGCCACCATTTCAACAGAACAAGCGGGACCGCAGAGCAGCACTCTTTTCGGCTCTTCACACAGGTAGAACTTGACAACACAACACTGACTCGTTCTAATGGCTGCACCGACCAGCAGGAGGTAAAAATGCTTGGTGTCAGATAAGGACGGGTATTTTTGGAGGCCCTAGTTCAAAATATTTTTTTTTATTGGGGAACATTGGGGAACAGTGTGTTTCTCCAGGGCCCATCAGCTCCAAGTCGTTGTCCTTCCATCTAGTTGAGGAGGGCGCAGCTCAGCTCCAAGTCCAGTCGCCGTTTTCAATCTTTAGTTGCAGGGACGCAGCCCACTATCCCATGTGGGAGTTGAACCGGAAACCTTGTTAAGAGCTCATGCTCTAACCAACTGAGCCATCTGGCTGCCGCTCAAAGTATTTCTTTACCTTAATATGGCTCCTAGACTGGAGTCCCAAGATCACTATCCTTGTACAGGAACGAAAGCATGATGCCACTTCAACATGCTAATTACAAACCTTTGACATGCTGGTATTCAGGCTAACCCAGTGGCCCACATTTCACTCCTGTGAAAGGTGACATGGCAGAATAGAGACTCCAAGTGGTCAGTGAGAGCTCCCCAATTCTCCAAATTCCCCCACACTGCCATCAGAAACAACCCACAGACCTGTCATTTCTTCCAGGGCAGTTCTATCCCAGGAGCTTACCCAAGCCAAGTGGGCAGATTACAGAACTGCAGCGTGCTTAGATGCCTCCACTGCAGGCCCTCTGTTATTCAGGTCTCCGAAACTGCAGACCATTCAAGGGCAAAGTGAGGTTTATGCTCCCAATTAGTTAGTCTTGAAAACTAGGAGCTGTACCACACATTAAGAAAGGAAAACTGCTTAGTACATGCTCTGTGGGGGCCTCCAAACGGCAGGTGATTCCGCACACCATATGCGATCCAACATCTATGAGAGGCACCAAGGGGAGTAGGGGGCAGCGCTGGAGCCTGTACTCTGACTGCAAATCACAGAAGCCAAGCGATTCAGATTCCGAATTGCAAAGTGGTGTGAGATTTTTTTTTATACAACAATACCTACCTAGTCATGTGACTTAAAGCATCTGTCACCAGCCCAGCATGCTTCCCCTCTACAAAGCTGCAGTAACGTTAGCCATGCCCATTCGTACATATCTGGATAGGAGCCCCAAGAAGGAAAGTTAGGTCCCTCTGGATTTTATGAGGCTTTTAAGGAACAAATTCTCTGCTCCAGTATCTTAGGAAGAAATTTGACTGCACCAAAATAGGTCATTTGTCAAGCAGTTATGTGCTGTATTTTTCCTGCTGGAAATTACGCCTTCTGCAAGGAAGGTTTAGGCCACGAAGAGGATTTGTGTAAAAGTGTGCAGCAGTCAACTCCCACTATTTTCTTCTCAAATACATCCCAAAAGGGACATGCATTTAAGAAGCACAGCAGGCCAGTATGACCAAAATGACAGCGCTCTTTCCAATTTATCCTTCTAAAAGAGAATAAGCAGACACACAGTAACAAATGCCTTTAGTCTAGATTTCATATCAGGCATTTTGATGAATAGTAGCCTAAAGGGCAACATATTTATAAGTTTTAAGTCTCTCCTGCAACACAAACTGTCCTGATTTATCCCTAAGATAAAGGCAGTTCTGAGAGCTACTTTACCATATTTATTATTTTACAGAGGGAAAAAAAATGTTGATTCAGCCCTCAATCTGCCACTGTTGAAGTTATAAATGTTGGTAAGAGACCAATGCTGATGTTTATAAATATTAATCTATTTGCCATACATTCTGGATCCTCCTCCCCTTTTCTTCCAGAACATTTCCCCCTTGTTCTTGCTGCATCTAGTGCATTTGCTTTATTGGTTTAAATCTTAAAAGGACTGGAAAGGGTAGCCTCTTGAAAACCCACTACTGACTGGGTAACTGGTGGCCCAGCAAAGCTCCAGTTCAATGTTTATTTAAAAGAAAGCTTTATGGACAAATGCTGATACCTCCTTTGCCAACTGATAAAAAGCCACCCATATCTGCCTATATATACTCTCCACTCTCACCCTACCCCCAAAAAAACTTCAGCATAGTGTATTATGTAGAATTATTAAATTCCTTTATTGAAAATATAATCTTCCTTACTTTGACCCTTGAATTAAAACAAAAGTCTCACTTTCTCTAAAATCCTGTCTGCTTGATTTAAGACATAGTTAACATATCATTTTTGGGATCCACCAAGTTACCGCTTACTTCAGCTGCCTGTGAGGCACTGGGAGTTTATTCATTAGCAGGTATGAAAAACATCTGAACACAACCAGCAGATTGTGTTTGCCTACAGTGTCAAAGAGAACAGTTCATTAGCATGTGTGAGAAATGATCAAGTCGCCAAAGGGTATTAAGCCAACCTGGCTGAGGGATAGAGGCTTAGGGACTGGTGTGTCAATTCACGCTCCTGGATTAAACACCAGAGACAGGCCCTTAGTACAGCTTCCTCTTCCCTGGGCTCAGCCTCAGGTTAGAAACGGATGCCCTCCCAGGAAGTAAAGGGCCGAGATACATTATTGTAGCCATTATGAAATAATTGAGTTGAAGTTCTTCTATGTATCAGATTTTGGGCCAGGTATAGCCACCTACTTACTCTATATTTTGCTATATATTTGTATCCACTATAGGTGAACACAGGTCATAATCTTTTCTCTTGTAAGAAGTAATTCTTGGAAATGAAGACTCTTAAAAGAGAGACTCCACAATACAAAGAGACTAAGGATTTTCAAGGCAGTTTTCAGAACTTTCACTAATACCATTCTTGGCTAAATTTGAAAAATGCTTGGTATAAACACTATATGTGCTGGTTGGATTGGCTGCCAAAGATCCACTGAGATGTGGCATTCCATGTGGCTATGCATCTTTAATTAGTCTCAATAGATTTTGTATGTATTCAACATTAATCTATACCACCTGTCCCAGACTAAAAGCATGAAAATGGTTCTTTCTAACCACTCTTCCACAGAAAATTGTTCTGTAGCTTTTTCCAATATATTCTGAAGGCTCTCTGGAAGACCTTAAATGTTGGCTTAACATCACTCTTCTATTAAAAATTTTTTTAGGAATTTGCAAAGACTATTGCTCTATGATTTTGTTAAAGGTAAAATAAAGCAGTTCAAAAATGTTACTAAAATCCTGACCTGAAACATAAGCAAGAATCTCACCCTTGCATTTTAATTGTAGTCAGAGTATTTCTCATTTGTTAAGGTTTCCAGCCAAAGGATTATGTTCAGCTGCAACACTTCTTCAACTGTTGTATCCCAACTCAGAAATCAGTTTTTTGAGCACATTCACTATAAACATAATTTTTGTGTGTGTGTTTGTTTTCGAATAGTTTACTTGGGTTTTATATTTGTCCAGGTGCTTATAAACAACTGGTGCTCATATTTTAATATGCAAGAAAAAACATAACACAAATTAATTTAAAAATAACTTAGAACTAAATAGACTTACACAACAACTAGATCATTATGAGTTTAACTTCAAAAAAACAAAAAAAAGTCTTTAACTCCAACATTCCATGAAGTTTACGTCTTCAACAGGAGCCAGCATTAGCACTTTGAAGAGGACAGACTTCATGATATTCCCAGATAACTCAGTAACTGATTTTCTGAAGTATGGAGACTCAAAACAAAGATATTCCTATGACCAAACACTTGAGAAAAGACCTATTTTGATTCTGTTTTATTTCCTGAAGAAAGAAAACAACATCACAGAGTTTATACGATGGAAAGGCAGACAGAACAACTTGACCTTTTCATTGGTAAGCAGGTCAGAGGCCTTCATGTCAGGGTGGTCAGGTCAATTTAGTGCCGCGAAGATAAACCACTACGGCACCAGGCCTGTTTCCTAGAAAGCTTCTCAGTTGTCTACTCATGAACACAGCAGATATCCTAGAAAGATATGAAAAGCTGTACTTCTTACATAAAGAACAAAACTGTTTTGCTCTATGAAGTCACCTACTTTATGGCTGTAATCACTCTAAAAGGTTTAAATGGCTATCTCTATGCTAGATGTTAGAATCTGTCACCCCCCCCACCCCCCAAAAAAAGAATAAAAAACCAATATAAACTTTGCTTGACCATAACCAACAAGCTAGAAGCATCACTGCTGTCTATAAAAAGTATGTCTGTATCATCATGGTGGTTTATCATTTTGCTATCACATTAAATTTAGAAACATCACTTAAATGTTCCTCATTAACTGAACACATTATTCAATTCTGTGCTAAATTTCAAAATAGCTCTTTTAACTATAAACGAGAAACAAAAAGTCATACCAGATATCAGCTTGATAATTAAACGAGTTCACCAATGTTTCAAAGACAGAGGGGAAAAAAACCCCCACTGATCTTTGTTACTAGAAGCATCATGATTTTTATTACATATTTAACCAAAGAATTAGGTACCTTAAATGCCAGATACAAAAATAAATTGTGTTTGGCTTTTAATTAAGTCTTTAATTTTGTGTTAAAAAAAAAAAAAAGAAATTAGGCCTGGGGGTTTAGATTGTCATTTCACACAAAAGTAAATGGTAAATGCCTTTCTACATGCAAAGCCATTAGATATAATTATACAATGGGTAAAGTGTGTATCACACTATAAATGTCATTTGGTTTTTACAGTTATGAACTCATCAACATTTATCAAAACATTGCCTGGAGAAAGAGTGAGATGGCTATAGCTAGTGACAAATTCAATGCCATCTTTGAAAATACATGACAAAGAAGTGTCACAGGAAAACACACACAGACATATTAAAGTGGTGATCTTCATACCCATTTAATAGAAATTCTGTTCTCTCCAGAGAAGTCCCCCAACCACAATACATTTTGGTGGGATTTTGCGCTCTGTTTCCCTCCCTGAAAATCATACCCCCAACTCCATGCTTATAAACATTGACATAAGGTGTGTGTAATTCCAGCCAAGTTCTGCAGGTAGAGGAACGTGTGAATTCATCTAGATGAGCTTTAGGGTTGGATTTCAATTGCTTATTCAACCGCAAACCTTAGTGCTTCTTAGTTAGTAATCTCTTAATGGAGTTCTGTTCCAATGGAAACCTGGGGATTGTTCCCTCTTGGTTCTCTCTAGACAACAGGCGTTTGTTTCATATTTCTTGCTCTGAATCACAGAGAGGCACAGGTGCTTAAGCACGACCACCAGGCTTTGCCATCACACTGTGTTAACAGTTCTCCTTCCTGAGTGCCATTTCACTATCCCCATCAATCTGCTAGTTATCGCCCAGGGAGATTTGTCCCTTGAAAAACAAAATGGCTGGGCTTAAAAAAGTCTACTTCTTTCCCTGTCCCCATTTCAGTTTTACACAACTTGTTAATATAAAATCTTGACAATGGTCCAGGGTAATAAAACTACTGGCAATGTTTCTGTCAGAGCCACTCCTGTCTTTGTAGCTTTGTGCCTAAAAATGGGGGGAGTAGATGGCAGCAACAGCAACAAAAGGTGGGAGGAATAATAACTAGCTCTTCAACATGTAATAAAGAAAGTCGATCCATAAGAAAATATTTTGATTTATGAAGTCTTCATGCTGTTAATAACTTCATTATACCTTTCCTTATAGGCTAGATGCTTCAGACATCTGTAAATATCAGCATTTCTTGGGTGGAATAGCTTCCCAGAAACCCAGCAACTACAACAAAAGTGCAGATCTCGTGTCTTCTCCCCAATCTGGGCTTGTTTCTCCTTTTGTCCCGTCTTGACCCTTTCCACATTCCCTGGCTCCTGTGCCAACCCCAGTTCCATGAATTTCACTCAGAACCCACCCCCACCACCACTACTATCACGGTCCTTTTTAGCTGAGGCTATCTGAAGTACTTTTTTCCCTTCAACCAAGATTACTCTAAATGGTCATCCACCATTCTCTTAACCAGCTCAAGGGATAGAGAATTATCAAAATACACTTGGGAAAACCCAGTTCTTTTATTCCACAAAAATCCTTTCCCACTTTGCGTCACTGCCCAGAATCGGGTCCGTCAACAGCACCATGCTGCCCCTTCAGCTTCACCAAGGTTGCAGGGCTCCAGCTGGTTTTCTCTGTGCCTCTAAAGCAGTCTCCTCTCTCTCCCACTTGCTTCTCAGCCCTATGTTGTCTGGTTAATTCCAACTCATTTTTCAGATCTCAGCTCAGATACCATTTCCTTCACAAGGCCTGCTCTGACTCCCTCCTCCCTAGACAGGCTGAGGACCCCTTTTGGGATCCCACAACACCCCATGCTTCCCCATCTTAGAACTTACAAATTGTAAATTGTTTTACAATGTGACTTTAGGAAACAGATGCTTGAGCGTTTCCCTTCCATCTATAAGATGGAAAGAAAAACCTCTGTCAATTAAATTTGTGTGTCATACAAAATTGAAGATATAAAGCATATACAGTTCTTTCTACCAAAGAGACATATGAACTCAAGACATTATAACTGTTTGCTCCTTGAGCCTACTCTTGTATTTTGCAAGTAACTTATTAAATAAAAAAGTGAAGCATAACTAAAAATAAAGGTGTTTTTAAAGGGATTTTAGAGGGAGTTGGAAGGGAAGGAGTAAGAATATTTTAGTTAAAGGTTCATTCCATCTATTTTAAGGAGACTCAGTGAGCCTTAATAAGGAGATAAATAAGAATGAATGTATTAGAAGATAATGGTGCATTGGCTATTTAAGTTTCTACATTTCTTGTTTCCTACTAACAGAGATATATTTTTTTCTTTAAACTTAAGCTGATTCTATTAGTACCAATTTTTCAATTTATGGGTCTTTTCGAATAGCCACAGAACATCCAGAAAACACAGAAAAGTATCTATTCCATGACTAAGTTAGCAGAAGCTTAGTTATTACCATTACTTGTATTTAATTTCAAACTTGCCGACTCATAGCTTCAGAAAGAGGGAAGGAGAAAACAGGTTATTTAAAATTGATGTGTTTTATCATTACCCATCATTAAAAAATGATGCTGTTGTACCATTTCAGAAGTAGCAGGCAGTGAATTTTTAATGCTTATGCTAATATTTATTAATTTCACATTTCTACAGTTCTTTATATAATAGCATGACTATTTTAAATGACCATGACTTCTATTTTTTACAGACCCTGGCATTTAATTTGTACTCACAAAACATTTGTATTTGTGCTTAAAAAGTTATTCAGTAGCACCTATAAATCGAGGAACTGTTTAAAATAATAGGTACCATCAGGATTAGGACAGAAAAATGTCACACATGTGGGCATTTGTTAAAGAGATAGCATATGGGAGAAGAAAAAGTAGCTGCAGTATGCCACTCACAATCTCTGTGTAGAATACATTAGACCAATAATACAGAGCCAAGTCAACAGACTAAGCTAACTGGAGACCAAGAGAGAAATATACACAAGAACATGTGCACACAACCTCACAATGAAAAATAAAATATTATATATTAAGTCACATAAATCCACAGTGATTTGGAGGATATCAACACATACATTAGTTTTATGTTGTCATTACATCATAAACATCTGGAGGGCAAGACTGTCTTTTACATAGAAATTTATTTTTCATGTATCTAGAAACTAGCTCTGTTTTTATTGACAACTATATTTCTTTGATAATTAGTCGTTGATTGGAATGCTGCAAAAAGCTCATGGGTGCAAATGAGCTATTTCTACCCTGTGTCCTCAAATCATCTTTATATTAAGCCAGCATTCTGGTCCTAAGCACCTGAAAACCCCCATTCTCCTGTCCTCATACTGTCATCCGTCCCCTGTTTCTTCCCTGCACTAAACATCCTACTAGCTCTGCAGAAGCGGACAAAGAAAAGTCGATCTGTGTCGAACACTAATAAAGACCACATTTTCTCAACAAGATTGCATCCAGTAAATTGTGAGCCTGAGGGCAAAGTACAGAATGGGGAAGGCTTGTCAGCAAGGGAGCATCTCACAGTTGGTAGCCAACAGCCAGCCTGAGTAGACAAGAATATATTGCTGATCAGCAATACCATGCCCACCACAGAGTCGACTAGAGAAATAGCTCTTGCTATGACAAGGTTTTATTTTGTTTTACCTATTAGTATTATTATACAGCAATGACACCCTGAAAGCTCACGGTCAGCACCCAGCTCTAATGTTGTTACAGAGACTTGATGAAAGCATGGCCTGACAAAATACACAGGGCTCACAGTGCCCTGAAATGCATACTAAAAAGGAGGTATGCTTTCTTCTTTAATTTAGGAGCACAGAATATGTAAAACCCCATCACTAATAACAACAACAATAGTTCCATGGTCCACTGGAATTACGACGACCATTTCACTGAATGCCAAGATGGAAGCAGAACTTGACTAGTCGGAATGTTAGTTGTAACCACCCCACTGCTTCCCTGCTGATGACAAAGATGACAGCAATACAATTATGGGAGTCAAACTGGTAAAGAAGGGAGACTGAGGAGCTCTTCTGTGCTTCATAGTGTCCCGCTCTAAACAGGTTTAACTCACTTCCCTCATGCCCGGTTCCCAGGAAGAAGGCTTCTGTTAATGAGGGAAGACTGCCGGTTGTGATCTTTTTGTGTTTTGCTCCATAGTCGCCATCAAATGACATCGATCGTGCACTTACTATAGACTGAATGCTGAAATGATTAAAACAAATGCTCTATTCCCCTTCCTCGAGGACCTTAGGATTTAGCTGTAGAGACAGCATGTACAAATAAAAGGGAGCGGAAGAATACAAGCCACTTGTGCTAAATATTGAATAAGTGATATGAGCTTTATGGAACTCTTTTTCCTGTTGCTTGCCAATGTACAATATTCATTCCCATCATCCATTTTTTTCATGCCTGACATCACACTAAGGGTGCTCATGTACGAGGTCTGACAATTATGAATTTGTACCAACTGGACAGTTAACCAAGTTTCCTATTTGGAAGTGCTGAAAAGGCTGTGTGAATAAGTAAGACGAGCTGAACTTTTCACCAACAATTCATGGCTCTTGCATCACGACAGCGCACCAGCTCACACAGAGAGTTTTTAGCCAGTAAACAAATAACTATTGGAACATCCTCCCTACTCACCTGATCTGGCCCCCAATGACTTCTTTCTTTACCTGAAGATAAAAGAAATACTGAAAGGAAGACATTTTGATGACATTCTGGACATCAAGGGTAATACGACGACAGCTCTAATGGCCATTTCAGAAAAAGAGTTCCAAAATGGCTTTGAAGGGTGGACTAGGCACTGGCGTCAGTGCTTAGCTTCCCAAGGGGAGTACTTCGAAGGTGACCGTAGTGATATTCAGCAATGAGGTATGTAGCACTTTTTCTAGGATGAGTTCACAAACCTGACAGACCTCGTATCTCTCTGCCCTGCAATTCCTGTCCTTCCTCTATCACATTCTCATCCTCCCTTTTCATGGCTGCCCATCTGTACAATAAATTCCCTCCATACTGTGCCATGTGGCTTGTCATGAAGCCTTGCCTGAATATGTTGTGTAGAAGTGACCTTTTTTCCCTCTCTGAATTCTATGTGCATTGTTATACATGGAAATAAATTACCTGCTACATGATCTAACACAAGAAAAAATACATAAAGCACTTAGATTAGTAACTAGCACATAGTAAATGCTCAGTAAATGTTAGTTATAATTACTATTGTTCACAATTTATTATACACGTATGTGGTAAATACAACGAAGTTTAAGAAACAGAACTTGCTCTCTATCAACTCAGGATTTAGTAGGACAGATAAAACAAGTCTTCACATAATTGGGATTAAGGAGAGGATATGATAAAGATCCCATGAATGTTTTAGAAAGGTGTAGGGGTTCAGAAAGGAAGGAGGAGAAAATTTGTGACTACTATGGAGGGTTGTGCATGTCAGGAAAAAGACTTTAACCTATGGATGTTGAAAGGCGACTGAAGGTGGTCACATGACTATGAGTGTGGAAGGAATGTAGTGAAGAGGTATCAGGTATCACACTATACTTCAGGAAGAAGAACTGTACAGAGGTTTATAAGATGGACTGAACGTTGCGTGTGTGATGAGGGTGGGAAGTAGGGGTGCCGCAAGAGTGAAGAGACTAGCTGAGGGGTTAATGGAGCACTGCCAGGCAGGCCGATGCTGGCCTGCACCAGGCTGGGAGGAGCAGCGGTCATGAATAGGAAAGATCAGACCCTAGAATTAGAAAGGAGCAGTTTATACAACCTGGTCAATCTCTGAATGGTGGTGTGAGAGAAGAGAAGAGGGAATGAAGATGAATGCCAAGAATGAGCCGGCGGGCTAGGACTCCTCAGTGGAGATGGAAGCCGGGCAGATGTGGGCAGGGAAGAGCAGATGATGCATTCAAATAGTTGAAGGATGTGCAGCTCTGTATTTTTGAAGTGAGCTCAAGGGTAAAGAAAGATGCAGATTTGGTAATCATCTCAATCAAGATGACAGTTGAATCAGAGCCTCAGAGATCACTGGAGAGCAGGCAAATTCCCAGGACTGGGCAAGACACTCTCTAAAAATGTCATCCGTTTCAAACCCACCTCCCACTAGCCTTTTAAGGACACACACTTTAACAACCCCAGATCAGAAAACTAGATGCATTATAATTTATTTCTAACCACAGTATAATTAAATTGATGTTCCAAGGTTGCAAAAATGGAGTTTGGGTATAGTCAGTGCCTATGAATGCGTTAGCAGGTGAAATTAGACAACTTTAACATTTTTGACCCCTCAAATTAAACATTCCACAAAGACCACCTAACAGAACCGTGTCAGGCTAAGAAGGAGGAAAATCCTATGCTCAGACTTGACTTTCTCTTGAATATCCAAGATCTACTTTATGCTAAAACTGCTTTCTTTTGTAAAAGAAAAACAATTAAGAGCCCAGGGATTTGTAGCAGATACTCTGTATTAGATAATGCAGAAAGAATTTTGCTCTTTTGCTTTCCAACTTACAGGAGAAGGCTGAACACTTCCCTATTCTCCCAAAAAAGAGAAATATTTAAGGTCCAGGGTACATGTCATGAATCTCTGAATTTTATGGTGCTGTCCAGTATCAGTAACAAAACAATATCCAAAATGAAAGCCCTTCAGCAAGGATGAGAGAGGGGGCAAAAAACCCATTTATGAAAATACATGTAATTTTTCACACATATCCCAATATATTAAGCACATATTTTGCCATGGGTACCAAATTCTGTTTAATTAGAACAATATTCCTTCCCACATTTGAAATATTTAGCTCCTACCAACTCACTACGCTGCGGTGTTCCCCTGCCCCCAAATGAAATCACAGCAAGCCAGTGCCCTACGACAACCGCGTGACTTGCATACTGCACGGCCCTAGAAAGCTAAGCCCCTTCCCATAAAAGGACAACAGACTTGGCTATACTGCATGTTAACATCAAGCCATCGGGGTTTAATCCAGTTAAATAAAGCCTCGATTAGTAAGACATCTGCTAGCCAGTTAAGGATGTGAATCCCGAGTTAATAACCTCTACAGAGTATCTTATTTGTCTAAAAAGTTATACAGCAAGACAAGAACAGAGACAGTGTGGTGCGCCAGGGAGTGCATTGGTAGCAGGAATATCTCACACAAATTGACCACCTTTTCTGGGACACAGGAGACCAGAGACTCCTCACTTGCAGCTGGTCATCCCACTCTTGCAGCATTTGGTTTAGGTAGTGGACATAAACGTGGCCACAAAATGGAATGCCTTTTTTCACTAAAATGGAAACTGAGCAGTTTTCTTTCTAGAGGGGTTTTAAAAATAAGCTTTCTATTGCTTGCATCTTCAAATTGCTTTATTTGGCATAGTGATGAGAAATGCTAGAATTTATATATGACGTAGCTACCAGATAAGAAAGCAGAAAAAGAAAGGAACAGGGGATTAATTACCAGTCCTATGGAATGAACTTTACCCTGATAAGGTAATATGGTCCCTATAGGCACAGAAGATGAAAAAAATTACAGCATGCCTAATATGCAGACAGTTTTTCATATTGTGTACAAATCAAAGCAGGCCTCACGCAGCAGTTATAACTCAGATCTTCACAGATCCACAGTGTATCGCCACCATCAGAACAGAATAAGGCAGCTTGCTCTGGGTGTGGGGTAACACTGCTGACCAGACCAACAGACAGGAGGACATCAAAAAGGTACATTTTCTATCAAGATGTGGCTTTATCATCAAGTTTACTGATTTACCTAGGAATGTGGTCTCTCAGTGATTAATGATGAGGAATTCTACCATGACAAGTAACTTATCCTTAATGCATCCTGCTCAAAAACAGGCAGCAAAGAGCTGCACAGCTCCCCAGTTTGTCAATTTCAGCTTCTCAGTGGACTAGAAATAAGAGCTCACTAATGACAATTGCGAGGGCCATGGGCACTTCTGGCCTTGACCTAATGTTAGCTATAAATGGATCAGACTCCCAGTAGACTGGGAAACCCACCCAAGTACAAGGCAGAATCTGTTTGCCTCATATGAAAAAGGGCAAAGAACCAGGCTACATCTTTTTGCCCGAGCCTACCTAAAGGCACGGGCCATAGAAGACCCTTGGCCACAGTTATGCTAAGCCATTGTGAGGAGACCTAACAAACTTCTCCAGGGCATAGGAGGCAGGCTCTTAACTATAGGGTAGGACCAAGAACACCCAGTGAAAATAAATAATAGTAAATGGGAGTATTAATTCAGCCAACATCAAGAGTTTGGCTGTAGGGAATTTTCCCTTCAAGACGAACTTAAAGAGAACACCAAGATAAATGCTACTTTTACCTCTTAGAGGGGAATGGAGTTTTAAAAAGGAGACAAAATATTTTCAAAACAATTCTCAATTTTTTTTACACCAATTTCCTATTATATATTATGCATAAACTTACTTCAAAGTTGCTGGACTTTTGAAAATCATTGTTATCCAGCTTACGATTCTGAATGGCCACTGCCAGTTTCATCTGTCAAATAATGAAACTTGTTCTTCAAGGAAATCATTTAGTTCTACGAGTTTAAAATGAGTCTGCTAAAAAGACTGATCTTCAGATCCAGGGCAAATATGCAGTACAAGGTACACCTTAAGTGGAAATACATGAGCTACAACTACAGCGGTTTTCAATGAAAAGAAGCTTCCTAATACAAAAACAAAAAAATACCAAAAAAAAAAATTTACTTTTTGGCTAAACATCTGATGTGCAAAAGGTAATTTATAAGCCATAATACTCTATTTAATAGCTAATTGAGGAAAGAGACAAAACACTATGTCATTGATATTTAATCATGGAGTTAAATAATTGGTTCATTTCTTAGGTGTATTTCTGTTTACAATACATACTGAACTGGCTTTACAAAGTACATGTATCAAAGATATATAAGTCATCCGTCCTGGGAGTTTTATTAAAACTCTTTATCTGGATTCTGTAAATTCTTTCTAGTTCCTCACCTTCTAGGTAATTATTATTTTTCGGTAGGCTCTTAATAAAAGAGCTGATTATTGTATGCCAAGGACTACGGCGATACTTTACATGGATTATCTCCTGCTGTCTTCACAGTAATCTTATAAGATAGGTTCAGTGATTAGCCTCATTTTGCAGACGCGGAAACAGAGGTTAAGTAACCTGCTTAATTAAGGAACACGCCAAATAGGTGCCTACGTCAGGAGGCAAACCCAGTTTTGTCTATTCTATGGCCTAAACGCTTAACTTCCAGGATGTTATCTCATATGTGCTTTTTAAAGTGTGATGACCTAGATTACACTATCATGGAGAAACATAAAAAGTCAGACAAGGTACCTAACCTCAGTATTCAAATACAAATGACAATATAAGAGGTATCTTAAGTTTTGTTGAGGGCACCACAGTCAGCCATCTGGGCTAACAATCACCACTGAGTTTCTATTAGAACACTAGAGAAACAGCCCAGAATGCCCCGGGCTTTGTTTTCTCATTCTTTTCTAGAAAAATGTTGGTTACTTGTCCTCCGGGGAGCTGTGACGGGTGCAACAAGGGTCTCTTAGAGATTGTTGTAGCTGACAAATGACCACGGTGACTCTCCATGGAGGCTGCATTTTGGGTTTCTAGCCAGTGCATCTTCATGTACCAATTTTCTCAGCAGGTAAAGGTAGCAGAGAAGCTATGGATGAGGGGATAGTCAGGGTCCTGGCAATTATCTGCAGGGCAAAGAAAGGCCTATAAATGGGGATACATTGATAATAAAATGGAAAGAACAACTAAGTGGGGTTAAGAAAGAATCCAGGTTAATCTATGACACTGGAAGCAAGAATTTACATTGGGGTAAAGACAGTCTATCCACTAAATGGTGTTCGGTAAACTGAACTGACACATGCAAAAAAATGAAACTGGACCATCTCCTTATGCCATAAAGAAGAACAAATTCAAAATGGATTAAAGACTTAAATATAAGACCCGAAATCATAAAACTCCTAGGAGAAAATATAGGGAGTAAATTTACAGACATTACTCTGAGTAATATTTTTACTGATACCGTGTTCCCCCCAAAATAAGACCTAGCCAGACAATCAGCTCTAATGTGTCTTTTGGAGCAAAAATTAATATAAGATCTGGTCTTAGATTATCTTAGACTATAGAAGACCCGGTCTTATATTATAGTAAAATAAGACCGGGTCTTAGATTATTGCTTCAAAAGATGCATTAGAGCTGATTGTCCGGCTAGATCTTATTTTAAGGGAAACATGGTATATCCCCTCGGGCAAGGGAAGTAAAAGAAAAAATAAACATGTGGGATTACATCAAACTAAAAAGTTTTATTCACAGCAAAGGAAACCATCCATAAAACAAAAAGGCAGCCTACTGAATGGGACAAGATAATCGTCAATGATACATCTGATAAGGGGTTAATATACAAATAAATAAAACACTCATTCAGCTCAACACCAAAAGAATAAGCAACCCAATTAAAAAATGTGCAAAGGATATGAAGAGACATTTCTCTAAAGAGGACATACAGATGGCCAACAGACATGTGAAAAAATGCTCCACCTCATTAATCACCAGAGAAATGCAAATAAAAGTCACAATGAGATACCACCTCACTGCTGTCAGAATGGCTATCATCAATAAATCAACAAACCACAAGTGCTGGCGATGTTGTGGAGAAAAGGGAACCCTAGTGCACTGTTGGTGGGATTGCAGATTGGTGCAGCCACTATGGAAATCAGTATAAAGGTATCTCAAAAAACTGGAAATGGAACTACCTTATAACCCAGCAATTCCACTTTTAGGTAACTATCCAGAGAAATCCAGGATGCTAATTCGAAAAAATATATGCACCCCTGTTTATTGCAGTGCTATTTTTAATAGTCAAAACTTGGAAACAACTGAAATGCCCATTAGTGGACGACTGGATTAAGAAACTGTGGTACATTTATACAATGGAGTATTACTTGCCCATTAAGAAGAATGAAATCTTACCATTTGCAACAATATGGATGGACCTAGAGAACATTATGCTAAGTGAAATAGTCAGAGACAAATACCATATTATCTCACTTATATGTGGAATCTAAAGAACAGAATGAGCAAACTAAACAGAAATAGTCTCAGACATATAGAGGAAAAACTGATGATTGCTAGTTGGGAGGGGGGTGGGGATGAGGGAGAAGGTGAGGGGATTAGAAAACACAAATTGGTATTCACAATATTGCCATGGGGATATGTAAGGTAGTTTGGGGAATATAATCAATAATGTTGTAAAAATTTTGTAGGGTGTCAGATGGGCACTTGTCCTATTAGGGAGACCACGTCATGGATGGCATAGATGCCTGACCGCTGTGCTATACACCTGAAGCTGAATAATATTGAATGTCAACTATAATTTTATATACATATAGTCATGGGATATGGGGTACAGCATAGGGAATAGAGTCAATGGAATTGTAACAACTATACAGGATGTCAGAGGGGTGACAGATTGGGGGAGGGGGTTATCACTTTGTGAGGGGTGAAATGTCTAACTATTACACTGTTTTGCACACCTGAAACTAATATATATGTACACAACATGGATGCAATAAAAAAAAAAAGGAAAGAATAAAATCCAGAGTTTATAGTAAAATAGGGTCTTCCACAGAGCTTAGAAATTACTGGCCTTTAAGATACACCAAGGCAAATGGCCCCATGCATCCATCTTTTGCCTTTCTCCATGGGCTGAATTATACTCTACATGATATACTAAAGACAACCATGAACAGCTTTTATAGCTTTGATGAATGGCTTTTTAGTTCAGGTTGCATTATGAGAACAAAACAAGTGGTCGTGAATCATAACATTTTATGGGTCTACCGCTTCATATAGTTTTCTAAAATTAAGCCTCTAAATTATACTCTGCCCTCATTAGGAAAACAGTCCCAGAAAGAGGAAAGCATTTTAGGTGCTATGCAAAAGAGGTGATGGTAGATCTGGACCCGGAGAGCCGGAAGTATAATTAAATTGATGGGCGCTGAGGAAGGAAGGATGAGGTGGCAGAAAGAAGACATGCTGCTCCTAGGAACCGTGAGCCAGAAGACAGTGGCTGCAATCAGCTGGAGTTCACCACCCATAAGCAAACAAGGTTCGGAAGCCAGCCATTTCCAAATTACAGAAGGCATCTGAAAAATGCAGCAAGGGGAAGCCAAAAGAGGAGGGAAAGGAAGAGGTTCTAAGCAAATCAGTGCTGACTGAGTATTTACCATGCATTGAGTGTTGTGTAAGACCCTACAGAATTTTAAAAGACAGCATAAAAAATAAAATAAAATAAAATGAAGGCCATTAACCTCAAGACAGTTACCGCTTAGCTAGGGAGACAAGAGACAAGAAAGAGAACAATGCACGGCAGCATAGAATGAAATGCCAACTTCCCTGGAAGCGATTATAGTCACTCCAGACATTCAGGACAAGGTGAGATCTGGGCAGGGTTTGGGCAAGGCACCCTGTCTGAGCTCCCATAACATCCTACACACACCGTGGCAGCACCTGCAACACTGCTGTAAATGCCTGACCTGGCCTGCATCCCCACTGCTCTGCAAGGTCCTTGAGAGCAGAGGCCTTGCCCGCCTTGTTCACTAAGGGATTGCCAGTGCCTCGCATGCAATCACTATCTCTGGAACGATATACAATCCAGGGAGGAAGACTGAGGAACAGCTCTTAAGGGGGTTGGGTCTTGGACCAGCTCCTAATGCTAGAACTACAGAGACTGAAAGAGGCATTCCAGGCAGGGGTACGGCGGCAGGAACCAGGATGGAACTTACGAGCATGGACGCTGTGTGCTGTGCGCAGGGAGAGAACCACGCAGGCAGCCCATGGCTGGACAGATAACAACACTCAGAGTTTAAGGCTTTCTGCTCCTAGAAGTGGGTCAGTTACTCCATGGCCTCGAGACGACTCATTAATATATTATTACTAACACAAATATGTCTGAATTATTTAAATACTACTACAGTCGATGTTGCCCGATGCCAGCAGAAATGACTCCCCTTCTCAGCACAAAATAGGGTGACAGCAGGCTGGCCTGTCCCTTATTGGAGGAAGGCTCCCTCCCTTCATTTCTCTTCAATAGATTTTAATGTCAGTTGTCCTGTTCCAGTTTACCAATTATTTAAAGGTTAGAGTCAGTCAGACAAGGTTTATTTAGGAAAAAAAAAAAAAGGAAAAACAGAGGAAGATAAGTGTTCAAAAAAGAATAAACACATTCATGTAACTTTGGAGTCTGTGACAATTCCAAATGCTCCATTTCTCCTTTTCCATTTTCTCCTCACCACCACTACACCCCAGCATCCAATCAAGATGGTCACTCTGACGATTTTTTTTTTAAAAAGGTTATGCATTACTTTGTGCCTTAGTATTTTCCTGACTTCTTTTTAAAGGCATTTAGCTCACTAACTAATGTTCTCCTATTTTCAGTATGTCTAAGTGCCTAACACAGGATTTTCTAAGTTCATTCCTATTAAAAGAACTAACCAAAATCTTTACTTCCTAGTTCAATGGACTCCATCCAAGAATGCCATGGAAGACAAAGAATCCAACTGGTTCCGTGACTCAATCCAATGAAGCATTGCCTCTCGGCTTCTGACAGCTCAATCTCAATGCTTCCTGACAGCATGAAGGATTGCTAATTTCTTATGCTCTCACTGGTGGTTCTTAAATGCTCACCAATGAACCAAATGTTGATCAGTCAATGCCAAGGAATCAGAAACCAAACTGCCAACCCCCTGATTTATTCAGTCCAAAGACTCAAGTTTAAAATCAGATCAAACACTTTAGAACTTACTAAAATGTTTTAATAGATGTATTCACAGTGAAAATACTTGAGCATGCAATTTATAATTTAAAGGAGAAAAAGACTAATATTATAGCTCATACTGTCTAAATCTGTTGAACACTTATTCTGTGATAGGAACTGTGTAGGTCAGATGCATCCATTCATACATCCTCAGCAAAACCCCAATAAAGCAGTGCTCTTACCCCATTTTACAAACGAGGACACGGAGGCACAGGTGATAAGTGTTGACGCCTGGAGCCTTTGATAGAGATTGACAGACGTAGAGTCTGTGACGCAATGTGGTGTAATAAGGGAAAGCATTACACTTTATTTAGAAATGTGAAGAAAAATTAACATTTATTGCAGGACTACTACGTGTTTTCACTTCTTTCATTTCATCCTAAAAGAAACTGGCAATATTAAGCATTAGTAGCCTCATCTTGATAGATGAGAAAGCAGGAAATTAAGTAATTTGTCCAAGAACTCAGAGGTGGTTGTGGCTGGGCTGAGACCTCATGAACTCTCGGTGAACCCCCACCTCTCAGCCTCTGCAGCTCTCTGGTCACTTCCTTCCCACGGGACAGAGTCTGGCTCTTATTCACCAAGAATCCCCAGAGTCTAGCCTAGAGACTGAAACCTTCACACTCAATATTTGCTTTTACTTAGTGATGTTAATTTTAACTTCTCAGAGCCTCAATATTTTTGATCTATACAATTATCATAGTCATGGTTGTTATGAGGAGAAAATGAAATAATTTTTCCCCCCAGCTTTCTTGAGGTATGGCTGATGAACACAAATTGTCCTCCCTTATCTGTGGGGGATATGTTCCAAGATGCCCCGTGGATGCCTATAACCGCGGACAGTATCTAACCCTATTAACTTCCACTCTACCGGATATGTGGCAGCAGCTTCTTCGTCGGCAGACACAGCCTCTCCAGTCATTTTTACATTTTTCAGTCCAAACCTATTTGTGAATCTGTGTAACCATCCCTCACTTGCAGTAAATGGCTTGGTGTCTCTCCAGGGGATCCCCTGGGGTCTTCATACAGGCTTTTTGGAGCAACACGTTGCCATCAATCAGAACATGTTTTCTGTTCAAGTCTTCCACCCACAAATTTAATGCCTTTTCCATCTTAACTAAACACTGTGGTCATAACTTTTGCAGTTTGAGGTGCGACAACAAAACTGGAACAAATTTATTTTTTCTTCTTCACAATTTCACAGGTAGAAGGTTCTTCTTTACCTTGATTTTAGCAACCTCAGCACACATTTTTTTCCCCTTTATTAAGTGGAGAACTTTCACCTTGTCACTTAAAGGAAGCACTTTATAGCTTCTCTTTGGCATACCCAAATTGCCAGCATCACTACTCTTGTGCTTTGGGGCCATTACTAAGTGAAATAAGGGTGAGTTGAACACAAGCTGTGATACTGCCACCGTCCATCTGATAGCCCAGACGGGCAGGAGCATATACACAGAGGGTACACTGGACAAAGGAATGACTCACATCCCCGGCAGGATGGAGCGGGGTGGTAGAGCTACTCGGAACAGTGTGCAACTTAACACTTATGAATTGTTTATTTCTGGAATTTTCCACTAAATATTTTCGGACCGCAGTTGAATATAGGTAACTGAAAGCATGGAAAGTGAAACCGCGGATAAAGGGGGGGACTACTGTACTTAGGTTGTATACCTGAATTTTAAAAAGCTGTAAATGTGATTATTTAATATATGTACACATTGTGAAATGATTAACATGATCAAGTTAATTACCACATCCAACACTTCACATACTTCACAGCAAAATTTCTAGGAAAGAATCATGTATACCCTAAAGCCACAGACACACGTAAATTGTAAAAGCATAGGCAATAGGAAGCACAATCAGGGCTTAGGTCTTCAGTTCTCCTCCTTCTAAAGGACGTGGTATTTTAGATGTGTGTACCTAATGTTTTTTAAAAATTAGCAAACAGAAAACTGCTATTAGCCCTGAGCTCATTGCAGTTTATTTTGCGTGCAGGGAAAACATGTATCACCCATTGTAATAAATATTCAGCAAAGGGTAATATAATGCTACATTATAATCCCTCCCCACCCCATATTCTCTCTCTCTCACACACACACCTAAAACAAACAAATTATATAAAAAAAAAAGAAATCAAAGGGAGTTCCATTTTCCTTAGGCCACTAAACACCTATTAGCCGTTTTGTTAAAGCCCTGGGCATTCAGCTTATATACAAAACTCATTACTACATGCATTTTAAAAGGAATTTAAATGCAGTGACCTGACAATGGGCACAATAATGAAACAAAATTCTCATTACCATGCTCTAAATAATAATACCAAAAAAAATTAAACATCAGTAATATTTTAATGTTACAATAAATGCCTGTTTCAAACCCAATCCCTGGCTACTTAGGTTTCTAGTTGAAACAAAACCTAATGGGGGTAAAACATACATTCTGATAGTTCAATTTGTTATGTTCTGGATAGCCCCTGTCTTTATAGAACTACCTTTCTCCCCAATTAAGGAACAATTTTGCCAGTCAGTTTTCCCGGCCACTCAGCCTCACAAAAGACAGGGAAGGGAAGAAGCAGGGGTGTCAGGAAGGTTGCTGCGCCTCCTGTCACATCACTACTGATTAAAAAGGCTCCAAAAGAACAGAAGGAAAGTGCATTTCAAGAACAACAGAACCTTTCAGTGAAAGTACATTCGCCTAATTGAAAAGCGACTCGAAGCTGTTATTTTTATACCCCCAAAATGCTGAATCATTCTTTAATCAATTTCACAAAAAATCAATAAAAGAGAAGTTGTTCTCTCCTGACCCCTTATCCTAACCATTGCATGTTTGAGACACTGCCTTTCCTTTCTCTCTTGTTTAGATTTAGGGCCAAGTATCCAAAGAGAAGCAAGAACACACTGCGGTCTCTCAATTAAGAATGACACGCTATGCAAGAAAATAGAAGCATACATAGCTTGTACCAAAGGTTTTCTTCTGAAGTTTCTACATTGATAACCTACAGTACTGCAAACAAGGTTCTTGGGGATGTGATTAACACGCCTCCATAGAGACTGCTTTATTATTAGTTGCTGTTATTTTATTGAAAGGTATGATGAAAGGAAGGGGTTGGGGGAGGCAAGCCCAGATGCCCTGTTTAAAATCAGAAAAACAGGGTCATGATCCTTTGAGGTTTTATGATCTGGCCACACAGACATGCTGGAGAGAAGTGCTCAAATAAAGTGAGTGGTACTTGGACAATGCCACAGCAGAGTCACCTGGGTCTTTGAGGGACAGCACAGAGCGTCAGTTTTGCCAAATGGGTATTTGGTGAAAGTGGCAATGGTCTCTAATATTTGGCTACAGGCAATTACTGAATTATGACTTGCTACAAAATACAAATCTCAATTATCTTTACAGAAAGAATACAGAAAAATCCGAAGACTGGTTAGTCTAACCATTCCTTTTGGGCTCTGTAACATATATCAAGATAGAATTTTTCCAGTCAATATGTATTTGAGACCTACTAAGGTATATGCCAGTACTGCTGTAGGTGTTGGGCATGCGACAGTGAACTAGTCCAGATCCCTGTCTTCCTGGAGCTTAGATTCTAAACATGGGAGTCAGACCATAAAGGATAATAATGCATATCATGTGATGATCAGTGTTTTGAAAAATACAGCAGGTTGAGAGGAGCTGGAAGCACTGCGTGTGGCAGGCTGATATTTTACATAGGGTGGTCAGCAAGGCCTGTGAGAAGAAGCGATATTTGAGCAGAGTCGGAAGATGTGTGGGAAAGAGTCAAATGGATATGTGGGAGGAAGCATGCTTTCGTCCCAGGCAGTGGAGCAATAAAGCAAGGACCTTACAGGGAGAATAAGCTTGGTGTATTCCCGAAACAGCAAGGAAGCCAGCGTGGCCAGGAGTAAAAGATGAAGAGAACAGCTCATCTTTTAGGAACTCATACTTGGAACCCAATAAAACAATAATTCCCTCCCAGAATACCATGAGAAAAACTACATTTTACATTGACTATTTCAAATAAACTACTGGGTTTTGAAACTTGAAGAATTTTATGATTGTTTATTTTATATGATCAACAATTACCAACCTGTTTCTATGTAACCTAGATTTTTAAAGTTTATTTTTAAAAAAAGAGTACATGAAAGGTAAAACAAACAAACAAAAACTACACTCAGGCACAACTTGTGATCCCTCCCTGGGTACCCTCCCTCATCTCTCTCCCTCCTCCCCACTTCCCGAGGAAGTCAGGTATAATGTCTTCCGTATTCCCCTAGACTCATGCATTCCTATATTGTGGCACTCATCACGCTGCCTTGCCCTGTCACTGCTTGACACTTGTCTCCTTCCACTAGAGATAAAAAGGTTTATCTACTTCACTGCAATGGCCTCTCAATGCCTAGGAAAAGTTTGCGGGATGGAGGAATGAAAAGTTAGATAGGTGTTCAGCTTCCCCATCTTGACCTTACTCTGTAATTCCACTCCGAAGGTAGACGACTCACAGCCCAGAGGCAGCCTCAACCCCCCGCCCCCTTCCCTCCCTTCCTGTCCAGTACCTACCTGTTTACCTCACACTACCCGCAGCTTAGGAGGAGCTGCATGTTGATTTTGCTTAAAAATGGCTTTTTGGGCTGACTGTGCTCAGGAAGAATTGACAATTCCAAAGAAGCTCAAACATTTCTCGAGATGAAAGATAAGAGTGCTATTTATTTACAGACTTGCCTCTTTAATACCTGTTTACCTTTAAGAATGGGGGATGCTCCAGAGCAGCACTTATAACGGAACTTTCTGTGATAATGAAAATATTCTACATCTGCGCTGTCCAACAGGGTAGGCATCAGATATGTGAGGCAACAGAGCACTTGAAGTGTGGCAACTGCAAGTGAGGAACTGGATTTTTAATTGTATTTCATTTTGCTTGGCTTCAATTCAAATAGACATATGGGGCTAAGTGGCTTCTGTGACACACAGCACAGGGTTAGCGCTTCCTATCATGTGTCCTCTCCTTCAGACAGGTCAAAGTGAGTTGAATGCAAGTTCATAAGGGCTGGAGCCTTGTTGGTCACGCGCACAGCCAGGAGCAGTGCCGCGGAGGTTCTCAGTGAGTGACTGTGGAGTTACACATGCACACAGGAACAGATGGAGGCAGGCATGGGATGTTGAGGTCAGAATTTGCAGTGGCCTGGCTGTCTGTACTCACTGTGGTTATGCTGGCATTTTCTATGTATGGTAGCTCTGAAGTTCTGAGTTACTTCTGATGAGAATGTTTTTCTATGTGGACTCTACAACACACTACTGTGGTTTTTGAAAACAGAATATTTTTGAATTAGAGAAGAATTCCTACTACGTGAAAGCCGACTAATGAGCTGATCAGTCTTGCTCTACGACTGCTGCACGGAGTCTGGCAGGGGGAAGTCACTCGGCTAATTCCTCCGCTTTCCCTAAAACATTCCAAAAGACCTACTGTGCAGGAGGAAAAGAATTTTTAACCTCATTTGTGATTTTGAGTAGGAAATTAAAACCTGTACACAGGAAGAGAAAGAAGTCCTGATGTATTTGAACAGGGGTGCTTTATGAAGAATTTTTTATCAGGTAGGAATATCAAATGAGAAACAGAAACAGCACAGAAGCCCAATAAAACACCAGCATTTGACAAAATAAAACAGAGGCTGATGGGCTTGAGCTATTGATGGCTGAAAGGATAAGGAAAATAAAAGAAGGAAATTAGAACAAATAAGATGGATGATGTAATTAAGAACTGAACAGAAGCAGAGAGCAATTTGGGTGTTGGCCATGGAAAGTAAGCTACTTCAACCTTTTAAAATAGAAAGTAAGGATTGCAGGGAGTTTACATACATCATAAAAAAATTCTATATTTAAATATCCAAACATCAAATTGGGCCCATGGTGGGTTGAGGGTGTGCACTGACCGGCATCCTGGCTTAGCAAACCCAAACAGCTCCAGATATAATAGTGCCGATCACCTTCAGTTGCCTGACATTCACAATATTGCTCCCCACTCCTTGTTCTCATCTGATTGCCTTCAAGATTGTGCAGGGCCCAACATGAAAGGATCACTATAGCAACCCGGGAAGCTCTTTTATCTGCGAGCTGTAGAGGGTAGCAGGAGATCCAGAGGGGAGAACCATGAGGAGTGCCCACTGTCAAACCTTCCTAGAGATTCTTAACTGAAGGATGTGTGTTCCAGAAAATGATTAATGCTTTGAGAGAGGAAAAAAATGTTCTAATTGAACATGCCATAATTCTGAATTTTCTTTTTGTGTGACAGATAAGATATAATCATTGAATTTCTTTCTCCAGAGGCTTTGTAGGAAAAAACCCTTTGTGGAAGCAATATCTTCAGTGTCTGAAAGATAGTCTTTTTATATGAAACAAATTCTGCATTGGGTTACTAAAAGCATCCACCTGCTTATCAATCTAAAAGCTGCATCTTTAAAGGTCACAAGTGAAGGAAAATCAGATAGACTCATTTAATTCCTAGCAAACGGGAGCTCATTTCTCACCAATCCACCCTGCAGCGCTCAGTAGCATGACCTTTCACTTACAAAGAGAACAGCAGATTTCTGTCTCTCATGTGCTAGCCTTCCTTCCTCTTCAGGAATTAAATGCAGTTTTGATATTATCATTACGCACCTCCATAATATCCCACTGAAAGGACCTGTAAATTAGCATTACTTTGCCAAAATGTCCCCAAAATGTCCAGCCAAATCTCTCACGACCACTAGGGCCCGAAAAGAAATATTAATAAATAATAATAATAAAGTTTAGTATACAGTACTACAGTGTAAGAGAAATCTTACAAAGCCTGTCATCTGGAGCGGTGAGTGAACAAAAAACTTAAAAATGAATATTTAATTGCATGTTGCTCTTCCAAGTTTGGCCTGACTAATTCAGGTGGGAAAATAATTCTAAGAGAATGCAGAACAGCCTTTCTTTGGCATTTCTGAGAATATAGGCCTCTGAGTGACATTAATAAGTAATCAGTATATTGGGAACCTATGGAAAACACACAGGGAAAAGGATTTCACATCTAGGAGTAATGATGACTAGGAGCTTGTCTTGTTTCTTACCACCCACTGAAACAACAGCTGGAGGGGTCAGGGACCTGGTGTGATGGCAAAAACACTTATTTCTGAACAGTCACTGGCAACCTTGTTCAAGCCCGAAGTCAAATGTACACATGCACACCAAGATGGAAGTATTCAATGGACTGTAGGCAGTCCTGTTTACAGTAAAACGGCAGGCAATTGTAAGACCGTATCATCTAATTTTCAGAAGAAATCCTTTTTTGTAGCTTCATGCAGTCATTTCAGGCAATCTGAATTTAATTTATATTAAGTATATTAAGTTCATTAATAATATGCAAGGGGAAATGATTTAAATGGAAAACAAAAAGCAGTCAATTTTATTTCTACACGCCTCCATTTCTGTAGCACGAGAGAGTGGAAGTACATCACATCCCTATCAAAGGCCAATTTAAATCATCTGTGGAAGTCAGAACAAATCAGATGCTTAATACATTTTAAATTAGTAATAATTAATAATTCAGAGATGACAAAGTTTCTTCTGAAATAATAATAATTTACACTTGTATAGCACATTATGGTGTACCAAGTACATTATCACATTTGATCCTCCCTCGAACCTGTGTCTTAGGCAAGACAAACACAATGTCCATTCATAGAGGACATTCTGAGGAGAATGAAACTAGAGTTCAGCAAATGACGTGTGAAAGAGTACTCCATGGGGTAGCTAGAACTCAAACCCTAATGAAATTTTGACATCCAGTGTTATTTCCACTCTCCTGAAACAAGATTAACATTTGGTCAGAAATACTGTTTTGCTTTTGCACATGTTGAATCAATATTGATATTCTAATTTAGGAGACAAGGACCCCCTTGCTATTTGCATATAGTAACAGCCTTCAGGATAATTACTGCATAGATCTTTTGAAAAAGAAGCCACATGTTTACACTACTTCACTGCTTTTAGAAAAGTGGGATACATGACATTTACCAAATGCTGCAGCACAATTAGCTGTCATTTAAAATACTGTGAAGAAATAACATGAAAAAAAGGAAAATAAGCAGAAAACCAAAATTTTCAAAGACTTCTTTAATGCTAACATGTTAAATATAACTGTTCTGTCCTACAGAGTACCCCACAAAATCCTTTAAAGAGCTCAGAGGTTCTAATTCCTTATTCCACACCACACGAACAACAAAAATTAACTTTAAAGTTTCTACCTGATAGTCTCATCTCATCCAAAACCATTAATTTGAAGCAAACGAATAAATGTTATACTGTACTACTCTGGAGTCAGTAATGCTGAACGAGACAACCACAGTAGTTTTTGCCTCATCATCACTTAATAATAGTTATTATTATTGGCTATGATTAGTTCTGTTATTATGCTGCTCAAGCTTAGAAACGGTCCAGAATTTTGTAGATTTCAATTACTAATCATCATATTCTAATTTAAGTCCTAATTTCAGGCATAGCACCAGAAAGAAAAGCAAACCTTTCTTCAAAACCATCTGGCCAGTTATTCTTCATAAATAATCTTTCAGATCAGACTATATAATTAAGAGAGGTAAATAAAAAAAATCAAGACAGTACCTCTTAAGTCATTTCACAAGTGCAAATGAGAGATCCCAGTATTGAGAAGAAACCATGGCTTCCCAATGTCTGCCATAGATTCAGGTGGAGAGAAGTTACCTTGGCGGTACAGATAAATAAACAGGACAGTGTTCATATGACTAATTGGCAAGGAACATAATCAAAGCCAACCTGCCTCTTCAGATGCAGCCTCTAGGAAGCCCCTGCCACACCCCACCGAAGGCTCCTCAGAGGGAATCTGACTGCTCTCTCAGGTCATACATGTGCAAGAGGAGGCCTTGGCTTGCACCCCAGGGGAATCCAGCCGTCCTCCCATTAGTGCTGTCTATATACTCGCTGCTTCCACTCCCTCACCAAACACTCCTTCCCTCAGTTCTTACAATTTTATTGCAGCCAAACTATCTACGGAAGCTAGTCTCTCGAAATAATTTCCTCCTAGGTACTATATCACGACTCTGTTCTCATCTATCTCAATGTCTCTCAGTCCGTAGTACCACTGTGCTGACCCACTCCTACCTCCAAACTCTCCCCACCTTTCAACACCGGGAGTACCCATTATCCTGGCCGACTTTGCTGGTTTTGTACCCCAACCCCGTTCCTCCTCTTCTTTGTGCTCACTAACGGTGGTTAATCCTCTGAGGGGCCTTAAAAGTAATAAAGTGGGGAGAGGGCTCTCAGGCAATTGTAAAACTTTCAAAACATACTTGTGATAAAGGTCCTAGCTCCTGCAGGGAATTTTATCAGCTCAATGAGACACAACGCTTATTACTTAATAAATATATAATTTACTTAGACTCGTTTTTATCTCCAATTTGCTATCAATTCAACTATCAATTGTATCTAGAAGACCCCCAAATCTCCCTCCAACATCCTAATGCTCTTCCTCCACTTCGATGTCCATACTGAAAACAGAGCCCTGGACGCTTCCCCCTGATCCCTGAGTGGTCAGTGAGCCCACAGCAAAATCTATCCCTCTGATTCTCTCAGCTGCCCCTCCTCCTGGGCCCTCCATCACTGTGAAAAGCATGCTCTCTAGCCATTTTGATGCCTCTAATTTGCTACCAATTGCCCAGACTTTGTACAGTCTACGACCTGGAGGTCTTCATACCTATTCTCCACCGTGTCTGCCCTGGTTAAAGTTCTCACTACCCCTTGTCTGGACTACTGTGGCCACCCAGAATTCAGTCTCTCCTGTCTGCAATCCATACATTCTTCTATTTCCTTCTTAAATGTCTTCAATCACTTCTTGCTTTCTACTGAAGAAAATCCTAAATTCCTAATATGATATTGAGATTTCTAAAGGATCTCCTACAATCCACTTTTCCAGCATTATTTCTCATGATTACTCTCCCCAAATTTCAGTCAAACTAGCCTAAAACACACCATTCTCTCAACACGACTTGGGGTTTCCTGATTCTTGCTTTATCTCATGCTGGTCCCTCTATTTAGAATACCTTCAACTATTGTATTCTTATATGTCACAAATCTTCCCCACTTATCAATGCCCAAATTAAGGGTTCCTCCTTTCATCAAGCCATTTTTGATTGGCCCAATTACAAGTGAGTTCTTTCTCCACTGGAGTATGCCACTTTCTGAGTACTTTCATATCAAAATTAATATGTAATGTTTCTTTTATAATTAATCTATACATATTTCATCTCTTTTTAGGGTGGGAACAGTATCTCACTTCTGAATCACACACAGTCCTATACAAAATGGGTTTGTCTTAATAAGTATTTGACAAATGAATTAATGAATAAACCAGTAAATTAAACTCCTGACTTCCTACTGCTAATTTTTTTTTTAAGTCAGTGTTTAGCAGATTGCAGTGTCTAAGTAGAACGAGCTCCTTTTGTATCCAATAAATATAATGCTTCAAGTATTCCTAAAGCATACTCCCCCCCCCCCCTTGCTATACAGAATTTGGCTTTAAAGAATAAATTAGCACAAAGGGCTTCACTGGATATACAACAGAAAATTAACTTCTCATAAAATGGTTTAGTTCAAGTTTATTAGAAAGCTCTCAGTTTTACTGGTTTTCTTCACAGAAAACTTTGTTAACGATGATCAGAAATGGTAGAAAGCAGAGCTGCATTGACAGAAGTGTCTATGATCAGAGAGACCTGGATGATGCAATTAAAAGGTGGACAGACAGGTAGACAGATGTTCAGCTGCACGATCAGGAACAAGACTGTATAAAAAGGCTTCTTTGATCATTAGAGATACTGCTCTAATGAAGCCCTGGATACCTCCTTGGTGTTTCTGCCGGCTCTCATCTCCAGCAGGTGTCTTATAGAGAAAATAAGGCAAACACAAACAGATCCACTGCTAGCTAGTCAAAGCTACTTGGCATTTCTTCATGTTGATTAAGCCACAAATAAAATCATACATGTTGTGCTTCTGACACAGGCAGAATATGCAGTTCGTGAATCTTTACAGAATACATCTTTCTGAAATATTTCAGCATCCGTTACTCTGCTGAGATCAAGAAACTAATAAATATATATATATATATATATATATATATATATATATATATATATATTCAATAGAGTATCCTGTGATCCAAAACATCCCCAAGGGCCAAGAACATGACACACACTGTAAGTACCAAAATGGATTTGAAAGCCAAACTACGGGATGATAAACTGGGAAAGTGAAGGTAAATTGTCAACTAGTAGGCAGGACACTAGAGCTTAAGAATAATTCTTGGTTACTTAGAAGAATGGAGAGTTGCACTGATGTGTACCAGCCAAAATGCCATGGTCCCTTACAAGTACCACTGGCTTCCCATTTAATTTCTACATAGTTTAAAATGAGAGTAGATTCCCTGATCACACACTAACTTACAGGGATGTAGGTGGTAATTAGGGACTCTTTGGGGAATAATAGTTGCTGTGAATAATTGACATAGTAGAAACTTGAGCATAAGCCTCAGCACTTTTATTGACACCCTTCTGTGTTAGGGATACCAATTCATCTCCTTGCCTTGGGTTCATCCTTTGACATACAAAGATGATTGTGACACTTGTTAATTTGTCTGGGAGGGATTTTAGGAGTACAAATAAGATACCAGTATATTTCATTCCTCTGTTTAGAACACGCTATATGACTCATGATGGCATCATTTGTTACAGTCTGTTGATTGATTCTAGCTCTAGGATTAGGGTGAGGAGGAGGAGAGGAGAAGAAAGAGGAAGGGAAGAAGGCAGAGAGAGAATGAGAAAGAGATATAGTCCTAAACCTATTTTTATGGCTTGGGGCAGAGGTGAATGCCCCAGTAAATCACACTTTCAAAGACAGATGGTCCTCTTTAACAACAATTTCTCCTCCTAGAGTCATCACTTCATCTTGTAAAAGACTTTAGCTTCATATGTTCATGAATCATTGATCCTGTTACAGCTGTAATGGCACAACTCTGAAAGATCTAATTGCACTATACCAGCATGGTGGGCCTCTGATGAGGAAATGGAGAGATACAACATTTTAAGTTACAGGTCGAAAAATCAGCTAAGACACTGGTGTTTTCACATTTCCTTCTCTACATGTTACAGTCACAAAGTCATTCTCAACACACTTTAATTACCCCCTCAATATCACATGGCTTTGGCTAAATATAGAAGTATGCACAGAGCACAAGCCGAATGAGAGTGGCTGTACTCCTTCTCAGTTACAGTGGTTCTCTCAGCACTAGATTTCCGTGAGCAGCCAGCCCTTTGCACCACCAGTTGAAATCTCAATATTACAGCCTAATCTGTGGTGTTACCTGAACACTGTCAGGTCAGACTCTCTCAGAATACTAATATTAAGAAGATCACCATGACATCTGCCTACTGTAGGTAACAATGACCAGCCATAAAGGTAATCTTAAATTGGGTTCTCTTTCAAGTTATCACTAACTCAAATTGCTTTTGTCATAGTCTTTTTCACACAAAAAAAATATTTTCAATTTGGAACTGGAAGGAAACATGAAAGAGCAGGCTTGCCTGCCTGTGAAGTTCACTGCTATTGCAGTGCTAAAATGGGCCCGGGCTGGGAAGACAAATGAAAAAAGACAAATACGCTTTCCTGTACGCTCAAGTACGGTATTTAATACAGTTGAACATTGCATTTATTTTTATCTTTGACAGGTCCAGAATTGGCCACTTACTTTATATCTGCAGATGGCATATTCTCAAAAATATTTCCTGCCCCACAGGAGAACAAATATTTTCCCAGAGTTCATTAGCAGTAAAAACTGGTGAACAACGTGTATGTACCTTTTTGCCCTTCAACCATCCCTAAAAATTAAACATCAGTAACTCTTAATAAATTCTAGAAACAGGGCTGAAAACGAATGAGAATGGCAAGCGTCCACACTAACACGGATCACCATCACAGAAGAGCCATTTAAAAAGTATCTCCTCTAAGTTAAGAGACAGGTATAGAGTATACAGAAGCTCAAAATTGGGCTGCTTTATTATTTTGAAATTCATTCTTATATTCCTGCAGAGTTCTGCCGTTTGACCTATTTGTCTTAAGGTTGGACTGCATTATACATTCTTAAGAAGGAGAAGCAAGATGGAGATGGCCTTGAAAATCACCATCAACATAGTAATCAGTCTCTTTGATAGAGGTGATGCAGCGCACTGACACTTGAGCCGCCATTTTCTCTTCAAATGCTATTCTCATTCGTTTGAAGACAGAAGCAGAGGCCCCCGCCTTGAATCTGCAATGTTTAAAAATGAAAGAAATACCCTGTTTGATTCAATGTTCAAAGATTAACAAAGTGCACTGAAAGAATCTAAATCAGAAAAAAGGAAAGAAAATTCAGTTTATAGTAATCCTTCTATAAAGGCATCCAATATTCCTTTCTGATTGAAAACTTATTTTAGATTAGCTACACTAAATGTATTATTAAAGGCAAGTGCAACAGATTTTTCAGGTGATCCAGCCTTAATTAGTCTACAAATAGGGAAGTACAATAGTAAAAATTTAAAAAAAAGAGCAACAAAGCCTACCTAACTAGATACATATTCATGTGATAATCATGAATAACATTCCTTGAGACAAGTTACTGCAAGATCAGCATTTTCAGGGGGTTCCCTCAGCTAAATCGTGGCAATAATTGCTACCTTCTCAAGAATGGTGTTACAAACAGAAGAAACTCTTTTCCTGGCTTTTAATACTCAGATCCTCACTTTAGAAATGAACCTGTCATCTGTCTTTAGACAGGAATGTGTTTTCCAACAGGAGGGAAAGTCTCAGATGCTGCTTTGAGAAGGATCAAATTAAAGGATCAAAGAATCCAAAATACAATTTCTCGTTGGTATCTGGCTTCCTTCCTTTTTTAATCCCAATACAAGGTGGATCTTATTTCTTAAGCACATATCAGTATGTCACACAAAACAAATACTATCCAAAATCTGTCCTGAAGAAGAACTCTTCAAAATTTTCAGGAGTTACATTCCTGAACCTATACAAAGTGAATGCTCACACCTTTTATTCGAAATATGTCTTAACAGCCTAGATCTGATCATATTAGAAGTAAAAATGTGAGAAGGAAATGAGGAGACGTAGGTCTGCTTCCTCACAGTTTCTCCATGGTCATCTTTGATTATGACCACCTTGAAGAGGTGACATTATTTAAAACTGTTAAACATGCAAGTAGGCTCTGGTCATAAAATCATCTTTATCTCCATCAAGCTTGATTTAAGGTGGCACTCGAGACTGTAAAAGTTTTGAGAGGGGAGCTTCTCTAACCATCTATGAAACTCTAGCCTTTCCCTGAACAAAGCATTTTGCCCAGCCCACCCCACTCCCTTTTCTCCAGATAGAACGTTAGCACTTACTTTATTGCTCATAGTTTCTTTTGCACTTCAGGGGATTTATACTGAATGATGGCAAAAGAATCCCTCGTCTAAAGCAAAATTCTGTATTGATATTTAGGATGATTTGAGCATCAGCACATTAGAGTGAAAGCGTGGATGAAGGATTCTAGTTATTATTCCTAAAGCTGACTCACCCTCACAGAAGAGCCCACAGCTACTGAAATGGGTTTTATTTTTGAAAAGAGAGATAGGATAGTGTGAACTGACCAAGGCTAATGGAAAAGCCCAGCTTTAGTTTCTGTGTGTAGCGGTATGACACAGTCTACAGGAGAAATAAGCATGACAGTAATGAGATATGAGTGTTGGAAGTTTAGCCCAAAAAGCTTTAATGGTTTCTAGCTGAACCAAGAAGATGTTCAATTCAGTCCTCTTACCAGTCTTACCTGAAGTCATAACAAAACAAAACAAACAAATAAAAAACCCCTCGTCTACTACGGTCTTTCAAGAGTGCATCACATGAAAGTATCTGTGATCCTTTACAAGATGAAACATCACATTATATCATTTAAAGCTCACGTGTAGACCTTCGTGCTGTACTGATAATATAGCCCCGTGCCACTTTCTCTGTGAGTGGCAATACAGAATAGTGCATAAAAAGCTTGAGTTTGGGACCTAGTCCAATTCTGGTTTCACTGTTTATTAGGTGTACAACCTTGACTAGATTAATTAATTTCTCTGAGTCTCACTTTCCTCATCAAAAAATAAAATCAAAAGTAAAAGAGAGAGATAATAGTACATATCCCAGAACATTACAAGGATTAAATAACAAATACATTCAAAATGCTTATCATATAATATGAGGGAATCTTTTTAGGGTGATGAAACTGTTATCTTGATAGCATATACACATTTATTAAAGTTTATAGAACTGTGTACAAAAAGAAAAAAATGGAAATTTTACTGTAATTTAAAAATGAAATTTAAAATATAAGCATGTATGTATATAAACTACGTTAAGTAAAGCATTCAATAGACACAAATAAACAATACAGAACTTATCACAGTACCTAGCACATAATAAGCATTTAGAAATGCTCATTACCAATGTGGTGGTTGTTGCTGAGGCTGTTGCTATGGTCATTAATGAGCCAGGTAGAATACATTTAATGAGGGTGGCAAAAAATAAAGGGGCCAACTGGTAGACCCAGGTAAGCTTTGCCGATGAAGGGGGATGGAATGATGGAAAGGGAAATGGTGCTGTCCCAACTCATCCCTGGGTTCCAGCTGGGAGCTAGGTTGTGTGTGAGTGGGAGAATGCTGCCATCTTCCAGGTTAGGAAGAAGACACACCGTGTTTCCCCAAAAATAAGACCTAGCCAGACAATCAGCTCTAATGCATCTTTTGGAGCAAAAATTAATATAAGACCGGGTATTATATTATATTATATTGTATTATATAAGACCCGGTATTATTATATCATATCATATCATATCATATCATATCATATCATATCATAAGGACTTGGCATTATCTTACATTATATGCAGTCTTATATTATATAAGACCCGGTCTTATATTATAGTAAAATAAGACCGGGTCCTATATTAAATTTTGCTCCAAAAGACGCATTAGAGCTGATTGTCCGGCTAGGTCTTATTTTCAGGGAAACACGGTATTACCAGTTGCAATTACAAGATGCCAGAAGAAAAAAGAAAAGAAAAAGAGCAGCTATTTCTGCTGCTAGACATGAAAACAAACCAAGTGAGAAAAGTGCTTTGATGAGCAGCGTGTATGCTGCTGGGTGTGTGGGCAGGACTCTGCCTCATCTTCCAAAAGGGAGGGGATGAATAATCCCACAGGTTCAGACTCGAATGGGTGTGGTACCGAAAAGCTAGCCAAGTATACATTTTATTCTTAATAACCTTAAATTCTGTTCTCCTTTTTAATGTAAAGGTTCAGCATACAACATTGGAAAGAGGATTTTTTTAAGTAGGCAAAAGATATGGGGAAAAAATTCAATACCAGATATCAGTATGCATGCAATCACTGAGATTTTCTATGCCTGCATTTTAAAAAATGATGTTTTTGCTCAAGAGCCAGTAAGCCATTGGCTGCCACAGACCATATAATGTGTTGACGCTCCCCGATGGGCAAGCAGACGACAGGAAAGCACTTATCTGGTTGTAAAAATGTGTTCCCTCTCAATATGCAAGTCTATTTTTCTTCCTGCAATAAACTACATTTCTTTGATGCAGTATCTCTGATAGCTTTATAGTGTTTGTTCACATACTCACTAATTTGCAAGATTGGGTAATTTGCAATGGGTCTCATAGGTTATTAGTGCAAATTAACAGCATTCTGTAAAAGATGAAGCAAGAAATACTGATACTCTGTCAAAGTGTACTGTTAAGCATCATATTTCAACTTAGGAATCTGACACCTTATATTCATTCTTCCACGGTAGAAGTGGGTTTCACCACCCACCCCCCCGGCAGGGAGGGCTGAAGCACTAATGAAAGAGATTCTAACCCACTTCTTTAATCTCCAGGTTATGATATGTTCTGAAAATATTAGCATCCCTTTCTGGCACTTGTCCACCTTAAACAGTTTATTTATATTTGAACCTGAAAAGAAGGCACGAAGGCCTCCTTCCTACACAATCCCATAGGCCTGCTTTTTGGCATGGAAAGCACACACATTTTTGCAAAATTACTCAATGTATACAGCTGTATTCTGCAGTTTTCATTAAGAATTCAAGAGACAAAAACTGTTGGCTTCCATAGGAAGGTGACCAAATCTACAGGGATATTATGTACAAATAGTCTGGTTAGAATAATAAATGCTGCATGTGCTTTATAATGTTAGACATGTGCAACATGGATTCATTTGTGATCTGAGTCTCAGATTTTTAAAAACAGATCCTCACTTGCCTTGAGATAAACTTAAGTAAATAATGTTTGCCATCAACTCTAAATGAAGAATGACAGTTAAATTTTATAATCATCTTCACAGCTTCAGGACTTACTTTATATTTTCTCAGGCTCATGACCCAAAGGTTGCCATAGCAACTAGGAAATCCTACCTTATCAAGCGCTTACATTTACATTCCTTGCAGCAGCTTCCCTTTATGAATTAAATCCATCATGGTTTTCTATTCTCAAAATAAAAAGTTCTTAGGATTATCTTGCAGAAACAAGGATCAAATGCTTTGATAGAAATACACTATGAAAAAGTTAATTCAATGTGGTTTTCTTTAGGAAGAGATATAACTATGGCATAATAAACAGCTTACGTCCAAACTTCCTGGCTTCAAAGAAAACTTAAATAGAGACATTGTGCTAAAAATGACACATCCACTACCTATGCATTTCATCTCAGAATTATCAAAGAAGTAATATGATTAGATATTACACTTCAAACAGGTATACAGACATACAAAGAATTGAAACTGCCTACGATAAAACCGTGTTACATATACATATAAATATTAATAATGGATAACAAGCAAATATATTTAAATTCACAACTCAAATAGGGAAAACAAATGACAAGCTTCACTTTAGTAAATTTTTGTCAGTTTTCTCCCTTGTTTTTAGAGTAGTCAAATTATCTGGTATATGGGATTACTGACTGTGTTTATAGTTGTGCACAATTATTATGTGAACAATGGGGAAAAAAGCCTATCAACCTACCATCTCTGGTCAGAGATGGAGAGTAAAGGAACGACTGACTATTCCTGTTAGTTAATACTTCAGTCCAAGACTGCATAGACTGCCTCACCATGCAAGAAACAGAAACGTACAGAGGAGACACACATGCCTGATGGTGAAAGGAGAACTCATTCAACTAAGTGAGAAACTGACTTTTGAGACTCACTGGAATCCAAATCACTTGAAGCCCTCAAGTCACGGCCTGACAAATGCTTAATGGAGATGATGTCCAGATAGAAAAAAAAAAAAAAATTAAATAAAATGAAGCTCTAGCCTCACCTGCCATCCAACCCCCAGAAGGGCTAGAAGATTATCTAGACTCCCGCTTATGGGTTCCTTCCAGCTCAGACAAGTCTCTGATTATATACACAAACCTCAACACAGTTTGCATTATCAGAACTTTCCTCCCTTACAGGTTTCAACATGTATCCATCCAATTCTGCCTTTGAAATTCCTCTCATTTTCTCATTCGCGGTCCTCTGCTTCCTCTAGTCAGTTTTTGCGCTTTAGTTCTTTTGGTCTCTGCTTCTTATCCACACTTTGATTCTCAATCTTTTCTCTCCTCTCTAGCTTGGAGAGACACAGCACAATGAGATAAAGGATAAATAGAGCATTGGCTGGCCACAATGGAAGAGGAATTCTTTAAAGTTCTATTAAAACCTAGTTCCTTCCACCACCACTAGCTCCCTCCCTTTTGTATTCTCCTCAGCTAATAGGAAACTGGCATCTTGACTTCAGATTTTTTATTTTTTGGATGGGCAACAGCCTAATTCTAAAGCATTTAAAGAGGTGAAGCACCAAGGGTGTCCTCATGTTAGAGCTGGAAACAGACTGTTCATTCATTTCAGGATATTTAGTTCTGATCAAATTCTATTACAAGGAAAATAATATGCAATGTAAACTTTTGGGCAGTATAATATCGAATTTCGATTACACACAATTCTAACACATTTTTCTATGCACCAAATCACTATCAGCAATAAGTATCATTTAACCTCAACTTTATTTAAGGTATATTTGTGGGGGAAATACACACACACACACACACACACACACACACACACACAAAATCACCTACTAAGTCATCCATTCACTTTAGCAGTATACTATTTTAAAGATTCCCCTAGTCATTGATACAGAACAGAATTTGAGGAAACATTTGTCTACTGAACACAGTTCAAGAGAAAAGACCTCTTTATGTTTCCTAGATTTCCGAGTCATTGAGAATTAGGATTATTTTACATAAATTACTGAGCAAGACGAACTGTCACAGGATTATCTTCCTTAACCAGTTTAGAAGTAAACAAAAAGCTTTACTATAAGGGACATTTCTGGGAAGCTCTTTGATAAACAAGACTCCATTATACTGTAATGAAATTCACAAGGAAACATCAGTAGCCAATATATAGACACGCTTTTAATTTGGTTAATGCACTTTTTATTCATTATTGGGCCTCAGTAAAAACCTGGTATCCAACTTCTGGATGCATCGCTTAATTACTCATGCTTCACTTTTCAAAATGAGAAGGATTTAAGTTGTCCATCAATACTTCATATAGAGCAGAGACCAGGATCAACTGAGTGAGTGAGGCAGTGAGTGGGTGAGTGAGGGAGTCATGTCCAAGTCAGAATGTCAGAGCTGGCATCATGCTGTTGCATTAAAACAGTTAAAGAAACTATTTCAGGCCAATCACACGCTCATTACAAGATATTTATAACATACATTTTAAATGCTTTCATTTCTGTTGATCTGGATTTCCATACTTGAGGGCAAATTTAATTTCCCACATTGCAGAGATATTTGTTATAGATACGCCTCCAACCCATTATAAGTATTTGTTGGTCATGCTTGCTTGGTAAAAACTTCAAGCAGAAGCAAGCATGTACTGTGTTTCCCCGAAAATAAGACCTAGTCTGACAATCAGCTCTAATGCATCTTTTGGAGCAAAAATTAATATAAGATCCAGTCTTACATTATATTACACAAGACCCAGTCTTATAGTAAAATAAGACCCGGTATTATATTATATTATATTATATTATATTATATTATATTATATTATATTATATTATATTATTATATTATATTATACCCAGTCTTATTTTACTGTAAGTCTTATAGTAAAATAAGACTGGGTCTTACATTAATTTTTGCTCCAAAAGACACATTAGAGCTAATTGTCCGGCTAGGTCTTATTTTCGGGGAAACACGGTGTGAGACTAGAGCCTAAATAATTTTTGGACAACATAATTTCCTTTGCAAATAGCAATTTGAGATGATAAAAATATCCCAGGTGACCAGATTCTGCAAATCAGAAAATATGTTCCTCAAAGGGCCCTACTTTCCATCTGTAGGAAGGCCAAACAAGCAGTTACTCTGTTTCCAATGAGACAAGAAGGCAAAAAATATAAACACTAAAGAATAAGGTCAGAAGAACATTTCAAAATGGATTTTCAACTATTTAAACCAAAAAATAAAAATAAAAAAATGCTGTGGCCCAGTTACTGCCATCACCTAGTGCCAAGGCTCAGGCGGAGGTCGTGGCTCCTTTGGGGGCAAGCAAGCCAGTCCCAGGGACCCTAGCGCTGCACATCAGTCTTCAAGTCTGCATATGGAGAGACTTTACTTAAAACTTTCAAGAGAAATGACTGGATCTTACAGACTTAAAATTTTAAATGCGCTGTTCTTCAGAATAGTTGCCTGGAAAGGCCCCCGCATTGTTTGAATTGCTGTGTTCGCCCTTCCGTTCGCCCTTCCTTCCACGACAGTCATGGTATCATTCTTAAGTCCTGCTGTTTTATAATCACACCAACCGAGGCTTTCCCTTTTTTTAAGGCACAGCAGCCATGTCGACCTTAATAACATGATTCCAAATGACAGTGGGCTGGTTCCAGACAAATCAAATTACACCAAAGGATGAAGATCGGCTATCGCTGAGACTGTTCATACAATCCAAATAAAATTCATAAAGAGAAAAAAGAAAAAAGGATTTTGCTCAACGGCAGCCTCAATGAAATAAATCTGTGACTTTCTAAAACGATTACTGTAAAAGACGCCATATGTGTGTGTGTGTGTGTATATACATATACACTTTTTACCGACAAGATGGTTTCAATACACTGGAGCAAAGTATTCTACTGTAAGCTCAAGAAATCTGACACTATTTTTTCGAAGTCAATTTTAGGAACGCCATGGTTGAGGTTCAGACTTAAGAAGAGATAAATCATAGACAGCAGTAGGTGCTCTCACATATGTAGAAATTGTAACCACTACTCTAAATCTGTTTTCATTCACTAAATGTATTAGAAAACATTTAAATGAAGACCATGAAAAATAATTTCCATTTAGTACAAAGCTGACCTTTGGGGAACCTATGGAAAATTACAATCTTAGAGTGAATTCTTTAGCAAAGTAACCTATTCCACTTTTCACACCTGGGTTTTCTCGTAGCATGGTACCAAAACCTTTTTTTATAGTTTGCACTATTCCTTTTATCATTAACTTTCATAAAGCATAAATGTTACACATAGTATAAATGCTAATACATCATTCTGTTACTTTTGAATAAAATTCACTCATTCATTCATTCTTCTACTATTTATTTAATCAACAAATATTTATTGAGGCACTGTGCTAGATATAAATATGGATGATGATTTACCTCTCTTCACTTTAAATTACCTACATAGACAATGAGCATTGAATTAAGCTACATGTTACACAAAAGGTAGAGACTTGCTTCTACAACCTGGCAAGAAACATTTAAGCAAGGCGTAAACCTTATTCACGATTTAGAATTAAATCAGAAATGCTCTGCTGAAACCAATAATTTTGGGTTTCAATTTTCTTTTATCTTCTTTATTCTTATACCAGCTATAAATCATATCACTTCCCATTCATTCTCCTAAGACATGGGAACATTTAAGTGAAGGTTCTGTTTATTCTGTCTCCGAACCAGTGACTAAATTTAAATAAAATGTTCTTGGGGTTAAAGGAGCATGCCATTTCTGTTAAAGTTGTCAACCCTCTAAAATGTGAAAAAAGGAAAACCAAAAGAAGGATTGTCAATGCATAATTTTAAACATACAGATTAGCTTTAACCTATGGGCTTTTCAGTATACAACCCAAGAATTCTGTCAAACTAAAAAAGAAAATAAAAGCGTAGGTGAGTGGGGAAGGGGTCACAAAATATCAGTGCTTTTAAAACAGTTCGTTTTCTTTGAGCTAGGCTATTCAATCAACCAGAGAAGTTTAATAATGCATTTCAATCAGTCTTTTTTTTTCTTCTTACTTTTTGTCAGTTAGGAAACAGAATCTTACAAGTTATGGAGAATTAAAATGGCAAGTCCAGCAATACCAAGTTTCTCCTGAAGCTGAGCAGTGAGCATTGCAGCTAATAAAAGTTGGCAACATGGACTATAGCCCCCTGCTCTGTCTGGCAGTGTGACTGGAGGCAAGCCATTCAATCTCTGTCAACTGTCACATCCTCATCTGTAAATGGGGATAAAAATAGGATCTATCTCAAACAATCGTTGCTTTGAGGATTACCAAGCACTTTCTATGTGCATGGCATGGTGCTAAATTCTAGTGATACTCTGGAGAGCCATCCCTAGCCTCAAACTTATAAATGTAGTTATGGAGGGGAAGCAGATGTGGATACACTTGTTTTTTTTGTAGCTGTTGTTACTATCTAGTATTTAGGGTGAGAGAGTTAATGTAGGGCGGGATGTTTAAAACTGAAAAAACAAAACAAACTTTGGAAATTCAATATTCAACACACCTTAGGTTTCTCTACTTTCCCTAAACGTTTGTTTTAAAATTTTTAAGGGGGAAAACAAGGTCGGGGAGAATCACATATGCACAATGGCGAAAGGCAAAATAAAAGGCCAAGATTTATGGCCCAGGAACTCCATGCCTAGCAGAAAATGGCCAGGAAAAGGGGGAATTCCCAATTTCTCTGGGATAATTGTGACACTTTCCATATAATCAGTTTCTTTCTTACTTAATTATATTGATGACAATGTTTTCAAGCTTATATAGTACCTGCCCTCTTAAACAGTAAAACAAGAACTCACTTCATTGCTGACTCAGGTCACACTGGCATCGTGTAATCGACACACTTTTAGTGCTACTTGAGGCTACTTAGATCTAGCAGCATCCCTCCACTTTGTACCTCTCAAACTTCAAATCTTCTGGCTCTAAAGTATAGGGATTCGAAAAAAGATAACTAAGATAGGTAAGATTTTGTACAAGTTCTATAGAATTGTAAAATTAATAATAATTTGGTCTTGGTGAAATGCAGAAGGGGAGGGAGGGTATTCTTTGAGTAATCTACATAAATTTTAATGCAAATGCTTTGTGACATCTTTAATGGCAGTTCCAGAGGCATTTCCGGTTTACTCTCTACCCCTCACCTGTGCTGTAGACAGCTGAGATTATCTCATACGTGACCACCAGATAAGTGAGTGGTACTGTACTATTATCACTAGATCCTGGAAAGAGTAAAAAATATTATTTTCAATGAAAGGTGTGTGTGTTGGGGGGGAGGGGCCGCCGGGGGCCGGGGGGGGGGGTGTTCCTTGAACATATTTCAGTTTCTGACCTTGAACTCCACTGTTTAAAATGAAGGAAAAAGAAGAGTATTATTTGTCGGTAACACAAAACTTTGGCATCTTATCATTTCCCTGTGCTGTGAGCAAGCTTTCAAACCCATCTGATAGCAAGTTCTATTAGTTACATGCATTATACGCTGGAAAAACAAACAAATTCCACTTTACGTAGTTCAACCAATTCATGATATGACATCTCTAAAACAGGGAAAAAGACAATCTTATATCCTGTTTTCCATGACTATGTAGAACTCACTATATCTAACTTTCCCTAAGCTTTTCCTTTCACTATTCATAATGATGGAGGATGCCACTTGATGATTTCTGTGAAAACAGTTCCATTTAAGAGCATAATGAAGTAAAACAACAATACCTAATAGGAATTTTAAATATTTAACCCAGGAAGACCTCTGAGGAAAAGAACAAGCCACAATAACAGTTACCGTTATCTTCCTGGCTAACACTTGTTTGGGGACTTACTACACGGAGCCACTGGGCTAATGCCTCCCACTCATTCCTTAGCGGCCTGATGATGTAGCCCAGTGATAACTCCCGTTTCACAGATGAGTAAACAGGCTTAGGGTAGCAAGGAGCTTGCTGGTGAGGTCAGACAGGGCGTAGGAGAAAATGCCCTTTTCTCATGGAAAGCTTTTGTTTTTACAGTGAGGTAAAGGAAACAATTTTATCATTTTTGATCAACATACCTGGCGCGTATTTTTTATTTTTATTTTTATTTTTTAAAGAAAAGACGAAGTAATCAGATAGGTAGAGAAGGGCAACAAAAAAAATACCAGTTTTTCCAAACTTTGGGGGAGTGTCTCTAGATTAGTTTCCACCTACTGGTATAGGGAACAAGATTGTCCTACTTTAAGATCTTTATTCCTCCTTTAATTAATTCATCAACCATTTATTGAGTAGAAGCGCCACGCAAACTTGAACAGAATAAATGCTCTTCCTGCAAGAAGCTCACAGTCTAGTATGGGGGACAGAAACATAAATGCAGAATTATGGAACGATGTGACACTACAGTGACAGCCATGTAACATGCTACAATAAGTGAGCAAGGTAAGGTGGCAATTGGTTAACTAGCAGGAAAAAAACATGATTTGTTTCTCACTCCAATGCTACCGTACTTCATTTAAATTTCAGGGACTCTGTACCTGGAAAACCTCAATTTAACATGCCTTAGACATTAAGCACATTCCCAAGACATTGAAAACAATATCACCACTAGATAGGTGTCTTTTCTCCCCCTCATCTTTAACAAGCAGTTCTAAACTGAATCTCATGAGTCAATCACCAGAGGGTAGGACACTATATAAATATGCTGCTGAAATGTACTAAGCCATTAACAGTAGCCACAATATAGCTGAAATCACAGGACTATGAGCTTATAGTGAAACATACTCAGAAAATACTTCAAAAAATATCTACTACTGTCTGCAGTATCAATACTAGAGCAACAAGATCAAAGGATCTTATATTTACAATGAAACTACCTTCCTACATCAAATAAAGAGCATATATTGACCTTGCCTTAGAATATACCTGACATTTCTTGCCCCTCCCTCATCAAATAAAACAAAACTCAAGGTGATTTGTGTCTGCACAAAAATCAAAATATGTAAAAAGTCAAATAAATGACTGTCATCTAAAACCTACCAGAAAATAACTTTTATTGCACAGCAAGAACTCTGACAATCCCATGTTTGTGGTACAGTAGATTTAGACTAAAGTCAATCTCAACACAGGTTTAAATGTCTCGAAGATCTTGACATATTTCATCCTAAAGCATCAGGAGATGGTTGGGAATGTAATTTCTCTAAACAATGTGAGTAGAAAATCACATTGTTTCTCAAACTAATCAAGGCAGGGAAAATTTGCTGTAGATCCTTGCAGAAAATATACTAGAAAAGTCAAAAGCAATGATATTGGCAACAATTTCTCATGTCAAATCAAGAACTATTTCTGAACAAAGATCCTGAATGGAAACTTAATTTTATATTAGGCAGTGACCATCTGTATATACTTGACAATAATATTTGTAAACAATAGTGATTATGCTTTCTGGGTTTTCCTGAATAATGATTAGCATACCAACAGTACCTACTATATCTTCCCAAATGAAGAAAAAGGAACTACAAGTCTATCAAAATGTCCCTATCCTATTAATAACATGCTTCTCAGAAACAAAAAAAGTGGAAAGAAATGAAGCAAATGCTCAAATGTTGTAAAATAGCATATTTGTCAGATAGATTTACATTGTGCTTTCTTTCAAAAAGTAAAAATATTGTGTGCAAAGTACTGACTCTTGATATTAACTAGAAGGAGGTGAACTAGATGCTCCATCAGTTACTACAATCATCTTTATAAATAACTTGGGCCCCAAGAAACTAGCAGGGCGTAGATTGCATTAGCTATTGTTTAAGTCTAAGATCAACTGTGGGACTTTGCAAAACAAAGCTGAGGGACAGCTAATTGGTTAGGAAAAGCCTAAGGTCCAAGAGATTGCTAACTGGCCACTAATCCATTCTCCCCTTCTTCCATGCAGCCCAGCACGTGTCTGGACTGCTACTCTGCATTTCCCGTCATTCCTTGCAGCTAGATCAGCCAGGTGACTAAGTTCTTTCCAATGTGAGCAGAAATGGCACAGGCCATTTCTATCCTGGTGCCTAAAAAGTAGGCTGCGCCTCCTCTCCTTTCTCTTTCTCCATGCCAGGAAGCTGAATTGGTATGATTCAGAAGCTACCAGAATGATTTCAGAACCTACATGTGGACAGGGGCAGAGCCATCATTAGCCTAGGTCAATGAATGGCTCGGTGAAGCCAGGCAATCTGCAGACCTGGACAATATTAAGTTAAAACAATAAAATTTCTAAATATTCATTTACTGCAAATGTGCAGCTTTCTATCCTCACTAATACAGTCTCAGAGAACTGCTAACAGAGATGCAAGAGTACTGATAACAATATTATGGATAATGTTCTCATCTGACTCATCCTGAGTGACCAGTTAACTTTCAAGGTCAACCAAGTGAGTCCACTGGACCACCAGTGCCCCAGAGTACCCTGCACAAATATCATCATTGCCTCAGTTGGTTATCAACTTGTAAGCCTAGGGAAGACCAGGAGTAGAAGCCATTCTCCTCAGGCTTCTCTAATCAACGCTCACTGGTAAATAGTATGTAAGGGTAAGTGGGTGAACACCGGGGGAGAAAAAAATTGTCAGGAACCACAAAGTAATTAAGTTAATGAGCTCAGGTCCCTATTATGCATCAACATAGTCACTTTTCCTTCTCATTCCCAGTAAAAATGAATGTAAAAAGTTCATACACGCAAAATAATTGTCCCTGCCCTTCAACTTCAAAGGACATGCCTCACTATAATTGATACAAGTGAGCCTTACTAATTCTAAGAAACATGAGCAGGGTAGGCAAGTGAGCCCTCGAAGTCATGAGTCTAAAACTATAGGATGATCCTGTGGAGCGTGTTCACGCCCCATGCATTTATGAAAGGTTTATTTTAAGTGCCTCCCAGGTTCTATGTGGTATGCGGTGGATGTGGTAGTAAACAGAGTGCACATAATTCCTGTGCTTGGGAACTGTGAACAGTGGAATTCCTGCAGCCAGCTTGTGTAACAGACACAGCACCAGGGAAAGACAAACAGTAACAAAAACACCCACCAAGCAATCATCCACAAACCCTGCCAGGAGAAATACAGACTGCAAATGAGGTTTCGTTTCGAAGGCAAAGTGACCATATAAAAACAATAACTCTAAAGCTAAATCAATTTTGACCATGACATATTGGCATCTAGAACAAATGGTCACTTTGAGTGAGAACTTGTTTAGTAAATTAGGGGAGGAAGTTCATAAAATGTTAAAAATTCCAATGAAGCAACTGAAATGTAAATTGTGGTCTGATTCAGAGCTGACACGTTAAACAGTTTAATTTAGGTATAGCTCTCAGTCGTGCTGGGCATATGCAAGAGAAACAGATGCTTTGAATCATTTCAAAGTACATTCCTGTCAGAAATGTCCTTTGTGACACTAAAATCAATTTCCTACACCTTTACTAACTGTTCTATCAAAAGAAAAAGGGGGGAGGAGGAGGAAAAAAAGGATTCTTTTAATCGAATGTCTTCCCACTGAGGCAAAATTAAACCCAAACCTATTAAACAGTACAAATTTATGTTCAATTTTTATAATTAGTGTTGCTTTGATAGAAAGGATGGCAACAGGACAGGATGGGACATGGTCCATTTTCATTGTGAAGAACTATAAAGTTTTTGACTTGTCCTGGGGAACCGAGAGAAAGCCGACAAGATATGTTATGTGAAAACGTGAGACTGCAACTCTTGTCACAACTAGCCCAGGAAACTGCACGAGAACAGATTCTACTTTTACTTAGGAATTTCAACTACTTATCCAAACTCAGAAACTATTCCTCCCGCCCCCTGCAGATTGTTAAATTCACATGGCCACCTCTCCTAAGAATCTGCAGTGCATCCTTAAATACACATTATGAAGGCTGCCTGTGGAGTTGGCTTGGAAATTCAATTAAACTCAAGTCTCATATGTTTAGCTAAAAAAAAAAAAAAAGAAAAAGAAAAAAAAATCAAGACGCCACCAAACAAAACAGAAATGGGAACACACACTGAATATCTAAATACTACAGCGTGTCACATCTCTCCTGAGGGAGAAAAAAAGTTCCCCAGTCTTTTTTCTGGAGCAACACCAATTAAAGACACAATTGTTGTGTGTGGTTTTTTTTCTTTCCTGTTTTAGTTATCCTGACCTACCACAAAAGCCCATACTCTAGCTAAAAACAGAATGAATAATAATACAATGTAATTTTTGTTAGGCCAGGAGGGTGTTTTCTAGCACAAGTCTCTCTACCTGCTTCCCAGTGTTGATTTAATGCAAAGCCATATCAGCCCCTCCTGTAGTCAGACATCTGTGAAGAGAATGCTTAGAAAGTCACATCCGACCAGAACCCAAGTAAGTTTGCCAGCCACGGCCATGCCTGAGAATAACCTTCATCATCCATAGGGAAGCTGTCATTTATTGAACTGAGATTATCTATATCTATAGCTAGTATTATACTAATGCTCAATATGTGAGGTTTTTCAAGTTATTTGGCTTTTGGGGACAAGCAACGCAACTGATATCCTAGAATGTCTGCTCACAATTATGTTAACTAGAAAAATCACAGTGCCTTATCTATGGATAATGTGAAAAGGAGTTCATCTTGGAGGAGTAAATGACTCAGTAGCCACGGGAAGCATTTCAACATCAGAACAAGGCTCTGTTCACACCAAAGCTTGTTGAAATTTTTCATTCTCTTTGTGACAGCCAAAGAAGGGAAAAGGAAGAAACAGAGGTTTGGGCCACAGTGTGTGATAGCTCTACGACAGAATGCCGATCCCTTCCATCTGGCACCTCCTCTTGCTACAGCCAAGAAGATACTCAGGCATCAAAAGCAGCAAAAAGCAATGCAGGGAATTTTACTCAGACATGTGGAACAATAAACTCATCCTTAAAATGTAGTGTTGCCATAAACAGTCATTTGGGCAAAACCCCAGAAAACTGTTATTTCTTTTTAGTGAGGTTATTTGGTCAACTGTGATATAATGACACACATTCCAGTGATATCTATCCTTATGATCCTGAAGAGAAGATTTAGTATACTGGACATCGAGAGAAGCCATGATTAAGTTCCTTAGAAATGTCCTGCTAAAATCTTTTACAAGGAATAAAACTTGACTATATAGCAAGATAAAGCCAGAGAACATGCCACATGCTATACCGACTTCTCAGTCAGCAAAAGTTAATGAGTTGCAGATCACGGGCATGTCAATGTAAAACCACAGTGTGTGCATGTTATGAAATTACTCTACAAAAGACTGCTTAAGCAAATTTACAATGAAAAACAACATCAAAACACCAAGGAAGTGGAATGAATATAAATATGAAGCAACACCTGAGATAGCTTATTTTAAGAAGAGAAAAAAATGGATCTTCAACCTCCAACAATGACTTTTTCAAACTACGAAGCAAGATCGGATAAGCATCCAGGTCATCCTCCTAACAGTATACATTTTACACAGGCACAGAAGCCCAACCACGGAAAATTGATCTTCAATTGCCCCTTCAGCCATGCAGACAGCATGCAAAAATCCATCCGTGGGCACTCTATGAAGGGTCCAACTGAATACGCAACACCTGGAGATGAACAAGAAAAATTTAAATGGGGCCCATGGGTCTCTAAAGAGCAGTTTTTAACTGGCCCATAAGCTAATAAGAGCAGTTATAAACTGTGAACAACCAATGCCCTACCAGGAGGAACATTCATCACACTAACACGCCTGCAAAGTGGAGCGGGCTCATCCACATGCTCTCTGCAGTTTCTGTGAGAATGTTAATTGTTCAAACTGAAGAAAAGGAGACATAAGGAATGGCTTTTAAAATCATGTGTTAAGTTTATTTTTGTTCTTCTGACCAGTTCCCAAGGGGCAGGAGGCTAATGACTGTTCTTCATCACCAACTGCAAAGGATATTTACATCCATCCCGTAACTATGACAGCTGTGTCACTAATTCCCTAACTGCCTCCACCACATGAGCCAATCATCTGGCATGAAGCTGCAAGATGGAGTGCCCTGCAGTCATTATTCACCAAGCACTTTCATTAACAAACTGCCCTTAATTACAGCGGTAATTGCAAAATTATTTCATAGCAGCAATTATTTTTCTCAGCCAATCCAGGCTATTTAAGTAGGACATTGCCTATGAAAATGGCAAAAGGCCAAGTAATCTATGACCAAAGATATGTTTTAATTGTACTACAAACTTAGTTTCAAAATATTGCATCAGAGGCTTTGAAATTATACATCACATTAAGCATTCCATACACATACGAGTACACACACACACACACACACACACACCAATAAAGCTAACCTTCTCTACTTTATTTTAATTTGAAAGCAAAATGCATAACATTCACATTAAGTAGCTAAACTAATGCTATTGTCTAGCAAAGTAAAAATAATGAGCTTCTAGATTTCAACCTATACTTTGAGAATTGCTGAACAAACTAACCCATCCATTAGAGAGACACCAACTTCCTCCCACCCATTCCTTTCACTCAAGAGCTCTTTGTTCTTTTATATTTATACACTTAGACACCCAGCTAGGATAAGGAATGCTGGTATATCTATCTACCTGTTGGCCTCAAACAAAATCATAAAGGAGTTTCCAGAAATCACACCTTGACGTTCAAAACTATAAAGTGAAATACATCTCTGTGTAGTTTCCTCATGTTTAAACTTGAGAATTATACAACATTTATCCTGAAGATGAAACTAGAGTCACAATGTCCTATTTGGAGAATAGTGAATTTTCAATGAAATTAAGGGGGAAAAAAGTATGGTTTGGAGAAGCTAGGGAGGTGTGGCTGAATCAAGATAAAGCTGCTAATACCGCAGTCAGATTCTATAAAGACTTGAATACTATTCTAAAGAATGTGAATGTTGTCTGGGAGAAAGCAAAGTCCTGTGGAAAGCAAGGGGTGAAGAAAGCTTGACTTCAGATAGTGGCAATGAACACGAACAAATTTCGCAGGTAGTAGTATACTTGTTCAGAGATTGTTCTAGTTTGTAAGAACAGGCAAGTGGTGAGCTAGGGAATGCAATGAGGATGCAACACATTTGAAAATTTTAAGTTTTAAGTATCTATAGGATATTAACCTAGAGATATTAAGGAAGTAGACAGAATAAACATTTATTGCTCATCTATTATATGCCAGGCACTATACTGAATGCATTAGGATGTAGAAACTCACTCGATACTCAAAACAACAGGATCTATGAATTAGATCCTATTTTTACAACCACTTTTAGAGACAAGGAAGCTGAGGTTCAATGATATTCAATTGCCCACATTCACTAAGGCTGAGAATGCTAGTTGCTTAGCAAATATCCATTCTTCCCTTCCTCCTTGGTAACTGAACCCTTCTTTTTAAGCTGTCTACGGTAAAGATAACATTTCCTACCTCCTTCCCATCTAGGTCATGCGCTGTAAGTACAAGTGTTGTATGGGCTGGAAAAGAAAGTGGTTCTGCCGGCAGGAACTCTGTCTTTTCTGCTGCGTAAGAGGCAGCTGCTCTAGCTAAAACTCCAGCAGTTATCTTGGACTAGGAGCTGACCTCTAGGATAAAAGTCACCAACTGGGGATGGCGAAGCAGAAAGGGGGAGGCTGAGTTCCTGAACACTGGGTGGAGGCCCTCAGTTGTCCATCTTCAGACTTCTTTTAGGTGACAAAATAAACTAGTATTTAAATCATTACTTTGGAGGTTTCTTTTAGAGCCAAAAGGAATTTCTAAATGATGCAGTCACACAGCTCCTAAGTAGCACAATACGGATTTGAAGGCAAGTCTTTGGGATCCTAAATCCTAGACTCTTAACAACAGGGTTCGACTGCTCAGGAGAGGTTGCAGCTGCAGGGTGCAGACTGTCGGTTACTGGTGTATGCACATCTTGACAGAACTTCCTAATTTCCTCTAATATAAAAATAAGGCAAAATATCCAGCATCATTGTAAAAGGGAAGTCTTATCATTAGATAAGCAATATGGATGATAATTAACATATTACTGATTTTAGAGATCTAAAATAATTCTAACATTCCTAAAGTTCTCAGGCATAATTTTACCTTCCTGGTTGGGTTTCATTTTGGCATCCATTAGAATGTTTTCATTAGGCAGAGTTATAAAAGAATTGGAAAATTACCACGTATATACTGAGTAAATGGGAAATAATCTAGTTCCTTCTTTTCTAAAATTTAATTAGGTGAAAATCTAGTTCTGTAAAGAAATGAAATGCCAATGATTTTGCAATAAACTATGTTCCATATTTTAAAAAATTTGCAATTTCTCCTGTCAAAATCATTAATAATTTATAGGCTAAAATTAGTTATATGTTTGATTTCCTGTGCAGTTAGATGTTTATAGATATTTCCCTATAATACACACTAGTGAGTATTAACTAAAAGGTTAATAATCTTTTATTCCTACACGAGGGATTGCAAAATTAGTCTTTACACCTTCAGTTTTATATCTTCAATGCTTGAGTGTATTGGAGTTGGTAGGAATCCAGAAGAGAAATGCTTCATTTAATTAATTATAAAAGGGCTCCAAAAAGAATATCTGGTAGGATGACACAGTTACAGGTTTTGTGGTGACAACACCCTTAAAAATCAGAGGAAACAGTTTCTTTATATAATTTAGGGAAAAAAATCAATATATAATATGGGTCTTCCCAAAGAGAAATTATATCTTTTTTGTTAAAATATTATTTTTGAAGTTCATGATTTAACTGTAATTCCAAATCTAGTCGTTGTAGCAAAGACATAAGACAAATGGATTCTTCTATCTAAAGCAAAGATAGCTATATTTTAAAATATCCACATAGTTCATACTTTTAACAACATTACAGCCAGTAAGTGAATGTATTTCATTTTGATGATTTCATATATTGCAGTAATGAGAAAAATTGAGGCGTATTATCTTAGGATCTAAAATACTGTGTAATTACAAGTTTTATGCCAGCTTTCAAGTAATTCAGTTTTTCAAAGATAGTAAAGGGAAAAGGATCTGAGCTAGACAGACAGTCTCTCCCTTAACAATGAGAGAAAGTAATTCAACTTAACAATTTGGTTTTCTCCCCGAAGAGCTGCATGATCAGTGAGAAGCACTGGATAGATTCCACATTCTCCCTGCTTATGTATGTTTTTAACGTTCTCTGGAGCAAATATGCTGGCGGTAAGCACACAGTACTTGGGAGAAAATGCATATTGTAGGACACTCTCTAGGCTCTCGTAGTGACTAAAAGCAAACATAATAAAACAACCTGCCATAAATTCAGTGTTTCTCCATTTCTCTATTCTTCTCTGAGTACTTTAAACATGCAAATCATATTCCAACGCATTCTTAATGTTTGACCCAGATTACACAAAAGAATACCAGGGTAATAAAATCTTCATATGCTTTACTTGTAAATATTGGAGAGTAAAGATAGACAGTAAACTACTACAACCATATAATGCCATGGATTTCTCTTCCTAACACCCTAGTTCCAATTGCTGCTGACTACTAGAACTTCCTGTGGTATTCAAGTTCTGCTGTAAATTGTCCTCTAAGATTTTCTGACTACATTAATACTGCGTACTTGTCTTCCTAGTAATTTTGCAACAGTGGTGCAACACTCCAGGCAAAGCATTCCATAGGGTTAGAGCACTGCTTGAGGGAACCAGAGGAATGCAATCATCACCCACAAACACACCATCTGTTGTGTCTTACTGCTTAATTAAACTAAAACTGGTAGGTTCTTAATTCTCACAGCTCATAAAAATAAAGGTCACAACAGAGTATTAGCATCATGCATCATCCACATAACATACAGTTGCTAAAGTATATTTTGCCAACCTGTCACTCAAAAGGAAAAGGAAATACATTATCTAGCTGACGTCAAAGCATAGCATGATTCTATCAGTCTGGTATCAGATCAATGACAGGACAGTGGTATCCAACTCGTGGCCATTGTGTTTTACCTCTCTCCTATAGCATGTGCCAAAAAAAATTTCCACACATTATAAGACCACTCATAAACTGGTTTGTTTTATCATTCATTCATTCATTCATTCATTCATTCATTCATTCATTATTCAACCATTTTTCAAGCACTTACTTATGTAAGGCATTGTATTCAGTACTTTGTAAGATACAAAGATGAATCAAACGCAGACTGTCAGTATGTACAGCTGCTAATGACATATACTGTATATATATTACACCAGGGGTGACAAAAAATGTATACACATGACTTGTGTTCATCTTTTGTTATCAGTATATATTGAGTATTACAATTTATATACATTTTTTTCCTTCTTAAAATGTGTATACATTTTTTGGCACCCTCTGTATATAAGAAGTCAGATAATTAAGTTCATGACTCATCCTAGAAAAAGTATCACATATCTCATTGCTGAATATCACTACGGTCACCTTCGAAGTACTCCCCTTGGGAAGCTATGCACCAACACCAGCATCTAGTCCACCCTTCAAAGCAATTTTGGAACTCTTTTTCTGCAATGGCCATCAGAGCTGTCGTTGTATTACTCTTGATGTCCTGAATGTCATCAAAATGTCTTCCTTTCAATATTTCCTTTATCTTTGGGTAAAGAAAGAAGTCACTGGGGGCCAGATCAGGTGAGTAGGGACAGTGTTCCAATATAGTGATTTGTTTACTGGCTAAAAACTCCCTCACAGACAATGTTGTATGAGCTGTGCATTGTTGTGATGCAAAAGCCATGAATTGTTGGTGAAAAATTCAGCTCATCTAACGTTTTCACGCAGCCTTTTCAGCACTTCCAAATAGTAAACTTGGTTAACTGTTTGTCCAGTTGGTACAAATTCATAATGAATAATCCCCCTGATATCAAAAAAGGTTAGCAACAGTGTTGCAACAAGTTCGTGAACTTAATTGTTAGCTCTTGTATATACACATACATTTATACATGTGTATGTATGTGTGTATAATAGTTTTATTGAAATATAACTCAAATATCATATAATTCACTCAAAGTATACAGTTCAATGGTTTTTAGTATACTCACAGAGTTGTGTAACCATCACCACTATCTTTCAGAACATTGCCTTCAATCCAAAAATAATTTTATACCCATTAGCAGCCAATCCTACTCGCCTTTCCCCCCAGCCCCTAGCAAACCGCTAATCTACTTTCTGTCTCTATAGCTCTGCCTATTCTGGACATTTCATATAAATGGAATTAAATAACACGTGGTCTTTGGGCTTCTTTCACTCAGCAAAATGTTTTCAAGGTTCATCCCTGTTATAGTATGTATCAGTACTTTATTCTTTTTTTTTTGTTGCCTAATAATATTCCATTGTAGAATATACTATTTTGTTTATCCATTCATCTGTCCTTGGACATTTGAGTTGTTTCCATTTTTTGGTTACTATAAATAATGCTGCTATAAACATTGATGTTCATGTTTTTGTGTGGACATATGCTTTAATTCTCGTATTTACGAGTATAATTGCTGGGTTGCATGGTAACTCTATATTTACCTTTTTGAGAAACTGCCAAGCTGTTTTCCAAATTGGCTGCACTATTTTATATTCCCACCAGCAATAGATAAAGATTTGAATTTCTCTATATCTTCATATCCTTGCCAACACTTATTATTGTCTCTTTTTATTTTAATCATCCTAGTGGATATGAAGTAATATCTCATTTTGGTTTTGATTTGCATTTCTCTAGTGACTAATAATGGGCATTCATGTACCTTCTTTGGAGAGATGCATAACATATTTTGAGCAACTTTTAATCAACCATTTGATAGAAATATATAAAGTATTATATTTGTGATCTCCCAGTACCAATGTGTGATACTTTCCATCAATTTATTTCTTACTCTAAGATATTTTCTTACCCTAATGTTCCTTTTGATGTTTAAATGACAACATTAACACAAATATCCAAATACAGAGAAGTTTTGAAATTCTATAGCGTAATTTAACAGGGGAGGGTCTGTGTGTGTGTGTGTGTGTGTGTGTGTGTGTGTGTGTGTGTCTGTGTAGGGGATAAATTTTCACTTGACGTATTAGTTCTTTCTAGTCAACACCCATTTCCCAAATCTACTGGAAATAAACTAATAAAAATTTCTGAAAAAGATAAGTGACTTGGAAGTGGACGAGTTATGAAAAATTCAAGCAGATGAAATGATGGTGAAAAGAATGAAGCACAAATTCATCTTCAGAACAAGGAAATTCAAAAAATGTTTTAGACATAAAGCAACAGGACTTGACTGATTTTGACTTCAGTAATGGAGAGGTAAGTGAGTGAACTATGGTGTCATTAGCTCAGAAGAGAGAGGAAGGGGAGGGGAGAACCAAAATAAAAATGCAGACCCACCAAAGGAGGACTAGTTATGTGGTGGTGGGTTTTGTTACTCTTTTAAGGGAAGCGATATGACAAAGAAAAAAATAATGGTATTAATCCAATCTGGACCACAGTGCATTTGGTCTGGGATATGTGAGTTGGTGTTCCGGGGTAGAAGAGGGGAGAGCCATGCATAGAACCCAGCAGGACAGAGCTCAGAAGAGGGTCTGGGTTACAGATGCTCCTGGGAAAACAAAGAGCTGCAGTATGTTCACACAACAAAGAGAAAAGCCCTACATTGTTCTTAACTCCTTTCAAGCCAAACGATTCTAGTTTGGGGAACGTAAGTCAGTGATATAGTTATGAGATACTGATAAATAAAATAACTGACCCTTCTTACTGTGCCCATAAAGGTAGTCACGAGTCTCCCTGTAGACTTCTCTGAACTGAATCATGCACCTTAAAACTTTCTTTGCTGTGCATGTTTTTAAACTTAGCACCATTTCTCTCCAAATAGGACAAATAAAAACAAAACAAACAACATCCACAATAAACATGATGATTTGGATGCCACATTTTCTATGAGAAACCAAAGAAGGCAAAACTGTGAAGCAGTCAGCAGTACCTTTACATGCAATATACTCTGGGCCTCCAATCGATAACTCTGTTCTCCCTTGTTGGTGTGTCCGTGGAAAAGGTGCATGACAGCAGAAATAGACAGAGACCTTAAAAAGCAATTAAGGGTGAGGAATCTCCTGCCAAACAGCTAGTACAGATGTAACCTTTTTTCCCACAGAGCTTAGCTTCATTCCATGGCCAAGAAGAAGCTTGATAAATACTATATGATGAGCAAGTGATCAAATTTATAAAAACTAAAGATGAGGAATGATCAAAGGGAGAACCCAGGTGCTATGGAGAGAGGCTAAACTGTTCTCTGTGCTTCCTGCTTCCTGTAGGTGGCGCCAAACTCCTTGAAGAGGAAACCGAAAGCAAGTTCAAAGGGTGGTGTCTATATTGAAGCACTAAAGGATTTGCTTGTGAGTTGGCAATTTCTCTTTCAGGGCAGCTTTTCCTGGCTGGTATTGGCAAGCTTTAAATTTCAGAAGTTATTCACCTTTATCACGTTATTTATGAGCTTCTGTTTTCCCCTCTAACTGCCCAGCCTCACATTAAAAGTATGACCAGCTTCTCTACATAATGGAAGGTTCGTAACAGCATTTAAAGGATTTTCAAAGGTAAAATAGCATTTTAAAGCCATTAGGATCCCTTAAGTTAAAATCTGTAAGAAGAAATGTTACAAAACTGCTGTTTGCAACCACCAACCAGAAATAACCCTGTTTCTGGCACTCACAATAGCCACAGGTAACCAACAATAACTTGGATTACCTTCTCAGGGGGCTTGCACACTCCTGTATGCTCCCGATCGTTCAAGCTTTGGGGTAAAAGGCATCAGCTTTCAGAAAAGCATGTCAGACATGCATCTCCTGGTGGCCCTGTTCTGGGAAGCAGCCGTGGATCAGATTTCAATGAGTCCTCAGTAAAGGTCCTTGCCAAAAAGCAGCAAGCAGTGGGAGGCAGTGGGGAAACAGGAGGGCTGGTCAAGTTGGAATAAAAACAGCATGAATTGAAGCGTGTGTCCCTGAGGGCATACATAGGCAAGTGAGAATTTTGTCCCAGGTTTTCACTATCATTCTTTAGATCCAATTTTTATAACAAACAAACATTTCCTGCCAACTTCCTAACATTTTTAAGTAACGGCAGCCAACACTGACTTCCATTCGGCACAATTACATAAGACTGAGCAATGCATTGCTCTCATTTTTGGAGCTTTGTTTTAAGCTCCCTCATTAATCTTTCAGTCTTTTCCCATCTCTGCCTGACTATAACTGCCCTGAATTTATCCAAGCCTGCAGTATGCCAGACTCACTGGTGTCTAAATCACCGAGAGCTGAATACACATTCTACTCATGGGACTCCACACTTCCATCAGAAAGAACCAATCACAGCTTAGGAGAGGTAAACCTCTTTTTAATTGTATTCTATGAAACTAACAGGCATTCATTACACATGGACCTTAAAACAAGATTTGCTCTTGGCTGCTCATAATTGTATTTCTACAGCAGTTTAAACCGTTGGCACCTGCAATTGCTAGCAGGCCTAAGCTAAGAATTTCTATTATCCCAGTTTCAAGGGTTACATTTAAAATAAAACTCAGAGGGGCAAAACAGTACATACACACATATTTACACAAATTAAATACTATGCACAAGTCAATACCTTCTGCACACAAAACTACATTAAACTCAATTAGCCCTAAGCAAAACTACAGGAAGCAGGTTTTCTGTGAACCAACGGAGCTGTTCTGTATAATAAAGAATATAAAAACAGCTAGATTAGAGTTCTGCAGAAATGGCAATAAATGCTTTTTAAAAATCATTATCAATACTGATTTCTAAATTAATTAATGTAAATGAAATTAACATAAAACAATCCAAGCCAAGGAATTTATACACAGATAACCTCTGACTTCTGTGTTCTAATAAAGGAGGGCATTTTAAGAATACATATGTTGTCTGGGGCCTTTCCAGAGGGGTATTGTTAACTGCGAGCCACAAAACAGTCACCAAACTCAAATGTAATGTCCCTCATGTTATGGTTTCCTAGTTTCCTACTTGATTATCACCAAAATTAAATTATACAAATATTTCACTAAATATCTTCTCAAACCTTATAAATATTAATATGAACTCAATCTCCTATGTGCCCAGCATTTAAAAATCCATTTAAAAATCTTGGAAACTAATTTAAGATTTCCATCTAGCATACAAATTAGCAAGTTCCCTTCCTGGCTCTGTTTTGCTCAGTATCCATATCTGAGCATTTAGTACTGAATGTCAGTTGGTAGCACTTAAAGATGATGAATATTAAAAGCATGCTTCAGTCTGCTAACATATTAGAGCTTGGCAACGATTGAATTTGTCATAAGCTACGTTTTCAGTGAACAAACTACTGCTTTAACACACCAAAGCCTTCTGTAAACTCCCAAATTGTGAAAAGGGTACACAGAGGGTGAAGCTTTACTATTAAGTATATCAGCTGAGAGGAATGCACAAAATTAAAATCTTTTTTAAAACTTTCCACCTTACAGCACTATTTGGCTGCACTTTCTAAAGTATTTACTTGAGGACTGCACTGAACAATGAATAATAATAATGCCAGCTACTATTAATTGAATAGTCATTATGTGCTGGGCACTGAGCCAAGAATTTTACATACATACATGCTATTTTTATATACAGGCTATCTTATCTACATGCCATCTTTACATATATACCATCTTATTTGCATACATGCATGCTATCTTTCCCTGTACACTTTATCATATATAATTTTCTACCCCATGAGGTAAGTGGCATTGTTATCCTCAGAGAGGTTAGACGATTTATTTGAAGTCATAAGCAAATGAAAGACAGAACAGGAATTTCAACTCAGGTTTCTCCCTCCAATTCCCCTATACACTACTACTATGCATCCAACTTTCTGGCATATAAAACCTCCTAAAGGGCTGATATTTGCTGGATATTGCTTACTCTGTTGGGTTCGGGAGTTTAATACCTATTTATTTTACATTTGCATTAAGAAAGCTTTCTCAAATACAAATCTTATTTCTGCAAGGACTCATTCATCCAGAAGAATGAACAAAAGTACACCTTTGATTGGAATACCAAAAAGATTATTATTGTTTTCACTTAATTAAAAACAGCTTCTTGGGATCATATTTAGTATATGGAAGATCAGCTGCTTTACTCTGTCGAATCTCTCTACACAACATACCTGTTTGTACCCAACTGCTTAGCCTAGAAGATAAGAGCAGACAAGAATGGATAGTGGCTGAGATCAGGCTCTGCAGCCGGAGTTCAAAATCCAGTGCTACTTCCTACAAAATACGTAAACAAGCCTTAACATCTTCACTTGTAAAATGAAGATGTTAGTACCTAGTTCGGAGATTGCTGAGGAGATTAAATGAAATGATGCATATAGAGTGCCAGACACATGGCATGTACTAAATAAATGTTAGCTGTTGTCTTTCTTTAGGGTGTCAGATTGTGTCAAAACACCTTTATTACTTTCCTTGGATACTATATGGTTCTTTAATTTGTCCATTAAAAACTGTCTTACACTCAATAAGTATTTTTTCTACTCAATTTTATGCCATCAGCTCCACAGCTCTCTAAATCATTCTAAATTATCCTTCTGTTTTCCTGGGCTTAGAGAGTCAAATTCTTTTTCCAAATTATATACTAAGACACCATTTATGAGTTGATTTTTCTAGCTGCTTAATCACTTCTGTTGACCTCTGATTTTCTATCAGATTGGTCAAATCTTTCTGGTATGACGACATCCAGAACAATCTGAATTAACCTTTTGAGAGCCTAAAAATTAGGACTTATTTAAGTTCTGATTTCTGCCTTCCCCAGCACTTAACCAACATGTTCATTACTGCGTGCAATTCTCAACATTTCCTCCACATCTTACATCATGATGATGCGTTGTGCAGGTTTCAAAGTACATTTTTTTTTTATCTTTCTCTTGTACAACAAGGGAGAAACAGTGCAATTACTTATAAAGTTGTTGTTTGTAGATAAAATTACATTTTCCAAGTATAAAGTTGTTAATTTATATCTGTCTTCATTCATTCCTTCAACAAATACTTCTTCAGTGCCTACTATGCACCATAGCTGGTGGGTCATATGTTTTTGCAACAACATGGTGTCTTAGGTGCTAAATTCTATTGTCTGCCTAGATCACACAAGTTCCTTAACAGGAGTATTTAAGATTTTTAAGAGTCAAATTTATTATATATTATTATTATTTGGAAGTACATATCATATATTTATGTTTCCAAATTCAACCTCTCTTTGAAAATGAAGATATAAATGTGAGCCTGCAGATTAAAAAAAAGGAAAGGAATGTGGAACTATTTTGTTTTTCTGTAGCTAGTTGGGATTATGGTGTCTGTATGATTCTGTTTTCCATATTGATTTTTATAGGCATCCTGTCTCTTTACTCCTACTAGTTATAAAAACTTTTAATCAAACTCAAAGCACTATGTATCTACTCTCAATGTAACCCCAAAAGATGACAGTAGTCTCCTCTTAACAAAAGACTAATAATTTAACACATTCACTTTTCTTACTCTACCTACCAGTTTTCCAGTGAAAAAAGAAAAAAATCATCAGAATATTTTTCAGTGTTGATTTGTAATTAGAAACTCTGCCTGGAACATAGTATGGCATATCAATACCTAAGATCAGGTCTCTTTCAGATATGAATAATGTCCCTCCAATAATTATCACAGTTGATCCAATTGTTTTGTTTTTCCTCAATAATCTCTCTCATTTCAAGGTTGGATCTGTCTTTCTATGCTTCTCTGTTGTATTCTGGCATTTTCCTTCAGTTAATCCTCTGTCGCTGGCTGGGTTTTCTTAGTAAAGTCTGCTTTTTATTATTTGCAATGAAGATTTATTTTATCTATTAGAGTTTTCATTTCATTTTGCTCTTTTACAATTCTCATTCATTAGATTAACCTCTTTACATATCTCATTGAGTTTACAAACCAGAGCTTTTCTAGTAGTTTCTTGTTTCATAAAGCAAATGTTTCAGAAAGATTTTGCTGCAGATTCCTATAACTTTGCTTTGAAGCTGTTAATTTTTGTTTTAATTATTCATCTTGCATATGTGGTTGGTTCCTTTTTTACATCCTTGAGTTTGGTTTGTTGACCTTGGTCTCCAACGCTTCCCGCACTTGAGGACTGTTTAAAGCCCTTCCCAATACTTGAGCTTCATTAATGAATTGACAGATCTCTTTAATGCTTACCATGTGCTAGGAACTGAACACGGTGCTGGGATTCAATGAGAGGAATTCACTGCCACCCCAAGTCTTCATTCGCGCCCTTCTGAGGCTCACTAATGGAGGAAACAAACAAAACCCACACCAAAGGGGCAAGGGCAAAAGATGATTGGTGGCAGGTGCAAAGTCTGATGCTTGACTTCTAAGCAACAAAGGTCACAGACCAAGTCGGAACCTGGGTGGGAGCCAAGAGTCTGTTCAGTGGGAGCAGTCTCTCCCCCCTCCCTTACACCCCACAATAAAGCTGAGTAAGTCAGAGATGTGCAGGCAGAAACTATTTACCAAATCAACGAAAGCAATTAACAGCATAGAGATGAACAAAAAGAAAGACAGGCCAATACAAGGAGAGCAGGATTCCATGACTAAAGACAGAAAATGCTGGAGGAGAGGGGAAGGAGACCAGCTCCGGATGGGGGCTGCTGAAGAAGGGGCAGCTTTAAACCTGGCTTCATCCAGAAGGAATAATAAAAATTCCTTCCAGAAACTGGAATGGGCTCAATGCCTGATATTCGCTGTGGTTACTTCTGGGGATTTGCTTCCACTTCAGACAATTTCATGGGTGTTTTAAAGGAAATAAGGAAGACATTGTTCGCAGCACTTCCACTCACTTTACTATATTCTTGGAAGCCGGTTGTTCAATCTCAAATGAAACTTCTCGCTAACGTGATGTTCAGTTATTTAAGCACTCTAAACAATGAGTGTTTTTAGGCCAAGATTTTTTTTCAGCCTATCTAACTAAACAAAACTAAAAGATCTCCCTACACCCATCCTAAACACACACCTCCATCCTGAGAGCCTGCACACATATCTGTGAAGCTTGGCATCATAAGACTCATTAATTTTAAATTAAATTAAGGGCCCAAAAGGTAAGCACATTGTTCAGGTTATTCCAACTAATGTCCTAAACTTACAATTTCAATGATTCTCCATCCAGTTGATGACTCCTACTATAATAAAGAATTCATGAACCATAGAAACAACTGACAAAAATAAAATAAATAAATATCACTCATAGCTTAGAAGGAAGAAAAGTCATATGCATAGTCCAATTCCTAACTTACAAAGAGTAAATATCTGGGGGAAATTTTAATCAAGATCTTTATCTAGTCTATACCAGTAAAGAAAAAATTGGATACAAAGGCTAATTTTCTAATAAAAACATACAAAGTTAAGACCCCAAATTTCTGAGCTATCAGCTGACACATATATAAATATTCACACACACATACAAATACTCACATAGGCAAAGCCAGTTGAAACAATAAAATGAAACTAAAATGAAATTCGGTTCCATTTTTCTTTAGCACAGTTCTAAGGTTCCCCTTTCTAGGTGTGTGTGTGGGGGGCGGGGTATTTGATAGATTTTTTTTCTTTACTCAACATATATTTATTGATCCAATTGTCCCAGTTTTTGTGAGGTTTTCTAACAATGTCCAGCTGCCTAAAAAGTGTGTGGGGGGGGAGAGGTGAGGGGGGATGATACGGAATGATTCAGGGTTGGAAATTATAAAAAAACACTAGGTGAGAAAAATAGGGCAAGCACAATTATTACTGAACCATCTGATTATTTCTGAGCTGGGTACCAAAGCAGGATATTCACCAGGAGTAGCCATCCTCCTCCCAGCCATCTGCCCCCCACTGGAAAACAAAGACAGAATACGGGATGTGAACAAGGGATGGAAAGGAGGAGGAGAGAAAATGGCAGGCTCAGGAGGAAAGGGGGAGATGGGGCAGATAGAAATTAGAAGGCTATTTCAAAGAGGACACTAACAGAGTTTGAAATATTCAAAGTGGAGAGGATCTATTAGGTGTGGCATGTCTGTTCACAGCTGACGTAGAAAGATGAAGGTCATTTCAGTTGAGGAAGGAGAACTATGAGATCTGGGTATCAGTGAAGTCATCAAAAGGAATGTTACATACTTAGTGAAGATCCTGCCTTGAATCTTGTGAGACTATCTTGAAGCAATTGTGGCTCCAGAATTGTTCCTGAGGGGAGGGGAGGGGAGGGGAAGGCAGGTGTAGTGTGAAGGTATTTAAAGTTGGATTACTATGACATTTACATATGTTTGATAAAGTAGCAGTTTCCATATCTAAGAATGGGGAAGATTATAGAGATTATAAAGCTGTACCCTCAACCTATCCTTGGCGTGACACCTACACCCACTGATTGGAAGGCAGTTACAGTGGTATCTGGTTTACATAAGTTTCATGAATTTAAGGTCATTCAGAAATGAGAATAATCTGATAATAAATAAAGAGAGTCAAGAAATACCTAATCCCTACTTCTCTACTCAGAAGAGTGGCCTTTTTTAAAGGCCACTGTGGGATTTCTGTGCTTCCCTAAAACCATGTTCTTACTGTCCCATCCCTAGCACTCCTCACTTCTCACCCTACACATGCTAAGCAATGTCAGCCTCACCTCACCAGTCCCAGACCAGCACTTCAAACTGCTTCCTGGTCTTTCCTCTGGATATCCCAAGAGTTCTTCAAAATCGACATGTCTAAAACTAAGTTTACAATCTTCCTGCTTCACCTGCTTTAATTCATTTAGTCAACCAAGCCAGAAAGTCATTTTCAAAAATGTGTTTTTTTCCCCTTTATCTTCCCCTCCCTCCACTACCAACTGGTAAATAAATCTAAAGGATTTCAATTATTTTGCAAATCCATTGGCTCTTTTCCAATCTGACTGCCACAAAGTTAGTCAGGCAGACCATCTTTTCTTATCTGCTCTCCCACATGGCCTCCTACCTAGCTTCCCACTCCTCTGCCATCCTCTACACCGTCACCGGGGCAATCTGTCTAAACACCAATCTACTCAGATCAATTCCTCACTTAAAACCTTCAATGGCTTCCTGTGCCTACAGGATGACACTCAAAACCTTACTTAAGTTATACTGAGAGAGAGAGAGAAAGAGAGACAGAGAGAGAGAGACAGAGACAGAGAGAGAGAGAGAGAGAGAGAGACAGAGACAGAGAGAGAGAGAGAGGAGAGAGAGAGAGAGAGAATCTGCCATGTGTCCCTCAGAAATGTTGGGAGGATCAAATAAGTATGTACAAACCGTGTTTCCCTGAAAATAAGACCATAAGACCTAGCCAGACAATCAGCTCTAATGCATCTTTTGGAGCAAAAATTAATATAATTATAGTAAAATATTAAAATTATAGTAAAATAAGACCGGGTCTTATTTAATATAATACCTGGTCTTATATTAATTTTTGCTCCAAATTACGCAGTAGAGCTGATTGTCCGGCTAGGTCTTATTTTCGGGGAAACACGGTAGAAGCACTTTGAAAACTATAAAGCAGGTCCAGTTCTTAACCTTTATTGGGTCACAGTCCCTTTGGAGAGTCTGACTAAAGCTCTAGAATTTTCTCAAAAACACAAACATACACAGCTCCTCATGTAAAATTTGGCTTCATATTTCAGAGCCTCCGTGGATGCTCAAAGACAATCCAGATTAAGAATTTAGGTATTTATTATTTTCATGTTGGTACACAGAATTAGAGTCAGAATCATCTTGACAGCATTTCAAGTCTCACACACAAGCTAGTGGCTCTCCTGTGGGCAGTGTGATTGTTCATGCAGATGTCTAAAATATTCATCAGCAGGGTCACTCGGCACATCGTGAATACAGGCAGAACATTAGTACAGTAGAGTGTAGGGCTCACAGTCATTTCATCTGTGCAGCTGTCCCCACACACACAACTGTTGGAAAAGAACAGGATATTTTGAAAACAATCAGCTGAATTGAGTCAAAAACCTGGCTAGTGGGCCCTCCTCTAACTGAATGAAAATGAAGTGAGTTCCTTCCTTTTCACATAGCTCATCGATGCAAAAACAGGCCCAGTGAAGCTATTCCATAGCATAAATGTCCATTATTCATGAGCCTGATTCTTGCAGCTGCATCTTCCACAATTTGACTTAGACTCTATTTGTCTATATGTCCTTCTACATGTTTATGCATATTTACATTGTATATTTTAGTTCTCAAGAAACGAGAAGGCAAGAACAATGCTTACTCTGCGTATTTGTACGGGACAGATGACACAGAACTGCCAGGATATAATATCTAAGGGCAGCAAATCCAAATTCTTCACCATAGTGTGGGCCAAAAATCATCAACATAAAAAATAGATCACATTCCCCTTCAGAAAAATATGAACAAAGTTTGTGTTAATGACCTATGACTGAACCTTAAGTCAATCACAGGTGATGATGATATGCCAGCAAAGTAAAATACCATCATAAACATTTATCAGTATTTCAAACAGTAAACACACGTTCCATAGCCTATAACATCACATACAAGGGGTTCTGTGTACTATGAAATATACATAATGAACACAAAAAATAAAAGTGTTCTTACCATAAGATTGGCCTAAAACCAATTGAGCTTTCAAAAATAACCACTTAATTAAATATTCTTTGCTTGCTTTCTGAAAATTAATATTTTTGGCACATATATCTTAAGACATATCCCTTGGAAATATGAACTTATGTCTTCCTTTTCTCTTGATAAATTTCCAAGAAGCAGTCATTCTAAATCATTCCAAGGCCTTAAAGCTGAGCTTTTCAAAAATACCTGCATTTCCCTATTTTGTCACGAGATGGCAATATCATGCATTGGTAAACCATAAAAATCCTAAATCTTAATTTATCACATTAGAAATGCAGTTCTCAGACTTTATGATGTCAGGACCTTTTAGCACTCTTAAGAATTACTGAGGACCCTAAGGAGTTTCTTCTGTTCTGTTTATGAACGTTATAGCTATCGATTTTTACCATATTAGAAGTTAAAATTTTTTTAATATTTTAAAGATTTTTGTTAATCCACTTAAAATAATAAATCCATTACATGTTAACATAAATAGCATATCTTTGTAAAAGTAACTACATTTCCAAAGCAAAATCATTAGTGAGAGATTTTTGCAAATCTTGTTAATATTTAGCTTAATAGAAGACACCTGGATTCTTACATGTGCTTTTTCATTCAATATGTTGTTTTGATTGAAGTATATGAAGGAAATCCAGCCACGTGCAGATATGTAGCAGGAAGGAAAGAGTATTTTAATAGTCTTTTCAGATAATTAAGGATATTATTCTTTGATACTATACCAAAACTCAACAAGTGGTGGTTCCTTAATGCTAAGTTAGAATGTGGAATCAAAAACCATTATCAAACAATTTTTATATGCTACTACATTAAAATCCATTGGTCTATCCTATACTTTGAATGACTCTTTTACCCATGCCTGATTTTTTTTAATTTATTTTTTGTTTTTTTAAACATCATGCATTGGTCATTTGGAAAATAGTTCACTGAGTTATGCAGATCTTCCAAATGTTGATACATTTCATTATTATTTAAAAAATCACATTCATTAGTATCACCATCAATATTATCAAAAAGTCTTTTGAGTATTAGAAGCTGTCAAGTTCACAGTGGAGAACACAAGTTTTCTAAGATTATTATTTTCATTTGAAATAATTTTATCATTGACAACAAATACGTCCCTTAAAATGACAGGTTCCAGGTTCACTTTATTTTTGAGAAAATGTCTGGCTAGTACCCAAGTCTGAATAACCATAGTTTGTTAAGTAAACTAATCTGTCAAATAAAAATGGTATTCCATGAAACATTCTTCTAGCTCAGCTTGCAACTCAATCTCAGAAGTATTTTTCTTTGAGACAATCATCATACTTTGGTATGTAGCATTAGTACTGTATGTGTGCTTCCCCTTTCATCACAGATTATTATTAAAAATACTTGTCCTCCGGTCAACATTTAATAAATTTAGTAATTTCTCCTGCTAGATCAGGGACATTATTTTTTATTGAGTATGTGGAGGTGGAAAATACAATGACTTCTAGGACATTTTGGTGCCACTGACTTAATTCAGGGTAAGGTGCAAGCAATTTTACTCATCACTGCTTTTGTGCCATCAGTCAGTGCAAATGTCAACATACCGAAAAAAGCAAATGACATCGGAGTATTATGAGAATAATTTCTATCTCACAGATCTCAGGGATCCCCAAAGATCCATGGACCACACTTTCATAACTAGTCAGAAAGAAGACTTTCAAATATGTTATTTTATTCAATCCTAAATACTTGGTGAAATATGCAGGTTAGGTATCCTGACTATCCCCATTTTATAGAAAGTGAGGCTCAAGAATCTGAAATTACTTGCTCAAGATCACACTGGGCAGAAAATGGCACAGAAGAAATTTAACTTGAGGCTTTATTCGGTCTATATTCTTTCTACACATTACACTGCATAGAAAACTAAAATGGATTTACATCAGCATTTAAAAATAAAACTGAGGGACAACTTTAGGGAAAAAGAAGTAGAGACTCCCAGTACAGAAAAACCTCTATTACTAAACACTTGATTAAGGGGAACCCTTATTTAATTTTCTTGTTAACTCTTCAATTATCCCTATTCTTTTGATTTTTATCCTTCTTAAGATTTTAAAAATATATTTATTGTGACTAAAACATGAACTCAGTAAACACTACATTTAAGTCCTTTCCTAATGTGTATATTCATAATTTAGTCCTTTTGGAAGGCTTATTACATCACACAGCTGTAATTAGAAGCACTGTCATTTCACAGTAAAAAAATAAAATCAAAGTTAGTCTATCTGTGAAACATTGTGTTGCTTGTTATTATTAGTTACCATTATTAAGTACTTGCTACATGTTTGAATTTGTAAGAGCTTTACAAATATTATGCATCTCATTTAATCCTTGCACATTTCAAAGGTATAACCTTCATATTAATATTATAGCCATTTTACAGATGAGGCCATTGAGATTCAGAGAATTAATTTGCCCACTAATACAATTAGTAAGTAGATGAGCTGAGGTTAAAACCAAGCCTAATTTGGTTTTAACTTGACTACCTCTTTTCAGGGGTTTCCAGGGCCAGCAGCTCTGATATGCACCAGCAACTAGGCCCTTGATGTTCTCCAGTTACTTAGTTCCCTATTGAGATTTAGCTGGTAGAATCAATGCTTAATATGTGTGTTAATTTGATGTGCTGAAGACATTAAGTGTCACAGTTAACACGAATTTCACTCTTCCCACATAACTGTATTATCTTTATAGTGTACCAACTTGCTATTCAGTTTTCCTCCACATAAACTATCTTCTCCAGTAAAACTATGTTGCTCATGATATTTTTGAATACACCAAAAATAGCCTTCCTCTTTCATTCGACCTGCACCCCTCCTTTCTGCCTACTGAGACTATCTTTTAAACTTCTGTGAAGTCTTCCCCAAGACTGAAGATCGGTATTCTGTCTCTCCTTATTTGAATCTCTCTTGGTTCTTTACTAGTGTTCTTCCTTAAGGGTGCTTAACCTTTGATATGCATTTGTTGTATCTTTGCAACTAAGATGTAAGTTTTCAGCCCTCTTTGTATTGCCCACAACTTCTACCGAAATGCAATATATAAACAAAGGCCCACAAATGTTGTTAAATTAATACTGCATGGAGCTGTGATAATGATTTATTAAAAACCCATTTCTTAAGGAACTTATAACAGATAAATGCATTATAAGAGGATCATACTAGTGCTTCTAGGAATAAATCCCTCAGAAATAACCAGAGAAAAACAATGGTCACTAATGAACTGAGGTTAAATTTCTAAGTCTTGCTTCTAAGAGATTGGTTGGGAATAACCTAAGCACAAAGCTGGAGGCATACTGATTGGCCCTGAGTGGATTGTAATATCTTGGGTTATAAAATACTGGTCTGAAAGATTGACTCTTTCTTCTGAAATGGTGACTGACTGAATCGGGAGAAGGCTCACATTTCCACAAATGCTAATGGGTGAAGGAGAAGGAGGAGGAGAACGTCACCACCACCGTCATCACAGATAATACATGCACAGTGTTACTATTAGCTGGACGGTATTCTAAGCACTTGACATATATTAACTCATTTAATACTCACGAAAACCCTAAGAAGTAGGAACCCTTGTAACTGCATTTATACGAGCAAATTAAAGCACAAAAATTTTAAGTAACTGTCAAGGGTTACACAGCTAGTAAGTAGTAGAGCTAGGATGTAATAAATTCATTTAAACTACTTAAATATTTGCCTATCACTAAATTACCCTGTGTTTATGTCTCAAATTTGAGAGAAATTACCATTTGGAGAAAGATTTAAAGAACTACTAACATCCAGGCACACACTAGTATGCTTCTCTCTATTTAACCTTGAATTTATTGTCTTTTTAAAGAATATTATAAATCCTTAAACCCAACATGCTCTTAAGTATCATAATCATGTAAGCCTTTCGAAGGCTCCCAGTGACCAATGGCAGGTGCTTTCAGGCAGGAATCACGTCCCTGTCGGCTGCCGTAATTGATCCCAGCATCCCAACGTTGGTCTATGCTACAGCTCAACTCTCCTTAAATACCGGACCATTACAACTTACTCTACTTTCTCTCAAAGTCCAGATTCCTCAATCTTTCCTGCACTAAAACTGATAAGGATGGGGAAGGAGATGGCAAATGCTATACGTTAAAAGATCTGTGCCTTCTATTCTAAAGCATGTTGTCCCATCTTTTACCATGTAAAGGTCTTGTGATTAAAAAAAGCAACCATATCTACTCATAATTTCATGGAGCTTTAGTCATACCTATTTCATAAAAGCTGCTCTTACCTTCCGTCTCTTCACTAATTTTTCTTAATTCAGAATTTAGTTTTCATTTTTCACATTTTCCAATTAATTCAATGATGTGTGGCCATACAAGCAACTATCTAATATCAGAATACAGGAAATGGAGGCAAGAGCATTGGATCCAAAGTTAATTACCAGTTGGGCAACTTTCACTTTGGCAAGTCTCTTAACATCATCTAAGACAATGAATTTCCTTTCAATCTATAACACAAGTACATCAAAGCTTTTACCAGAGAACGCTGGCATTGAATCCTCTTCAGTTTGCTACCTCTCAAGTCTAACTGAGATTCATATTTTAGTTAAAAAGAAGTAGAGGAAAAAAATACTGATCCCACTAGGTATTCTAAATTTTATCTGTATTTCCAGTAAGATCACCAAACTACCTGGAATCAAATTTAAAATCATTCTATTTATCAGGTCTGCTCTGTCATTCCAAACTAGGGCATCCAAATCATAAGGAAGGGATTCCAACTGACCCAGGTGCCATAAAACTAATGTTGTAGTATACATGCCGACCCCTGGCTGACTTCATATATGACTCTTCCCAAGTCCACACTGATCATGTCTTTTTCCCTCAATAACTGAAAAATTCTTTTCAGCATAGTGACTACTTAAGATTCATATCTGACATATGTCAAATGTTCATTAAATAAAAATAAAGGTAAAATAATGTATAGATTTACAGCTTCATTTTTGCTTTTACATCATTTGGGGCAGGTCTATGTTTCATCTTCGGTAACAGATGCAAGCTCCATTGTTCCTGTGAGGAGATGCAACCCTTTTACGACAATGCCTTTTATGTTTTCTTTCTAGGAACTCTCTGATGAACAACTAGAATTGGCTGTACTAAAACGAGTTTTTAATGATGAAGATTATGCAGTTGCTGAAATACATTAGAGTTTTAGGGTGGTGTTGCAAAAAGAAAAAAAAGTCAGATCATTAATACATGTGGGTATAATGGGATATATTTAAAATCAAATTTCCCATTGTCTGAGAGTCACATAATAAAATAAATTTTGATCCATGTAAATGAAAGAAAATATTGGTATAAAGTCTCTAAAATGTAATATATTTGAAAAACAATTTCAATGAGTTCCCATGTCTACTTAAGAACCCATGACATACCATATGACATGCCATATTTCAAAAAAATTAACTTCATATTAGCTCAAATAGAAGAAGAAAATGTCCAAAGTTACTAGCTCTCAGACTGATGGAGAGATCTGCATATTCTAAACTACTTTTTTGGATTTATACCCCCCTAGGTCAGAGACATAATCAGTTTACTCATTCAACAAATATTTCTTGAGCATTTTTCTGTGGCCAGGCACTAGGTATATTTTAGTGAGCAGCACAGGTTTATATTCTGATCAATTTAAGTGGCCTCCTGCTGGGTTATAACAAACCAAAATTTTTTACAAATGTTAGTAAATGATCAGTAGTGACAACTAACTAGCTTTAAGAAGATCTGAAAGCCTTAAATAGAATATTCATTCCACATGCAGAAAATTCAGAGTTAAGCAGTAAGTAGAATATAAAATAAAACACAAGATAACCTCTAATAAACAAAGCTCTTCACCAAGGAATACGAACACTAGAAAATTCTTTATTTTGCAATTTTCAGTTTGAGTAAGATAACAAAGCTTACAAAGAAGCACTGTGATTTTGCTTAGGAGATAAAACATTAATCTAACTGTTGACCTAGAAATAATATATAAAATTATAAATCTGTCATATGAAAGCTTTAAGGAAACAAGCAACCTAAGTAGCTCACAGCACATTGGTTAATGTTGGGTTCGGGCAGACTGTGTATTTAATAAGTATGTGGCAGAGAATTATATCAGAATCGTTTTTCAATTGTTTTTGACTGCTTTTTGAATAGAAATTAAGTAGCAGAACTTCTCCTTTACTTCTGGAGTTCAAGTCTAACACATGCTGAAATGACTGTCAACTCTTATACATGTAACTTAAGTCTCATAGCAATGTAAACTTAGTGAACTGGGTTGCACATTATTACACAAACTGGATCAGAATACAATTTACTTCTTGCTTGTCAACATAAATGCTTTAACATCTAATCCAATATTCTAGGCTTAAATTTTATGAATTCATAAAAAAATGAATACCTAATATATAAGCTCTCCAGTTATATCCATCTATAAAGCAAAAATAAATTATGCCAGCCATTTGTCATAACTGTCACTGAAAAATAAGTAACAAGTGAAAAGGCTTTAACTTACCCTAAGAATTGTGACTACATTAGAATACCTATATTTGCAAAGCCTTGTCATCACACTATAACAAGAGATTAACTTTTCTTCAGAGAAATCAGATTGAAGTAATCATACAGAAACCAGACACTGAATTCCAATATGACGAACTGAAGAGCTGCATGTGTACTCTGGCCTGAATCAGTCTTAAGTAATACTTCATACAGTATCATGTTTCTAGGAAACATGGAAACTAGGAAATCCAAAAATTGCCTGTGTCCTCAAACAGATGGAGGGAAGATAAAGAGAACTGAGGTGGAGGAACAGTGAGTGGAGAGAAGATAAGCTCCTTACCAGTCTCTAAGTCTCCAAAGTCAATGGCTAGTATACGTGCTTAAAGCCTGAGGCCCCAAAGACAGAAATGGCCATATGGCAGGTCTTGCTATGCCAAGAATAACCTTCCCTATTTCCATCTATCAAAATACTATTCATCATCAATATCCAATTTGTCGTCTCTTTCATGAAGCCTTTCCTGATTTTCCTCAGCCAAAATTAATCCTTCCAATTGATGTGTTTCCACAGTATTTTGTCCCTTTTCAAAGATGTGTCATGTTGCATACTGTATCACAGTTATTTAGTTTCATCCCTTAATTCTCACACTGGATTATAAAGTTATTACAGGTAAGGAACTATTCATTCATGTACAATCTACTGTGCCTAGATTGGTAAATTGTGCCTACTATGTGCTTAATAAAAGTTTGTCATTTTTAAAATATATATGTATGAAGCTTTATTAAAGACCTTTTAAAAATTAAAGACATTTTAGAAAGTTGTGAGGAACACAGCAATTCCATGTCTAAGAATTTATCCTAAGGTAACATTCAGCGAAGACATACAAAGGTTTATGGGTATGGATGTTCGTTATAGCATTATTCATAATTCTAATGATTATGATGGTAATAATGAAAACAATTATCATGTATTGTGTCCTTATTTTAAGTCAAGTACCATGAAAACACTTTATATTACCTCACTTAGTTCTCAAAGCTGCCCTGTAAAGGTAGATAATATGTAAGCTTAGAGAAGTTAAAATAATTGTCCAAGGTCAAACAACTAGTAAAATATGAAGCTAGAATTTGAACCCAAAAGGTCTGACTCCAAAGTCTGTGCTCTTACTATATAGAGCTTGCCATGTACCAAAGATCGTTCTAACTACTCTACGTATCCATCCTCACTTAACCCTCATAGCAATCTTATGAAGTAAGCACCATTATCATCCTCATTTTACAGATAAGGAAACTGGGATACAAAGGCTAAGAAACTGATCAAAGATCTCATAGGTAAGAAGTGGTAAACCTTGGGTTTAAATCGAGGCAGTTAGGCTAACTTATACTGTCTCTTCCTATTTATAAGAACAAATGACTATAAATGACCTAAATATTCAAAGACTGGTTTAAATATATTTATGAATATATGAAAGAAGCATCAAAATGTAAAACAGCAAAAAGCTGGGGACTGCCAATAGCTCCATTTCTCCAAATTATTCCATCAGATTATATACATCATTTACCCTTATTTGATACATAAAGTTATACAGTAAATGTTTAAATTAAAAAAATTATTACAGTAAAAGACACATTGCCATTAATCCCCCTCACAATACCCCCCCTCGCTTCAAACACACTTATCCCGTTGTTCTTGCCACTTTCTGAAGCAGTTCTGGAAGTCCTCTTTCATGAGTGTCTTTACTTCATCCTCCATCATGACAACGCTCTGTGTCACACATCACTTCTGGTATGGCAATTTCTGTCAAATAAAAACATTATGGTGTGTCCTCATCCACTTTATTCACCAGATTTGGCACCACATTTGGCTCTTCCCCAAAGTCAAAATGACCATAAAAGGTAAATGTTTTGAATTGATTCAGGACATCGAGGCAGATACAACAGTGCAACTAAAGACACTCTTGAGAGAGGACTTTCAGAACTGCTTCAGAAAGTGGCAAGAACGATGGCACAAGTGTGTTTGAAGAAAGGGCGAGTATTTTGAGGGGGATAAATGACAATGTGTCTTTCACTGTAAGATTTTTTTTTAACATTCACCGTATTTTTTTATCACACCACAATCATATATGTTCTAGAAATGATAGCAGAGAATAACAGAAAAAGCACTTAGAAGGAAAATCACAACCTGAATCTCAGACCCAACCATACAACTTATCTCTGTGATGTTAGGCAAAATCAGAGGCCTTGTTTTTTCTTCTATAACAGAAGTTCAGATTGAGTACCTTCTTAGCATCAATATTCGATCTAATCTCAAAATAGCAGAAAAGAGACATTTTACTCCAGTAAACACTAAAATTTTCCAATGAACAAACCAGGTAGAGTTTAAAACAAAAAGTTCCAATGGAGTTTTGATAAAATTTAAATGTTGTCCAGATAGACCACCCTAAACACTCACCTACTTCCAAATGTTCTTTATGCCAAATTCACTTCTTGGTCTCCTTCTTGTAATGTGACTCAAGATGTAAAAATGTCCACAGAGTTCAGCACCAATAGGAACATATCAACTCGCTACTAATTTATCCCCCGTCTTCTCCTGTAACCTAACTCCAGCCAAAGCGCAGAAGTAAAATCAACTATCACTTCTATGCAAATCATCTCTAGTCCAAATCTCTGGCAGGATCTCAATCCCAAACTTCAATACCATATCTCTGTTTATTGCCTATTTCTCTTAGTTCACACTTTTCTAAGTCAGGTCAACCAGCCTTAAGTACCAGTCATCCCTTATTTATCCAACATCCTGATTCTCCGCATTCAGTTTGTCACTAATTTCTAATTCTCCTCCTACTGTTCTGTGGATTATGTCTACCATGGGCAATTTATGCACAGAAGAGGTGCCACCGTCCCCTATTCTTTCACCCATGACCTTCTTAGCATGACAGATATCACTAACTGATCATAACTGTCCCTACTGAGCCCAGACATAACTACACAAGCCTTATCACAGCACTCCAGCCATTGACTGGGCTTGGGATATAAGACAAAACCTCGCTCTCATTCCTGGTCTACATATTGTTAAGCATGACTACTCCTACCGCTCTAATACAAACTGTTTACCATGACACAATTGGGTTACCACAATAGCCCTCTACAAGTCTCTCTCTAGCTTAGTCATCCTCAGTGGTTCCCCATTACCTGTCTACAGGTAAAATAGCAATATATCCTCCTTGGTCAGAAATTCAAGATCCTCTACAGTTTGGCCCAAATCTTCCTTTCCAGGCCTGTTTTACACAATCCTCCAACTTCGGAGCTCTTCAAAACTTTTCTGTTTTAAAACTCTTGCATCAAATGAAATCTTAGGCAAAACTCCCAGTAAATTAATCTGACAGAAACAGCAGTGTCTAGGTTAACACAGGCCTGGGTGGTCCAGTGGCACTGCACTGCTCGGGGGTCCCCTTTGGCTCACCAGTAGGGGCTGATGCCCCTCAGCAGAACCACCAGGAAGAACCGCCTGCCGCCACGCTGACCAGAGAACACGAGAGTCTCTATGAGACTCCTAACCAGGGTTGGTTTATAAGCTCTTCTGAGACTACAAAACAAACCAAGGGCAGAACTAATCAAAGGAGCCCAAACACTTAAAACCGGAGCCCAGCAATACAGACATCCCCCTCCTCATACATGAATTTAACATGACTTTCTTCCGCACTGAAAATGTCAGTGCTCAGTGAGGGACAGGACAAGGTTAAGAGAATCCGACAGGAGGACTGGATGGAGTTGAAAGCTGAAGTCCTGCAAGTTTATCTACACAAGCAGCACAAGTTCTGGCATATTCCCAACTCAGCCCATTGCCCTCCAGCTGCATAATAGCAATAATTTTTTTAAACACCCTCATTCTGTCCTACCACATCTCATAATGTGTAAAGCCCAGCTGGAGAGTGTGTAGGATTTTGTCAAGCTGTCTTTAATCTTTAGCTTTACCTCCATTCCTAACAACTGAGCTGGCAAGTACTTAAGTTGCTGATGTTTACATCCTGCTTGTTTTATTGTTCATTTCCAAGAAGCACTTCTTGTTGATAGAGGCCGGTAGCAGGGGTGCCATTTGTCAGAGCTTAACCACAGTGCTCCTTACCCTACCAGGAACCAAGAACCCTCTCACTTCACCTCCCAGATGTTCAAGTACTTCTTCATTCAATTATTTTTGTTTGCAGTTCAATTTGATTTTTTAAATTCTAAATTAAAAAGGGAAAATGTACATGCATCAAACTGTTTCCCTGAAAACATAAGCTGAAATCATCTTCTTTAGATTTTCCAGATGTCCTTTCATTTTGTCCCACATTACGCCTAACCATTCAGTACGTTATCTGTTGATCACCATCATTGAAACCAGACAACTTTTAATGGACCCTTCCGTTCACCTGAGTCCTGTCGTCTTAAAAAGTTCCTTTTCCCAGAGATCCCTGGTTTGCAGGCTGGATGGGGGCACAGCAGACAGTCCCCTCTCAAATACCCACATGTGGTTAAGCATTACCCCTGACAGCTTTGTAATCCCGCATTAACTGGCCTTGCCACCCACTACATGGCTTAATTTGTATTCTAAAGTTATGTGCTTAGGAACTGTGAATGAATGTCAATGTGAGAATAAGCAAAAACAGAATTAGATTAACCTACAGGGGTTAAATTTATAAACATTACAAAATCAACTTTAAATAATTTTAGGAATCCATTGTTGAAAAACATTTCATGAAGCTCCTTTTCTGCTGGGGTGCATAATGTAGAGCTGACCAGCATTCTTTCTGGAACTCAACTTTTCTCTGGCTTCTCGGAGGTGAATAGGAGCTGACAGCGAAAGGCCTAGATTGGGCCAATGGGAGATGGGTTAGACTCAGGAGTCCCCGGAATCCATCATACCTCATGAGGGCTTGCCTACATTTCAGTTCCTAGGTTTTTCTTTTCTTTGTTGTTAATTGGTTCCAGCTTATAATAGTGACAATAACTAGCAACAACTACTAACTGCCTGAAACAATTCCTTCCACCTGATCAGAGTATGTATCGCCCCTTCTAAAAAAAAAAGAATAGTAATACCATGGATTGTCAGGAAAAAATACCTACTGGTTTATTTAAAAAATCAAAGCTAGATCAAAATTGAGGGCACCTAAACAAAACAAATATAAGAACATACATTTGCAATGCAACACCAATGCACTAAGGTAGAGAGCACAGGTGAATAAAAGAATCCTCGTTGCCAGTACAACCGCCCAGGAGAGACTGCTATTAACAATCTACCCTCTTTTGCATTCTCAAGGCAAAGGTCAAGGATTCACCTCAGGGATACCCAGGCTTCCTAAGCAAAGGCCACCCTGGTGACTCATACTGCTGTAAGGCACTAGCCCATACACAGCTTCTTCTTGGCATGCGTCTCGCCGCCCTCCTTCACCATTATACTCACCCATTCAATAACTTAATGAGACTGACAGACAGCTGAGAGCAGGTGTGTGCAATATGTTGTTTTCATCTCCCCACTTGGAGTTATTAGCACCTCCCATCACTCAATTTGGCAGGTCCATTTTAATATTAGCATCACACACAAGCTGCATCCGTGAGAAAAGAGACCATTTTAGACTTTTCTAGTGAACTATTACTTAGATAATAGAACATTTATTCCATGTCATTATAAAATTAAACTTTACCGCTGGGTCTTTAAAAGGCTAATAGTTCAACTTCCCTCTTTGACATGCAAGAAAATAAGATTCTCCTGACAGGAAAATATGAAAGTCCATTTTTAACCACTGTGACAAATCTACTAGGCTGCTCAGTACGACACATTATTTTTTTCAACTGTATGAAAAACACGTACAGTAATATACTTTTAAAAACCACACCATGTTACTCTGTAAAGGAAGGTAAATGCCCTTACTTTCCTGACATGCTACAACACTTTTATATCTCAGTTATGTACATCCAAAGTTTCAGATTCACTCACAATGTCAATCATATATTATGATTCAGCTTTCACCAATTGTATTGTCCATCGCACACAACTACCACCTGTTTAAAGAAAAAGAAAAACATGTGGCAAAGTAGTGCATGAAAAATAAGGTTAAACCACAATAAGATCTCACCCCAGTCAGAATGGCTATCGTCAACAAGACATAAATAACAAGTGTTGGAGAGGCTGTGGAGAAAAAGGAAGCCTCATACACTGTTGGTGGGAATGCAGACTGGTGCAGCTGCTATCGAAGGCAGCGTGGAATTTCCTCAAAAAAATTAAGAATAGAATTACCATATGACCCAGCAATCCCTCTTCTGGGTATCTACACAAAAAATCTGAAAACATTTATCCATAAAGATATATGTGCTCCAAAGTTCACTGCGGCTTTATTTACGGTGGCCAAGACATGGAAACAAACAAAGTGTCCTTCAATAGATGATTGAATAAAAAATTTGTGGTATATATACACAATGGAATACTATTCTGCCATAAGAAAAGATGAAATAGTACTGTTAGCGACAACATGGATGGATCTTGAGATTATTACGCTAAGCGAAACAAGTCAGAAAAAGTCAAGAACCATATGATTTCACTGATATGTGGTATATAAAACTGAAAACAACAGAGGAATAAGACAAACAAATGAAGAAACAAAAACTCATAGACACAGACAACAGTTTAGTGGTTATCAGAGTGTAAGGGGGGAGGGGAGTGGTAGATGAGGGTAAAGGGATCAAATATAGAGGGATGAAGGAGAACTGACTCTGGGTGGTGAACACACAATGTGATATATTACAGAATTGTACACCTGAAATCTATGTAATTTTACTAACCATTGTCACCCAAAAAAACTTTAATTAAAAAAAAAACGAAAAATAGGTTAGCATGATGCTCTGCTTCCTTTTACACTATTTTACAAATTTTGAGGGAATTCTTCAGGAATATATTCAAAAGAATAGAGCGTTCATTTTTGTAAGTTAATTACATATTATTATGTTCCAAGTATCATGGGAAATCAGTTTGAGCACTTATGTTATACTTGAGGATTGAAAAGACAAACCATGCCAAGATTTATTTGTTAGAGTTAAGGTAGGTCAAACTAACTCCACACCTATCTTTTATTTCTAGATAAACTTTACCAGGATAGAGTTGATGTGAGTGAAAAAATTACTATTAGAAGTTTTCTAAGTTTGCTAATAAAGATGGTAAATTACTGGGCTGAAACCTGTCATTTGTTAATCTAATTTAATAGTAATTTCTTCCTGCAGACACATGCAGAAGACAAATTATCAATTTCTATAAATCCTAATTAGTTCAGAGGCAAGTTCCAATTCTCCTAAAGATTAGCTCAGTGTAGTTTAAATTAAAGGCACTCAGCTACCATACAAATTGTGAAAAACCTCAGCCTTCACTGAGGTGCTTGAAATCCTGGGTTATGACTGACCACTTGAAGACCTGTGGTAATCAAAATGCATTTACTTTGTTATGTTCCCCAACGCCAATTTTCACTAGTGTGCAAGCAAGAGACTGTGTGGAGAAGAAGTATTCCACACAGCTCTGTTTCCCCCCATGTAGATGGCTTTGCTGCCACTGAGACGCAAGGCTCTTTCCAATCTTTAATTTTCTTTAAGAGTGGATAAGTGCCATGAGCAAAACTGCTCACCACTGCTCTTGAGGTGCTTATTTAAAAAGAAATAAAACATGATTAACTTCAAGTGCTTTACAATTAAAAATATATGACAGGAGGGTCATCTGGGCAATTTAACTACATCGGGAAGGGTCACAGGCCTACGAAGTTTGAGAAACCCTGAGCTAAACTCAGTGCATGTATTTATTGTCACTGGTAGCATATTAGATTATTAAAAGGGACATGCTAATGTGACATTTTACTATTACAAAGAAAACTCAGCACTAAAATTAGAGCATAAATCAGGCAGATATGCTTCCAGACATGCAATCAACTCTGTCTTCCACTCGTCTTCCTTTACGCATCAAGGCGTTGTATTAAATTTCATTTTGTATTTATTTGTTAACTATATGTGTTGCTCCTTTCTAAGCTCAATGTGAGTAACAAAAATTTAGCTGAATCCTAGTAAAACAGATTAACTTTAATGCAGATAAAGCAAGGCGATTAGGGTGTCAGAAAAAATATACTTTAAAAATCAAGGCTAAAATATAAACCTATTAGTTTTGAATATTTATCCAGATTACATTTCATATGCAACATTCTCTTCTATAAAGCACTCTTCTTTATTGCAGAAAAGTATTCCTATCCACAAAATAGTAAGATTTGCCTTTGAAAAACAGCATGACAACCCCACCAATTCTGTTCCCAAAACAATGGCTAGTTTGGGGGTGTAAATGGCAGACAACATAAAGTAAATCACTGTCATGAAATAATAATTAGCATTGTAAAAATAACCTCCACTGCTTCAGCTGACTAATGCACAATTCCTGCTCAAGCCCATATTTCAAGTCTGAAAGTCACCAAATGAAATTAGCACTTTCATTCCAAAGCAGATTCTGTTGGTATTTTTGCCTGGAAGGAAAGGGAAACCATTTTATACTGTCTCACTAATCCAAAAGAGCAAAACCTTGTCATCTTTGTTGCTTAAAGGGAAAGCTGTTCAAGAGCCTGGCAGAGAAGATCACAGTTCAACAGCATTCTCCTCCCTACCCCATTGTTCTTGGTCTCCCCATCAGTAAAGAGATTAATGATGCATATTTCATTCAGATGGCACATGTCTATAGAACTATGGGGCTGGGCAGTTCAGTGACTGAGAGTCTTTAATAACAAGGCCAAAGTCTTGGGCTTGACACCCACATGGATGAATTAGTTTTCATCTGTTTCACTGCCTTAATCATCTCTAACACTAGCCATCCCATCACAAATGCATGCTATTGGTCAAAGGGTGATTCATGAAGTGCATGAGAATGGTTCAGTGAATACTTATCATGAAAGGGAGGGAAGAAAGAAGGAAGACAGGAGAAAAGGGAGAGAACCAGGGAGGGAGAGAGGAAAGACCTGATAAAAATCCTAGAAGTGCCTTACTGTTTGAGAGCCTATGACCACTATCTTTTTATTAAAAGTACAACACAGTCAGGTAATATCTATTGAAACTCAAATAGGACTACACAGTGATTAAGAAATGGCAAGCTAGCTAATATATTCTGAGTTTGTCCTGAACAAAGTTTCAAAAAATTAACTAAGTACACACATATAAAATTAAACCATGCTTATGAATTAAACACTATAGTCCATGCCTTAAAAGAACAGTACATTAGCAATTAGCATTTGCTTTGTTTTGAATTCACTGAATTTATATCATCCTTCAACACTGTTTAGCTAAAGCAAACAAAAACAAGAAAATCACATTATTCTTTCTAAGCCATATAAAAGTGATCTGGAAAGTCACGTTTAAAATCGCTATCATGGATTAGCTTAAGGCAATTATTTCACTTGCCGCATTCTTTTACAAGAAGTTAAAAAAAAAATCTAGCTTCTTGCCTAACAAGAAAAATGAAATCCCATTAGTTGTGTCTCCAGTGTATATTAACATTCCTTTTGTTTAGAAAGGTTAATATCCCCCAAATAAAGGAGCATACAGTGCCTGTTAAAATAATTACATCATGACATTTTAGAAAGGTTGGCAGATAGACGTGGTTACAAGCAAAGAAACAAACAAAAGTAAAAGCGAGTACTTTTTAAATTATCCATGACTTCAAAAAATGGAAAGCACTGGAAATTCCACCATGTTTGCAATTCTCTGCCAGCTTGTTGGGTCTCTGTTATTTGGCTATTCTCCCTCTTCTTTAATATGTTTCTGTAATAGAGATTTAGGAAGGTTGTACCTTCATGCTCTAAATCAGATGATCTATTATATGAAAAGGAAACTACAAATCTGACAACAAAAGAATTTCACAACAGGTCAGTGGTTGATAGCATTGAGGTACCAAATCCAAGTATTTCACCGCCACTTGGAGTCCCAAAGGACAGTATATGTTGTCATTAAAAAAGAATGGCTTTTCAATACTCTCTGTAAGTTAATCTAAAGGCCCAACACATCAGTAAGGCTGAAACCAATGAACAATTAAAGTCTCGGAATTCACTCCTACAAGACCTAAAAGAAAACACTTCAAACTTTATGCAAATAAAATACGGCGTCTGACCCTGATGCTTGAGGGAGAAAGAAGCAATTCTCTCCATAAGTAAAACAAACTATTAATCTATCAAACCTTTGGACATAGCAAACATTTCTTAAATAAAAAGGAGACACAATCTTAATATAAACCTCACTGGCTCTCTTTCTCCTTCTCTGGGGCGTGAAAGCCCCTCTGGAGCTCTAAGCTGGGGTCCTGCCGCGGCTCCCGGGAACAGCCAGTGAGACAGGCAAGACAAGGATTGAGGAGGACAGTGGCTTTCCCCACCACCACTAAACCATAGAAAGCGTCCTCAGATAATGATAGCGCAACCTCTGGACAGCAGGTCAAAGAATCTAATTGAACAAGTACTTTAAGAGGCTTATTAATATTCCCAAAAGTCAGAGAATGCTTTACATCAGCAATTCCCAGTAACACCAACAACAAATTGTACATGTGCAGTGATAAAAGGCCACTGCCTTAAGAGTCCAAAAAAGAACATAATAAATACAACTTAAAGGCCCCCAAGTTACCATAATAAAATATCCAAGAGTATAAATCTACAGAAGGAAATTCAGTGCAACATCTCGGCTGACAGGCTCACAACAAACCTGTGAAAAAAAGTCCATCCTGGCTTTATACAAAGGTACAGTAGTCATCCCTTCAGGACAGGGCTTCCCAGCATTGAATGATGATGCTCCTTGGTCCCCAGCTCATGCAGAGATGTGTGCTGTGCTCAGGAAGCAATCCTGCATACTTGGTGAATGAATGAACGAATGAATGATTTATATGGAACCGTCTTCCAAAGCAGCCTCAAAAATATCTACCAAGTTTCCCCGAAAATAAGACCTAGCCGGACAATCAGCTCTAATACGTCCTTTGGAGCAAAAATTAATATAAGACCCTGTCTTATTTTACTATAAGACTGGGTATAATATAATATAATATAATATAATATAATATAATATAATACCGAGTCTTATATTAATTTTTGCTCCAAAAGACGCATTAGAGCTGACTGTCCAGCTAGGTCTTATTTTTGGGGAAACACAATAAACTGACATTTTTATTTAACTGTCACAGGCTATGTAGAGGTCTGGCTAAAATAGAGGAAACATTTTTTTTTTTTCTCCAAAAACCACCTACGAGCTCATCTCCAGGAAAAAATATTAGAGTGAGCAAAGTAAATTCCTTTCTCTTCTACATTAAGGAACATGTTTCTCAATAAGAAGACAGATGATGACAAGTGGTAGTGGCAAACACCTAGCATTTGTTCAGTGCTGGGCACTCTTCTAAGTATCTTATATAAATTAACTAGTTTAATTCTCACAACTGTCATATGAAATAGGAATTATTATTCTCCCTCTCTTGCAGTTGAGTTAAGACAGAGGTAAGTTTCATTCAACTAGTGCCTGGCAGATTTCAAGGCCAGGCAGTCTAGCTCCAGAGTCTATGCCTTTTACCTACACTAAACTATTTGTAACAGTACTGTTCAAAAGAACTTTCTGTGACGATGGGAATGTCTACATCTGCACTATCCAATACAGAAACCACTAGCCACAGGTAACTACTGGGCTTTTGGAATGTGACTAGTGCAACTGTAGAACTGAAGTTTTAATTTTACTTAATTAAATTTAAATACAAATAGCCACATGTTGCTATTTATTCTTAAGTTTAATTCTATAACATAGACACTTTGTTCTGCTTAATGGAATGTAAGATCTGTTATACACGTATGTCACCCTCTGTGAAATCAACTTCAATTTTCTGTCTATGAGTTCAGAAGTCAAAGTTTAATAACTACTCAACGTACCATATTAGATCTCCTCGCCAAAATTTCCCTGTAAGTATATGGGGCAGGGGAGTGAGAGAAGATGGAGGTAATAGCAGATATTCTCACTCTAAGTCACATTTCTCAATTTTCAGGGATCCTTTCACATAATCCATTCAACAAATATTACTGGCCATCTACCATAGGCTATGGTGAGGATAAACAGATACAGTACAACAAAAACACATTCTCACACACTCGCTATACTACGTTTTTGTCCAGTACTTGACACATAGTATGTACCTAATAAATGCTGGACAAACCAATGGGCAAAGGCTGGGATCTTATTCTCAAGAAACTTACAATCAAGGAAAGAAGACACAATAAAACTTTTTATCATTTTCCCTCACAAACCTGTTCCACAATTCCTTTATCAGCAGCATCCATTCAAACAAGCCAAAAATTGAAAATCACCTTCCAATTATGCTGAATTTGTCTCCTTTCTGTTCCTCAGACCATTCTATATATTTGGTCCTCACTCTCACTGCTCCAGTTTGGCCCCATTTCACTTGGATCCTTGTAACAATCTCTGTCCTGGTCTTCCTTCCTCCAATATTGCCTGATTTAAATCCATCTTCCACAAAACTCCCAGAGTGACCTTCTTAAAATGCAAGTCAGACCTGGGCACACATCTGGTTAAAATCCTTTAGGGGGTCTCACTCTCATAAGCTAAGATCCAAGCTCCCTAACATGGTTCACCATGGCCACAATAAGGTGGCCAAGATAACCGTTCTAGCCTCATCACTCACTTTACGTTTTTGGAAACAGCAAACTCCTTGTAGAGTTCTGTTCATGCTCGTATGTTGGTAAACCTTCATTTTCTTCAAGGACTGAACATCCAGTCCCCTACTGTATACTTTCAGTATTGAGTATAGTACTTTCACATGCAGTAGGCATTGCCTAGATGCTTACTGAACTAACTAAAATATGAGAAAAACAATAGGAAAGATGGAAGCAATATTTGTCATAATTTACACAAATAACTTAAAAACTGCTTTGGGCTGATAGGAAAAGGAATAAAGCATAAACTGGGAAGGCATTCTAAGGGACATATGACATACAGTAGATTTTCAATAAAGGGAATATCACAAATATTAGCAATCATCATCTCAGGTCATGTAACAGGCATGGGAAGGATGGAACTTTTATATCATTTTCTATGTGCCATTCATGTTTGCTCACTGCCTTCCTAGCTACTGTCCAACTCATCTTCAAGAAAAAAAGGATTCTTTTAACCTATCACAGAGTCTATGTCACTGAGGGCTACAAGGAGGCAGGATCACTGAGTATTAAAGGTTCGGCACCAATGCTTAGCATACTTTTGAACTTCTTGCATCCTGGCTTCCTGTAGTAAGTAGAATCAGACTTGTTCTTATAAGCTCTGTCTGTTCCTTCTCTCTTCTCAGTTTGTCTTTAGTGTGGTTGGTCAAAAGGCAGAGGGATTCCAAGATTAGGATTTAGATGAGCTTCAACATCCACAAATCAATCAATGTGATACATCACATTAACAAAAGGAAGGATAAAAATCATATGATCATCTCAATAGATGCAGAAATAAACATCTGACAAAATTCAACATCTATTTGTGACAAAATCTTTCAACAAAATGGGTACAGAAAAAATGTACCTCAACATAACAAAGGCTATATATGACAAACCCACAGCTAACATCATACTCAATAGCTCAGGAAAGACAAAAATGCCCACTCTTTCCACTTTTATTCAACATAGTATTGGAAATCCTAGCCACAGCGATTAGGCACACACACACACACACAAAATAAAAAACATTGAAATTGGAAAGGAAAAAGTAAAACTGCCACTATTTGCAGATGACATGGTACTAGATATAGAAAACCCTAAAGACTCCACCCACAAACTGTTAGAACTAACAAATTAATTCAGTAAAGTTGCAGGGTACAAAATCACGATATAGAAACCTGCAGTGCTTCTATATACTAATAATGAACTATCAGAAAGAGAACTTAAGAAAATAATCCCATTTACAACTGCATCAAGAATTAAATACCTAGGAATAAATCTAACCAATGAGGTAAAAGACCTGTATACTGAAAACTGTAAGACACTGTGAAAGAAATTAAAGACACAAATGGAAAGATATTCTGTGCTCACAGATTGGATGAATTAATATTGTTAAAATGCCCATACCATCCAAAGCAATCTACAGATTCAGTGCAATCCCCATCAAAATTCCAGTGGCATTTTTCACAGAACTAGAACAAAATTATGAAACCACAAAAGAACTCAACTAACCAAAGCAATCTTGAGAAAGAAGAACAAAGCTGGAGGTATCACACTCCCTGATTTCAAACTATACTACAAAGTCATAGTAATCAAAACAGCATGGTATTGGCATAAAAACACATACAGATTAATGGAGCAGAACTGAGAGCCCAGAAATAAGCCCACACATATATGGAGCCAAGTACCAAAGGAGCCAAGAACGTACAATGGAGAAAGAACAGTCTCTTCAATAAATGGTACTGAGAAAACAGTACAGTCACACACAAAAGAATGAAATTAGACCACTATTTTACACCATACCCAAAAATTAACTCAAAATGGATTAAAACCTGAACATAAAACCTGAAACCATAAAATTCCCAGAAGAAAACATAGGTGATAAGCTCCTGGACATCAGTCTTAGCCATGTTTTTGTAGATCCAAACCACAATGAGACATCACCTCACACCTGTTAGAATAGCTATTATCAAAAAGACAAGAAATAACTAGTGTTTTTGTCTTGGAGAAGATGTGGAGAAAAGGGAATCCTCATACACTGTTGGTGGGAATGTAAATTGGTGCAGACACTATGAAAAACAATATGGAGACTCCTCAAAAGATCCAGCTATTCCACTTCTGGGTACTTATCCAAACAACAGAAGAACAATAACTTGAAAGATACATACATGCACCTCTATGTTCATATGGAAACAATCTAAGTGTCCATTGATGGATTAATGGATAAAGAAGAATACACACATACACACACACACACACTACTCAGCCATAATAAATAATGAAATCTTGCTTGGATCGTCTGCAGTCACGGACCAAGCAAACTCTTTCTACCAACACAGCCCTGATTCTCAAGACTTGAAAATCAACTGGATGAAGCGGGCGAGGGAGAGAGTCAAGAAATCCGAGGAGGTTTCTGAGCCTTGGTGATGGGCCTAACTTGGTGAAGTGAGCTAACAATCTCTAAAGCTTACTGTGTAGCAGGCCCTGATCAAAGCGTTGGAGACACAAACTTCAGTGTGACATAGTCTTTGCCTTGAAGGGATCTGCAAGTGGTCAGATAATTACGGTCTAAAATAAACCCTAAATAGCAATAGGGAGGTCATGAGAAAAGACAAGTTTATATGCATAACAAATTTCCCTGTAAACTATAGGACTGGAATAACTAGAAGTTATGAAATAATATTGAAATTAAGGATAACCACCACAGGGTCTCCAGAGTGTTCCTCATTATCATTAAAAAGAAGGACTCTCTACAAATTAGTGATCATTAACTTAATTATAAGATATTATGCATTCATTTTATTCACCACCAGTACACTGCAGAGAGGATTTCCCTAAACATCTCTAATGTAGCCAACTATGCCAGTTAAAAGAAATCCTGTCCGTGCCCATTTCTCTTCTACAGGAACAAAAATACTCCTGTGCTTCTGGAGAAGTTGAATTTCTTAGACTTACACTAATCGAAATTATCAAACTCTAAAACCCAAAACTTTCAGCATTTTCAACCCAGAACACAAAGATAAGAAAATAATTATCAAAAGTCATCTCAAGAGAAATTGTTATAGGCAAACTACCTAGAAATCAAAAACTAAATAGATTTAGTTCAACTTCAAATCTCAATCTCTCTCTCTCTCTCTCTCTCTCTCTCTCTCTCTCTCTCTCTCTCTCTCTCACACACACACACACACACACACACTCACACACGTACAAACTCAGAAAGTGGGTTGATCACTGAATTATTCTTATACTTTATGCATTTTTATAACTCTCCTAAAGTACATTACTTGTTACATAATTCATATGGGAGAAGCAGTTATTATGCCCATTTTATAAAATAGAAAATAAGGACAATAAGGTCAAGCAACTTGACCTGAACGACCTATGATTTTTGCAGAGCTGACGAGTAAATACAGGCAGACCTCATTTTATTGTGCTTCTCTTTATTGAGCTTCACAGATATTGCATTTTTATACAAATTGAAGGTAAGGCTTTCCACCAGCAAAAATACTAAGACTCGCTGATGGCTCAGATGATGCCGTGTTTCCCCGAAAATAAGACCTAGCTGGACAATCAGCTCTAATGCGTCTTTTGGAGCAAAAATTAATATAAGACCTGGTCTTTTATTACATTATATTATATTATTATTATATTATACCTGATATTATATTATATTATATCTGGTATTATATTATATTATATTATATTATATTATATTATATTATATTATATTATATTAATTATATTATATTAATTATATTATATTATATTTGTATAGGACCCGGTCTTATAGTAAAACAAGACCGGGTCTTATATTAATTTTTGTTCCAAAAGACGCACTACACCTGATTCTCCGGCTAGGTCTTATTTTCGGGGGGAAAGGGTGGTTAGCATTTCTTAGCAACAGTGTGTTGTTGTTTTTTTGCAATAGCATGATTTTTAATTAAGGTATGTCATTTGTATTTTTAGACATAATGTTATTGTACAGTTAACAGACTACAGTATAGTATAAACATAACTTTTATATGCACTCAGAAACCAAAAAAAATTGTTGCAATATTTGCTTTATTGTAGTGGTCTGGAACCGAACCTGCAATATTTCTGAAGTATGTCTATATAAAAGTATTAACAATTCTGGTACTTATAATACCTGCAAAAGCGAAATTACAGGAAGAGAGGACAAATTTCCTCCACTAAAAGCAGAAGGCATTTATGAATGTTCCCCATTTACCTTCAACACCTAACACAGACCCTGGCACACAGTAGTGTAGCTTTGATAAATCACTTTGAATGAATAAACAAAGAAATTAGAGAATCTCAATGAATAATGAATCTAACGAAGTCAGTGGTATATCACACTTCTCTACAGGGATTTTTTTTTTTTTTTTAAATCGGGCTATAAAACATTTCAAGTATTTTTTTAAAGTAGCACTTACAGGAAAAACAGCAGTCCACATAAATTGCAATGAGACCTCTACCTAGTCTCATGAGAACATGAGAACAGCACTGTTTGGGAACTTTTACGCTAAATTCAAAAGAATTTGGTAGTTTGGCAAGTTTAATGCACTACCATTAAACACACACACACACCTGGAGGTAAATTGACATTATGAGTTTTAAAAAAAAAATTACAACACAATTACCTAAAACAAAGTATACAGTTTCAGAAATGTAACCATTCTTATATTTTACAATTCTTACAAGTTGGTAAGAATTCAGTTGGTAACTGAATGAGGAGAAAAATTATATTCTAACCATGTTATAATATTCTTATGCAAACACTTTTATAATCCCTTTCTGAAATTTTAATGTTGTCCTACAAAAACCAAGTAGCTTTTAGAGGAACCTATCAAATAATACAACTGTGAAGAAAATTTAAATAGATGCTGTTTCCCTCCCTCTCCTGGCACAAAACCTCTAATGTGACAATGGAGTGTTCCTCAGACCCTCTAGGAGCTGAGCTAGATCTGCTGGCAGAACCCACGTCCCCACCCTCAAAGGTACTACACATATCTTCTGCTTGCCCTATCCCGCATGACATTAAGGTTTCAGGCAATACAAACAGAGCCCCACGTAACATGACAACTTTGCTCTATTACTACTGGGAAAATAAACAAAAGGAAAAGGATTTTCCGGTAAGAAGACCTTACAGCACCAGGTTCATTCATTCATTTTTAAATATTTACTGAGTTCCTATTGTGTTGAATGTGAGATGCTAGGAACTAAGTCTTATATTCTTGCAAATTTCTCTGTCACGGCTTCATAAAAATCCATACAAACCATAAAGAAATGCCAAAGTGCCCAAGTGCAGAGGTTATCACAGATTTTAAATCAGACAGGCTTGATTTTAGCTTTCTCTCCACTATTAGCCAGTGGTCTAGGGCATGTTATTTAACTGTCCTCAACTGTTTCCTTTTCTATAAAATATGAATAATGAGATTGTCTTTCTTAAAAAACATGTTGTGAAGATTAATATAGTAATGTACTTTTAGCATACTACCTGGCACATAACAAATGCTCAGTAAATTACAGCTGTCTGGGGTTTAGCTAAATAAAAACATGGCTATTTATTCATTTATCATATGGAAATGAGTACTTAGTAGGTACTCAAAGGTTAGGCATAAAGAACACAGAATAAAACAGCAAAACAAAAACAGAAAGAGCTTGTATTCTTGGAGTTTACAGTATAGTGTAAGAGACAGATGCTAAACAATTAATTAGTTGATTATAATGTGGTAAATGCCATAAAAATTATATTTTTTCTAACAGCTTAATTGAGGTATAATTAACTCACAATAAATTCCACATTTGTAAAGTGTACAGTTTTGTAAGATCTGACATATGTATACAGCTGCAAAACTATCGCCACAATCAAGATAATGAACATCTCCACCACCACCCCAAAATGTCTTTGTACCCATAGGTAAAATCCCTCCTTCCTGTACCACCCCCGCACTACCTCTCAAGTAGTCATTGATACACTTTTCCTCACTATAGCTTGTTTTGCATTTTCTATAATTTTATATAAAAAGAATAAGACAACATGCATTCTTTCCATCTGGCTCATGTCACTCAGAGTAATTATTTTGAGATGCATCTTTGTAACTCAATAATTTAAAAACCTATTGGACAAAGGGATAATGTTACCTAGTCCACCATGCACAAACCTGTAACTTTTGCTTCAAAATTCATCTCTACCACTAGACGCACTCCTATAAACTCTAAGTACAAATAAATGTAGAATTAACCACTTTTCTAAGAGTTTGCTTCCCAAATGCAACATGCCAAAACTATTTCCCTATTATTCAATGCTTCACACGCCCATTGAGTATTTCACACTGACCACTATTTTTGTTGTCAGAACAGAAAGATAAATGTTTTGTGCTTCTCACATCAAGCAACCAAAACGAAGATGAGTAATCTTGAACCAACCAGCAAAACAGACTCTCAGGATAGCTTTGTATACATATATGCATTACCATTAAAACAAAACAAAACAAAAAACTACAAAATGAGAGACACGTTTGAGTAGCTTGTCAGAAAATGGTGAGATTTTTTGAGAAACTATTCCATAGATGTTTTAGGATCTAAAATATTGTTCCCTATGAAGACTGACAATTTTCCCGCTGAGTGGTCAAGTACATTGCTCAAAGGCATGAGCTCTGACAGAGAACAAGTGCAGATGGCAAAGCAAGCAAGCCCCTTTACCACATTATTAGGTAATTTCAGGATATAAAAATTGGATTAAAAATTATCTTTCAATATCAAATTTCTTATATTTCTAACTAGTTTAATACTATGTCAAGATGAGATGATCTATCTCAAGCACCAAGTACAATGGTTGCCAAATACATAGTGGGTACCTCAATAAAGCAGTCATTAGAGTAACAGCCATGGTGGAAGACCGGCACATGGCAAAGTTATGACATAGTCATATCACAAATCTTCTTAGAAAATGGGTCCCTTCCTTGATTACAATGAATCCCAAATTTTCAATGAGTCATTGCACAAAATTGCACATCTCCTGTATATTCAACCCTGAGCTAGGTGGCTAACAAATATTTACTGGGTGCCTATTATGTGCCTAGCACTGAACATGACTTTTTTTAAGGGTAAGTAAGATAAGATGGTCCTGACTCAATCTTTATTGGATGTCCTAAATTTCTTTAGTTTAAATATAAGAAAATAGCACATGCAAACACACTCACACTGCCTCTGTATTGCTTCAAATGCAATTCATCTCCTAGTACAGTTAAGTTTGAGACCCTTGAAAATAATAAGGTATACACTAAAATGTTACATAAGGTTCACCCGGTGTTCCTCAATCATCCCACAATAGCCTTCATTATTTCAATTCCTGGGTGTCCTTCACTCAAATATTTTTGAGAGCCTTCAATAACCACCACAGTAATGGCTACATCCACTCACTGTCCACCTACTATGCACCAGATGCTGCTATGTCAAATTCTACAGGCAAGTGGCTGAGAGTACTAATCACACAAAAGAAGGAAAAAGTAAGCCTTTCTTTGGCAATAAAAGAATATACCTGCTATTTTGACTTTTGCTTAACTCGCTCATCTAAAAACTGATATTGATATTGTACTTGTTATTGAAGACTCAAAAAGCAGCTAAACAATATAAGTACAATTACAATACAAATGAGCCACATGAAAACAATTTGTACTTTTTGCTGACTTCGTGGCTTGCATCCTTCTCAAAAATGTACAGTGAAATTAAATTATATTGCCAATAAAAGTTTTATGTTCTTAGGTACAGATGAAGTGGAGCATTTGCCAAAATCTGCTAACAATGCTTACATGATTATTAATGGTAACAAGGATTGTACATGAATAGCATCAAACGGGTAACTAGACAGAGAAAACCATATACACACACATTCCAGATGAAATCCTGGAATTAAATGCTGACACCCAAAAGGCATGCAGGTTAAGCGACTGCAGCAGATGAAAATATTTCAAAGCCAGATACATTTCCTGTTGCAAATTCCTTACATTCCATGACTAAATCCTAAAGGCCACAAGCAGCATTGCAATCTCCGATTGTGCTGATGCACAGAAAGGGAACTAACTGTACTTGTGCGGTCATGCTGTCAGCAGAAGCCCTACACGGAAAACAGTTGCAGTCTTAAGGCAAAATAAAAGTGTCTGGGAGGCAATTCACATATTTTCAAAGACAGAGAGATAACTGTGACCTTGAGCCCCTTCTAAAGGTGCTCTGACTTTAAAGTCTTATCCTACAGGAATTTATTATTTTAAGATTTTCCTTCAACAGTAAGATGAAGCTGCTTTGATACATCTGTGGTCCTTGTGACGATAACTAATATTTACAGAGTGCAAAGTACTTGGCATTCGAATACTCAAACTATGTTTTAACTTACAATTTAAATTTGACTAAAAATCCCTAAAACACTCTATAATGTCTTTATGTAATTGAGAATGCCCTACTTCTTAGATCTCAAATCCCACTAAAAAGTGGGGGGCAGGGAAGAGAGTTTGCTAAAGAAATGGAAAACAAAAGGCACCTTTAAGAAAAACACCATTCATACAATATCAACATCGAATCACCATCGATACCTGGTACTTGCCTCTGCCACCTCATTAACAAATAATCTTTTTAAAATTAGAGCTACTGACAGGTTTCCTGAGAAGCAAAGCTGGGTCCCCGGTAATTCTCTTGCCAGAGAGAACTCAGTAGGATTATAATGAAGTAGTAGTCAGTGTTGCAGTTGATCTACAGCCCATAAATGAAATCAGAATGCGTAACTCAGGTTCTACCTATGACTACCCAGCTCTCACTTGAAACATGTTAAGAGTCCCAGAGTAGGTTCAGTGCTATAGCCTCGGAATATATTGAGTGACCTATGTCTTGTTGAAGTTGACCCTGAATCGTGTATACAGCCATTATTTATGATTGCTTATGGTTCTTCACCATATTTTGCATCTGATTGTGAAGGAAGCAATTCTAGGAACAAAATTTATTTTAAGGGAAATCCATACTGTATCTTCAGATAGTGGATGTGTGTGGGCACACGTGCATTTACACCCACACATGCACACGCACACAAGCAACCCTGTCCAAATCACATCTCCAAATCTTATCCTTCCATATTCTGAACAATTTTAAACTCTGTTGATTCAGTTTGGGTATAGGTAGTTTGTCTCATTTACATAATGGAGTAATATTATTCAAAAACAAGTTCTAACAATGGCTTGTAATAAACTCTTCACGGAGGTTAATGATGCCTACGCCTATGGAATAGTGATGAGGCAGAATTGCCTAAGAAGCACTCGGTATAAAATAAAATGAAATCAAGTGCCAAAACAAGGTCAATCCCCTCTGCCTTATCTTGTACCACTGAGAATTAACTAGATTAGCCATTTGGAATGTTGATGCTCAAAAGAATGTACCTTGATATCAGAAAACTGACAGTTTTATATTTTTCCTTTTAAACTTGACATGATTTCCTGTTTTCTATCTTATCTTCAAGAGAAAAGATTGCTAAGGACAATTCCCATAGGCCTCAAGAGCACTGAGACCTAGTCAACAAAAATAGTTTTAATTAACAGATAAATTTGTAATTTACTTGGTAGGATATTTATTTAAAGCTGTTTTAGGAAAATGCCTGGAGAGTAATAGTATAAACAGATTATTAGGATGTTGTTTTTTTTAAGTATCTCTATAATACAGTCTCCCATATCTACGTAGATCTTAGCAGAGACAGATGGCCTAAGCCTCTATTTAACAATGAAATGATTAAAGCAAAGTAAAAGAGGCAAAGATACTATTTAATCCTTCTTCACTGATAAATATCAGTAAAGTTACGAGGTCACCATTTTTATGTTTATGACCCCAAAGGAAATACTCATCATTGTTTAAATGTGTACCAGTAACACCGTCACTTTTGCAAATCCAATAGGTATTAATTTTATTAGACATCCACACAATGTTTCTTAGCCAGAAAATGTAGTTCGGCTGATCTTTCTTTATCAATCAAGCACCTACTAGGTGCTAGGTGACAGAAACACAGAGTAAAGTTGCCATTATCTGTTAAGGGATCCGAACTTCATGTTTACCTCACCCTCTGATTTTATCAAGTCCCCACCAACAGAAAAATCAGACAGACACCCCAGTCCAGATAAACGTTCCTTTAAGGATCAATCGCAGAAGCCTACAGCTCAGGCTCTTTGGCTTTTTGTCACTATACTCAAAGTTCTTTTGGCCGCATAGAGTAGAGCTGGCCCCAGTTCCATGATCAGCAGGCTACGGCTTAGCTAGTGCCAAAACACCGCATGCATTCAGGCACCAGTGACCTTAAATGGAGGTCATTATTACCATCTCCTACTGGTGTGTGACAGTTGGCTGCTGTTCTCCTGAATGTCAGAACCCTCTAAATTCTCCTGAATCACTCACCTTGTGGACCAAGGTTGATTAGGAGCGCTCCAGGTAATTACTTTTCAATATAAAGAAAACAGTTCCTTCTCTTCTTATAAGAAATGTGTTAAGAAGGATTCAGAAACCCTGGACAGTGATAGATTTGTTTATTTGCCAAGTCTGTTTTAGGGTAATTTTCCTTTTGCAGTAGCAATCTGGATGACTAAGTTAAGAATAATGGAAAGAATAAGATGAATGCATGCAAAAGCACAATACGGGAGGTTTAAGATAAACAGAAATTTGTTTCCTTAAATTCAAGGTCCACCGATCATTGCATCAGTTCAACTGATTCAATGAGACGCTGAAGAATGTACTTCGTTCCTTAATAGGAAAGGCTATAATTCTTGAACTAGTCTACTGTTTTCACTGGGGTCTGAATCAGATGACCTTGAGATTGCTTCTTCTTATAATTTTGAATATACCTGTAATCCTTCTCAGTGAAATTTAAATGTTCATTCTTATTCTGGCAATGACTTACGTCAGTTTCAAAATCAACAGTTCCTGAAATATTTGCTTCTATAAAGTCCTCCCAGGCCAAGTTTTCCTTTCAAAAGTGTCCTAACATTTAGGTTTACATCCATCATTGTGTCTCCTTCACACTTGAAACCCTGCCAATTAACATTCTATTGTATCTTTCTTTCACTCCTTTTTCTTGTTAAGTAAACATTTGCTTAACTCAACTCCTTCCTAGTATTCCCAATGGAAACACCTGGATTCGGTCTGCTAGAAGCACACATCTATCATGGTCATAAATGTCACTGTTTAAAAAGCCCCCATTTTCTATAGTGGAGTAAAATATAAAGCAGGAGGGATGAGGGGAGCAGGCGGGAGGAGGGAGCAGGAAGGCAAAGAGGCAGAGGAGGAGAAGAAAAAGTCTTTTTATCTAACTTGTGTGGTAGGGGCCAGAACCACTCTAGTATATACTTCTGACACACTGGTATCTAGCACACCGCTGGAATCCTCTCACCATCAGTATTTCAGTCAGTGAAAATTTCACCTCTCCAATTCTCTGTCACATTTGGGAACATATCACTCTCTACTCTTGAAAATTTTGAATAGCATCACAAACCAATCAATTAATATACTACATACATAATAAATATCCAAAGTATTAAAATAGCTAATTCGGCCCTTATAATATCCATGATGACATGTACCTCATTTAACAACAGTTTCATTAGCATTTACTTAATTATATCTGACTTTTAATTTGGAAAAGAGAAAGGAAAACAATGGTAAAGATTAAATTCTCTATCGTTTTTAGCTGTAGCTGTGTATTTATGTATGTTTACAGAAGAACTTGAAGGCCTGATTAAACAATGATGTCCATTCCCTCTGTACAATGTGCTAAGTGCTCAGGTATCCGGGAGAGTCATCCATATGGGTTTCTCTAGTACTGCTATGCATGACTCGTCCCACCACCTGAGCTGCATCTTTACCACGAGTTCATTGGGTTTCTTTCCAAACCTGTTTATTCCAGTTAGGTTTGTTAATGGAATTTCAAAATGTAATTAAGTGGTACGTAAACAGATTATTACATGTAAATCAATGAACTATGAGTGTAAAAAGAAAGTGATTCATCATTTCTATCAAAATTCAGCAGAATATTTGAAAGGATTTGTTTGATAAAGATGAGTCATTTAAAAATTATCATTGAATCAGATGTAGGTTAAATAACTGAAAAGTTTTGGGGTGAAATTTAGTAAAAGTCTAGAAGGATTATGCACTGAGATTGCTTTACAGCCTCTTTAAATTACTACTCCAATTTAGGCAGACATGAATTGGAAATCATAGGAACTGAACTGTGGGTATGGTTTATACAAGAAAGATGACAGAGAATTGTAATTTGAAAAGAAAATGTCTTGACTTAACATCAAGTATTGGCAAATTAAAAAAAATAAAAAATAAAAAATACATGTACATGATAAGTAGAGATATAAATGTTAAAACAAAAAGTTGAATATATTTAAAATTTGTTAGATATGTTTTGATTAGCCAACTCCTAGCATCAACCAAACTGGATAAGAAGACTTCTTCTATTAACTTTTTAATCACCTCATATATTATTATCTCAGGTATCCTGAATGTAGCAAAATAATCATAAGTTTTTATTTTTAAAATATCAAACCAAAAAGGCTAAAATGCTCACGTTGCTAATGTTGCTTAAACCAAAAATCAATGTTCAGGACTAAAGCATTTAGAAATTCAGTCTCGATGATATGGGGCAATTTTCTCCAAGTGCCCCACAATAGTCACAGTGAACATGGGCACAGCTGTCTACTGCTCTGGCATTTGTGAGAGCACACAGTAGGTTTATACATGAGGGCTGCTGCCAGGAAGTGCCAAGACTAATCCACACACTGTGTGGTAATATTTTCATCCAGATTTTATAGCTCATTTTTGCCAAGTCACCTTCATTTCTGTCAGTAGGGTCATGTTATCACACAGCCCTCCATAGATAGCACTGGCATATTCTATACTCTGCTCCAATCATACAATGCATGCACATTCAGAACCAGCAGAAGCAAACATCACACTTCTCTGCAGCACAAAAACAGGTGAACAGAAAGGCTTGCTAAGCATATTACCTGTCTCAGTGCCTCCTTGATAGGAAAAGTCAGGAACCTACTTAAATATTTATTTTTAATTCCTCTGGCTAAGATTCCGACATGTAAAAATACAAAATGCATAGCTTTTTAGTGTCAAGTGATGTCCAAAGCAACAGACACTGCATTTTACATGCAGGTCATCTGTACTGCAATTTGTAAAATGGTCAAGAAGGTTAGTCTTCTTGTACCTAGGAGTTCACATCCCCTGGGATATCCTGGAGAAAGTCCCGTTCTAAATGCAGCGAGTTTCTCATCTTCTTTCTTCCACCATCAGAAAAACATGCAAAGTAGTAAGTGATTTTGTTACTGAGTCCGGGTGATGTACAAGTGGAACTGGAGCAGAAAAAAGAAGACAAATAGTATTCCAAGAATAGATTTGATTTCAAATTTCTTAGAACATGCATTTCTTTCAAATAAATTGAAATAATTTCCAAAAAGAAAAAAAACAACAACTTCCTTAAGGTATCAGATGAGGAGTAATACAGGGGGAACTAGAAATATATAATTTGACTTACTCAAGGTCATAGCAAGTCAATGACAAAAGGAAACACTAGGCCTAAATTACCTTCACCGCCAAAATAATCCTTCTAAATTATTTCACCAGGAATTAATGTGAAATGGTCTGAAAAGAGCTGAGCACTTTTTAACTATTTGACATGCAGACAATCCTTCCTCCGAGTACCATGCATCCTGGGAGTTGAAATGTTGGTCAGTTCAGACCTTGGATGGGCCATGCAATGTTACTCATAGATGAAGAAAACACAATCTTCCTAATTTACTTAAGAATTGCCAAGACTTATTTTTTGTGTGACATTCTCAATGCTGTTAAAGATGAAAACAAACAAGAGATGCTGGCTAAACAATACATTTTCTCTTCGAAAAGCTTCCAGTGCCCACTTGGAACTAACTAGTCTTTGTGCAAAGAAGCCCTTTATTTGAGTTAAGGTATAAAGTATGGACCTATAAATAAAATCAAGAGTTCTATTTAATATATTCTTTTTTTAGATGATAATTTGTTTCCTTTTTATTCTAATTATAAAACTAATGCATATTTATCATAGAAAATGAACACAAAACAATAAAGGAGCAAAGAGAGATCACAGGAATCCCACTGCTCAGTCAACCACTGTTAACATTTTGTTTCATTCAGGTTTTTCTTTTTCTGTGCACTTTTAGCACATTAATATAAGCATAAATGTTACATATTTGAATGGAACTACTCAGCTGTATTATTTCTTTAATAAATGTAAGTCAATCTTCTGCAAACTCTAAGGGTTTCTTGGATAAAAAACAGTAAGATCATCGCTAAAAGTAGTCATTTTATATATCCAAATTTAAGTGAATCCTAAATATAAGAAAATCTCCTGTTTTCCATAAGAGGTGATCCCCTCAAAAAAGAACTGTTTCATTTTTTTACAACTTTATTAACTTTTAGGACTGAGATTGAGAAGGCTAAATGTCTAGGTATATTTCCTTCGCTTAGTTTTATGTACAAGGTCGGACAATTAAGTTCGTGAACTCATCCTAGAAAAAGTGCTACATAACTCATTGCTGAATATCACTATGGTCACCTTCAAAGTACTCCCCTTGGGAAGCTAAGCACTGACGCCAGTGCCTAGCCCACCCTTCAAAGCAATTTTGGAACTCTTTTCCTGGAATGGCCATCAGAGCTGTGGTCATATTACCTTTGATGTCCTGAATGTCATCAAAATGTCTTCCTTTCAATAGTTCCTGTATCTTTGGGTAAAGAAAGAAGTCATTGGGGGCCAGATCAGGTGAGTAGGGAGGGTGCTCCAATACAGTTATTTGTTTACTGGCTAAAAACCCCCTCACAGACAGTGCCATGTGAGCTGTTGCATTGTCGTGATGCAAGAGCCATGAACTGTTGGTGAAAAGTTCAGGTCGTCTAACTTTGTCATGCAGCCTTTTCAGCACTTCCCAATAATAAACCTGGTTAACCGTTTGTCCACTTGGTACAAATTCATAATGAATAATCCCTCAGAAATAAAAAAGGTTAGTAACATTGTTGCAACAAGGTTGTGAACTTAATTGTCACACCTCAAATATACATGTTCAAAATCACATGGAATATTACAGAGCATACATAATTTCAGAAAAGTCTTTGTTTTCTCTTCTCTCACATTTCATTAAGAACTACCTGGGCACAAAGTGTTTTCTTTATCACCAGAGCCACTTTTTTACAGATTCTTTCCTAAGTAAATCATGTTTCCTTAAAGGTTCTTTGAGACACAGCACTTTTTAAAATTCATGTATGACAGTTGCCACAAGCACCAATTCACTAAATTGGACAGTTTTTCATACATCTTGCAGGCACATAATTGTGATCTCCATAGCAAACACTTGCGATATTGTTTCCTGCTTTTTTAAAGGCTTGTTTACAATAATAACCAACACTTGTAAGTGAGAGGTCATACCTAAATTACTAAATTTGTGTTAAATTTCTATCCCTGTCTTTTTTTTTTTTTTTAAACCTGACTCGGCCAAGTGACTAAGCATCATAAGCAAACATTAATGAAGGCCATTTCGATGTTCAAAATGCAATTGAGAGATTGATCTGTAATATGAGATCCTTTGCAAGAACTTCATTATTTATAATATGACTTATATTTTTCAGAGATAATATTTTGGGGGAAAATTGTCCTAATATTAGGAGCACATACAGTGACAAGAACACATCAATAGCCCACAGTAATCTTCCTTGTGGCATGCATGTTTGTGTTTTGCCATCTGTCCCCTGGTTACTGTAATTCTTAGACAGAAACACCACTACAACAACCACATTTTGGGTTAAAAAAAAATGTGTAAAATAACCTCTAGTGCAGGGCTGTCCAGGAGAACCTTCCGCAGCGATGGGAATGTTCTTATCTGTACCGTCCAACACGGTGGCCAACAACCACATGTGGCTACTAAGCACTTGTAAAGTGGCTACTGTGTTGAGTAACTGAATTTTTAGTTTTAGATTAACTGAAAATTTAAATAGCCACAGGTGGCTAGTGGTTACCCCATTTGATAGTAGGAAGGAGCATGTCAGTCCCTCTTATAGCTCCCGAGGGGCTAGCAGAGTGAATAAAAACTGGTTTTCGTGTGTTTTGGCTAACAATACTAATTTTTTAGATAAATCCTAAGAAGAGAAAGAAACCTCTCTTCCTTAATAAGGGTACCATGGAAACACTGTAAGGAGCAGACTGTCCTATGTAAAGGGACTCAAATGCCACAAACAACCCAGTCTCATTGCAAAGCAGTAAAGTCACTAAAAGAAAGGCAATTTCCACAATCCATGCATATAGTTCCTATGGCACCTTCTTTGTAACCCTTGGGCAAAACTGCAAAACATTAGAGAGGCCATTATTTTATTTTAAAACCGTCCCAGGATTCTTATACGAGTGGTTACAGAGCAAGTTTTATATTAACTGGACATGTAACATTTTATAATCCCATTTGCTAGGAGAAGCCTAGCAGAAGATGCAAACTGGGAAGAAAAATCTCTCTCAGATATTCAGAGAAAAAACAGCCTAACAAGTTAGAGACTAAATTAACACAAAATTGTGATGCCACATAAAATTTTGAACAAAATCTAAGGGCATACTGACATCCTGGAATCTCTGTAACAAAAGAAGTATATCTGCATTCATACAACATTAACAACTGATACTAAGACCCGGTCTTATTTTCAGGGAAACATGGTATAAAATTCAACCACATCACTCACAGAAGATTTTTTATTTCATTAATATCTTACAGATTTCACCTGTCCATAAGCATTGATTAGGAAGAAAAAACAGCACTGTGTTTGATCAGGCTTCTCTGACTCTAATATTAACTGAAGGGAGAAGCTCTTGCAAAAGTCGAGCTACAAGACATTATTCTGAAATGCTGCCACAGGAAAAAAGACATGGCACTGATTCCATCAACTTCCATTTTCTTTGCAACAACTCTGTCATTTAAGACTAAGATGTTAAGATACAACTTATCCTTGCTGAAGCCATCTCCTTATAAATGCAGATCTCCCAACAGGCTGCATATTCCTGATCTCTTCCTACAAGTTCCTCCTGATTCAAGCAGATAATTTTGCTCTCATTAATCCAGTAGAACTCAATCAGTTCTTGGCACTTCAAAAAGAATTATGGGAATAAAAATGTTCTCACAAGCAAAGTACAAGTAAGGCTCTAGTCTATCATGGGTAAAGTGTTCCTTATATTGCCACAGAGCCTCCTGGAGCAGTGAGAAAGAGATCAGAGCAGATGTATGGTTCAGAGGCCTTAATCACAAACTTCACAAATGATACAGAGAGACGCAGGTTCACTTATGGCTGTTATGAACTGAATGTTTGTATCCTCACAAAATGTGTAAGTTGAAGCCCTAACTCCCCCAACGTGATGGTATTTAAAGATGGGGCCCTTGGAAGGTAACTAGGGTTAGATGAGTTCATGAATGTGGACTCTCCTGGTGGGATTAGTGCCCTGATAAGAAGAGACACCAGCGAGCTTGCTCCCTTTCTCCATACACAAAGAGTTCATGTGAGTCCACAGCAAGATGGCACCCACCTACAAGCCAAGAAAAAAGGTCACAGAATGAAATCTACTTTGCTGGCACATTGATCTTGGACTTGCTAAGCTCCAGAACTGTGAGGAATAAATTTCTATTGTTTAAGCCACCCAGTCAGTCTATGTTATCGTATTTCCCCAAAAACAAGACCTAACCAGAAACTCAGCCCTAGCATGATTTTTCAGAATGCTCATAATATAAGCCCTACCCCAAAAATAAACCCCACTTAAGATCGTCAGCCAGACAGACACATTTAGGATGTCCGTTGCAACATATGACAGACGTACTGAATTATAAAATAATAATATTAATATATAATTAAATATAAATAACATTATTGACATTAATACTTAAATTAAATGATAATGTAAATTATAAATATTTGTAAATACCCAAGTGGGCGCCTTTGGACGAGAGGTAAACGCCTATGTAAACAGATGAACTTGAAACTGATTGCCGAAAGACAGAGTACAGACACAATGCATGAATAATGTGTGCACTTGATAACGAACTGACATGGTTGTGTGAATCTTCATAATTCAATACGTAGTGTGTTTTAAAGGACGTACTTAATGCACTCGTGTGAAATAAAGAAACATTTCCTGAATTTTGGTGCCTGCAATTTTTCGTCGCTTTTGTGTGGGCCATCATTCTTAACTGTCATTATTTTTGTTGCCACTCTGTCTTGTAAGTCTTCAATTAACACTTGATTTAATGGTAGATTTAAAGGGAATAACATTGTGACCCCCAGACAAGATGAGTGCAAAAAGAAAGAGCTATTCCATCGAGTACAAGAAAGGAATCGTGGAGGACTCCCGGGGCAAGAATCTTATGGCTTTCTGCAAAGAGAAGAAGATGGATCTCCGAATGGTCTGAAAATGGTGAGCAGTGTATATAACCTCAGTCAACAGGTGGACGAGGGAAATGCTAAGAAGAGCAAGTGTGGATCAAGTCGGCAACCATTATTTCCTGAGCTGGAAGACATCATCTGTGAATGGATTGCTGACAGGAGAGCAAAGGCTTTGGTTGTGCGCAGGGCTGATATTCAAGCATTTGCCCTTGCAATGGCACCACAGTTAGAAACATCCCCAGAAGAATTCAAAGCATCACAACACTGGCTGGATGCTTCCTTCAGCGATATGAACTGTCTCTAAGAAGATGAAAACACTGGTCAAGCTGGAAGATACTGAAGTTATTAAACGTGCACTTGCATTCAAGTCCTTTGTTGATGGCATCGACTTTACTAAATACCAACTCACCAACATGATTGCTATGGATGAAACTGCAGTGTTTATGGGCCCAGGATCTCAAACGACAATTGATCAGAAGGGTGCCTCGTCAATCTACATTCCCTCCACTGGTTAGGAAAGTCCATGTGTTACCCGTATTTTGGCAATTCGTCTGGATGGAAAGGAAGTCCCACTTCTAATCATCACTAAAGGCAAGAAAGATAAGGTTGAACGTGTTTCAGGCATGTATGTTCTTGAAACTGAACAAGCCTGGTGCACACGAGCAGTTATAAGGAAGTGGGTCAATTTAATGCTGCCACTTGTTTTGCAAGGTGGCCAAAGAGGTCTGCTAGTGTGGGATTCAGCCAGCACTCATCGCGCTAAAGACATGAAGAACTTCCTTGCAGAGAAGAAGAGATCAAATAGATTCCTGCAGGAATGACTGCCCATCTCCAGACTCTTGATATTGCTATAAACAAGCCATTCAAGGACTTTTCCATTTGCACAAGGAAATCAATGACTACATTGAAAATAGAATGGAGAGAAATCAGCGTGGAAACTTTGTGAAGCCTAGCCTGTGAGAGGTCGTGACTTGGGTGAAGAATTCATGGGATAAAATCACTGACAGCTGGGTTGCCAGTGCACTACGAGCAGGCTACATGGACAAGAAGTGCTCATTTAAGGAAAGCTCTGTTGCTGGACATGAGAGATTGGGGCCAATGGTTCTACAGGAAAAGGAGTTGCAAGAAATTCAAGCCGGAATTTGGGGTCTGGAGAGTTATGACGATGTTCCAGAAGAAGATGACATGACTATATTTGATAAATGTAGATTTTTGTACATGAATAAATATGTACATGAATAAATGTAGATTTCTGTACATGAATAAATGTAGATTGTTGTATATGAAAAAATAAGACATCCCCTGAAAATGAGCTTTAATGCGTCTTTTGGAGCAAAAATTAATATAAGACCCGGTCTTATTTTCAGGGAAATACAGTATATTGCTACAGCAGCTCAAGCTGACTAATATAGCTGCACCTCCAATTTAGGTTTTATAGTTGGCCACTCTGATCTCTTTATACTCACCTCTGAAGGAAGAGTCAGAAGCATCCACAGTGAATACCTAATGTCACCACAACCTAGCTATTAAAGAATTCAGCATTAATTAGTAGGTATTTAACTGACATTTGAAACTAATGAAGACTTAAGCTTCCAGCCAATACGAAGTAACAGGAACTAGATTTACCCTCCTACCTGAAACAACAACAACAAAGACAAAGTGAAAGAAATCATGGTTTTAAAACACTGAACATAAGGCGACAAGGACCGTGATTCCTGAGAGAAAGAAAGTAAATTAGATGAGTCTTACTACTGCCTCTAGCTTACTTCCTGGAGTTTTCAGGACACAGCTGGGAAGGGAACACTGAGGTAGAGCCCATAGAGAACGAGGCAGTCAGAGTTAGCAAGACCGAGCGCCAAGGAGAGGAGAGCTGTACAGAGAGGAAACCCAGAGATCTGCAGAGGGTCTCTCACAAGTATCCAGCAGAGCACTAATCAGTGCATGAATGTGATGAACTACCTGGGGCTCAGGGAAAAATATCTGAAATGTTTGAGGGAACAGTGTGCAACACACACAGGGTTGGGAACAGCACCTGTTTCCACCAGACAGAATGCAAACCTCATAACTCCCAATCATTAGATCATTAGATAAAGTACTCAGAAAAGTACTACATCTCAGTAGTAGGAACAATTAGCCCTAGACTAAACATTGTTCCAGTTCCACTTAATAAATCTTAAAAGCAAAAGGATCAAACTATTTCCAAGTAACAACTGCATACCAGAACAAAGCTCCAGAGTACATACAAAAATATGCAGCACCAAACAAGGAAAATTTCACAATGTCTACCATCTAATCAAAGATTAGCAGGCATACAAAGAAGCAGGAAAATAAGACCCATATTGAGAAAAAAAATTAATCAAAACCAACACAAACTGATGTAAAAGGTAGAATTAACAAAGACATTAAAAGACATAATATAACATATCCCATGTGTTAAAAACAGACATGGAAGACACTTTTCAAAAGCCCAAATGGAACTTCTAGAGGTAGACTTCCAAGCATTAAATCAAAGCTGGAGAAGATTACTGGAAAATACATTGGCTAATATTAACAGCTGATAAGACATTTCAGAAGAAAGGATTTATTTTGAAGACAAAACAATAGAAACTGCCCCAAATGAAAGAGCCCAAAAATAAATAAAATAAAATTAAATTAAATTAAAAAGTAATCAGTAAACTGGGGGATAACCACAGATATAAGAAGTGTAATAAACTCCAAGCACAAAAACACAGAAGAAAACTATACCGGATTATGTCATTGTAAAATTGTTCAAAACTAGTAATAAAGAGAAAACCTTAAAAGAAGCCAAAGAAAAGTAACATGTTATATACATAGAAACAAGCAAGCAAACAAACAAACAAACAGGATAACATCAGATTTCTCATTAGAAATAATGCAAGCAAAAAAACAGTGGAACAACATCTTTAAAGCATATAAAGAAAAAAAAAATCTGTCAACACAGAATTAAATATCCACTGAAATTCTCTTCTGAAAACAAAAGCTGAAAGAATTCACCATCAATAGATCAGCGTTGCAAGAAATTTTAAGAAAAATTGTCAGGCAGAAGGAAAATGATATCAAATGGAAATATGAGTCTACAGAGAGGAATAAAGTACTCCAAAAATGGTAACTACATGGGTAATTGTGTAAGAAAGTTCTATTATTATTTAAAAGATATTTTAAAATATTTATTTAAATTATTTATTTTAAAAAGCTAATTAATTGACTCTTTAACCAAAAATAATAATAAGGTATTGTGACATTTATAAGCATATGTAAAAGTAAAATGCATGACAAAAGTTGTACATATGCTCAGAGAAGAAAATAGAAGTAAAGGATGTAGGGTTCTTATACTACTCATAAGTGATATAATATCACTTGCAGATATCCTTTGATAAGTTAAAGATGTATACTAAACCCTAACAACCATAAAAATATTTTTTAGAGAAATACAGCTAATAAGCCAACAAAGGAGATAAATTGGAATCACAAAAAGTACTCAATTAACACACACACACACGCAGAAAAAGAAGAAAAGGAGAACAAAGAACAGATAGGACAAATAAAAAACAAGTAGCAAGATACATTAACCTAATCAGGTTAATCATCACATTAGAAATAAATGGTTTAAATACCCAAATTAAAAGGCAGAGATTGTCAAATTGGATTAAAAAGAAAGAAACAAACAAACAAACAAAAAACCAGGGCCCAACTATATTCTTATTATAACAAACGCACTTTAAATATAAAGGCACCAATAGGTTAAAAATAAAGAGATGAAAAAAAGTATGTCATGTCAATACTAAAACCAGTACAAATGCTTCCCATAAGCACTGTAGTACTCCTAGTGTTTGATATGACTCAAGTGTAAAACTCTGCCAATAAATTCACATGACTTTGGTTAAGGGGAGTACGAAAACAGTTTACTTGAATTTATTTTTATATCTTTTACACAATCATCAGTGAAGGTATAATTCATTGTTACAAATATCCCTTAGCAGGATCATACAACATATTCTTCACAGACTTCAGTGCCAGGAAAATGTCTGAGTTCCATGGGAATTCATGAGCTTTCTTGAATCAGATAAGTATAATATGAGCCAAAGTTTTCCCTTTATGTCTTGGCTAATAATCAAAAAGCTCAAAGCTCAATTTAGTGCCAAAACCTAAAAATAATTCCATCCCAGGCACTTAGCAAGATTCTTACCCTCTCCTTCTAATCGCTGTTTGAACTCTCCTAAAATTATTTTACTTGCACTGTAACACCGGAAGCTACTTTAAATCCTTTTTCTTAAGAGTTGTGTTTTATAACAAAAAGAATCTCAGGAATCAAACATGAGCATTTTTTCCACCACTTTTAATACATGTGAGTTAAACTGGAGAGGTTGCTCTAAAGTTTCGTTTTATACCATAAAGTAAAAATAACAGTGGTCACTTCACCTCCCTCTCAAGAATATTAATAAAATGTGAAAGTCTGCAAATTTACAAACACAAAAGAAAGCTAAGTTAATATTAAATGAAGTTAAAAGATTATCAAAATTGATGTGGTTAGATTTTTAACACCCAAATCTGATTTTAGGATGTATTCATTTTCAGAATAACTAATTCTTTTTCCTCCAGCTATCAATACTAAATCAATTAAAAGCTAGATGGACCCCCAGAGACACATAGTCTGTTTTAAGAGAGAAGCAATGTAATGACCAACTAGAGTCAGACTTCAAAACTCTGAATACAGATACAAGAACAAGAAAAACAACAACACTCTCAGGTGAGCAGAGATGAAAGAAGGCATAACCCAAACCAGGCCCGAATCCGCGGAAGTATTAAAGATGGGTCTCCTAATGCTTGTGAATTCAGCTATGCACTTGCTGCTACTCCTTTGATTGTCAATTAACATTTCTGCATAAGAGGGAAGAAAAGGAACAAGGGTACAAGGATATAAACTGTTCTGATATTTTATCAAATACAGAATTGCCCTTAAGCAAATCTACTCCAGGACCAAGCATTCTGCTCAAAGCAGAGAGGATTCTTCTCCCTCTGGCCTCAGGCAGAGCCTTAGTTGTGTGGTTCACCTGTATTTTAGCATTCTAAGTGCTCAAAGGTAACCGCAGCCTCGCTTTTACAGGAGTGAAATTACTGTAGTCTTTTCTATTACACATATGCAGCAGTGAGTTAAACAATAAAAAAGAATTCTGATAGTAGAGATGGCTCATCAGGAATATGGTCAATCAAGAAAGAAAAGAAGAATTCTTAGGAGAAAATGGGAGGCACAGAATAAGTATCTGTAGCTTAAAATAGTTCGTAAAATAGATCAGTGTTTTTCATACTTTGGTGAGAGTCAGTATCACCTACGGAACTTAAAAATGCAGATGCCACCTTTACCTACCAGAGACTATAACAGCGTGTGTCCAATGTACCCCATTTTGAGAACCTCCAATGTTGGTGTCATTAGGAACCAGATTTTTTGGCATAAATGAATGAAGATACAAATCTGTGATTTAAGTAACGGTATTATGTTAAGTAAAAACTATATATAGTCATGAATTTGCATTGGAACAGTTAAGATGAAGTAATTATGTATTTTATCCTAAAGACAGCATAAGGATACATATCTCTATGCACAAAAATAATCTAAAAACAATGACCTACCCAAAAGTAACAAGCATCTCCTAATGACCAGATTGTGGTTTCTAAATAATATTTCCCTCTAAAAAGAACAAGCTCCTATAAGAAATAGCTGATTTCAGGTGTTAAAAAAAAAATCTTATCAAATAAACCTGGGATGTCTTATCATTAACAGGAATGAAGATGTTAACAAAGATTCTGGGGACATGTCAAAAGGTGTCATAAACCAGCGTAAGAGGCTCCTACGGGCAAAACAGGGTAATTTGAGCATTATTAGAATAATAATAATGAACTGAAGCATAAATATGTTTAAAGCAATGAGTTCCAAAGAATACTAAAACAAAACTTTCAGACTTACTTTTGAAGGATGCTAAAGAACCTACTATTAGGTTGGTGCAAAAGTAATTGAGGTTTTTGCAATTATTTTTAACCTTTTAAACCGCAATTACTTTTGCACCAACCTAATAATTATTTGGAAAATTAGTAAAAGGTAAAGAATCAATCATTTATCTTGCCCTTCCTACTGTGTTTCCCCGAAAATAAGACTTAAGCAGAAAATAAGCCCTAGCATGATTTTTCAGGACGACATCCCCTGAACATAAGCCCTAATGTGTCTTTTGGAGCAAAACTTAATGTAAGTCCCGGTCTTATTTTCAGGGAAACACGGTATATGTACTGCACCTTAAGGTAAATGATGAGAGAAAGTTTCTCTTTATGAAGAAGGAATGACATAGTAAGATTATCACCATCTCGCAGCCCCTATTAAAAGAATGAATGTAGGCAATGCTCTTCAAATGGTTACTAACATCACACACATGAGAAAAGGTACAGACATTATGTGCCTACCTACGCAGTCTTCTTGCCCTTCATACCATCACTCCCCAAAAAGAAAATCAAACCCAAATCAGATATACTTCTCATTTGATTTACAGAAAGTCAAGATAAACAAACATGTTAAACAACATCATGAGGCTGTAATAAGCAAAATCAGATTGTGGAAACTCTATAGTACAAATAGTCTAGTTTCTTCAACAAATAAACTTCAAAGGAGAAAAACAGAGAGCTGGAATGAGAAGCGACAGGTCTCCTGCAGAGAGAGACCTGATATATTTATCATCCAGTTCTAATAAATGGAAATTATTTGATTCTTGAGTCAAAAAAACAAAACATTTTTGTAAAAGGTAATAATAATAAGACAATTAGAGAATTTGAACACTGACTGGATATTGTTGCTGTAAAGGATTTACTGTTAATTTTGGTAGGTATGAAAATAGTATTGTGAGTATATTTTTAAAGGGCTCTGCATTTTAGGGATATATAGACATAAACTATCCTCAAAAAGTTAAAAATTTAAGGGCTGCGTGGATCATAAGTGAACAAACAAATGAAATACCTACCCCATATATTTCAAGTTCAGAGTCATATTCAAGAAGAATGGTGTTAAAAGTCCCTCTCTTCTTGGCTCTTTTAACATGTATCACATATAAAAGCTCTTTAAAAATAAATGAGTTTAACAATTGTCATGCTGAGTTGTAACATAAGCTGATTTGAAAGTCCTTGTATAATAGTAGCATGTTAGGGATTTGTATGTTAAATCTTCTCTTTGAATTATCCAGGAAATCATTATTTTTTCACTTTTATTTTCTTTATAGGAAACTGAGAAAACAAAGGTTTCTGCTGTTTAACAGCCAAATCACTCAAGATACTTGGAGCAAAACAAGGAACAAGCTACTTAAAACTGTAAGATCAAATCCAAGAACACTAAATGGTTTTAGATTTCAGCAAGTCTCATTCTAAGAGACCATATGTGGGGCAAGAATAAGCTGAATTTGCATTTGGAAATAGAGTAAAAAAAATAAAAAACAAAAAACTAAGTGTCCTTTTCCAGGGAAGTGAGTAGCAAAATAAAACTAAAAAATTAAATGACTTTATAAGTATTCACAAGGAAAACCAGATTCCTAAAAGCACTCATAATAGGCAGGATCTTCTTGAAACTCTTATACATCTTAAAACAAAACAAAACAAAAGAACCAGTCCGGGCGGCCAGATGGTTGTTGGTTAGAGAGCAAGCTCTCAACATGGTTGCCGGTTCGATTCCCACATGGGATGATGGGCTGCACCGCCTGCAACTAAGATTGAAAACAGCAACTGGACTTGGAGCTGAGCTGCGCCTCCACAACTAAGATTGAAAGGACAACTTGAAGCTGAACAGAACCCTCCACAACTAAGATTGAAAGGACAACAACTTGAAGCTGAACAGAACCCTCCACAACTAAGATTGAAAGGACAACTTGAAGCTGAACAGAACCCTCCACAACTAAGATTGAAAGGACAACAACTTGAAGCTGAATGGCACCTCAGGGTGCTGTTCAGGACAACAACTTGAAGCTGAACAGAACCCTCCACAACTAAGATTGAAAGGACAACAACTTGAAGCTGAACAGAACCCTCCACAACTAAGATTGAAAGGACAACTTGAAGCTGAACAGAACCCTCCACAACTAAGACTGAAAGAACAACAACTTGAAGCTGACGGGACCTGGAAAAACATACTGTTCCCCAATATTCCCCAATAAAATTAAAAAAAAAACAAACCCAGTTCAATATATTAACTTTCTTCTGCCTAAAAAAAAGTGCCAATTTTAGTGCCTTAAACAACAAAATTTTCCCCAGCACAATAGCTCATTTCTTTATACTACAGCTAGTTGGCTGTCCCTGATCAGTTGAAATCCCTCCACAGCTCAAGATCTGGGACTGAAACCAAAAGGAATAAATCAATGAAGTCCTGGATTTCAATCCCACTATGCAGGCCAGCACTCTTCTAAGATGAGGAACGGCCAAAAGCAGTGGGAAGTTCACAACTGCGCTGGTCAGTGATCTAAAATTACATGACATGGGAAGGGTCTGCTCCCATCGAATCCTGGAAAATCTCATTTAATGCTCCTTTTACTGTATTGTATTGCATCAGAAAGCTTCTACATAGCTCTTCCTTCTAGCACATATTCAGCATCAACTCTACTCCAAGAAAATTAGTTAAGACATCACTCTTATGTGGAAGGACTCCTAAATAATCAAACTCCTGAGATAAAAGAAGTCAATGTCATTTCCTCACACAGAAGCTGGGGGCAGGGGGAGATGTTGGCCAGAAAATACATATTCCAACAGTAAAGTTACATTTTGATATTGTTCCAAAGGGAATATTGGCAGGAACCTCAAGATTTTGTGCTTTCTGCTGCTACTAAAGTAAAATAGATTTTAGCTGTAATCCAGTCATATGAAACAAACCAAAAGCAGACAGACTGGCAAATACTAACTCTAGATACACAGTGTCACCAGTCATCAGTTCAAAGAGGTCAAAAAAGAAGCCCAGGCAGTCATAAAGTGTATGAGGAGAGGAACAATGAACACGTTAATCCCGATCTAGGGAGAGGACATAACGGAGTTCACCTGTGCAGAAGACTTCAAATGCTAGATAAGGGAGAACAAAAAAAGAGACTTAAATGGAAAACTCATCAACAAGCTAAGAATATAATAAAGCAAAACCAAACTTCAATTTTTGCAAGAATACCGGCACTTGGCACTCAAAGAAGACGGCATGACACTACTTTGTATACAAGGAAACGTGAAATCTCGAAATCCTTGCAGCCCAGTCACTAAAGCACTAGCCAGGTAGGGCTAAGCCACAAACAAGATGTCTTAAGAAATTGTACTATCCACTTTATCCTGCTTTTGTTTTCAGGTTTCTCGTTTTCCTTTGTTTTGTCTTTCTCTTCTTTCATTGTTAAATATTAGCATCTAAAGAAAGAAATCTTGAGAAACAATCTTTATTCACTCAATAGGGGAATCAAGTCCTCTTGAGCTCCAGGGGCCACCAAGATCAAGGGCATTGAATGATGGGTTTTTAATGAAACAGTGGCCCAACTAAGTAACTGGGGAAAAGTAAAGGAAAGGTGTCAAAATCTGACTTGGTGGACACGAGGAGGAGTCAACATAAATCCACAGAGAATACATGCAGTTTTAGGGAATCTGAGCTTCTTTAAGCCTCGACACAATCTACCTCAGGGACTGCTCCCATATGCCAAAAAAAAAAAAAATCCACTTTGCCAGCTCCCAGATATATAGCATTAGGGCAGGGATAAATTTCAAGCTGGCAAAAGTCCAAACCCAACATTTGCAGCTGTAGTAGCTGCCTTGTTTACAAAGCAATTCAGGAAGCTTTTAGAGGGCAAAGTGCATCAGACAGAAGGGGGTCTGTAAGCAACACATGAATGGATCCCAATGCATTCAGAGCAGACAACACATCTGTTCCCAGGTCCCCCTTGGAAACATGCCGAATACAAATCCAAGTCAACCTTTAATGCTCATGTTTTTTCAGGAAAGCATATCTACTTAAGCACGCAAATCAAAATTATATGCTGGTAGTTATTGGGCCCTTGGGCTGTCCCCCACGTTCTCACCAAAACACTGGAAACATGCATGCCACAGAAGGTTTTGAGCACTTGCCAATCAACTATGACCCGGGCCACTTAGCTCATTAACGATGCCATGCATAAGTGTGCCTTCTATTGCCATTTCACGCCTCTCAGGAACTGTGCTCCTCAGCTTCTCCCTGATAGGTCTAGGTCCAGCACAATGATGCCAGCAAAGGGCAGGTCAGCAGCAACCTGTCATTCATGCTACATCCTCACATCCAGGTTTAGATACTCTCACCTGCTTCCATCCGCCTTTAGTTCTTCTAATGCTGTCTCCTTGCCATTTTTCTTTTCTTGGCATAGTTTAATTCAGGATCCCTCTCTAACAAGAAACATACAGTCAAGAAATAGGGGGTGGGGAGGAGTGGGGAAAGAGAAGGAAGGAGGGAAGAACAGGAAGGAAAGGAGGGGGAGAGGGGTGAAAACACCAGAGATTTTAAAAAGTAAGTGACCAATGATGAGATAGAAATGTTAGGATAACTGGAAGTTTGAAAGTAAAAATGAAACAGCACCACCATTCATTTTCTAATAGCATGTGAGGCTCCCACAGTCATTGCCGAAAAGGTCAGGCTATTTTTTAAAAGGGGGGTTTATTAAGAGAACTGTGTATAACAAAACAAAAGAGGAAGTTTCTTAACTAAACAATTATTATAGCTGAGTTCCTGTTTAAGACGTACACATTTAAAAGCATTTGATTATATTTATTTCTTACTATAGCCTGGTTTGAGTAATCTTGAACTTCAACTGAATCTCATAACTCAGCCAATGAAATAATTAAAATTCTTTCGCCAACTTGATTTGGATGAAAAAGTCAAATACTTCATTTAAAATTTATGTGAGGCGCATTCATAAGAATACACTAATTTGTCATTCAGATTTCAAATTGAATCAATTTAATGACTGCCGATAGCAAAACAATAGCAATGCAAAGAAGAAAAATAGTCAGACAATTGACAATTACCCAAAGTTCCTGTCATGTTTTATGAATCAACAATTGTCTTTGAACTTGTGAAAGAAATCGATGTGCATTAGCTTCTAGGATCTTATAATCTATCTGCACTAAACTATAATAAATGAGCACAATTAGACATACAATTTAAAGAATTTAGCAATTCGCATGAACAAAAGTAAAGAACTTCTCTGCGATCCCATGTTCCTGTCCACGGCAGCACAACTCTCAGGGCTGTCTGGTTTACCACCATTTCTTCTTTGCACTCCTGTGCTTTATCAGCAAGATGGTCACAGTGGCTGTCAGACTTGAGTGATAAATGGCCAAACAACATGGTTCCATTCTAAAATATGAATGGCCTTGGAACACAGCTCCAAAAAGCAACTGCCACGGTTATGACCGAGAATAAATAACACTAAGCAACACTATCACACCCTAAATTAAGCAAGAAAATGAAGGAATAGAAATAAAACATAAAACTTTTATTTATGAGAGAGAACACAAAAAAGAATGACAGAAAGATGGGGGGAGGGGGCAGGAGGTAAATCCTGAAATTTCAACACATAAAGAATGAAAAGTGAAAACTCGCCCCTACTATCACTGTTCTTCCTGTTTTCTTCGGAAACGAAAGGAAACAGGAGGACTTGATGTAGGACACACTGAATTATTTCTCCCCAGTGGTAAACAAATACCACTCAAGTTCTACTTCTTGCTGTCCACCCTTAACTCACATTTACAAAATTTCTTCAGAGCTATGTGCATTCTGACATACAGAGCCTGCAAAGTCATTGCTCTGATGCTCCAGCTGTGGGGTCCCACCAAAGGAAGAGTTCCTACCGATGCTTTCAGGCAGGAAGACTTACTTACAAAACTCTCCAGCAATGTATATGGAAGGTTCTGGACCAAAGTGATTCCTGTTGGGTATCCTTAGCGAGAAAGAGAGAGGGCACCTGCCCAAATTTTATGTCTAATTGGACTCATTTGAATAAATCAGGATTAAACCTGATTTAGTTAAAAAACAAAATAGTAGGCCCACAATAACAATATCGCCGCTAAGAACAAACATTTCTACAAAAGTAAAAACAGTAAATCCAAATCTTATTCAAATGTCAGATTCTCATTATGCCCAATCCTGACCACCCCATGTAAAACGGCAAGGCTCCCTAGCACTCCGTCCCTCTCAGCCTGCTCTATTTGGTCCACAGTTGTTCTCACCCTAAGAACACTACAGAATTTGTTCATTTTGTACATTGTGTATTTCCCATTCCCCTTTCCCCAGCCCTCCCTGAATGTAAGTTCTACAGAGGGTGGGATATTTGTTTGTTTAGTTTATTAATATACCCCAGTGCCTGGCACATAATAGACAGTCAATACATGTCTGTTAAAATGAATGATTCATTAGGCTAAATGATTTCTTGAAGTTCTTTTTATTCAAGCAGAAAAGGCAAAAACTAGGCAGGGAATCTTTAAAGAGTTATAACAGATAAAGTGTTATTACCTTTACTATGAAAAGCCTATTTACAAATGATTGAAGACCACACACATATTCTTAAACACTGATTCAGAAACAGGTAAAGAACCTAAACAACAACTACAAAAAAGGACATTAAGTGCTTAATAAACATTTAGAAAAAAATAAACCCACCAATATGAAATAAACACTAAAATGATATTTTTCCTCTGAGTAATTAGCAAAGATTTTAAAGTTATTATTTATTAAAGTATAGTTGACAGCAAATAATTTTATAACTAAGATTCCCTGACAAAATGACAGTGCAGTAAAATGGTTTTTTCAGAGAATAATTTGGAAATAAAATTTGGAGCTAAAAAATATCCGTATCTCTGGCCCAGCCACTTTAATTGTGAACTTTATTCCAGAAATACAGACAAAAATCAAATACGAAGATAGATATTCATCAAAGCATTATTTACAATAGCGAAATTCTGGAAACAATATAGAGGATCAGCAATGGAGAAACAGTTCAGTCAAAAGCACTAAATCAATTATTATTACAGTCTTTAAAAAGTATGCTCCAAGAATTTTTATAAAGACAAAAGACTGTGAATGACACAATGTTAAATAAATAGAAGCAAACCCATCTCTTCTGAACCATATAGGGCAATATGAAAGGAAGGCAGAAGATGTTATTATCAAAAATCTGAGTGATGTAGGATTATAGCTAAATTTTACTCTCTAAACTATACTTTTATGGATTTTTTTTATTTCTCAAAATAAACATGTTCTAAAATATTTCATAGAAGAGTTGGGATAAAGTATGCTTTTGAGTTATTAGCAAGAAACAATAAAGTTCCAGAAAAAAGAAGCAAATGTTAGCAGTATCCGAAAAAACATAGAAGTAGCATTTTTAAGAAATAGAACACCCTTAATTCCCTTTAAATAAAAAATAGCAAATAATAAACCACAGCCCAGAATAGCCTCTGTAGGATCCTTTCATTCCCGAATTACATTGTTAGGATTTTCCTTTCAAAATTCAATATTAAATTTGACAGGGAATTTTTGGACAGGAACACTTGTAAATTTTGTTTCCTAACCCACATAGCTACGAAACAGGAACAAACCTGGAAAAAAAGAAAATACAAAGCATGTATGCCATTAGCACCATCCTTCGCCACAAATATAAACTAAAATTATTGATAATAAATGGACTTTCCAATAAATCAGCCAAACATAGAGTCACTAATCACAGTAATAAATCATCTGCTAGAAAAAGGATAAATTTATTTTTTAAAAAACCAGCTCTATCTTTATGGCTGGTCAGAAGAAAACTACCCAGGCTCTTACGGAAGCCCTTTTTCTTAATCTGTATGGGCAGAGTATTCATTTAGAGTGTTCTAAAACAAATTCAAATGTTTAAAACGAAGATGACGTCTGCGCTTACAGATACACATCTACAGATGTAGCATCTGCACATGCTGTTTGGAATCTATAAGACTGTCAACAGAAATGTGAACATCCTTTGCAGCCATCTGACAGCACTGCTTCATGAAATTACTTCAGAGCTCTATCTAAACCAAGTTGCAGGGCTATCCATAGGTAGAATATGAAGGAAAGGTAAGAAAATTCAAGCAAACCTATTATTTTTCTTTTAAGCTCAAATATATTTCTTAAGGCTAAATATCATAAGCAAATGCTTGGATACGAACACTTTCCTTTATAACCTTTGCTTTGAATCTAGATCCAGAGGGAAAATCATGTTTACAAGAACCACAAGACATGTGAAAAGCAATAACCAAGATAAATGAAAAAATGCTGGGTTAAAAGTTTTAGTCAGAACTTCATTGGAAAGGTACTTTGTTTTATGAGATGACGAAATCTACTTTTCTTCTCGAGCGTTACATATTGAAAAAATGAAAACATGATTAAACTATTCTTTTAATGTCATCTCATCATTTATAAAGAGCTTCAGGAAAACAATTTGCATGCGGGCTGAGCACGATGGTGCATAGTGTGGAACTCAATGTCAAAAACTAAAGTTCAATTTCCAGTGCTAATCAAGTTTTTAAAACAGGAACGCTATTCTTTCCCCTACTACCTGCGTGATTTTTGTTTGTTTCATATTCTTAATTCAAAATCTTCTAAAATTTTGGAGTCAATTTTTAAAAAAGACAAAAGTAGCATTGCAAAGAAAACATCAGAGGTAATTAGTTCTCATCAACTGCTCTCATTCAGAAGAAAAGAAAAAAAAGAATGGGTCAGGACCCATTTAGGTTAGTTTGATGATGTGTGTTCATGAGAGAGAAAGTAAGAGAGTAACCGGGAAGATTCAGCATAAAGTAGGAATAGACCAAGCACATTTATAAAAACCAAATACGTCTGTGCTATTGAGACTTGCCCTTGACATTTGAATTTCCAGCCCTTACTACATATAAAGTAGAGGCTACCAGACCTTTCTGTATATTAGAATCATCTAGAGCTCTTTTAAAAATCCCAAAGCCAGGCCACAGCCCCAAACAATTAGATCACAATTTTGGGAAAATGAAATTAGGCATCAGAGTGTTTGAAGCCCCCAGGTTTGGGAATCACTGACATGAAGTATAGAAACCAAATATATTTTTCTACCTCGTTTAAGATTTACCATAGATGTCATCCCAGGGAATTAAAATAAAAGAAAGAAAAAGGAAAAATATCACTAAACTAATGAATACATTAACCTATATCTGTTTTTTAAAGAAAATCATGTACATATATACTCCTTGCCATTATGAAGCTAGCTCAACAAAATGCTGAAAAAAATCATTATAAAGGTACATGGCATATGCTGACATGGGTTTGTACTGAACAGCATTAATGCTTTCAGAAGGATGCTGATATGGGTGAGAGAGCAGAAGGGATAGAGTCTTATTACAAACTCAGAACCAGGCTATGCAGATTCCAGGTGGACTACCACAGCTTTCTAGTGACAAATTGGCAGCAATTAGAAAGACATGTCTGAAAAAGTAAACTTGCCTAGCCTTGCCCAACTTAGTCTTTCTTCTAGTAATAATAAGGGAAAGAACATTAAAACCTTCTACCAACAAAGTTCAAAGCTGGCAAAGGGGGGAAAGAAGAGAATCCTAAACTTTGTAATTCCAACTTTTTGAAGACTCACTGAAATTAATTTTCTGACTGTACATATTATTAACACATGGTACAAAAGGTTTTACTCATTCCATAACACTTTCTTCCCCTCCAGCTCTTTCTATTCCCCATGTCTTTCACCAACAAAAATGGTTAAAGGTACATGTGTTCTCTTTGCAGTCTTGGTTCATGACATTCAAAGAGTTCATCATATACAGAGCACTCTGGTGTACTTGGCTGAAATCTGCAGAAATCTTTTATCCCTAAGAAACAGTATAGATTATTTTTATGCCATCCAAATGGGAGAATGTCCTAGATACCAGATGATGAACGGGCCCCGGAAGGACCATATTGCTAACATGCTTATGAGCACTACAAAATTTGGCTTCAAAGACACCTCTGAGTTTGGCAGCACTACCACAGATGTCCGTGAATAGTGAAGACGAGCTTGCCGACAGTGGTGGAAGCAAAGGCGTGAGGCAGGAAGCACGCCTTGTGCATGCAACCACATTAGATTGAAGACAGAAGGCATTCTCTTAGAAGAAATCCAGGAAAATCAGTGTTTCAATCTATGTGCTACAAACAGAGTTGTGCTTCATTACAAACAGCGTTGTAGCATGGGATGAAAAACATAAATCTTGACCACTCTCAAAGACCTAAGGTCAAGCTGTACAACATTTTTTCCTTAGTGCTGGCTTTTGGCATTTTGGTGATTTCAATGACATTTATAATGGGCCAACCTTCCACAAAGGATCACTTAGCTAACTTTTTTTTCAATAGCACATAAAGGTGAAGGGAATGCTTCTTTGCAGAACAGATATGCTACAGATTAACTTTAGAGTTGTTCTCTTTCATCTTAAATTTTCCTCTGCCTCTATCGTGCTGTGAAGTCACGATACATCTGTGACAAAATAACTCCCATGGCAACAGACGGACATCATAAACACCAGATTAAGACTTGGCTGCAAAGCCAAAGGAGATGATGGGATGGGAAGATAGAGGCTATAATTCAAACAAATCTCTTCCGCAATTGCTAGGGGAATACTAAACATTGCTGGCCAAGTAAATTGCTTTTTGTGTAAGTGTTCTCTTTTCTGAAGTTTGCCCCAGTGTGAAAGTCTCTCTGTAAGTCAGAACTTCAGCATTATTTTAATGTACTGCTCTGTATTTAATAATCTTTTGCTTCAGACATTAGTCAGTTACCATGGGAATGACAGCAGCACAAATACAGGATTATGGCTATCCAGCAAGAGAAAAGAAATTATGAATAAGCCTCGTTATGTTCAATAATTAGCAGCTACATGGTAAAAAACAAAACCATGAATTTAGGTTGATGCATTTATCTCAGTGTTTGAATACAACTCTGAGTGTGTTATTGCTTTAAAATGAGATTCTAACAAACTGCCAAAAAATTCTTAACTAGCAGTTGCTACTCAGTGCTATAATTTAAAAACTCATCCTGTCCATCTCTTCTCTATTTTAATTCTTTCCCTGCAGAATATTAGCAACAAATGGATGATACAAAACATCCCACAACAGATTCTGGTAACTTGAGCCAACATTTTTAAGAGAAAAACATGGAAACACTAAACATTAGTAGCTCCTGTACCTTAGCTAACTGCAAAAGGAACACATAGCTTCCAGGAAGATGCTGCTGCTGTCTCCCACAGTGAGAAGTCTATGTACAAGAGGCAGGACTGCTCAGCACAAGGCATGAAAGTCGAAGTGAGACCAACATGTGAACCTTGTAGCCCTCTACTCTTTCTTCTAAGGTGACAATGAAGGACACTGTACTCTATGATGTTTATTTACTATGATGAGTAAGAAGGCATTCCATGCAGTTAGAACTTTTATTAACAGGGCCTGGAACTTCACTAATCGCAGGAAAGATTAGCAAAATGGTGGCTAAACATTTTGAGCTTATCAAAGATTGCTAAAGCAGTATTTCTCTAAACCAAAGACAATATCCAAATTTAAAAGCATGTATTAGAGCAATACCATAGTTTCATCTTTTCTGAATATTTGAGAGATTGAGCACATTACCAGACCCCCTAGCATCCTGTGGAATCACCTGCTCTCTCACAAGGGTAGCAATTTTAGTGTTTATCCCACCTACATTAGGCAGCAAGAAAGAATTCTTAATCTACTCTTAAGCCATTCAAGTTTTGAGTAAGATTGTCAGATCCTTGGTACTTTCAGACTTCCCAACTCCCCCCTCCTATGAGGTTTCTGCATTCTAAGGCAATGGCACAACACATCATTGGAGGAAAGTAATTTTAGAACGTGCCATCCAAATTAACTGGTCGTGAATAGGCTCTGATTAAAATATAAAGAGCTTTTAAAATAATTTAAAATGATTCACTGGAACTAATTTGGAGATATTTTAATCTCTGGATGTGCAATGAACTGTAATGTCCCTTGGCCCCAGCTTCTTCTTAGAGAGGGACGTTTCTAGTTAGACCTTTTGCCCCTGGGTAAGGGGTAACTGAGCCGTACAAACCAAACTGCCCAAGCCTGCATATCCCTCTGCCTTTTCTGATTTACAACTAATGTCTTTCCAACTTAGGCACAGCTCTCTTCCACTTTCCAAACCAGACTGTGTATACTTCCCCTTCTTGGTGAATATTGCTTGCCGGTTTATAGCCGAGATATAACAGCTAGATAATTTTGAACACAACAATGTGACAATTATTTAGAGAATCATATGAGATCAAAAGACCTCAGTTTACATTCTTTAGTCATTTGTTTGAATTCCATCTTAGATTAAACAAAGGGATATTTTCCCAACACAACGTTCTAATATATTCACAAGGATTCAACTAAGGCCACTTGTGAACCAATACCTAAGCCGCACTTAACTCGGCTTTTCTAACGTGACTGTGAAGTTCAAGGAGATGCTTGCTGCTTTGGAAAGTGCCGTCGAAAACCCACTACAGATTCCTTCACAAAATCCTTAGTGCCTAGTTTCCAAGATTTCCTGAATTTTAGCCAAAGACACTTCAGATAAGAGGAGGAGAGCTGATCTCTATTTTCTTGCTTTCTAGATCTTGCTGTTGCTTTCTGGATAAAGCTTCAGTTGAAAAGAAGAAATGAGGGGGGAAATTTATGTATTGGAACAGTTTGATAAGCACAGAATTTCCTGACTTAATCCTCCTAGCAATCTGATGAGGTAGGTATTATTGCACCCACTTACGAAATGAAGAAATCCAAGAAGAAAAAGACATCCAACAATTAGTAATGGAAGAGTGGCGTTCAAACCCAGTCCAACCCCAAAACCTAAGTTCTTTCTGCTGAAACTCAGTCATCTTGAAAGCAGGGACCGTGTCTTTTTATTCTTCTGTGTAATCTCAGCGAGTTCTTAACAAAACACATATAACAAGTAATAGGCAAAGGATTTACAGGAAACTATCTAGTTTCTTTCGTCAAGGCAACCCTTTGCCCAGACTGGATCACAGCATCCATGTCACCCACAACTTACTACCGCAGCATCAGACAAGGAGTGGATCCATCCATTCTGAAGTTATGTATTCAAGCATAAGATGGCCACTTACCTAAAAGAAAGAAGAGAGAACACCATTATTGTAAATGTAGACATTTACCACTTAGAAACTTTACGGAATTAATATACATTCATTTTATAATCAGTGTGTCGGGAGCACAATAGTATAAGAAGAGCTATTTCTTCATATCACTTAATTTCTCAAGGCAATTTCACTTTCTTTGTTACTGAGCATTTCAAGTCCAATGTTTTCCCCACCTTAACCTAGAACAGTCTTTATTTTTTTAAGATGATAGAACATCTTTAACAGACTGATGAATCCTCTCCAGAAAATTACATACAGACACCTTTCATATACCTTCAGTGGGTTCAAGGTCCTCCTGCAATCTACCCACTGACCCTGTACGATGAACATCTGATAGGAGCTAGACGGCAGGATGTCCCTGAATCTTAAACATGCTTCAGATTGCTTCAAAATCCCACAGAAAATTTAAACTCCTAAAAATGTGTGTGATATATGTACAAAATGCAAATTAAAAAGGCAAGTTCGTTTTAGGCACACATGGCATATAAACAAAAAATTGGTCAAGACTAGGTGGCAAAGAAACTCTCTAGAAATAGCAAAGAACTGACAATGATTTGGATGTCAACTAGGTCTGTTGGTTATAAAATTAAAAATTTAAATAAATTAAAACAAACCAACCAAAGAATTACCAGGAAAACCTGAAAAAGAAAAGCTGTGTGTGTGTGTGTCTATTGTTGTATGTTGGGTTGGGGATGGGGCTAGTCCCAATAGATAGTATATCATATTAGAAAGCTTTTGTAAGTAGTGTGGTTTTCTTGCATAAATTAACAAACAGACCAATGAAACATAAAAAAACCTCAGAAATTGACGGAAGTATACATGGAAAGTTAGTATATGATAAGGTAACATCTCAAATCAGTGGGGGAAAAAAATGAACTTTTTAATATCCAGTCTGGAAATTTGGATAGCCACTGGAAAAAAAATTATTGCATCCATATCTCGCATTATATACCAGAGTATACTCCAAATGGATCACAGATCTAAATTCAAAAATACAGTTACACAATCATTGAAAGAAATAAAATTTGGGTTAATTCCTTTATAGAGTGAGAAGAGGCTAATCCAGAAATAATAAAAGATTCATAAATTTGTTTACATATGAATTTATTTAAAAATAGAAATATTTTGCATAGCAAAAAATGTCATCAGCCAAAAGACAAATAACATACTTGAAAAAAAATATGCAACTTATCACAGAGGCATAATATTCCTCACGTACAAGCAGCTCCTAAAAAATTGAAAAGAAAAATACCAACATCCCCAAAGAAAAATATGGCAAAAGATATGAATAGGGAGTATAAGGAAGGATAAGTGAAAATGGCCCAAAACATATGAACAGATGCTCAACGTTAGTTACTCATAATAAGAGACATGCATTTATTTTTCACTAATCATGTTGGCAAAAATCCAAAAGTTGACAACATACTCTGTGAGGCTGAAGGGAAACGGTACCTTTTATATTGCCGGTGAGAAGGCAAAATGGTACAAACCCCTAAAGGAGGGGACTTGGCAGATTCTAGCAGAGATGTAGATTTATAAACCAGTATAAAGGAAAAAGGGTAAGTCAGTGAGGAAAAAAGGAACTCTTCAATAAAGGGTGTTAATAGCACTCGAAAAAAATAAGTGTAGCAAAATGACGGAAACAGAAAATCATTTGGCAAACACGACAAGCAAGAATAGATGCTAAAAAAAGGAAAACAGAAATTTTACTGTGGAGAAATGTGGCAGGTACCACCTTAGCCTACTGTGGTAGATGTTAACATTTGGGGAAACTGGATGAAAGGTCTATGGAATTTTTTTGTTATTTTTGCAAATATTTTGTAAGTCTGAAATTATTTTTAGATGTACTACAGAACTGAGTAAATGAGTAAATGTGTCAGGAGGCAGGGTTTTCACTGTGAAAGAAGGAGAATCAAATACAGAATGTATTAGGTTGGTGCAAAAGAAATTGCGGCTTTTGCAATTGTTTTTAACCGTTTAAACCACGATTACTTTTGCACCAACCTAATAGATTAGCATCCTCTGTGGAAAGTTTGGACCTGCAAATACTAGTGTGAACTCATGATTTATAAATTAGGGACATGTGCACGTACATGCATGTGCATGTTATTTTTCTTAACTCTGACTCCTAAAAAGACCTAGAAGCTAATCAACTCCATTAGTAAATGGCATACCTAACACCCCAATATTGGTTTCTAAGACCATTCCCGTCTAAAGGGAGTCCTCACAGAAATGGTTGCATAGAGGGCTATAGCAGAGAAAGCTACAAGATGAGCCTAGAACATCTTATGTCAGAAAAAAAGTTAGTACTCAAAAAATTAGTGAGACCATGCCAAAAGAACACAGAAGACAACCTGAAGGGGCCTCCCACTGATCAAAGATAATTTGAGCACAAAATATTTAAGAAAAGTAATAAACCATTAAAAAGGGGAATTTATGAGTCAATACAAATGATAGATGATAGAAGAATAGATAGGATAGATAGATAGATGATAGATAATGGATGCATGGATGGATGATGGAAAGAAAGGTTCTTCTTTACAGGAAAATGTTGACTACTGACTTGCAAATGTTGATGCCGTAATTGGAAACTCATTATAGGAAAGAGTGATTCAAGCAAGAATCATCAGTAGAAATTAAACTGAAGGAGAAATTTCTGAAGAACAGATATTTGCATAATCTTAAAGTGAATCCCTACAAATTGCTTATTAGTTGTAAGGGAAAATACATTAACTATATAGTTAATAAATGAGACAACACCTCAACTAGATAATCAAAATTAATATCACCAATGAAGGGAAGAAGGACATTGGGTACCTCTGGATGTAATACATGTAAGGACATGTCGCTTAAGTATTTTTCCAGCTGGACATACATAGCCTTAATCTCATCATGAGGAAACATTAAATGACCCAAATGAGGACCTCTTTATTTAAAAAAAAAAATGGAGGGGGAGGGCTGTATTTTTTAAAATGTCAACGTCATAAAACACAAATACAGCCTAAAAGACGGTTCATCCATTAAAGAAGACCTAACAACTAAATACAATATGTGATCCTGGAATGAATGTTGTACTGCAAGGGGGTGGGAGGATGCTATAAAAAAATTTTAAAAAATCATTAGATCAATTGACCAAACTGAAATATGGACAGAAGATTGAAGCATTATGTTAATGTTAAATTTCCAGAATAACTGCACTACAGTTACATAAGAAATGCTGTTACTCTTTGGAAATACATTCTGAAGTATTTTTAGAGGCAAAGGAACATGATGTATGCAATTTACTTTCAAATGGGTCCAGAAAAAAGTGTATAAAGATGGGAAAGAGAACACCAGGGAAGGAGTGTTCATACACACAAACAATAAAGCACATGGAGCCATGGTCAGTAACAGTGAATCTGTATAATGGGAATATGGGTGTTCTTTGTACTATTACTGCAACTTTTCAGGAAATTTGAAACTATTTCCAAAAAATAGTTTTAAAAAGGAAGACCAACCAGCTCTCCATTACAACCCAGTGAATTTAAAATGACACATGGCAGTGTTTCTAATTTCATAACCTTAATTTCTGTCAGTATCACTTAAATGTGGAGAAAAATGTGGAAAAATTGTAATGCACAAAGATGTTTGCCAGAGAATTGCTCCTAAAAATATAAAACTTGAAAATACCACATTTATTTTTTTTAAAAACTGGGGTATTGTTTAATTAAATTATGCTATCCAAAAAACACTATGCAGCCTTTAAATGTGTACAAAAGTTTATAACAGTTGGAAATACATGATACGATACTAAATGAAAACAACAGGAACAAAGACGGTATATACTGTATAATCACATGTAGGTAAAGGAGAGAGAGAAAAGGGAAAAAATAATCATAGAAAAAAGGTAGAAAGAAATCCAAGGAAATGTCAACACTGGTCATCTGTCTCCCAGAGATGGCTAATAAAAGATTTATTTCCCTTCTACTTTCTGTACATATCAAATATACGATGCTTGTATTATAATGTTGTCACAAAAATAAGCTTTATTCTTAGAATAATAACTTATAGAAGTAAATAGAAATAAGTTCAATTTACTGAAGTTCTTCAGGGACACCTGCTGTATAAAGCAAATGAAACTTACTGTTGATGTTCAGCTATAGAAATCTAATTTGAGCTACTTCTGGTCCCAAAGATGGGAAATAAAATAAAGAAAGAGGAAGTCATCCTAGGAGACAGTCTTCAGCAGAACTTACTTAAAATTGTGACTCCACACATTCATGAGCGACAGGTACCTCCTTTCTGCTTATTCTGAACCATCAGAAGATGGTGAGATCACTTGGTATCACCCCATTACACCCCACCTTAAAGGAGAGCAAAGAAAAGCAAGGCACTAACAAGGATGGAGCATAATGGTGGCTTCACTCTCACAGCACTATACCTGTTGAGCTCAACAGTCATATTTCTTACCACTTCTGCTCAGATGCTCAGGAGCATACATGCAAGCTGAAACTCTTCAGTTCAGTGCTAGTCAGTCACTTTGGCATTCTACAGGTGCAATTGGTCAAGCCCAATTATTGTGTCCACAGAATTTGTCTCTGCATAGGGTTCACTGTGGTATTCACTGAGAGAGAAGGGAGTGGGGAAAGAGAAGGAAGGAGGGAAGAACAGGAAGGAAAGGAGGGGGAGAGGGGTGAAAACACCAGAGATTTTAAAAAGTAAGTGACCAATGATGAGATAGAAATGTTAGGATAACTGGAAGTTTGAAAGTAAAAATGAAACAGCACCACCATTCATTTTCTAATAGCATGTGAGGCTCCCACAGTCATTGCCGAAAAGGTCAGGCTATTTTTTAAAAGGGGGGTTTATTAAGAGAACTGTGTATAACAAAACAAAAGAGGAAGTTTCTTAACTAAACAATTATTATAGCTGAGTTCCTGTTTAAGACGTACACATTTAAAAGCATTTGATTATATTTATTTCTTACTATAGCCTGGTTTGAGTAATCTTGAACTTCAACTGAATCTCATAACTCAGCCAATGAAATAATTAAAATTCTTTCGCCAACTTGATTTGGATGAAAAAGTCAAATACTTCATTTAAAATTTATGTGAGGCGCATTCATAAGAATACACTAATTTGTCATTCAGATTTCAAATTGAATCAATTTAATGACTGCCGATAGCAAAACAATAGCAATGCAAAGAAGAAAAATAGTCAGACAATTGACAATTACCCAAAGTTCCTGTCATGTTTTATGAATCAACAATTGTCTTTGAACTTGTGAAAGAAATCGATGTGCATTAGCTTCTAGGATCTTATAATCTATCTGCACTAAACTATAATAAATGAGCACAATTAGACATACAATTTAAAGAATTTAGCAATTCATGAACAAAAGTAAAGAACTTCTCTGCGATCCCATGTTCCTGTCCACGGCAGCACAACTCTCAGGGCTGTCTGGTTTACCACCATTTCTTCTTTGCACTCCTGTGCTTTATCAGCAAGATGGTCACAGTGGCTGTCAGACTTGAGTGATAAATGGCCAAACAACATGGTTCCATTCTAAAATATGAATGGCCTTGGAACACAGCTCCAAAAAGCAACTGCCACGGTTATGACCGAGAATAAATAACACTAAGCAACACTATCACACCCTAAATTAAGCAAGAAAATGAAGGAATAGAAATAAAACATAAAACTTTTATTTATGAGAGAGAACACAAAAAAGAATGACAGAAAGATGGGGGGAGGGGGCAGGAGGTAAATCCCTGAAATTTCAACACATAAAGAATGAAAAGTGAAAACTCGCCCCTACTATCACTGTTCTTCCTGTTTTCTTCGGAAACGAAAGGAAACAGGAGGACTTGATGTAGGACACACTGAATTATTTCTCCCCAGTGGTAAACAAATACCACTCAAGTTCTACTTCTTGCTGTCCACCCTTAACTCACATTTACAAAATTTCTTCAGAGCTATGTGCATTCTGACATACAGAGCCTGCAAAGTCATTGCTCTGATGCTCCAGCTGTGGGGTCCCACCAAAGGAAGAGTTCCCTACCGATGCTTTCAGGCAGGAAGACTTACTTACAAAACTCTCCAGCAATGTATATGGAAGGTTCTGGACCAAAGTGATTCCTGTTGGGTATCCTTAGCGAGAAAGAGAGAGGGCACCTGCCCAAATTTTATGTCTAATTGGACTCATTTGAATAAATCAGGATTAAACCTGATTTAGTTAAAAAACAAAATAGTAGGCCCACAATAACAATATCGCCGCTAAGAACAAACATTTCTACAAAAGTAAAAACAGTAAATCCAAATCTTATTCAAATGTCAGATTCTCATTATGCCCAATCCTGACCACCCCATGTAAAACGGCAAGGCTCCCTAGCACTCCGTCCCTCTCAGCCTGCTCTATTTGGTCCACAGTTGTTCTCACCCTAAGAACACTACAGAATTTGTTCATTTTGTACATTGTGTATTTCCCATTCCCCTTTCCCCAGCCCTCCCTGAATGTAAGTTCTACAGAGGGTGGGATATTTGTTTGTTTAGTTTATTAATATACCCCAGTGCCTGGCACATAATAGACAGTCAATACATGTCTGTTAAAATGAATGATTCATTAGGCTAAATGATTTCTTGAAGTTCTTTTTATTCAAGCAGAAAAGGCAAAAACTAGGCAGGGAATCTTTAAAGAGTTATAACAGATAAAGTGTTATTACCTTTACTATGAAAAGCCTATTTACAAATGATTGAAGACCACACACATATTCTTAAACACTGATTCAGAAACAGGTAAAGAACCTAAACAACAACTACAAAAAAGGACATTAAGTGCTTAATAAACATTTAGAAAAAAATAAACCCACCAATATGAAATAAACACTAAAATGATATTTTTCCTCTGAGTAATTAGCAAAGATTTTAAAGTTATTATTTATTAAAGTATAGTTGACAGCAAATAATTTTATAACTAAGATTCCCTGACAAAATGACAGTGCAGTAAAATGGTTTTTTCAGAGAATAATTTGGAAATAAAAATTTGGAGCTAAAAAATATCCGTATCTCTGGCCCAGCCACTTTAATTGTGAACTTTATTCCAGAAATACAGACAAAAATCAAATACGAAGATAGATATTCATCAAAGCATTATTTACAATAGCGAAATTCTGGAAACAATATAGAGGATCAGCAATGGAGAAACAGTTCAGTCAAAAGCACTAAATCAATTATTATTACAGTCTTTAAAAAGTATGCTCCAAGAATTTTTATAAAGACAAAAGACTGTGAATGACACAATGTTAAATAAATAGAAGCAAACCCATCTCTTCTGAACCATATAGGGCAATATGAAAGGAAGGCAGAAGATGTTATTATCAAAAATCTGAGTGATGTAGGATTATAGCTAAATTTTACTCTCTAAACTATACTTTTATGGATTTTTTTTATTTCTCAAAATAAACATGTTCTAAAATATTTCATAGAAGAGTTGGGATAAAGTATGCTTTTGAGTTATTAGCAAGAAACAATAAAGTTCCAGAAAAAAGAAGCAAATGTTAGCAGTATCCGAAAAAACATAGAAGTAGCATTTTTAAGAAATAGAACACCCTTAATTCCCTTTAAATAAAAAATAGCAAATAATAAACCACAGCCCAGAATAGCCTCTGTAGGATCCTTTCATTCCCGAATTACATTGTTAGGATTTTCCTTTCAAAATTCAATATTAAATTTGACAGGGAATTTTTGGACAGGAACACTTGTAAATTTTGTTTCCTAACCCACATAGCTACGAAACAGGAACAAACCTGGAAAAAGAAAATACAAAGCATGTATGCCATTAGCACCATCCTTCGCCACAAATATAAACTAAAATTATTGATAATAAATGGACTTTCCAATAAATCAGCCAAACATAGAGTCACTAATCACAGTAATAAATCATCTGCTAGAAAAAGGATAAATTTATTTTTTAAAAAACCAGCTCTATCTTTATGGCTGGTCAGAAGAAAACTACCCAGGCTCTTACGGAAGCCCTTTTTCTTAATCTGTATGGGCAGAGTATTCATTTAGAGTGTTCTAAAACAAATTCAAATGTTTAAAACGAAGATGACGTCTGCGCTTACAGATACACATCTACAGATGTAGCATCTGCACATGCTGTTTGGAATCTATAAGACTGTCAACAGAAATGTGAACATCCTTTGCAGCCATCTGACAGCACTGCTTCATGAAATTACTTCAGAGCTCTATCTAAACCAAGTTGCAGGGCTATCCATAGGTAGAATATGAAGGAAAGAGAATATGAAGGAAAGGTAAGAAAATTCAAGCAAACCTATTATTTTTCTTTTAAGCTCAAATATATTTCTTAAGGCTAAATATCATAAGCAAATGCTTGGATACGAACACTTTCCTTTATAACCTTTGCTTTGAATCTAGATCCAGAGGGAAAATCATGTTTACAAGAACCACAAGACATGTGAAAAGCAATAACCAAGATAAATGAAAAAATGCTGGGTTAAAAGTTTTAGTCAGAACTTCATTGGAAAGGTACTTTGTTTTATGAGATGACGAAATCTACTTTTCTTCTCGAGCGTTACATATTGAAAAAATGAAAACATGATTAAACTATTCTTTTAATGTCATCTCATCATTTATAAAGAGCTTCAGGAAAACAATTTGCATGCGGGCTGAGCACGATGGTGCATAGTGTGGAACTCAATGTCAAAAACTAAAGTTCAATTTCCAGTGCTAATCAAGTTTTTAAAACAGGAACGCTATTCTTTCCCCTACTACCTGCGTGATTTTTGTTTGTTTCATATTCTTAATTCAAAATCTTCTAAAATTTTGGAGTCAATTTTTAAAAAAGACAAAAGTAGCATTGCAAAGAAAACATCAGAGGTAATTAGTTCTCATCAACTGCTCTCATTCAGAAGAAAAGAAAAAAAAGAATGGGTCAGGACCCATTTAGGTTAGTTTGATGATGTGTGTTCATGAGAGAGAAAGTAAGAGAGTAACCGGGAAGATTCAGCATAAAGTAGGAATAGACCAAGCACATTTATAAAAACCAAATACGTCTGTGCTATTGAGACTTGCCCTTGACATTTGAATTTCCAGCCCTTACTACATATAAAGTAGAGGCTACCAGACCTTTCTGTATATTAGAATCATCTAGAGCTCTTTTAAAAATCCCAAAGCCAGGCCACAGCCCCAAACAATTAGATCACAATTTTGGGAAAATGAAATTAGGCATCAGAGTGTTTGAAGCCCCCAGGTTTGGGAATCACTGACATGAAGTATAGAAACCAAATATATTTTTCTACCTCGTTTAAGATTTACCATAGATGTCATCCCAGGGAATTAAAATAAAAGAAAGAAAAAGGAAAAATATCACTAAACTAATGAATACATTAACCTATATCTGTTTTTTAAAGAAAATCATGTACATATATACTCCTTGCCATTATGAAGCTAGCTCAACAAAATGCTGAAAAAAATCATTATAAAGGTACATGGCATATGCTGACATGGGTTTGTACTGAACAGCATTAATGCTTTCAGAAGGATGCTGATATGGGTGAGAGAGCAGAAGGGATAGAGTCTTATTACAAACTCAGAACCAGGCTATGCAGATTCCAGGTGGACTACCACAGCTTTCTAGTGACAAATTGGCAGCAATTAGAAAGACATGTCTGAAAAAGTAAACTTGCCTAGCCTTGCCCAACTTAGTCTTTCTTCTAGTAATAATAAGGGAAAGAACATTAAAACCTTCTACCAACAAAGTTCAAAGCTGGCAAAGGGGGGAAAGAAGAGAATCCTAAACTTTGTAATTCCAACTTTTTGAAGACTCACTGAAATTAATTTTCTGACTGTACATATTATTAACACATGGTACAAAAGGTTTTACTCATTCCATAACACTTTCTTCCCCTCCAGCTCTTTCTATTCCCCATGTCTTTCACCAACAAAAATGGTTAAAGGTACATGTGTTCTCTTTGCAGTCTTGGTTCATGACATTCAAAGAGTTCATCATATACAGAGCACTCTGGTGTACTTGGCTGAAATCTGCAGAAATCTTTTATCCCTAAGAAACAGTATAGATTATTTTTATGCCATCCAAATGGGAGAATGTCCTAGATACCAGATGATGAACGGGCCCCGGAAGGACCATATTGCTAACATGCTTATGAGCACTACAAAATTTGGCTTCAAAGACACCTCTGAGTTTGGCAGCACTACCACAGATGTCCGTGAATAGTGAAGACGAGCTTGCCGACAGTGGTGGAAGCAAAGGGCGTGAGGCAGGAAGCACGCCCTTGTGCATGCAACCACATTAGATTGAAGACAGAAGGCATTCTCTTAGAAGAAATCCAGGAAAATCAGTGTTTCAATCTATGTGCTACAAACAGAGTTGTGCTTCATTACAAACAGCGTTGTAGCATGGGATGAAAAACATAAATCTTGACCACTCTCAAAGACCTAAGGTCAAGCTGTACAACATTTTTTCCTTAGTGCTGGCTTTTGGCATTTTGGTGATTTCAATGACATTTATAATGGGCCAACCTTCCACAAAGGATCACTTAGCTAACTTTTTTTTCAATAGCACATAAAGGTGAAGGGAATGCTTCTTTGCAGAACAGATATGCTACAGATTAACTTTAGAGTTGTTCTCTTTCATCTTAAATTTTCCTCTGCCTCTATCGTGCTGTGAAGTCACGATACATCTGTGACAAAATAACTCCCATGGCAACAGACGGACATCATAAACACCAGATTAAGACTTGGCTGCAAAGCCAAAGGAGATGATGGGATGGGAAGATAGAGGCTATAATTCAAACAAATCTCTTCCGCAATTGCTAGGGGAATACTAAACATTGCTGGCCAAGTAAATTGCTTTTTGTGTAAGTGTTCTCTTTTCTGAAGTTTGCCCCAGTGTGAAAGTCTCTCTGTAAGTCAGAACTTCAGCATTATTTTAATGTACTGCTCTGTATTTAATAATCTTTTGCTTCAGACATTAGTCAGTTACCATGGGAATGACAGCAGCACAAATACAGGATTATGGCTATCCAGCAAGAGAAAAGAAATTATGAATAAGCCTCGTTATGTTCAATAATTAGCAGCTACATGGTAAAAAACAAAACCATGAATTTAGGTTGATGCATTTATCTCAGTGTTTGAATACAACTCTGAGTGTGTTATTGCTTTAAAATGAGATTCTAACAAACTGCCAAAAAATTCTTAACTAGCAGTTGCTACTCAGTGCTATAATTTAAAAACTCATCCTGTCCATCTCTTCTCTATTTTAATTCTTTCCCTGCAGAATATTAGCAACAAATGGATGATACAAAACATCCCACAACAGATTCTGGTAACTTGAGCCAACATTTTTAAGAGAAAAACATGGAAACACTAAACATTAGTAGCTCCTGTACCTTAGCTAACTGCAAAAGGAACACATAGCTTCCAGGAAGATGCTGCTGCTGTCTCCCACAGTGAGAAGTCTATGTACAAGAGGCAGGACTGCTCAGCACAAGGCATGAAAGTCGAAGTGAGACCAACATGTGAACCTTGTAGCCCTCTACTCTTTCTTCTAAGGTGACAATGAAGGACACTGTACTCTATGATGTTTATTTACTATGATGAGTAAGAAGGCATTCCATGCAGTTAGAACTTTTATTAACAGGGCCTGGAACTTCACTAATCAGGGAAAGATTAGCAAAATGGTGGCTAAACATTTTGAGCTTATCAAAGATTGCTAAAGCAGTATTTCTCTAAACCAAAGACAATATCCAAATTTAAAAGCATGTATTAGAGCAATACCATAGTTTCATCTTTTCTGAATATTTGAGAGATTGAGCACATTACCAGACCCCCTAGCATCCTGTGGAATCACCTGCTCTCTCACAAGGGTAGCAATTTTAGTGTTTATCCCACCTACATTAGGCAGCAAGAAAGAATTCTTAATCTACTCTTAAGCCATTCAAGTTTTGAGTAAGATTGTCAGATCCTTGGTACTTTCAGACTTCCCAACTCCCCCCTCCTATGAGGTTTCTGCATTCTAAGGCAATGGCACAACACATCATTGGAGGAAAGTAATTTTAGAACGTGCCATCCAAATTAACTGGTCGTGAATAGGCTCTGATTAAAATATAAAGAGCTTTTAAAATAATTTAAAATGATTCACTGGAACTAATTTGGAGATATTTTAATCTCTGGATGTGCAATGAACTGTAATGTCCCTTGGCCCCAGCTTCTTCTTAGAGAGGGACGTTTCTAGTTAGACCTTTTGCCCCTGGGTAAGGGGTAACTGAGCCGTACAAACCAAACTGCCCAAGCCTGCATATCCCTCTGCCTTTTCTGATTTACAACTAATGTCTTTCCAACTTAGGCACAGCTCTCTTCCACTTTCCAAACCAGACTGTGTATACTTCCCCTTCTTGGTGAATATTGCTTGCCGGTTTATAGCCGAGATATAACAGCTAGATAATTTTGAACACAACAATGTGACAATTATTTAGAGAATCATATGAGATCAAAAGACCTCAGTTTACATTCTTTAGTCATTTGTTTGAATTCCATCTTAGATTAAACAAAGGGATATTTTCCCAACACAACGTTCTAATATATTCACAAGGATTCAACTAAGGCCACTTGTGAACCAATACCTAAGCCGCACTTAACTCGGCTTTTCTAACGTGACTGTGAAGTTCAAGGAGATGCTTGCTGCTTTGGAAAGTGCCGTCGAAAACCCACTACAGATTCCTTCACAAAATCCTTAGTGCCTAGTTTCCAAGATTTCCTGAATTTTAGCCAAAGACACTTCAGATAAGAGGAGGAGAGCTGATCTCTATTTTCTTGCTTTCTAGATCTTGCTGTTGCTTTCTGGATAAAGCTTCAGTTGAAAAGAAGAAATGAGGGGGGAAATTTATGTATTGGAACAGTTTGATAAGCACAGAATTTCCTGACTTAATCCTCCTAGCAATCTGATGAGGTAGGTATTATTGCACCCACTTACGAAATGAAGAAATCCAAGAAGAAAAAGACATCCAACAATTAGTAATGGAAGAGTGGCGTTCAAACCCAGTCCAACCCCAAAACCTAAGTTCTTTCTGCTGAAACTCAGTCATCTTGAAAGCAGGGACCGTGTCTTTTTATTCTTCTGTGTAATCTCAGCGAGTTCTTAACAAAACACATATAACAAGTAATAGGCAAAGGATTTACAGGAAACTATCTAGTTTCTTTCGTCAAGGCAACCCTTTGCCCAGACTGGATCACAGCATCCATGTCACCCACAACTTACTACCGCAGCATCAGACAAGGAGTGGATCCATCCATTCTGAAGTTATGTATTCAAGCATAAGATGGCCACTTACCTAAAAGAAAGAAGAGAGAACACCATTATTGTAAATGTAGACATTTACCACTTAGAAACTTTACGGAATTAATATACATTCATTTTATAATCAGTGTGTCGGGAGCACAATAGTATAAGAAGAGCTATTTCTTCATATCACTTAATTTCTCAAGGCAATTTCACTTTCTTTGTTACTGAGCATTTCAAGTCCAATGTTTTCCCCACCTTAACCTAGAACAGTCTTTATTTTTTTAAGATGATAGAACATCTTTAACAGACTGATGAATCCTCTCCAGAAAATTACATACAGACACCTTTCATATACCTTCAGTGGGTTCAAGGTCCTCCTGCAATCTACCCACTGACCCTGTACGATGAACATCTGATAGGAGCTAGACGGCAGGATGTCCCTGAATCTTAAACATGCTTCAGATTGCTTCAAAATCCCACAGAAAATTTAAACTCCTAAAAATGTGTGTGATATATGTACAAAATGCAAATTAAAAAGGCAAGTTCGTTTTAGGCACACATGGCATATAAACAAAAAATTGGTCAAGACTAGGTGGCAAAGAAACTCTCTAGAAATAGCAAAGAACTGACAATGATTTGGATGTCAACTAGGTCTGTTGGTTATAAAATTAAAAATTTAAATAAATTAAAACAAACCAACCAAAGAATTACCAGGAAAACCTGAAAAAGAAAAGCTGTGTGTGTGTGTGTGTGTGTGTGTGTGTGTGTGTGTGTGTGTGTCTATTGTTGTATGTTGGGTTGGGGATGGGGCTAGTCCCAATAGATAGTATATCATATTAGAAAGCTTTTGTAAGTAGTGTGGTTTTCTTGCATAAATTAACAAACAGACCAATGAAACATAAAAAAACCTCAGAAATTGACGGAAGTATACATGGAAAGTTAGTATATGATAAGGTAACATCTCAAATCAGTGGGGGAAAAAAATGAACTTTTTAATATCCAGTCTGGAAATTTGGATAGCCACTGGAAAAAAAATTATTGCATCCATATCTCGCATTATATACCAGAGTATACTCCAAATGGATCACAGATCTAAATTCAAAAATACAGTTACACAATCATTGAAAGAAATAAAATTTGGGTTAATTCCTTTATAGAGTGAGAAGAGGCTAATCCAGAAATAATAAAAGATTCATAAATTTGTTTACATATGAATTTATTTAAAAATAGAAATATTTTGCATAGCAAAAAATGTCATCAGCCAAAAGACAAATAACATACTTGAAAAAAAATATGCAACTTATCACAGAGGCATAATATTCCTCACGTACAAGCAGCTCCTAAAAAATTGAAAAGAAAAATACCAACATCCCCAAAGAAAAATATGGCAAAAGATATGAATAGGGAGTATAAGGAAGGATAAGTGAAAATGGCCCAAAACATATGAACAGATGCTCAACGTTCGTTACTCATAATAAGAGACATGCATTTATTTTTCACTAATCATGTTGGCAAAAATCCAAAAGTTGACAACATACTCTGTGAGGCTGAAGGGAAACGGTACCTTTTATATTGCCGGTGAGAAGGCAAAATGGTACAAACCCCTAAAGGAGGGGACTTGGCAGATTCTAGCAGAGATGTAGATTTATAAACCAGTATAAAGGAAAAAGGGTAAGTCAGTGAGGAAAAAAGGAACTCTTCAATAAAGGGTGTTAATAGCACTCGAAAAAAATAAGTGTAGCAAAATGACGGAAACAGAAAATCATTTGGCAAACACGACAAGCAAGAATAGATGCTAAAAAAAAAAGGGAAAACAGAAATTTTACTGTGGAGAAATGTGGCAGGTACCACCTTAGCCTACTGTGGTAGATGTTAACATTTGGGGAAACTGGATGAAAGGTCTATGGAATTTTTTTTGTTATTTTTGCAAATATTTTGTAAGTCTGAAATTATTTTTCAAGTTAAAACAGCTTAGCATTTCTTAAAATTCTTCTTACAAAAATAGTACTGAAACAGATACCCACGTGGAAAAAACTAAAATTATACCCTTACTTCATGCCACACACAAAAATTACTAATACATTAACTGAAAGTAAAAAAAAAAGTAAAAATAAAAACCACGAAATTTTTAGAAGGACATTTTTATGACCTTGAGATTGCCTACATTAAAATTAAAATCTTTTGTACAACAAAAGATTGCATAAACAAAGTAAGCAAGCCATACACTTGAAATGCGTATAACCAACAAAGGATTAGTATTCAGAATATAAAGAATTTATACATAAAAAGGACAAAATAATCCAACAAAAAAATAGACAAAGGCAACTGACAGTAGAGAAAACCCAAATAGCCAATATATATAAAATGATACTCAACCTCTTGAATCAGGAAAAAGCAAATTATACTGAGAAGATATCTTTTCACTGCCATCAAATTGACAAAAATTTTATTGTCTGGCAATACCAGTGTTGGAAAAGATGGGTAGCAGTGGGAGCTCCCTCACAGTGCCTGTGACAGCATCAGGGAGCAATTACCTAAGTGAGGGATAGATTTATCAAGGAAAGTAAGGCATGTCCAAAGTAACTCCACTTCTGGGTATATTACCCTAGAGTAATTTCTACAGGTGTTCCAAAGTAGAAGACATATACAGGGACATAAGTATAAAGACAAATGTTCCTCGTAGCACTGGGAGTAAGAATCAAAAACTGGAAATGACCTAGAAGCTCATCAAAAGGTAACTAAATAAATGGTATATATTCACAAAATGGAATTATATACAGCAGTGAGAATAAATAAACTAGAGCTACATGCGTCAAAATGAATACATCTCACAAATGAAGGGTGACATTAAAAAGCAAATTTCAGAACTGGCATCTTGAAAGTTTATCATTATGTTTAATAGTTTATTAAAAACATGTGAAAATACTGCATACTATAGATAGACACGTTTGTAGGAAAATGACTAAAAAAGATACGGGAGTAATAAACACTAAATCCAGTTTAACCCTAGGGAGGAAGGTGGGGAATGGGATGATGGAGAGACCAGTGTAACACAGGGATTGCACACCAGGCAAAGTATTAAGATGTGAAAAGACAAGACAAACACAGATGTGGTTATATGAGTTATTTCCTATGTGTATTATTTTCTATAAAATTTTCTATAAATGAAAAATATAATTTCAAAAAGAATATGCATAATAAAATATGAGCCTTTATTATTAAATGACTTCAATTTTATTTTGCCTAACTTTGATGGGTTTTTGCAGTTTTTTAATGAAGTTATTTCTTTTTTCTTGATTTTTGTATTGATAGAAGAATATACAGGGGGAGCCGGCCCAGTGTCTCAGGCGGCTGGAGCTCTGTGCTCCTAACTCCGAAGGCTACAGGTTCAATTCCCACATGGGCCAGTGGGCTCTCAACCACAAGGTTGTAGGTTCAACTCCTCCAGTCCCGCAAGGGATGGTGGGCAGCGCCCCCTGCAACTAAGGTTGAACATGGCACCTTGAGCTAAGCTGCTGCTGAGCTCCCAGATGGCTCAGTTGGTTGGAGCGGGTCCTCTCAACCACAAGGCTGCCGGTTCGACTCCCGCAAGGGATGGTGGGCTGTGCCCCCTGCAACTAGCAACGGCAACTGGACCTGGAGCTGAGCTGTGCCCTCCACAACTAAGATTGAAAGGACAACTTGAAGCTGAATGGCACCTCAGGGTGCTGTTCAGGACAACAACTTGACTTGGAAAAAAGTCCTGGAAGTACACACTGTTCCCCAATAAAGTCCTGTTCCCTTCTCCAATAAAATCTTTAAAAGAAAAAAAAAAAGAATATACAGGGTATCTTTAGACCCCATATTCTACAATTAAGGCTGCCTTTGTTTCCTTAAAAAATACCCAAACACTTGAAAATACCAAAACACTGGTATTGCCAAACAATACCTTATTACTCATATATTCAGTTGCTTCCTTAAAGACTTCTATTTAGAAAAAATTTAACCAATGCGTCTAGAGTATGCTAGACCCAAGAATATATTTAGGATGTTAAAATGTTTTAAAGAGGTTTAATTTTAAAAAATCAGATCATCTACGATGCCTTTAATTAAGATTAAATAACTAAATAAAATTGCATTTTCCATAATAAATGTCAGGTTATAGATTACTGTGCAATTTGTGTGCTAAGAAGTGATACATTAACTGTGAAGTACCCCATGGTTGAGGAAGCAAAATAAAAATGTAATAATCTAGTATTGGGTATACATACAAGAGAGGAGGTTTCCAATATCACAATCAATATAATGTGCTATTGCTACTGAATTTCACCAAGAGTAACTGCAATGATTCACCACCTGGTAGGTCAGCACACTCTAGGATTAGAAGGGCTACAAAGATTTCGGTGAAGGCTAAAAAGTCCCTATTCACCTATTCACTGCACTTTTCCAAGACTGTGAGCACTATTGTTAATAATGTTAACAATGAGACCCCAGACCTAAGTCCATTTCTCTCACGTAGTAATTTCACACGGAAAAAAAATCAGTTCTACGGTTCCCTACTCTTAGCTTACTGTCTTTCAAGTTGAACCACTAGATAGTTCAATGCAAATCCACCATCACTGAAAGGAAAAAGAACCAAAGCACGGGTATGGAGTGTGGGCCAGCAGCATCTCGGTGAAGAAGCATTTGTGTTCCCAAAGTGCTGCTGAGATGACTAGATATGCACCCAACAATCTGATGGTCATCACTGGGAATGTTTAGAAAATCCACGCCAAGAAGATGACTTTTATTTCACGACTAACTTTGAAAAAAGACAGGCTATCATCTAAAGCCACTGTTTTAGTTTTTGTATATTGAATAAGGATAAACATCTTAAATGGCAAATAAGCCCCTTAACGATCAAATTCTGAAAAGTGTTCTCCTTGCTGTAAAAGGAGTGGAGAGGGGGATAACTTACCTTTGGGCTCAGAAACTGAATGACAAGTTTCAGCTCCATCCAAGCAAATTTTTAGTCAAACAGAATCCTCTGAAAAAACTTTTTGAAGGGGGTGGTAAATGTTGGTATTGGCAACAGCATTAACATAAGCCACACTGTTTGCTGTTTTTACATGTGAACATTGGGAATAAGAGTGAAGCAATGACGTCCATCTTTAAAACAAAAACAAACAAAAGAACCAGTCCGGGGCGGCCAGATGGCTGTTGGTTAGAGAGCAAGCTCTCAACAAGGTTGCTGGTTCAATTCCCACATGGGATGATGGGCTGCACCCCCTGCAACTAAAGATTGAAAACGGCAACTGGACTTGGAGCTGAGCTGCGCCCTCCACAACTAGATTGAAGGACAACAACTTGAAGCTGACGGGACCTGGAAAAACATACTGTTCCCCAATATTCCCCAATAAAATTAAAAAAAAAACAAACCCAGTTCAATATATTAACTTTCTTCTGCCTAAAAAAAAGTGCCAATTTTAGTGCCTTAAACAACAAAATTTTCCCCAGCACAATAGCTCATTTCTTTATACTACAGCTAGTTGGCTGTCCCTGATCAGTTGAAATCCCTCCACAGCTCAAGATCTGGGACTGAAACCAAAAGGAATAAATCAATGAAGTCCTGGATTTCAATCCCACTATGCAGGCCAGCACTCTTCTAAGATGAGGAACGGCCAAAAGCAGTGGGAAGTTCACAACTGCGCTGGTCAGTGATCTAAAATTACATGACATGGGAAGGGTCTGCTCCCATCGAATCCTGGAAAATCTCATTTAATGCTCCTTTTACTGTATTGTATTGCATCAGAAAGCTTCTACATAGCTCTTCCTTCTAGCACATATTCAGCATCAACTCTACTCCAAGAAAATTAGTTAAGACATCACTCTTATGTGGAAGGACTCCTAAATAATCAAACTCCTGAGATAAAAGAAGTCAATGTCATTTCCTCACACAGAAGCTGGGGGCAGGGGGAGATGTTGGCCAGAAAATACATATTCCAACAGTAAAGTTACATTTTGATATTGTTCCAAAAAGGGAATATTGGCAGGAACCTCAAGATTTTGTGCTTTCTGCTGCTACTAAAGTAAAATAGATTTTAGCTGTAATCCAGTCATATGAAACAAACCAAAAGCAGACAGACTGGCAAATACTAACTCTAGATACACAGTGTCACCAGTCATCAGTTCAAAGAGGTCAAAAAAGAAGCCCAGGCAGTCATAAAGTGTATGAGGAGAGGAACAATGAACACGTTAATCCCGATCTAGGGAGAGGACATAACGGAGTTCACCTGTGCAGAAGACTTCAAATGCTAGATAAGGGAGAACAAAAAAAGAGACTTAAATGGAAAACTCATCAACAAGCTAAGAATATAATAAAGCAAAACCAAACTTCAATTTTTGCAAGAATACCGGCACTTGGCACTCAAAGAAGACGGCATGACACTACTTTGTATACAAGGAAACGTGAAATCTCGAAATCCTTGCAGCCCAGTCACTAAAGCACTAGCCAGGTAGGGCTAAGCCACAAACAAGATGTCTTAAGAAATTGTACTATCCACTTTATCCTGCTTTTGTTTTCAGGTTTCTCGTTTTCCTTTGTTTTGTCTTTCTCTTCTTTCATTGTTAAATATTAGCATCTAAAGAAAGAAATCTTGAGAAACAATCTTTATTCACTCAATAGGGGAATCAAGTCCTCTTGAGCTCCAGGGGCCACCAAGATCAAGGGCATTGAATGATGGGTTTTTAATGAAACAGTGGCCCAACTAAGTAACTGGGGAAAAGTAAAGGAAAGGTGTCAAAATCTGACTTGGTGGACACGAGGAGGAGTCAACATAAATCCACAGAGAATACATGCAGTTTTAGGGAATCTGAGCTTCTTTAAGCCTCGACACAATCTACCTCAGGGACTGCTCCCATATGCCAAAAAAAAAAAATAATAAAAAAAAGAAAAAGAAAAAATCCACTTTGCCAGCTCCCAGATATATAGCATTAGGGCAGGGATAAATTTCAAGCTGGCAAAAGTCCAAACCCAACATTTGCAGCTGTAGTAGCTGCCTTGTTTACAAAGCAATTCAGGAAGCTTTTAGAGGGCAAAGTGCATCAGACAGAAGGGGGTCTGTAAGCAACACATGAATGGATCCCAATGCATTCAGAGCAGACAACACATCTGTTCCCAGGTCCCCCTTGGAAACATGCCGAATACAAATCCAAGTCAACCTTTAATGCTCATGTTTTTTCAGGAAAGCATATCTACTTAAGCACGCAAATCAAAATTATATGCTGGTAGTTATTGGGCCCTTGGGCTGTCCCCCACGTTCTCACCAAAACACTGGAAACATGCATGCCACAGAAGGTTTTGAGCACTTGCCAATCAACTATGACCCGGGCCACTTAGCTCATTAACGATGCCATGCATAAGTGTGCCTTCTATTGCCATTTCACGCCTCTCAGGAACTGTGCTCCTCAGCTTCTCCCTGATAGGTCTAGGTCCAGCACAATGATGCCAGCAAAGGGCAGGTCAGCAGCAACCTGTCATTCATGCTACATCCTCACATCCAGGTTTAGATACTCTCACCTGCTTCCATCCGCCTTTAGTTCTTCTAATGCTGTCTCCTTGCCATTTTTCTTTTCTTGGCATAGTTTAATTCAGGATCCCTCTAACAAGAAACATACAGTCAAGAAATAGGGGGTGGGGAGGAGTGGGGAAAGCGCAATGGAATTAATGCTGAAAGGAAGCAGAGAGTACATTATGCCTGTTTACAGAGTGTAAAAACGTGCAACGACACTGACGTGGGCGAGAATATGACGGGCACAGACGGGTATACTTAGAGCAGAAAGGTGCTCTTAGACATTTAAAAGGGGGTAATTTAGCTAAGAGGGAAAGTTACCAAACATATAAGAGATGGAAGAGAAAAACATTGTTTAAAAGATGAGTTTAACTTGGAGCTTAAAATATTTATGTAATTTGTGAATAAAACAAAATAAAATATAAAATCTGCACATTCCCGAGTGCGGCTAGCACAGCACCGTGTCCACACCCTCAGGACCATGACATCACATCAAACCTTTCTTCTGTGGGTTCCTGGGTAGAATATTTGATATAGCCACAGGAAAAGACAATCATAATCCAGACGTTCCCACGACCATAAAAACACTTCTGCACTCAGATGAAAAGCATATACCCTGACGACAAACCGCTGCAGATTTACAGCGGGAGCAAATGGGAAGCGTAAAATCCTAACTATGTCTTTGCACGCGCAGCACCTATACAATAAATCAGCAGAGCCATACCGCCCACTGTGTAATTACACATATTAATTACATGTCTAATCACACATATTAATAACACCCAGTCTATAATTGCGATGTATTCGTGTAAACCTAACCAAGGGAAATTAGCGTGCTTGCATAAAACTGGTAATGAAAAATATAACAACTGCACTAACAAGATAGGGATAGGAATGCAAATCTGTGACAAACTGTGTCAAAAAGAATAGAAAGCGATTCCCTTTCCTGAACATTATTTCAGGCCCATTTAACACAATCTGTACCAGTCAATGAATGTACAGTGTCCTACACACATCAAATCAGATTTGGATAGTGTTCCTGACTTCAGATAAAATTTCATTAGTATATTTAGTTAGGACATGATAAGAAATGCTTACATTTTTAAACTTAATAAAAACTGGAACATGCTAAGAATTAGGAGAGCCCGACTGCAACCTGCCACGTGGTATTTAAACAACAGAACAAGCCTACCCATTGGTGACCTCATATAGTCTCTGACTTCGTTTCACCCTTCAAATAAGCAATTAATAAAAAGTGTGATTCCTTCTACTCATAGAGAGTGGAAGACAGTGGATATCCTATTTTGTAAGAATTTCACAAAATCAAAGTTAACCATTGGTCATCATTTGTTGCCTGTAACTGTATGTACCCTTATTGTCAAAACGGAACTTCCTATTTTGCTGAAGTTTCATTTCTCCAAATAGAACCAGCTTGATAGAGACAAGTAGAGTCAATTAAGACATAGCAAATGCTTTGAATTCAATAACTTAAGATGGTAATTAAGTCTCTCCATTCTCATTGTTGTCCGATTTTTATGAGCACGTCCTTACCAGACTAAAACCAAAAATTGTTACAAAACCTTAAGTGATGGACTTCAAGATGTTTTTAATGTAAAGCTTAGACATATCCTACTTTCACTTTTAGTAATATACATCTTTTTAAAAATCACAAATAAATCAAGTTGATGTGAGAAGCATATAAACAGCTCTATGAAGCAGACTTAAGCAATGTTAAAAATGAATAATGCATCTGCTTTTATAAACAGCTTTATGAAGCAAACTTAAGTACTTAAAAAAAAATTATACTGAATCTGCCTTTCAAAAGTGGTTCACAATTGGATGCCTATACGAGGAAGAACAGTGCAGTTTCAAGTGACCATACAGGAACAAGTGAGGTAGTCAGCATATCAGTGACACAACAAACCCTCTGTGAGTCATTATCTCTCAGGGAAAGGGAGAAGTCAAGTCTTGTTGCTGAAATTTGTCTTGGACTAGGCCTGTCATTTAGGGCAACCGGACTGCCAGTTAGTGAGTGAGCTCCCTACTTCCACGACATCATTTACCACAACATATCGTGAGCTGATTCAAAACTATAGGTATTTTACAAGCCACAAGCGCCTTAACCATTAAAAATAACTAATAAATAGCCATGCACCACAATGGAAGAATGCACTATTTTCCACAAGAAATGATATCATTTATTGTTTCCAAAATTTTATTCATATCTCAATTTCTGTTCATCTGTCACTCTCACTCCTAACACCCAAAGCAAGTAATCAACTGAAAGATCACTTTTCACTGAAAATCCACTGTGTTTACATATTAAAAAGAAATTAGGTCCGGCCCGGTGGCTCAGGCGGTTAGAGTTCCGTGCTCCTAACTCCAAAGGCTGCCGGTTCGATTCCCACATGGGCCAGTGGGCTCTCAACCACAAGGTTGCCAGTTCAATCCCTCGAGTCCCGCAAGGGATGGTGGGCTCTGCCCCCTGCAACTAAGATTGAACACGGCACCTTGAGCTGAGCTGCCTCCCGGATGGCTCAGTTGGTTGGAGCACGGGCTCTCAACCACAAGGCTGCCAGTTCAATTCCCACATGGGCCAGTGGGCTCTCAACCACAAGGTTGCCAGTTCAATTCCTCGACTCCCGCAAGGGATGGTGGGCAGCGCCCCCTGCAACTAAAAATTGAACACGGCACCTTGAGCTGAGCTGCCGCTGAGCTCCCGGATGGCTCAGTTGGTTGGAGTGCACCCTCTCAACCACAAGGTTGCCGGTTCGACTCCAACAATGGATGGTGGGCTGTGCCCCCTGCAACTAGCAACGGCAACTGGACCTGGAGCTGAGCTGTGCCCTCCACAACTAAGATTGAAAGGACAACTTGAAGCTGAATGGCACCTCAGGGTGCTGTTCAGGACAACAACTTGACTTGGAAAAAAGTCCTGGAAGTACACACTGTTCCCCAATAAAGTCCTGTTCCCTTCTCCAATAAAATCTTTAAAAGAAAAAAAAAAAGAATATACAGGGTATCTTTAGACCCCATATTCTACAATTAAGGCTGCCTTTGTTTCCTTAAAAAATACCCAAACACTTGAAAATACCAAAACACTGGTATTGCCAAACAATACCTTATTACTCATATATTCAGTTGCTTCCTTAAAGACTTCTATTTAGAAAAAATTTAACCAATGCGTCTAGAGTATGCTAGACCCAAGAATATATTTAGGATGTTAAAATGTTTTAAAGAGGTTTAATTTTAAAAATCAGATCATCTACGATGCCTTTAATTAAGATTAAATAACTAAATAAAATTGCATTTTCCATAATAAATGTCAGGTTATAGATTACTGTGCAATTTGTGTGCTAAGAAGTGATACATTAACTGTGAAGTACCCCATGGTTGAGGAAGCAAAATAAAAATGTAATAATCTAGTATTGGGTATACATACAAGAGAGGAGGTTTCCAATATCACAATCAATATAATGTGCTATTGCTACTGAATTTCACCAAGAGTAACTGCAATGATTCACCACCTGGTAGGTCAGCACACTCTAGGATTAGAAGGGCTACAAAGATTTCGGTGAAGGCTAAAAAGTCCCTATTCACCTATTCACTGCACTTTTCCAAGACTGTGAGCACTATTGTTAATAATGTTAACAATGAGACCCCAGACCTAAGTCCATTTCTCTCACGTAGTAATTTCACACGGAAAAAAAATCAGTTCTACGGTTCCCTACTCTTAGCTTACTGTCTTTCAAGTTGAACCACTAGATAGTTCAATGCAAATCCACCATCACTGAAAGGAAAAAGAACCAAAGCACGGGTATGGAGTGTGGGCCAGCAGCATCTCGGTGAAGAAGCATTTGTGTTCCCAAAGTGCTGCTGAGATGACTAGATATGCACCCAACAATCTGATGGTCATCACTGGGAATGTTTAGAAAATCCACGCCAAGAAGATGACTTTTATTTCACGACTAACTTTGAAAAAAGACAGGCTATCATCTAAAGCCACTGTTTTAGTTTTTGTATATTGAATAAGGATAAACATCTTAAATGGCAAATAAGCCCCTTAACGATCAAATTCTGAAAAGTGTTCTCCTTGCTGTAAAAGGAGTGGAGAGGGGGATAACTTACCTTTGGGCTCAGAAACTGAATGACAAGTTTCAGCTCCATCCAAGCAAATTTTTAGTCAAACAGAATCCTCTGAAAAAACTTTTTGAAGGGGGTGGTAAATGTTGGTATTGGCAACAGCATTAACATAAGCCACACTGTTTGCTGTTTTTACATGTGAACATTGGGAATAAGAGTGAAGCAATGACGTCCATCTTTAAAACAAAAACAAACAAAAGAACCAGTCCGGGGCGGCCAGATGGCTGTTGGTTAGAGAGCAAGCTCTCAACAAGGTTGCTGGTTCAATTCCCACATGGGATGATGGGCTGCACCCCCTGCAACTAAAGATTGAAAACGGCAACTGGACTTGGAGCTGAGCTGCGCCCTCCACAACTAGATTGAAGGACAACAACTTGAAGCTGACGGGACCTGGAAAAACATACTGTTCCCCAATATTCCCCAATAAAATTAAAAAAAAAACAAACCCAGTTCAATATATTAACTTTCTTCTGCCTAAAAAAAAGTGCCAATTTTAGTGCCTTAAACAACAAAATTTTCCCCAGCACAATAGCTCATTTCTTTATACTACAGCTAGTTGGCTGTCCCTGATCAGTTGAAATCCCTCCACAGCTCAAGATCTGGGACTGAAACCAAAAGGAATAAATCAATGAAGTCCTGGATTTCAATCCCACTATGCAGGCCAGCACTCTTCTAAGATGAGGAACGGCCAAAAGCAGTGGGAAGTTCACAACTGCGCTGGTCAGTGATCTAAAATTACATGACATGGGAAGGGTCTGCTCCCATCGAATCCTGGAAAATCTCATTTAATGCTCCTTTTACTGTATTGTATTGCATCAGAAAGCTTCTACATAGCTCTTCCTTCTAGCACATATTCAGCATCAACTCTACTCCAAGAAAATTAGTTAAGACATCACTCTTATGTGGAAGGACTCCTAAATAATCAAACTCCTGAGATAAAAGAAGTCAATGTCATTTCCTCACACAGAAGCTGGGGGCAGGGGGAGATGTTGGCCAGAAAATACATATTCCAACAGTAAAGTTACATTTTGATATTGTTCCAAAAAGGGAATATTGGCAGGAACCTCAAGATTTTGTGCTTTCTGCTGCTACTAAAGTAAAATAGATTTTAGCTGTAATCCAGTCATATGAAACAAACCAAAAGCAGACAGACTGGCAAATACTAACTCTAGATACACAGTGTCACCAGTCATCAGTTCAAAGAGGTCAAAAAAGAAGCCCAGGCAGTCATAAAGTGTATGAGGAGAGGAACAATGAACACGTTAATCCCGATCTAGGGAGAGGACATAACGGAGTTCACCTGTGCAGAAGACTTCAAATGCTAGATAAGGGAGAACAAAAAAAGAGACTTAAATGGAAAACTCATCAACAAGCTAAGAATATAATAAAGCAAAACCAAACTTCAATTTTTGCAAGAATACCGGCACTTGGCACTCAAAGAAGACGGCATGACACTACTTTGTATACAAGGAAACGTGAAATCTCAAATCCTTGCAGCCCAGTCACTAAAGCACTAGCCAGGTAGGGCTAAGCCACAAACAAGATGTCTTAAGAAATTGTACTATCCACTTTATCCTGCTTTTGTTTTCAGGTTTCTCGTTTTCCTTTGTTTTGTCTTTCTCTTCTTTCATTGTTAAATATTAGCATCTAAAGAAAGAAATCTTGAGAAACAATCTTTATTCACTCAATAGGGGAATCAAGTCCTCTTGAGCTCCAGGGGCCACCAAGATCAAGGGCATTGAATGATGGGTTTTTAATGAAACAGTGGCCCAACTAAGTAACTGGGGAAAAGTAAAGGAAAGGTGTCAAAATCTGACTTGGTGGACACGAGGAGGAGTCAACATAAATCCACAGAGAATACATGCAGTTTTAGGGAATCTGAGCTTCTTTAAGCCTCGACACAATCTACCTCAGGGACTGCTCCCATATGCCAAAAAAAAAAAAAATAATAAAAAAAAAAGAAAAAAGAAAAAAATCCACTTTGCCAGCTCCCAGATATATAGCATTAGGGCAGGGATAAATTTCAAGCTGGCAAAAGTCCAAACCCAACATTTGCAGCTGTAGTAGCTGCCTTGTTTACAAAGCAATTCAGGAAGCTTTTAGAGGGCAAAGTGCATCAGACAGAAGGGGGTCTGTAAGCAACACATGAATGGATCCCAATGCATTCAGAGCAGACAACACATCTGTTCCCAGGTCCCCCTTGGAAACATGCCGAATACAAATCCAAGTCAACCTTTAATGCTCATGTTTTTTCAGGAAAGCATATCTACTTAAGCACGCAAATCAAAATTATATGCTGGTAGTTATTGGGCCCTTGGGCTGTCCCCCACGTTCTCACCAAAACACTGGAAACATGCATGCCACAGAAGGTTTTGAGCACTTGCCAATCAACTATGACCCGGGCCACTTAGCTCATTAACGATGCCATGCATAAGTGTGCCTTCTATTGCCATTTCACGCCTCTCAGGAACTGTGCTCCTCAGCTTCTCCCTGATAGGTCTAGGTCCAGCACAATGATGCCAGCAAAGGGCAGGTCAGCAGCAACCTGTCATTCATGCTACATCCTCACATCCAGGTTTAGATACTCTCACCTGCTTCCATCCGCCTTTAGTTCTTCTAATGCTGTCTCCTTGCCATTTTTCTTTTCTTGGCATAGTTTAATTCAGGATCCCTCTCTAACAAGAAACATACAGTCAAGAAATAGGGGGTGGGGAGGAGTGGGGAAAGCGCAATGGAATTAATGCTGAAAGGAAGCAGAGAGTACATTATGCCTGTTTACAGAGTGTAAAAACGTGCAACGACACTGACGTGGGCGAGAATATGACGGGCACAGACGGGTATACTTAGAGCAGAAAGGTGCTCTTAGACATTTAAAAGGGGGTAATTTAGCTAAGAGGGAAAGTTACCAAACATATAAGAGATGGAAGAGAAAAACATTGTTTAAAAGATGAGTTTAACTTGGAGCTTAAAATATTTATGTAATTTGTGAATAAAACAAAATAAAATATAAAATCTGCACATTCCCGAGTGCGGCTAGCACAGCACCGTGTCCACACCCTCAGGACCATGACATCACATCAAACCTTTCTTCTGTGGGTTCCTGGGTAGAATATTTGATATAGCCACAGGAAAAGACAATCATAATCCAGACGTTCCCACGACCATAAAAACACTTCTGCACTCAGATGAAAAGCATATACCCTGACGACAAACCGCTGCAGATTTACAGCGGGAGCAAATGGGAAGCGTAAAATCCTAACTATGTCTTTGCACGCGCAGCACCTATACAATAAATCAGCAGAGCCATACCGCCCACTGTGTAATTACACATATTAATTACATGTCTAATCACACATATTAATAACACCCAGTCTATAATTGCGATGTATTCGTGTAAACCTAACCAAGGGAAATTAGCGTGCTTGCATAAAACTGGTAATGAAAAATATAACAACTGCACTAACAAGATAGGGATAGGAATGCAAATCTGTGACAAACTGTGTCAAAAAGAATAGAAAGCGATTCCCTTTCCTGAACATTATTTCAGGCCCATTTAACACAATCTGTACCAGTCAATGAATGTACAGTGTCCTACACACATCAAATCAGATTTGGATAGTGTTCCTGACTTCAGATAAAATTTCATTAGTATATTTAGTTAGGACATGATAAGAAATGCTTACATTTTTAAACTTAATAAAAACTGGAACATGCTAAGAATTAGGAGAGCCCGACTGCAACCTGCCACGTGGTATTTAAACAACAGAACAAGCCTACCCATTGGTGACCTCATATAGTCTCTGACTTCGTTTCACCCTTCAAATAAGCAATTAATAAAAAGTGTGATTCCTTCTACTCATAGAGAGTGGAAGACAGTGGATATCCTATTTTGTAAGAATTTCACAAAATCAAAGTTAACCATTGGTCATCATTTGTTGCCTGTAACTGTATGTACCCTTATTGTCAAAACGGAACTTCCTATTTTGCTGAAGTTTCATTTCTCCAAATAGAACCAGCTTGATAGAGACAAGTAGAGTCAATTAAGACATAGCAAATGCTTTGAATTCAATAACTTAAGATGGTAATTAAGTCTCTCCATTCTCATTGTTGTCCGATTTTTATGAGCACGTCCTTACCAGACTAAAACCAAAAATTGTTACAAAACCTTAAGTGATGGACTTCAAGATGTTTTTAATGTAAAGCTTAGACATATCCTACTTTCACTTTTAGTAATATACATCTTTTTAAAAATCACAAATAAATCAAGTTGATGTGAGAAGCATATAAACAGCTCTATGAAGCAGACTTAAGCAATGTTAAAAATGAATAATGCATCTGCTTTTATAAACAGCTTTATGAAGCAAACTTAAGTACTTAAAAAAAAATTATACTGAATCTGCCTTTCAAAAGTGGTTCACAATTGGATGCCTATACGAGGAAGAACAGTGCAGTTTCAAGTGACCATACAGGAACAAGTGAGGTAGTCAGCATATCAGTGACACAACAAACCCTCTGTGAGTCATTATCTCTCAGGGAAAGGGAGAAGTCAAGTCTTGTTGCTGAAATTTGTCTTGGACTAGGCCTGTCATTTAGGGCAACCGGACTGCCAGTTAGTGAGTGAGCTCCCTACTTCCACGACATCATTTACCACAACATATCGTGAGCTGATTCAAAACTATAGGTATTTTACAAGCCACAAGCGCCTTAACCATTAAAAATAACTAATAAATAGCCATGCACCACAATGGAAGAATGCACTATTTTCCACAAGAAATGATATCATTTATTGTTTCCAAAATTTTATTCATATCTCAATTTCTGTTCATCTGTCACTCTCACTCCTAACACCCAAAGCAAGTAATCAACTGAAAGATCACTTTTCACTGAAAATCCACTGTGTTTACATATTAAAAAGAAATTAGGTCCGGCCCGGTGGCTCAGGCGGTTAGAGTTCCGTGCTCCTAACTCCAAAGGCTGCCGGTTCGATTCCCACATGGGCCAGTGGGCTCTCAACCACAAGGTTGCCAGTTCAATCCCTCGAGTCCCGCAAGGGATGGTGGGCTCTGCCCCCTGCAACTAAGATTGAACACGGCACCTTGAGCTGAGCTGCCTCCCGGATGGCTCAGTTGGTTGGAGCACGGGCTCTCAACCACAAGGCTGCCAGTTCAATTCCCACATGGGCCAGTGGGCTCTCAACCACAAGGTTGCCAGTTCAATTCCTCGACTCCCGCAAGGGATGGTGGGCAGCGCCCCCTGCAACTAAAAATTGAACACGGCACCTTGAGCTGAGCTGCCGCTGAGCTCCCGGATGGCTCAGTTGGTTGGAGTGCACCCTCTCAACCACAAGGTTGCCGGTTCGACTCCCGCAACGGTTGGTGGGCTCTGCCCCCTGCAACTAGCAACGGCAACTGGACCTGGAGCTGAGCTGCGCCCTCCACAACTAAGACTGAAAGAACAACAACTTGAAGCTGAACAGAACCCTCCACAACTAAGATTGAAAGGACAACAACTTGACTTGGGGAAAATAAATAAATAAATAAATAAAATTAAATTAAAAAATAAAATCATTTAAAAAAAAAAAAGAAAGAAAGAAATTAAAAACTACTATTTCGTTCAGCCATTAAACTAGTCACTTAAAGTTTTTTGGTAAAAACCTAAAGAAATGCCTGGTTTATTAACCCATGGGAGGTGGGCGTTGAGAATAGAGAGATGTGAGAGGAAAGGGGATGTGCATAGGCAAAATTTATACATTTAAATGTTTAGATGTAACAGTGTTTGCTCAAAAGTATTATGAGCTCTCATATATCATTCAACAGTAAACTTACTTTCTTCTCTCAACACATATTTATGAGATTATGACTTTGTGGACAAAGAAACAAAAGATAGACCTAACAGAATTCTTGGCCCAGCTTAAGCCAGTTTTCTTCAGACTTCCTCCTTCTGCAAAAACTCTATAATATTAATAACAATCTAAAATAATGATCAAATTACAATAATATTTGAGTGCGTAGACACTTTGCAAATATTAACCCACTGAATTCTCGAAACAGCTCTATGAGAAAGATACTGTTAAATATCGCCATTATCCACACAGGGAAATCGCTACACAGTGAGATTATGTAACTTGAACATGATTACAAGAGCTTGAAAGTGCGGGCCCAGAATTCACTCTTAACCACCAGGCTAAAATTCATCTCAAGCTGACATCTACCATCAGTGTCATGGTATCACACTCAGAAGGATTAATCCTTTATGTAAATACCACACACACACACACACACACACAGCATATAACTGTTAATCCATTAAGTAATACTGCATTAAAATGAATCCTCTTCTAGAACCATTTGTTTATTTTTTTGTGACCTCAATTATATTTAACTTGATGGACTTGTATTTTCATGTTAGTATGTCATCAGGGACTAGAAAAAGAAACCCAACATTTCTACTATGTAAAGGAGGACATCTTTATGATACATAATCATAGAATATTTTTATTAGGTCAGGAAGTCCTACTTATTGTAATATCGATCATTTGAGTGCCCATAAGAAGGCAAAAGTCATCACAGCATTAAAAAAAAACAACACACCAACCACTTACAAAATTAATCCCCACCCAATTAAAACTACAGTCTATCTCTGTCCATAGAATTATGCCCTTTTTGGTCTCTGGAAAATTCTATACTACATATACAGAGACAACAGACTGCAGCATAAAACTGTAACTCTTACCAGAGATGCAGAATTTCATGAAATCAATGACAGTGATGTTAAAGACTGCTTGAATCATAAGCAATATCACTGACCAATGAGCATCTGGTGAATCAGGAGGGGAATTCTACAAGGATGAAGACGTGCTCAGCACTAAAGTGAAGGGAAAGACAGTCTGTCATCCAACTGGGTCAGAACATTTGCTCTAAAAAACAATCAACACTGGATTCTTTGCTCATTCTAAGAAGTACAGAGTTGCAATTATAGTTTAAATGTTGTTAAGTATAGCATAAAATAATATTCCTAATTTTTAGTTTCACTCTCCACAATAAAGTTCAATCAAATTTCTTTCTATTTACTATGACATTCTGGTACCTGCTTTAAGTGAATTCACTTCAGTGACGTTTTCCAGTCATCAATTATCCTCTAATTAGGAGGGTCTCTTGCACACATTCTGCATTTTAAAAGGAAATCACAACTCCAGATTTGGATGAGGGAGAACTAGCGTAGTATCTTCTAGCACGGTAGTATAATGAGTCTGAAAAACTAGCTTTGAATCCCAGGTGACTTGCATAGTAGCTGCAGTGTGTTCAGATAATCTCTTAACCTGTCTCAGACAGTTCTCACACCTGGAAAATGGAATATTCCCTACCTCATGGTGCTATTATAAAAAGAAAACGAAACTGCATGTGTGAGAGCAATTTTTAATCAGTATATGGCTAACCAAAATGTTGGTGATTCTTATACTCTACCTCCATTTCCATGAGTTGATAGTTAATCTCACCAAGCACTCATCATTCATATATGACATATTGATTGACTACTGGTTGCATATGTTAGATACTATGAGAAATAGCTAAGAACTAAAACAGGTATGTTTTTACAAGTCTGCTTTTTTGTGAGTTTTCAAAGTTTATAGGAAAAGACAATGGCGAAAATTAGCTCACAAGGTAAATAAGTAATATGACATTAGAGTTGTAAAAACAAGAACCAATGGAAATCCTAAGAAATAATTTGATTCCAATTCGGATAATCAGGGTAGGGAGGCTTCCTGCAAGAAACTACATGAAAGACAGAAAAGGCAGGAAGACCTTAGGGTTGAAAGACTACCTCCACCTCACTGCATTTGGTTAATCCTACTCCTTTTGTGTCCCTGTAAAAGGAGCCCCCAAAACACAAACAATGTTGACGAAGCAGCATGGGGTTTGTGAAGACCTTCAATCCATTCTTCTCCGCGGTGCTACCTTGCCATGTCTGCACGCAGTTTAAACACTGCAGTGGCAGAGCTGCTCTGCTGATAATGCCAGGCCAAGCCATTAATACGCAACTCCACAGAAGACACTGACAGAAAATTTTAGCTCCAGGTCACGCATTTATGAAGAGATAATCAAAGACACATTTTTGTAAAAAGCAGGAATCATACTCAAAGCTACGCATCTTTGGCCAATTGTCGGCTGCTTTCCTGTATTAAATCTCCAGAGTGAAAAAACATGAAACAATATATTTCTATTTTTGCCCATCAGAACCACTAAACCCTGATATGAAGCGAGCTGCTCAGATTGTAAACACATAAGGAATAAATCTGCTGGGTAACAGTAAACTCAAGTAGCACATATCACATCTAGTATTCTTGTAGACTCTCCTTATCAGTATTTAAGCAGCAGAGACAGAACCAACAACCACAGATAAAGCACACCACACTATTTAAATTCATCCGCTGTTCTGGTATCCTGCCATTCCGTCCTATACAAACCTAGATGGTTTATTTTCAGATTCGACATATAGACACGGCACTAACCTGTTGGGTCTACTGTCAGAGACTGTTGTTAAGCCACTGACCCCTCCATGCTGGGTAATAGCGAAGATTTCTAGACACACAGAACAAAACTGGTAGATTTTGTGCTCCCCATCTAAATATTCAGGCAAGCAAAAAGATGTGACCAGCTGGTAAAGAAAAAAAAAGAAAGAAAATATTCTATATAATAATTCTGCCTTTTTCAAACTGTTCAACTTATTATTGTTTAGACTGAGTCTTATCAGCCACAGGGCATTCAATTTAACGTGATAGTAGAGTGGAGAAGGGGGAAAAGTTTCTAAAACAATATAGCAAAAGCCTGAGTGGCTTTTGAGATGAACACTTATTAAATTTAAACAGAAATTTTAAAATAATTCAATATATCAGTTGTAGGTGTTATTTAAAGAAACACAAGAGAGGAGGAAATGTTTCAGGGAAAATGTGGTCCAATACATGTCCTTCATTAACCATCCAGGAGAAAACAGATTTCAACTCACTTGAAAACTGTCTAGCTGGAGACTACACAATTTCCCCCAGTAGCTCATTAAACTGTTACATCACCTTGACAGTCAATTCCTGTGAAGTTAAATGCAAATCAAAATATTTTTAATTGAATCATGCAATATATGACTAAGGAAGCTCACTGTTTATAGGAAGCTTGTGGTGAAGTAATTCATTACTGTGCTAAGGTAACTACATCATCCCTGACAGACATAACTCAGATTTTAACGTATCAAGTGTGTGTAAAGCAGAGGATGCCTGTAGTGAAAAGATGCTGCATTTATACTTATCTATCTCAAATTATAGTATCGCTCTGACTCTTTAACACTTTATTCAGAAGTGGGTTAGAAGCTATATTGATGAGTAGCAAAGGAATTCAACTTGACATGAAGGAAAATTTGCTCTACCTCCCCTCCAACCCTTCACGTATAAGTCTTTCTTCAACAAAAGATTTTATGAAGATACTAAGAGAAAAACATCTGCCTTACCCAACCTGGAATGCAAAGGTCACTTGTGGCTAGATGGTTATGCTCTGCATATTTTGATAATGACAGAAGAAAATGAAACTTCATTAATAACATAGCGCAAGGGTATAATAATGGGGGGAGGGGTAGAACACTCAAGTGGTTTATATTATTAGCCTTAACAAGAGCGGACAGTCCACCAGTCTGCTGCTTCGTATGATCTATTTACAGTCAAGATGGCTACATTTAGAAAACTCCTACAGTACACGAGAACTGAGAGATGGATATCAAACTATTTCCCTTCCAGGTTTCCAAAAAATTGTATTAGCCTCAGGAGAACGTGACCCATTGGGGGTTTGCTTCAGCTAAGATCCACAGCAGAATTCGAGCCAGAAATATTATTGCATATGATACACTTAAAAAAAAAAAATCCTGCTGCAAATTGTATTCAGGGCAACACCTTAAACTGCTCCATATTTGAGATCAGGGTTTATACATATTAATGTCAAAGAACCTATAGCCCAAACCCCAATGTTTATCACTAGTTGAAAAATTAAATTAAACATACCACATTAAGCAACCAACCAAATTCTATCTCCATTAAACCCAAGCCAAGAGTGAGGCCTTGACAATAGGATTGAAGGGATTAGGGCTTAATTTAAACAAAGTGACTGCAATAAAACAATTCAAATGTGAGACTTTACAGAAGCAAGTACTTAAAGTACCTCAAGACAAATATTTACATAAACTATACAACATCATAATCTACTAAAGATAAAAGATTCAGGAACCTATTAAATCATAATTTACAATACAAATATTATGGAAGAAAAAGAGACTGCACAGTTAACTGGGTCCTATAAATGAATGCACAATGAAGATTCTTTTGAAGGCAAGAGACAAGATCAATAAGGAGTGAAAATGTAAATGTATTAAGAGAAAGCAAAACGGGTCTCTAATTGTGCTATGGTCTGCTGCTGACAGCTTATTATACTACCCAGACAGGCCCCTTTGAAGTTTTTATAATTTAGAATTCCCTTCTCCTTTCATTCCACCCTTATACTGTCACGATTACACACCTTTTGCTTTTCGTCAGCTCCTAAATCATTTGCAACCATTTGCCTCTTCCCTTATAGACTGCCCTTTTGGTTCCGATCTCCTTCCCACTCTCCTTTCTCACAGTAGTGTTTAATACCTCATAAACACTCTGAAGCACTCAAGTAAATTGAAACAACATTTCTACCCTTTCCCCTTTTTCCCCAATCCCCACTATAAGGTAAAAGAATGTTGGCAACTCCCTTTGATACCCATGCCCTGCCTTCAAGAAACACACCAAAACAGACATATGCCTTTTGAATTTTTAAAACACAAACTACTCGTAATAAATATTACAAATCACAATCATTAGAGATTTCCAGTTTGCAAAAATCATCCAGTTAATGAAAGCTGTGTTTTCAGATTCATAAAGCCAATACCCCATCTGGTCTTTTAAAGTAAGAAATTAACTGAATCCTCTAGAGAATTAAGAAATCTTTGACCATGAACCTGAAAATGAGCCCCTGAGCTTCAGTAATCTGATTAGTTAAACTGGGTGAACACGATGACAGAATGGACCTTATATGAGAAGATCCAGAGCTGAGAACAGATGCTAGCTAGAGTCAGGAAGTGGCCTCCATCCAAACCCAGAGTCAGTCACTTGGCTCTTCTATAGAGATTAGTCAAGGGAACACATTTTTGTCCTTAGCTACTTTCATCTCAATTGTGCCCAAGCCCCTAATGATATTTATCTGCGTAATGTATTGGTTTCTTGATCCATCAATTCAGTCTGAGACTTCCTATGACCTGGTCCGGATCCTCTCACATTCTCCAGTGTTACCTTGAGACACGCATGAGAATATTTCTCAACCAGGTGTGTATGTCAGAATTATCTGGAGAACTTCATAAAAAAATGCACATGCCCAAGGTCCCAGACCACAACTACCGAATTAAGACTCTCCTGGGAGACATCCCTAAAACACACAATTGGTTAAGCACCACTGACTTCCAATTCAGAATGGGTACAATGTAACAAAGAAAGTCACAGCCACACAGGACCACCACATAAACAAGGAGACAAGCAATAGCAGAGAACTTAACTTCCTCCTGATGACCCTGAACTTCCCGGGCTCCTCAGCTGGTTGAAAACTGTCAGCCAGGCTCTGGCCACGCGGGCAAAAGAAGCATCCAACATCCCTGGCATGCCTTTGGAATATTCAACAGGTTGCTCCAGGGGGTATGGACTTTGAAAGTTGCCATTATATTGCTAGAGCTGGCATCCTGGGGTGTCACAGGTGTATTGATAATTGACTCAGTCTGTTTTGTTTATAATTTCCTGCCCAACAAATTGCATGTTTCTGCAGATGTCTAACAAATTCAGGACATTTAATTCCTCGGCTGCCACCATCCTGCTGTTTCCACCGTCCTCATCCATTGGTTACGATGGTGTCCAAAGACACATTCACCAGCATTAGAAAAGGTCATTAAAAAGCTCTTACAACCATCTGTACCCAGATGGACAGGTCTCCAGCCAAAACGGGAGAGGTCGCCCCGAAAAGAGGCCCAGACAACCTGACTCCAAGCAGTGCCACAGTTGGTTTTTTAATTATTGTTTGTGGGTCCTGAATTATTTACATTTGAGCTGTAAATCTTAATGACCCATGCCATGTTCTTCTTGGCTTACTGATGGCGAACAAAGCCAAAGCAGTTTCATGTACCTGATTCAATGCTGCTATAGGATTGGGGCCAAAGAAAAGTGTATCTTCCTAAATTGTGTTACACAGGCTCTTGGAACAAATCATTCTTGCTTGGATCCTTGTCTAGGTCATTTGCCATATACTTACCAGCTAATTTCCTATCATGCTCTTTCAGACTCTTTACCATCAAATGGCACATTTTCTATGCAAATGACTCACTTGTGTAAAGATTTTTTTTTTAATTACTTGTTCAACCTTGAACTCTGCATTGCATGAAAAAAAATTGTTTGACTTTATAGTAAATCAATCTGTGGTGATTTTTTTTTTTTTTACAGTGTGCCTATAAGGTGTTACTGATTCTTAACGTGGTGGCACCAGCTTCCAAAGCAAAGGGTTTAAAGACCATAATGAGCCCTGCCAAAGTTTGGAAAGATCTTTACAACTAAAACCAAATGTTTAGAAAGAGAGGGTGAAATGGTTTTACTAAAATAATCCTGTCTGGAGAAATCAAATCAACCCAGGGTTTCAGTCAACCTTAACTAAATGAAGGAGGGAAGAAATGATTCTTTTGTTCACAACTCTGACAAAACTACAGATCTCTGTCGTAAGTACTGACCTTCAAAAGAGAACTCCGAATTACCTTCCTCCAACCTCCAGGAGCTCAGCCACACCTCTTTATAGTAGTTGCACTGCTCGAGTTCCCGCTTCCTGCTTGCCCTTCAGAACTCAAAGCAGACGTGCTCACCAGCGGTGCCAAACTGTTAGACTCATCAAGTGTATGAACACTGCATACAAAATGCAAACATTTTCTTCCATTTGGGCAAACATTGGCACAGGAAACTTTCTTTCCAATGTTAACAGCAGGGAGCTTAAATAAAAGTTCAGTTTCTAGAAGGGTGGGGGAGAGAAAAAGCTAATTCTAAAAATATGTCATCAGCAGCATGCCATCACCAGAGAAAATTGTACATGTTTCCCTCAAGCATGGTTCACTCAAATGAAATTGACAGCTTCAGAGATCACTTAAACAAAAGAAAATTTGTTGCATGAGGCCTGCCAGATACAAAAGGGATCACGTCTCCACAGATACGACTTGATAGATGCCCAACTTAAAGATTTCTGTACAATGACCATGTGAATCCCAAATCAGCACTCTGCTGCATACCCACACACAGGCTTATGCCCTCAGGGTATTCTTCCAGCCTGGTCATTGGAATCCTTACTGGAATCTGACAATTAACTTTAAAATTGTGCTACTGTTGTTAGTTCCCCAGAAAATAAATTAAAGAACAGCTGGGCATACAACTAAAATTACACAGCTTAACTTAAAATAAGCCGTTTTCCCCTTGTCCACAAGTGTGTCCAGGCAAGGAAAACAACTTTAACTGGGTTACAAATTATAGGTGTCAGTGCCTTCTCTCCAATCCACCAAACACTGGAAAACGCTGCTCTTGGGCAGAGTATTTCCTAAAAGGGGACTATTCAGGATCGTTTTCTATTTAAACATAATACTCAAGTTACTGAAAATACTGTGAAAATCAGGTGTGAATGTGCTTGTTTGACCCAAAGCTGTAGCCCTCAAACATCTGATTAAAAGGAAAAGCAGGCAGGCATTACAACTCCCCAGAAAGCCACAAAAATGAAAGCCTCCATCTTCAAGAAGATGGTCTCCAATTATAACACTGTGCTGGTTTGAAGAAATGCCCGATGCAGTGTGAGCCGCAACGTACCCATCAAACAGCTCTCCCTGCTCAGCAGGGACAACATGGCAGCTCAGCTATCAGTCAGCTGTAGAAGCTGAACACATCTATTTGTTTCCTCTTCCTCTTAGCCATAACCTAGATTTCTGGATACTGGTTGAAATTGAATAGACTCTTTTACAAGTACAGCTGCTTAGAACAGCACTGATAGTTCGCTTTGCCCTTCGAAAAGATGAGAGAAAAACTATAGGCTGATCTCTATTATTAAATATTTAATGTGTTTGTAACACATCAGCCCTCTAGATTTAATTCCAGACTTAATGCACCTGTCAGGAAACTGACTGCTGTGGTTTTATTGCAACTATACATTTTTCTAACACTCAGAAACAGATTTCCAAAAGATTTGTGCCCCCGAAAGTTCCAAGCAAAGTTTAGTTTAACTAGTTTTAAGACACATACGTGGAAAAAACATTTTCTTCTACGGCAAAAAAATGAAAACAGTTACAAAACACAGTGAAATATAAATGTACAAAATACTGTAAGCATTTTTTTAATTTCTGCATTTTTAATACAGCAAAGACAAAAGCTAAGACTTAGTGACATCTAAAATTTAAATCTGTTTTAATTTATGTAGCCATCGACCTCCAACATTCAAGGGAATCCCTAAGAAAGACAACTGTAACATTTGTTTGATGCTGGGAATCCTACATTTCCATTAAATGGTAAAATTACAGAATACGCATAAATGATATGACCATATTTAGCAACTTCAGATTTTTTACCCGTAAAGAAAATCCTCAATAATACGCTTTTATATTCATCTCTATAGAATGTACTTGCACCTGGATAAATGAGGAGGAGGAAGAGAAAAACACTTCCCTTTAGACCTAACAAAACCGACAACTCCATTTTCTTGTTGCTATGCAGCAAGGAGAGGGGGACCAAGGGCAGGGAGGGCACATAACTTATATTAATACATTATTTGTATTTCCAGAAGGGACAACAATTTTTAAAATACACAGCAATCTATCCTGTCTTTTTAATTAGGAAGAGCGTGTGGTATGTGCTTTATCCTTGCATCATAGTTCTTATTCTAGCAAGAGTATGACGGCCAGCTCACTTTGAACATTATGAACCAGTATTTATTTAAGTGGAGGGGAACTCGAAGTTTTTACTCATCTGAAATGCACAACACATACATATTTTACCAAAAGGTTTACTATGCATATTAATCTTTTATGCATTTTACTCCTCCAACCGTGAAAAGAAACAAGTTGAAGTAATAGAGGTTGCCAGGTGTTGGTGGCACCCATTCCACTGTAATGACAGCCATGACTTAAGGTTTTGTCTCGCTCTACTCTTCCTCTGAATTGCAAATCTTCAGGTTGCCACAGCAACTCTACACACTAACAGGTAAGCTTCAGGAAACATCCTGGTCATCATTCCCAACTTGTTTGCTTTGCATCAGAGCACTCCAAACTCCCTGCTGCATGGGAGCACCAGGGTATGCTGCCCCTTACCGAGACACTCTAGTGCACTGTCCAGTCGCAGCAATTAATCATTCCTGCTTCTTGAGCTGACATATCGAGGTGGAGAAACGACATCCTAAATGAGCAGAGCTGATTACCTGGGAAAGCAATTCTTCAAGATAGCACAGCTAACTAATAGCTCCATCTGCTACACATAAACACATTCCAAGGCCCCAGAAGTAATGTCAGAATCCAACTAACAGAGTTGGGTCCTGTGTGCCAGATTTCTGTGTATCATCACAAGTGTTCGATGAGCACAGAAAGTACTTGAATTTTCCTTCATCCATGGGGTAACCGATGCTATATCATGTTAAGATCACAGGCTACCCAGAAGGAATATTTCAGTAGGTATACTCAGTTTAATTTAAAAAAAATTATATATATATACATATACATATATATGAAATAAGACTTCAATGTGAAGCTACCTGAAGTACATACAAAAAAGTAGTAGGACAGGTAGGACACGGTTCTAAAACACAGACCAATGAAATTCAATGATACACTAAAGATAAGAAAATTGTCTATTTCCCCAAAATAATGGTATATATGATAAAAAATATTGTGGCTTGTCTTAAAGTGATTAAAAATAGAACCTTTAAGGATCTTGACAGTACAGCACAGTTCTGTAAATTAAACAAACTTAAGAGGTTGTGGTTAGAATTCATCGATAAACTCAGCAGACAATTAAATACAATTTGGCTAGGAGAAGCAGAGCAGTAGCAAGCTGTTATTATAGACAAAAACTATAAATGGCTCTCTGAATTTTTTTAGAAATCTAAATCATCAGCTGCTTTTTAAGTTACTCTAGAGATTCTGTCTGCTCTCTTTTTTACTAATAAATCTTTGATAATATAAATAAATTTCTAACATCTCAATGCTGGGTGTTTAAGGAGACTGCAAGTTTCTATTTTCCTGACCAAAGTATTGGCATTTTACAGTAGCTGCATTTAACACTGCTTCTGTATCAAATGGGAACAGGCTCCAGTTTTTTCCACATTAGCTGTGATTTTAATAACATGCCAAGCAAAACAGGCTAGAGTAATAAGTTTCATTGCACCCACTTCAACAACAGATAAGCACCTCATTTTCATACAGTTTCCACTTGTTGCTAGGTAACCACACCATAATGAGACATCTCTAGGCATTATGCAGAACGCATCCTCTTCACCCAAATTTGATGTGCTTTGGGCATTAAATACTGTTATTCTAACCATAACTATCACTCAAACAATTTAAGCTTTGGTTTAAATTGTGACATAGGTTTGGGGGATTGTTGCTTCTGAGAGAATTTTGATGTGCAGAGATTCTAGAAGATACACTGCAATATGTTTCCTCTCTTCCCCAAAAGCAAACCCCCTGAATTATACAATGAATTGATAGCCTGGCACTTCATAGAAAAAGTAAACCCTCTCAAAAGACGTCCACACTATGCCCTTAACAGTAGACAATGTCAATTAAAAACTTCCTTACTGCTTTATGTGACCATGAAGGGGAACTTTGGAAGCAGGGGTCTGTGTGGAGTTGGGCTCCACCTGCGGGCTTCAAACAGAAACCCTTTAACTAGGCGCATCTAGGCCAAAGCGGGAACCCCATCTGTCAGCCAAACAAACCAGCTTTCTGCTGGAGAAAAGGAAAGCTCTGCGGGAACAGATGCCGCCCAACCTAAGATACTGAAGAACTCAGGCGACAAGGAGGTAGGAGGGCTACCTGCAGTAAAGGCAACAGACACTGACATTTGAAAACGAAAATACATCTAAGCAAGCAGCACAAGGCATATCCCAAATATGAATCTTCTTTTGAGCTTCAGGAATATTTTATCCTACATGATTAGTGAATGCTAGAAAATGTTATATCATCTCAACTTGTCAAGGGGGCTCAATGGTCTCTCTCACATGATACAAAATCAAAGCAAACTAATCAAAATCAGGAGTCTTACCTAAACATGGGACCAGATTCTGACCCTCGCTTGGCCTCCTCTTGACCCAGACTCTTGCTTTCTATAGTTTCAATGTCACCCAAAGTATGGCTGCCTTCTCTCTTCAGGGGTAGGGGAAGATGGGAGTCACATGGCAGCTTTACTCCCCCTTCTCACCTTAAGTCTTAGCTTATTAAGCAATCCCTTCCCCTCTTATCTTTACCCCTGTGCTCTGAGAAGCAGGAGTTCAAAGGGTTTTGCCTTTAGGTGCTCCCTAGGCATACCTGATATGGAAGCATGTGGCAGGAGAATCACCCCTTCACACCATGTCAGTTAGGACAAGGTCTCTGTGGGCTCTGCTGCACTAGGCTTGGTTTCATCCATGAAATTCTTTTCGTCACTCACCTTGCTTTCCTTCCCTCTGCTCCCTCTGGGTCTCTCCACAGCTGAGATGGTTTGGCCTATTTAGTTCTTCTTAAAATTTGGATAATTTTAGTTGGAATGGCAGGATTGGGTCCCTTCCATTCACAGAGATAGATGAAGATGAAACATGAAGTGAAATATGATGGATGAGTAAATACACTGCTGTGTCATGTATGTTAACAAACTTCACTTAATCTGTTCTAAAACTCCATGAAAGCTGCGGATTGGGAGGGAACAGAAACATAAGAGGACATAATGAAGCCATCTTTATTTCTGTTCCATAAGAGAACATCACTTGATTCATCCTATTAACTTAAAAAAAAAAAAAATCACAGTTACTGACAGAAAGTTTAAAAGGACCAGTAACCAGACAAAGAAGATATCGATTAAAATTCAGTATGTGCATACTCCATGGCTCAGCAATGCTATTTCTTGGTGTATATCCTAAATGAACTCTCGCACATCTGCACATGGAGACATGTACAAGAATCTTCATTGCAGTACAGTTTACAGTAAGAAAAACCTGCAAACAGCCCATGTGTCTATCAGTAGGTGAATGACTAAATAAATGGAACTATATGTGTGGTACGTAATACAAGGCAGCACAAACCTGCATGTAACAACATGGCCAGGCTTCTAGGACATTGCTGGTGAAGAAAGCAGCTGCAGAATGATAAATATATGCTACATATGCTAGTCCATAGAGCTTCTATGGATTTTATGTTTACATCTATAGATAGATGACAGATAGACAGACAGACAGACAGACAGACAGACGAAAAAGTACAGAAGAAAACAGAAGTTAGCTAAGCTAAGATAGATTGAGGGTCATCAATAGGGACTTCAGCCTTATCAAAAACATTTTTAACGGGAAATATATTTCATGTATTATGACTAACTAGAAATTAAAGAAAAATAAAATACGTTTACAATGAACTGGAAATTAATTAAAGGGGATGTCAAGAACTAAAGGAAATATGTCTGAGTCTTTGAAATTCTATCAAAGGACTAGTAGGTAAGCTTGTTCTACCTCCTTTGAAAGAGTTTATTTTGAAAAACATTCCAAGACAAGGATACAAGTATTTAGAAAAAATAGTTCTCAGTGGGTTGTGACTTAATGTAAGTTCAAAATATCTAGACATTTCTTTTAAAATATCTAGATATTTATGGGTTCCTTTAGAAAAGAGCCAACTTTCACAACATAACTACCCTACTACCACACAATAATGCAGCAGTTAAATGGAAAAATAATAATAAAATAACTCTTACAACACCTTCAGGATAATTGGCCATGGAAGAAAATATATAAAAGCGAATCCATTAAGAATGGCAAGAGTTCTTGCATCTGTTGAATCTTTTTAAGAGTTTGGAATTGGGCCTAGAAGTCATCAAATTTGCTGCTAGTGAACCCCAATCTGTCATAGCTTGAATCTGAACTATATATGGCTTTTATTACCCAAATCAATATGTGTGTGTTCATGTAATCTAGCATCCAGTCTAGAAGCTTTGCAATTGTCCATAAACCCCTCGATTCGTATTTTCACTATTCCTTGCTTTGGTATAATTCTTATTATACAACTGACAGAATGTAGAGATGTCAGTTAAAAGACTTCACTGATCAAAGCTTAGCTGTGGAGAAAAAAATGAAGAGAGAGAGAGAGAGAGAGAGCGAGCAAACCAGAAAGGATAAAATTATAAAACATTATACTAATTACAATTAAGAGTTTATTGCCTCAAAGGATTTCATAAGAACATGTCTAGGGAAAGCCAGTTTGAGCAATTTCTCATCTATGAAGCCAGGTATCCAGTAAGCCCCGCTCTCTTGAGTGTCAGAGCTCCACAGGGGAACAGCCAAGTCACTTAAACAGCACAGGCCTACTTATGTCATGGAGGACACTTAACTCTTATTAAATGGAAGACAATAGGCTCTCATCATTTACTCTATGAACATACTTTCATACACTTCTAATAATCTTAGTTATCTTGTTTTCCAGCCTACAACAGAATCAAAACAAACTTTTAAAAAGGGAAAAGAAAAAGAAAAGGCTGAGTGCAAAAGAAACAAGAAAAACAATTTAAAAAAATTATTTAGAATTCAAAAAGCATAACAATCTCTGAATGTAGAATGGACAAAACAACCCATCCATCTGAACAACCTCTAAGCAGAGTATGTTAATTCTAAAAGATCCCAAGTTATTCACACAAAACAGAATTCAATATACTATGTTATTCAAAAGACAGAAAATTGTATATTTTCGAACAGTTTTCCTCACACAGCATTAAGTTTGTCTACTGAGTTCTACTGAGTTAACAGTGCCATGAGGTTACTGAAAAAAAAAAAGATAATGTGATATGTGGCAATACTAATAATAGTAATGTCCCAAACAAGGTGTCCATGAGGGCAAGGACATAGTGTGGTTTGTTCCCTGCTTGCTCCCCAATGCCTAGAGCAGTACCCAACACTCAGTACTTCCTGAGGATGAAGGTATGAATGAAACGAATGAAAGGCTAAAGAAACTTGTAAATTAGCAGGTTGGAAAAAAAATGAATGCAGAGTTTCTCCAAACTCTAAACCTATTTTAAGTTTGAATTAAATTTTTTAAAAAATTCATACCTATCAGAGTCACCTTTGGAAAAACAACTTGCAAGGAATACCATGAATGAATTAATGTGAAAGAAATGTAGAAAGAGGCGAGGAAACAGTAAGTTGATTGCGAAGCTTCTTCAAGGGACTCCAAAGAGCCCACAGGTCCTCTCTACGCTCTGTCATCACCCTCTAGCCATCGAGCGGAGATGCACTGCAATGCACAGATTGGTCAAGTTGGGTATTCAGAGACCCTGACAGTCTTTGTTTACTTAATACGTAAGATTTACCTCAAAACTTCATTTTTTTACTTTGAAAGCCTTCCTTCCTGTAATGTTGTTTCAAAAATAAATTCCATCAACATTAAATTACATCTTCTTGGATTATAAACCTATCAATCCCAGGGAATTAGCCTTAAATTGCCAACATCAAAGCAAAGGAGTCTGCCTTTAGTGAGACTTGCCTACCTGATTTATAGCTCTGTCCAGGCCTTGAGTGATGCTAAGTAGAAAACAAAGAGGTTATCAAATTTCAGTAATTAATATGAGTAAATATGAGATGCTCAAAAAGCAATTACTAGGAATTTTAGTATTATTATCTCAACATTTCATGTTTTGCCTATTTCAATGAAAAGCGGAGAATAAAATGAATGTCTCAGGACCCGAGATTTGGTCATTTCATTCAAAAGTCACTTTCCACCTGTGTAGCGGAGTTGACAGCTAATTTAATACTCTCCTCCAGATAAAATAAATTATTCCAACATCAGTTTATGAAGAATAAGAGATTCCCTAGTATTTTAACTCATTTTTTTTTAAAAGATTTTATTGGGGAAGGGGAACAGGACTTTATTGGGGAACAGTGTGTACTTCCAGGCCTTTTTTTTTCCCCCAAGTCAAGTTGTTGTCCTTTCAATCTTAGTTGTGGAGGGTGACGTTCAGCTTCAAGTTGTTATCCTTTCAGTCTTAGTTGTGGAGGACGCAGCTCAGCTCCAGGTCCAGTTGCCATTTTTCTAGTTGCAGGGGGCACAGCCCACCATCCCTTGTGGGAGTCGAACCGGCAACCTTGTGGTTGAGAGGACGCACTCCAACCAACTGAGCCATCCGGAGCTCAGCGGCAGCTCAGCTCAAGGTGCCGTGTTCAATTTTAGTTGCAGGGGACAGAGCCCACCATCCCTTGCGGGACTTGAGGAATTGAACTGGCAACCTTGTGGTTGAGAGCCCACTGGCCCATGTGGGAATCGAACCGGCAGCCTTCGGAGTTAGGAGCATGGAGCTCTAACCACCTGATCCACCGGGCCGGCCCCTTCAACTCATTTTTGATATTAGAAAAATCATTTACGTTTTCTGAATTAAAATAGGCAGGGGCAGTGGGTGGCAGCAAATGTTTGTTTCTGATGGTATCTTTCTATCTTGCTGACATTGCTGGAAACATTTTACTTTGATATTATCTTCTGGCCTGGGTCCCTTCTTTCTGCACTGCTTTCTGGAGTCATAACTGAGTACTTCTACTACCTTAACTATATGAAAAAGGAGGGGTAAGAACTGCAATTTCCTTTCTCAACAATAGAAAAAGTACCAGAAAACTGGAAAACAGATTTATAAAAAGTTTAATCTTGATGTAAAATAAAAATTTATTTCATAGCATTATTTAATGTGCCAGTATAAAATGTCAATAAATGGCCTCTGACTTTATCATCCTTGGACCATCCGTCTTCCTCACAGCAATCCATCACCAATCTTGCAGATTTGACCTCCTAAATACTATTCAACCCCAATCCACTCCTCTCCACATTCCCCACACCACTACCCAAATAAAAGCTACTGGTACCTCTGGTCCAGACAGCAGCCTCCTGAACTATCTGTACGTTATCTGCATTGCCTGTACGTTATCTGCATTGCCTGTACTTACCTGCATTAGCTGTACCTACCTGCATTGCCTGTACCTACCTGCATTGCCTGTACCTACCTGCATTGCCTGTACCTACCTGCATTGCCTGTACCTACCTGCATTGCCTGTACCTACCTGCACTAGCTGTACCTACCTGCACTGCCTGTACCTACCTGCACTGCCTGTACCTACCTGCATTGCATGTATCTACCTGCATTGTCTGTACCTACGTGCATTGCATGTATCTACCTGCACTGTCTGTACCTATCTGAATCAGACCCTTCCAGACTGTAGCCACAATGATCTTTCCCAAAAAACAACCAGGATCATGCTACCCCTCACTACCTCCTTAAAAACCCCTCAAAGCCTTCGCATACCTCTTAGAATAAAGCCCCCAATCCTCCCCATAGGCGACAGGGCCCTGAGCAGCCTGGATGCTACTCACTTCTCCACTCTCCTCTCTGCCCCAGCTCTCTGACTCGTCACAATGGCCTTCTTTCAATGTCTTCAATGCACCTGGTTCCTTTTGGAAAGCCCTTCCTACCTTTTATAGCCTGGTTAACGTACACCAACCTTTCAGATCACAGTTCAATGCTCATTTCTTCAGTGAAGCCCTCCCTGGCCCTCCAGTACAGATCAAATTCTCTTAGTATATGACTTCATTGTACTATAGGTTTCTCCTCCATGACACTTGTACCACTTTATATTTGTATGAATGTTTGGTTAATAAATAATTATATTAAATATATTTAATAATTGCTCCTTGACTGTAAGGAGCAACAGGACAGAGGCCAAGTCTGCTTTCGCTCACCACTGTCCCCTTCCCTCCCACCTCAGCACCTAGAACATCAAGTAAAATCTAATTAAATAAAAATGCCTTGAGCTAATGAATGCATGCATTACAATTATCCATCTGGGATCTGCCTTCCTTAGTGGATTGTGAGGTCAGAGATTCTCCCTTTTTCCCTCCTGGCATCCTTAGTATCTAGCCAGAGCCGGGCACATGGTAGACAGTCAATCAATAATTGTTTAACGAATGCCTGAGAATAGTAAACAGATGTTTTTAACATATAAAAGCAGTAGCTCTGCCCATCTCTTGCAATGCTTATGAATCCCAATATTTGTATTGCTAAGAAGAATAAATTACCCAAACTTCCTGCAAGGTTGTTATGCAAGACGGGATTTGTTGAAATGAATAAAGTGGCTCTGCTAGCCTGAGGGTAGACACATCCACCTACTTAAAACTGCTGCCTTTGGACAAACGCAACATGCCTCACACAGGACAAACCAAAATCTATCCACACAGATTTTTATTTAAACAGGAATCTATCTATCTAGAAGGAAAAAGAAATTAACTCCTGTGTACTCCTGAGAGTTTGATTTCCTATCTTAAGATTGTATAGCACAGCTATACTCAAATGGTCAAGGCATAACTTCCTGGTCAAAACCAGGTGAACAAAGAGTAAATAAATAACATTTCAAATCATGGTTACCAACCTCTAACTTGTCAAGTTCAACAATGGGTTTTCTAAGTCCAATAGGAGTATCCAAATAATGCAGCCATCTATTTGTTTGTGGGGGTGGGGGGGGAACAGATGCACAGATCCCAACCCCATTACAACACTATGAGACTTATCTCTTGACTGTTGTACAGTGGCTTTTCTTCTTCTTCTGCAAAGCCATGTAGATATTTCAACAATAACCACACATTTCTCCCTGTGGTATAGACACACACAAAATGCATTAGGAAAAGTGCCAATAACTGAAATGCTTTTCTCAGTAGCTCTATTCAAGTGAGTGTCTCACAGGTGCCACACAAGTGCACAGCTTTCTGAATCTGGTTCCAAAGGGAGCTCAAAGTCAATAAGCCTCCTCAGCTATCATCCAGCATGACTAAATCACTCCAAGGGCAAACCTTTCTGAGTTATGTGACCACTTCTTTCGCAGAGTTTTACCGAAAACGGCATGCCATAAACCAATTTAATTCAAGGTAACCCAAGCTGCTGGATGAAAAGGAGCCAAAGAAATGAACAGAAGGAAGAAAACGCAAACGTTTCAAGTTACACAGGCTCTTCAATCACAGAGAAATGAGCACGAATTAACAAATCAGGAAGGTATCATTCCAAAGAGAATCCCCATTTCCCATTATTAGAATAAACCTGTCATTATGTTGGGGATTTTGCCTTTTAAAAGAATATAACCAAAGAAATTCTTTGCCAATGAGAATGACACTGTGCAAACACATTGGCTGGTTCAATGATGTTCAGAGGATACTCTAGGATTCCTCTTATGTTGTTCGTTTGCGAGCTGTGGACAGGGCAAGGGAATTCTCCCCTCAGAAAATACTCAATTATTTTAATAGGATTACATTTTAGATTGACAATGTTTAAAATAGCCCCCTGAATTTATTAGCCTGCCCGCTCTTCAAATAAGTAATTTTAATGCTAAGATCTTTTAAGTTTAAGTAAATGACTGGCAATGAATCAAAAATTTTCCTCCAGCTTTCTAAAACATGACACTCTAGCTATCAAGTGGAAGTTCATGAACTCAGTAGTAAAAACCTTCACACTGGGTTCTCCATGTCTATGATTTGCCATATGTTTAAATACATAGGTTTCTCTGAACTTTTATTTTTTATTACTTCTCTTTGGTTTCCAAAAGCATAGTCTGGCTTGAGAAGCTATAGGTTGACTACAAGATTTAACTGAATCTCTGACAAAGTATCATTTTCTTTAGTTCCTAACGCCTTGATTACTTACTCATCACCCCAACTTCCCCTTTGCCACAGATAAATCATTAATAGGTATCGAGGACCTACCACACACAAGGCACTGATTCCATGCTCCAAATCGGCCTAGTGATTCACCTGTCCCTGCCCTGACTATGCACCTAGCCGCAGAGCCTGGGTTGGAATCCAGGCTCCACCATTTACTGTTACCTTCAACACATTTCTTGACCCTCCAAGTCTGGCTTCCTCATCTATAAAATGGGGGTGGGAACAGTGTTACCCTAACAGAACCTTGTGAGAATTAAGTGAGATTATCCGTATACAGCCTTAACCAGAATGTTGATGTCCAGCACGGACTTGGTCACTGCTGCCCCTTCCTTATTGGCTGGTTTTCACCTCTCCATTCCCCCTCTTCAAGACACCAAATTCCTACCCCAGCCCCAATTCAAATGGAATGAACTATACTTCTTAAAAGAGAGTTTTTCTAAAAATGTAAGTTCTGATTAGAGTTATCAGCTCCCAGAGGATTATTATAAACATTTCACTTTCTCACATAGCTGCTGCCAAATTCAGTTGGAATGTGGTAAAGCTTCAAAATGAACTAATAGCATGGATTGGGGAAAGCATAAACAGTAAAGGGTCTGGAGCAGGGGTTGGCAAACTACAGCTTGTGGGTCAAATCCAGCCAGAAAGTAAAGAATGGTTTGTGCATTTCTAAACAGAGGACAAAAATCAAAGGAAGAAAAACATTTCATGGCACATGAAAATTACACGAAATTCAAATTTTCAGTATTCATAATAAAGTTTTATTGGAACATAGCCATACTTTTCAGCTTATGTGTTTCTTGTTTTCACATTACAACAGCTGAGTGAAATAGTTGTGACAGAAACCATATGGCCCACAAGGCCTAAAATATTTACTACCTGACCCTTTACAGAAAACTTCCTAGTCTGGACTAATGTTTTCCGATTTACTAACAGCTTAGTATGTGACAGTGAACAGTTAAGAAACCTACAAAAGCCTCTGAAAAACCTCTCCTGCTACTACTTGACTATCCCTACAGAGACGCTGCATAACGGGGCTTGGACTAACCTACACCACGGCGACACAGGCTCTCACTTTGACAAAGGCAACTACCTACTGCTCTTCATGCTGCTCACTGACCCACTCCACCCATTACAATAAATTAGACAAGAAATTATATACTCCTCATATAAAGGAATGCTCCCTTTGTGTGCAGGGTATGATACAAAGCAGCAAGATGATCCCCGCTTTTTTTTTTTTTTAACTGAAGTTCTTTATAGCTTTTAATTTGGGTAACTATTGTTAGAACTTTAAAGTGTTCCTGGAAACATTATTTACTTTCCTGAGTTTCTTCACGACTTTGCTCTCAGGTAATAACCGTTCATATTCAACCCCCACCCATTTACTGAATCTTGTTTTGGGGGGGGAGACCAGACCCACTGGCATTCTCTTCTTGACTCTCTGCTCTGTATCTCAAATTCCTTTCTCGAGCACTTTGATTCTTTTGAACTTAAATACAGTTGAGGTAATGAGAATGACAATAAATGTAATTGGTTAGCAATGTCCCATAAATTCAAATCCTGAACTTAATCTCAATGAACCATTTAGCTGCTCTGTCCCATGATTTGGCAACTTACGCACGCAGCTATCAGGAGAACTAAGAGAATGAAGATAGCTGCATGCTATCCACCCTCCCCTGTACCCCCACAGCACCTCTATGTGTGACAACTGGCTTGTAAGTTTCTGAAACAGAGGGACTGACTTAATCATTGTGCAACCCCCTCTCGCTTCTAATGTAGAGCCAAGAGTAGCAGTGTATTTGATTTGTGCTGAAAAAAGGCCCTCTTCAATGGTCAGTCAGTAAATTGAAGAGCTGCTACAGAAGGTACCCGAGTCTGAGTTGAACTGCGTTCTCTTCACTTTATCCCTAGCAGCTTCAATGCTCCTCATAGTACTGTCAATGAAGACGCAAAAGGACAACAGAATCCAAGGAATTTTTCTTGTGAGTACAGTGTTTGTTGGGAGAAATCTGCTGAGCAGCACCAAGAATTATATCTACTGACATACAACAAACTCTGGCAGAACAATAAGTTCTAAGAGAACTTACATCCTTGGATGGAATGTTTCTTCCAACATGGAGATAGTTCTACTCCAAAACATGGAGTAACAGTAACAAATGCAAAACCTGCCCCAGTGGTGGAACAGAAAGCTCTATCAGATTACTGCACACATAATTCTGAGCTTGTTCAATCCTTTCATGGCCTGAGAAAGAAAGGCTTTTCCTTTATTTCTTTTCTTGTTTTGGTGGGAGGGGAGGAAGAAGTCTGGGCCCCAATAGACAAGACTAAGGCCAAATTATCTCAGGACTTAGGAAACTAACACCATTTTGAATTAAACTGCCAAACTGCCAGTTGTTGCTATCTGATTTATTCTGAATATTTCTACAAAACACAGCAAGAAGTTTTCTTTATTTGGAATGCTGTCCTAATCCTATCCAAAAGCTGGTGGATGACCAGCAGTTCCACAGACGAGAAGTCTAAGAGAGAAACAGGAATATTCCAAAGTAAAAGGCAAGTCAATAGCCTTGCAATTCCTTTTCATCTTAACTCTCAAATCCTAATCAAATCAAAATTAAAACTTCAAAGTTAGATTACAGAGGAACTAAATGGGGGGGAAAAAAAGGAACATACTGCCTGCTGGCTTGCTTTCTTTTTGAAACATTTCCTGCCACAGATTTTATTTATTACCATAAAATGATATCTGTAACCAGAAGTTACAGTGTGTAAACATTATATTCAACACATTATCAGGATGGAGAAAAGCGGAGAGTTTGAGGTTTTTCTACTCTAGACCAAAAGAAGTATGTAATAGAGAAAGGAAAACATAAACAAGAGAATCTCAGCTAACAATACATAGCTTTAAGGCTCCACATGAAAGAAAACAGAACAATGGTAGTATCATAAAATGTCTGATTGCTGAGGAACGTATTTTAACATACTAGTTGTCATAGCAAGGCAGTGGGATTTGAGAGCACATTTCTATTTTGACATCTGGCCCATAAGAAAAATTACTATTGATCTGTTGTGAGTTTCTAGAAAAACAATATAAGCTAGTCTGAGAACAAAGAATCACCCACTAATAACAGGCAATAACAATCCTGTATTTGTGCCTTTGGTCCAAAACCGCATTGTTGCTGGTGTCCTACTTGGTCCATTTGGGGGTGAGCTTCCTACTCCTGAATACAGGTGCCCAGACCTTTTTTTCTACAGTGAATGTTACCAGTTCAGGACTAATTCTGTCTTTCAGTAGCTTGGTGGCAGGGCAATAAAATGCTGGCATCTACCTTGAGCACACACCTCAGTTTGCTGCTGATTCTGGAAACTGACAGGACAAGCATTATTTTCCAACAGATGTTCTACAAGCAGTAGAAGGAAACGATGAAACAAATGAGACAGTCAGAACTGTTCATGGAGGTTTGGGAGGGATAAAGACATAAAAGAAGAAGAAAAAAAACAACTATCAGCCTCACGTCTAATTTATTTTCACAGCTCTAAAAGAATTTACAGGTAAGTGCCACTCAAAAATGACACTGCTTTAATTTAAATGATCATTTAGGATTTTCAGCGGGCTATATTTTTCAATGATACTCAAAAGCTATTAAAGAACTTTAATATAACATAGTTTGTTCCAAAGAACCAAGCTCCTTTTGAAGCATAGGTTAGCGGGATATTGACTATTTGTTGTCCAGACTGGTAAATACCTTCTTCATTTCAGGCCTCGGCCATATGCACTCTAAATACATCACTAACTCCTTTTCAGAACAAAGCTGTTTAACCAAGAAGCTCTCTGATGGTTTCTTCTACCTGCATCAGTCAAAAGAAGACATACAATATAGATCAAGTGCATCTGTGCTCCAGACTGCATTGATTTGTTGTGTGTGTGGTTAAATCCTGTCAAGCAGTATTAAAGGTGAAGCATTACCATCAGAGCACCCACCCTGAGAGGAGTGCAGTGAGTCTTCAGTGGGTCTTCTACCTGCCATGCAAAGCTGCTACAAAACTTTACCCAAATCAAAAGAACTTTTTACACATGCAATCTATGAGCCCCCAACACAAATTACAGCAACAGACTCCCAGTAAATTGATTTTATAATGAAAGGCTAACCAGGTGTTCATTACCACCCAAGAGAAAACTGGCCAGGAGGTAAAGGGATGAGGTAGAGAGAAAGACATTACGGACGTAAGGCAGGCCGTGTTCCCAAAGGTTTTGTGCCGTCGCATTTAAAATAGCACCTAGATAGGTGCCCGTCTCAGATGATTTAGGTATAGTCTTGACTACAGGAAAGAGGTAGACCAGATATCTGCTGTCTTCTAGAAACTCTTGATTATTTCAAACATCTTTGGCTTCTAGTTTGTCTATTCTACCATTGTTGGTCTGTGGATCGCTGATTTGTGTAGAGTAATACACTGAAGCATTGCACATTTCTCTATTTGTGGCCTCAAACGATGTCTGCTGACCGACTATAGCTTAAAAGGACCAATTCTTTAATGTTTTGTAGAAATGTCCACATGCTGACTTCAGCAATATTAAAGGTATACAATCACTTCGCAAAATCATGAATATACATTCATTTCAGAGTTATCTACAGAAATAGTCAGATCAACTTCAGTAACAAAGCACAGCCAAGTAGTGTTTTGAGAGAGGGAATCCATAACACTTCCGCTAGCACAGAAGGCCTTTTAATAATGTCTGCACTGAAAGCACAACAATTGCTCATTTTTTATGGTTTATTTTTTCCCATCAAAACACTGGAGTAGGGTTCAGAATTTCTGAAGTAAATCAGATTTTAATAAATTCTGCTATGCTTTTATTATATGCTAGTAAATTTTTCTAAAAATCTGTTCCCTGTATTAACAGCTCCACAAATTCAGCTCTACAAGTGGCAGAAACCAGAAAGTACAGCAGCCATTTATCCTGGAATTGCCAGGGCAGGTGTGATTTCATATATTCTACCGCTTTGTATTCATAAATCACTGACATGTCCCAGAAATTCATATATTTTAATGTCCAAACTACATTTTAAAAAATTTCTATCCATACTTGGTCTTGGAAAAAACAACAGCAAGTATTTTGCATCATTTTTCCCGATAATCTTTTGTATTCTAGTTTTGGTTCAGAATATATAATCATTGTACCAATATGCTAAACAGCAAATATTTCATCTCCTGACAGAGTTTCTCTTACTACACATAATATGCTACAATTTTTTAAGTGCCTACATTCTCACTAGATTTGAAGCTCTTGGAGGGCGAGATTCTATCTGTATTGTGAACCATTATTTCCCAATACCTAGCCTGGTACCCAGTATATTATAGGAGTTCAATAAATACTTGCTAAAATCTTGAATGAAAAATAAATCAAATACAAAGAATGACATTATACTCTCTATCCAGGAAAATATTGAAGTAATTAAATAAATGCAATTAGGGTGCTTTACTACTTCAGAGACATGAACTGTTCCTCCCCATATGTAAGTATCCATGTATTGACTCCATGCAGACAGCAAAAGTGAATACAAAGGAAATACCACCTGCTCCACCAAGTAAGGCACTAGGTTCAATGGGACCAGGAGGCCACCATTGGAATAATGATCCAACTGACTGTGGTTCTTGAAGTTTTCCTTCAGAGATTTTGAGAAAACTGTGGATATTCAGTGATCCTTTGGCTTTCTTTCTTCCAGTACAATAACCTCCGTCACGTCTAATTGGAGATTTTAGGAATCACTGCTCTTAGAAATATGGAATAGGACTGTCTTTTTTTTTTCTTTTGGAAAAAAACAAACAAACAAATGACTACGCTCCAGGGAGTGAAGTTTCTGCCTTCTCAGTCCTGTCTCTTAGGATCAGAAATCATGTACATGATGGCTCAGGGTTTCTCCCATTACATAAAAAGGGTGGGATGTTTTGTGCCTTCCAGGAAGGATGGAACACACCAATGAAAATAATGACTTGTACCTCAATCCTTGAGGGTTTGACCATTCAAATATAAAATTGACAATGCTTACAGAGATATTGAATATGCCATAAGACAAAAACAAGAAAAAACAACAACAACAACCTAGAATGCAGTTTCATTTCTACCAAGACATTTAATAATAACTGTAACTCCTACATGGAACTGCAAAAAAACTGGAAAAAAGAATAAGCCCACCATTTGGGAATAGTAAGTGAGTTTTTATCATGACAATAAAGATTAAAGATCACGTAAGGGATTTTTTTACATGAGACAATTGCTTATTGTGCTATTAAATTTGTGAACATGATCAAACTTTTTAGAAGTGAGCAAGATACTGACTCTCATTCATACCAACCACCTGGATGCTGCAGGCTAATATTTGCAGAAAGAAATATGGACTCTGAAATCAATGAAAAGTTGTTCTGGGACACCTTCAGCACCACTTTTGTTATTTTACAAACCTCAATAGTGTGTAAAACTCTAGATCAGGCAACTCTGACAGTCCTGAGAATTTCAACTGATCTTAAATTCAATGAGCAACATGTCATCCAGCATCTTAAAAGCTACACCTATAGGAAAAAACAAGAAAAGTAATAGTTACTTCTACTCTCAGCTGGTAGGAACAATAGACATTCTGTAACATATATTTCTAAGAGCTGAACACTGTACTAGGAACCCCAAATTCGATGAAACATTAAGATCTGGTCCCTGCCTTCACAGAAGTCAGTCTGGCATGGAGCCAGGTGAGCAAATAGAAAACTACAATATAGGATATACAAAGTCCAGGTAGGTAAGAGGCATGTGCTTGCTAAGAAGGGGTGGGAAGCAGGCCAAAGGGGAGAAGGGAAAGGTGAACATGTGAAGAGACCATGTAACTCTAGCTGGGGATTAAAGGGGTGGAGAAACAATATGAGGTAGAGTTATACAGAGGCACTGTCTTCTGAGCTGAATGATTCAATGATTAGGACGAAAAGGAAGGCTGAGGTGAGGGCACAGCATATGGCAAAGGCATAGCGATGTTAAAGCATTCAATATATAAGAGAACAAAACAAGACGGTGCACAGTCAAGGATGTCACACTAAAATATACAGTGACAAGCAGGGATTAAACTCTGGAGACAAAGTAAGGGACCAATGAGTAGACATTACAGAGAATAATAACACAATAACACATGAAAAATCGTTCTATTACCACTATCTAAAACTGAAAAGGCCTACTTCAAAGCTTTATGCTGAGTACAATCTCTAAGGTCTCTTCCAGTGCTGCAATTCTGGGACTCACCAACTCCAAATCCCAACAACGCACATCCCTCTAAAAAGCCAGAAGGAGTTCTCATTTATAACACAAGAGAATAGACAGAATATTACTGTCTCTCCATCAGTGCAGGTACATTAGCCAAATCTCAGAGTTCTTCCTCCCATTGGAAGACCTAATGTAGCCTTAAAAAGATACCTACCACAAGCAATGATTTATGACAGATCAGCAATCATGTATATTTAATTCCTTGATTTTTTTCCTCCTATAACTAGTAGGGAAAAGAAACTAGGAAAAACATACCCAAACTGTTATGTCTTTTGCTGTTTGCCAACTAGACTAAGATGCTAATACTCCCAATAAACAGCATGTCTGAAAGTAACTTCACTCTTATGAAGTGCCATTTGCTTCTTCTGAAGCACAAGTCTACAGGCAGTAATAAGGCTAAGTGCAGCTGTTTAGCCCAGCATCCCTGAGGACAAGACACGTGATCTAACACCTTGTACTTAACTAGGTTCCAAGCCAAGAGTCTTTTCATCAGCATGTTTCTAAGCTTACTTGCATATTCTAACGGTAACTGTACCAGATGACAATTTTATAAGTAGATACAAGAGGGTATCATTTCTCCTCTAAGCATATGCCAAGGCATAAATCTGAAGAAAATGTTGCCTTTTGTTCATAATATACTCCAGTACCTCTTTTATTGAAAACTAAGTTTAACTATTCTGATGCTAAAGTCAAGTAGACACAAACATGCTCTGGCTGAGCCAAAGGCTCCCATGGTTTACTAATTAGGTGAATGGAGGAGAGAAGATTGGAACACCAAGAAAAAAATCATCCATATGGAGATAGATGCAGTTAATAGAGGCCTCATCCTTTAACCAGCTTCTCCAAAAGCCAACAACCTGGTCTTCTGACCATCACCCCCCACCACCACCACTTTATATATTAATTATGCAACAAATATAAATCACTGCTCTTTCTGATACTACAAGTACAGCAGTACCTCGGTTTTCGAACGTCTCTGTTGATGAACATTTCGGTTTACGAACGCCGTAAATACGGAAGTAAATGCTTTGGTTTTCGAACACACCTCGGAAGTCAAATATGTCACACGGCTTCCGCTGAGTGCAAGATCCTGAGGCCGAGCTGTCGGCTGTTTTCGAACGTTTCCGAACTCGAACGGTCTTCCGGAACGGATTAGGTTTGAAAACCGAGGTACCACTGTAACTGCGGATTTTGCAATCTGAGCACAAAGCACCAAAGCAGGGTAACTTGGGTTTTTTTCCAAAGCTCTTTTGGTTTGGAGGCCAGAATTCAATGGTTCCAATCCCAGTGATGCCTCTCTCTGGAGTTCTTCAAATATGACAAATTATTAGTAACCTTCGATCTCAATTTCTCTCACCTGTAAAATTCAAAGACTACCTGCCACATGCAAAATTTTTCTAGATGGAATAAAATTGATAAAACACATGGTTACAAAGGGTCTTAGTGTCCTCGGAAGATACCAGAGCTCAATATCACTGAAAATGTTTAATTATAAATATCCTCCAAAGGAAAAAGAAAGTATTTCATTGGTCTTTCAAAAAATATTTTTTGTGTATCTAGTATGGTACCAAGCATTTCACTACATTTGCGGATGCGAAGAAAAATACAGCAAAATCATAAGATGCCCACAGTCCCTAATTTTCAGATTACAAAGGAACATCGTCATGAAACCTGATAGATTATAACAAGACATATTAGGTGCTACAATAGAATAATGGACAAAACATAATAGAAGCAGAGAAGGGAGCATGGAAGTTTTTCTGTATCATGTCAAGGTGGGAGACAAGAGGAGGCAGGTTGGGTTTTATGTATGTACACTATATTTCTAATAAATCATAGTCTGAAATTCAAATAAACATAGTCTGTAGCCAAAATTAAGGACATTAACATAACTCCAGTTGGAATTAAAGAAACAATGCTCCATGCAATTCTAGTCATCTAAGAAGATAAAAGATAAAAATGAGGATAGCTGCCAGCCAAAATCAAAGGTAAATTCCAACACTCAGTGATAAAGGGAAAATTCATTTAGGAAAATGCAATCCAGAAGAAATCAGTAAAGAGTTAATAAAGCCTTCTACAAACTTAAGAGAAAAATATCTCTATAAAAATGTACATGTAATAAGGCTACAGATCATTGGTTAGCTGCCAGAAAAATGATGGAATATGGTATAGTTTACTTATTTCTTTTTAATGGCTCCAACATTCCACCTGAAAAATTGGTCCCAGAGCTGTATAATTGGGGATAAAAATTAAATGACAGTTTCCATTTGTCACGATGAAAGCTGATCACTTGTGTTTTTTCATTTATCCACACTGACTAAAGTGGTTCCTAATCTACCAAGCCAATCTTTTGCCTAACAGTTAAAATAATGCTGTTACTAAAATACAGGGGGAAATGGAATAAGCTTTTGGTATCTGAACATACACTTCGCTCAGGTTACCTACTTCTTGGCCACCTCCAAATGGACGGGAGGAGGGAGCCAGATGATAAATTTGGGGACCTCAAAAATGTTATCTGAGAATACGCCATTGATCCCATTTTCCTACTTATCAATATTGTTAAATTACTAACATTTTACATTATCAGCAGATAATCAATTTGTCTTTGTCTTTCTCCTGTTTAACAAAATAGCCAAGATAATGTCAGTAAGCACATTAGGGACACTGGAGGGAGAAACTAACCCTAGATCCTATGTAAGTATGATGGGAATCCAAGGAGATAAAGGTCCTTATGTTTTTGAGGGCGAGGATGTAAAGGGGGAGGGTAGGCTAAGTGTGAGGCACAGAAGAGGACTAATAATGACTAAGAGAGATCATGGCGTCAACAACAGTTTTAATCTTACAACATAAAAGTTGCATGTGTTTGGCTTTTGCTCATCCTGATCTCAAAAGTTATTTAGAGAGGGGAAGGCAATGCCCCAAAAATGTATTTAAAGGCTTAAAATTAGATTTATGTCAAGCTGCCTTGAAGCATATGCCTTCCCTTTCATTCTAGACTCAGGTTGATTTGAGCTTGATTGGATTTTCGTCAGTGACCTCTGATGAAGTGTTTCAAAACTAGAGTTGAACAAAGTAATATAGCGTCGGAGTGAAGAGCTCAGACTTTGGAGCCAGACTGCTGCTCCCCCACTCACCCTTGAGGGAATTACTAAACCTGTCAGTGCCTCAGTTTCTCTTCTAGGCAACGGAGATTATAAGACAGTTAGCTGTATTAAAGGAATTAGTATGTGCAAACTGCCTGGAATAACGACTAGCACATAGTGAATCCCTAATAATATTACTACTATTACTAATATACTGTGTAATAATGGTTTAAAAAAAAAGAAATCAAAGAATCATGTAGTCAGACAGGAAATTACTAACAAGAAATTTAATAAAATTATAAAGATGTACTGAGTTAAGACACAAGAATATGTGCAATCAAGCTTATGAAATAGATAAAACTCCAGGGTGATTATCCAAATGAAAAGTATTTACTTTATAAAGACTCCATTTGGAAAGGGCTCCCCTAGTGGATGTAAGCATTTTAGTTCAAAACGGTGTTATTACTGAATGCCTGTCTGTTAGATGTCAAACATTATAGGCAACTCAAGGCTGACTAAGACAAGGCCCCTGCCCTCAGGGACGTTACAGTGTCATGGGTAATAAATAATACTACCTACCATTTACAGAGTACCCACGATGTGCCAGTGACTGTACAAAGTGCTTTACATATATTCTTTCTCTTACTTCACGTGAATACAATGGGCCATGAATTGTTGTTTCCATTATACAAGGTAAAAGGCTAGGATACAGAAAAATGAAATGCTGGCTAAGGCCTCTTCACAACTAAATTTTGGCATTAAGATTTCTACCCATGTGGGTCTGACGCCAAAGCTACATTCTCACTAGTACGTCACACTGTCTTCCATTTATTTGTATTAATAATTCATCAACTACTTGCCAGGGACAGGATCAGGCAACTGAAAGCTCATGCGTTTAGAACTGCTGCCAAAAAGGGTTAAACAAGAAATTGCCACCGACTGTTTTTAAGATGAGAGGAGCTTTAGAAAGGCCAACCCCCTTTATAGATTAAAGAATGGGTGAAAGAACTAAGCCCCAGAGAGGTTAAATAACTCACCCAACGTCAAAAGATAGTCTAAAAGTTATAGTGTAAATCAGTATGAAAATGACACTTCTTTTACAAAAATCTGAGGAATAAATCCATTATCCAAAACGAGGTAAGCATAAGCCTAATAAAACTACAGAGGTGCCAAAAGAGCAGGACTACAAATTCAATCTCAACCAGGAAACCAAGAGCAGGGTGCCCTGGAAAGGCAGACTTGGGGAGAGGCTGGGCTGAGAAAAGGTAACATGTTACATTAAAAGCCAAGAGGCATCATCATCTTGTGTCCCTACCCCTAGGAGCCATCAATGGTCAAACAATTATGGAGCCTGAACTCAAACTGATAAAAGGACAACTGAGATGTGGGTAAAAAGAGGCTCCAGGGACTCCACTGAAATAGGTACAACCTAATGCCTTCTCAAAATCTGATAACCTATGGTAAAAACAGAACAGGCAGTTACCCACAGAGCTCTCCTTGTCTGTAGGACCAGAGAGAAGTGAACTAAATGAACTAAATAGTGATCTCTGGTATAGTATCTAGACAAGGGTATTTGGTGCAATTGTCAGTTTCTAGATTGGACTGTCAGTATCTGTATTTCCAAGACAGCAGTGGAAAGCACATGGCCTTAGAAAATTACAAACCTAAGTTTGAAATGTTCATCTGCCATTTATTAGCTACACAGCCATGAACAAGTCATTTAATCTCTCCGAGATTAAATCGCTGTAAATCTTCACCTGTAAAAATGGATACACAATACCTAGTTCTAGTCTCTTTGGGATTAAAGAAGAAGTATAGATGTCCTTGCTGGTTATTGGTTTACTGCCTCTCAACTTCAAATTCACCCTTTTTGCCTACTCTGCGAAAACGGATCTGGGCCCTTTGAAAGTGTTTTCTTACCCACAGGCACAATGTTAAGCTTTGGCAGTAGAGGGTGCTGGAGGGACACCACAGCAGGAACAGGGCTCCTCCAGTATCCAGCTCCTGAAGTGCACAGATTCCCCAATTCCCAGGCCCTGCAGAGCAGGGGAGACCAGGCACATCCAGAGGCTTGCCGCTTTCTCAGCACTCTACCTTGGGCAATTTTGTATCCAAGTGCCTCCAAAGCGATACCTTCCCACGAACACTTTTCCCCAGCATCCTAAAGGGCAGATTTCCAGCAAGTTCCACAGCACCACAGCAACTTCTCCGCTACAGCTATGTCCACTCCAACAGAACAGTCTGTACCTCAGCCTGGAGTAGCGGGAATGGGGGCTCTTCCTTGGGTGCTATATCTCTGCCCCAGTGTAGTGGGCGCTGCTTGTATCTGCTATTCCTATATTCTTTACATTCTCATTACTTCTTACTAGCAAATCCTTCATTATCTCAATCCCCTATTACAGTGAATGAATCTATATTGAACTTCCCTGTTCAAATTATGGTATGGTTTCTCTCTCTTGATTGGACCCAGATAAAATAGTTTCCTAGACTATTGCCTGATATATAGTTAATGTTCAATAAACAGTACATGCCATAATAATAACTATAAATGATTCAGTTCTTCTCATCCCTATTCTTAAAAGGCAATCCCAGAACATAAACCTATTTCTACTACAAAAATCCCTATATGGTGAAAGTAAAGTAATGAATTAAGTTCGGAAAAGAATGTCACAACAGATTCTGCCAAATATCTGACTAGAAAAAAATGAAGGCTGCCTCACAATTAATTGTCCCCTTATTCAGCATGCAGCTTAGAAAATTCTTTCTGCGGTTTTCTTGGTTGACCTAAAGACAATGCGACAAAATGTGACAGTGCCTTCTTTGCTTGGCAATGATATCCCTAAAATGATCTAAATAACCAAATTCATTAGTATATGAAACTTTTTAACATTTAAGTAGTAATTTTATTTCCTCATTTCTCAACTCCAGTTAATAAACCACAATATTTTGAAAAATCATAGAAAACATGGGAAACATTACTTATCCGAGAATAACTGATGAATTTGTACTGCAGGTAGGGGTGAGAGAACCACTCCTAGGGAAAGAAACACAATGGGTTTAGTAGCAATATTACAAAGTCAACATGTATTTCCTCACCTTGCAAATGTACCAGCTTAAATCTTGAGTAAAGGAGTATAAAAATACATTATTCAAGGTGTCATGTATTATCGGCACATATTATGAAATGAAATTAATATAAAATATAGAAGATCTTCAAATGTATAATGTTTCTGTCTTCAAATTCTTTATTTCCAATCCTCAGAATTAGTCTTCCTCTGAAAGGAAAGCGATCACCTTCAACACAATCTCATTCATCTGTATTTTTACTTCTGTCTAAAAGTCTTACCTAATTATCAATTTAACAAGGAGCAGAGACCAGTGAGGGGGAGGAAATCTCATCATCCTTTAGGCAAGCACCTTGTCCAATTTGAAGAGCTAACCCCCATCTGAAAACACCCCAAAATAGATATTGTTAGCCGCCGCAGGACCCCAACATAAAGCAAGGCTCCTCATTAAAAGTCGGAATGGACATGCCAGGGATGCCTGCGGGATGCTCACAATAGCTGTTACACACCATGCCTTTTCCGAACTAGATTAAATTACTGACAAAATGGACACACTACCCAAAACTGTGAGCGATACACTTTGCCAATGAAAATAACAATTGTGCTTGGTGTAGCACACAGGCTTGCTGCTTAGCTTGTCAGCATTTTCAGTTAAGGAGCTCAATGGTCTTTCCCTGCCAAAACCAATAAGCTACCTTCATTTCTTAAGTCCCCTCAGGGCTTTGAATTACTATCCATTTTGCACTTAAGGTCAGTCCTGTAAACCAGTTCCCCACCCCATCCTCACCCCACCTCTGAAGAGCCATAATCAGAAGCAACCCATACTTAAAATTCAGGTGGAGGGCCAGCCCGGTGGCTCAGGGGGTTAGAGCTCCGTGCTCCTAACTCCGAAGGCTGCCAGTTAGATTCCCACATGGGCCAGTAGGCTCTCAACCACAAGGTTGCCAGTTCCTCAAGTCCCGCAAGGGATGGTGGGCAGCGCCCCCTGCAACTAAGATTGAACACGGCACCTTGAGCTGAGCTGCCGCTGAGCTCCCGGATGGCTCAGTTGGTTGGAGCGCATCCTCTCAACGACAAGGTTGCTGGTTCGACTCCCGCAAGGGATGGTGGGCTGCGCCCCCTGCAACTAGAAAAATGGCAACTGGACCTGGAGCTGAGCTGCGCCCTCCACAACTATGATTGAAAGGACAACAACTTGAAGCTGAACGGCACCCTCCACAACTAAGACTGAAAGGACAACAACTTGACTTGGAAAAAAGTCCTGGAAGTACACAGTTTCCCAGTAAAGTCCTGTTTCCCTTCCCCCAAAAAATAATAATAAAAATAAAAAAACTCAGGGGAGAAAATCCAAGATTATGTGAGCTTCTTGTAATTTTCCACTGTCAATTTTTCACATTTGCATTCCTAAAAGTTGCATCTACTACTTCAGATTGCAAGGTGCATTTCCTAGCAATATCATCATTTAATGCTCTTGTTTTACATGAAAACATGTTATTTCCCTAAGCCAATGTGTGACAGAGCAATATTTCAAAATGGCTTAACTTTAGTTCCAAACATTCCAAGTGAGTTCAACAATCTCATTATATACTATAGTGAAACACACACACACACACACACACACACACACACACACACCCCCCTTAAGTACACATTTTGTTGCATTTTATTTTTCATTTTATACCAGGGAAAACAAGATTATGCCAGATCTCTTTAAAGCAAACAAAACCTGTTCAAAAAAAACAAACCTTGTCATTGATTTTTTCCATTCATTCTTTCATTCGATTCATTTATTCAGGGAATTCCCACTCTAAAAAGCTGTTGAAATTTTTGGATAGAAAACCAGCTCCTTTCACCCCACCCCATGTTTTTCCACACTGCATGAGAATCGGGCAGTTACTCTATTTGACCCATCAATTTCAACCACCAAAAATAAGGTCCTTTGCCCTAAGGAGGGGTCTGCAGATTCCGGTTTCAAAAGGTAACTTTCAGGCTTCAATGGGAGACGCTGCCAAGAGCACCATTCTTATAAAATACTGGTCCCCAAAGGCCCATCTTTGTGTCACTTTCTTTCCCCTTGCACCAAGTTTGGGTTCCCAGGCACAGTCACTTCCCTTATCTTTCTACCTTCAGGCCGCCCGCAATTCTTCACTTCCTTCATAGCTTTTATTCTTGGTTCTAAACTATGCTTATACTCTAGTAATGTGGTAGGACGAAACCTGCTAAATGCATCCTCGATGCTGATGTGATCTTTCCCATTATTGAATGTTTCATTGAATTTTACACTATACAACTTCAAATGCAGAAAGCAGCCAATTCATTTTGTTAACTGTTGTTCAGTATAGATAGCCAGCTCCATAACTATACACTTTGATTTGGTACATGAGAAAACGTATTTTTCATTACATCCCTTATCCTCCTAATGACATTTCCAAACAGGATTTTAAGAACTGTGAAGCAGAAATAAAATTATGCTCAAGTTCCAAACTGATCTCATGGAATGGAAAATGGCTATCATTGCCAGTGAGTATTAATGGGACTCAAAGCTAGCAAGATTCTAGTCCAGAAGCATTTCTCAAATAATGATCATCTTTCAAATGCCCCTTATACTACCAGTCATAACAGAAATGGTTTGAAAAAACTGAAGAGATCCTAGTAAGATCCTTCCTTCCACCCCCAATCCCTTTATATTGTACCCAGACTTCATCAACTTTTGTATACTTCCTTCTTTTTCAAAATGAATCAGCGCTAACATTTCAGTTATCTGGATTTACACAAAAACCTAAAGGAGCCATGAAATTGCTTCTGTAAAGCATGTTCTGTGGTGACTTGTAAATAGCTTTAAGAATAATTTGGAAATAAAAATACTGCTGTAGCAAGTTTTACGTCTACTACACATATGCTAGAGCAATTTCTTTCTCCCAGAGACAGAAGAGAGGGAAATGTCTAAACTTCATAATGCACAGCCAATTATGGCCCACTGTCATCTTGGTTGTATTAATTATCTGTCTTCCCTAAGTTATCAAGACCCGAGAGAAGCCTAACAGCCACTTATTTCACATTACGGCTGTTCCAGTATGGAAAGTGTTGTAATTTATCTCGGGGTCTTTCTGCCTTTACACAGGTATGGGAAAGGCAGTGCAAACCCAGAATTTTTACCATGCGTAGCCATTTGGAGGTGTTACAGCCACAAGGCTCATGTCCACTGTCTATTATCTTTCAATTGCTGAGGGCTCACAGGAGGTGCAACACAAAAAGGATTTAGATGGTGATTTGCAGCCAAACCCAAAACTTCAACGAGTTTTATGAGATGAAAAGTTATGAGACTATTCATATAGCAGCAGCAACTATTATTATTTATTCAAATATCCCTTACAGACCACTTAAAGTTATAGACTATTCATGGGCTTCAGCTTAAGACCCGAGAAATCTCAAGAAAGAGGCTCTTCTTGAAGTGGCAGAACCATGACCATGAAACTGCTCATTCAGGCATAACAGGGGGTTCCTAATTGGGCTGGCTTCTTTCCTAATTACAGGGAAACAATCAGAGGAGTAAATGTGTATAAAACACTGGTCCAAAAATTAGGATTACACTGTGGAAAACATTAAAAGCTAAGAGAGTCCTGGGAAGAGAGGACAAGAGTGTATCCAGAGCAAGAAGGGAAGAGAAAGGTTCTCCAAATAGCCTCAAAGGAAGAATGAAGGGCCTGAAGCTGGCTGTGAGGGAAAAGCAATGGAGGGAGTCAGTCATCAAGGGTGAACTGTGGTAACTTTGTTAATCACGTTAATTTCTTATTTATCTTTTTTATTCTGAAGAGTTTGAGGGAAAATCATCCCCAAAGACAAGCTGGTGTACACAGGGAGTAAAGCAAAAATCTCTGGTTTTGATGCTCTCTTGACTCAAGGTTTCCTCTGGTTATGTGAACGAAGTTTCAGTTCCAATGCCCTTGGCCCAAAGCTATGAAATCCATCTGAATTACAGCTCACCAACTGCACTTTAACCTGGAAACTAGAGGTGAAAGTCAAGTGCTTTATCTGTTCAGACAAGCAGCTTCTCTCCAGATCAGGAGTATTTTAATGAAATGAGACTTAAGTGAATTGTTGACATAAGCATTAAATGTTGTCATTTAATATCAACAGTATGTTTGATTTGTACACAGTTATGAAATGTCATTCGGACCAGAGAGTTATATTGAGGTTTACCACATTATAGGAATGGATTTCCAGAGGGAAGTGAACTGATCTGTCTCAAAATAAAATGTGTTTACATTAACACTTGGGAGAAACAGACAGCCCTGCAAACATAGATGGAGAGATAAAAATAAGATCAGCACAACACTCAACTTGGAAGAATAGAATAAAATACAATTTCTGGGCACTGTGCATATGCAATATTTCACTATACATTTTTCTATTTCTTTTTAAAAAATAAGTACAAAGTTTATGTGGAAAAGAAATATCACTACTGGGAAATCTCTATTACAGAATACTTCAAAATAATTAAGGGGGGAAGGTGGGAGTGACCAATATGGAGACAAAAGAAATGATTTTAGCCTCACTTTCGTAAAGGGAAAAACCAGACCTATAAACATCTTACATTTATTTGCATGATAAAATTACATTAGTTAATTAGTTGGATTAGTTGTCTAGTTAGTCCAGTTGTGAAGCAAAAGCATTAGTTGCACAAAAAGAGAGGCACTAATGATGGGGCATATGCCTTGAACTGTTTCTATCCAGAGGTAGTTGTGAGTTAAACCGAAAACGTACTTTTTTTTTTTAATCACAAATCCAAGAGGCAAGCCCTCATGCCCATTAGAGTAAGTATCCCCACCCCACCACATACACAACAGACTGAAAAATGAAATTTAAACACTATATTTCCTTATTCCCAAGAGTAACCAATTATCTAAACAAATAGTGGCACATTCCAAAATGGATGGTCTTAAAAGATATAGCTTCCTAGATCTAAAAGGCACTCCACCCCCTTTCTTTTTTTTTTAATGACTACATATAGCTTATCACTTTGACAGATAAAAGGGATGGAAGAAAAGTAGTCCTTTATAGGACACTTCTAGGATATGCCTTTAAAGGGGGCAGGGCTCGCCTCTACAGGGATTTAGAATTTGGAAGCAAAATTGACAAAAGTCTCTCTCCTAGAGATTCTAAGTCCTCCATGTTCTAAGCAATTAAAGTTGATGCAAAGGAAAACTTAAAGGAAGCTCTCACAGAAATAAATAAATTAATATAAATAAATAAATAAATAAATAAATAAATAAATAAATAAATAAATAAATGCTGTGGCGAGCCTATGTTTACAACAGATCTTAATTCTTTATTTTTCACTTGAGGAAGCTGTAAGGTCTTTGGCACCTGGCTAAAAATAGCAGAAGTAAAGCAGGTGACAAAGATGAATGACTCCCAGAGACACAATTCAAAGCAGAGGAATTTAAGAAAAACTTCAGTAGTGTCTGCAAAAGATACTTTCCTGCCAGGTAAATCCAGGCGGAAGTAAACTGCTCCTCTTAGAGCAGAATCACAATTCGTCAGGCAGACGTTTCTCTTTCAGTGTTTCATGTTCACTTTTGTGAGATACATATATATAGATAGATATAGATATAGATACATATTCTCAAACCCTCAGAAGCTAGTTTTGCCATAGGGTCAAGGAAAAGAGTTTCAATTAACCTAATAAAATGGGAAGACACTACCTCATACCACCTTTCAAATTCCTTGAAAGCTCCTGGCAAAATGACAAACCAAAAGGCACATTAAAGTCCAGGAGGAGATAAAACATTAGGTGCACGCATGCCTGCCGTTCTTGATTGAGGGCGGGGATCCACCTGCCCACCGTCAAAGCCCCACTTCCTCTTTGTGAAGCTGAGAATACTCTGATTTTTCAAGAGTTTACTTCAGGTTAGACCACACAAGAGAGGGTCAAAGGCTATCCCTTTAGGGAAATTTCATCACAAAACTATGTCTCTTGGTGGTGCTTAATGTTGTACATCTGTCCACCTGTCTATCTTTAGGGACGAGGCTTGTACCCTTTCCTCCAATATTTTAGGAGGAAACCATTTTCCTGCCTCTCCCATTTTTCTTGCCAGTTGATAAAATAGGAAGGCTCATAAAATAAAAACTTTCGACTTCCTGGAAGTACTGGAGAGAAAGTTTCAGGCCTTTCTTTTACCCCATGCAGGTGGAAAAGGCCTGAAAGGAGGGGAAGTCAGCTCTTTCTGGGCTTTCCTTTTCAGATTCTTTTTATTAATATAGTGAATCCTTCTGGGACCTCACCAGCTACTAGATGTAGGTCCTTCCCTTTTTTCACTACTACAAAATCAAAATAGAAACTCAAAAAGCCTCATACATGAAACTCCAAATATCATGAGCAACCCCCACTGAAAAGTTCAATAATTTAACCATTTCTTTCCAAAACTTCAATGCATTTTGGGAAAAAATTAAAAAAAGATGTGTGGGGGGAGGTAGTAGGAGTGTCCCTAAGAATATAAGAACTTGAAAGGAAAAAATGGGGTTAAGAAAATATAAATGAATACAGTGTCTAGTGGAAAACCCCGTATCTACCCTAAATAATAATGCACTAAGAACTCACAATGTGAACTAAGCCCTTGGAATCTTCAATGACTCCCTCAACTGCGGAAAAGTTTCCAACAGACTCCCTTAAGAAAGCCCTTCAGTATTCCATGAAAGCCATACAAGTTCTGTGACCAGTGTAGCCAATACTCATACCTAAGCAGCTGAACTATCTTCCCTGCAAAACCAAGACAGTCCTTTCAAATGCTGTTCCTTAAGAGAGGAAAGAACCTGTTAATTTGCTGTGTGCCCAACATGGTAAATTATTTCACAGATTGCTGGCACGTTAGTATTTCTATCCATTCACAGCAAGTTCTTATTCAAAGATCAAATTGACAGCCTGTGCATGTTCTGCATTCTTATTTGGAAGTGCCAATAACCGGGAGGATCCCAAAGCAACTCCAGGGTTCAAGTAAATATTCCCTAAGTGGCGCCATGCTTCTGCCTTTCCTGATGAACAGCTTACAGTGGCACAGTGACGCGGTTCCTACAGAGCAGAGAGACTGGAAGTTGTATTGGGGGGGGGGGGGGTTAGTTTCTTGTTTTAGAAATCAACGATGGCAAAAGAACTATAATCTTAACAGGTTCGGCAAAAATCCAACACGTTTGAATCAAGTATAGTGAAACAAATGTGGGCCCTTACAGAGACTGTCTCCCCCACAAAGATGTACTGCTGTCATTAATGGCGAGAAACAGCACAACCTGGGTAAATGTGGCTAGTAACTGAATATTCAGAAAATCTGAATGTGGTTAAGTACAGATCTGCCCATTCTGTAAGACACTCTAAAACACACTGATATAAAAAGGAACTTGAACCTAAAGTAAAGTGAAATTTTGACTCTACAATACCCAGGTGGTAGGAAGGAAAAAACTATAATTGTTTTGTTTTTGTTTTCTCATTACAAGGTCAGAAATGACGTATATATGGAGGCTAAAATATTATCCTCAATTTGATTTTGTATAATTTTATCTTAAGTCAGATGAGTCTAAGTAAAAATGTTTAAGCAAAACTAACATTCTTAAAGTATCATTAAATTATCATTAAAGGCTTAGCACCTGTGTAGATAGAAAAGACATAGGAAGAACTGAATGATACAGTTGGAAGAGCACTGCACAAGAAATGCGGGAAACCGGACTCTGATCCTGGATCTACCACTACCTATATGATAGTGGGTAAATCACTCAAATCCTGCATAACATAGAGATGGTAATCCCTGTGTGCCACATAGGGTTTTGCAAGGATCGAATGAAATAATGTATGCCATGTGTATTATAAACCTCAAGAACACCATATCAATTTAATATTTCCAATTATATTGATGTTCAGATTAGGCACACTGGAACATTACCCATTTGCCAAAAACTGAAGGGACTTTCCTGGTTCCAAACCTACCTCTGGCTCATGCTGTTCCCTCTGCTTGAAAGGCTTGGCCATCGCCAGACCACCAGCTGGGTAAGTACAGGAACCTCTGTCTTATCCACCTCGGAATTCCTAAAAGTTGCCACAGTCTTCATTGTAACTGTACAATGAGTGTCTACTAAAATGCCAGGTGCTGCAGGGCCTTGGCCTTCCTTGCCTTCATCCCTTCTCAACCCTCTGAGGTGGGTTACAGAAGAGGAAATTGATGCTCAGAAAGGTTTTGCAAATAGCTTTGCAAAGGTGACAGAGCCACACCCATGCCAGAGTCAGGATCCAAACCCAATTCTTTCAAATTCCAAAACTGTATTCTTTCTATTCTCCCTTTCACATTGTAAGTGCTCAGTAAACTGAATTTGATAAATGTCTTAATTTTAACCATGATGTTACATGATGACATAACTTAAAGTGAGCATTTGAGTATAAACTAAAATTTCACACTTGAATTTTAACAGCCATGGGCTTAGCCTGAGTTAAAAGCTTCAAAAAATGTGCCTGGATTTGCAGATATATATCAAAACACAACAGAGAAATTCATTTTTAGTTGGCCAGCACAAAAAAATGGGACCAAAAATTCTGAGTGAGGGGTAGGAGAGAAAATCCAGAACCTTTTGTCTTGCCAGAAAATCCTTATACACTTCAGCTCCCATTTATTGAAATAATTAAGCAATTGCAACTTTATTTAAAGAACACTTATATGAATCTAAATGTCTAGGCTGCCAAGGAAAGTGGAACAGACTTTAAAACCTCCCCCCAAACCTCCTCTCTGAGAGGAAAACCAGCCTAAGGAGTTTCAGCACGATAGGTAATTGTTTTGTAAAATTAAAAGCCACAGAAAAATGGAGTTTAGAATGGAAAATGTCATCTCAACCGTAACACTAATAAAAATAGCTAATGAATAAGAGCATTCTGGCAAGAATATATAAAAATTGCAAAGCCCAATGTGGACAGTACAGAATACAGAAGTAAACATCAAATGAAGGATTATCCTTATTTGTGAAGAATCCATTCCAGCAAGGAATTGAACTAGAAACATTTTGCATTCAAGAGCAGCAGGACGACCTATGGCACTCACAGAAAACAGTTATGGATGTTTTTCCCCGTCAGTCTTAGCTGGGGAAGCAAGAAGCTGATGTTCCAGAGGTACTAAGTACACCTCCAAATCTCCAGAGAGATTCTCCAGCCCGTCAAGCTCTGATTAATTTTCAAAAATATAAGTGTTATATGTAGTGAGAAACAATACGACTAAAATTGTAAAGGCCTTAAAACAATGAACTATGCCCTCCCAGTATGTTCTACAGCAAAGAGCAAACACAGGCAACAAGAGGCAACTGGGATCAAGTCTCAGCTTTGATAGTAGTGTTTTTTCAGTTAAGAAAATGAAACAATCTATCCAGAGCTCGGTTTCCTCATCAGTAAAATGGGAATAACAGTAGACACCAAATAGCCATGAGAATTCAATGAGACAATGAGTGTAAAATGCTTAGCAACGTGCTTGGGAGACAGCATATGCTCATAAATGTTAGTTGTAATAATAATAAATACTACTATTACTGTCATTATTATTATTATTGTTACACCCTGCCCCGGTCCATGAATGTGTTTCATCTTGCAAGTTAGAAAAAAAGTCTATGGTATTCACTTACAAGTCCTCTGTAAGGTCCCTTTTCTCCCCACCCACATTTAACACCATTCTCACAGGAGTTCGGTAACCACATACCTCTTCAGAAATGCCAGTTCTGAAACTTGAAGTCTCACGCACATACCAATAACATCATAGCAGACATAATTCCCTTTAACAGGTCCTCTGCAATCAGATAAAAAGACTAGCCCAGATATCAAACTCAACTGATATTTCCATTTACATATTTCTAAGTTAAGACATATTCACAAAGATCTCATAGATTTTTTAAATTAATCAAAGCCTTTCCAAGTTGGAGCAGAGCTGATACCCACTTTTACTTCCTCTTTGCGAATGACGCATAGCAAGGCTGCACAATTCAGTTAATCACTCATCATGTAAACAAAGAAACCTCTTGAGAACCAAAAAGCAACATGTGCATGGATTCCTGATGCCTAAGGGTTTTTTTAAACATGAACAATGCAATCTATTCAGTAGAGAAGAGCACACCGTGCCAATTAAATATGTTGGGTTCCATAATTATAACTGCAATAATGAATGGAAAGGAGTGTTATTGCTGCACAATGCACTTCTGTATTCCAGTCAGTGATTTGTCTCTGGTCTGATTCCTTTAGATTCTTCCTCTGTCTAGATCTTTTTGCAGATTACTCTCTACTACAAACGTACTTACTGCATGTTCTCCACCCACCCCACAAAAGGCCTAACCTTAACAAATAACTTTAAGACCAAAAAAATGTATATTCCCTTGTTACAGTTTCAAACTTTTTAAACATAACATTTTCCGTCCCAGGAGAAACCAAAAGCTATGAGTAAAATTTCTTTCAGGCCTGCCTTTTTCTTCAGAAAAGAAATGCAGAGATCTCCTTCCCCTTGCCCCATTTTTCTCCCCGGATAGAGAGCTAGCTCAGAGCAAGGCTAACAGGGTCTTATTTCTCTCCCAGAAGTCCAGTCTCATGGGAGCATTGGCCAGCTGTCCTCCCACCACTCGTGAACCTGAAGAGACTAAATTGGAAAGACCTTCACATGCAAAGTTATTTCAAAATGGCTTAGTCACTGGTTGCAACCATCTCAGAAATCTGAAGAATTTAATTCTGGACCATATGTGAATATGGTTTCTCTTATCCTCACACTTATGCTTCAGTGGGTTCAATAAATTTTGAAAATAAATTACCTCCTAGTACTTTACCATAACAGTCAGACTTCCTGGCCTTTCCATACTCAGGCCAGACTATGTGTGTATATGAGTAATTTGTTTAACCTTCTATTAAATCCTCTACTGATTTCCCACAAATAGGATTTAAATTTTGGAACTGTACATGTGCTTAGTTAGATGCTTTGGTACTTGCAAAGCAGCACCTGAACACCTGGCACCTTTTTTCTCCTGTTGGCAGGTAGGCTCACAAAGAAAACAGTTTCTAGAGAAAGCTCCACCCAGTGCTGAGGCTTTCTTAGGCGTCTCAGTCTTACCTCCTGCAGCAAACGCTGCAGCACAGCCTGCTGACACGGGGTCAAGGAGGCTGCACACCCGCCCTTTTCATCCAAGTTAACTCCCAGCGCAAACCTCTTCCCTTTGGCCATGGGTATTGGTTTGCCACAACTGTAAACAGCTTGTAGGATCAGTCCCAAAGTCCAGGTTTTCCAGGTGCTGGAAGTGTGTAGCACACAGTACAATATTTACAAATAGCCTGAAACAATACAACTTAGCCACACAGAGCTTTACTGGTTGAGTTTGACAAAATCCTCTCCCACAAGTAACCAAGTGCCAGAAAAATACATCTGAAGGCCTAAAAACCATGCCTTAACCTTTCACATTTTCGTTAATTCCCTCTGAACATCTTTAAATGCACTGTACCCATTATATTTTTTAAGTGACAACAAATGGTGAAAACAATGATACAGCAATAATAAAGTTATTTATTGAGTAATTAATATGGTCAGGCCTTGTATTTTCTTCTTTCATGTATTTTTTATTTTTCCTTTGTGTCAGCTCTTTTAACCATATGGCCATATTTCTGCCCAGGGTTACTGGAGATAAAAGCCACCTTATACTGCGCAGGTGCCAGAAAAAAGAAAAAGAAAAGCATATCACTTGTATCGACAACTGGTCACTGGTTCTCTGTTCCCCATTTTTCTTTTACTAAAATCCTTATACGGCCACAGCCTGGTTTCTTTCAAGTACAGATTAATTTATTTCAGGTCCTAAGCCTATGAACTCATGCTAATTTGCATGGCTAAGTAGAAAGGCTCCAAAAACAATTAGGCAGGAGATCTTTAGTAGGAAGAGATCTTTAATAACTTTAGGTTAAGTAGAATTTCACTGTAGGAGTTCATTAATTCATTCAATAAGTATTTATTGAACCTCTAACATGTAAACGGTACTGTGCTAGGTGGTATAGAAATTGTTAAAAATATTTATAGATATTATTACTTCTATGGCACTGGTAGGGTGATAATAAAATGGAAACACAAATAACCCTAAACAAAATTGAATATTATAAGTATAATAAAGATAAAATAGTAGTTCAAATAAAGCCAAGGTGATCAAGGACAGTTTCATCTTCATATAGAAATGTAAAGGGTGAACAATACCTCAATAAGAATATGGGAGAAGATAAATATTTAAAAACAAAAAATTCTTAGGGGTGAGAACCTGCAAACGATGGATGACAGCATGTTGGAACAACAGACTGGCACAGGGGAGCGGCTGGTGAGCCCAGCAGGCCAAAGAATTTTGCTTTTACAACAGAACAGTGTTTAAGGAAGATGGATTCGTTGGCAATATGTGGGCTAGATGGGGTCTACATGGACAAAAGCCAGAAGGGAATAAATAGCTGACCCTGAGCCAAGGCAATGGGAAGTCCGAGGTAAGAAATGTTTTATTAGAAAGGTCAAGTGAACCTAATGACTACCTGCACATGAAGCATAGAATGAAGATGAAGATTTCTGCAGAGCTTCCTGCCTGGGGCAGTCCAGGAGAAGGACGGCGTGGAATGAAAAGAAAAAGGAAATAAACATGAACATCTGGTTTAGGTGGTGGTTGCTTTTGGTGGTGGTTGCAGAGTGTTTGTTTGTTTAGGAATTGAGATGGGGAATTAATAGGTGGAGATAAGTTCTGTTTTAAACAAAAGAAGTTTAAGGGGACAGTGAGATTCCAAGGGGGTGGCAAGAAGAGCAGGCAGTTGGCACTGCAGTTCAGGAATTTAAAAAATAAAAGATCAGGCTGGAGACAAAAGCAACACTTGGATCTTTGGGAGTGAATGAGACCCAGAGCACTAAAGAGAACCTATGGAAAAAGAGAAGGAAATGGCTGAGGACGAAACATTGGGAAAACATTAATCTGGTAGAAGGAAAAGAAACCAGCACAGGTTGTCACCCCCAACCCCCCAAAAAAGCCAACCACAAAAGGTGACAGCAGTGCTGCAGGAGAAATGGAGGAATTTTTGAAAGGAAACAGGACATAATGTTGCCAAACACTGCAGGGCAGGCAAGGAAGGTCATGCTGAACTGAGGGCCACTGGGTGCTTGATGCTGCAAAAGTATCATTTCAGTACAGCAGAGGAGGCAGAAATTAAACTGTGAGACCTGCCTCACAGTTTAGCTGACTGCTTCACTTGGACAAATGAATGGATGAAGAACCGCAGAGGAAGGTAAGAGTTAAACCCGGAACAGCCTTGCGTGTCACCTGCACAACACCCAGCAGCTAAGTATGAGCACCTTAGGGTTATCCGACGGTCCTCCCACTCAACAGCACGACGCTCCCTCCGCTGAACCCCCCAATTTAGGTTTGCTGGCCACGGTGACCTGTGCTCAGCAAGGTGGACCGACATCATCAGCGGCCTCTGCTGACAAGTGCTGCATCTCATCTCACACAGAATTAAAACAGATAACACCAGAGCAGAGCCCCATGAACCTATCAAATATTCTACAAGTAATTTATTTTTGATGTGGAGGAGGGGGAGAGAGGACAGAAAGTGATGTTAGAAAACCATCATTAGATTGGAAAGTATCCGAGTATCAACAAGGTAAGGGGTATAATCAGGCAAGACTTGCTTGTTCTGTCCGAGCAGAGCCTGGGAGACTATTTCCTTGACTTGAAGGCAAGGAAGATTTAAGGAAAGCCTTCAAATTTGTGTATCAGTCAATATGTCTGGCACCTAGAGCATTCTTTTTTAAAGAGGTTACACATAAGAGAGGCAGTGGGTAAAGGATAAAAGGGGGAGAAAGGAGGAAGGGGGATGAGGCAGGGGACATAGGTGTGGTGTGATCTGCGGAAGGGAAGGGTGACAGGGAGGGGAGGGGACAGCGACAAGGAGGGAAGTACATGAAACAGAAAGCTCACGTTAACCCATAAAGTAGGCACTTAGGTTGGCTGGCAGTAGTAGCTTTATTTCAGAGTGCTCTCTTTAACCCTTTAAGACTCTGCTTACAACACAGATCCTTCCAGAAAAATGCACACAGAACATGGCATGTAATTCAGGAGACTCACAGACTCGCTGAAGGCCATCCATGGGTTTCCTAAGGGATCCCATGGACCGTACACGTGGGCACCTTCTGCTTTAGCTCACCAAACTTATTGTTTCAGCACCTGCACTTCTGACCACAACCACGGAAACAAGGCTATCCAACAGGACCACCCCTGCCTCAGTTTACTAATGTCTCTCCTCCAGAAAAAAAGAATAGCTGAGACTAACTCCCAGTATCAACATTTGCTACAATATTTATATTTCCTAGTTTTAAGTAATTTCTTAACATGCCATTAGCCTTCTCTAATTAAAAAAAAAATTCAATTCAAAGCAAAAAATGACGTCACTGTCATAATTATTTTTCACCTACAGCCAACAAAACAACTTCAAAAGAGAATGAGGTATATACACACATTCATGTTTCAGAATCATATTATAGGAAGGTTAATACAGATCCACCTTCCTTTCCTTTATAAAAATCTAGGTACCTGACATTTCACTGCCATTGGGTACTGTCTGAAAGGTTATGTTTTTATAGCTGAAAAATTCTCACTGACCCACTGGGGTTTCTACTTCTTCACCCATCAATTAAAATCATCAGCAAATTTCAGCTTGCTTTAGTGAAGTACAGGTGAGTGTTTTAATGCTCCTAACATGCAAAGGTGATGACACCACTGAAATGCCACATCTACCTGGTCATCTCCCCAGTCTACACCTGAAGCCTGGAAACAACCAGCATTGAGAAAAAAAGAAAAAAGCAGACTGCGTTTTCTATAGAAACAGATACTCAGTTTTCCAGCTCCCAGGTGCAAGTTAATTTCTCCCCCATTTCGACCCCAACACTACTTGGAAGAAATGCCATGTCATCCATAGGCCCACAGCTCTGAGATGAATCATCTTCAGTTCAGACTTCTGCTGTCTTGTTTGCTCAAGTCTGCTGACAGAGACTTGAGGCACTCTGCATCTATTTCCTTTCCCTTTACATTGAATCAATTAGCAATGTTAAATATTTAACACGTTAGTCTTATTTCACTGAACAAAACAATTCACAGGCAGCCTCGATAGTGGCAGTGCAAGATAGGGAATGCATCAGACCTGGAGAAAATTGAGTGAAGGGAAAAGTATGTTTTAGGTGAATGTGTATTTTAAAAAATATAAAAATCTATTCACAATTCACTGAAGATGGATTGCTTGTTTCTTTCCTTTTCCTGACAGGTCCTGAATCTTTACAGAGAACATTAAATTAAAGCACATAATGGGTTTATGTAGCATAGTGCACATTGGAGACATTAGTCACGTCCCTTAAGCATTTTTCTCATTTTCTAAGGCTGACTTCAGCCCTGTTTCTCCATTGATGAGGGAAGTCCACAGGAACCCACAAACGACGTCTGCAGTCCAGTGTACCATTTTTTACATTTGGCATTGTCAACAGAGGCTTGTGTCCTCCACCCAAAGTCATCACAGAATATTGCATTTCCAGCACAGTTTACAGGAAACAGTGAAAAGCTGATAGGGTCATTTAAAGGAGTCGTTTTGTTTTGTTCCGCCCCCACACCTTTAAAACACACTGTGGCATTAAGGTGGGGGGGGTGGCAGGGAACCACTCACAGCTGTCCTGCAGAACCCTGAATGAATGAGTTGGACGATTTCTCCTCAAGCACACAGGCCAAATTCACATGCAACATAGCCAGAAGCTTAGAAGCAACAACACTGGGTCACTTGGGGATGTTGCTTTTGTGGTCCAGAACATTCTACGCCAGTATCGGATACTTTATCCTAATCCAATAGGATGCTTTCAAGTGATTACCAGGAAGCACTCCTGTCTATCAAGCACGGAGTTTACAATGTTACAATGTCAGGCTGACCCACAGGAATGCTCTTTAAAGATACCCAAACTGTACAACCACTTAGCAGGGCAAATCTGATGCTAAGGAGGAAACTGAAAAGAACAGGTTGCTTGCCATGTAGCTAGATTTCATTAGCATTACACAAACTCTTGCATCGTATTACTCTTCCCGTGAAATAATTAGAGCCCTTGATCTCTGCCTGGGAGCACTACTACCTCTGCAGTGTCAGGGCTGGAAGGAAAAAGGCATTTTGACGGGATTCAAAGAGGAAAATAAGATTCTGCAGCAAGCTTCCCCAGTAACTTTCTGAATGAATTTGGGGCTAGTCTCATCATATACGATAACATATCCTCATCAGGAACTTTTTAGTAGTTCTAGACAGCTTTATTCTGAGTGACAGGAGCGGTTTTATAAAACTTAAAATTACTAGAAATAAGATGTCTGGTTACTGTCTTGGCATATGAAGCCCACGGGTAGCGAAAAGAGGAACTATATTTTACTTTGGTTACAATAGCTAACATTGGTGGAAGCTTTTCCAATGCCTTGTACTGCATTAAATGCTTTATGGATAGAAACATAGGCATAGATAGATATTCCCACAACTTCACGTATATTCTTATCCCCATTTTACAGATAAGAAAACTAGGACTCTGACAGTTTAGTTACTTGCACAAATCATGCAATGGGGAAAAATGAGATTTGAATCCTGAAAGGTTTTACTCCTCTGTTATATTTACTCACTGTATTTGATATCCTCGGATTTTTTGTTCCCAAGTGGTCAATTTTGATCAAACAGTCTCTATAACTCTTTAAAAGAATGAAAAGTAGAACAAGTGTTGTAAGTTTTAACCTGGGAATTTAGAATGCATTTGCCTAGGTTTTTCTTGATGTTTTGATGAGTACTTTGGCATTGATTCTTGACTAGACTTGCTGCAATGGGTACCAGGTAATTTTCTGCCTTCCAGGTCAGAGTGGGCAACAAACATGATTCTCATGTGTCCAAGCCATAATGCATTATGACACCCCAGGTATACAGCCATGATTTTTAGAGAATGTTCATTTAACCATCCAGGTAACTAATAATTTATAAGTCATTTACTTTCCGGTAAAGACTTAAAGAACCAAAAGAAAGATATAAAAAAGCCTCCATCATTTCCCTCACCCTGGAATACCCTAAAACCAGAACTGCAGTGACACACAACACCCTAAGTCTACAGGGGTTCCTGGTCCACCAAGATGAGTGAAGGCGAACTAGTCTGACATTTCCTGCTGACTGTGATTAGAGCATCTTTTAATGAAGCTCACTTCAAATCATTTTAAAACCATTTGCTCATGTCAACATCAATGTACTCAGCATTATCTACCAATTAGTAAACCGGAAAATATTCTTTAGATCATCTGAAATCTCAGTAAAATATTCAGCGTGCCGCTCGTTTACTATAAACTGCCCTGTAAAAACAAATTAGCAAAACAGCTGTCACAGGACAACGTAAACATCCATTAATACAGCCCAAATACCTCAGTCTCTGGCAAGATTTTTCAAGAAAAGGAAAATGCAGTGGAAATATAAATCAACAAGAATTTCCAATGCTTAGTATACCTCCACACCAAAATGCTGTGCCAATACTATGGAGCACATTTACCTCCCCTGTGTGTGAGACCAAACTTGCACTGGGAAGAAAGGGGTTAAATGAAACACTCTTGACAATTCTTTCAATGAGGATCTCAAGTCTTTGTGCTACAATAAGTCTAGAAGGCAAATAGAATTCTAACATATGCCATGCTTCATAAAGATCAGAAATGTCAAAGAGCAGAAAAGCGAACCAAATATGAATATGATTATGAATATGCAAGGGAGCAATCAATCCAATTGCAAGGCCCAGGTTTTGCACAACTCATATACACTGCGGAAAGCACCTTCCAAACTTACAGGAAGCCAACAAGTACATCACTTACCAGCCAACATTGACTCGTCCTTTCCACAAATCAGCCTGACAAAATTCTATAATTTAAATACGGCAATATTTCAATAGCTGCCTTCCACTTAGGACCCTTTCAGTATTTTTCATTTTAATGCATTGGTTATAAATAAACTGCAGCAGCACCTGTTAAGAGGGATTAAAAAACGCTTTTATACTATGAGAGACCGGGTGAGAGCTTGTTCTCTGATGAACACACTCATGATATGCAGAAGATGTCTGTAGTGGAGGAGCAGTATTCTTCAACAATGATTTCGATTTAAGAATCTAAATTAGGCTTCAGTCACTGATGACTACTTCGACCTTCTAAACGATATGGAACACTTCAGAGTATGCACCTAACACAAAGGCTGCCAATCAAGGAATGGAACAGGCTTCAATACGCAAACCCAACTGACTCAAGGTAGAAAGGCTTGAAGGTACAAGCCTGCTTTTCCTCAGAAGAGCCTTGATTCCAAAATGATGGACGGACTCACTGGAATCAGTACAAAAAAGTGCCCACAAATAGTTTCATAAAGTGCTTCCTAAATGGTCATGGGGCCAGCCATCTATGAAGCAGCTCGATTTCTAGGACATTTCCATTTTGAGTTTTGTTAGGTATATCAAGGCGTAAAGAAATAAACACTCTAAAAACAGGGGGCTTGTCACCAAGCCCCTCCTCAAAGGCCAAAGTAAGTGTGGAAAGAGAAGAACCATAACCGGGACCACTTGGAACACCACCATTGTGATCTTACAATTTTTCCAAAGGAGGAAAGAAATCAAAAGCATTCTCATCCTAAAAAAAAAATAAAATAAAAACATTCTCATCCTTTTAAGAGTGAAAGTGTTTACAGGCACACTAGAGTTTGTTCCTAACTCTACAGCAAGCCAAGGCTGAACATAAGACCCTTCAAACAAAATTACAAAGTCAAAGGAATTGAAAAAAAATTTTTTTTAATTACAAACCCAGTCACATCTATACATCCTCTGGAGAGAAGTCATAAAGATGCTTTAAGTTTACACTTCTCTTGACATTAATTATTAAGAAAAGCTGTTCATCTTGATTATAGCCATTAATAAATTAAAGTGAATATATTTCTGTAAGTACTTCATTTCATAACCAGGTGCTACACTCAGCTTGTGGTTTTCATATACAAAGAGACTTAATTAATACAAAAGCATTCTGTATATGGTATCTATAAGAAAGACAACCTTAAGAATAATTTACAATTTTGCAACTTTAATTCTAACATTTAAACTTTAATTTCCAATTTAACAGAATTTTAATTTTTTAAGTTTTTCCATATTTTGTAAAATAGACACATGTTCACTGAAAAAAAATGTCAAGCCACACAGAAAATTACAAAGAAGAAAGACTGTAAAGCACCATGTCAGTCTGACATTCCTAGCACTATCTTATGTGAGATGAGACAGGAGGACTAGGAAGGAAAAAGCTTCAAGAAAGCCAGGTTTGGAGCTTTCTCTACAATAATGAAGGCTCTCTTAGAATAGGTGATGTGCCAAATCCAAAAGAAAAGAAGACAAAACTTCATGAATAGGACATTCATAGGATATTTTCACTTGTGAAAATTCTAAAACAAAGACTGCAATTTCTAAAGAAAGCAATTAACTTAGATATCATGGAAATGGTGAATACACCTTATATCTTGGGGGAGGAGGGGCGTGCGTGTATCCATGTCCGGGATGTGGATGTTGTTTCTTTCAGAAAAGCAAAAGGGTTGGCCAGTATGGGGGTGGGGGAAGCACTGTATTGTAGTTTATGTAAGTTCTGACTTTTTAGAAACAAAAATCAGGTGCTCCAAATTTTCATTTATCCCAGGGCAGTAAATGAACTTAAGTCTATAGGAAAATCCAGACAGGCACATGATACCTACCTGAAATGCGTAATACAAGTGTTCTACCCTTTTAGAGGCTGGCTTAAGAATTAAAACAATTCTGTAAAAACAAATTCTTATGGAAGCCCTGATTTCCGTTTCTATAAATTTTAGTTATGTCTCAGTACCTTTCCTATAAGGCACTTTAACCACTCAATAGTAATAATAAAAACAACAATAACAGCTAACACTTATGAAGTGCTTACTAGTATGTCCCAGGGACTGTTCTAATAGTTTTATATTTATTAACTTATTCTAATACAACAATTTTATGATGTGGATACGATGAGGAAAATGAGACTCAGAGAGGTTAAATGACTTGCCTAAGGTCACAGAGAAGAGAAGTAGCAGAGTAGGATTTGAACCCCAAGTGACTTCTGTGCCACATTAATAAATTGTACAAGAAAAAATTAAGTCAAACATGAAATAAGTCAAATAAATCCCCATTATCTACAGTGCATGCTCCCTTTTTCTCATGTCATCCAAAGTGCCACAGACTTTTTAATGAAGATACCTCTAACATCAGAGGAGAAGGAATTAATAAATACCCTAGATGGTTGTAGGTATAGCCAAAAGTTGCCTGAATACAGATATCGCTAACCTTGAAAATTCATATACTTTTTGCATTGTACATAATAATAATTTATCTATTGTTTTGATTTTTTAATGTATTTTTTTCTCAAATCATCTAGTGAAACGGACATACCAAAAATATGTACCAACTATATCCTATGCCAGTTTGGGGGACCATAGTACACCCTCCTACCTGTTGAAAAGACAGAACACACACAGAGCAACTGGCCAAAACCCTTAAAGAGCAGCATGATCAGCGAGGAGAAGTGAGCACAATATAAAGGGAACACCTACTACTCAGAGAGTAAACTGAGCTTTTCTCAAGGAAGTGAATTTTGAGCCTGATATTTTAAATGAGGAATTAGAAGTAGCTACAAAAGAGAGAAGTGGATATTCAAAATGAAAAAACTGACAGATGCTAAGAAATAGAAGTGGGCTAAAAAACAGGGTAAGACTACTCAGCATTTGGGACTGAGAATAGACATGGGAATACATAGGCGAGTGGTTATCAAACAAGGAAGCATCAGAATTACCTGTGGGCTTATTAAACACCCTCTGCTGCCCTCTCCCCTTCCCCATTAAGTTTCCCATTCCATAGGTCTGGAGTGAGAATTTGCATCTATAACAAGTTCTCAGGGGAAGCTGATACTGCTGGCCTGGGCACCACGTGCGCTGTGTGTCAGGAGACCAGAGGGAGGGAGCATGCCCACTAGAGTCTCAAAGATGAGGTGGCAGATGAGTTATGCCCTCGCTTTCAATCTGCAGATCCCGGGGGAGAAGGGAAGCATTCTGGATAGAATGAGTAGCATGAACAGTAGTAATAAAACAAGAAAGACTTCATTTGGCATACATGGGGTTCCCGTATAGGAGCTGGCAAGGCAATGAACTAAGCTGATGGTTGTAAATCAAGGGAGGAGGAAGAGGGCAAAAGGCCTTGGGAGGCACTGTAAGGAGTGAGAAGAGCTGCGTCCAATGCAACATGTAGAAAACCAGAAATTGGCTAAGGAGTTGATCATACCAGGGCCAGAGAGAGAGAGAGGTCAAAAATGATTTGGAGGTTCCAAAGAGCAAGTCTATCCTATAGAAAATAAAGGGGAAATTGAGAATGGTTGCTTATTTATCAGGCTGAAGAGAAAGAGTTCAGTGTTGTATGGCAGTTTCTAGTAACAAAAGTCCATCCCATATGTCTCCTAGGGCAGAGACAACAAAAACAAAACGAAACAAATGTAACTACATCAAACTAAAAAGGTTTTGTACCAAAAGGAAACCATAGACAAACAAAAAGGCAACCTACTGAATGGGAGACAATATCTGCAAATGATACATCTGATAAGGGGTTAATACACAACATATATTTTTAAAAATCATACAACTCAACACTGGAAAACACAAATAACTCCATTAAAAACTAGGCTTTGGATCTAAATAAGCATTTATCCAAAGAGGACATACAGATGGCCAAAAGACACATGAAAAGATACTCAATATCACTAATCATCAGGGAAATGCAAATCAAAACCACAATGAAATGTCAGAATGGCTGTTATCAAAAAGCCAGCAAGTAAGTAATGGCGAGGATGTGGAGAAAAGGGAATACTCACGTGCTATTGGTAGGATTGTAAACTGGTGCAGCCACTATGGAGAACAGTATGGAGATTCCTCCAAAAATTAAAAATAGAATGACCTTATGACCAGAAATGACACACTGGGTATTTATCTGAAAAAAGCAAAAACACTAATTCAAAAAGCTACATGTACCTCTATGTTCACTGCAACATTATTTGCAACAGCAAAGACATGGAAGCAACCTAGGTGTCCATCAACAGATCACTGGATAAAGAAGATGTATATACCATGGAATATTACACAGCCATAAAAAAGAATGAAATCCTGCCATTTGAGACAACATGGATGGACAAGAGGGTATTCTGCTGAGTCAGACAAAGACAAATACTGTGTTTTCACTGATATGTGGAATGTAAAAAGTAATAATAACAAACGAACAAATAAAACAAAACACAAACAAACTCATAGATACAGATAAAAAACTGATGGTTGCCAGGCTGAAGGAGCAGATGGGGAAGGGGCTAAACAGGTGACAGGATTAAGAAGTACAAATTGCTAGGTATGACATAAGTCATGGGACACAAACTATAGCATAGGAAATATAGCAAATAATATTGTAATAACTATGTATGGTCTCAGATGAGTACTAGACTTACCATGATAAACGCTCCATAAGGTATATAAATGTCTAATCAAGACCCGGATCAAAATGGCGGCGTGAGGTGAACCTCTGGAAATCTCCCCTGGAATTTACACCTAATCGAACAACAAAAACTCCACAAAGGACTCCCTGCACAGCAGACAGGCAAGACGAAGAGGCCCACTACCAAATTCACCTACAGGTGGGAGATTCGTGCCAGGGGGGGAGGAGGGAAGGGAGAAGTGCAGAGATGGAGCTGCGCGGGCGCAGGACGCAGACCCAGCTCAGTGCTCTGAGCTCGCTGCTTCCCGGAACCACTGCAGCTGCGGGAGAGGGAAGAACTCGGACTGCTAGGGCTCCGCTTATGGCCCACAGGGCTGAGGGGGCAGCATATAACACGGCTGAACCCAACGCTCATGGCAGAGACCTCGGAGAAAAGACTGAGGGAAGAAGGCTAAAAACCGTGCTTTAAGCCCTCACTGTGGAGCAGAGAACAGAGCCTTAGGCACTGAGACTAGCCGCCCCCTCCCTCCCTTCCCAGAGCTCGCCCCGCCCCCACCTGCCCAGAGCTACAAGCGGAACAGTAGCAGTGTCAGATCAAAAGAACAGAATATTTGCTGTTCTGAGAACAGTGGACCACAGACACAGATTCGCAGCCCAACTAGTTCTGGCAAACGGGAGGGAGCGGTGGAAGCAGGACCGGCTGTGGTGGTGGTCACCGCCATTGCTCTGGGCCACCTCTCACAGCTCACCCCGCCCCTGGCCCCACCTATCTGGGTGGATCCCTGCAGGAGTAAACAGAACTGCTGAAACATACAGGCTCTGAATCTGGTGCAGGAAGAGCTTTGGAACTTCAAAAAATCTCCGCATACCCACACGGACACTGCGCCCTGTGACCCAGGTGAACTATTAACAGAGGAGAAGCCCGTCTCCCAGGGATCCCACCATTGTGTGAGATGCTAGAATAGTGCAGAGAAAACATAGCACTACCGTGTGAGAGAGAGAAAAAAGGCTGCAGTCGGAGAGAAAATAAAACATTCTACCAACAAGTACTGGAAAACAAAAGAAAGACCTCTTCCTATTAACCTGTTGCAGAAGCCACTTCTGTAGATGTCTACGAAGAGAAATAATAAATCAGTAATTACCATGAATAACCAAGGCAACAAGACAGCTCAGAAAGAAAGTGAAAAGTCTCCAGAAAAGGAACTTAAAGATATGGAAATATGTGACTTGAATGACAGAGAATTCAAGATTGCAGTTCTGAAAAAACTCAACGAGATGCAAGAAAACACAGATAGGCAGTTTAACGAACTCAGAAACACAATCAAAGAACAACATGAGCATTTTACGAAAGAGATTGAAATTTTAAAAAAGAACCAAATAGAATTTCTGGAGATTAAGAACTCAATAGAAGAAATTAAGAATGAAATAACCAGCTTAGGTAGTAGAGTTGACCAGATGGAGGAAAGAATCAGTGACATCGAAGATAGAAACCTGGAAATGACACAGATGGAAGAAGAAAGAGACTTGAGACTTAAAAGAAATGAAAGAACTCTACAAGAACTTTCTGACTCCATCAGAAAGAGCAATATAAGAATAATGGGCATACCAGAAGGAGAAGAAAGAGAGAAGGGAACAGAGAATATATTCAAACAAATTGTTGATGAGAACTTCCCAAACTTGTGGACAGAACTGGACCCTCGAATCCAAGAAGCAAATAGAACACCTAGTTACCTCAATCCCAACAGGCCTTCTCCAAGGCACATTGTATTGAAGCTGTCTAAAATCAACGACAAAGAAAGAATCCTCAAGGCAGCCAGGGAAAAGAAGACGGTAACTTACAAAGGAAAGCCCATTAGATTATCATCAGATTTTTCAGCAGAAACTCTACAAGCCAGGAAGGAGTGGAACCAAATATTCAAACTATTGAAAGAGAGAAATTATGAGCCAAGAATAATATATCCAGCAAAGATATCCTTTAGATATGAAGGAGGAATAAAGACCTTTCCAGACATACAGAAGCTGAGGGAATTTTCTAATACACGACCTGCACTACAAGAAATACTAAAGGAGTCTATTCAACCACCATCAACAGAAACAATCTGTGGCAACCAAAACATAAAATGGGGGAGAATAAAGGCCTGAACTGGAATATGGGAATGGAGAAAGTAGGCATGCTGAAGAAAATGGAATACTCTAAATATCAAACTTTCTTTTACATAAACTTAAGGGTAACCACTCAAAAAAAATCCAGAACTGAAATATATACTGTAATAAAAGAAGAAACAGAGGGAAACATCATAGAATACCAACACACAGAAATAACAGACAACAACAAAAAGGCAAAGAAACAATGGAGACACAGCCTTACCAGAAAACTAAAGATAGAATGACAGGAAATCCTCACATATCAATAATCACCCTAAATGTAAATGGACTGAACTCACCAATAAAAAGGCACAGAGTAGCAGATTGGATCAAAAACTAAACCCAACCATATGCTGTCTCCAAGAGACACATCTCAGCTACAAGGACAAGCATGGACTCAAAGTGAAAGGGTGGAAATTGACACTCCAAACAAATGGTACCCAAGGAAATCAGGTGTAGCCAAAATGATATCAGATGAAACAGACTTCAGGTGAAAAAGATAACAAGTGACAAAGATGGACATTTCATAATGGTGAAGGGGACTGTACAACAAGAAGACATAACAGTCATCAATATTTATGCCCCCAATCAGGGAGCACCGAAATACACCAAGCAACTACTAACAGAACTAAAGGGAGAAATTGACCAAAACACAATTATACTAGGGGACTTAAATACATCATTGACAGCTATGGATAGATCATCCAAACAGAAAATAAATAACGAAATAGTAGCCCTAAATGACACATTAGATGAAATGGACATAATTGACATTTATAGAGCACTTCATCCTAAAACATCAGACTATACATTCTTTTCTAGTGTACATGGAACATTCTCAAGGATAGACCATATATTGGGACATAAAATCAGTCTCAGCAAATTTAAGAAGATTGAAATCATACCAAGCATATTCTCTGATCACAAGGCTTTGAAATTGGATATCAACTGCAAAAAGAAAGCAGGAAAAAACACAAATACATGGAGATTAAACAACATACTTTTAAAGAACGACTGGGTCAAAGAAGAAATTAGAGGAGAGATCAAAAGATACATAGAAACAAATGACAATGAAAATACATCCTACCAAAATTTTTGGGATGAGGCGAAAGCAGTTTTAAGAGGGAAATTTATATTACAGGCCTATCTCAAGAAACAAGAAAAATCCCAAATAAATAACCTCATGTTACACCTTAAAGAACTAGAAAAAGAAGAGCAAGTGAAACCCAAGGTCAGCAGAAGAATGGAAATAACAAAAATCAGAGCAGAACTAAATGAAATACAGAACAAAAAGACAATAGATTTGTTTGGAACCACAAAAGACCCCGAATAGCCAAAGCAATCTTAAGAAAAAATAACAAAAATGGAGGTATCACACTCCCTGACTTTAGCTTGTACTACTGGGCCACAATAATCAAAACAGCATGGTATTGGCAGAAAAACAGACACATAGACCAATGGAATAGAATTGAGTACCCAGAAATAAAACCACATAAATATGGACAGATAATTTTTGACAAAGAAGCTAAAAACATACAATGGAGGAAAGACAGCCTCTTCAATAAGTGGTGCTGGGAGAATTGGACAGCCACGTGCAAAAGAATGAAACTGGACTGCTACCTGTCACCATGTACCAAAATTAATTCAAAATGGATCAAAGACTTAAGCATAAGACCTGACACAATAAACTGCATAGAAGAAAACATAGGTACTAAACTTATGGACCTTGGGTTCAAAGAGCATTTTATGAATTTGACTCCAAAGGCAATGGAAGTAAAAGTTAAAATAAATGAATGGAACTATATGAAACTCAAAAGCTTCTGCACAGCAAAAGAAACCATCGACAAAATAAAGAGGCAACCAACTGAACAGAAGATTTTTGCAAACAGTGCCTCCAATAAGGGGCTAATATCCAAAATATACCAGGAACTCATGCAACTCAACAACAAAAACACAAACAACCCAATTGAAAAATGGGCAGAGGACCTGAAGAGACATTTCTCCAAAGAGGACATACAAATGGCAAATAGATATATGAAAAAATGCTCAACATCACTAATCATCAGAGAAATGCAAATCAAAACCACAATGAGGTATCACCTCACCCCAGTCAGAATGGCTATCATCAACAAGACAAATAGTAACAAGTGTTGGAGAGGCTGTGGAGAAAAAGGAAGCCTCATACACTGTTGGTGGGAATGCAGACTGGTGCAGTCATTATGGAAGGCAGTGTGGAGGTTCCTCAAAAAATTACGAATAGAATTGCCATATGACCCAGCAATCCCTCTCCTGGGTATCTACCCAAAAAATCTGAAAACATTTATACCTAAAGACACGTGTGCCCCAATGTTCATTGCAGCTTTGTTTACGGTGGCCAAGACATGGAAACAACCAAAATGTCCTTCGATAGATGAATGGATAAAGAAGTTGTGGTACGTATACACAATGGAATACTATTCGGCGGTAAGAAAAGATGGTATCGGAACATTTGTGACAACATGGATGGATCTTGAGAGTATGATGCTGAGCGAAATAAGTCAGACAGAAAAAGCAGAGGACCATGTGATTTCACTGATATGTGGTATATAAACCAAAAACAGCAAAAGAACAAGACAAACAAATGAGAAACAGAAACTCATAGACACAGATAATAGTTTAGTGGTTACTAGAGGGTAAGGGGGGTGGGGGGTGGGAGATGAGGGTAAGGGGGATCAGATATATGGTGATGGAAGGAGAACTGACTCTGGGTGGTGAACACACAATGGGATTTATAGATGATGTAATACAGAATTGTACACCTGAAATCTATGTAATTTCACTAACAATTGTCACCCCAATAAATTTAAAAAAAAATGTCTAATCACTATGTTGTACACCTAAAATTAGTATAAGATTGTATGTCATCTATAATTTTAAAATAACTAAATAAATAATAAATAAAACTAAAAGAATAAATGCTATCCTAATAGTTGTATTCTACAGTTAAGTAGATATCAAAAAGCCCATAAAGTAAAAATAAGCTTAACAATTAAATGTAGACAGATATAGGTTTTGGAATTATTGTGTCTTTTGAAGAAAGTGAATAAATAGGTTCTCGGAAGGAAAGGATATATAACAGAGCAACATCTTAAAAGTCCTCAACACAAGAAAAAAAAATTTTATAACTATATATGGTGATAACTGTTAACTAGACTTATTGTGGTGATCATTTCACAATGTATACAAATATCGAATCATTATGTTGGACATCTGAAACTAATATTTTATGTCAATTATAACTCAATAATTTTTTAAAGTCCCTAGACTAAAGCCATTAAACTCTCAAATAATATATTTGTGTGTGTGTGTGTGTGTGTGTATACACCTACTTATTAACCTGTCAATGTACAAGCTTAGTTCATAAAAATCAGAAGTTAACTAAATATGGCATTCTTCAAAATTCCCCACTTTTCCAATATTGAAATGTTAATTTATTATTCACTGCCACATTAGCATAACTCTCTCACCTCTTACCAAGTTCCCTGCATAAGCCATCTGGATGCAAGTCACTCTTAGCCCATCTGTGTTCTCACATTCGCAAATCCTAAACATTCTTTTCTTGCCATTAAGGAACATATATTTCTACTGCTCTCTTTAAAACAAGGGAAAATTGCATATAGCTATCCTGAATTTAGAAAAAAAGTTATACCTTGTTAAAGATATTGACAATAAATTACTGTGTGGTTATTAATAGTCCATTAAGCAGAAAAAAACTCTGACATCACATTTTAAACAATTCAATGAGATCTACTTATCACATCTACTCTTCAAAAATATACTGCTTAAACATTTCCTTAAAACCAAAAATTTCAACCAAGAACAAAATAAGATGAGGACAGGTGCCAGCATAATTTCTCACCACAACCTAAGTTTTAGAGTCAGAGATCCCTGGTTTGAGTACTGGGTCAGTGATTTGCTACTTGAATTATCTTATCCAGGGTACTTAATTTGACTTAAGACTCAGTTTCTCATCAGTAACCAGACGCTTAAAAAGTATCTACAGTAACTGGCAAAATGACAGACACGTTAATCAATTAAACAGAAAAAATCCAAAATTAGAACCATACAAATATGACCAATTAATTTTTTCAAAGGTACAAAGGCAATTCAAAGGGAAAAGATGGTCTTTTCAACAAATGATCCTGAAACAGCTGAACATTCATATGCAAAATAGGTAAACTTCAATCTATACCTACTACCTTTTACAAGTAATAACTCAAAGTGAATCAGAGATCTACATGCAAAATGTAGAACTATAAAACTTTTCGAAGAAAGCAGGACAGAATCTTCATGACCTTGAGTTAGGCAATAAGCACTTAACTACCTCATCAAAACACAATACATAAAAGATGAAATTGTTAAACTACACTTCATAAAAATTAAAAACTCAGTGAAAGACGGTACAGATGACCCTTCAACAAGGCGAGCATTAGGGGCACTGAACCTCAGCACAGACAAAATTCCACATATAAATTTTGACTCCCTAAAAACTTAATAGACTACTATTGACCAGAACCCTCACTGACAGTATAAACAGTCAATTCATGCACATTTTGTATGTTTTATGTGTTATATACTGTATTCTTACAATAAAATACACTAGAGAAAAGAAAATGTTATTTAAAATATCATAAGGAAGAGAAAATAGATTTCCAGTACTGTATTTATTGAAAAAATCTGCATATAAGTAGACTGTGAAATTCAAACTCGCGTTGTTCAAGGGTCAACTATACTATTAAGGATGAAAAGACAAGCTATATAGACTGTGAGAAAATATATGCAAATCACACATCTGCTGAAGGGCATATAACCAGGACTCTCAATATTCAGCAGTAAAAAAAACAAAAAAAAAACTTTTAACAAAATATTTTAATAGACAACAATTTACCAAAGAAAATACACAGAAGGCAAAATAAGCACATGAAAAGATACTCAACAGTAGCCATTAGGAAAATACAAAATAAAACCATGAGATCCCACTACACATCTATCAGAATGACTAAAATTTAAACACATGCATACATTGACAATATTAAGTGCTGACAAGGATGCAGAACAAATGGAATTCTCATGCACTGTGGCAGGAATGAAAAATCGTACAGCCACTCTGGAAATTAGTTTGGCAGTTTCTTTAAAAGTTGAACATATACTTCACTATATGACCTGGCAATCCTATATCTAGGCATATAACCAAGAGAAATGAAACTTTATGTCCACAAAAAAACCTGTACGCAAATATTTATAGCCACATTACTCAGACTGTCAAAAAATGGGAACAGCCTAAATGTCCTTTGATAGATGAACAGATAAACTGCAGTACATCCGTACAGTAGAATAATACTGGTTAGCAATATAAAGGAGTGGACTACTAATACATGCAACAATATTGATGAATTTCAGATGCAATATGTTAAGTGAAAGAAGTGAGATTCAAAAGATTGCATCCAATATGATTTCATTTACATATGAAACTCTGGAAAAGACACAAAACTATAGGAGTGAAGAATAGATAGATAGCTACTTGTTTCTGAGCTTCATGAATTAATAGGTGAACCAAAGTATATTCTTTAAATTTATACTAAAGAGCTTAGATGAATAAATTTAACTCTAAAGAAAGCAGACTTTCTATCCTCTTGAGAAGAGATGCAGATATATATATCATCATAAATCACAGAACTCCAAGAATCGATTCAAAAGGTGTCAAAGAATATTTTTAAAATTATTTTCTTCATTGTAGTCTTGGCAAATTTACTAACCCCTTTTGCATAAAAATAAATAAATAAAATAAAAGCAAGGCACATGAATTTAATGAACAAGTCTTCTAGATATAAAATGTGATATTTTAACCATAATTCCTTTTTTTATTTTCACTTTGTGTCATTGCAAAGTTTTACATTTACATTCAAAATGAAAGGTTTATTTTACAAATTATTTAATTAAAATGCATCTGTCTTAAAATCAAATTAAACCTTAAAAAAGAATTTTAAAGTGTACAAAGGGAAGCATGAGGAGTTTGTATGAGTGAGGGAATACTATACCGTTTGTGGTGGTCACACACCACAGAATGAATCATCAGAGGATTCTATGCATCTGTCCAATTTTATAGAACAGTATCCTCAAAAAAGTAAATTTTAGCTCATGTAAATTTAAAAACAAATTCCTAAAAGTATCAATTAAACAAAATTATCACTAGGAAAAGAGTCCCTACCTCGGTGAAGACTTGTGAGAACTCAATGAGATGATGAATGTAATGTGCTCATAGTAAGCACTCAGGAACATTTTCAATTATTATAATGTTTAACATGCAATTCGCATTCAAGTCAAATCAATACATTTATCAAGGATCAATTATGTCCTGACACATAGCTGGCTTCTACAGCAAATGTAAGACATATGTAGTGTCTATACTGTCAAGAGTCTCAAGAATATAACTTATGTTGTAGTTATAAATCTAAAAACTAAGGTTAAAATTCAGTTGTAAAATTATTTAGGAGCAAAGTTAATACTAAGTTATCAATAATAAAGATATCCAAGATCACTTCCATGTGATGTGGTTTTTAAGTATACTGGGAAGATTGGTGATTTTTTTGCCTTTTCTTTTCCTCAGAGGCAGATTTATTTCACCTTAGGAGTCTTAGGCCCAGAGGCTTAGTGCAATATACAAAGGGTTTTTATTCTCTATGCATACATCAGTAGATGGCAACAGGAGTGGCCAGGAGCATGCTGGGTGGTAGGAGAAAGTAATCCTAGAATTAAACACTCTGTAGTGTAAAATGCATGCTGAGAAAATGCAGACTTTATTAGCATCACTGTATATTCAGACTACTCAACATTTACACAATAACAGAATCAGGAAGATAAAGATTTCCTGGTTAAAAACTCTCCTGGAAAGAAAGATGGCTTAGACATCAACAATTGTACACCTGACAATGAGATAGCTACATTTGGGCATCCTACCATGTTAGCAAAGAAGTCCTGGGACATACACCATAAATGAAAGTTAACAACACCCTGACTTCTACAGAAAAAGACAGGCAACAGTCAAGAAATAAATATAACGTTTTAGCAATTTTATTTACTACAGTCTACTATCCTTCCTATGAATGATTTTCAAATGGCAGGTCTTAAAATAAATTCAATGGGTCCCACCCAGCATTTGTTTAAATGAAATAGACTAAAAATGGATGGCACAGAACAGACCAGGTACAGTACGGTCGGCTAGGATACAAAAGGGAATGGATAGACTAAGGCGGACAGGATACAGTGGATGGGTTTGGATTGAGAAAAAAGGGGAAGGGAGGAAAATACGAAAGCACATTAAAACGAAGTCATTTATTGTATATATACGGTTGCACAAGTCACAGTCAAAAAAATTTTTTGAAAAACACTGCCTTGTATCTTAAACCATGACATAGTTAACTTATCTAAAACCTCTTTAAAAGCATGTTTTCATACTCTTCCCAAGGACAAGAGTCCAACGGTTATTTCCAAGAAAAGAAATTACCTACCCAACTTTACGTAACCAAGGAAGAGGAGAACACAAAAACTATAAGGCTGTTTCCTAAATTTGTATTAAGTCACCAGGTCCATAAAATACCTATATCCACAATGTCAGCACGATCACCTAAGATCGACTTCACTATGTAGCTATCCTAACAGATAGCATCACTGTACTGAAACAGTCAAGCTCACTCATAGCAAGGGTCTCAAATAGAGACTGTTTTCTGCTCCACTTTGTGCTAACAAACTAAGCTTATACACTGAAAATGGCAATAAACGCTGGCCCAAGTGCATTTGTTTCCTAATCCTATTTGCATTGATGACTCCTCTCCAAAAAGACAAATGGTACTAGAGAAGACTCTTTCTTCTCCAGATTGCTATTCCAGTTGGGGTCCATGCAGAGACTGGGACCAAACACACACACACACACACACACACACACACACACACACACACCCCTACATATGCAGTACAATAGAGTCAGGATCTAGCAAATCATAATCAGTTGAAATCCTGAAGACCTCAAATCCCATCCCTACATTCCCTCGTATATATACAGAATTTACATAATTTTAAAATAAAAGAACTCCAGTATTGGGGCCACAAAAAATTTTAACAAAAAGCAAAAGTCCATCAAAGCATAATCAGCAGCAGTTAAATAACAGAAATAAAACAGATTACCTTGCAAAGTGATATTAAAGAAAAAGGTATGCTGGAAAACAATTGAAATGTGAGAAAACAAAACAGCTTGTAGATATATAGGAAAGAGTTAAAAATCAGTCAGTATAGAGTATAGGAGACACTTCTTCAAAATCCAAGGTATCTAGACAAAAATAAACAGTAAATAAAAGGTTTCTACAAAGCCTAATGTACTTATATGCAACATCTATTTCAACTGATTGTTACAGACCTTTTAAATAGCAGGCTTTGCACCATTTTTTTTTCTCTAATTACAAAGGTAACACATTCATTATAGAAATTTCAAACAATATGCAAATATAACTTAAAAATAAAAGTCCATAATCCCATTCTCCAGAGAAAACACTGTTAATAGCTTTATGTCTATTCTTCAGATTTTAAATGAATATACTAATTATAGTATGTATTATAGACTAATTATACATAAAATATAAGTTTTTTTAATTAAAAACAGTATCATTCTACGTATACAGTATTCTGAAAAGTGTTTTTTTTTCAACCTACTCATACATATCTTGAAAATCTTTTCCTGTCAGTAGACAGAGATTTACATCACTCTTTTTAATGGATACAAAGCATTCCATTATATGGACAACCATAATTTATTTAACCAGTCTGTTACTGATGGACATTTGGGTTGTTTCCAATTTTTTGCTATTAAAAATAATATAGCAGTTACATCCTTCTGTATATATGTTTAAATTATTTCTGTAAGCTGAATTCCTTTAAGTAGGTTTTTGTTTGGGGTCATAGAATATGCTACACTTTTTAAAAAATTATCCACTTAAGCTTAATTCATACTACCAAAAATCTTCAAGGTAGCAATTGCTTTAATTGCTTAATTATTTTGATTTTAATCTTTAATACTTTTTGAGAATAATTTATTCTACTCAAAATTAATTGCATAGAAATTAAATCAAAAGGTGTATTTTAACACATTCATGATCACTTATTAGAAAATATGCTTTATCTACATTCTACATAAAAATATTCCAGTTTTAAGAAATTTTACGTATCCCCAAAATCACTCAAATACTCTTCAATCCCACATTAGACTTGGAAGTTCTTTAATTTAAATAGGTGCACTATAATCAGTTTCCTGTTTGTCTTCCAAAAAAAAGGAAAAAAACACAAGGATCCCCATCACACATACAGCTTCAAAATCCAAGCGAAAAAAAACCCTACAAAATTGTCACTCTGAAATAGCACACGAAAAACTCAAATACAAAAAGTCATGACCTTCAGAATCTGATTTCCACTAAATCACCCAGGACACATTTCATGGCAAACAAAATACTTGCTAAAAAATATAGTTACCAGGGCAACCATAACTGACCTTTTATGTTTTATTTATTAATCACATTGCTGAATTAGTCTCATTCTTGGAAACAAAGGAGAAAATGTATTATAAATAATAATAATTAAGGGCCCCCTGTTCCACACTAAATCACTCCTGCCAAATCTGTGTTTATCCAACAGACAGCTCTTATCTGCTTCTTAGTTCTTGTCCAGGCTCAGGATGTAGAAGGCAGATCCCAAAGAAGCATTCACAAGTTACTGATATTAAACTTGATATTCAAGATGGAAAGAATATGAGTTAATTCTCAACCGATACTCGGACAACCACGCGAATTCTGTGCTACTACAGCATCACAATGCCTGGCACCTAATAGGAGCTTACTCTCAAAATATGGAATAAATAAAACTCAGAATGAATATATGCATGAATGAATAAATCCACCTATCTTAAAAATTAGACAGTTTATAGAACGAGAAATTCCAAACATTTTACCACTTAAGATCCACTTTTTTACAAGTCCCAAATAATATTCTCAACTAAACAAATATCATGTCCATTTAGGAAAATACAAATAAGCCTATTTATTTTTATCATCCTAGGATACGGCAGTACCTGCTTGAACCTGGCACAGAGCAGGAAACAAGTCAAAGAAAACAGTTTAGGATTCCTAGTGTCCAAAATAGGATATTAAGAGCATTTATAATGAATGGGATTCGTCCATAATCCTTATCAAGGGGGTAAAAGAGAACAGAAAAGAAAGCCCCGGGCCTAGCTTTGGATTTACTTGACTAAGTCACTTCACTTTTCTGAGCCTCAGTTTCCCCATTTATAAGATGAGGTGGTTAGTCTATATGAACCCTAAATTCCCTTCAGCTCTAAACGTCCATGATATACTGACCTGCCTTCCCTCTGAAAGCGAAGAAGGTATCAAGGATACCTCAGTAGCAAAGGAAGAGCGTTCAGTCAGCTGGCCAAGGAGGCCAATCTGGAGCAGCCACGGGGACTTTGGTCATTACCACATGGTTTCCAACTTCAGCTGGGTGATCTATCATCTTCTGAGTTCCTGCACGGGGTCTGAAATACCTTCACATCTGTCCCTCCTGCTTCCCACACCCCATAACTCCATAGACAGTCAGCAAGTACAACCTGGGATCCTGCTTGCCCAAGGAGCTCCCAGTCTCCTGCAGGTCCTCAGCCCTCTCGCATCCAGTCTAACCTACATCCACCCTTGTCCTCAAGGCCTCTCCCCTTCCCTCCATCTCAGGGGGGAAAAATGGTCTCTCTACAATTTCCTCCTCGTGGGCCTCACCATGGTCTTGCTCCATCAGTGAGCAACTCTCCCTTCCTTAGCTTTCATTTTCTTCTGTACAGCCTCTTACTTTTGATATACATAAAACTGGAAACAAGGAACAAGACAAACAAATGAATAAACAAAAACTCATAGACACTGACAATAGTTTAGTGGTTACCAGAGGGTGAGGGGGGAGGGGGGTGGGAGGTGAAGGTAAAGGGGGATCAAATACTGTATGGTGATGGAAGGAGAACTGACTCTGGGTGGCGAACACACAATGTGAGATATAGATGATGTATCATAGAATTGTACACCTGAAACTTACTAACAATTATCACCCCAACAAACTTTAATTAAAAAACAAACAAACAAAAAACAAAACAAACCTTCTCAAGTCTCCCTAACTTAAAATATATATAAAATTTCCCTCAGTCCAACATGGCCTTCTGTGCACTTTCACTCTCCTGCTATACCTTCACCAAGCCAAGCCTCTTTAAACACTTGATTATACTCCGTCTTTCTATTCTGCACTCCCCATTTGCTCCACCCCTTCCATTTGGTTTCCACACTCACCCAGCACAGAAATTATTAGGCAGATTGTCCCCTACAAATGTATAAGTGCTATGTCCATGAATGGCCTCCTTTATCTTAACTGATCACCCTGTAGCATTTGACACTCCCTTTCTGAGAACTCTCTTCTTTCTTGGATCTCAAGACAAAAAGGCTTTTTCTCATGTTCCTCCAAATCTCTGACAGTTCCTTCTTCATTCCTTTCACTGGTTTTTTCTTCTTCTACCTACCTGTAATTGTTGATGTTCCCTTAAGTTCTGTCCTAAGCTCTTCTCTTCTTACTCAGTGTATACATTCTTAGGAGATCTCATCCATGACCATGGCTCCAAACAAGTGCTGTGGAGTGCTGCAAGATACCTCCTCCTGGATGTGCCGCAGCTTCCGCAAAGCCTTAATGCCTAATACTGTCCACCTTCTAAACTCCCTCTCTTGGTTAGTGAACCTATCACCCACCCAGGTAGTTAACCCAGAACTTGATCATTAATTAACCTAGAGTCCCCCTCTTCTCCTTCTCACCTTCAGTCATGAAATTCTACCCTTAAATGTATCTTGAAACCAACTTCCTCCCCAATTGCATAGCAAATGTCTTAGGCAAGACACTCACAGTCTCCGCTAGTCTTGCACAGCTACTCCCTAACTATCCTCCTATCTGTAGTCTCTAATTCTCCCCATCTGTTCCATACAGCCAATCTGATTTCCACCTATCCCCCACAACACTCTTCATGGGATAAAGCCCAAATTCTTCCTTACCTCTTTTTTTGTCCTTCATGATCTGACTCCTGTGTACCTTCTCCAGCTTCACCTTTTGCTGCTCCTACAAAGGCTTTTCCTTCAGCCATGCCAAATGATTTACAGTTCCCAGAATTCCCCACACTTCTTATGCTTCCATATCTGTCCACATATTATCTCTCTACCTGGAAAAACTCCTAATGCCATCTGCATGGCTATCTCCTAATAACTATCTTTAAAGACCCAACTCAAGGAATCTCCTGAAAGTCTTTCCTGACTCAAAGTCTCCATACAGAGTTAGGTAATCCTTGTCTATGCTTCTGCAGAGCTCCCAAGCTATGCCTATTACAGTTTTTGGCACATAACATTGTTGTTGTTTTTTCTATCTCCCACACAAGAATCTTAAATACAAATCCCTGGAGGGAAGAGACCCTATATAATTCATCTTTGTAAATCTAGTACTTACCTCAATGTCAAGAACATAGTAGGTGACAGACTTACACACGGGGGGGGGGGGGGGGGGGAGAGAGAGAGAGAGAGGCATACAGCATTTATTCAAAAGGAATTAAAAGGCTGACAAGATTTATAATTACATTAATTTTAACTCTTGGACAAACACTACACCCTGAAGTTACCCTGTATTCACTATAGCACAGAGCCTTCTTGAGCTGAGTCACAGGGGAGTTTCATTTGTCACGAGAAGCAGAGGTGGAATACATTATGACCTGGTTTCTCTTATAACATGGTCAATTTCTTTTCGAAACATTTGCTGTGTACTAGACATCACAGACTCCCGTAAAGAATTAGCTCCTTCAAGGAGCTGACAGTTTCATAGATCTATAGACTACTTCAAGAAAAGGTGTATCAACATTGTTTAAAATGTAATAAAACAAATGGGACCACACATAAAACTTGTTTTCAAATGGAATATTCATTTCTTAAGTTTTGAAAGTTAACTCAAGTGTCCTTCTGCTTCCTCTCTGTTGTTAGTTATCACTTCAAATCACTGTCATTGGGTGAGTAGTGAACATGCAATAATTATTCCATACTTTTCTTTCTCATTCTCTATCTTTAAATCCATAATATCTCAATCCAACTGATGTCAGTAAATCCAGTCTGTCTCAACTTTTCTCTAAAACTCTTAAAACTATTTGAATGAGGTGTTGAGCAGCTGTCAGTTATGGATTTGAAAATAAAAAAGAGCCTGAAAATTGTACGTTCAGTATAAAAAGATTAGGTGAAGCAATTCAGAATGTTTAAGAACTTTAAATCAAGTTAAAAGCAGTCACTATGGCCAGACCTCATGAAGCTCTGCTTAAGAGTCACATTAACCTGGCAGTCAAAACTATTTAAAATGAATAATGTTTTTTTCAGATTTCACTCACTTTCAGCATCAGAAAAAAAAAAAAAGATAACAGTGTGAATTGGCGTATGGCACTACAGTCATGTAACAGTAACCTTCAAGATTTAGTTTTCTAAGGACAAAGCTAGAGCTATTAATCTGTGCACTGGATGAGCTATACCCCTCTAAGGCCAAAAGGGATAATTCTTCAAGTGAAGAAAGGACAATTAAGATATCCCAGAAGGTTTTAGACATGAAAATCAAGAGAAAAGTAGAGAGAAATGCACAATTTGGGTACCCATAATAGCTGAGTCCCAGATTCAATACAAATCTACTGAATTTGGAATGAATGTCAATGCCCTAAACCCAACCCCTCTTCCAACTTCCTCTCACCAGTTAATGCTACTGATGAGCATGAGAATTTGACATCTTACCTTTTAGTCTAGAGCTATGCCACCCAATAGGGTAGCTACCAGTCATATGTGTCTATTTAAATTTTAAATGATTAAAAATAAATAAAAGTAAAAATTCAGCTCCTCAGTTGCACTAGCCACATTTCTAGTGCTCCATAATCACACGAGACTAGTAACTACCATATTGGACAGCATAGCTATGGAAATATTTCCACCACCACAGAAAGTTCTATTGAACAGCACTGGAGAGGCAAGGGTGTCTTAGACAAAAAGATGCTAAAAATGCTAGACTAGCCAGCTCAAGTTTTAGAGCTCCACTGCTAAACTGAGCTACTTTCTGATCATGCTACCTATAGAAGACCAATAATGTCCTAAAGGTAATATGAAAAAATTCCACAAGGATGTATCTTTTACATGGAAGAGTTAAGGAAATGCAGACCACAACTCAGTAGGTTGCCATGTTAGGCCTGAGCTACACTCTCACTACTCAACTGTGAATTAAAATGTTCCCACACATCAATTTAATTCGTGACCCCCTGCTGACTAATATTCGCTAAGGAACCATGCACAGTCTTTCCGGACTTTGCACAGCATGTTGAAAACCAGGGTGGCAATCATTAATCTACCTAAAGAATAGGAGTTGCTAGTACACTGACCTAGATTCTTCCTGCCATCCTGAAAGTGCTCCCTATGCTACACTAGGATTTGTTTTTGTTCTCTGGTAGGAGTTATTAAAGAAGCACACTTCCAGAAAAACAGCTTCCATCCATCCTCCCTCCACGCTTCAGCCTGCCAAAGTTGGCATTCACTACATGAAATACAGGGACAGTTGAGAGGTTCATTCATTTGCTCTGTATTCAATACCACAACCTCAAGAATCTTAACTAAACATTTTAAATAATATGGACAGGCTGAAAAAGATTTTCCACAGTTCCCTATACCGTGGTAAAGGCACAATTTGGTGTACTGGTATACTACAATGAGAACTGGACTCATGTAGTACATTCCAGTACAAAAATCTGGAATCTGGTTCCAGCGTGGCCACATCCTAACTATGTGACCGGCTGTTATCTAATTTCATTCTTATGTAACCTCTCCCTAGAGTTCATTCACTTCGAAGAGGATCCTTCCCACTTCCTGACTCTTCAGCAATTTAGTTAACAGATTTCCACCCCATCCCACATCAACCCTATCTTCCCTCTACTACTCCCCACTTCTTCCATTTTAATCCCCAGTCCTCTGACTCTTCCTTCTTGGTGTCCATCAGAGTTCCTTATCTTGTCCCTTAAAAATACACCTTCCATAAGATTCTACCTCTATGCACCATTCCTTCTGGACCTCTCATACTCTCATCTCCAAGCACCTAAGACAATGTTTGGCATACATTGGGCATTTCAATACATGTGTATCAAACAAATGACTGAATCCGTGCATAATGTAGAAATTCAGCTATCAACTGTTTACAGATGACTTCAAATCTCATTTCTAGCTCTACTCCTAACTTCTCTCCCAAACTCTAGCACCACATTCCAAATGACCTTCTAAATATTTCCACTGTGTTCTAATGAGAGCTCACGTTTAACATATCCAAAACCAAGCTCATTGTCTTCCCTTACTAAACCCACGATATGACATTTTTATTTCTGTTCATTGGAATAACCATTCTCCTAAGCCACTTGAGTTCAAAATCAAAGCACACCTTCATTTCCAGTTTTTATTGTTTCTCAATTGCTATTCGCCAGTCAGCCACCACATCCAATCAATTATACCTCCATTGTTCTTTCACTGTCCTAGTTATTTAAACTATTTATACCCCTAACCAATCTCATTTCTAATCTAATCACAAACCATTCTCAGTTTCACATTCCTAAAGCACCAATCTGATTGATGTTACTTCACTATTCAAAATCTCCTCAATGTTCCCAATGACCTCTTAAATTAAATCTAAAATTGGCATTCCAAGTTTTTCCACAATCAGAACCCCAGCTATCTTTTGGTAACCCCATCTCTCATTCGCCATTTTAGTTTTCCTTCTCCCTCAACCTGGAATGATGTCCTTTCAACCCATCTTTCTCTGTGGAAATCTTCCCCATATTCTCAAGACTTCGTTTACATAAAAAGCCTTCTCCATACTCCAACTCCATTTTTGCTCCCTCCTTTATATCCCTCTGATGGAAAGACAGAAATGACAGTGATCTCAACTCCTTAGCCAGGTCTTTACTGTGGCCACAATCACACCATCAGGGACCCCAAGAAGAATGTGAAGAGAGGAAAGACTAGACAACTGAGCATTCCTTGTTATTGCCTGTGGCTTTGGCCTCGGCCTCAGCCCTAATGTGCGCTCATACACGGGACATCATTCTCTCCAGCCTTGTTTTGAACCTGAAGGACTCGTCCTGTTTAAGTCTTTGGTTTTCAAACCTTTTTCAAAAGGGTTAAATACTTTTTCAAAGGAGATCTTATGGAGACCCAATATGTAGTAAATGTGGGTCTTCTCTTGTTAAAATGGAAGAATGCTTTGGGAACTACCACCAGATACATGTTATAAAATGAATTTAACTCTTATCAGTTATTCCCTTATAAGTATTAATAGATTATATACGAGTATTCATCTTTTTTTAAGTCTATCCTTTTCTTGCTCCTTTAGTTCATGAAAAATTCAGGTCAAAATCTTTAAGGTGATGACCTCATCTTTAAAAAATCCTAAAACCTTAAAAATATTGTATTAAAGTATAACTCTGTTTGCACACATCTTATGAAACAATGATAAAGAGATGTGATCACAGATAAAGTGATATGAAAATGGGAGATATTTTTGGTTTTAAAAAGGTGAAGAACAATTCTGCTACTACTTTATCCTGAAATTCTAACTTTCTAGGCCTAATTCATGCTACTGCATGAATGGAACATAATACTTGATGAATAATATTTTAAGAGGAAAAGAAAACTGAATGGAGTGGTTATTTTAAAAATCGTCAACTTGTTTTCATGCAAATGACCAGAATAATAAAATAAGCAATCCTGCCAACAGAACCTAGAAGCAATTGTTTTTAAATAGTATGCTTGAAACATTACCCACCTAATTCTATAAGAAATTGATTAACTAATCTCTTCTTTTTCTTGAGGAATACCAAACATATACTATAAACACACTGACAAAATTTGTATTTCAAAGATACAATTTTTCTTGAATATCACTATCAAATCATTTACTTGACAGTAGGTCACGCTAATAAAGATGTTTACCAAGATTTATAGTAAAAAGGAAGGTTTTTTAATGCCTCTAACTTGAAGGATTTCTTAAGAAGGCAATCCTTGAAAAAATGTCCACCAGCGAAGGGAAGATGGCACATGGAAGATGTGTCATTCCATTCAAAACCTCAACTAATTGCCATAATCCATACACAATGCCTAAGAAATGCAAGTTATGTAACCTAAGACAATACAGAGCGATATAGCTACAAGGGAAGCTTCCATAAAGTGCTACAATTCCCCGCAATGCAAAGCATTTAAAACACCAAACACAGTCTAGGCTGCATGCCTTAGGCAGAGAAAAGAAAAATCTAAAAATGGATGGGAATGTGAAGGGAACCCTTTAGGAATAGGCCATAAGAAACAAGTTACGATAGGCCCTCCTCTCCCTCCCAGTACTGTCAGGAAGTTAGAGTTATTGAGCAGACATCACTTAGGACAGTGAGAAAAAAAGGCTGGCTCCTTCTCCCTTCAAATATGCCTTTACAAGGTCACAGATATATCAGTGTCACTAATGCAATTTAAAAATATTATAGCAATAAACTCTGGTTAGAGTGGGTTCCACCTCTATATTCATTCACAGGAAAGAACAATCTCCAAACTTCTCCTAAATTAAAAGGTAATGTTAGCAAACTCTCACCCTCTGCCTACATATAAAATCTCTCTCATGTTCCATGTAAGACCAACAGAAAATCTTTGTTTAAAACTAGATCAGTAGTAGGCAATTAACTTTGTAAGCTTAAATTTGCCATAATCTTACTTAGCACCAACTACAGTCACACAAATAGTGGAAACAGCTCCACAAAACAGACTGCCTCACCCATCTCATTTTTTTAAAACACAGCAACAAGCCATTTCTCATGTTTGATCCGACTACTGTGATCTATTTTTTGATCCTGTAGCCTCTGACTCCACACATATCTTTATTATCATACAGGAAAACTGTTACCTTGAGGTTTAAATCTCCCTATGCTCACCATGTCTCTCCCTGAGAATATGTCTTAGTTTTAAGAAAAGCCTCTGAGGAAAACTGAAGTGAAGAGGAGCAGATGACTTCAGAGATAAGTTTCTTGGTTTGTTGCTTCAACTCTTAACTGCTAATATGGCCTTAGCTATGACTCAAAGTCCAGCCATCCTAGAACTGCTGAGTGATTAAATAAATGAAAAGAGGTTCTCTTATCTGGGCAGGCAGTCTAAATCTAACAATTAGCCAACAACCAAGTATGAACAAACACACTAGAAGTCAGCCCTTCAGGCCATGAAAACCTGAGGCATGTTGATGGCTCTTCATCTATTATGAGAGAACAAACAACTTCTACTAAGAATTATAGTTTAAAAGCTGATAATGAGACAACCAACAAATTAAATTCATAACATTCATAACACAAAGGCCTAGTGCAAATTCTATACCCCAACTACCAGTATTCATAACAAATGAGAAAAGATAGGATATTTACACATTGGAAATCAGATTGTGTAACAAGAAAACAATGAGTGAATAACAACCATGAGTTTTTATACTGGTTTTCATGACTGAATTAACATCGTGTTCTCTGTTCATATTTATGCTGAAAAGGCTAGAAATGATGTAATGGCAATGGGTACCTAATTTCCATTTCACTCACTGCTTGAACAAATGTTTATCGAGCACATACTCTGTGTATGGCATTGCGCTCTACGCTGTTACGGAAACAAAGATGAGTAAAAAATACTCCCTCTTGTAGACAGGCTAGGAGACATATATCCATGGACAAATGTCAGCATGTATTAAGAAGGCATTAAATGTCATTGAATGGCTAGAGAAACTGTAATGGAAGTTGAGAGGAAAACACTATATTCAGTACGGAAATCATGTAATATTTGAAAAAGAAACACTAGACTTGGGTCTTTAAACATGCTGTCATGGAAGACCAGAGTGTGAGACATTTCTGTTGGTGGAAACAAGCTGGAGAAATATGAAACACACAGGTATTCAGGTGAAATACACAAGGAACTCAGGGCAATTCGGAGAAGCGTGCTTGACAGGAAGGAAGAAGAAAAGTCAGGAAAAGTACAGAAGGGCCCAAAGAAAAGGCACCTAACCAACCTGAAAGGTCATGGACATTTCTTTGAGGAACTGGTACTTGAGTTAGAAATCAAAGAACATGTAGGAATCAGCCATATAGATAAAGGTGTTTCAGGAGGAGGTGGTAACATATAAAAAGCAGAGAGGCCTGAGACAGCATGACATATCTAGGACACGTTTACTTTAGTAAAGAACACAGTTGTGTAGCACCTAAAGCAAGATCATGGTATACAGCTGGCAAAGCTGAGCTTCAGAGGAAGACAAAAGTCAGGTGATGAAAGGCAATACAGGCCCTGATGAAACAGTGCAGGCTTCGTCTTTAAGGTGCCAAGAAAACACATAGATTTCAAACAACAAAGTGACAATCTAATATGTATGTTAAACACATCTATCTAGAAGCAGTGTTAAGGATGCATTACAAGGGATGAAACTAGAGGTAAATGGACCAATTAAGGGCCTGTAATATCAGTTTAAATCTGCTTTTCATCATCTATAAATGAGAATATGAGGAAACTAAGTGGTGGTGAAACAGATAGGAGTGAATGCAAGAGACAGACAGGACTTAATAACTAATAGAGGGGTAAAGGATAGCGAAGGAGGAAGGACTCTTAGATGTCCCCCAGATTTATTTATTGGGTCAATGATAATAAATGGTAATAAATAATAATAATAAAGGATAATAATAAATAAAGGCTAGAGAGATGTTTGGGGAGAAAAGATGTTAAGTTCAGTTTTAGATACCTGGAATTTTAGGACAATATATTTAAGTGTTTAAAACTATGGGTTTTGAAGATAGACCTGGTTCTGCCCCTTATTATTTGTGCTTCTTGGACAAGGGACCTATCATCCTCTCAGCTTCCTCATCTGTAAAATGAAGCAAGACAGGGAACTACTCATAGGATGACAGTGGGGATTAAATGAGTTCATGAATGAAGATACTAAATAAATGATAGTTATTATTTTGTCATTAATATTACTTGAGATAACTGTAGGACATCTAGATTGAAATGTCCAATAGGCAGTTTCAGAACATGGTCTGAGGTTTAGATGCAAAAGGCTGGGTACTTTATAGTAAATGAGCACACCACAATTTTTTTAAAAGGTGGGAAGAATTGGGTCATTGGGGCTTGAACCACAGATTTGACAGTTTAGCGGATATAGAGAGGATAAAATATGACTGATGAGAAGCAAAATAAGGTATAGTTATTAAACATTAAAGACACACTTTGCATTATATGGAAAGAAGTAGTCCCTATTTTCTTGCAAGTAATTTGCTGAGTTAAATGAAAAAACGGATACAGAATTTTTCCAACTGCCCAAATAGAACTATTACCACAGAATGAAGAAATGAAAGAAATATGAAGGCAGTAAAAAAAAAAAAAGAAAGAAAGAAAAAGAAAGCCAAATGGGGGCAAATCATCAACATAAATATGAGAACCCAGGATTTCTCTAGTAAGAAGACAGAGTATAGGCAAATATTAACACATCTTGTGGAAAGGAGGAAAAAAAAAGAAACAACACTACCTATTATTTTTTCAAAATGACAAATAAAAATGATGTATGAAAAAGGAATACAATTGGCTATTATAGGAGGTGGATGGGAATGAGCCAGAAAGTACAAGAAGGAAGACGCCTTTATATAGTTTTGATTTTTGAGCTGGATATTTGTGAACTTATGAACACAGTACTCTGTCTACCATCAGTGGGATCTATTTAAAATAGGCAAAAAAGGAAGTATGAGGAGGATCCAAGATGGTGAATCAGATAAACACTGTGCTTGCCTTCCCTGGTGACCACATTACACTTAAAACTAAATTATAGAATAGTCAACCCAGAGAACTATCTGAACTCCAGTTGAACAGTAATCTTGTAACTAAGGATATAAATAAGAAGCCACATGGAGACCGGTGGAGGGGTTGACATACGTAATGGGCCAGCCCTGCACTTGCATGTGATGGTTCAGAATCGGGAGGGATATATAAGCCTCAGAGGTCCAACCTGGAGGAGCAAGGGACCCAAGACCCACACCGGTTTCCCCAGACTAAAGTTCCAGTGCCGGGAAGAGGAGCCCTCACAACATATGGCTAGGAAAAACAACGGGGATTCTGACCTGGGTGAAACAGAAGGCTGCAAAAAAACCCAAATTTCCTCTTAACGGGCCCACATACATACTCACTCACAGGCACTTGGCCTGGGCTCCAGCAGAGGGACAGTGACTCTGGAGATGTCAGAGAGATACGGGGAAAGACTGAGTTGTATGGCTTCACAGTGAGGACTGGAGGGAAAGTAGCCATTTTCCCAGTGTAGAACCTTCTGTGTAGTCAGAGTGGGGCTCTATCTTTCCTCTGTTGAGCCCTCCCTCACACAGCTAAATCGGAATCTGTATTAGCCTGGTGAACTCTGCTCACTACATCCTGACGACTCCCTGGGACCCCACACCACCCAACACACGCAAAGCCAGAGGCACTTTGTAGTCAGCAGCCAGGCCGACACACGTTGCACTTTTTTTGGACAACTCTCCAGGGTTAGTGGGCCCCAAGCAGGCAGCAGCTGGCCTCAGTGTGCGCTGAGACTTTTGCTGAGTAGCTCCAAACTCAGCAACCAAAGCAAAATCTACATTAACCTAGTGAACCCACTCATCCCACCTTGGTAACTCCCTGATACCTTGCTTTACCCAACTCACAAACCACACGAGGCCCTATCAGCAGATGAGCCTTAGGGGAGCCTGGAGGCGACAACAGGTCTCAGGATGTCCTGGCTTTTTGTAAAGCTATCCAACGCCCGGTACTGGTGGCAGGAATCCTCAGTTCGCATCATTGCCTCTCCCACACTCCTCCAGTTCCAGCACAGGGAGTGACCAACCATGGATTACTTTGTAGTTCCTACCATGTAGTCCTTGGCAGTCACAGGCAGTGGCTGACCTGTACCTGTGCCAGAGCAGCTCACAAGAAGAACAAGAACCAACATACCTGAAGGTCGACTTCAGCAGAGCACCACCCCAATAGCCCCAAAAGTGGCATACCCAAAGAGTGATCTCAGCAGGTCCCAGAGCATGCTGGGGCGAATTTCACTCTACAGGGTGCGCTCCCCCATACAACAGCCCATATGCTGTGGAAATGGCCAAATGCCACAGCCAGTCAGCCTTAGGGTCAATCCTATCCACTGACATACTAATAGCCATCAACCCACATAAGGGACACTCCTGGAAAACCTAGAAAAATCAGGGAGGCTGCCACTGGGCCCCACGGAGCACCTACTACATAAGGCCACCCAGCCAAGATTTGGAAATATAGCAGATCTACCTAATACATAGAGACAAACATAGAAAGGCAGGCAAAATGAGGAATCAAAGAAATATATCCCAAATGAACGAACAGGAGAGAACTCCAGAAAAAGAACTAAACGAAAATAAGGCAAGCAACCAATCAGATAGAGAGTTCAAAACACTGGTTGTGAAAATGCTCAATGAACTTAGTGAAAACTTCAACAAAACGATAGTAAGCATAAAAAGGGATATAGAACTTTTTAAAAAAGAAAGTCACAAATGAAGAATAAATGAGATGAAGAATACACTAAAAGGAATCACTAGTCGACTAGATGAATCAAGGATTGAATCAGTGATGTGGAAGACAAGGTGGCAGAAACCACCCAATCAAAAGATCAAAAAGGAAAAAGAATGTGAAAAAAATGAGGATATTTTAAGAGACTGCTAAGACAACATCAAGCGTAACAACATTCACATCATAGGGGTACCAGAGGGAGATGAGAGAAAGCAAGGGATTGAGGAACTATTTGAAGAAATAGTGACTGAAAATTTTCCTAACCTGAGAAAGGAAATAGACATACAAGTCCAGGAAGTGCAGAGAGTCCCAAAGAAGATGAACCCAAACAGGCCCACACCAAAACACATCATAATTAAAATCGCAAAGGTTAAGACAAAGAGAGAATCCTAAAATCGCAAGAGAAAGGCAACTAGTTACTTACAAGGGAGCTCCCATAAAATTGTCAGATGATTTCTCAACAGAAACTTTGCAGGCCAGAAGTGATTGGCACAAAGTATTCAAAGTAATGACAAGCAAGGACCTACAACCAAGACTATTCTACCCAGCAAGTCTATCATTTAAAATTGGAGGAATAAAGAACTTTCCAGACAAGAAAATGCTAAAGAAATTAATCAACACCAAACCAGTTTTACAAAAAATATTAAAGGGACTTCTTGAAAAAGAAGGGGAAAAAAACAGAACATAAATATGAATAATAAAATGAAAATAACTATGTATCTACCAATAATCACTTTAAATATAAATGGATAAAATGCTCCAATCAAAAGACATAGGGTCGAGTGGCTGGATGGCTCAGTTGGTTAGAGCACGAGCTCTGAACAACAGGGTTGCCGGTTCGATTCCCATATGGGCCAGTAAGCTGCGTCCTCCACAACGAGATTGAAGACAAGCTGCCACTGAGCTGCCGGAGGGGTGGCTGGATCGCTCAGTTGGTTAAAGCACAAGCTCTCAACAACACGGTTGCTGGTTCAATTCCCACATGGGATGGTGGGCTGTGCCCCCTGCAACTAAAGACTGAAAACGGCGACAGGACTTGTAGCTGAGCTGCGCCCTTCACAACTAGATTGAAGGACAATGACTTGGAGCTGATGGGCCCTGGAGAAACACACTATTCCCAAATATTCCCCAATTGAAAAAAAAAAAAAAAAAAAAGACATAGGGTAGCTGAAGCTGAACAGATTAAAAAACAAGACACACACATATGACATATACAAGAGACCCACTTCAGATCAAAAGACACACACAGCCTGAAAGTAAAGGGATAGAAAAAAATATTTTATGTGAATGGAAATGAAGAAAAACAGCTGGGATAGCACTACTTATACCAGACAAAACAGACTTTAAAATAAAGGCTACAACTGGAGACATATAGAGACATTACATAATGATAAAAGGATCAATCCAACAAGAGGATATACCCCATTAAACGTCTATGCATCTAACATAGGAGCACCTAAATATGTAAAGCAAATATTGACTGATATAAAGGGAGAGATGAACACTAATACCATCATAATAGGGGACTTCAACACCCCACTGACACCAATGGACAGATCTTCCAGACAGAAAATCAATGAGGAAACAGAGGCCTTAAATGACACACTAGACCAAATGGACTTAACCACATGTTAGGCCACCAAAAAGTCTCAATAAATTTAAGAAAATTAAATTCATATCAAGCATCTTCTCTGACCACATTTCAATGGCATGAAACTATAAATCAATTACAAGGAAAAAACTAAAAAACACACCAATACATGGAGGCTAAACAACAAGCTATTGAACAGTGAATGGGTTAATAATGAGACAAAGGAAGAAATCAAAAGCTACATTGAGACAAATGAAAATGAAAACACAATGAACAAAAATCTATGGGACACAGCAAAAACAGTACTAAATGGAAAATTCATAGCAATACAGGCTTACCCCAAGAAACAAGAAAAAATCTCAACAATCTAACCTTATACTTAAAGGATCTAGAAAAAGAACAGCAAACAAAGCCCAAAGTGAGTGAAGGAAGGAACTATTAAAGAACAGAGCAGAAATAAACAAAATAGAGTCTAAAAAACTACAAACTATCAATGAAATCAAGAGCTGGTTCTTTGAAAAGATAAACAAAATTGATAAATCTTTAACCAGATTCATCAAGAAAAAAAGAGAGGACCCAAATAAATAAAATCAGAAGTGAAAGAAGTGACAATTGACACCACAAAAATACACAAGTTTATAAGAAAATATTATGAACAATTACCATATTTTGCCATGTATAATGTGTACTTTTTTGCCCAAATTTGTGAAGGAAAAATAAGGATGCATATTATACATGGATACGTAGTTCTAATCCCGTACCTATATAAATGTTTTTAATTCTTTTACTTATGCTCATGAGTTAACTCTAGAAATCAATAACGATATCCATATGCAAAATAATACCCAGGAATACTACAATTGGTTTTGTTGAACTTACAACAAACTTGCAACAACAAAGTTCTTAGCCTTCTACGATGAGTGAATATCATAAATTTGTTACCAATACATAAAATTTCTTGCACCTTGTATCTGCATTCTTGTGTTTTGTAATTATTTGTTACATAAAAAGTTCTTGTACAATAATATGCTAAAAAAAAAATCAATGCTAAAATTCCTTTATAATACAAAAAAAAGTACCCAAATGTAAACAAATAAAAATGTGAATTAAAAAATTAAAACAAGATTATTTTCCCTCAATGTTTGGGCCAAAACATGGGTGTGCATTATACACAGCAAAATACGGTCTATACCAACAAATTGGACAATCTGGAAAAAATAGTGGGGGGGGTGCCAAAAAAATGTATACAATTGGAAACTGGTCAACGTTGCTCAAGCAATAGTTCACCATAATCAGAAGTGTCTGGACACCGATGGTAACCACTTTGAGCACCTCTTGTAATTGCAGAAGTCAAACATGACTTGCATTCATCTCTTGTTATCTGTATATATTGAGTATTACAATTTTAATGCAGTTTTCCTTTTTTAAAATGTGTATACATTTATGTGGCACTTTCTGTATAGGTCCAGGTGGATATTACACTAATTGGGGGATCACTGCATAAATTATGTAAATGTATAACCACTATGTTGTACACCTGAAACTAATATAAAATAATATTGAATGTCAACTGTAACTGGAAAAAATAAATAATTTTAAAATAATAATAAATAGGCCAAAAAAAGGTAAAAAATCTTGAGCTTTGTGTGGTAGATTTGTTGTCTACAGTGGTCTTGATGGAGTAATTCCATACTATTCCGTATTAATTATAATACATTGGTGTGGCTGGGAAACCAGGTTCTCACCATGGGAGAATAAAGAAACAAATAAGGAATAAGAGGAGAAAAAGAACCTTGCAGTATTAGACTGAAGGCAAATCATGAACTCATGATTTAAATCAACAAATGTAAATAAAAAATATATAAATTTATATAGAAATAATAAATTTATTTGTAATAAATGTTAAATTATATATAGAGATATAGATATGTAGATATCTATATCTATATCTATATCTATAACTATATATATATATCCATCCTAGTTCTGTCTCCTGAAAGGAGAAATCAGTAGCAATGAGCACACCTCTTTGGTATCTAAGTAGCACGGCCCCACTAAAAGGAACAAGGACATCTTCTAGAAATAGCTGATTCCAGGGCTGGGGCAAGAAAAATATTAGGTGAGCTTAGACAACTTCTTGTGACATAAAATAAGAAAGCACTCAAAAATTAATAGAGATACATCAAAAGGATACAGACTAAAGGGGTTCCCATTGGTGAAATTTGGGGTTCCCATTGGTGAAATTTGACGGTAATGAAATACAGCACACTGAAATTTTTAATCCACCAGTCCATTGTGATTAAAAAAAAAAAAAAAAAAAAGGAAAAGGAGAGGAGGAGGAAAGACAAGCTCTTTTTTATGCAAGAATGCCACCACCCAATGCAGGGGAATAATAGAATTAGAAAAATCACAATTTTCTAACCACCAATGTAGTATTTGATTCAGACAAAGTTTATCAATGCTGCTAAAAATACTAGGTGAAAGTGTTGTTAGAGAACAGGATCTTCAGTCTCAAAATATCCCACAAATTACGTATTAATTACAAAGGAATGTAAATAGAGAAATCTGTAAATCCATGTAAAATAAGTAACTAAACTTAAATTTATATTGTTAATCTAGGGATCAAACTTACCATCACCAATAAAACTGGTCCCTTTTAATGTGATGCTATAAGAAGATAGCAACATCAGGTATACAGTGTTCTAAACTAGGATTGTAATCCAAATCAAACGATGAGGAAACAATCCAACAATCTGTAGAACTGTGGGACATTCTGTAAAACAGCAGGTCTGAACTCATCAAAATGTCAACACCATTACAATCCTCCTCCTTTAAAAAACAACAACAAACCACCTTAAAAGAAAAGATGGGGAACAGGGGAACAGGTCTAGCTTGAAAGAGACATGAAAACCAAATCCAGTGTGTGAGTTGATGGATTCTAGATCAAGGAGGACAAAGAAACATAAAGGATATTAATGGGACAACTATGGAAATTTCAATATGGATTAGATATTACTGAATCAATGTTAAATTTCTTCAATGTAATAATGGTACTGAAGTTGTGTAAGGTAAATGCCCTTATTCTCGGGAGTTAAGAGCCAAAGTATTCAAGTGTGAAGTGTCACTCACTATGCCTGCAACTTGTTTTCACATGGTTCAGACAAAAATTATTTATGTAAATTTTATGGAGACAGCTAGAGATAAAGCAAATGGGCAAAATGTTAAGTTCAAATTAGGGAAGAAATATACAAGCATTCATTGTATTTTTCTTTCGACTATCCTGTGGTTTTCAAATTTTAAAAATAAAAATTGAAAATACAGAGCGTGCCAAAAACATGTATACACATTTTAAGAATGGAAAACTGTATTAAAATTGTAATACACAATACATACCAATAACAAAAGATGAATACAAGTCACGTTTGACTTCTGCAATTACAAGAGGTGCTCAACGTGGTAGACACTTCTGATAATGGCAAACTACTGCTTGAGCAACATTGACCAATGTGTCCACTTGTATACATTTTTTTGGCACCCCCGGTAGACTGTAATCTTGTGGAAGACAGGGATCAACCAACCCAACTATGAATGCACCTAACAAAGTCCCTGATATAAAAGCAGATACTCAATTTAAAAATCATTTTCAAATCCTCATTTTTTCTACCAAGTGTCTTACGGGTTAGTTACAGAAATACAAGTTCTTTATTTAAATATAGTATATAAAATATAGGAGGTTAGGTAAAATAATAGTCCTCCCCATATTAAAAGGCCCAGAAATTTGAGATTATAATCACTGTCAGTTTCTCCAGGGTACTGGATGATTCCATTTATTTCCAAAAAACATTGAACTCCAGGTTGTTCTTCAGTTTCACCTTAGAGACAGTTAAGTTCATCTTGCATTAACCCTTTCAGCATAGTATTTTTCAGTGTTCCCAAACATGTGAGGGAATCAGTAGTAGTAGCAGCCAGAAACATAACACCTATTACCAAGTAGCATCTGTTTTCATAAAAGCCATATATACTATAACACTGTAAGGTAGGTTGTTTTTGCTGTTTCTAACACATGAGTAAAGCACTAGGTTTTACCATTTTGTAACCTAAACTGGGTATTCTGCTGGCCAACCTCCCCCAAAGATAGAGAGATTTGCATCAGAAAAAGGAAAGGAACAGCAACTAACATTCATGTGATTACTAACCAAAAAAAAGAAAGGAAACAGGACTCTTCACAATGATGCCTGCTCACAAGATATGCACAAGAAAAAGTGAAGTTCAGTGTCACTTAAGCTAATCGCTACTTGAACCTTTTAAGAGATAAAACCATTTGAGCAGTAATTTAGTAGTAAATTAACTTGGGTTTTTCTCTCCCTATATTTGAAGTTTTCATTGTTTAAGTAAGGGTTTCTGCAAGAGAAATGAAACAATGTTCCTTTCCTATGCAGAAGAGAGAATCAAGTGGATGACTTGTTGTAAGGTCTGGGTGGTTTGGCTTAAACCACAGGCACATTCAGCAAAAAGCCAAATACATACCGCATTTTGACATACAACCTTTTCTCCAAGAATGTCCCAAAATACTCCATGATAATCAAGTTTTCCTTTCACTGAATTATCGTGCTACATAACCTTCTACTATCAAAAACTGAACTCTGCAGAGGAAGGATGCCAGACAAGGATAAGGGAAGAACTGCGGCAGATATTATTACCGGATAAAGGCTTTAAAAAGATCCTTAAGATAACAAATTCAGCAGTTAGACTGAAAAACAAAGGTTTCATTTTTTTCTTAAGCTAGTGACAATTCACCCACAATGCTATCATCTAAAATGCGATCAGCCATGATGCTGGCAAAGACTGTTTAGTTAGGAAGCACTGCTCCCAAAGTCCAAACTATTTGAAAACGCTTGCTAATAAAGGCCTGGGTTTTAGCACACTTCCCTTCTGGCTCCCCAGATAGGTACTTGTTAGTAAATAGATATACAAAACACGAGCAATGAACACACTTCTAAGGTGGTATATTTTGGATCATCTTCACCGGGGCTGATCTCACTTAGCAGCTCCAGATGAGTCCCTCTAACTGACCTTGTGAAGTCTTCCTACTCCTAAAGGGCTTACTTTTTTGTCTGAAAGTCTTACTTTGCCAGCCTGTAATTTGTCCTTATTTAAACATGGACCACCAAATAGGTGCAATACACTTTCAGCATTCCAAAGTTTTAAATTTTCATGAAAACAATGGCCATACTATCCACACTTTGTCTTACTGTAAAGAAACAAACTCCTGCATACACCTGCAAAGCAGAAAAAGAAATGCAGATGTTGAGGTATATTTTAGATAAGCATGTGTTAGTTAAACTGAAAGACGCGAAGGGAAGATGTTTATTCTCAAGGTAGGCAAGGAGAATCAGCTGTCCTATATCTATAAACCAAAACAGTTAAGAGAAAAACAGATAAGAGGGCAGTTTTATGCAAAGGCAACCAGCTGAAGCCTGATCAGTGGAACCACTTTCTTCCTCGGTTTCAATGGAGAATCATCAGTCTTCCAGTCCCATCAGGATTTGGCTGAAAATAAGAAATGAGGGCAATTAGAGAGGGAGTGAGAGAGCGACTGAGGAAAGAACAACCTAAAGACAAAACAGTGTGGATTTTGAGTCTCATGCAAGAAGCAAGAATTTGAGATTAGGTTTTTCTGAAAGGGACTGGTCGTGATCCTGTCCAGAAAAGAATTAGAATTGTGGTAGGTAGAAATATATTCTGACTGGCAGAGGCTTGGGTCAATGGAATTGGCTAGGCAGCTTCTGCTAGTAAAACATGGTTTGGAGAGGGAGGACGATGAGGCTTCCAGAGAATGTCAGAGAAACAATCAGCCCATTTTATTTCAGTCCAAGAGTGAAAGCTAAGAAGGGAAAAAAAGACTCCAAATTTAGGGGCCTTAGAGACCAGGATGACAATGGTGTCATATACAATAATGTTGATTTTGAGAAAAGTTGACACCTATGACAGAAAAGACGAAAGGTTCATTTTGACATGTTAACTTTTAGGTTAACCCAGGCCAAGTGGAGATATGGTACCGACAAGGGGAGATGTGGGGCAGGTGAACCCTTTGTCTTTAGGCAGATTCCTCCCTGCCCCCTCAGGGACCTCATAACTTAATTCCAACTTGACACTGCAGTCCAGTATTGGGTAGCTGAAGAGGAATTAGAGTGACTACCTTATCAAGGAACACTGCCAAGAGCAAGATACTTATTCTAGGCATTTTTAAAAGTCCATGTCACTGGAATATCAACTTCAAACACTGAGTAGCATTTCAATATCTATCACAGCTCTTTCATTTCAAGCCTATTTAACATTTCTGAAATATCTAGATCAAAATGTTGGGTCAAATGACTATATTCCAGTAAAACACCTACTAAAAGAAAAAATGTTCCCCACCCCACAACTCTTGAGAGATTCAAGATACCTGTCAGTCATAACAGATTTTCTTAGTGCCTGCTTGCTCGCAACCTTCCGGACAAGTTTCTCTTTTGAGTAATAATAACGGCCACACATCACTTTTGCTGTGCATGTATACAAATACCTCCATCTCCTTTTCTTCGAACCCTAGCTCAAGGCCAACTGCACTAAAGCTTTTGAAAACCAGCACTGGAAGATCTTCAAAGAGAAACTGCCCATTAACCACAACAGCAGCTGTTGGCTAGAGCCTTCAATTTAAATCTCTGAAAAAGAAACTGTGGCTTCTGAAATTTAAACAAGGAGGTGCCACTTGTAATTACAAACATTCCAGTGGGTTCCTTGCTTCATTGATGGTTTCCAAACAAAGGCTGTTTATTCGATTTTGGTGGCGCTCCCCAAACGGTGAATGTAGGCATTCCTTTGTGCTTTTCCTGTTCTGTAGCCAGCTCAGAAGAGGGGCGCAGGAAGCGGGTTTTCACCTGGCGAGGGCTGCTCAGATCCCTCAAAATCATCTCATGTGTAATTGCTTGTTTGGCTGGAAACCAAAAAACCAAATGCTTCAGATTTATAGTCCACATTAAATATATCTGAGAAAGAACCTCTTAATACACACACACACACACACACACACACACACACACACACGACCTCACATTTCAGGACCTTGGAAAATGGAACCAAGCTATTTTCCAAAAAAAACAAAGAAGTTCAGAAATTAACACTGAAACATTTCAACATTTCTAGCTAAAATTATAAATTCATATTTTAAGTCAGTGGAACAAATATTGAGATGTAAAAATAGCAACATTTTCTCTCCCTATCCTGTGACCCTATCCTACAAAAATAAGGCCCAACTACTTAAAACTTGTTGTATGGGTTTCCCACAGCGCAGAAGACATTTTGTGATCAGTTACAGAATATAGGCTGAAATGAGCACCAAGCCAGTTAAAAATGGGGAAAGGAATTTTTTTTTCTTTTAAGTCCTATATTCAGAAAATGCAAAGGCATTTATATACCATGGAGGCATTTAGAGATAAATATATATACATATATATATATATGAGGTATCTATCTCACAGCCATCAAACTAAAATTGCCTTTCCTACAGAAGTCCTCAGATGGAGCGCATTCGTTGGCAGAACAACTGGAAATGGTCAATCTCATCATGGGTGCTTTCCATAGCACGCCACAGTTGAAGGATTAGCTACAATTACTGCATATTTACACAACCATATTTACACAACAATAAAACTCATCTTATCCAGTCCAAACAAAACCCTGCTCAAAATAAACCAAACCACACGAAAAGGTCTTCTCAGTGCAGGCACTAATCACGCTCTGGCTTCTCTGGTTTCTGCCTCTGCTTTTTACCCATCATAACAAGCTTTCACTCTTTCACTTCCTCAGTAAAGCAAGGCTAGGGGCAAAAATTCTGTACACCAGTTGAGAAGATGTACATGTTCAACTAGTGATACTGTGATTATGAGAATGGGGGGGAAAGGGTACTGTATCTTACAGAGATTCGTTCTAAAGTAAATTACAGAAGAAATGGTAGGATGTCCAGGATTTGTCTGAAATAACCTGGGAAGCGGTGGAAGTGTACAGAGGATGCATTGACCATGGGTGGATAAAATTACTGAACTGGGTGATTTATACAGAGGGTCAATTAAGGCATTCTTTCTGCTTTTGTACATATTTGAAAATTTTCATAATAAAATGGAAAAATAAAGAAAATATAATCAATGTAAAATAATAGTCATCTTGCAAAAATAAAATATTTTTTTTCTTTAAAAAGAAACAAATTATACTCAGCTTTTTCTGTGCTTAATGAAAGGGGATGAGGACCTGGTAAGAAAATCAAGATGTGTTCTTGTTCTTGACTTCAGGACCCTTCCTTTTTTTCCTTAGTTATGTGGAAAGAGTTCTACTGTTAATATTGGTCCTGCAAAGAGCAAATCAAAAGCTTAAAAATCTAAAGCTGAGGCTTCTGAAACGTAGTTTTCATGCACTTGACTTATTACAGCAACACAAATCCGGAGCTCTCACCTATGAAGGTGCTTTGGATGATATTCATGTTGTGGCTGCCAAATAAAGTCCAGAGGTTTCAGAATCATTTGTCAACACCAAAGACAACTTTACCAAGAACAGGTCCTTTTTTCCAAGAGGTCACTCCTCTGATCCATGGGTTTATTACCTAGAACAACAATTAATCTTGCTGCCTTCAGAATACAAACTATTTCTAGCCAAGATATTGTCTACCCATGATCCATATCCCTCACAGGGCATCCCTGCTGGGAGGTAGGACAGAAGGTTCACTGGCTGGACATCAAGGGTCCTGGACCTGCTCCCCATCTAGGATGCACAGCTAACTTAGCTTCAGTTCAAGTAAGTAAGGTCCTTCCTTCTCTGGCTTCGGCTGCCTCACTGCAAAATAATGGGGGTTTCACCAAATGATTTCTAATATTCTTCCCCTTTCAAAAATTCCATGATCATAAGAATTTCTAATTCCTCAACAGGTACATTAAGAAAAAGAGCTTGGGTGCTAAAATGGTACATTTTCTTTTAAATACTTTTTAAATGGGACCACGAAAATTGCATTGTGTGTCTCTGTGTGCATATACATACATATTTGTAAGAGTACACACATGCATATACTTACACACACAGTAACTGATACCATTAGGTGCTTATATGGGACTAATTGCTTCCAATTCAAAGTAGCAAATTTTCAATTCTGCAACAGATGTCGCTGTGTGATTTCTCCTTTCTGTGCTAGATTTTCAGTTTAAAATGCCCAGCATAATGGTCACTACCATTCTTCCCAAGAAAGAGATATAGCATTTGAGTCCTTTGGATTTATTTCTTTTAAATTTTCTTCATATGCTGGTAAATTTTCATTCAAATCATAGCATCGATTAGTGTGGCCCAATTTAAGAGATTCAAAATGGGCCTTTTGTTAAATACACACACACACACACACACACACACACACACAAAACCATTTTTAAAATGTAAATTCTAAGTGGCTGATTAGGCATTAAAATGTCACATACAGAAAACCACAGAATGAGACAGTTTATATTCACAGCAATATTATCAATTTTTGAAAGCCTAAAAATCATTAGCAATATAGGCCAAGAAATACTATTTTACTTTCGCATGGGGCCAAAATGTACCAAGTGTGCAAAAGACACTAAAAACTCCAAAAGCATCATTAACAACAATGAAAACTTTGGATTTTAGTTTTTACAGTATTTCTTTGAAAATAAAGTCAGGCTAATATTTATAATTACAAGACATCTTACCAATCTGGCATTCACTATCAACCATTTCTTGACACATCATAGAAAAATGGCATCTCTTTCCCTTCAACCAATATATCCTCCAATGACCATCAATCTCGACAGGTAGCTAGAATTTTCTTCTGTTGAAATTCAGAGCTAGGAGAAAGGACTTCAAAACACCCCTTTTACACCCAGGAACCTGTTACCTTCTGGAGTTTTAGAGGGAGTGGAAGGAGATGAGTAGTCCGGGAGTTGAGGACCAACTCGGATAAGAATATGAAGTCAGGAAGTGAGAGAGGAACCAAAAGTGTCCTGCTTACTGGCTTCTCCCAGGTCCTACTCCCCTTTACCAGGAGGGCCATTAGGGAAAACTGGATAAAGCATGTACAACATCCATATGAATAAAGCTCTTTGTTCCAGAGAACTGCCTCCTCTTTTATTCCCCTCTTTTTCCGTATTTGTTCATTTCAAAAGATTACTCAATGGGTCTCTTGTTCCTCCAAAATGTCCCAGGCAAATAATGCAAGCTTGTCTCGTCACACAAGTCACTAAATGAAGCCTTGTGCGTCTCCAGTGACACACTGTAAATATAAAGTGGCATTAATGAGGGATATTTTATCAAAGCTATCACAGACATGTGCAAGTCCCTCCTGCGGTTATTCACTTTGACTGCAAGGAAAGGCAACAATAGCAGGGAGGTACTTTTGTAAAGTCCCTATCCCCTGGTACTCAAGCCCCAACAGGCCAAGACAGGCAAAACTCAGCCCCTGAGCTTTCCAGCACTACCACAAACCCCCACCCATCAGCCATCCCCTGTAATGCTGAAAAAGGTAAGCGGAAGGTGACCCACCACTGGCAGACTCGGGATCAGAAACATCATGCATGCACCTAACATGTAACAGGCATGATTTACATGGGAGTGAGCTTAGAAAACCCCATCTTAGCTGCATTTCATTAACATCCATTTCATCCAAACACCACAGGAGGGCTGAGAGATTTTTCTCTAGGGGATGGATGGATTCAGTTACAGGGGAAGACAGAACCAGAACCTACTGCTCAATGGCCCTAGATCACTATCCCAGCAAGCATGTAAATGAAACAAGCCTAATGAAGTTAGAAGGCAGATCCTACAGGTTTCTCTAACCCCGGGAGTGGGAACTGGAGGCCTCTGAGAAAGCTTAAACTAAGGGCTAAGGAAGGAAAGTCCTCCAGTGCTCACCTGGTGGTCTAGGACCTGGGGCTAGACCAACACCCCTTCTCAAACTGATCTCACACACACACACACACACACACACACACACACACACACACACTGCATTAAGAGAAAAAAATATTTAAAGAAAACCATCTCATCCCCTCACTACAAATCAAACCCAATTACTTCCTAATTTGAACACAATCTGATAACCAGCGTACAAACAGGGATGTACACAAGAGCAAGAAGCTGCTTCCATGGTAACTGGCAACAGAATTTTCTTGTAGCTTTGACATGCACGGTTGAGTTCCAGACAGCTCCTTTCTAAGTCAGCATATATCCCTCGCTGGGAAGGCAACTTCTTACTGCGCGATAGTTACAAATATACCGTAGTACTGTTGCTACTATCAGGTGTCTTCAATGAACAGGGTTGAAAGAGGAGGTATAATCTAATCCTACTCTGCTGCCAAGCGGCATTGCACGGCTCCCGTTTTTAGTCGAAAGGCAATATTCCCGATCAGTGCTCCCCTCCTCTCTCTCTCTCTCTTTTTTTTTTTTTTTTTTTTTTTTTGCAGCCAATACAAGTCTATTGTTGCCTCTATTATGCGCCAGTTACCGAGCCTTTACTCACGCTCACGCTCACGTTTAACTGACACTGGCGCTTTTTACAATGCAGTAGCACGAGGGATCTCTTTCAGGAACATTTTATTGAACCCATCCAGTCAGAAACATAATCCGAAATGAAGTTGTAACCACATCGGCATCGGTTGAACCCAATTATCTCGTAACTCATAAATTAAGAATGCACAGAGGAAAAACACATAAACAACATCCGGAGACAGACCGTGGCATGGAAGAAAAAATCCTCAGTTCTGGAACTGAAGCTGCTGCCAGATCCCCACCCCTATACGTCTTCAATATGTTGCCCAAGCCAAGCTCCTTTGCCAGCCTGTTTTAGGGGGAAGCAATCAACCCGGCATTCCCCAAATCCAAAGCTAGCATCCCCCCCCAGACATCCCCATTTCCTACAGCGTGTCTCCTGCGGTGTTTACGTAACTGTGTGTCCTCTAGCGTGTAAACAAAAGGCACAGCCCAAGCTGAGGGGCGCCCGGGAGCGGCACGGTGGCCCCAGCCCTGCGCCCGCCCGGGCCGGGGGCTCTGCAGGTGGGGGCTGAGCTCTCGCTGTCCTCCGCCACTTGTTGCTCGCGGGTCCTGCTGCTCCGGAGCTGCAAGGAGGGGCTTTGCAGGCGCCGAGCCTTGCTGCATTCCCTCCTGCACCTCTCCCCTCCCCCGTGGCCCCGTGCCTCTCGCTCTCGGCTTCCCGCCCCGAGCCCGCTGCAGGGGCCCAGGGGCGTGGGGACACCGCGCCGCCGCTGAGCTCGGAGGTGGCGGGAACCCCAGGCAGGGTGCAGCACCGCCGGCCTCTCCGCTGGGGAAGAGCTCCGGCTCCCTTTTGTTAGCAAAAGCAAACACTGCCCTCTTCTTTCCCGACCGCGCCAACGCGCCCGGAACACGGGCAGCGACACAGCGTGTTCCTGCCCAGTGCTCAGTGTCTTCGGGGAAGGCGCCGGGCGTGCAGAGCCGCCCCTGGCCAAATTCCCAAGACAGCGCGGCACACAGAGGGCGCCCAGAGGCCCGCAGGGTGCCCGCCTGGCCGCAGAGGCCGCGACCGCTCCCTCCACTACCCCCGGGCTGCCGAAAGGACCGGCAGCCTGGAAATCCGGTGTCCCCACTAGCGGCGGAGGACGCGGTGGGGTAGGCAGGCAGCCGGCTCCCGGCTCCTTCCCGCAGAGGCAGCGACAGCAACCGCTCCCCGCGGGGCCGGGCCCAGGGAACTTTCCCTGCCTGGAGCCGGGCCAAGGAGACCTGCAGCCAGGCGGAGGGGCCGCGGTCCGACGGGAGGGAGCACTAGGGGCGCGCAGTTGAGGGGACAGGAGAGAAAGGCTGAGCGAAGGGAGAGCAGGAGCCATCAGACAAGTCTAGGGATGTCCTGTGGACCAGTGAGAAATCACGCTGTAGGCGGTTGCTAGTCAGCCATGGGGAGGTTTCGGGGATGGAGAATTGGGGGGCCCGCTGGAGAGGTGGTAGCAGCCCTGGGAGACCCGAGGACCTGCAAGTTACGGGGACAACAGCGAGTTTGGGAGGGTATGGACGGTTCGGAGGGTGCCTTCGATTGACCTCCTTCCCCCATATTCTCTAGCCCTTGGGCCCCCCATTCTCACTCCACTCCGCGCCAAGCCGGGGAGAAAGGTGTGGGGTGCAGCTATCCCTACTAATTCACATACAGCTGGGCAAAGAAGGGAATTACCGATCCCCTCAGCCCCTTCCATCTCAGCCCTGAGTTTCCTCTCGACACTCCCTCCGCTTCGGATTTAGGAAGTGGGGGAAGGTTGTCATGGAAACGTTTCCCCCCTCCATGGCTACGGCTGCTGGGGTGCCTTAGGAGATTCAGGGGGCTAGCCGGCTGGTGCCCACACCTACCTGTGGGGATCAGTGCCGCGGTGGAGAGGAGCAACAGCAGAAACCGGAGTCCGAGCCCGGGAGGCGCCGCCGCCGCCGCCACCGCCGCCGCCGCCGCACACTGGGACCCGCTCGGCAACACTGCACTCGCCATGTCGGGCACCTGCCTCAGACTGGCGGCGGTGGCGTCCTCCGGAGCCCGTGCGGACAACTAATGAGATGCTAATGACATGCGCTGGAGGCGGAGTCCTGACAGACCAATCACAGCGCCGCCAGCCCAACCCGGCTCTCCGAGGACTCGCCCCCCTCCCCCACCCCGCCCCCTGGCGCTGGCGTTCGGCGGCGCGCCCGCGCCACCTAGGGGCGGGGCCACGGGGAGGGGCGTATGCAAATATGTGTGTTAAAATTCATTTGCGCTTCTCCGGCATCTAGGAAGAAGTGCTCTCCCAGGCTCCCGGCGCGTGGGGGCTTGGGCTCCAATGGGGCAGGTTAGCTTCCCGTACACCTTTATTAGGAATGTTTATAGCAATCGCTGTATCAGACCGACTACTGGAGAATCTCCCTTGGAGGTTCCCCTGCCCGATACACCGAGTGCATCTGGCCTGAAAATCACACGTTGCAATTTTCCATCACTCACCTTGCGCCGAAGGAATAGATCTTTGGGAAACGGGGGCTGTTCGGGACTGTAGAGGGAGAGCGCAGGTCCCCGGATTGACAAAACAATCTGGGAGAAGTGCATGCGTGTTTAGCACGTCCGGCGTTGCTAACCTAGCGGTAGACTCGGGCATAGTTGGGAGAAAGAAGCCCGAGTCCGGCTCTGGGATTTTCGAGTCAGTGTCGTTGTGGTAGATTCTCAGGAAAGGTAGCTCTAGGGGGTGTCGGCTCAGGCCCCCCAGCTTGCTGAAGGTTTCCTTCCTGGCTTTAATATATGTGTGTGTGTAATATATGTGACCATAGGTAATATTAAGTATTTAAGAATACACACACTCAACAAAAAATAATCTATTCGGTCAAGGCTTCGGGGTGGAGTATGGAGGCGGGGAGGGTGGGGGAAAAGGGGGCGAGGGGGCGAGGTGAAGATAGGGTCTGCCGTCTTCCTCCTTCAGGGTTCAAACCCACCCACCCCTCCTCTATACCCCTAGTCCCTCCTAAGGCTTCTGGGGACCAACAGGTGCTCTGAGCTTCCGGTATTTCTGGGAGAGGCTCTCCTTGCCGAAGAGACTCGCTTCTCCCGACTCTCTCTCCCCCTCCCGCCCCCCGAAATTGCCTTTGCTTTCTTTTGAACCAGGCAGCCGGCTCTCTTGTTTGTCTGCTTTTTAATTACTTATTTTCTTCCCCTCTAGAATATCGTGTGCGCTCTGACCCTCTGTTGCTCAAGCATCAAATTGAAGGACGAGCCACATTAAGTGTAAAGGTTTACAATAATTTAAGTATTCATAGAATGCAGAACAATAAGATGTAGGAAATACAATTTGCATAATAAATATCAATATCACAACAGCTAAAACAAACCATGACAAATTATCTGTGGCTAAATGACCAAGAGATTAGGGAATGTAAATTGCTAAATCTGAGCTATAGTCTAAAGAAGCTGTACCAAATGAATTGGCCCGGCTTCTATCCTCATCTTGCTAAAAAAAAAATAATAATAGTTAAATAAATAAATAAATAAAGTTACATATCAAAAAGGAAGTCAAGATATGCCAACCTACCAAATGAGTTACACTTAAAAACAGCCTCTTATATCCATTATGTATAAACTAATTTCAAGACTGGCCTGTTTTCACAGCCCTGGATATTCTGCTCTGTAATTACAGGCCTCATGCATGAACTGCAGGCAGTCCTCCAGAAGTGGGGAAAGCTCCAGCAGGCAAACACCACTACTTGAGGCAGGACACCATGACCACATAGTCACCAGGATAATGTCCAGTCTGCAAGACGCTGCCTCCTGTTATCACCTCTGGAAGTAAAGCTACCTGAATCAGATCAAAGGCAAAACAGAGTCCCAGCAAAATCAGGATGAACAATTTGAGGCCATATAAATTGAAAATGATGTGTAAAAGGTAAAGTATGGTTCTATATATCAGGAACACTAGCACCCTAGCACAGAGCCTAGCACATAATAGTATTAATATTTGCTATTATTGTTACTATTTTTGCATTTATTGAGTACTCATTAAGTATTTTGCATGCCTAATCTCATCTAATCCTTGGAACAATCCCTGTGGTGCATACTATTATCTCCCATTTTATATTTCTTAAACATAGAAAGATTAAGTCATTGCCCCAAGGTCAAAGTTTCTAAGGTGCGGACAGAGCTTATGCAATTAACCACTATGTTATAGTGTGCCTCAATAAATATTTGTTAAATGAATTAATACATTTCACATTACAATTCATGAATAATAACCATAGGATAGCTACATTTTTAACATAAGGTGAAAATATGCCAGCAGCTCAGAAACATTTTTTAAAATAACAGGATTGCATTATACTCCTAAAGAAAAGCATTCCTTGTGAAGCTGAATCTCCAAGAGAATCTAGTCAGGCCCCAGTCCTCCCACACTAGGAGCACAGTATGGGGACATTGGAAAATGTGGTGTGTTTTCATCTCCCTTCATTCTCTTGGCACATCAAATGAACACCTACTCAAATTTCCAGTTGGCAAAGGACAACATGGGACATTTCCGTAGGAAATGCTAATGCTGTATGACTTACCAGAGGAATGCAAATAGCTTTAGAAATTTCCACCAAAAAATGCCACCTGTGCCATAAGTTTAAGGAACTTGCACATTCAAATTCCCCGGTCATGGGACATCTTTAGCTCTGGGTCTACATGGAAAGAACCAGAGCTGAACATTTAGGATTAAGCTGTTGCTACCCTACCCACTAGCCACACTCCTCTCCCACCCCCAGCTCTTTCACACTAAAGATCTCGCCAAGTGCTTTAACATATGGAACATGTGAAGAACGTATCAAATTCCCACAGCCGCTAAATGCAAGTTATGACTACTCTGGCTTTCTCATAGTAAAGCTTGTCATTTTCTGCTTCATGGACTAGAACTCCTCGCCAACTACAAGTTCCAACATTTTTTCCCCTTGCTACATGCATTTAACCATTTTTGAAAACCAGATGGTGTTTTTGCCATTTATAACTGATAATCAATTGTTTTGTGAATTTAATTTTTCAAGAAAGAACTGAAATACTTATCAGAATTACAATCTGGGTGCTACTTGTGTTAGAATAAAATTGCCAGAAGCACCAAGAGCCCAGTTCTTTTTTTTTTTTTCGCTGAGAAAACTTTAACGAGTGAGGGAGACTCTATATTGTTTGTCTTCACTAACACAGTTGAGAAATATAAATAAACATATATGAAAAATGAGCTTGAAAGGAAGATTCATGTTTTGGAGAATATATCAGAGGTAATCAGTAAGAACTAGTAACATTTTGCTTTTCAAAATGCTAATTAGTTGAGTACCCATGTATAAAGAGCAATAAAGACAAATTATTAAGAAAAAGAAAATATTTGGAGCAACATTTGCCATGCTACTGGGTTTTTTCCCACAGGAAAGTGGTTTAATCACTTTATGAACTAAATGTTTTTGTTCCCCATCCCACCCCCAAATTCGTGTGTTGAAGCGCTAACTCCTAATGTGATCACATTCAGAGGTGGGGTCTTTGGGAGGTAATTAGGTTTAGATGGGTTCATGATGATGAGGCCCCTATGATGGGATTAATACCCTAGGAAGAGATGCCAGAGCTCGCGCTCTCTACATGCAGACACTGAAGAAAGGCCATGTGAGGATGCAGCTAGAAGACAGCCTTCTGCAAGCCAGGAAGAGGGTTCTCACCAGAACCCAACCATGCTGGCACCCTGATCTCAGATTTCCAGCCTTCAGAACTGTGAGAACATAAATGTCTGTTATTTAAACCATCCGGTCTATGGTATTTTGTTATAGCATCCTGAACTGACTAAAATAATCCCTAAGCCTCAGCTTTCATTGTCAAAAGGGGTATTAAAATTATAATAAATGTCAGCTTTTTATAGAAAGTCTTCCATAAAGTAAAGTAAGTTAGTAGTATGTTAGAATATTGGACTGGATAGACTCTTGGTCATACTTAGATTAAGACTAAGCAACTCATCTTTGGGGGCAACAGTCTATGAATCTTTATGAAATATAAAGCCAGCTAAATCCATATTCCTAAATGAATAATGAAACACTTTACCTACAGGTTTGTTCTTCAAGACTCATAAAGTTGATAGTAAATTCTTGAATATCAAGAGTTAAAAATCAGTTTGAGCGACAAGGAAATACTGACGTAGGTTGCAGAAACTACACATAAACTGGGTCAAGAAGCAGCCCCAATGCCCGTGTAAGGGAAATTTGCCATAGGAACCCAAGTCATAGTTTGTTCCAATCAGATATCTATCCAGAATATATCCAGGTATACATGGCTGATCCAAATATATATTCTGTAAAAGAAAATAATATTATAGAACACCCCAATGGAACAGTCACTGTTGAATTCTGGGAATACAAAGATAAATAAGAAACTATCGACTGTCAAGGAACTCAGAGTGTAGTAGGGGAGACAGACATATACCACAATTAGTATATGTGGTAAAGGTTCTTTTTAAGTCTGTGCACATTTCTATGTGAACAGAAAAAGAAGGCACCCAACTATACCTAAGGGGCAGGTGTGAATGTCTATGTATGAGGGAAAAATTCACACAGGAGAATGTTTATGAGCTGGCAGTTGAACAAGACTCCATGGGGTAGACAGGGATAGAGAGGGAAGATCATTTGTAAGGCCCAAAAACTTAGGAGGACCTGGTGTATTTTGGGGAAATGACAAATAGTATGGCTGGATCACAGTTTGCCAGATAGCAAGTCAAGAGAAAAAGAAGCTGGGAAAAATATACAGGAGCCAGAGAATGTCTCGGTTGACATGCTAAGAAGCTTTAATTGTTGATTATAGGTAATAGGAACCCACTGAACTAGTAGTATTTCATGGTCAGATTTACATTCTAGGAAGATTATTCCAGTGACATCATGGTGGAAAAAAAAAAGTCTTAAAATGAATTCTAGATTTGACTTTCAGCATTTGAGTAGATGTCAATACCATTTACCCAAGACAGGCATTGGGGTATGGAACAGGTTCATTTGATTATTTGTTGCTTATTTGGGGGATGAGCAGTGGGATATTTGTCTATGAAATGCTGGTTTAGAACTCAGAAAAGTGACTAAGTGGGGAGTCAAGAGCATGTAGGTAGAAGTTGAAGCCATAGAATTGGGCAGAGGCACAGAATGGAGAGGTGATCACCTAGAAAGTGTATATGAAAGGACTTTTTAAAAATAAGCCAGGAGTAGCACCAATTATTTAAGGAGTGGATGGAGCTTGAGAAGGAGGGACATGGAGATAGGGAAATGACAAAAAGAGAGCTAAACAAGGAAGAGGTGGTGATTAACCATGTCAGTTACTACAAAGAAATCAAACAAATACATGACACACTATGAAGAGGTGACATTAGAGATAAAATTCTGAGGATCAGTATGTGACCAGCCTCACACTTGGTATAAATAGTTTGATTAAAGTTTGATAAAACAAGGAAGGAGATATGTGCTAATTTTGCTTATCTTGCCAGTAGGGCAGGAAGATGTGATTTGCTAGTGATTTTCTAATATGGAGGAAATAGCTTTAGAGTTTTTCAATTTGACATTCAATTTCATTGACACTGACAGACAGCCTTGGGTGGCATAGAGGGATTGTTGCAACTGAGGTAACTGAACTAATTATCACATCTAGACCTTAGATTTTACTTCCAAACTAAAATATGATTGGTCATGATGCTGCAAAAGTTTTTCCCACACTTTAAAAGTCATATTTTCCGATATGATATCATAATTGTCAGATCTAGGATTGTGATAATTCCATAGTACTATAGCACAACTTCCCAGGCAGCAGGATTTCAGCAACATCCATTAAAAGCAGACATTGATATCTATAGATTTTCATAAAGCTGCAAATATAAACTAGCCATATTATGAATATAAGATTGTATCACTTATGCTGTTAAAAGATGACAACGGTAACATAACTTTTTGTAATATGGGTTGTAAACAGGACAAGTTCTGAATAGAAACTGTCTTGATACTCTATCTTGCAGTCCCAAACAGGAAAAGTTTTTAGGAGAATGGTCTCAAAAGCCCATCCTCAGGGTCTTATGGTGGCCCTGTCCAAGGTTTCATGTTTGTCCTCATGATTTTCACCTACACTCAGATCCCTCAACTGCGTTTTAAATTGGATATTCTACTTTTGTTTCTTCTTCTTTCTGGTTATCCCTGCATGACTAGTGGACTACTTAGAGATTTTGCACCAAAGTGCCCATGTTTATTTATTCTTCAAACTCTGTCGACTTAAATCAAACCATTGTCTTATAGCAAATACCAAACCCTACATTTCCAAAGGACTGCATATAGTTTAGCAATGTGACTCACATCAATGTCAATGCCTGGCTAAATCCCATGTAACTCTTTGAAAATGTAGGGGTTTGTCAAAGGGTTCCAGAAGAGGAATAATCATCCTGCTCTTTTGCAGATTTAGATTTTTTTTTTTAAGCTATTTCAGCTCTCCAAGGATATTCTTCTATCAGCTAGCAGGAACCCCACGTGGTACTTTGAATATCTCCTTTTACCTGTCCCTAGACTGTAAAAAACTAAGTTCAGTTTGTTTAAAGATTGTGTTTTGAAGAAAAGCAAGGCTTAATTTCAGTCTTTCATGTTTGTTGACAGCATTGCCACTTGCTAAGCTATTTCTCTAAGACTTTCGTTACTGTACTAATAGCTCTCCATATATTTTATTTATGTGGCTGGGTCTGAGATGAATAACACATTTATGCAAAAATCTCAATATATCTACAAGATGCCAATACACAGAACAGGCATACTCTCCTACACTAGTTAATAAAATGTGGTAAATAGCATATAGTTTTAGAGGCAATTAGTACAGTTCGTGACTTCAATTACAAAAAAAAAGCCCTTATGATTTCTAATAATTGTTATTTATCTTTCATCTAAAGTGTTCTTCTTATCTGTGTCAGCTTTGGCCCAAAAATAGCATTGCCAGTGGGGAAAGTGTACAGCTGTTGCCTATCACACTAAGATGAAGAAGAGAAATCAAGGATCAGGACCCTAGAGCCTACTACTCTTCTTGGAGAGCTACTCCATGGGACTTCGGATGGATCTTATTCTGTTATGCCATCCACTCATGTCCTCCCACCAGAGTCAATTACCTGGCTTCTCAGTTCATACAGCCAACTTGAGGAGTGCGGTTTGCTTCCTAATGAAAAGGAGGAGAAAATCTCATGAAGTCAATTGAAACTTAAGAAAGGTTAGGAATTCCAAGTTGGTAAGGTCTCTAGAATATTGGTCTCCTAAACAGACATTTTGTAAAGCAAGGTTATCTTAATATCAAATGCTACCAGCTTACTTCATCTGATTCCATTCCTGTCTGCGCGTGAAACAAGTCTAAGGGAGGGGCACCCTGGTCATCTATGCAGCCCTCCCTCTCCAGGCAATGCCAATGTGTCTATGTTTCTGCTCCTAAAGGATCTCCCAAGGAGGGTAAAATTCCACAGGACCTAGGAACATCATCACGTGATGTTTAAATTACTCTGTCCCTTCTTCTCAAATTTACAAGGCATCCATCACACTTGTATTCAGGATAACAATGTTATGTTGGTAAATTACATACATTCAGCATGTACTGCAAATAGAATTTCTGATTTATAACTTTCAAAATGATCTCTTCCACCCTCTGGGTTTGCATTGTGGCTCATCCAGGGGCTTTTACTCAATACGTGTTTTGTTATGAAGATGAAACGTAAAAAATAAAAAGCCTTCCTCCTTCCATTCCCCCTTCTCCATCGAATGCACTAGTAAAATAGTCTTTTGATGCAGAAGAAATCGGATCGAGGACCGACAGGTGTGCCATCATGGTAGCATCACTTCTTGGTTATCTGATTCTTTTCCCCACCGGCAATGCTTTACGGAGAGACGTATTCTTTCAAAAGCGATGATAAAGGGGTATTTGGAATAAACAGAGAGGCCCCTAGTCAGTGAATACCTTGGCTTGCTATGGATTGTGACTTTTAAAGCCAGTTCCTAGGAACTCAGCCTTTTTATCTTCAAATGTTCAAAATTAATTTGCCGAGCCATACATATGGGCTCTCTTCCCTCACTAAAATTATCTTTAAAATCACTGAGATTTAGACCATGCTTTCCATATGGAAACATAGGGGAGGTTATTTCTAGTGTTTTTCCTTCTTCCTTTTTAAACTATATTATTGATTTATTTATTTTGAATAATTGAGAAAAGAGATCTGTTTTGCAGAGGGCAAGAGGGCTGCAGCTAATGCACAAACATTGAATACACAACACTAGCTCAACTCAATTATCTGGGGTCTGGGGAGACTCCAACCTGCCCATTTCTGTTTCTCAGTGGCAGGCTAAAAATCACCCAGATGGAACTGGTTTGCTGAATCAGGTTACAATGGCCAATTCCATATTCTCATCAGTTTCAAAAGATTGCTCCTCTACTCTGAAAGGCATTGCAAATAAACATACACACACACACACACACACACACACACACGTACATGCACATGCACACACACGCACACTCTTTCTGGAAAGACTCAACCTTAAGGATAGCTTAGCACTCTTATTCCCCAGAATTCCCGCAAAGCTGCAAAACTCAGAATCACTGAAAGGACATTAGAAGAACAACCTATAAGTCACATTAGGGAAACTATTACCGTAGCTCTCTGCTCACTACTAAGTCTTCTTTTTATTTCAGAGTACTTACAAGATATCTTCTTAGGTCTCTAACCCCCCATAAAATACATCATTTTTACAGACACTGCATTGTAGTTAAACCTTCTACTCTTGAAGGAATTATCATTTTCTGAAGGATAGTTGTTCATTCTGTTGGCTATTAAATTTGTTTATTACATTAAAAAAGCAAAAGGGAGAACGCTAACTACGTGCCAGGATATGTGCTGGTTTGCCTTACATGCATAATATATTCTTTTTAAGAAGCTCTCTCTTTTCTTTCTCCACTGATAAGCGTATCATATAAAGGCCCTTTCTGGCAGAAAAATTTGAAATTGGCTTATTTTGATCCTAAAAAAGGTTAAGGGGACATTATTTGAATTTTTGCCGAAGGGATCCAGATTGTCAAACTACTTCACTGGATAAAAGGAATAATACAGATAGAATTTGTATTCAAATGCTTTATTGCTGTTTTTTTTTTTGGTTAATTTGAAAGGCATTTTGACAAAGGTATACAAATTTTAATCAGAGCTGAGAAGTATGGAATAAGGGAAAGAAGCATCAATATTTCCCTCAAGGTTTAAGATATTTTTTCCTAATATCTCTCTCCACGAGCTCAAATGTTGAATAGATCTGCCTTCATCTTCCTTCACAATTGCTTTCCTGGGTATTTCAAAATTAATCAGTCAAGCAAATACTTATTGACCAATATACTATGTTCGGCACTAAAAAAGATACAAAACTGAACAAGACATGATCTCTTATCTCAAAGAATTTATAATTGAGTTAAAGAGGCAAGATCTGTGAAAAGTTAAGTAACAGCTCAAGGCAGTATATGAGAAGCACCTAATATGGAGAAGGAAAGAGTTAGGCAAATATATTAAAATCCTATTAAATGATTCTTCATTTTATAGATATAGTTACTTTGAGATCCAGTTTATATTCGTTACACAAAAAGAACTATAAGATCTTATATAACATAATCAACAATAAATACAACCAAATTTTACAAAACACTTATTACACTTATGCATCCAAATTTACATACCTACTAACATTAACGCCTTGCTATTCTGAGTTGCTAACTTGAGGAAAAAGAATCAGAATTGGGTGCTAAGTTTGCATATAGTTTCACTTAATATAAAAGATACCCTGTCCCTTCCTGCCCTTTTCTCACTTACTTCCTGTCATTCAAAAACCTGAAGAACATTCAAACAGGCTGATTAATGGCCCCAAAAATATCTAGGTCCCAATCCCTGGAACTTGTGAACGTGCCTTCACAAGGGCCTTCGCCTTATATGGAAAAGTGGTGGTTGCAGATGTAATTAAGGTAAGGATGTTGAGATGGGGAGATTATCCTGGTGGGCCCTAAGTGCAATCACAATTGTCTTTATAAGAGGAAAGCAGAGCGAGATTTGATATACACACAGAGGAGGTGCTGTGAAGACAGAGCAGAGAGATTTAAAGATGCTGTCTGGAAGACCGGAGTGATGCTGCCGCAAACCAGAAATACCAGCAGGGACAAGAGGCTGGAAGAGGCGAGGACAGATTCTCCCATGGACCACCTGCAGGGAGTGCAGCCCTGCCCACACCTTGATTTCGGCCCAGTGATACTGATTTTGGACTTTTGGGCTCCAGAACTGCAAGAAAATTAATTTATTTTGCTCTAAGCCACCAAGTTTATGGCAACTAGATACAGCAGTCTCAAGAAACCAATACAGACACTAATATTTATTGAATGTTCACTGTGAGCCAGTTACTCTATATATAAGACATCTCATTTAATTCTTGTGACAACTGGGTATTATTATTATTATATGGGTGAGAAAATTGCAGCTCAGAAAGGTTAAGTAACTTGCACAAATCTATCTGACTTCAAAAGCCTGTGCTCTTTACACCAAGCCATATTTTCTCAGTGCCTTTCTTTTTCCTTGATTGGCAATCATTCTTGTGTTAAGTCAGGATAACCCAACCTGACATGAAATGTAACCAGCTTAAGCATATACATGTGTAGATTTCTTTCCTTCTGTCTGCTCTACAGGTTCCATTCTAATCAGGTTCCAGGATCTAACACATGCTTAGATCATGACTTAGTTTAAAACACAAAAACCAAAACACCTTGCCTTCTTTCTGTGGAAACTAACAGTGATTTGGGCCTGGAGTCACTCTATGGAACAGGCTCTGTGGTTTATCCCCGACCTGCCTGGGGGAGTCACATCTCAGCCTCAGATTGAAAAGCTCCTTCTGGCTACTGCTGCAAACACATATCTGATGATGACAGTGTGCGATTCTAGTTAACATTTTGGCAACGGATGCTTTCTAATAGAGAAGAGGGGCTGAGGTAGGGAGAGGGGAACTTAATTTTGTCTCTTTCCTTTTCCTCCCTTTGATGACTGCCCTGGCCTTTGAAGTTGGGTAAATACACAGCATGGTGGGAGGGGATGCCAGCTGCGCAGACACCACTGGCAGAAGACTGAAGAGCTATTGCCTTCCCTCCCCAGACTGGGAGGTGTGCCCTGTTGCAACACTTTTTCCCTGGGGGATTGAGCATGGGGAGCTGCCAGATAAGTCCCAGCCTATACGCTGTTCTTGAGGCCTTCAGCAAGATCAGCTCCAGCAGGGTTTTCTGACTCCAGCATTGCCTTCTCAGATGATATTCCTCTCTTTAGGTCATCATCCGTGACGTCAGAAAAAAATAGTGGGAAAGGCCTTCTGCCTCTTTCCTCTTGCTTCTTTATCCTATCTTCTCTGCACCATCTCCTGTCCAAATCCTTTTGCAGTTTTAGGGGCTAATCTTTCTACTACTTCTTTCTTTTCTATTAAAATGGAAACTTCTACATGACCTAGAATTCATTAAGCACTGCACACCACAAGCATTCCATTAAACACCTGCAGTATACAATACCACTTGCTAGGGTTTGTGCTGTAATATAAGAAGGCTTAGCGTGGTGCCAGGGAGGTGAACCACAGCAGCTCGTGGAAGGGGTGATAAGCAAGTAGCAAAGGGCTGTGAGTAGAATCCAACCTAGTAGCTTTTCCTTCAGGAAAATAAAACCCTTTTTTTTTTTTAAATTAAATTTATTGGGGTGACAATTGTTAGTAAAATTACATAGATTTCAGGTGTACAATTCTGTATTACATCATCTATAAATCCCATTGTATGTTCATCACCCAGAGTCAGTTCTTCCATCACCATATATTCGATCCCCCTTACCCTCACCTCCCCCCCCCACCCCCCTTACCCTCTGGCAACCACTAAACTATTGTCCGTGTCTATGAGTTTCTGTTTCTCATTTGTTTGTCTTGTTCTTTTGTTGTTTTTGGTTTATATACCACATATCAGTGAAATCACATGGTTCTCTGCTTTTTCTGTCTGACTTGTTTCGCTCAGCATTACTCTCTCAAGATCCATCCATGCTGTCACAAATGTTCCTATATCATCTTTTCTCACTGCCGAATAGTATTCCATTGTGTATATGTACCACAACTTCTTTATCCATTCATCTATCGAAGGACATTTTGGTTGTTTCCATGTCTTGGCCACTGTAAACAAAGCTGCAATGAACATTGGATCACACGTGTCTTTATCTCTAAATGTTTTCAGATTTTTTGGGTAGATACCCAGGAGAGGGATTGCTGGGTCATATGGCAATTCTATTCGTAATTTTTTGATGAACCTCCACACTGCCTTCCATAATGGCTGCACCAGTCTGCATTCCCACCAACAGTGTATGAGGGTTCCTTTTTCTCCACAACCTCTCCAACATTTGTTACTATTTGTCTTGTTGATGATAGCCATTCTGACTGGGGTGAGGTGATATCTCATTGTGGTTTTGATTTGCATTTCTCTGATGATTAGTGATGTTGAGCATTTTTTCATATGTCTATTTGCCATTTGTATGTCCTCTTTGGAGAAATGTCTCTTCAAGTCCTCTGCCCATTTTTCAATTGGGTTGTTTGTTTTTTTGTTGTTGAGTTGCATGAGTTCCTTGTATATTCTGGATACTAGCCCCTTATCGGAGGCACTGTTAGCAAAAATCTTCTCCCATTCAGTTGGTGGCCTCTTTATTTTGTCAATGGTTTCTTTTGCTGTGCAGAAGCTTTTAAGTTTCATATAGTCCCATTCGTTTATTTTAGCTTTTACTTCCATTGCCTTTGGAGTCAAGTTCATAAAATGCTCTTTGAACCCAAGGTCCATAAGTTTAGTACCTATGTTTTCTTCTATGCAGTTTATTGTGTCAGGTCTTATGCTTAAGTCTTTGATCCATTTTGAATTAACTTTGGTACACGGTGACAAATAGCAGTCCAGTTTCATTCTTTTGCACGTGGCTATCCAATTCAACACTATGTTGAAAAGCAGAGGTGATAGGGGACATCCCTGTCGTGTTCCTGAACGTAGAGCAAAGGGCTTCAGTTTTTCTCCATTAATTATGAGATTAGCAGAGGGCTTGTCATATATGGCCTTTATTATGTTAAGGTATTTTCCTTCTATACCCATTTTATTAAGTGTTTTAATCATAAATGGATGTTGTATCTTGTCAAATGCTTTTTCTGCATCAATTGATATAATCATATGATTTTTGTCCTTTATTTTGTTTATGTGATGTATCACATTGATGGATTTGGATGTTGAACCATCCTTGTGCCCCGGGATGAACCCCACTTGGTCGTGATGAATAATCTTTTTAATGCATTGTTGTATTCGATTTGCTAGAATTTTATTTAGGATTTTTGCATCGGTATTCATTAGAGATATTGGTCTGTAGTTTTCTTTTTTGTGCTGTCCTTACCAGGTTTTGGTATCAGGGTAATGTTGGCCTCATAAAATGAGTTAGGGAGTACTGTCTCTTCTTCAATTTTTGGAAGAGTTTGTGCAGAATTGGTATTAGATCCTCTTTGAAGGTTTGGTAGAATTCACTAGTGAAGCCATCTGGTCCCGGACTTTTGCTTTTGGGAAGGTTTTGGATGACTGATTCAATTTCGTTACTGGTGATCGGTCTGTTTAGATTTTCCAGTTCTTCATGGTTCAGCCTTGGAAGGCTATATGTTTCTAAGAACTTGTCCATTTCTTCTAGGTTGTTGAATTTTGTGGCATATAGTCCTTCATAGTATTCTTGGATGATCCTTTGTATTTCTGTGGTGTCCGTGATAACTTCCCCTTTTACGTTTCTGATTTTGTTAATCAGTGTCTTCTCTTTTTTTATCTTAGTAAGTCTAGCCAAGGGTTTGTCAATTTTGTTAATCTTTTCAAAGAACCAGCTCTTTGTCACATTAATTTTTTCTATTGTCTTTTTGTTCTCTATTTCATTTATTTCCGCTTTAATTTTTATTATTTCCTTTCTTCTGCTGACCTTGGGTTTTACTTGTTCTTCTTTTTCTAGTTCTTTAAGGTGTAACATGAGGTTATTTATTTGGGAGTTTTCTTGTTTCTTGAGATAGGCCTGTAATGAGATAAATTTCCCTCTTAAAACTGCTTTCGCTGCATCCCAAAAATTTTGGTAGGATGTATTTTCATTGTCATTTGTTTCTATGTATCTTTTGATCTCTCCTCTAATTTCTTCTTTGACCCAGTCCTTCTTTAAAAGTATGTTGTTTAATCTCCATGTATTTGTGTTTTTCCCGCTTTCTTTTTACAGTTGATATCCAATTTCAAAGCCTTGTGATCAGAGAATATGCATGGTATGATTTCAATCTTCTTAAATTTGTTGAGACTGATTTTATGTCCCAATATATGGTCTATCCTTGAGAATGTTCCATGTACACTAGAAAAGAATGTATAGTCTGATGTTTTAGGATGAAGTGCTCTATAAATGTCAATTATGTCCATTTCATCTAATGTGTCATTTAGGGCTACTATTTCGTTATTTATTTTCTGTTTGGATGATCTATCCATAGCTGTCAATGATGTATTTAAGTCCCCTAGTATAATTGTGTTTTGGTCAATTTCTCCCTTTAGTTCTGTTAGTAGTTGCTTGGTGTATTTGTGCTCCCTGATTGGGGGCATAAATATTGATGACTGTTATGTCTTCTTGTTGTACAGTCCCTTCACCATTATGAAATGTCCATCTTTGTCTCTTGTTATCTTTTTCACCTTGAAGTCTGTTTCATCTGATATCATTATGGCTACACCTGATTTTCTCTGGGTACCATTTGCTTGGAGTGTCAATTTCCACCCTTTCACTTTGAGTCTATGCTTGTCCTTGTAGCTGAGATGTGTCTCTTGGAGACAGCATATGGTTGGGTTTAGTTTTTTGATCCAATCTGCTACTCTGTGCCTTTTTATTGGTGAGTTCAGTCCATTTACATTTAGGGTGATTATTGATATGTGAGGATTTCCTGTCATTCTATCTTTAGTTTTCTGGTAAGGCTGTGTCTCCATTGTTCCTTTGCCTTTTGTTGTTGTCTATTATTTCTGTGTGGTGGTATTCTATGATGTTTCCCTCTGTTTCTTCTTTTATTTCAGTATATATTTCAGTTCTGGATTTTTTTGAGTGGTTACCCTTAAGTTTATGTAAAAGAAAGTTTGATATTTAGAGTATTCCATTTTCTTCAGCACGCTTACTTTCTCCATTCCCATATTCCGGTTCAGGCCTTTACTCTCCCCCCTTTTTGAGTTTTGGTTGCCACAAATTGTCCCTGTTGATGGTGGTCGAATAGCCTCCTTTAGTATTTCTTGTAGTGCAGGTCGTGTATTAGAAAATTCCCTCAGCTTCTGTATGTCTGGAAAGGTCTTTATTCCTCCTTCATATCTAAAGGATATCTTTGCTGGATATATTATTCTTGGCTCATGATTTCTCTCTTTCAATAGTTTGAATATTTGGTTCTACTCCCTCCTGGCTTGTAGAGTTTCTGCTGAAAAATCTGATGATAATCTAATGGGCTTTCCTTTGTAAGTTACCGTCTTCTTTTCCCTGGCTGCCTTGAGGATTCTTTCTTTGTCGTTGATTTTAGACAGCTTCAATACAATGTGCCTTGGAGAAGGCCTGTTGGGATTGAGGTAACTAGGTGTTCTATTTGCTTCTTGGATTCGAGGGTCCAGTTCTGTCCACAAATTTGGGAAGTTCTCATCGACAATTTGTTTGAATATATTCTCTGTTCCGTTCTCTCTTTCTTCTCCTTCTGGTATGCCCATTATTCTTATATTGCTCTTTCTGATGGAGTCAGAAAGTTCTTGTAGAGTTCTTTCATTTCTTTTAAGTCTCAAGTCTCTTTCTTCTTCTCTCTGTGTCATTTCCAGGTTTCTATCTTCGATGTCACTGATTCTTTCCTCCATCTGGTCAACTCTACTACCTAAGCTGGTTATTTCATTCTTAATTTCTTCTATTGAGTTCTTAATCTCCAGAAATTCTATTTGGTTCTTTTTTAAGATTTCAATCTCTTTCGTAAAATGCTCATGCTGTTCTTTGATTGAGTTTCTGAGTTCCTTTAACTGCCTATCTGTGTTTTCTTGTATCTCGTTGAGTTTTTCAGAACTGCAATCTTGAATTCTCTGTCATTTAAGTCACATATTTCTGTATCTTTAAGTGCCTTCTCTGGAGATTTTTCACTTTCTTTCTGAGCTATCTTGTTGCCTTGGTTATTCATGGCGATTACTGGTTTACTATTTCTCTTCCTAGACATCTACAGGAGTGACTTCTGCAACAGGTTGATAGAAAGCGGTCTTTCTTTTGTTTGCCAGTACTTGTTGGTAGAATGTTTTATTATTTCTCCAACTGCAACTTATTTTCTTCTCCCACACAGTAGTGCTATGTTTTCTCTGCACTATTCCTGCTTCTCACACAATGGGGGGATTCCCTGGGAGACGGGCTTCTCCTCTGTTAATAGTTCGTCTAGGTCACAGGGCGCAGTGTCCCGGTGGGTATGCGGAGAGCTTTTGATGTTCCAAAGCTCTTCCAGCTCCTGATTCAGAGCCCGTAGGTTTCAGCAGTTCTGTTTACTCCTGCAGGGATCCGCCCAGATAGGTGGGGTCAGAGGCGGGGTGAGTTGTGAGAGGTGGCCCAGAGCAATGGCAGCAACCACCATCACAGCCGGTCCTGCTTCCACAGCTCTCTCCCCTTTGCTGGAACTAGTTGGGCTGTGAAATTGTGTTTGCAGTCCACAGTTCTCAAAACAGCAAATTTTCTGTTGTTTTGATCTGACACTGCTACTGTTTCGCTTTTAGCACCGGGCAGGTGGGGGCGGGGCGAGCTCTGGAAGGGGAGGGAGGGGGCGGCTAGTCTCAGTGCCTAAGGCTCCGTTCTCTGCTCGGCAGTGCGGGCTTAAACCACCGTTTTCAGCCTTTTTCCCTCAGTCTTTTCTCCGAGGTCTCTGCCGTGAGCGTTGGGTTCAGCCGTGTTATATGCTGTCCCCTCAGCCCTGTGGAGCCCTGGCGGAGCCCTAGCAGTCCGAGTTCTTCCCTCTCCCGCAGCTGCGGTAGTTCCGGGAAGCAGCGAGCTCGGCGCACTGAGCTGGATCTGAGTCTTGCGCCCGCGCGGCTCCGTCTCCGCGCACTTCTTCCTTCCCTCCTCCCTCCACTCGCGCGAATCTCCCACCTGTAGGTGATTTCAGTCGGTAGTGGGCCTCTTCGTGTTGCCTGTGTGCTGTGCAGGGAGTCCTTTGTGGAGTTTTTGTTGTTCGATTCGTTGTAAATTCCAGGGGAGCTTTACAGAGGCTCACCTCACGCCGCCATTTTTTCCTCTCTCCATAAAACCCTTTTAAAGGATAGCTTCCTACTGAAGCAGACTCACCTCGATGCTGCCAAAAGTACCCCAAGGACTGCCAAAAAAAACCCCGGGAGACAATTTGACCTTACTTACCAAATGATTGGAAGCAACCAAACATGGAGATGAAAGAGTGGAGGCAAAACAAAATCAGATGGAAAAGAGGAAACTTTTAAAAGGGAGAAAGAAATGCAGACTCAATTAAGTCAATTAAAGATTCTGTGAAGGACTGGGGAAAAGACACCATGCTCATCAATCCACAGATTAGGAGAAAAGATGATAGAAATGCATGATGTCCTCTCACAAAGAAGACAATAATCAGCCATGAACAAACACAGGAAGAAACTTTCTGGGGGGGCCTGGTACTGGATTCAATAGGTCCCACCCTTCTCTCCTTGGGAACTCAACGAAAACATCATCTTTTCCAAGAAGCCTTCCTAGTTTAAGAAGACAATATTAATAGTACTACTATGTCTAATAATAATGATAATAATTAAAATTTATTGAACACTTACTACATACACACCAGGGTTTCTGCTAAGAGATGTATCAAATTTAATACTCTCTGTAATAGGGAGATGTTATTCTTATCCAGTTTCCTTGATAAGGAAACTGTGGATTGAAAATATTAAGTAGTTTACCCAAGGTAACCATTAGTAAGTGGTGGAACCAGTTAGAAAATTGGACGTAAGTATTTTTATTTCTGAACTCCATGTTATATTGCCAAATACATGGTAAATAATATGGTTGTACACACACATGTGCATACACATGCATGCACTCTCTTTAGCATCATTCTTATGGAGATGGTTCTCTGCAATAGTTCTTTGGTTCTCTTCAAATCCTCTCATATCATGACATGCCTTCAACAAATTTCTTTCTGCTACTCTTTCTAGAAATGTTGGTCAATTGTCCCAGGATGTAGTGATGCTTGCCACGCCCTACGTGATATAAAAAATATCTACACATCCGTAATTCTGTTTCTTGGACCATGTCTTGGTATATGCCTTGATCCTCTGTGAAATTTTTATCTCAATATATAGCATAAGACTCATTCTTTCCCTAAGGTAAATTTACTACTATTATATGAAAAATTTTTTGTTTGTCATTAAGGGTCAAAACCAGAACACAAAATAAATGGCAAGTCGACAAGCCATAGGTTTCTCATTGAACAGTGGAAAGCTCCGTGGATGAGAGCATTGCAGTCTGGTGCATTTATAGTCTGGCTGAGAATGTACACTCTGCCATGTTAGCTCATAGAACTCACTGGCTTGAAATCTTTACCATGAATCTGAATAACCTGGAGGGCTTGTTACAGCGCAGGTCACTGTGTCCCACCCCCAGAGTTTCTGCTTCGGTAGGTAGCCTCTGGTGGGGCCCTGGAATTTACATTTCTAACAAGCTCCCAGATGCTGCTGCTGAACTGGAAGCCACATTTTTAAAACCACTAGTGTCAAGAAATGGATTTATATACCTACTTTAGAACTAAATAATATAACTAATCTGGGCTGCATGGGACAGTGTTAAATGGATCTCTCTCTCTCTCTCTCTCTCTCTCTCTATATATATATATATATATATATATATATATTTATTTATTTACACACACACACACACACACACACACAGAAAAGTATATACAGAGAGTGCCAAAAAATAATGTATACACATTTTAAGATAGGAAAAAACTATTAAAATTATAATACTCAATATATACCGATAACAAAAGATGAATACAAGTCACGTTTGACTTCTACAATTACAAGAGGGGCTCAAAGTGGTTACCATCAGTGTCCAGACACTTCTGATTACAGCAAACTACTGCTTGAACAATGTTGACCAAAGTGTCCACCACTTGTATACCTTTTTTTTGGCACCCCTGGCATATGTCTCACTATATCTCTGTACATCACAATATATGTGAACATGTATATGTAATTGTCCAAAGCTTGTACACTCAGATTGTTTCTTTTTAGCATCATAACTTCTTCATGAAGTAGTATCATAACATAATGTGTCTAAGACAGTGAACTCTAATGTCAGACAGGTCTTAGTCCAAATTCCCAATCTTCTAATTACTAGCTGTGCTCCTTTGGGCAACCCACATTAAGCTAGCTCACTAAGACTGATTTCTAAAATTGAAAAAATATGAGTGCGTACTTTGTGGTGGTGCTGTGAGGATTAATGGAGGTAATGTGGGAAAAGTACTCACACACTGTCTGACATTTGATAAATATTCCATCGGCACAGGTGTACTTGTTCTATGTAGTCCTAATCCGGGCACTGAAAAAAATAAGGGACTTGTTCAAGGATGCTAACCTGCTAGGAGCAGAGCTGAGCCTTTTGATTTCAAGGCCCAGATTCTGGTTTGAGTGATTTCAGCATGTTGTGGATTCTATAGGCAGCTTTGGGGATGGTGGTACCTCCGTTAATGAAGCCTCAGGGAATGGAGTTTTTATTCCACATTTTAAAAGCAAACAACAAAACCCTTCCATAAATCATCTGAGGGAAAGCTGCTTGTATTCACAGCTGCCCATGACAACAATACCTGAGCACAGCTTCTGTAAGGCCCTTCCCAGTCAAATGTAAATAAGGCTCATCCTAGGCAAATCTGGTAAGATGAAGAAAACTCCTTTATTCCACCTCAATGGCAAATGTCAAATGTTCTCTTTCCTCCTCTTCCTTTTCAAAATAAGAAGGTGCCTGCTGTCAGTCATTGACCCTTATTGGTAGATTGACTTCTGTGTGAATGAGTTTCAATATAGGATCACATTTGTATTTTAAATCTTTCGTATTTAATTATGGGAACCAAAACTTTTTCTTCATTAATATGCATTTCAGGCATTAGCTGCCAGAAACAGAGAAATGAGGGAAGTTCAGAGAACCCTGGTATATCTTCTCTGTCTTCCTGAGATATTAGAAGGATCAAATGGGAACTGTTAAACTCTTTCCTCCAGTCCAGTGACTTGCTGGGAAATGGGATAGAACGGGGTGGGAGTGGGAATGCCCAGAATCTCTGCTACCCATCCCCCTGCCAACTTCCCCAAGTAAACATATAGGTAAAATCAGTGTGTTGCGTGGCAAACAGAATTTCAGGACAAGTACTCAAACCCCACTCCACCAGATTGCCATACCTATACTCTTCCCTGCCATCTCCCCTCCCTTTCTCACCTGACCACAGGTTAGACTTCTTCTTCCAGTCTAGTATATGGATTTGGACAGATTACTTAGCTTTCCTGAGTCTTAGGTATCCCAGGTTTGAAAAAGAAATCACATCTCCCTCACTGAATGATAAGAGAGTCTATAGATGAGTCTCCTAGGAGAGAGCCTGCTCCTGGTGGATACTTAGTAAATGCTTATTCATTCATTCTATTTGTCAGTCTGCTATTTGGTGAGCCATTAAAATGAACATTATGTGTACCTACTATGAGCAAGGCACTAAGCTGACTACTGCAGATCTAATGATGAGCAAGACATTGTTCTTCTCTCATGACAGGTATACTCTAGCGCAGTGGTTCTCACCCCTGGGTATGAATCACAATGTCTGGTGGAGGGAGCTTTTCCTGGATCCCACCCCAGATCTGGCTGGGAGCTTCTGGGAAGGACAATGTTGTATTATTAGGTTGGTGCAAAAGTAACTGCAGTCTAAAAGGTTAAAAATAATTGCAAAAACCGCAATTGCTTTTGCACCAACCTAATAAAAGCTCCTCTCACGTTTCCTCAGGGAATGGAGGCATAGCCAGCTTTGTGAGCTACCCTGGGGTTACATCTTCCCCCCCCCAACACCCTCCCCACATTAACTCTGCTTCTTCCCCCTCCTTCCTCGTGCCCCAGGGAAACAGCACAGTTTAGGTTTTCTGATACATTATTTTAGTTGCTATTTTATATTTTAGCTAGTAGTTAATATTGTTTTGGTCATATCATTGTTGACTAGTATCTTGCACACATCCCTCTACTGCCTATATACTGCTATGTCTGGCAACGTGTGTATGACAGAGAAGTTTGTCATTGAGATACACCTTCTTTATTAACAGTAGTTATGCCTGTAGACTTAACCATGTTGTTAGGGTTAGAGCTATGGTTTTTCTAGAACACCAGTATTCCTTCTTGGTCCTTTGCTCCCCTTCTTTGGGCTCTGCCATAGGGGTTCGCTTCCTTCGGTTAATACTAATTGATGTAACAAATTGTGGTAGTTTGGAGTTCAAGTTTCCCATCTATATCAGATATTTACTGGCTGGCAAACAATATCTTTGGGTGACAGAGGCCTTATAATTACTAAGTTGATACCAAGTGCTATAATTATGATGATGATTTATCACTCAGAAAACACTTGAAAGCACAACCAAGTCCTTCAAAGATCTAACCAATTTAGCTCTGAATCAATACCAAATGTTATCCAAAAGTCAAGTTCTGCTGTAAGACACTAGCCCCTTGACTGATCAATAGACAGATAGACAGATATGCAGGCTATGCGCTGGTCAGTTATAATTCTAAGCTGCCAGTTTAGAAAAAAAAGGAAAAGAAAGGAAGAAAAAGGTTAAAATCCCTAGATTGGATAGAACGAGCTGAAGTGTTTTCAAATGGATTTGAGAAACTGAACTGTTCCCAGGCGGAAAGATAAAAAGTAAAGCTACAGTCAGTCTGGCTTTTTGGCTCGCCTAACCTTTTTACTGCTGGATAATGAGGAATCAGCTATAATTTACACACAGTATTCTTTTCACAGATTATATTGAGGTTTGGGGGGTGGGAGAGAGAAAGGGGAAAGGAGAGAGACTGACTTTATAGTCTTGCATCATCTCTCTCCCCAAGAGGCACATCAGGGCAGCGATGCCCTCTGCATGTTGTTGTGACAAATTTCAAGTCAAGAGGGTGCTTGAATTGGATTTATTACAATTGGAAGAAAAGGAATTGTAATCTTTATGAGCCAACGTCATGGAGCCTTATAATAAGAGAATGAAGGATCATTTCAAATTTAAAGCAAATTAGATTACTGGGGTCAAATCCTTCAGCAGAGACATCATGACTTTAGAGGGTTGCTCATATATTTGACATTCTTCCCCCCCCCCCAGGTTTTGCATTAATGTTTAAGTGATTTTTAAAAACAAAGTTAATACTCTTATGGAGTGAAAGTGCCCTAAAAATCCGAATAATGAATGGAAGGGAAAAGGGGAATCTACTAAAGGAATTCACTGATCCATGTGCTAAAGCAGGGCTTGCCTTCATTTACTTCTGGACGTGGAAGGAACCTCACCAGGTCATCTGGTCAAGTACTCAGTCTCTAGCTAACAGCACACCCAAACCATTCAGGAAAGGGTATCACATTTTCAAATTTTTTGTGGAAGGACATTTTCTAGCTTTTTTAGTTGCTTGGTGTGCTTTTCAACCTCTGAGCAAGACTAACAAATTCTGCCTTGTGTCTTTACGAACTCTCACCTGACAGTTTAAGATCTGGTCTCTAACCTGTCCCTTTCGTTTACCCCTTGTACTTCAAAAATACCCACCACCCACATTGCTCTAATCCAGGACATTGCCTGTAATTAAGTTTCACTCTCAACCAAAGATCTTTCCCATAATATCATTTAGCTTTTAAGTAAATGTATGAATTGACATCTATATGTAACATGGATCCTGGTATAGATCTGCTCTTTCTGTTCCTCAGCAGAGCAGGAGCCAGTGTGCCCCCCCCCCTCCAAGCCCAAGTCTAGCTCTCCATCCCTGCCCCCATCCGTGGCCATGATCTCAAGCTTCTTGGGGTCTATCGACTTCTTTTCCACTTTCCATTTCTATGTCTCTCAATAAATTGTCAAAGTAATAAGGAAAAGATTCTAGTTCTAATCCAGCCCTGGTATGGTACTCACTGAAAACCAAAAAAAAAAGAATTTGAACCCAATTCTGGTCATGGAATTAATGGGGCTTGGGATGGCAAAGATGGAAATAAAGAGATGACATTTTTCGTTCCCTCGCACTTTCAGCATTAGAACAATGCGCTAGCTGATGTTCAAAGCTTTTTCTCCTCTAGCTCTGTCAAGTCTGTGAGTATAAACAATGACATTTGCCCATCCAATGGTCTCAACACACCTTGCTAAAACATCTCAATAATTACCCCCATTACAGAAGGAGAGAGTAACAGACAATCATTAGGAATTGGGTCAAGTTGTTCTGGGTGGTGGTGGCCAGAAGTAAAGTCAAGGCTGTCTACCTCCCAGACTATTTACTTTTCAGCCAATTCATCCCAAAGGGACTTCCCTTGCTCCTTTCACTAGTATCTCCCTTGAAACACAAATGGGCCACGAAGAGCCATGCTCAGCTCTGGAATAGTAATTTCTCTGTTTCTGAGGAAGGTCTCTCTGGAGAGCCTTTGTGCCAAATGGAGGTTTAGATGATCTAAACATTTAAGTGCATATTGATTGCAATCAGATACTATACCCTGACCCACATCACAAGCTCTAGACTGTATTTCTCTGGAATACTAGCTTTTGGTGTATTAACCTTCCACTAGTTCCTTATGGAACAGAGTACAGGTCAAAATCAGAGGTCTGTACAGGGGCCCAAGTTTCACCTATTAAGCTTTGTGGGAGCTTCCCTTGAGAACTGAGTTTTACATTAACTTAATGATGCTACAGATTCTTTAAAGAACCTAAGTAATTCACTCTTGTTTTGTCATTCTTCTTTTTTAAAAACAAGACGGGCAGGGTGAGAAAGACATCGGAAGCATAGGTTTCTCTCTTTATCCAAGTTGTGAGGTTATCTTTTACTCACATCCAATTCTGGTTGTCAAAAGGGTAGGGATCGCTAAGAAATGCCGACTTTACAGACATAAGGAAGAAAGGAGTTTTCAGGATGGAGGTGAGCAAGAGGGTCTTAAGGTATCATTAAAAAATCATCTGGTTCAGTCACCTGCATTCAGACAAGGAAAAACATTAGAATGTCCTTTTATCCAGCGAAACTGGGGTCCAGATGAGGTAAATGGTTAAGTGATTTACTCAAGGTCACACAGCTAGCGTCAGAAGTGGCCTCACAGCCCAGTGCAAGTATAGCACTTGGCAAAGGAGAGTTCAACTCGTCCACAGAAGGGCTATAAATGTCTGGTCCTTCATCAAAATCCAACTACCTTCAGGCCAGATGGCTAGAGTTATAAAATTAATATTAATTTTTTTTGTAAAAAGCTCTTTTTAAAATGGAGAATGGAATGGTGCAATTAAAAGCTCTGTCCAAGAAACATGAGCTAGATGTACATAGGATATGATGCTGTCAAGGACAGGCTGGCAAGAGGCCCGCAGGAAGCTTCATGGACTTCAAACCAAATTATTATAGTGATTTCAATCAGCAGATGGGATTCCACAAACAATAACATTTCCAAGGTAATTTCCATTCTAAGTAATTGCCATTTCCCAAGAGTCAATTGGTGGGAAGGGTATAGCCATCCCAAGGAAGATGCTTCTGCTTCGGATGTCTTCTCTACCTTCAATTAGCTTTTGGTTCAACACATGCATAAAACACATTCTTGTGCTTACACACACACACACACACACACACACACGCACACACACACGTATGCACATGTGAACACCTAGGGCTCCTCAAAAGACCACAAAATAGCTTGTCTATAGGATCTTAATCATTATATGTGTAAGTTTCAGACTTACTCTATCAATAGTAAAGAGCAAAACAGTGCTGGGCAGTGATGTTCCCGTATCAAAGAACAAAGTTGAAACTCCCATACAATTATGTTTGATCACAGTAGAAGGTGAAATCATTAGATATTAGCTAGGTGCAGTAGAATAAAAATGATGTGTTAGCGGGGGTTCATTACACTGTATTTTCAGAGCCAGGAAGATCAATGCGTTCATGCATCATGAATTAGGCTCCGGCTTTAGCCTTCCCTGCTCTCCGGAAACCCAACATGATCTATCACCAGCCATACATCACCGTTTCAGGATTGCACATTAACGAGAAAGCTGCAGTTTCCGCCTGTCAAGCTGACCAGCTGCCTCTTTCTCTGCAGAAGCGAGAATGTTTCTGGTTCAGGATTTTACTTTTAAAACAAAAAGAGGTATAAGAGGTCAGTGTCAGCTGGACAGTCACATGGTCTGATCTTTGTGCTGTCCCAGTGCTACAGAGGATGGTCCTATCCTTCCTGGCCTCTGGCCATTCTGGATCCAGACCTGCAGGAACTCACTGTTATGGCTTTAGTGTTAGATAAGGACACAGGCCCTGTGACACACCTACAGTGTCCCTGGGCATGTCTTCTATCACCCCCAGGGTTTGCTTAACATCATTGGTATATTTAGAACTCTCATGGGAGATCTGCATGTTAAATGTCCCTCTCTTTTATGCCCACTACTCCTCTGTTCTCCCCCCACTCCTTCCCTTAATAGAGGCTCTTTCACCACCCAGCAGTTTGCCACTAACACTTTCCCTTCATTTATTCTCAGTCCACCTCACTTCCCCCCTGCCTGACCCCACACCTGCTACTGCGGCCCCTCTTCCCTGCTGGTGTTCAGATACCCGCAGACAGTTCTGATCGCCGTTTTTAATCGGCGTTTAGCCAGTCTGCCCATATTTAGTTCTTTTAATCTCTCCTCATCATTCAATCCCTCCAGCCTCTTCATCATTTTTTTTTTTTTTTTTTTTTTTTGTGTTGCTCTTTCCTGAGTTTTATCCAATTTGTCTATATCATCCTTTTGGCTGTGACATGCCCAATGGCCCTGAACTCCATCACTGCAGAAAGAGTGGCTGGTAGAGCCCCGATCCACACTTCTCCTCTAGCACTTACTCAGGTCTATTCCTCACCAGCAGAAGAAACAGAAGTTTCAGGGGTGAATTTTAGCTGTGCAAAACCTGCCCCTTCACTGTCCAGCTCATTGCTGAAACATAAAAAAAGGCAATAGAAGAGGTGATGATAGAACAAAAGAAACTGAAGTTAAGTACATGGAAGAACTTTGCAATGGTCACCCCTTGGGGAACAGAACAGACCGTGACCTCATCTTCCTGGACTCTGGGAAAAGGAGGTTATCTCTGGAGAGCCCACTGTTCTCCCATTTCTAGCCAAAGGGGCTTGTAGTGAGCGCCAAGGGTGATGACTTGGTGACTGTGATTACATTTAGGAAACCAGCCTCCCCTAGATAACATACGACAAATGATGAAATTAAGCACCTGGAAAGGGGTTTCCAGCTGTGTCTAGGAATACGAGTAAGAGCGGACTTTGAGGCCTTGGAAGGCCTCAGTTTGGGGGGGTTACATCTTTATAAATGTAGACATGGTTTACATGAAGATATTGACTGAAGAAGGCATGGAGCAAGATCCCAGATCCAGGTAGTTATACCCCAGAACCATTGAAAAGCAGTTCTAGGGAAGAGTCGGGTTGAGGCTGGTTGGAAGAGGGCAGAATTTTTTATTTGAATGAGTAAAAGGAAGAGCCATGTGTTGGTGAGACGCTTCCTATTTATTAGGAGTTCAGAGTTAACTCTTTTATTTCACTCAGGCCTCTTCTTAAATGTCACTTCCTTCGAAAGGACTTCCTTGAAAATACCATCTAAAATAGTACCCAACTTAGTTCTCTGTACACTTCCTTGCAAATAGACTATGTTTTATTTGTTTCGCACTTTATTATCCAATTGCCCCACTAGATTGTAAGCTCCCTGAAAGTAGGGATTTCCCCAAAGCAGCCAAGACCAGAGCTGGATACCAGTCCCATGTCTGATTGTGAACCAACTAACTGCTATCCTGTTTTTTGTTACAGCCCCCAGCACAGACTGGCAGGATCCGATGCACACATGGGTTGGCAAGGTTTGAGTCAGCCTGATTCTCCTGGGACGTCTAATCAAGTTCAGGGGAGAGGGAATGAATTGAGAAAACCTGCCCCCTCCATATTGTTTCCTTCTTAACAGCTTGGAGAGAAAAAGAGTCAAGAATGAAGGAAGTGGAAGGCTCATTCCCACCCTGCCTCCACAGGCTGCCATCAAACCTGTTTATCCTGTTTCACTTTTAAAAGCCCTGTACCAAGGAAAGCCCTGTATTGGTTCTTTCCCCCATGAAAACACAGCTGCTTGTCTTTCAACTACTACCCCAGTTTTATGAATGGTTTAAAGCTCAGTAAGAGATAGGGAGAGCTTTTGACTTTCTGAAGAAGCACTTACCAACATGTGCCTCACTCTGAAGGCTAGTGGGATCCCGGCTGGTCTCCACTCGTGATGCCAGTAATCTACTCATATATGCTGAAAACCTAAATCCAGGGTTCCTGAGACTTGTGTATATATTATAAAATTTCACTTTATATTTTTTATACTTGCTACATCTCCAGTTCTACAATTATACTTCTTTGTTTTCTTCCTCATTCCCCACCCACCATTGGAAACTCCATGAGAACAGGACACTTTATTGATTAGTTAACTGCATCTTAGACTCTATGGCTGGTGCATAGTAGGTGCTCAATAAATTCTTGTTGAATTCCTATATTATCTGGTTGCCTTAGATCTGTAGCTCTTAACCCTGGATATGCATTAGAATCACCTGTGGTACTTTAAAGACAGTCCCATACCTGGACCTCATCCCAAACCATTTAAGTCAGAATCTCGGGGTACTTGGTGGAAGAATCAGTGTATATATTTAACTGGCTCACATGATTATGGAGATTGGCAAATCCAAACTCTGCAGTGTGGGCCAGGAGGCTGGAGACACAAGAGAACTGATGGTACAGATGAGGTCTGAAGGCAGTCTGCTGGAGAATTCCCCAGCGTCAGTAATTTGTAAAAGCCACAGGGGTGATTCTAATGTGAGTGAGCATTGAAACCTCCCACTGTAGATACATCAGAGTTTGTTTGCAAGTGATCTGCTGGCCTAGGTGGGACTATGTTTGTGTTTCAGATATAGTACCGATGTGATTGCTGTAGTTGACATTCTGTGGCCATGGCTCATTACTCAGAGTGAGGCAAGGGAGATGAGGTGGTACCAGGACGTACTCTTTAAGACCTATGATGGGGGAGCTGACCCATTTGCAAGAATAACTAAATAATGGTCTTTTTAGTTGCAGTGCATATATAAAGTCAATAACAGGGAGTCCACGGAAAAGTCACAAAGTTACATGGCAGGAAGGAAAATAACATGAAAACAGTAAATTGGGGTGAGAGGTATTTAGAAGTTCAGACAGATAAGCAGTGGGCATCAGTGAGATCTCTCTACAGAGTATTAGAGCCCTGGATGGTGGGATGGAGTTTAAGTCAGAACCACTGATCTTGGGTGGTTAGGAAAGGGACTTATTAATACAAAGCAAAGCCTTCCAGGATAACTGGAGGTTCGTCAGGCTGATGGGATAGGAACTCAGGGTGGAGATGAAAAGAAAGACCTCTGTAACAGAACAAGGTGCTGCCAGGGAGCCGAGACTCAGAAGTCAAGCTGGAGCCATACAATTCTGTGGTTGGTCTCAGGAAAGGAAACCTGTGTAATAACACAAAGGGATACTTAACGTTAATGCCATCAGACGGCTGGAAAGAGAAGATTTAAGCTACTAAACAATTCCTGCCATGTCTGTTCTGTCCATCAATGCCTAGCAGAGTACCTGGAAAACAAAGGATTCTCAATGAATGAGGAAGGAAGAAGCTAGAACAGGCTTGAAATCTGCCTGCATGTCATTAGTAGGCCTAGTTGTTTTTTTTGTTTTTTTTTTAAACAGCTTTATTGACATACAATTCACCATACCATACAATTCATCCATTTAAAGTATATAATTCAATAGGTTTTGATAGATTATATTATTAATTTTTTAAATTGTGGTAAAATATAGATAACACAAAATGTGGTAAAATATAGATAACTCATTTTAACCATTTATGTGTACAACTGAGTGGCATTAATTACATTCAAAATGTGCATTTATCACCACTATCCATTTCCAAATGTTTTCATCACCTCAAACAGAAACTCTGTAATCATTAAGTAATCACCCCCGACCCCTGGTAACCTCTAATCTACTTGCTATCTCTATGAATTTGCCTATTCTAGATATTTCATATAAGTGGAATCATGTAATTTTTGTGTTTAGCTTATTTAGTTAGGAGACCGACTTTTGAGGAGCTGGCAATAGTGGCAGCATGGTGAAGGAAGGGGGTGAAAAGTTGACAAGTCCATTTTTGCACATTTTGTAGTAATGATCTTATTGCTGCTTCTGCTCAAAAGATCTTGTTTTGTTTTGCTAAAGCTCTAAGGGCTAGCTAGCATCAGCCGCTTCTATCTTCCCCTACTCACCACCCCAATCACCTCAGACACAATTGGATTTTCTCTTCAGGGTTGCTTTCTAAGCTAGTAATAGAGCACGTACTAAGACGCTGTTGCAGTCTCCCAATTAATACACGTCTCTATGATAATTAGTTGAAGGGATGCTTTGAAGTCCTGGGATACAATGTTGAACTCATTCTCTTTCTGAAGGAAGGGCCAGTGCTTCCTCTGGATTATCAACCCAGAGGGAGGGTTACTCTCAGCTCAGCTCATCTCAGGCTGCTCCTTCTAGAAGTTTCTATCATGAGGACTCCTCTCAACTCTCTGCCTCTGGGCCTTCTGCTTGCTGTTTCCTCCTCCTCAGCTCCTTTTATCTCTTAGGATAGCTGCTAAATTCCCTTAGTGCTTCTGGGGGCCCAGCTGAGCCACCAGTATTCACACTGAACCCTATGATGCAGAAGTTCTCCCAGCAGTTGCTGAGGCCTGAAAGGGGAGGAGGTCATTTGCAGCAGAATGTCAGGGTCCTTCGTGGCAGAAAGTTGCTCCCACTCAATAAGGCCAGGTAGGTGAGATATATCCAGTGTGATAACAGACTGGTAACCCAGGTTCAGTCTTTCAGGAGGCTCTAGGCAAGGAAAGCCAAGAACTTGTGCTGAAGAAGAGGACGGGGAGAGGAAAGGGGAGTCTGAGAGATGGAGTTGGTTGGGAACAAAAGGAGAATGAGGCATGGGAAGTGTGAAGTGAGAGATGGCTTTGCCTGAATCTAGGTAACACCAGCTAATCTGACTGCCCAAATCGTATTTGTTACTCAAGCATATAACTGGAATTCTACAGGGTTATTTGTGGGGGAAGAACTTTGATAATCTGGAGATGCTTTCTAAGAAATCAATCATATAATACGTGTAACACACTCCCAAATAAAACATGGTTGAGTTTTCATTCTTTTAGAGTGCTGTGGGTTTAATCTCTGCACTCTGGGACACAAGAAACTTGATTGCAATGATTAGCCAGGGTCTACCGGTTCAGGTATCCACCTTGAATGATATCTGATGGCATTAACTGAAGACACACCTCAAGTAGTATATCATGTCTAATGTAGTTCTAACTCCAGTTCCCTTCTCAGTAGGGAACTTAAAAAAATCTTTAGCCAAACAGTCCTGCTTCTATTTGAATTCCTTTTTTTTTAATATTCTTGATTCTGTATCTTTGACTATATTCCCTGCTACTATGGACAGTGCACCTAATTTTGAATGGCTGTTTCCTTTTATACTAATTGTAAGAAATTTCAGTTTCATTGACAGTAATTTCTTAAAGTTTTCCCTCTAAGTACAGAATCTTCATTAACTGTATTTCTGTAGTTCTAGCTACTGCTATTTATAATAGCTACTGTATAGATCCATGCAATACTGAATCATTTGTGTATTCATTGTATGAATTTCTATGAAATTACCTCTAACCCCAAGAACATTACGTATCTTTTTATAGACCATAGCTGTACTCAGTCTCTGCTTTGTGTGCTCTCTGAGCTGATGTGAGGCACTGGGAAGAGTTTTAAAGTCCCTTACCTTTTTGGGGGAGGGAGGAAGGGGGAGTAAGAAGAGAATAACTCCTCATTTTAGTAATAAAAAGAAAGTGTTCGTCACCGTACAGAACTCACCAACTACATATTATGTCTTATGTTACCTCATCTCTAGGTGGTTTTTACTGAACAATTTCATGTTCACATCCATGTAACATTTATGCAACAACACGGAATTAAATGACTGAGTCAGTGGCTTATTTTGATTAGAGATGTTATTTTGAATTCCAAAATGGCATCAGAACAAGCAATCCAAAATGTTCCAGAAGAGGTGTTAAGACTCTCTTAAGTGGAAGATCTGCGTTCTTCCTCTAGGAGAATTTTGTTCACAGAGCGATACGAGCATTTTCTGCATGGCTGTGTCTTTTGTCATCCAAAATTAGATTCAGCATGGCGTAGAGCCCCTTCTTGGGACCCCTGGAATGAGTTAGGTGATGCTGGGGCTATATTAGTTAGAGTAAGTAAGAGTAGCTACTATATGAGATAAACCCTTAAATCTCAGAGGTTCAACACAACAGAAGCTTACTACTCGGTCACATTATACCCCAGGGAGGCTGTTCCTAGTCCTGTGGCTTTCTATTTGGTCATGCGTGGACTAAGGCTTCTTCGTCGTGTGGTCTCCCCTTCTGTAGATCTTCAGACTTCCCTTCACTCAACTGGAAGAAGAGAAAGGAGATTGGATTTATAGGGAAGAATATCTATGGGCTAGACCTGTCAGTGGAGAATATCTCTCCTGCCCACATTTCAGTGCTGGGAATTCAGTCATATGGTGATGTGTCATCTAAGGGAGGCCAGGGAATATCCGCCTAGGAGGGAAAGGCAATGACATTTAGTGGGTATAAGGAGTCTCTGCCGCAAGCTGCAACAGTCTTTTGGCTGTTACTGCTTCCGTTAGTTTGCCCATATATGAAGACTTCCTCCAATCCCTCTGAGGTAAACACTGGGCAGCAGTGAACACATCCCTTCTGCCACTTAAATCTTAGCATATTCCTCATGAAAGGAATGACATCTATGTGTTAAATATCTGTTATGTGCCAGGCACTGGCCAGACTACGCAGATGTGGGAAACAGTGTTCTGAATAGTAGATGGAAAAACACCTCCTCCTAAAACATTACCAAGGAGGTTCTCTAAGAATCAGTAGGGAAAGAGATTATTCCAGAACACACTCCCTTCTTAAAACTCTTGAAGTGGCACTGTCCACCTTTCCACATTCAACCCCATCAATGACAAAATGATAAATTTAAATTCTGAGGCTAATATACAAGGTCCTTCATGATCTGGCCTCTGCATACCCTCGTTTCTCACCATGCTCTCCTGCACACTCCAAGCAGGCTGACATCCCTGCAGTTCCCTATGTGTGCCATGCTGACTTTTCACTCAGGGCATCATGCACACAGTTCCTTCCTCTTGAAACTCTCTTCAGTCTCTCTTTGCTTGCTCAATCCTTTTCTGATTTAGATCTGAACCAAGATGTCATTTCTTCTAGGAAGACTGCCCTGACCTCGTTCCATCTCTCAAGTTTGATACAGGTAGGTGCTTCTTCTCTAAGCTCCCAAAGGACTCTCTATTGTCCCTATTGGAGTTCTACCATGTTTCCTGAAAATAAGACCGGGTCTCATATTAATTTTTGCTCTAGAAGACGCATGTGGGGACAGAGCCAGGAGTGCAGTTTCCAGGCTCTCGGCCTCACGTGGAAAGGTGCTGGCTCAGGTAGTAAATGGCCATCAACTGTGATTGGATGGCCATCAGCTGTGGCTAGTTGGCCGTCAGCTGTAACCAGTGAGCCATTGGCCACTAATATAACTGCCGTGGCTACGCTAGCAGCAAAATGGAGGGCTAGCTAGAAGATGGTGGCTGAGCTAGCAAGAGTGGATTGCAGTTAGCATGGTGGATTGCAGCTAGCTAGTTGGTCAGTTGGCAGAAAAGCAGACAGCAGGTCGCACGCCGTGTGAATCCAGCCTCCAGTGAGCCTATACTGGTATGACTCCCTTACCTATGGCTCCGTGGGTGTTCCTTTTTGGCCTAGCCACATCCTGTGTTCTTATGTGGGGAGCGGGAGCTGAGACCCCGCAGGCCGCCTCGCATGACACATGGCGCAGCAAGCAGGGTATGTGCCGGCCAAAACTCTCTGAAAGGCGGTAGAGGAGTTTGTGCGTATGAACACTCAGTCTCAGGAAGACCAGGAGGAGCAGCTGCCCGAGAGCTGGACCCCCATGGAGGGGTGGCAAGACATGGATGGTTCCCCAACCAGCACAGGCCAGAGAAGGCGAAGGTCATTGTGGCCCTGTGGGCTGGGAAGTGCTTGCTGAGGCCCTCACCCCTGGGGAGAGGTGAGGGGAGAACTTGGAGCCCTTGCCCTGCAGAGAGGGCACACATTATGAGGCTAATGCACAGCCCTGGTAATGACTATGGACTATGGGGAATGGGCTCCATCCCTAATTTAATAGACCTCTTGACTGTTTGTTTGGGAACATACCACCATGTAGTGGCACTGGCAGATGTTTGCTTTTGTGTCTTGACCGGCTGCCATCGAGAATATGTAAGCACCTTGACTGTGAGCCACTGTTCCAGCACAGTACCCTGAGAGGCCCAGAGAGAGTGGTAGTGCCCGGAGAGCCCTGGCTATGTCCGGGGAGACTGGTGGTACCCTAAGAAGCCCAGGAAGTCTGGCTGTGCCCAGAAGGGCTGGTGGTGCCCTGAGAAACCCTGGCTGTGCCCAGAAAGCCTAGCTGTGCCCAGGATATTGCATTCACCTCCAGGCTCTGTGCACAGGGCCCCTCACGGAAGACGCTTGTTGCGTAGATTGTGAGGCAAGACCCTGTAGGGGTGTTTTTATGTAGGGAGCGGGAGCTGAGACCCCGCAGGCTGCCCCGCATGACAACGCAATTAGGATGTATTTTCAGGGGATGTCTTATTTTTTCATGTACAGCAATCTACATTTATTCAATTATAGTCATGTCATCTTCTTCTGGAACATAGTCATAACGTACTAAATGCTTCCGTCTGGTTAATGATCTTAACTGGGGCTTATTTTTGGGGTAGGTCTTATTTTCAGGGAAACATGGTAGTGTTTGCCTTTTTACTGTCTGCATCTCCAAGCACCAGACCCACATTGCTCATTATTACATGTTTAGCACTGGTGTACCAGTGCCTGGATCACAGCAGGCACTCAGTGACTAGGTGAAGCACAGCTGACCTATGCTTTCATGGTAGCATCTCTATTATCTATTGTTCTCCCCATCCCATTTGTAATTTATATTCACAGGGGAAATCAATGCATTTCCATCACCAACCCTGATTTTCTGTTCTGTAATTATTGTTGCTCTTTGTTTTGATTTTTATTTTCCTTGAAACATTTTACTTAAAGTGGTGACCCCCCCCACCCCCTCCCCTTAGCCCAGAATTACCCGACATGATGAATTGTTCTTGGATCCCTTGCTCAGGATTGCGCATGTGAGCACATGCTTTGTTGATTGACCACAGGGAAAGCCAGGCCTTCCAAGGGCTTGGTCAGGTCTTCTCTCCCCAGCTGCTCCAGATTCTCACAAACACACCCGGGCAGCCCAAGCTGAAACCTGAGAGGGAGGAGGCAGTCTGTGCACACGTGGATGTGGAACCTGATCCTGATTTGGGTTCTGCTGCCCTCACTTAATATGAGTAGGGAGGCAAATCCACTGTAGGACAAGCACTCTTAGACCCGTTGGGCTGGTTGGGGTCCGGGCACTTGTGGGGACAGAGCCCCAGAAAGTAGTCTATAGGCTCTCGGCCTCACGTGGAAGGGTGCTGGCTCAGGTAGTAGATGGCTGTCAGCTGTGGCCAGTTAGCCAATTGGCCGCTAATATAACTGCTGCGGCTACGGAGGAGAGCCGAGGAGAGCCGAGGAGAGCCGAGGATTGCCGAGGATTGCCGAGGATTGCCGAGGAGAGTCATCGGTTGGTCGACAGAAAAACGGACAGCAGGTCGCACGTCCAGTGAACCCAGCCTCCAGTGAGACCATAGTGGTATGACTCCCCTACCTATGGCTCTGTGGGTGTTCCTTTTTGGCCTCACCATATCCTGCGTTCTTATGTGGGGAGCGGGACCAGAGACCCCGCAGGCCGCCCCGCACTACAAATGGTGCAGCAAGCAGGGTCTCCCGCACGACAAGGAGAGTCGTCGGTCAGTTGGCAGAAGAGTGGACAGCAGGTCGCACGTCCTGTGAACCCAGCCTCCAGTGAGACCATAGTGGTATGACTCCCCTACCTATGGCTCCGTGGGCGTTCCTTTTGGGCCTGGCCACATCCTGCGTTCTTATGTGGGGAGTGGGAGCAGAGACACTGAAGGCCACCCCCCCTGACACCCTGCATGACAGCACTCCAGTAAACATGGAACAAGGTTTTCTTTCATGAATCCTGAGAAGCAGTCTGCACTATGACTGCAGAACCATAGGGCACTTCATTGATTCATTGATTCATTCATTCATTCATTCATTCAACAAAGACTTATTGGACCTAACAGACACTGAGGTTACACAGGAGGACAAGATAGGAAGAACCCTTGCCATCTTCTAATGAGGAAGAGAGAAGCTAAACAAATTCACGGAAAGGAAAAATGAAAAACCATATATAAAACTATTTCAAATGGTGAGAAGTGCTTTTTCAGTCTTCCTGGAGAAGCCAGATTCTTGCTGCAGGTGGAGGACTTACGCCCCTTTTCTGAGTCTGAATTTTGTTTCTCCTCTCAGTTGATAAGGCCCCTCACCCTCTCAGGACATCTACGTGCCCTGACAAATCTACATTCACATACTTGCCCCTCTCCTAGTCCTGGTAAGCACGCTCTCCAAGCCCATGTCAGCCCATTCCTCATGTTTCCTGAACCTATGAGCAAGAAGTCAGACTACTAGAAACAGCAGGAGCAGAACCAGGCCACATTGTGTTCTGTCTGTCAGGCCTTACCTGGTGTCCAGACTTTGCACCCCTCTCCTCCCTAAGCTGAATCCGTGCGGCTGCCAGATCTGCAGGCTCCGCTCTGCCCAGGCTCCAGGATCAATTCTGACTTCAGGCTGGAAGCATTCAAGCTGCTGCCATCCAACTGTTGATTCGCTCCTGTCACCTTGGCTACTTGCTTGTTGTCCCTAATCTTGCGACCCTTTCTGACAAGTGGCTAGTCTGACACATACCTCTATCTCTAAGTCCCTGCCTTGGTTATTTTCCTGGTACTCAGACCCTCAGAGGCTGAGGCTATTCCTTGCATAAGTGTCCTGCCCTGGCCGCCAATTCTCTTGGGCACAATGTCTTGCCATTTGACCTTGCTACCTGGAAACAGACATCCCCAGGAATGGCTTTCTTCCTCCTGGGACTTCTGAGGACTGTCTGTATTTGACTTATATTTTATGTGTATCTCTGAGCCCATCACCCAGCAGGAGACCCCTAATATTTCCCACTGAGGCCCCAGAGCTAACTTCTTGCCGCCACTCTCATGTAGTCTGTTACTGTATCTGTCAAATTCTGTGTTCCTCCCACTGGATTGGTTGTTCTGCTTTCCCTGTGGTGCTTGTCCCACCTGAGTAGATGAGTCTTAATTCTAGATCTCAGAACCCCTGCTATCTTTCCTGTCCTAATGCAGTTAATCAGTCCATGCCCAGCTGTAATCTACCATATGACTCTGCCTGCCCCTTGGGATGCACCATTCCATCTTCCATCCTTTAAGTTCCTTCAGATATCTCAACTGGGTAACAAGAAGTACTCAGGGCATCAGATAGCCATGCTGAAGAGAGAGGGGCTGATGGAGTCCCTTTAGCTATAGTTGGGAAAAAAATTTCAACAGAAGGTCAGGGCAGCTGTAAGCGAGACATAGCAGCCTTGCTAAGTAGGGATCTCAAATCCCTGTGGTCTAAGGATGGCTATCCCATAAACCCATGCGCAGCCTAATTTATAATGGATACTTAGTTCTGTCATGGGAAGGTTATCTTGCTTGTGCTGGAAGCAAGGGTGTCCAGTGGGAGCCCTCCTCTCTAAAGCTTTCTCTCACGCTCAGGAGGGGGACAAGGCTTGCAAATGCTGGATTTCAATAGCATTTGAAGCCCAGCATTTGCAAGCCTTGTCCTAACAGTCCTGATCTGATAGCCTCTGCTCCTCTTTACCTGATCTGTGCGTGACCCCACACTTTGCCCTTCTGATTTGCTGTTTGCTTCAGCCAAGCCTCCAGCTTTGGTGCCTCAACTAGCCTCTTTCTCCTGCTCCAGCCAGCTGCTGCTACTTCCCTGCCCCCCGATTTATGACATTCATTCATTTATTCATTCAAGATTCCTACTCCCCAGGACCTTAAAGTCTAAAGAGAAGACAATTACACAGATGGTTAATGGGTACAGTTGTGATAAATATTACCCAGGTAAACTTGAAGGTGTTAGGGAGCGATGACCAACTTCATATGGTACATCTGGAGTGCTTTCCAGAGGAAAGGACTTTGGAAGCAAAATGAAGGACTCTGGGAGGCTGGTTTGGGGAGACAGGGAGGGCATGAACAGCATTTCAGGCTCCATGAACTAGCATGAACAGAGGTCCTGCGGCAGGTAGGAGCTTGTCAACGTCTTTTCCCTTGGCTAGGCATTGCCGTACTGTCCACCCAGGAACAACTGCCTGGCTGCCTTGGCGTGAGACCTTTCTCTTGTACACTATGGTATGGGAGCCATGTGCATACATTCTGGAATTCGCAGGTTCCATCCCTGTCTTGACTTTGACTCTGGGTGGTGGAGTGAGAGTTATAGGAAGTGTATTTGGGGGATTCCGCATCCTTATTTTCCACACTGGGCAGAAATGGATGGCGGTTAGGGTTTGTGGCTTCAGGAAGTTTACCCAAGGCCCTGGCTTTCTTTATCCCCTCAACCCTGACGCCATGGGCTCAATCTTTTCTGTCACATGCTTCTGAGGTGAGGATTTGCATCTAGCATAGAGCCTGGCTCACAGTAAGCATTTTACAAATGTGGGCTGATTTGATTAGATTTGATCTGGGTCAGTGTAAATAGGTATAGAAGGAAAAATAGAAGAGCAAAATCAAAGGATGATGACTATAACGGGAGCAGTGATATAATTTGAACCTGAAAATTATCTGTGAATAGACTACACAATTTATTCAAACCTTAGTCTTTTATAATATAATTATATGCAAATGCCCATTGTGGTCTTCCTAACCATATTGTATACCTGATAGTGCATTTTGGGGAATCCCAGAGGAGCTCCTTGAGGTAAGAAAAAAAAGTAAAAACAAGGGACTTAGAATCGTTGAGTTGAAAGGCAACCGTAGTCATTTAATACAAAGTGGGCCCTCTATACCGCCCTCTGCAAACATTCCATAATACTTTCAGTCAGATTACATGCACTGCTTTATTATTGGAAATCTCCAATTGGTAGAAATGCCTAATATTGGGGCAAAGTTGTAATTTCTTTTGTTGGTCTGAGTCCTGGTTTTCAAAACACTTTGGAATAAATCTGATACCTTTTCCATACAATTTCTATTCAAATGCCAGCTACCCTGCCAGCTCAGCTCTGCTCAGGTGTGGGGACTGCAGGAAGGAACTGGAGGGCCCCTGAATCACGGGCAGCTGCTTTTGTGCCACCTTCACAGCCTCACCCCTAGGTCACACCTGCTCATGATGACTTAGTCAGCCCTGTGGTCCAGCTCCTGTGACTGGGGCCATATTTATTCTCTTGTGCCTAGATTTCCGCTTCAGCTCCCACTTGGGACCCAGTATGTTGGATTAGGGCCTTGGCTTCTCTCACAAGGCCTTCCTAGGAGTGGGGCCAAGCTCCTATCCCCATGGATGAGTCCCAGTATTTGATGCCACGTGCTTCTGCCCACCTTCTCCTTGTCACTTTGCCTGCTGCCAGACTCCACTGGTCCTTTATGGTTCTGCCTTTGACATTAACTTCCTGCATGACCTCTGATTCCCTGTTTCCTAGACTATAAATGGGATGATTTGAGTATATCAGTGATTATAAAAACCGGCTACATCTTAGAATCACCCAGGAGAAACGTCATAGAGTACCAGTACCCAGGACAAGTTGTAGGGTGAAACAAGCCAGGCTCCGAGTGTGTGAAATGTTTGGAGGCATCATTTTCAGGAGGCGGCCTAGCACGTGTAGGACCCTGCGAGCACTATATCCTTATATTTTGTGTCCTAGGAGGCTGGCTTGTCTCACCTTAATCCCAGCCCTGCCTGTACCAAGGCCAACCCCCAGAGATTCTGATCTACTAGGTCCAGGAAGAGGCCCAGATATTGGTATTTAAAACAAACAAACAAACAAAGCAGGGGGTTAATATGTGCAACCCAGTTTGAGAATCACTGGATTAAATGGTCTCTCTAGGGTCTTTCGCCTGGAAGTATACTCCAGGACCTTGAGGCCCTTAACTGGACTTCCCTATTCATCCTTGGGACCTTGCTAATCATTTGTGAGGCACTACTATCTCCTGGCAGGTCTATCTCGTTTCCGGATCACAGGCAGGCTCACTCTAGTCTGTCTTCCTTGTACCACTGCTTTGTTCTGACCAGCTCTTCTCTTTTCTGGGTAAAGCCTCCATTAGAAAACTAAGATTCCAAATCTACGCGTTGTTAGTTCTCCTTTGGACTTGTGCCAGGTGTCAGTGCACATTTTACATGATGTGATTTGAAGAGTTTGCAATACTGTAGTATTATGGTACATTCATTCAACAAACATGTACTGAGTACCTGTTGTGTGCCCTGCCCTGTGTTATTTGCAGAGGAGGACAAAAATATATGAGATAGTTTACGCCTAGAACAGCTTATGGTAGACCAGCCTTTTCTGAAGAGTGCTCTGATGATTAACAGGTGTCACACAAAAACAAAACAAAATTTCCTGATAAAAGAATTCAGGAAGACTTTTATTACAGGACTTCTCACAATGTTTAATATGCTAATACACACTGTGCATCTCCAAAAGGAGAACCCAACTCCTCCAAATGTGATTCCTAAATATACATGACTATTGAACTTTCATTTAACATGGAATATTCCAAAAGACACTTTGGGAAATGCTGTCATAGATCATAAAATGCTAAGTCTGGAATGAACCTTAAATCTGGATATGAGAACTCTATTAATGTGACCCAGCTGTTTGAGCAGCCACATCATTCTGTTGACTCATCACAAGCTTGAGGCCAGCTAAATTGCTTGGGTCTTTTTTCACAACCCATCTTTACGCAAACCTTCCCCTTTCAGAGTCGGGCTATAGACATTTTTGGAACCTGAGTATAGGACCTATCAAGTATAACTGTATTGGTTAAGGGCCATGGTGAAAGACTGTTGAGATCTTTCTTATCTGAATCCTGTCATCCAACAAATCAGCTAGGTTTCCCAGCTATTGTCTATGATTTAAGTCAGTAGGCCTTCCTTGGGAAGGCCTTCATTCAAGCCTCTGAAGAACATGCTGAAGGAGGCCAATCCATGTATCACACCACTGGAGACTTCCTTTGGAATTGTCATTGACCCTTTAATCAATACTATTGGGTTTAGCCATTCAAAAAATCTACCCAGTTTAGCTATCACTGAGCACACAATTCTCCATCTGGGTCAAAGGATAACATGAGAGGTTTGGGGAAACACTTCACGGAAATCCACATTCCTCTGTTTTGCCCATCTGGTAATACTTCCAAAGAGAATAAAATAAGGCTAATTTGTCATGAGTAAGCTTTTCAAAGAGGCTCGTATCTTATTTTTGTGATTACAAAAGTAACCCTATGCTCATTATAGAGAATATGGAAAATAGACCCCCAAAAAAAAACAAAACAAAAAAAAAAACCTAGTATAAAGAAGAAAATTAAAATTATCTGACATCTCACTACCCAGAGATAATTTCAGTTAACTTTTTTCTATGTCTTCTTCTAGTCTTTTATTATACACATATATTGATTTATTCAAAAATATTTATTGAGTGTCTTCTATGTGTCCAACATTGTTTTAGGTGCAGCACTAAACAAAAGAACAATTCCCTTCCCCATAAAAAAATTCTCTGCCCATGTGAAACTTATATTCTAGTAGAGTTTTATAAATACTGAATGAATGAATGATATTTTAAATACTAAATTTATTAAATGATACTTTAAGAACTATCCTGCTTTTCTCTCCCAACTTGACATTATATCAGAAGAACTATCCCTGGAATAACTTTGTGTTAATGTACCCAGGCCAGCTTCTGATGATTCCTGTTTTCCTTACTGAAAGTTCAATCTTCTCTTTAATTGTGCAATTTTTGTGAATTTTGTGGGGCTCATCAGCTAATGGTTTCCAGAACGTGGCTTTTACCTCTCTTCGAAAATTGGGACAAAGGTGCTTATCTACAGTCACTTGGCACATTTTCTTTGTCACTATTTCTCCAAAATTACAGATTGTGGTTTCCTGGTCCCCCCTGTCTGGGAGGCCATTTGTCTGGGCGTGAAGACTTGAACTCATTTATAGGCGCTCTTTTCCTATTTCTCCACCCATCGTGGGCTTCGGTCTGTTCCTACTTGAGTTTATTCACCCTCCCCAGACTGGAGATTGGTCTCTTTGGTAGAAAAGGTAGAAGTACAAAGAGTTGAAAAATTCTGCTCTCTCTGTTGCCTATTAGCATGATGTCATCTGCCCCAAATAGTCACCCTTTCTTCCCTTCTTCTTGCACTAAACTTGAAGGGGAAGATTATGGAGGAGTTGAAGAAAACCAGTTTAATTTTCATTAGTCTCAATAACTCACTTAAAACAAAAACAAAAAAAACAAAAACCACGACAAAACAAACAAAAAAACAACCCTGGTAGTAGTCTTGTGGGGCTGAGTTATTGTATTTGCATACACTGTCATTTGACACATTAGGAAACTGAGGCTTATGTTCATTAAAGGCCTTAGCATAAATCTGACCCCAAACTAGACTTATAGCATTCATTTAAATCAACCTTGTAGTATCTGAGAGAAAAAAAAAAGTATTGCAAAAAACAGATCACTAGGGGAGAAAAAGAACCTCAGAGAAAATTTAATTGAGAACCCTTTACATGGGGAGAGGACAATGGATTTCACTGAATTAGCCCCAGATTGTAGCAAGCTTTCCCTGGTTGCAGAAGTCCCACCGTGATCATTCTGTTCTGTTCTGCTTAGAGGAATGGCAAACCCCATCCTCTTTGCCTTCAGTTTGGGGCTCCCACATAGGAAGCCAAACAGCTGGTTCTTCTCCATATGTGGCCTCCCTAGCCTTACTCTCTGCATTAACTGAAACCCTTCCTCAGGGGAGCCGCTGACAGCTCCCTTTGATTGGCTATTGACTGTCATGCTGGGGCTTCCAAGCAGCTCCTTGTTAACTTTGAAAGATGACTATTTTAGTTTTTTTGGAGTCTCTGTCACCACCTGCAGTCAAAAGTAGATGATTTAAGAGGTGAGCAAGAAGGAATTCTGTGACCTTCAAACAGAGATATCCCAGAATCAGTGGACACAGTCGAATTACTACCTGACTTGTCTGTCTTTATGTCCTGGCTCCATCCTCAGTTCACTATTTTGGATTAGAAGTTTCATGTTGCCCTCTGAAGAGCTGAGATTTCTGGGAAGGCTCAGAAGGGATCTACAGCACTATTCTCTGTAAACGTCCTTTGCAAATGCTGTGCTAGTAACAGACTTGGGTAGATGCCATTTTGGCATAGAAAGTGACATCTTTTAGAGCAAAGGGTGGGAGGGGTAGATACATAAAACATAATAGTCAAGTTAATTTAGTCTATTTAAACTCATAAATAAATAAAGCTATTTCACTTATGCATTTTCTAAACCAAGACCAGGAAACATAAAATTCTCCTTAATATATAATGAAATATTAACTTCAGTTTCATTTTCTAGTCAGGGGAGTCTTCTCCGGAGAGAAGAACGCCAAGAAAAGGAGAGAAGATGGCAGTAGGGGAAAAGAAAGAAGACTGGAGAGGAGAGAAGGAGAATGAAAGGCAAGCCAAATAGGTACCATCTCTAAGAGGTGCTACCTTCTGGATCTTCTCTGTCTGAGATGACACCCATCTGCTGCTAACACTTGAAGGGGGTCTTTAAACTTTATAGGGACAGCAAGAAGGAGGATCAGGTCAGGACTTCCTTTGTGGAATTAATAATATGCTTTATTTATTTAACTGTTCTACCTAGTATAGAACACTGGTTCAGTCCTGTGCTAGATGCCCCTAGATGCTTTGTCCCGATACTCTCTGAACCCTCTTCTCTTACCCTGCTGGATCGGCAATGGCCACAGGTCCCCTTCTGCATCTCCTGCCAGTAGAGTTTGGATCCCTCCCTTCCTTGCTGCAGAGCTGATAGGCCAAGTGTAGAATTGTAGTTGGCCTCCAACTGTTCACTCCAGAGTATACAGATGTCTGTATTTCTTCTACTTTAGCTATTTCTGTTTCTATTTGCTACCACACATATTCATGAAAATGCAGGAATCTCAGGAGGTGCAATTCTCTTCCAATGTAAACCTGTTCCATGAATGCCTTCTGCAACAAAATACCTCTACAGAATGTCTGTGAATGTCTGTGGATGTCTTTCCCATCTGTTGAGGAAGGGTTTTTATCGTCTTCCATGGGTTTAGACAGGAAGAGTAACTTTGGAATGAAGAGCTGCCTGGAAGACTTCCCCCTTCCATTAGCAGCTCTTTCCTGTATGGTTTCATCCCATGTCCAACCCTCAAATCGCCCTTCAGCTGTGGCTGCAGGTTATTTTGTTTGAATTATCAGTTTCCTTCCTATTATATGTCACCTGTGTTTTCATACTTTCCCCTCTTTCCTGATCTTCTTGCTACACTGCATTGCTGGTTCTATCTGGTATATCATCCCTTCTACTTGATGGCACCAGCCCTCCATGCTAACCCAGGCCTCAGGACCTTGGCTTCTTTTCCAGAGAGCCTCAGCCAAATGGCTATGGTTGCAAGTCTTCATGTGGTCCCATTATTACTCCGAGATTGAGATCATCCAATATTTTTAGGTTCCAGGACTTTAACCAACCCGCCCCCCCCAACCCTGGACCATGTTAATCAAGCATGTTTGTTCTAACAATATCTCTTTCACTCCCTTCCTAGCATGTATGACCAACTTGTAGCAGGCCCAGTATCCTCATTAATTACAAGTACTTGGGGCTGGACAAAAGCATTCGCTTTCCTTCTGTTGCCCCCTCTCCTTCCCCATCCCCGCCCCCCGCTTTATCAAAACCATCTGCTGAACATTCACCAACATCATTCACAGCTGTATCTTTGAGCTGCTGAGGATGAAGCCTTCTCTCCACAGTAGAGATATGTGTGTACGCAGTCATGTTTATCTCCATCTCCATGAGAGTCATCTCCATGAGGTTGTCAGGAGCAGGGTGCAGGCCCGAGGAGAGATACATTTACCAAAACTTAGAGGGGCTCCAGTGCGAATCAAATCATGAGGATTCTGAGTTTGGCTATATAATTTGGTTCCCATGGCCAGTGTAGAAACAGTTCTAGATCAATGCTTCTCCAACTTTAACATGCAGGTAAATTAACCTGGAGATCTTGTTAGCATGAAGATTGGCCTTCACATCGTCCTAGTACCACAGGTTCCACCAGTTTGTGGACCATAGTTTGAGTACTAAGGGGCTAAGACTCCTCTCCCACTGGGTTCTCGACTTGTTCCCGTTACTGGTTCCTCTCATTTACCTGATATTCACCATTTGTAAAATGAGAGTATGATCTCTTAGCCCTTTAAAATGTGGATCTATAATGCCCTATGTTATGTGTTGTATCCTGGTCAGCAAATGTTAGCTTCTCTCTAAAATCTTCCCCAATTCTCCAGTGAAAGTTCTTACTCTGATATCCCTTCATGTTTCAATTCAATTCCGTTTAAAACAGTTCAATTCGATACAATCCAGAAGCCTTCACTGAATTTTTGATATGTTAGGCAGTGACTTTCTTTGAGACTGAAGAGATGATGCCATTAACAAAAGTGGAAGGTTTGATTATACAAATGGAAGAGTAGACTTGGGGAGAAGACAATCAAGCTTATTTTTTTTTCTACCCAAATATTTAAGTTATTTCGTTCATAAATTTTCTAGACAACCAAGTTTATATTTGCCACAATATGTGTCATGTGCCTTTAATATGCAGACGTAGAGGAAGAATGGTGTGGCACCCTCTAGAGTCAGACCATGTGTGTTTGGAACTCAGCCTCACCATTCCCTGGCTGTGTGATCTTGGACAAGTTTCTTAACTTCTCTGTGCCTTGGTTTCCTCATCTTTAAGATAGGAATAATAATAGTACCCACCTCATAACCTTGTTATATTGTTAAGATAATTAAGTAAGTTAATATTTGTATAACACTTAGAATATCATTGGTACATTGTATTTTAAAGAAAAGTTTGTTCAACAAATAAATGTCTAAAGGTATCATTCAGGAAATTTCTGAGTAGGAGATATGGATTTGGGAGCTGTCAGTATGTAGGTGTTCTCAGGGCCTAGGAGCAAAAGATGTTTTCCAGGGAAAACGTAAGTTGCAGAGTGAGTGGCAAAGAGGGATGAAATGAATTCTTTAGGGAGCAAGAGCAGAGGAGGAGGATGCAAGAAAGGAGACTGAGTAGTAAAGACGACCCAGGAGAAAGTGAAATCAGAAGTCAAATCAGTAGAGAATTTCAAGAAAGAGGTAGTGGTCAATAATGACAAACACCATAGCAACATCAAATAAGATAAGGAATAAAACAAAGCTATTTGTTAATATAGCTAACAAAGCAGATTTCAGGCTATCTTTCATTCCTGTTTATGTTTGTCTTCACCCACTAAACCATGATTCCTAATGTACAGGACTGAGTTTATTATTCAGTCTTGCACTCCCAGGGGCCAGCACATGTCTGGAGCATAGCAGGGCTTGCTGAGTGTTGTTGTAATAGTATATTTGATGCTAGATTCTCTAATGACTCCTGTTCCTTAGTGGCCAACACCACGCTGTTTGTTTGTTGACTAATGGGACAATAAACAAAGTTGAGAGGATCTTAATTCTTGTCTTGTCCTTCCGTTTTTGAGAGGTGGGGGCAAGGAGGGGGCAAGGCCAGTACTCTTGGTACTGGGCATCTTTTTAATGTGAGCTTGGGTGTCTGTGGAAGTTGAGATGAGGTCATATTAAGTCTGGGGGTGGGGAATACCTGGCTGCTGCAAATCTCAGGCAAGGTCATCTTTCTGGTGTTCACGGCATCTCCAGACAGTGATGGCAGCCCTTCCTTTTAGCCTGATGTGCACTAGGAAGGCCCCACAGCATGTGTGCTGGCCTGGATCCTCAGGTCTGTCTACTTCCAAAGGCCCTCTGGGGACAGTCATCTTTGCTCTTAGGAGACCAACTGACCACATGTTGATGGTGCTGGTGGAGAAACTGGTTGGGTCTTCAAGATTCTAGAAGCCTGGGTAACCACTGAAGGTGATCAGGAGAGCAGAGCCCAAGAGTTTCTCTAGGCAACAGGATGATGGCAGAGGGGAGAAGCCTTTGGCATACAGGTCTGTGCTGGTGCTTAGGCTTCTGCAGGCTTGTAGAATTAATTGAGACTGGCAGGGATGGGGGACGGTGAGTCAGAGGAAGGAGGGGAAAGTGTGTGGCTTGTAAGACTGCAGAGAAATTGTAATCCCTGAGGCCCCCCAGGTAAGAGGGAGGGAGTAAAGATGGGGGTTTGGGGGTGGGGGTGGTAGTGTGGGCTGGGACAGTTGGGGGGGCTCTGACTCATTCTGATGTTGACAAATAGGCTGGATTCATCTAACTTCCCTGGACTTTGCCCTTTCAGGATGTACAGCCAGCGTCAGCACACTGCTAATGGGGCTTTGAGAGTCTCCTTTTGATGAGCGCGTCCCAGAAAGCAGGTATTAGCCATTTCTGCTGGGGAGGCAATGAAGGTATTTGCAGCTGCAATGGGCTTTCCTGGATGCCCTAATAAAGCAGAGACTTTCAAAGCCCCATTAACAGCATGTTGACTGCAGCTTTACATCTCTACTAGCCCAGTTCAGGGGGGGGGGAGCACTGGGCACTCAGATCCCGACTCTCAAGGAATGAACTGCCTTCGGACCAAAACCAGCTTCTTTTCCATCAATAAGCTGTGAGCTCCTTAGGAGAGAGAGCTTGTCTCCTTATTCTGGGGTCCTAGTGTGGAACCCTGCACAAAACAGACTCTCAATAAAAAACTTGTAAACATCTGTATGTGTGTGTGGGGGGGTGTGTGGTCTTCTGCTAAAGGGAGTTGGAGCATTACATATGGATGGCTCCCATCATGGCGCTGGCCTTCGGTGAGTGCTCAGTATAAATGACAGGTAGGGCTAAGGAGCAAGGGAAGGGCTGGGAGGGAAGGGAGGAGACAGTGGTGGGAGAGATAAGGAAAAGTAACTCTTCCTTCTGTGCCCCCACCTGCCAGTAGGAAGGCTGTATTTCTCCTTCAGACAGAAGTGGCTGAATTTTTCTTCAAGTAGCAGACCTTACAGCCTCTACGCCTCCCAGAATGAAGCCAGAGGACTTTTCTGTTATTAGGTCCTAAAGGTGAAGAGTGGCATGGGGTCAAAGGGGCCCGGGTCGCCAGGCTCTTTTACAAGTTGTGTATGCCAAGGAATTAATATAGAGAGGGTGATCTTCCTTCTAGGAGAGGTGACAGTCTCTCAGAAGTTATGTGACTCATCCAGGTTCACATAGATGTAACAATGGAGCCAGAATTCAAGTCCCAGTCAGTCTGCCTTCTAAGCTCACACCTCCCCAACCACTTCCCACTTTCCCTCTGACCACAGAGCTCAGTGAGGCTGTCAGTCTGAATGTCAACTGCTTCCAGACAGACGATCTGCCTCACCTACCTTGCCTGTGAGCACGTGCCCTTAGGCAGCAGTCCAGAGGTCGATCGTCCCAATTGTCCATCGGCCTCTTCCTCCTCCATGATCCAAAGCAAATTCCCAGGGGACTGGTGGCTGGGCTAGCGCAGAAGTCCTGTTAGCCCTCAGTTTTCATCCGGCCAGATGATATTTCTCCAGGTGGATATGCCCTCCACACCTCTCATTTCATCTTTCTGAATGAATATGCTTTTAGACAAGACCTGCCAAGAAGCTCTGGAACGGAAAATAAATAATAAATAAATAAATTGAATGAAATAGATACATATCTGCCTACTGGGCTGGAGCCACCTGCCCTTGTGTGTTTATCCCAGTTATTTGTTTAACTCATAATGAGCCTGGTGTCAGGAAGTTCTTGGGAAGCTGCTGGTGTGTGACTGGGCCTCTTCGCCCATCATTCTGCCATTTGAATATTTCCAGTCAGGATTTGGTCACTGCTCATCTTTGAGAGTCCTCTAATCAGAGAAATTAACTCTCATGAGACACAGGAATTAATCTTTGTTAGTGTTGTTGTCAGTCTACCTTTGCTTTCCCCAGTGCCAGACATGGAGAGGGACATCCTAGGAGGGAGCAGCACCACCACTGCCAAAGGCCTCAGTGGGCACCTGCGGGCCTCACCTTAAGTATGGAGGCTGGCCCCGCCTTCTACCTGAGGCGGGTGTGTGCGGAACCCCTAAGGAGCCCTGCTCTGGGGTTCAGCACCAAGCAGGCCTATGTGCAAGGCTTTACAAATGTTGAATGACTAGAATGTGTGAATATGTAATGGCTGAGAGGGAGAGGAGGTGCTTTGGGAAAGAGGCCAAATCAAAATGACAAACAGCTAGAAATCACAGATGAGGCGAATACTTCACCGTTCTCCAGTTTATGAAAAATACAGATCAGTCTTTCAAAACTATCCTTCAGAGGTTGTCTGTTTGGCAGGGGCAGGTTGGGGGACAATGAGAGCAGCAACAGACCCTCAATTGCATTTATGAAAAGTTCGAGCTAACTTCGAGGTTCACAGAATCATACTATCGTCAGGCATAGAGAAAATATAATACAAAGACTATTAAGTTGCTGAAGAGTAAATAAACATGACGTTAACACCATCTTCCATAATACATATTTCATATCCTCTCATTTGCTCATGAAAAATATATTATGGAGAATTGCCTGTTAACATCACACTTGTTCACACTGCAGCACTTGATTTTGTTAGTATCAAGCTATCTGTGTACTTGTCAGTAGTCATCAGCGTTCTTGAGCAGATTTTCATTTTAAGTTACAACGTTCTCTTGCATGTATGCTTCTTTTTCAGGATAAGAAAATCGGAGAGTCTTTGTTTCTGAGTGAGGGGTAGTTAGGAAAGCATTAACCTGGGAATCAGGAAAGACAGTTTCCATCTTGCTTTGTCACAGTGTACTCTGTGACCTTGGAAAAGTCACTTTTCCTCTGGTCCTCAGTTTTGCTATCTGTAAAATGTGGTTACTAGATAAAATCTTTAGTGAATCTTTGAGCAGATACTGAGACAGTAGAGCAGGGGAATGGCCTTAGCTATCTATGGTAGAGAAGAAAGGGGATCGGAGTTTCTTTATAATTTGGGACACAGTGGCTAGAATTTATGCCACTTTCATAGCCACATGTCAGAGCGGCAGGAGTATCCCACCTGGATAGGGCTTTCTGTTTCACACTCTCCATTTCTTGGATGATTGCTTTCCCTGCTACTGGGATTAAAAAAAAGAAAAAACCCTCCAAGACAAGTCACTTTCTCATTGGCCTGTGACATGCTACATGAACCATCTATATTATGGATGCAACCATGGGTGCCGCCAACGTTGATTCATACCTTGGTGACCTCATGGATCACTGACACACCTGCCACCTGGCAGGCTGCCTGGAATTCACCAGGGCCTGTCAGAAGCCCCAGCTGCACCTTCATTTTGCAGGTGACCACAGGCCTGGCGGCCACCCTTGCGTTTCAAGTCTACTATTGTGAGTCTAAGCAACAATCACATCCTCAAATCAAAAGTCAGGAATTGTAAGAGGAGCAGTGTTGCTCACAGCACTGAGTGGTGACTTACAGAAGTACAATGAGATAACAAAGTCTCTTTCAGACATCTTTTCGTAATCCAAAGCCCTAGGTAGCCGGTAAACAAAGTGCCGCCAGCCAGCCTGCGTTCTTGCTATCTTGTTGACTGAAGCATTCATTGCGAGGCTTCTCGGGCTGCCTATTATGGGGAAAGGACGACTCTGACCACTTCTGCATAGTGTAGATTAATCTGTGGGCTGCACGACACCTTTACTTCACGGTCCTTTTCTCCTCGGGGGTCACAAGGGAGGGTGAGTTGCTCTCTCTGGTGTTGGACACTTGCTTTTTAATCTTTTTTGCTGCCTTTGATTTTTACTTTTGACTCCAGGGAAAGCGGTTGTCATGGATAGAGCCTCTTGCCTGGGTTAGCATGCTGTGTGCTGGGGGAACACTCACCAGTGGGTTCAGGGCCAAAGTTACCAGATCTCCTTTCTTGGCCTTCATGTTCAAATGATTGCATCAGATCAAACAAGGACCACAGCTACAACAACCCGTCCCCCTCCAAAAAATAAAAACAATAACCACCTTCACCACCACCACAATCCTAAAACTCCACCTACACATCGAGTTGCAGGCAATTGAGGAAGGATTAAACGTCAATATCATTGTCAATGTCTTTTTCCAAGAACACTGGGACTTACAGACCATTTGGCAGTAGAAAAAGTCATTATTTCCCAAATTTGCAAGTTAACCCTCTATTTATGGCCTGGGTCTTAAACGAAATAATGCTACACACTTATAATAGCAATGAAAATAAAATAATTTTAAAATAAGCTTTCCCTTTTTGTTCTTTTTCTGTGGTTCCGAGTCAGCAAGCAATGACAGAGAAAAAAAGCAGTGGTTTTGAAATCAGATTGAAATTTGCCTGAGTTCCCACCATCTATTTGTCGCCATTTACAAATCTGCAAAGTAGGGATAATAATACCTTCTTTGTTCTTGTTGTGAGGTTTAGAGCATTTGTAAAGAGCCTGGCACATAGTAGGTGTTCAGTACACAGAAATTCTCCTTATATGGGAACATAAAATCTTCAGAAAAATGTAACTCCATGCTGCTTTTGTTGCCCTTTCTGCTTAGATTTGCCAAGAATCAACAATCTAGTTTTAGTAACAGATTTGGTCTGTGAATGCCAAAATGGGCCAATTTTTCTGCCTGGGGGCTTCCTGTGATTTGCTGGGGAGATGGGTGACTGCCTTGTAGCCAGTAAGCAAATCAATACTTTTTGTCTTTTTCTAGGTAGGGAGGAACAGTGGTGGCTTGGGTTCTGCACTGTGAGATTTGATGGCTCAAAAAAGGAATACTGGCCACAATCCCTTGTCAAACCCCCTTGGGGCCAGAAATATTTCAGAATTCAGAATTTTTTAGATTTTAGAAAAGTAGTAGGGCACAGTTCCAATATATTATGTAATACCTCTAGCAGTCTCTAGCAGCAACTTGTAAGGGAAAACCATTCAGATTTCTGCAGCAAGGATTCATCCTAAGTGGGATAAATGAGGTCTACAAAGAATCTCAGGTCAGTTCAGGTCAGGTTTTGCTGCGAAATGAGTTCTGAAAAATCTTTCAGTATTCGGAGCTTTTTCAATCTCAAAATTAGAGATTGTTGATTTATAATAATACTAAAGATAATGAAAAATAATAACAACAGCTGCATTTAATGAGTGTTTTCCTTGTGCCAGGGACACTAAGTGCTTTACATATATTTTCTTGTTCTAACAACAGTTCTGTGTGTTTGGTATTAATGTCTTTCTTTTAGTGATGAGGATAATGAGGCTCAGAGATATTAAGAAACTTACTCCAGGTCACACAGCTAGTAAATGGCAAAACTGGGATTTCAACCTAGAACCATCTGATTGCAAAGTCTATGTTGATAAAATAGATTCATGTTTTTCCTTGCATAGTAGAGGTTGCCTTACCCTGGGAGTCCAGAGAATTTGTCTTGTGGATGATAGAATATTTGCAAGGCTATTTGAGTTGCATGATTTGAGCTGGGATGAAAGTGTATTAAACTGGCTAGTAGCTGAGAGGTATGCAGGGATGAGAGGTAAATGGGGTGTAGATGACATAAACCTGGTCATTTCAATATTGGCAAGCAGGCTATGTTGATTCAAGCCCAGCCCAGACAGGCTTTGACCTTGGTCTGGTCTCCCACCCTTAAAGAAAAGCTTTTTGCAGCTTTAAGTGGCCTTCCTTGGAATGTAGCTGTCCAGAAAGAGTAAGTGAACTGCCTCAGGCCCAGATCAGGCTTCATCTTTGTGTGTGACCTCTATAGTGTGGGTAGAGTACTACAGAGGAAAAAAAATCCTAATGAGTCTTAATGTGGGAGGAAATGGCCATCCTAAAAATAACGCCAGGCCCTGTGGAGTAATGACATCATTAGCCAACTCCAGCCTTGAGGGATTCTAAGCACTTTTGACTAGACATTTTTTTTTTTTAGCACAAGATGTATCAAGTAGATCTATTATACTTGTCAGCCCAAGCAAGGGTTGCAAGGCAAGAATTAAGTGAAAGGCACATGTGAAGGGCCATGACATTTCTTTTAATCACATTTTACATAATTGGAATAGTTGCTATTTCCGAATCTTTGGCTGGGCAGTCTTCATGACCACAACAAAACAGATCTGGGAAGAGAGGAAATTCTATCGTTTGGAGAGAATCTGACATTTTCACTTAATTCTAAGTCTTGGGGAGGAGAAGGAGCCTGGGGAACTAGATTAACCAAAAGCTGCTGAGAAAGAGAGAAGTCAATGTCATAGAAAATTCTTTTTTACCAGCCTTATCCTTTTCTTTTCAGCTGATGAGTGAGCAGGTTTCTGCCTTGCGTGCATGGTCCTCGGCCTAACAGGGTCCTTAGGACCCTGCATGAAACAACGAGGGATATCACCCTCTGTTTAGCCTCATCTGCTGGACCATGAGCTCGGTGAAGCCAGGATTGGGCTGATTCACACCTTTAGCCCAGCGCTTGGCAAAGCACGCCAAACAGTGGAACCCTCAATAAAAATGTGTTCAATTAGATCAAATGATTGTGAATTTGTTTTATAAATGGTGAGGGATTATTTTGCACATCTCTGTTAGTTCACTTGTAGCAGCTTATTATTAATACACTCTAACCCCAAGAATGGAAGAGAAAGCCAGTCCTTCTCCAAGAAGGTAGAACAGAGAAGTACACATTGGGCTAGGAAAAGAGACACCTGTATCTTGTGGCTTCAGTCGCGTGGTTCTATCAACTCAGGCTCCCGTCACATAACTAATGACAAGAACCCTTCATATCTCCCAGCTTCACAGAAGGACAAGCACAGTAAATGACTTTAAACTTGATTATGATTCCAAGACAAACGAGTCTACTATTGAAACTCAGTCCTAAAGGGTTTTTCCCTTTTCCACTGCATGGTCCTACAGCAAGTGTGGCCCTGGGGTCACCTTCCTGAGGATGCAGGGAAGGTGTGACTACATTGTGTCTGGCCAAATATGCATTTCTCCTCAGAACAACATGTCTGCTTCAGCTGTCACCCTCCTTCCCTCCCTCCCTGCCTCCCTCCCTCCCTCACTCACTCCTGTGCCCTCCTTTCCCACTTGCAGTCCTTTCAGCCTTCCCCTCGCTTTGCTCTGGACCCCTGGGGCCTGTCATAATTAGAAAGAGGAAGGAGGGGAGCCATCCTAGCCCACCAGGGCTTTAGAAGGAGCTGGGACTGCATACTGGAGACCCGGGGCTGCAAAGGTTTCAGTGTCTTTCTTCTTTTTCAACCATAGTGCCTGCCAATACAGGCAGGCCCTGTGCTAAAGTTAAGGAGGGTCCAAGACCAGTATAGCAAAAAGTGTGTGTGTGTGTGTGTGTGTGTGTGTGTGTGTGTGTGTGAGAGAGAGAGAGAGAGAGAGAGAGAGAGAGAATGTGTAAAAATGTGCATGATTATGGGTATGTTGTTCTTCAGATAGGGAAGCGGTGCAGAAAAAGTGTTTTTATCTGGAAACATTAATCCGTGGCAAGTTTGGGAGTACAGATTCTCTAGGGAATCCCTTTGTACCCTCCCCTCTTTCTGCCTTTATCTGGCTGCTCCCCCAGGTCCTCCATGTTGCCTTAATAATAAAAGAAAAGCAGTAGTTGGAATAGAGGGCCAGAGCCATTCCAAATCTTTTCTCCCTGTCCCAAGCACCAGGTGTTGGCATGAGCTGAGTGTGTTCACGCTCGGCACAGTCACACATAGGAGATGGATGCAGGTTTTTCCAGCTTCCACTGCGCCACAGTCTCACTCCTGTGCTGGCATTTTCCTGGGCAATGCTGAGGGGCTCATTAATCTGTCTCCTTGCTATTTTTCTGCCCAGCCCAGGGGACGACTCTGGCCTATAAATCAGCTCAGTACGGACAAGGGAAATTACGGAAGGGATACAGTAAGGAGGAAAACAACCACTCGGAAAGCATACAGACTTGAGTTGTGAGACCCAAAAAGTCAGGGGAGGAAGGAAACGTGATCTTTTGAGGAAATAATGAAGAGAAAAGATTGTACCAACCAGGCAGGACCAGATCTGGGACAAAGGAGGTCTGGAATCTGGTTGTCAAGATGTTATTGTAAGCTTCTTGTTTCAGCTAATCTCTCTGGGCTACAACTAGGCCATCTGTTAAGGTGGGATCTCACCATGCCCTCACTCCGCATCGTGCATTCCTGGGAACTAGGGCATGTGTGGAGAAACAAAACAAATTCGTACATGCAAATCGTTCAAACCCTACATACTTGCTCATGCAACTTAATCAATAAAAAGTACCCATGGCGACGATTTCCAAGCAGCACAGTAAGTGCTAGGAGGTCGTGTGGCCAGTGGGAAGGACGTGGTCTGGAATCAAGACTGTTAGTGATTCTCTGAGTCTCTCAGAGAATGGATACCAATCCGTTGACCCTGGGCCAACACCTCAGTTTCCTCATCCTTTGAGATCACTTAGAATTCCAGACTTCTGTGATGATGGTAATTGTTACCACCAATGTCACACGAAGCACTCACTCTTCTCTCAGGGACTCTTCCACATCTTGGCAAACATTCAGTCACTGCAGCTTGGAGGGCCAAGAGCTCGCCTTAGTGTGTCCATCACTGTGGGTCCCAGCTCTACTCCATTGCGCTCTAGGCTGCCCGAGCTTGACCACTGCCTCCTTGAACAGTCTGCTCTAGGGGCTTTTATATTAAAGAGCTCAGGCTTCAGAAACAGACAGACTTGGGTTTAAAAGCCACCTATGAATCACATGGCCCCTAGGGAGATCCATAGCCTGTGTGAGGCCGTGTAACCACATCTGTAAAATGGGATCACAATACCTGCCCTGTTGGTTTCTTGTGAGCTTTAGGGATATTGTATAGAGAACACCCAGTATAGCTCCTGGAGCACAGAGGTGCTCAATGAACAGTAATTATCACCATAATCGGACAATTGGGGTTGAAGACTGGGAAGGAGAGAGGAATAATGGGAATGAATATACCCCTCAGGCAAACATCTCACAGACCAAGTGTGTGTGTACATCTGTGTGTGAGCATGGGTGTGGCTGTGTATTTAAGTGTGTGTAAGAATGTGTGAGAATATCTGCACGTGTGTGCATGCATAAGTGAGTGTGTGTACCGGTATGTGACTATGTGTGAGCACATGAGTGTGTCTTTGTGTATGTTGGGATATAAATACTTACTAGTTCTTTAAATGGATTTTGTACATGCGTCTCTACCTGGAATGCCTTCTTGTCTCCTTTCCTAGCTCATAAATGCCTACTAATTTATTAAGATTAAACTCAGATCACTACCTCTTTGTACCCATCCCTGAACTCTTTGGAAAGAGTTGATTGTTCTCTCTTCTGTCTTTCTTCCTTTAAATAAGGAAGCAGAAGGAGGTGGAGGGGTTAACTGTGTGGGGTCTAGGCACACGTCATGGGTATGAATTTCAGCTCTTCAATTTGTAGCTAAGTGATACCAGATGAGTTACCTGACCTTGACCTTTGGAAGCCTCAGTTTCCTTATCTGTAACATGGAAATACTAATGGTGTCTTCCTCCTAGGATTGATAAGAAGTTTAAATAATATAATGCATTTAGAACATTTCATACAATACTTGGTATATAATAAGTCCATGTCAGGTATCATCATGCCTCCTACTACCGTATTTGCCACATAGTATTATGATAGTAGAATGTTTCATTTACATATTCATTTCCCCAGATCTGTGACTTCTCCCAGAGCAGGAACTTATCCTCTAGCACCTTCCCAGTAGCTGGATATCATAGTAAATGTAAAGGAAAGGGAAACATTGCTTACCGCTTTTCTTCCCTGGTTCTCATCTATTCCCTCCTAAGACTCCCCATACAAAAGACATCTTTAATCAACATATGAAGATCCATGCTGTGTCTATACTTAGCAGGCATTTGGCTCTCACATTTATTACATCATCAGGGCTATATTTTCCTGCACTTGTCTTCAATAGACTCAATTGAAACACTAGAAAACCCCTTCTGGCTCACCAATAAGTCTGAGGCCAAAACTTCTGGTAGGACAAGACTCTACTGTTGCTGCTCATAGAAAGAGCACTGATCTGCTCATTCTTCAAACATGTAACCAAATTGCATCTAGGAAGAGAAAGGGCCAGCTCATTGCACAGAACTGACCCTCAGACGCCACAGTGTAAAATGCATACAAATGAACCATTGTATAGGACATAGGTTGTCAGTCTCCCTAACTTAGTTTTTTCCCATCTGTCAATCTTCCAAAGGGATCTACAGGTAAGCCTGCTCCTCTCTAGTTTCTTCCCTGGGGCACTGGCTTCTGTCCAACTATCTGATAAGACTGGAACTGTTGTGCTCTCTTGGACCCAGGGTTTGATGTGCTTAGATGAGCCCTCAGTACTCGGAAGCCTGCTAATCACAGCATTTTCTGCTTTGACTACTAGTCAGTCCATAGGCCAAGACATCTGCTCTGATGCCCCACTTTGGAATGTTTTTCCACTTCATAATCTTCTGGGTTCCCTGTCTAGTACGACTAAGCCCCTTCCATCTGGGACTGCTGTCCTGAAACTTATCAATGATAAGATTGCTAAGAAGTCTTCCCTCCTGGGGCTGGTTCCATTTCTCTACATCCACCTGCCCATTGCAAGAGTCTTGCTGTTTATAGATAGATTGTCAATGTTGTTTCCTTCTCTTTGGTCTTACCTGATCTCTTATCTTTAGATTCCCTCAGGCTTGTGTGTGCCTCTGCCCAGTTTTGTGTAGGCAGGCATATACACACTAGACTCTTTGGGTTCACCCCAAGGTTCCACCAGCAAGGTTTGTCCAGTTGCTCTCGGAACACTGGACAATGTGAAGCAGTGTAAAAGCTGGATGTCTTCTAGCTCCGTGTCTCTACCGTCCCCTTATAAGGATGGGTTTCGCTGTCATTCCTGAATAGGAGGTTTGGCTAAGTGTATATGTGTGTGCATGGGTGTGGGTGTGAAAGAGAACGGTCAATTCAGTTTTGGGCGTGTTTAAAGTGAGGTGCTTATAGAATATTCACAGAGAGCTTTTCAGTAGGTGACTGGATATATGAGAGGAGAAATCAGTGGAGAAGTCTGGGCTACAGACTGAGACTCAGAAATCATTAAGACGTGTGAGATCATTGAATCCATGTGTCTGCCTAGGAAGATCATGCAGAATGAGAAGACGTGGGAGCTGAAGCCTGAGTTCTGAAGCTTCCCAGCATTTATGGGCTGGGCAGTGGAGAAGGAGCTTCAAGGGAGTCTGCGAAGAAGTAGCTGAAGAAGTAGAAATAGAATTTGAGAAGAGTGACCTCCCCAAAGCCAAGAAGGAAAAGAATTTCAAGAAAGAGGAATGGTAAGTAAAATAAAGGCTAAAAAGTGACTATTATAGTTAGTCATAGAATGTCACTGGTGACTTTGAAAAGAGCTGCTTCAGGGGCCTGCCCGGTGGCTCAGGCGGTTGGAGCTCCGTGCTCCTAACTCCGAAGGCTGCCGGTTTGATTCCTACATGGGTGAGTGGGTCCTCAACTACAAGGTTGCTGGTTCAACTCCTTGAGTCTCGCAAGGGATGGTGGAGTCCGCCTCTTGCAACTAAGATTGAACACAGCACCTTGAGCTGAGCTGCCTCCCGGATGGCTCAGTTGGTTGGAGCGTGTCCTCTCAACCACAAGGTTGCCGGTTCGACTCCCGCAAGGGATGGTGGGTTGCGCCCCCTGCAACTAGCAATGGCAACTGGACCTGGAGCTGAGCTGTGCCCTCCACAACTACGACTGAAAGGACAACAACTGGACTTGGAAAAAAGTCCTGGAAGCACACAATGTTCCCCAATAAAGTCCTGTTCCCTTTCCCCTTTCCCCAATACAATCTTTAAAAAAAAAAAAAAAAAAAAGAAGAGCTGCTTCAGTGGCCTTGGGACAAAAGTCAAGAAGTAGACTGCGGAGTCAGTGACAAGATGTAAGGATGCTTTGGAAAAGCTGACTCAGAAGGGAGGAAGTGGGAAGGTGGTAGCTAAAGAGGAATGTAGGCTTCTTGAAGGGCCTCCTTAGTTGTTTTGTTTTTAATGAAAGAGACTTGGGTATTTTTGAATCCTGAGGGGAGTGGCTAGAGAGTTTAATATAATGGTTAGAGCATGGATAACTGATGGAGATAATTCCGGATGAGACTGAGTACAAATGCTGAGATAAGCCTTCCACAGGCAGGGCCACTCTTTGTCTTTAGATTGGATCTAGCAACCAACTATTTAGAGGAAGAGAAGGGCCAGAAGGATGTCAGGTGGCAGATCGGTGGCCTACAATCTAACATTTGGCAGAGATAACCCACACAGACAAATTAGAGTTGCCTGAACCTAAAATATCTAAAATAATGAAACTCTCCAAGTGGCATTTCAGGGGCTCTGACCCACATGCTCAGTGGCCCATGATGTGTCAGGAGGGATTGCAGGTGACCCTGAATGCTACCACATAGCGTGTGCCTAGTACTAATGGAAGATGTAAATCTTGCCAGGAGAAGAGGGCCACCCTGGGATGTGCTGCTTTCCCAAGGGGAGTTCTGGGCAGGGGCCTTCCCTTTGGGGACTGATTGCAAAGCTCCTCTGATGGGGCCTCTCCTTGCCCACTACCATTTTTCTTCATTATTTCTGCTATGTCACCCGTCATGTTGTCACTTTCCTCTCAGAATGGCGATAAATGGCGCCTCTCATGTGGTGTCCTTAGGGGATACCTGTTATTTATTTCGGTGATGGGCAAGATGCCATAGCTAATTAAGAAAAATTGTGGGCTGCCCACAACCAATCCATAGTTTCTTGTCAGCTCAGCCCCACACTCCTTCACCCCACATCGGAGCCATTTCCCCCACTGAGAGCTTGCCAGGGGCAAGAAACAAAGGATAATGAGCACCACTCCCTCTCTCTATCCCTAAAAAGAGTTCCACACTCCACTTCCTGCTGAAATACGTGGGAAATCATAGACTAAGCTAGTTACTTCTTCCAAATCTCAGGCCTCTGGGTGGGGGGTGTCAATCAAGTCCTGCCCTTTGTCCACCCAGAGAACCTGGAGACACAGCCAGCAGAGTGTTTTCTCCCTCATGACTTGGCAGGAAAGGAAAGACAACTTCCTTGGCCAGGGCCCCTTGGACACAATGACCTAGGTAAATGAGGTGACACCTCTCTTATACCTGAGTCAGCTTCTTCTGAGTTTCTCAAAACAATAGGCATTGCAGGTCCCACCCGTACGCATCTAGTTTCTTCTGAATTCTCCAGATTTCTGGGCCCTGTGAAAGGTGGTGGAAGGGAGTGTAGATGGAGAAGATCTTCCTCATGAAGGTTGCTCCTGCCCTCTGGGGCCAGAACGGTAGGAAGGGGACTCAAGTAGAAGTGGGAAGGATTTCGTGGGGGTTGGTAGATATTAGAGTGGGGTGCAGAGGGATGTGGATGGATTTTTCTCTGAAGACTTTCTCACTTAAGGGGGAGTCATCCCTCCAGGAGAGTTTGGGCTGAGGCCTCCTGGGACCAGAGAACTGCCCAGATACTTCCTATGCTCTCTGGTCCCTGTGCATTTTGGAATTCTTGGCAGGCATTTTCTTTTCACTTCAGGTGCTCCCGTCACCTCTGTGCCTTGAGGACTCTTTATAGTCCTGACAAAAGAGGCAAAGGGTCTAGGTTTCAAGAGCAGGGGAAGGGGAAGAAGGTATGACTGGGCTTGGAAAAGGGGTGGCTGGAGGTTGGGTCGCGGGCAGAATGAAGGCGCTGGCGCTGGCGCTGGCGCTGTCTGTGGCCCAAATGAGAGCCAGCAGAAACCCGAGCCCAGAGCCTGGAACTACAACATCAGGCTCATTGTACCTTCTCCCTCTGCCGGGTTTGCACAGCTTCCAGCCCTTCCTGCTGGTCAGGCTATCAGAGCACTGCCCAAAAAGAAATTACATTGTATTTGGAGACGCGATAACTTCAGAGCAGGCTGTTTTCTTCACACTGGGACACAGTGCCGCCTCCCCCTTCTATCTCTTCTTTGATTTCACATTGTACTTGCTTTAGTGCAGAGTCCAGGGGACAAAGCCCCCTGTGTGTGACTCCCTCCTCCCGCTTACCCTCTGTGGACACTCCCTGCCCCCATCTATCTGTGACACACTCCGGGAAGACCACAGAGATGTTATCTGGGGTTGGCATTCCAAGGACCTGACTGCTTCAGGAATTGCAAATGTCTCCGATTAAAACCAGCAGGGCTAATCTGAGCCCTAGTTGCTACAATACTGAAGGAAATAACAATTTACTGGGTTTCTCTCACTCCCAGGTTCAGGAAAGAAAACATTCACAAGGAGAAAAGGAACAAAGAAGAAAAGGGAAAGGAAGACACGCTGGATGTGGGGGTTTGAACCCCCTTCTGCCTGTACCAGGCTAGCTGCCATCGCATGGTGCTTCCTGCAGACACACACACACACACACACACACACACACACACGCACACGCACACGCACACACACGCACACGCACACGCCTACACCCAGTCTTACTTCTACCTGGCTTCCTGGGCAGATGCAACTTTTAGAATCGCTGGGAAACTTCTAGAGGATCCTTATGTTCTAGATCCCTGAGGTTGAGGTTACTCCCTCTCGGGTCCAGATCAACCTTGGCTCAAGAGTCACACAGGCAGGGAGGAATGCTTGGGCAATTGTGGGATGATAGATCCCTGGAGATGCAGAGCGTTTCAAATCTTCAAGGACTCTGTTTATTATTTTTAGGAAACTTTCCCTCTGGGCACTGACCAGTTGTTGTGAGGCTAAGTGTTAGGCTAAACAGGGTTAGTAGAGAACAAAAGAAAGGGGCTATCTGGAAGAAAGGACACAGGTACAGAAACCCAATATTCCTTGGAAACTCTTGGAACCTGAACTTTATCCGGTGGACTTGAGATCGTCACCATCATAATGATGAGCGTATTGCAGAACTAATGTGGCGTGCTGGAGACGGGCTGGGGCACAGGAGTGGAGACCCTTTTTAGTACCCGCCATCTTCTCCCAGGTCAGCCCTGAAGTGTAACTGAAGCTTTGCCTGTGTCTGCCGTTGTCTGAGGTCTCAGGACACCAGCTGCAGTTACAGCCATGCTCATCTCCTAAGAGGTTCTGACAACAGTATCCCCTGGAGGCCTGGCCACCTTCAGAGATGACTACTTCACAATCTGTATGGGACTCTGTGTGTAAAACAGCATAGAGGCTGGTAATCTAGGAGTCAATGTGGTGGCCACTTTGGCAGACATTTTCGGAATCCCCATGATTCTGGAAACATGTCTCCAGGATTGGGATATCCATCCAGGTCCCTCATTACTTATCTCTGAAAGAAACCTGTGTTCTTCTTTCCTCAGTTCAGTTCATTTAGAGAGACCTGCGCCTTAATGCACATCTAAGAGTTCACCGGGCATATAGTATTTTTTCTTGCATTCATTCAGCAAGCATTTATGCCTGATTCTGAATGTCCAGTACTGTACAGTTACTGGGTTTACAAAAATGAGGTCACGGACTTCAAGAAAGAGACAATTTAATGGAGGAGACACACATAGAAACATTTAACTATGATAGACACTGAATGAAACAGGACTAAATAGCAGCATTCGAAATGATTGCTGCCTGGAGATTCAATCTGCTGCCGTCTGAGCCTAGGCTGAGCTTCTGGCTATCTGAGAAGTATAGCTATTGTCCTCCAGTTCTTCTGAAATATCACTCACCTTTTAATTCCTTCCTCTGAATGTCTGTCTTCTTCCTCCTGCCAAGAGTGCCTTGATGCGGTCTTCTTCTAACCAAATGACAATAACGATCACTTCTCACTGCCCAGTGCTTCACAGATATCTTTGGGCCTTCACAGATATTAATGAGTGGGAAAACCTGGATTCACCCCACCCCTAGTATGTCTAATTCTTAAGTGTTCTTACTCTTACTTCATCTTAATTCTATATAAGTTTTAGGGTTGAATTTAACTACTTGAGACAATTTTGGAATGAGATGGGATATAAATATTTTTTTGAAATCGCCTTTAATTCTTATAATGATCTAATGAGTTAGGTCATGATATATACTTGAAAATATAGAGACTTACCTGGTTTAGAATTGAGTGATAACAATATTGGACAATTCCACAGTGCTTTAAATTTTCCAAAGATCTTGCATCTACATTATACCATTTCGTCCAATTAGCCATTACACATACAGTCAGATGAAACCAACATTAGTTACCCAAATATATCATCTATTCAAGTAACATTGATTAGTGGCTAAGTCTTCTAAGTGCTTTACATATATGGCTTTATGAATGCCTATAAGGAGTCATAATTGTGACTACCATTTCAAAGATGAGGAAACAAGGACACAAAAGGGTTAAGTAACTTGTCCTGAATCACAGAACCTGTACATGCAGAGCTGGGGTGTGAACCCAGGTAGTTTGTCTTTTATGTTCTGTGCTGTACTGAAGAGAACACCTTCAGCTATTTTTTGAGTCAGGCTTTCAGCTAGAAGGGGTCAGCTTTTTTATCCCAGCTCCCAGCTAGCCAAAGATCCAAAGCTTATATGTTTGACTTATTTCTTAGGGATTTCCAGGGGCAAGATGTGCTATAAGTCTTAAGTGGTAACCAGGAGGCTTCAGGCAAAAAAGATTAGACATAAAGTTGTATAAGAGCATGACATTTTGGGGGAACAGTATTCAGTAGGACTGGCTGCAGGTACAAAGGCTAGAATAATGTAGGTGAATGTGGACAGTAACTCGGAACCACATTGGGCTTCATATGCAATGCTAAGAAATAATCGTGTTACGCTGAAAGTGATAGAGCACCACTGCAGGATTTTAAGGAGGGGATCGGCACTGTCATATTTGTTTTTTCCTATTCTGTCCCAGAATAAGAAAATTATTCTTGTGTCACTATGGAGGATGAAATAGAGGAGGAGGCAGCGGGCTATCATTGGGAGGCTCTTGCAATGTTCAAACGAGACGATGAGATAAAGACGTGGGGTTATGACCACCACCAAACTAAGGTAGTGGCAGGGAGAATGGAGAAGATGAGACAGAGTTGAGGGCTGTTGGAGAGTAAATGGACAAGACTTTGCAACTGGATTAGAAGAGGAGCGGGAGGAGATGTGCTTATTTCTGAAATTTTGGTCTTGGCTAATTTGGGAGATGGTGATACTATAAACTGAGAAAGGGAATACCAGGGTAACTGGTTTTTATGGGAGAGATAATCAATTTGATTTTGGAAATTTTGATCTTGCAGTTCTCTCGGGAAATCAAGTTGTAGCCATCGTATAGGTACTTAGAAGTACCTACAAATCAATTACTAAAAGAACACCTTTATACAATAAAAGGAACAAAGAAAGCAAAAATGAATTTTTCAAAGATATACAAGTGGGTAATAAGTGTATAGAAAAAAATAAACACTATTGAAACAAGAAAAATGCATAGGCAAAATTAAAAATAATGCTATTATCTGTTCTTGGCAAGGGTTTGGGGAAACTGGTAGTCTCATTCACTGCTGGTGGGAACATACACTGCTACAATCTTGATTGTGGGTAATTTGACCATATCTATGGACAGCCTTAAGAATGTTTGTAGGCTTGCTCCCAAAAATTTAGCCACAAGTATGCTCACTGCCATGTTGTTGATTATAGTGGAAAATGCTGAAACAAGTCTAATGTAAATAGGAAGAAAAGATTAAAATAATTTTGATACAGTAGTGCCATGGAATGCTGTGCAGCCATTAAAATGATGTTGTAGAATTATATTTACTGATTTAAAATAGAAAAACAAAAAAGATCACCAAGTACGATATAAAGTATGACCAAAATTTCTGAAAACAAGAAATTTGACATAAAAAATTCAATAGTTTACTCTGAGCAGTTCACTAAGTATGAGACTGACAGAAAAGTCCAAAAAGTATACATTAGAATATCAATAGTAATTATCTCTGGAAATTTGAATTTCAGGTTTTTTGCATTTTGTGTTCTTCTTGCTTACCTGAATTTCCCAGTCTTCTGTAGAAACCATGTAAAACTTGCTTAATTTTAAATAGCAACTTAAAATCTGAAGTTTTGGTGATCAAGATTATTTTTACAAAAGGAATGGATCTGAAGTTTAGGAGGAGGTGAGTACTGAAGATAAGGAATTGGGAGTCATTGGCTCATCGGTGAGGGCAAATGAAATCAACCAGGAAGAGCAGGTAGAGAGAGAAGCAAGAACTGAGTCCTGGAGAATAACAACTTTGTGGAGTTAAGAAGGGGAGTCAGTGAAGGTGCCTGATGAGGAGTGGTAGAGAAATGATGCTAAGACAAGAGCAAGTGGTGCCTTATGACAAAGATCAAAGCAGAAGAGGTGTCTTAAAAAAACAAGTGATTAATTGTGTGCAACAAAGAAGTCAGGCTGAAGAGCAGTCACTGGGCATAAAGGGCATGAAGACGTGTGGGTCCGAGAGACCTTAGTGGGTGAACTTTCAGGAGAGTTTAGCAGTCAGAAGCCAGAGGCTCCGGGCTTTGGCGCTGCGTACACAGTGAGCAATTGGAAATTGCATGTGGACACTACTCTTTGAGGGATCTTGGTGGGAAGGAAGACAAGAGGACTGGAGCTTTGGGGGGAGGCAGAACTAAATCATGAGATATTTTTAATGGAAGGAAACTTGAGTATGTTTTTAAGCTTAGTTAAAGGACCTGTTATTGGAGAAGAAATTGAAGAGATGAGGACAAGTGGGGGTAATTAATTGGACAAAATTTGAGGAAAATGGGAGAAAACAAAATAAAGAGCACTTGTGGAAGGATTGGCCATGGGCTGATGGACGTTCGTCCTGGAGAGAGGAAGATCATGTCTTTCTTGGAGTAGGAGGGAAAGTGTCCTGGATGCTGGGCTGAGCTTCCCACATGTGCCCTTAAGGACCACAGGATTTACTTTTCCCACTGTTGGGCACTCTCCACTTTTTTGAGAATTGCCTCAGTTGAAAATGGTTGCCTAAAGCTAGGCCACACCCTTTCCTAGGGCATCTGATGTTCCATGACTGGTTAACCCAGAATGGGAAAGTCCAGCTTCAATCTTTCAACCCAGACAATTCTGACGGCCATCCCAGCTCCAGAACTCTCTGCTGGGTTGGCTGAGACCTTGTTGTGATGACCTCACAGCCTAATTTCTCCCTCTGCCCAATCTCCATTGCTTCCATCTCCACTCAGGTGCTGCTCCTGACAGCATCCCCTAATAAACTTCCTGAACGTTAAACTCCTTCTCAGAGACTGCTTCCCAGGGAAGACAACCTGTGACAGAAAGTATGAACTAGATGAGGATATATATACATTTGGGAAAAAAAGATTTCATACCTGTTATGTTCTAGTTTCTTCTGTAAAATTGAGGCAAATTCATTTCGTAAGAATAAGGAACACATGGTATTCAGTGCAATGTTGTAGTGTTAGAGGAAAAATTAAAAAGAACTTAAATATACAGCAATAGGTAAATGGCAGAGTAAATTCTGATATATCATTTGGAGAAAATATACACTAATTAAAAAACCAATGCATCAACATAGAAAACTGATTTAGTGAGAATTAGGAGACTCAAATCTAGAGAAGAGGCTAGAAAATGGTTTAGAACGGCCACCATGGAAACAGGAGAGGGAGCTTCCTGGATTCTGATAGAAGGATTGCATCTAGCCTCATGATTCCAATTGGCTAGTCATGTGATTATTGCCAATAATTTTGGCATGGAAGCAGTGGTGAAGAAGACAAAGCTGAAGTAATACAGAGTAAGAAAAGTAAGGCAGTTCAAGAGAATGGTGTATTTGCAGTGGTTCAGAGCCTCCACTCTGGAAGCAAGATCTTAGGTTCAAATCCTGACACCACCACTTATGAATTAAGGGCAGGGCTGGCTTTTTGGGTGTGTAACAAGTGCTCTAGACAAAGTCCTGCTCTCAGAAGGGCCGCGTACTTGGTTAAAAGCTCTATTGACACTGCCTTGAAATTCTTAATAATTTTATTTTGGAACTTGTTTTCTTAAGTCTGATGGGACAATGAGCATGCACGTGAGCAGAGGAAATATGCACATGGACATGACCCTCATTCCTGGCTGCCTCATTTGCATATAGCATTCAGGAAGCTATGCAGCTTCCATGATGTGTTTAATTTGTACTCTGAGTCTTGTTGAACTCTCAGGCATTGTGAATCCACCAAACTCTGTGCTCATATTTCATATCAACATATCTATAGTCGAACAAGTGGGTACTGACAGCCCCAACCAGGCCGTGTTTTCCTTTCAACCGGAACTTACTTTGAGCACAGAAAGAAAGCAGTGGCATTCCAAGAAACGCAAACAAACAAGGAAACCTATCATATCATTTCTTACTGGCATTACTTTCCTATATTAGCCAACCATTTATGCTGGAAATCATGACATATGAGGAAAGGGAAAAGATAGGACAAGATGTCATTCCCTTTGCTGTCAGTTTTTCCTTGTTCACCAGTAAGTTAAAGACAAGGAGTGTTGATAAAATGTGTGCATATCAAGAAGTGAAATAAAAACAGCTAGTTTTGTGCAGTGTTTCCAATGTTCTGGTAAAAATAAAATACAAATGCATATGCAAGCTATGAAATACTGGTGATTCTGCATATGAGTTAGATACTTTTATATTAGCATTTAAGACTGGCATTGCACAATTAAACACGAACAGTAAAATTTAAAATTTTAACTTTACCTGAGATGAAGAATTCTCCTATTATGTTTTATAAGTAAGAAAATATTTTTAAGGAGAAAACTTTATATATTAGTATTTTTTTTTTTACATTTTATTTATTTATTTATTTTTATTTTTTTATTTTTTTTTATTGGGGAAGGGGAACAGGACTTTATTGGGGAACAGTGTGTACTTCCAGGCCTTTTTTTTTTTTTCCCCAAGTCAAGTTGTCGTCCTTTCAATCTTAGTTGTGGAGTGTCTTGTTCAGCTTCAAATTGTTGTCTTCTCAGTCTTAGTTGTGGAGGGCGCAGCTCAGCTCCACGTCCAGTTGCCGTTTTCTAGTTGGCGGGGGCGCAGCCCACCATCCTTTGTGGGAGTCGAACCGGCAACCTTGTGGTTGAGAGGACACGCTCCAACCAACTGAGCCATCTGGGAGCTCAGTGGCAGCTCAGCTCAAGGTGCCGTGCTCAATCTTAGTTGCAGGGGGCAGAGCCCACCATCCCTTGCGGGACTCGAGGAATTGAACCGGCAACCTTGTGGTTGAGAGCCCACTGGCCCATGTGGGAATCGAACCGGCAGCCTTCGGAGTTAGGAGCATGGAGCTCTAACTGCCTGAGCCACCGGGCCGGCCCTATATATTAGTATTTTAAAGGGCACTTTCCCCCTTGATTTTTGAACAAAGGGGCCTGTAGTTTCATTTTGCCCTGGGCGCTGCAAATTCTGTAGCTGGCTCTGGCTGGGAAGCCTTGGGCAAGCGACTCCACCTCGTTTTCTTCATTTGTAAACTGATGACAAAAATGACAAAAGTTAATATATAGAAAGGACTTTTAATAGGGTCTAGTACAAATAATGCCACTCTTATTAGAGGAATGATTACGCAGCTGAACCTGGATGTAAAGGAAGGAAAGTCAGAAAGACTGGTTGAGAGAAAATGACAAGAGTTTAAGAGACTGGAGGTCTTGAAGAGGGTGATGAACAGTTCTAAACGAGTCACAGATGGAAAGATAAGAAGTCCGGTGGTTTTTTTTTTTTTTTTTTTTTTTTAAGATTTTTATTAAAATATAGCTAACATAATATTATATTAGTGTCAGGTGTATACCACAGTTATTAAATATTTACATCCCTAAAGAAGTGATCACCATGTTAAGTCCAGCAACCATCTGACACCACACCACACTATCACAATAGTATTGACTATATTCCCTATGCTGTACATTACATTCCCATGGCTTATTTGTTTTATACCTGGAAATTTGAATCTCTTAGTCCCCTTTACCTTTCCCCCGCCCTTTTTAAAATTTTCAATTGCATTTCACATTCAATATTAATCTGTATTAATTTCAGGTGTACAGCATAGTGGTTAGACATTTATATAATTTAAGAAGTGATCCCTCTGTCTAGTCTAGTACCCACCTGGCACTATGCATAGTAATTACAACATTTTTGACTATATTCCCTATGCGTCACATTACAATAACTATTTTGCAACTTCCAATTTGTACTTAATCCCTTCATCTTTTTCACCCTGTCCCCAACCCCCTTCCCATCTATCATCCCAATAAATCTAGTACCCACCTGACACCATACATAGTTATTGCAATATTATTGACTATATTCCTTATGCTGTACCCTACATCCCCATGACTACTGTGTAACAACCAATTTGTACTTAATCCCTGCCCCTTTTTTACCCTGTCCCAACCCCCCTTCCATATGGCAACCGTCAAAATGTTCTCTGTATCTATGAATTTCTTTCTGTTTTGTTTGCATGTTTATTTTATTCTTTAGTTTCCACATACAAGTGAAATCACATTGCATCTGTCTTTCGCTGTCTGACATACTTCACTCAGGACAATACCCTTCAGGTCCATCCATGCTGCCGCAGATGGCAAGAATCCATTCCCTTCCATGGCCAAAAATATTCCACTGTATATATGTACCACCTCCTCTTTATCCATTCATCCATTGACAGACACCCATGCTGCCTCCACATCTTGGCCGTTGTAAACTATGCTGTAATAAACATATGGATGTACATGTCCCCTTGAAGTAGCATGTTAGGTTTCTTCGGATAACTACCCAGAAGTGGGATTACTGGGTCTTTCTTTGATACTTGTTATAGCCTTTGTTTTAAAGTCTGTTTTGTCTGGTATAAGTATTGCTACCCTAGCTTTTTTTTTTTTTTTCCCAATTTCCATTTTCATGAAATGTCTTTCTGATCCATTTACTTCAGTCTTTGTGTATCTTTTGATCTGAAGTGAGTCTCTTGTAGGTGGTATATGTAAGGATCTTATTTTCTTATCCACTCATCCACCTTATCTTTTTTTTAAAAAGATTTTTTATTAAAATATAGCTAACATACAATATTAATTACATTAGTTTCAGGTGTACATCATAGTTATTCAACAGTGCCCACCTGGCACTATACAAAGTTATTACCACATTATTGATTATATTCCCTATGCTAAAGAGGTGATCACCATGGTAAATCCAGCAACTATCTGACACTGTACCATGCTATCATAATATTATTCATTATATTTCCATACTGTATGTTACATCACCAAGACTTTTTTTTATATCTAGAAATTTGAACTTATTCTTCTTCTTTATCTTTCCCTCCTTTTTATTTTTCAATGAGAGTGGACATTCAATATTATTTTATATTAGTTTCAGGTATACAGCATAGTGGTTAGACATTTGTATAATTTAAGAAGTGATTCCCCTGACTAGTACCATGTTATTGATTATATTCCCTATGTTTTACATCCCCATGACTATTTTGTAACTATCAATTTGTATTTTTTAATCCCTTCAACTTTTTCATCCTATCCCCAACCCCCTGCTATCTATCACTCCAATAGATCTGGTACCCATCTGACACCATATATAGATCTGGTACCCATCTGATACCATACAATACGATATTATTAACTATATTTCTTATGCTACACCCAACATCCCCATGACTATTGTGTAACAACCAATTTGTACTTCTTAATCCCGTCCCTTAATCCCTTAATCCCTTCACCTACCCTCAGCCCCTGTTCCATCTGGCAACCATCAAAATGTTCTCTATATCTATGAGTTTGTTTCTGTTTCATTTGTTTGTTTATTTTGTTCTTTAGATTCCACTTATAAGTGAGATCATATGACATTTGTCTTTTGCTGTCTGATTTAAGACACTCAGCACATTACTCTCTAGGTCCATCCATGTTGTCGCAGATGGCAAGATTTCGTTCTTTTTTACAGCTGAGTAATATTCCATGGTATATATGTACCACCTCTTCTTTATCCATTCATCCATTCAGGGACAGCCAGATTGCCTTCATTTCTTGGTTTATGTAAATAATGCTGCAATGAACATATGGATGAGCATGTCCCCTTGAAGTAGCATTTTGGGTTTCTTCAGATAAATACCCAGAAGTGGGATTACTCAGTCCTTCTTTGTCTCTTGTTATAGTCTTTGTATTAAAGTCTGTTTTGTCTGGTATAAGTAGTGCTACCCCAGCTTCTTCTTTTTTTTTTTCCAGTTTCATGAAATGTCTTTTTTCATCCCTTTACTTTCAGTCTGCGTGTGTGTTTCGATCTGAAGTGAGTCTCTTATAAGCAGCATATGTAAGGGTCTTGTTTCCTTATCCATTCAGTTCTCCTATCTCTTGACTGGAGCATTTAATCCATTTCCATTGAAAGTAATTGTTGATAGATATATAGTTATTGCCATTTAATTATTCATATTTTTTATTTTATTTTTTTTTTCATCTTAAAGAAGTCCTTTTAAGATTCCTTGCAGTACTGGTCTGGTGGTGATGAGCTCCTTTAGCTCTTTCTTTTCTGGGAAGCTCTTTATCTGTCCTTTGATTTTAAATGATAGCCTTGCTGGGTAGAGTAATCTTGGTTGTAGGTCCTTGCTTTTCATCACATTGAATATTTTGTGCCAATCCCTTCTGACCTGCAAAGTTTTTGTTGACAAATTAACTGACAGTCTTATGGGGGCTCCCTTGTAGGTAACTAAATAGTTTTCTCTTGCTGCTTTTAAGATTCTCTCTTTGTTTTTAACCTTTGGCATTTTAATTATGATGTTTCTTGGTGTTGGCCTCTTTGGATTGAGCTTGTTTGGGACTTTCTGTGCTTGTATATCTATTTCCTTCCGCACATTAGGGAAATTTTCAGTTATTATTTCTTCAAGTACATTTTCAATTCCTTGATCTCTTTCTTCTGCTGCTACCTCCATAATGCAAATATTGGTACTTCAGTTTGTCCCAGAGGCCCCTTAAACTCTCACCAATTTTGGGGGTTCTTTTTTCTGTTCGTTGTTCTGATTGGGTGTTTTCTGCTACCTTATCTTCTACATCACTCATTTGATCCTCTGCTTCATCAGTCTGTTGGTTCTCTGTAATGTATTCTTAATTTCCTTTATTGTATTCTTTATTTCTGACTGGTACTTAATTATGTTTTCCATCTCCATTTTTATGCTTGCTATCTCTTTGTTGAAGTTCTCCCTGAGATCATTGAGCTACCTTATAACCAGTGTTTGGAACTCTGCGTCTGGGAGAATACTTGTCTCCATTTTGTTTAGTTCTTTTTCTGGAATTTTGTTTTGTTCTTTTATTTGAGACATGTTTCTTTGTCTCCCCATTTTGGCTACTTCCCTGTGTTTGTTTCTATGTATTAGGTAGGACTGCTATGTCTCTTGGTCTTGTAGAGTGGTGTTATGTAGTAGGTGTTCTGTGGGGCTCAGTGGTACAATCTTCCTGGTCACTTGAGCCATTCACTCCAGATGTGTCACTTGTGTGGATTGTGTGTGCTCTCTTCTTGTAGTTGAGCCTTGGTTGCTATTTGCACATCAATGGAAGGGATTTATCCTCAAGCTCACTGGCAGTGAGCACTGGCCTTGACTACAGTAGAGGAGTTGTTGTGCAGGGGCTGACCCTACAGAGCAGGATCTGCCTCAGCAGGACTCTGGTACCTGCCCAATCTGCCCCTTGGAATTGGCTGGATGATGCTTCAACTCATTTTGAAGCTGGCTGCTATGGGTACCAGCCCCAGGGCCACCTGGGAGGGGACCCATTGCAGGTTGAGTTGCAGCTGGTGCCCCACCTGGGGTCACCCGGCAAGAGCCAGAAAGAAATCTGCAGATGGCCAAGCAAACTAAAGACAGCTGCTACCAGTGCCACGCTAAGGGCTGCTCAACTAGAGGTGCCGGACATGCTGAAACCAGATGCTGCTTGTCTCAGTTCTGCAAACTTTTGAGAGACCCTAGGAATATCTGCAGCATGAGCTAAGGCAGGCAGTTTGTTCAAAAGAGCCACTGGAAGCAGCTTAGATGTACCCGAAGGTTGGGCAAGATGGGGTCTTGAATCACCAGCATGTAGAAAACGAGTGGCATTAGTGATGAAGACTCAGATATGATGGCAGCCTGTGCCTGCACACAGTAAAAGGGGAGAGTTCATCAAAGAAACAAAGGCCTTGGCCAGCTCCTCTGTCCAGGAGAAAGCTGCCCATTCAGCCCCTATTCTGAAGCCAGACAACTCAGTTCCACTTCCCCAATCCCCCACCCTATAGTCCCTGCCACCTCTCTAGCTGCTGCCCCAGTGCTGGAGCTCAGAGCCAGTGATTCCGTTGGTGGGTAAATCCATGTGCAGGCCATTTAAGAGGAGCACCTGGGACTCCAGCTGCCCTCTGTCTCACTCAGTCACAATCTCTGCTGGTTTTCACAGAAATTAAGGGGACTTCTCTCCCCAACATTGGAATCCTGGTCTGGGAGGGGCTGGGACCCCTCTCTCCTCTGGGGGGCCCTCAGCCACTGAAATACCACTCCCAATTTTTAATGATCACATGTGGTGTGAGACCACCCTGTTGCACAACTCTGTGCTGCCTACCAGTCTGGAGGTGGCTTCTTCTGCACATCCTTAGTTGTAGGGCTCTGGTTCAGCAAGATTTTAGGTGCTTCTCAATGATGGTCATTTTGTAGCTTAGTTGTAATTTTGATGTGGTCATGAGAGAAGGTAAGCCCAGCATTTACCGACTGTGCCATCTTGACCAGAAGCAACAGAAACATTGAAGGCCAGGAGGGAGTGGCAGGAGATACTCAAAGTGATGGAAAACAAAGGCCTACAACCTAGATTGCTTTATCCAGTGAGGCTATCATTTAAAGTTGATGGAGAGATAAAGAGCTTCCCAGAAAAGAATAAGCTAAAGGAATTGATTACCACCAAGCCAGCATTGCAAGAAATACTAAAAGGACTTCTGTAAATAGAAGAAAGATGAAAACAATCTAACTACAAATTTAAAAATGACAATAACTGTGTACCTATCAATAATCACTTTAAATGTAAACGGATTAAATGCTCCAATCAAGAGACATAGGGTGGCTGAGTGGGTAAGAAAGCAAGACCCTTGTATATGCTGTATACAAGAGACTCACCTCAGATCAAAAGACACACACAGGCAGAAAGTGAAGGGTTGGAGTGAGCTATTTCATGCAAATGGAAATGAGAAAAAAGCAGGAGTTGAAATACTTATATCTGACAAAATAGACTTTAAAATGAAGAACATATTAAAAGACAAAGATAGGCACTATATAATAATAAAGGGATCGATCGGACAAGAGGACATAACCCTAGTAAACATCTATGCACCCAACATAGGAGCACCTAAATATATAAAACAGATATTGACTGACATAAAGACAGAGATCAACAGTAACACTATCATAGTAGGGGACTTCAACACACCTCTGACAACAAGGGACAGGTCTTCCAGACAGAAAATCAATATGGAAACAATGGCCTTAAATGACACATTGGATCACTTGGATTTAATCGATATTTTCAGAGCATTTCACCCCAAAACTGCAGAATACATGTTCTTTTCTGGCGCACGTGGAACTTTTTCCAAGATAGACCATATGTTAGGCCACAAAACAAGTCTTGATAAATTTAAGAAAATTGAAATCATACCAGTTGTCTTTTCTGACCACAGTGATATGAAATTAGAAATCAACTACAGGAAAAAAACCAGAAGACCCACCAATTCATGGAGGCTGAATGACATGTTACTAAATAATGAATGCGTCACCCAGGAGATCAAGGAAGAAATCAAAAGATATCTCGAGACAAACGAAAATGAAAACACGATGACCAAAATCTATGGGATGCAGTGAAAGCAGTCCTAAGAGGGAAATTCATAGCATTGCAGGCCTACCTAAAGAAACAAGCAAAATCACTAATGAACAGTTTATCTTCACACTTAAGGGATCTGGAAGAAGAACAGCAAAATAAGCCTAAAGGGAGTACAAGGAAGGAGATAATAAAGATCAAAGCAGAAATAAAGTAAAAAGAAATCAAAAAAACAATACAAAAGATCAATGAATCCAAGAGTTGGTTCTTAGAGAAGATAAAATGGATAAATCTTTAGCCAGACTCATTAAAAAAAGAGAGGACCCAAATTAATAAAATCAGAAATGAAAGAGGAGAAGTGACAACAGACACCACAGAAACACAAAAAATTTTAAGAAATTACTATGAGCAACTATATGCCAACAAATTTGACAATCTGGAAGAAATGGACAATTTTCTAGAGGCGACAACATTCCAAGGCTAACTCAAGAAGAAACAGACTGAATAGACTGATTACCACCAGGGAAATTGAATCAATAATCAACAATCTCCCAACAAACAAAAGCCCTGGACCAGATGACTTTACAGGTGAATTTTACAAAACGTTCAAAAAAGAATTATCACCTATTCTCCTCAAGCTCTTCCAAAAAATTCAGAAGGAGGGAGGGTTCCCAAACAGTTTTTATGAAGCCGCTATCACCCGGATCACAAAATCAGACAAAGACACCACAAAAAAAGAAAACTATAGGCCAATATCTCTAATGAACATAGATGCAAAAATCCTCAACAAAATATTAGCAAACAGAATTCAGCAATATATTAAAAAGATTATACACCATGATCAAGTGGGATTCATCTCTGGTATGCAACGGTCGTTCAACATCCGCAAATCAATTAATGTGATACACCAAATTAACAAAATGAAAAATAAAAACCACATGATCATATCGATAGATGCAGAAAAAGCATTTGATAAAATCCAGCAGCCATTTATGATAAAAACCCTTAAGAAAGTGGGAATAGAGGGATCATATCTCAACATAATAAAGGCCATATATGATAAACCCACAGCTAACATCATACTCAATGAGGAAAAGGTAAAACCATTCCCCTTAAAATCAGGAACAAGGCAAGGTTGCCCACTTTCTCCACTTCTATTCAACATAGTGCTGGAAATTCTAGCCACAGCAATAAGAGAAGAAAAAGAAATAAAAGGCATCCAAATCGATAAGGAGGAAGCAAAATTCTCATTATATGCAGATGACATGATACTATATATAGAGAACCCTAAAGACTCCACCAAGAAACTATTAGAGCTGATAGATGAATTTAATAAAGTAGCAGGATACAAAATTAATACTCAGAAATCAGTTGCTTTTGTATATACCAATAGTAAAACATCAGAAGGAGAAATTAAGAAAACAATCCCATTAAAATTGCTTCAAAGACTATAAAATACCTGGGAATAAATTTAACCAAAGAAGTAAAAGATCTGTACTCAGAAAATTATAAGACACTGAAGAAAGAAACGAAAGAAGATACAAATAGATGGAAACACATACCATGTTCATGGATAGAAAGAATTAATACAGTTAAAATGTCCATACTGCCCAGGCAATATACATATTCAATGCAATTCCTATCAAACTACCAATGACGATTTTCACAGAAATAGAACATATAATCCTAAAATTTATATGGGACCATAAAAGACCCCGGATAGCCTCAGCAATCTGGAGAAATAAGAACAAAGTGGGAGGTATAATGATACCTGACATCAAATTATACTACAAGGCTACAGTAATCAAAACAGCATGGTACTGACATAAAAACAGACACATAGATCAATGGAACAGAATAGAGAGTCCAGAAATAAATCCATGCCTATATGGTAATTTAATCTACGACAATGGAAGCAAGAATGTACGGTGGGGTAAAGACAGTCTATTCAACAAATGGTGCTGGGAAACCTGGACAGACATATGCAAAAAAATGAAGCTGGACCACCTCCTTACACCATATACAAAAATAAATTCAAAATGGCTTAAAGACTTAAATGTAAGATCTGAAACTATAAAACTCCTAGAAGAAAATATAGGAAGAAACTTCACAGACATTTTCCAGAGTAAGATTTTTACTGATATATCCCCTCAAGCGAGGGAAGGAAGAGAAAAAATAAACATGTGGGATTACATCAAACTAAAAAGTTTTTTCACAGCAAGAGAAACCATCAATAAAACAAAAAGGGATCATACTGAATGGGAAAAGATATTTGCCAATGATATATCTGATAAGGGGTTGATATCACAAATTTATAAAAAACTCACTCAACTCAACTCCAAAAAACAAACAACCCAATTAAAAAATGGGCAGAGGACATGAAGAGACAATTTTCTAAAGAGGACATAGAGATGGCAAACAGACATATGAAGCAATGCTCAACCTCATTAACCATCAGAGAAATGGAAATAAAAACCACAATGAGATACCACCTCACCCCAGTCAAAATGGCTATCATCAATAAAGCAACAAACAACAAGTGCTGGCGCGGATGTGGAGAAAAGAGAACACTTGTGCACTGTTGGTGGGATTGCTGATTGGTGCAACCACTATGGAAAACAGTATGGAGGTATCTCAAAATCTGAAAATGGAACTACCCTATTATCCAGCAATTCCACTCCTAGGTATCTATCCAGAGAAATCCAAAACTCTAATTCAAAAATCTTTATGCACTCCTATGTTTATTGCAGCACTATACACAATAGCCAAGACGTGGAAACAACCGAAATGCCCATCAGTAGATGACTGGATTAAGAAACGGTGGTACATTATACAATGGAGTGTTACGCAGCCATAAAGAAGAAAGAAATCTTACCATTTGCAACAGCATGGATGGACCTAGAGAACATTATGTTAAGTGAAATAAGTCAGACAGAGAAAGACAAATACCATATGATCTCACTTATATGTGGAATCTAAAGAAAAGAATAAGTGAATGAACTAATCAGAAACAGTTTTGGAGACATAGAGGAAAAACTGAGGGTTGCTAGATGGGAGGGGTGTGGGGATAAGGGGGAAGGTGAGGGGATTAGAAAACAGTTGGTAACCACAAGATGGCCACGGGGTTTTGAAAATTAATTTGGGGAATGTAATCAATAATATTGTAAAGATTTTGTAGGGTATCCGATGGACACTTGTCTCATTAGGGAGACCACCTCAGGGATGATGTAGATGTCTGATCACTGCCTGTACACCTGAAGCTGAAGCTGAATAATAATAAATGTCAACTACAAGTTTATATATATATATATATATATATATATATATATATATATATATATATATATATGTATATGTATATGTATATGTATATGTATATGTATATGTATATGTATATGTATATGTATATGTATATGTATATGTATGTATATATACTTACAAGAAGCGGAGTTCAGCATTAGGAATAGAGACAGTGGAAATGTAATGGCTCTGTGTGATGTCAGAGGGATAGTGGATGGGGGGATGGGGGTTCACACAGTGTGAGGGATATAAATGAAAAACGTCTAAGTATTGCTTTGTCTAGTGTACCTGAAACTAATAATAATAAAAAAAGCAGAGGTGATAGGGGGCAGCCCTGTCGTGTTCCTGAATGTAGAGCAAAGGGCTTCAGTTTTTCACCATTAATTATGAGATTAGCTGAGTGTTTGTCATATATGGCCTTTATTATGTTAAGGTATTTTCCTTCTATACCTATTTTATTGTTTTAATCATAAATGGATGTTGTAGCTTCTCAAATGCTTTCTCTGCATCAATTGATATAATCATATGATTTTTGTCCTTAATTTTGTTTATGTGATGTATCACATTGATGGATTTGCGGATGTTGAACCATCCTTGTGCCCCGGGGATGAACCCCACTTGGTGGTGATGAATAATCTTTTTAATGCATTGTTCCATTTGATTTGCTAGAATTTTGTTTAGGACTTTTGCATCTGGATTCATCAGAGATATTGGTCTGTAGTTTTATTTTTCTGTGTTATCCTTACCAGGTTTTGGTATTCGGGTAATGCTGGCCTCATAAAATGAGTCAGGGAGTACTGTCTCTTCTTCAATTTTTTGGAAGAGTTTAAGCAGGATTGGTATTAGATCCTCTGAAGGTTTGGTAGAATTCACTAGTGAAGCCATCTGGTCTAGGACTTTTGCTTTTGGGAAGGTTTTGGATGACTGATTCAATTTCATTACTGGTGTTTGTTCTGTTTAGATTTTCTAGTTCTTCATGGTTCAGCCTTGGAAAGCTATATGTTTCTAAGAACTTCTCCATTTCTTCTAGGTCATTGAATTTGGTGGCATATAGTCCTTCATAGTATTCTTGGATGATCCTTTGTATTTCTGTGGTGTCCGTGATAACTTCCCCTTTTTCGTTTCTGATTTTGTTAATTAGTGTCTTCTCTCTTTTTATCTTAGTAAGTCTAGCCAAGGGTTTGTCAATTTTGTTAATCTTTTCAAAGAACCAGCTCTTTGTCACATTAATTTTTTCTATTGTCTTTTTGTTCTCTATTTCATTTAGTTCTGCTCTGATTTTTGTTATTTCCTTTCTTCTGCTGACCTTGGGTTTCACTTGTTCTTCTTTATCTAGTTCTTTAAGGTGTAATATGAGGGAATTTATTTGGGGTTTTTCTTATTTCTTGAGATAGGTCTGTAATGATATAAATTTCCCTCTTAAAACTGCTTTCGTTGCATCCCAAAAATTTTGGTAGGATGTATTTTCATTGTCATTTGTTTCTATGTATCTTTTGATCTCTCCTCTAATTTCTTCTTTGACCCAGTCGTTCTTTAAAAGTATGTTGTTTAATCTCCATGTAATTGTGTTTTTTCCTGCTTTCTTTTTGCAGTTGATATCCAATTTCAAAGCCTTGTGATCAGAGAATATGCTTGGTATGATTTCAATCTTCTTAAATTTGCTGAGGCTGATTTCATGTCCTAACATAGGGTCTATCCTTGAGAATGTTCCATGTACACTAGAAAAAAATGTATAGTCTGATGTTTTAGGATGAAGTGCTGTATATATGTCAATTATGTCCATTTCATCTAATGTGTCATTTAGGGCTGCTATTCCGTTATTTATTTTCTGTTTGGATGATCTATCCATAGCCGTCAATGATGTATTTAAATCCCCTAGTATAATTGTGTTTTGGTCAATTTCTCCCTTTATTTCTATTAGTAGTTGCTTGGTATATTTCAATGCTCCCTGATTGGGGGCATAAATATTGATGACTGTTATGTCTTCTTGTTGTATAGTCCCCTTCACCATTATGAAATGTCCATCTTTGTCTCTTGTTACCTTTCTCACCCTGAAGTCTGTTTCATCTGATATCAGTATGGCTACATCTGATTTTCTCTGGATACCATTTGCTTGGAGTGTCAATTTCCACCCTTTCACTTTGAGTCTATGCTTGTCCTTGTTGCTGAGATGTGTCTCTTGGAGACTGCATATGGTTGGGTTTAGTTTTTTGATCCAATCTGCTACTCTGTGCCTTTTTATTGGTGAATTCAGTCCATTTACATTTAGGGTGATTATTGATATGTGATGATTTCCTGTCATTCTATCTTTAGTTTTCTGGTAAGACTGTGTTTCCATTGTTTCTTTGCCTTTTTGTTGTTGTTGCCTTTACTCTCCCCCTTTTTATGTTTTGGTTGCCACAGATTTTTTCTGTTGATGGTGGTCGAATAGACTCCTTTAGTATTTCTTGTAGTGCAGGTTGTGTATTACAAAATTCCCTCAGCTCCTGTGTATCTGGAAAGGTCTTTTTTCCTCCTTCATATCTAAAGTATATCTTTGCTGGGTATATTATTCTTGGCTCATAATTTCTCTCTTGCAATAGTTTGAATATTTGTTTCCACTCCCTCCTGGTTTGTAGAGTTTCTGCTGAAAAATCTGATGATAATCTAATGGGCTTTCCTTTGTAGGTTACCATCTTCTTTTCCCTGGCTGCCTTGAGGATTCTTTCCTTGTCATTGATTTTTGACAGCTTCAGTACAATGTGCCTTGAAGAAGGCCTGTGGTAATTAGGTGTTCTATTTGCTTCTTGATTCCAGGATCCAGTTCTGTCCACAAGTTTGGGAAGTTCTCTTCAACAATTTGTTTGAATGTATTCTCTGTTCCCTTCTCTCTTTCTTCTCCTTCTGGTATGCCCATTATTCTTATATTGCTCTTTCTGATGGAGTCAGAAAGTTCTTGTAGAGTTCTTTCATTTCTTTTAAGTCTCAAGTCTCTTTCTTCTTCCATCTGTGTCATTTCCAGGTTTCTATCTTTGATATCACGGATTCTTTCCTCCATCTGGTCAACTCTACTTTCTAAGCTGGCTATTTCATTCGTAATCTCTTCTATTGAGTTCTTAATCTCCAGAAATTCTATTTGGTTCTTTTTTAAAATTTCAATCTCTTTCGTAAAATGCTCATGTTGTTCTTTGATTGTGTTTCTGAGTTCATTAAACTGCCTTTCTGTGTTTTCTTGCATCTCGTTGAGTTTTTCAGACTGCAATCTTGAATTCTCTGTCATTTAGGTCACATATTTCCATATCTTTAAGTTCCTTTTCTGGAGACTTTTCACTTTCTTTCTGAGCTGTCTTGTTGCCTTGGTTATTCATGGCAATTACTGATTTATTGTTTCTCTTCCTAGACATGGACAGGAGTGGCTTCTGCAACAGGTTGATAGGAAGAGGTCTCTCTTTTGTTTTCCAATACTTGTTGGTAGAATGTTTTATTTTCTCTCCGATTGCAGCCTTTTTTTTCTCTCTCACACGGTAGTGCTATGTTTTCTCTGCACTATTCCAGCGTCTCACAAAATCGGGGGATTCCCTGGGAGATGGGCTTCTCCTCTGTTAATAGTTCACCTGGGTCACAGGGTGCAGTGTCCGTGTGGGTATGCAGGGAGCTTTTGAAGTTCCAAGCTCTTCCTTTACCAGAATCAGAGCCCGTATGTTTCAGCAGTTCTGTTTACTCCTGGAGGGATCCACCCAGATAGGTGGGGCCAGGGGCAGGGTGAGTTGTGAGAGGTGGCCCAGAGCAATGGCGGCGCCCACCACCGCAGCCGGTCCTGCTTCCACAGCTCCCTCCCCTTTGCCGGAACTAGTTGGGCTGCAAATGCGTGTCTGTAGTGCACAGTTCTCAGAACAGCAAATATTCTGTTCTTTTGATCTGACACTGCTACTGTTCTGCTTCTAACACTGGACAGGTCGGTGTGGGGCGAGCTCTGGGAGGGTAGGAAGGGGTCGGCTAGTCTCAGTGCCTAAGGCTTCCATTCTCTGCTCAGCACTGATGGCTTAAACCACTGTTTTCTGGCTTCTTCCCTCAGTCTTTTCTCTGAGGTCTCTGCCATGAGCGTTGGGTTCAGCTGTGTTATATGCTGTCCCCTCAGCCCTGTGGGCCATAAACAGAGCCCCAGCAGTCCGAATTCTTCCCTCTCCCACAGCTGTGGTAGTTCTGGGATGCAGTGAGCTCGGAACACTGAGCTAGGTCTGCGTCCTGCACCCACGTGGCTCCGTCTCCGCACTTCTCCCTTCCCTCCTCCCCCGCATGCTCGATTTGCCCACCTGTAGGTGAATTCAGTAGTGGGCCTCTTCGTCTTGCCTGTCTGCTGTACAGGGAGTCCTTTGTGGAGTTATAGTTGTTCGATTAGTTGTAAAGTCCAGGGGAAATTTCCAGAGGCTCACTTCATGCCACCATTTTTTTCCATTCCCCTCTCTCTTCTTCTTGTACTGCTATATTGTGAATGTTGGTGCTCTTGATGTTGTCCCAGAGGCCTCTTAAACTCTCCTTACTTTTCTGGATTCTTTTTTCTTTTTGCTGTTCTGATTGGGTGTTTTCTGCTACCTTACTTTCTAAATCAGCGGGTTGATCCTCTGCTTCATCTAATCTACTGTTGAGTCTACTATATTCTTCATTTCAGTTATTGTATTCTTTATTTCTGATTAGTTCATTTAAATATTTTCTATCTCCATTTTTATGTTTGCTATCTCTGTGTTGAAGTTTTCTCTGAGACCACTGAGCATCCTTATAACCAGTGTTTTCAACTCTACATCTGGTAGATTTCTTGTTTCCATTTTGTTTATTTCTTTTTCTGGAGCTTTGTTCTGTCGTTTTATTTGGGACATATTTCTTTTTCTCCCCATTTTTGCTGCCTCCTTGTGTTTGTTTATATGTATTAGGTAGGGCTGCTATGTCTTCAGGTCTTAGTAGAGTGGCCTTATCTAATAGATGTCCTGTGGGACCCAATGATGGAGTCTCCCTTGTCAGCAGAGCTGGGTGCTCCAGGTATGTCCGTTGTGTGGGTTGTGTGTACCCTCCTGTTGTAGTTGAGTCTTGGCTGCTGTTTCCACATCAGTGGGAGGGATTCACCATCAGGCTGATTGGTTGTGTGGACTGGCTGTGACTATAGTGGAGGAGTTGTGTTACAAAGGCTGACCCTACAGAGCAGGGTTCACTGTAGCAGGGCTCTGGTGCCTGCCCAGTCTGCCATTTGAGAAAGATGTGTTATCTTTGGAGGCACCTGGGTGATGATCTGGCCTAGTCTGAAGCTGACTACTGGAACTACCAGCCCCAGGGTCTCCTGGGAGTGGACCCATTGCAGGCCAAATCCAACTACAGTCTGTGTCCTGTCTAGGGCCACCTGGCATGAGTCACAAAGCAACTTAGTGATGGCCACCACTCACAATATGTTTAGAGGTGCCTTGAGAGGCCAAGCCACAAACCAAGGCCAGCTCTTGCTAGTGGCAGCAGCTTGGGGCTGCTCAGCAAGAGTTTTGGTACATGTCAAAGCTAGATGCTGCTTGTTTGGGTTTTGTGAACCTTTGAGAGATTTTCGAAAAGTCCACAACATGAGCCAAGGTAGGCCGTTCACATAGAAATGCCAGTGGAAGTGATTTGGGTGACTAGAAACTTTTGTGGGATAGGATCTGAGGGAATCACTAGGGCAGGGCAGATGAAAAGTGATAGCCAGTTTGGTGGAAACTCAGATATGACATCTGCCTTTGTCTGCATGCAGGGAGGAGGAGGGCTCAACAAATAAACAATGGCTTCCAATAGCTTCTTTGTCTGGTAAAAAGCTGCCTTCCAGCCCTCACTCTTGCACTAGACAATTCAGTTCCTCCCTATATCCGTATTGACTTTCAAGCTCCTTCCCCAGTGCTGGATTTTCAAACGAATGAGTCTGTCAGAGAGTAAGTCTGTGTACGGGTCCGTTAAGTGGAGCACCTAGAAGTGCAGCCTTCTCCAACTCACTGAGTCACAATCTCTGCTGGTTTTCACAGCAGAAGTTATGGGGACTTCTCTCCCTGGCACTGGAACCTTGGGCTGGGGAGCCTAACATGGGGTTGGGACCCCTTGCCCCTCCAGGGTGGACCTCTGCAGCTGAGATATCCCTTCTGATTTTTCAGGTCACACATGGGTGTGGGACTAGGCTGTTCCACATCTCTGTACCTCCTACCAGTCTCGAGGTGGCTCATTCTGTATGTCTGTAGTTATAGGGCTTTGGTTTCAGCTGGACTGTAGGCGATTCTCAATAATGATTGTTCTGTGGGTTAGTTGTAATTGATGTGGTCTGGAGAGGAGGTGAGCACTGTTTACATACATTGCCACATTGACTTAAAATCAAGAAGTCAAGTTTTGAGACTAGACATTTTGAACTTAAGAGTTTGGCAATGGAACTGTTTTAGGTGATGACAAGTTCTAGGGTGTTGCCAGGAAAGTGGTCACTTAATTGGAATAAAGTTTAAATTTGTTGAAATAAAAGAAATCACGAAACATCACAGTTAAGTTATGAGTCATCCACTTGAAGACTAAAGCCATTTGGGATGATGACTGAACTTCAGGTGGGGAGAAGACTTATGAATCAAGGTCATAGATCTATAGGAGTCTGTGAAAGTGACTGAGGTTAGCAAATTGCTACGGTAGTACTTGGGAGAGGGTAGCACAGATAGGGGTGCTCAAAAGCCTCAAGAGAGGAGAAGAGGTGAACACAACTATTTGTTCCAACATCATATTAGGCTCCAAAAGGCTGAAAACAAAAGTAGCTGAAATTTAATATAGGAAGAACCAAAAGTATATACTAAATCTTAAAGGAAAGTGGGTTGAAGCCAGGGACTAAGAGGGAAAACACCAAAATCTAACTGGGAGGTCATAGGCTCATAGACACAAATATGAGCCAAGGGTCAGCAAGCAGCAACACAGAGAAAGCGACAAAACAGTCAGGAAATAAGTAGGGAGAGCTCCAACAATTGGATTAGGCCCATCCAACTAATAAGGATGTAGTTAAATGTCTGATGGCTCCTGCTGCAGACATCCTTAAGCAGCTCCTGGGAGCCTGTATGAGTCATTGAAAGCCCTTCCTGCCCCCAGAGGGTAACTACTGCTGCTAAGTTTTCTGGAGGCCAGCAGTCCACCACTCACCAGTGGGTTGTGAACATGTGATAAAAAACACAGAGCAGACCCCAAGGTTGCCAATGTCAGCATGTTTTCAGAGTATCCTCACATTTAGTAAAACAAACAAACAAACAAACAAAAAAAACAAAAAGAAAAAAAAGAAAAAGAAAAAGTTGGGTTTGTTAGGTCTCAGAAGGTAGCAGTGAGGTGTCTTCAGTCTGATCCTCGGCCTGTGGGAGTCAATTGGCCGTACCCCTTGCTCAGGTCCATATGTGTAAGCCAATGCTGTCAGTGCTAGTTCAGTCATGGGAGGCCTTCATGGAGTTCCCAAGGCCACGACCAGGGTTCCCAGTCCTCACAGGCACGCTTGCTGCTTTTCCTACCTGTGTCCTCCCTACTCAGATGTGCTGTGCTGCCTGGGGCTCAGGTCTCTACCTCCCTAGAAACTCTAGGCCTCTTCCTTCTCCTCATTCTGCTTCCTGGGATCCAGTCACCTCTCCATGGTCAGAGGTAGGTCCTCCTCATTGGCCAATTCTTTTCTTTTCAAACCCTGCACCGCAAAGCTACCAAGCTCCTCCCCTATATAACAAACCCTATTTAATCACTTGATTGTCCCTAAGTTTTAACAAAAATAATGGCACCTGGCAATTTCTCTTTTGTGCTGTGAAACAGAGGTAAATGTTATTAACCAAGTGAAAGAACGTAGACCTCAAGGACACAAAAGCAGGGGGAAGGGATGGGGGGGGGGCGGGTGGAAGGAAATACCTTTCATGCCTTTGTGTTGTGCCTACTACAGAGAAAAATAAAACATAGGTAATCTCTGAGTCAGTTATTCTGCTCCATTAAAGTTTTAATAAATCACCCTGCTACATGCAAATTCTGTGGAATGTGGGCATGGTCCCCAGGAAGGGAGCCTGATGAAGGTGTGGGAGTCCTTAGGCATCCCAGAGACATGTCGCTGTGGCTGGGACCAGGTTGCTGAGCCTGAGGCAGGAACTGACCAGGCCTTGGGCAACTGATCCCCCAGAGGAGCCGAGTTCTTGCTGTGTCCCATGACCTTCCGCTTCCTGCATTTACCCAGAAAATGGCATTAAACCCAATTGCTCTATGTGTTCAGCCATACAAATGGATATCAGAAGGCATTTGCCTGAGGTTGGGGGAGATAAAGAGAATGCATTTCTGAGCCAAACACAATAAGCAAAGTGCACAAACCTTCTCAGGATTACTTATCCTAAGGGAAAAGGTAGTTGGGGAGGGTGACTGCACCGGAGATGAGGCTGGGGGTCCTACAGCCACAGAACCCAGCAGATCCCAGTCTTTCATTTCTGGTAAAAAGATGGAAAAGTTAGAATACTCATTTTTTTTTTTTTTTTTAATGGAAAAGCAGCCCTCTGTTAACACTCACCACCCTACCTGAGCTCTTACCTCAATGCCAGGCTCAGGGAGAGACTGAAAATAATAGTAGTTGTCTTGTTTTGTCCAGAAGCCACATCTGGTTGTTTGCTTTTTTTTGCCTTTGTGCTTTCCCTTTTCTCGCCTCATTCATTTCCAGAAGTGGTCACGAGTCCATACTCTTTGTTTTCTGTGGCTCTATGTGTGTGCTTGTATGTGTGTGCCTGGAAAGGGGCATTAATAAGAAAATCAACATTTGTTTCAAATGTGAAATTTACAGGAAGGGCCTGGGGGAGAAGTTGAGACAGATAGCTGGAATGCTCAGGAAGAGGGCCGTTTGGAGACTGGACAGCCACCCGCAGAAGGAGGGCACCACCCCGGATGGCGGTTTGCTCCTGTGGCTGCAAAGACAACAGGTCCTAACAAGGAGTCGTTCCATGGAGGGCCAGTCTGAGACTGGTGCAGGGGTGGACAGGCAGGAGGGGAACCTGAGGATGAGGCTGGTAGGTGGCCTGGGTGTGCCTAAAGGGTTTCATTTTGAGAAATGGTGGCGCAGTAATCCTAGGCCCACCTCCCAAGGGGTGAAGTCAGACTGGCACTAGGCCAGACCTGACATCCAAAGCAGGACTTTGCAAAGAGTAGAAATTCTTGAAACCAGTCAGGAGGCAGAGCTTTGCTTTAGGGCGATTTCTGTAGTTTGCCATAGAACCCTCTGCAGTGGCTCAGATTCAAGGCTGAGAAAGCTGGTGAAGACTGGGTAAGATGATAGCATCTTAGCCAAGCAGGCAAGGGTTCGAGGTTACTCTCCACCCTCAGATCCAACAGGGAACCTAAGCAGGAGCCCATTGCATTGTCTGGGCCACCATGCCTGGGGCTAGCTGAAGCTTTGTGAGCACATAGGAGACCTGAGCCCACCAGACACTGAGTTTAGGACAGCAACATTCAGACCATGCCTCCTGGTATGGATGGAGCTCTCGTGTATGCCATGATGGAGTCAGCTTCTACTTGGCACCTAGGAGAGTCTGAGCCTCCAGATTAAATGTCCTCAGGGCCTATACTAAATGGAACTGAAACCTGGCTGGGACTGATGAACCTAGAGAAAGACAAGGACTGAGAAAATCTGCATTCAGTGGTTCTCAGAATGAAAGAATGGCAGGAGCCCAATTTGCCTGTGCAGGTGGAGAAGAAAAGAATAAAGCAGCAGCAATCCAGAGCTTTACCACTGGCCAACTGTGGAATCCTCGGTAAATAACTGAATCTTGCTATGCCTCAGTTTTCTTCTTAGGGAGATCATATTTCACAGATATGAATCTCATCTACAATTTAGGATTATAAGAAATACTCTAAAATTAAAAAAACCAAAAAACGACTTGAATCCAATTCTGAGTTCCTGTTCTTCTGAGCAAGTTGGAAATTTAGTCTTAGTCATTCATGGGACTCGCCAGCCTTGGACTATGCAGAGGTGGGGCGGGGGCAGTCTTATGTAGTGCCAAGGCATCTAAAGCTCTCTTTTATTCATTCAGTAGGTACTTTTTGACTCCTACTGGAACAAAGCACTATTCCAGGCACAGAATATATGTGCAAAAGAGCTAGAATTCCTACTCTCAAGGAGTTGCTTTCTGTAGGGACAGAGAGGTGTGTGTATGTGGGGGGAGGGACAGACAATAGACATGTAAACAAACGAATCAACCAATAAACATGATGATTTCAGGAAGAGGTGGATGTTGTGGTGCAGTGGAGCCCATTAGTGACATAGCTGTTCCCAGCTTGAGCTCTGAAGTGGAGACACAGACATTAGTCAGACAGTGGAGACCCATATACCAGCCTTTATGGCTCCTCGAAGCTAGGTTGGAGGATGTGGCTCGGGAGTGCAGCAACAATGGGCCCCGGGCTTAGACAGATTGCACATCCAGGCCCAGGAAGTGATGGTCAATCACAGGCCTCCCTCTAGAAGAGCAAAACCTTTAGCACTACTTAGTGATACTAAGCCTACTTCTTAGTCCAGAGCAGACCAGCACTTACGTTCTCTGCAGGAAGCAGATGCCACAAAGAGAGGGAGAGGCTGTGCCACATGGTCTCAGCAATTTCTACAAACTTGACAATCAGATAAGACACACCATCCTGCAGAGAAGTGAGTAAAGGCTGGGGAGAGACCAGTGTGTTACTGTCTAATGGAAAGATCCTCCACATTGAAGGGAACATCAGCAGTGTTGTTTCCTAAATCTATGAAGAAATAATATAAAATCAGAGGCTAGAAAGTAAGGGATGGGGAGGTGTGAATGTCAGGAGTACTTTAGCCAGAGTGGTTAAGAAAGGCTCTCTGAGAAAGTGACGTTTGATCAGGGACCAAATGATGGGAAAGAGACACCATGTGAATATTTTGGGAATGAGCTCTTCAGACAGGGGACAGCAAACGTGAAGGCTTACAGAGGGAACAAACTTGGTTTGCTCAAGGAACAGAGAGGGACCTAGTGTCGCTGGAGTGAGTTAGAAAACAGGGGGTTATAGAAGATAAAGTCTGAAAGATAGGCAGGGTCTGAGTCATTTGGGGTCCAGGTGAAGAGACCAGATGTTGTTCTAATTGCAAACAGTCTGTGGGGGCAGAGCCCCAGAAAGCAGTTTCCAGGCTCTCGGCCTCACATAGAAAGGTGTTGGCTCAGGTAGTAAATGGCCATCAACTGTGATTGCATGGCCATCAGCTGTGGCTAGTTGGCCTCAGCTGTAACCAGTGAGCCATTGGCCACTAATATAACTGCTGTGGCTATGCTAGCAGAGAAGAGAGGAGGAAGATGGGGCCTAACAAGAAGATGGCGGCTGGGCTGGCAAGCGCGGATGGCGGTTTGCGGACAGTGTGGATCCAGCCTCCAGTGAGAGTATAGTGCCGCCAGAGAGAATATAGTGGTATGACTCCCCCATCTATGGCTCCGTGGGTGTTCCTTTTTGGCCTCACCATATCCTGCGTTCTTGTATGGGGAGCGGGAGCAGAGACCCCGCAGGCCTCCCTGCATGACAAATGGCGCAGCGAGCAGGGTCTCCCGCACGACACAGTCCCTGGACTAGTCTAGGAGGGAGAACCCAGAGCGAGGAGATGGCCAACCTGGAAGAGAGCGCATGCTTGATTCCTCCGCCAATATTCTGTCTGTAATTATGTGCTGTCGATTCCCAGAAAGGGGGCATTTGTTATCCCTGCCCTATCTTCCTCCAACAGTTGTGGTGAAGATGAAAAGCCAGTGCCTGTGATAATGGTTTGCGAAGTTGCAAGTGCTGCTCACAAACACCTGTGTAAGCTATAACCCTCTGTTCCTTGCCCAGCTGCTATAGGTTATGGCCCAAACTTGTGCTCTTGGACATCAGGTGCAGCAGCCTGGGAAGTTGAAAAAGAAGTACATCAGAGATTCAAGAATTGGAAGGAGCCCCACAGATGAGAGATCCCAACCTCCGCTTTTTCAGAGAAGCCTGGTTCAGCAAGGTAAGGCTGCCCAGTCAGGTAGAGCAGAAGTGGGGGTACACCTAGGATGTCGGGATCCTAGTCTAGAATTCTTTTTATTGCACAATGTTAAGGTAATCCTCTTAACTTTAACATTTTCCTAACATAGAGTTCTTAAAGACAAGTAATTAAAGAATACACAAGTATTCATGGAATATCTATTATGATCAAAGACTATCTATTTGTCTTGACTCCACATTCAGTCCCACATTTCTTTTTCTCTTTGTCACCCTCTGTTCCTCTCTTTCTCCCTCTTTTAAATGTTTCTCAAGAACCTACTAAGTGTTGAGCCCACTCTGAGATGTGGAGTCTCCCTGATACTTGGTTTTCCTTCGATAAACAGGCCAGTCACAATTGCCATCCCTATGTCACTAGATAGTTGTGAGAATTAAATGAGATAAGTGCAGAACACTGTAAACTGTAAGGTTTAAATGAGCTTTAAGGATGAATGTTTTTAATCATTAGCTGATGGAAGGTAAGAAATCTTCAGGTTTGCCATAATGATGTAACCTCATCTAAACTTCCTTGCCGGGGCTTCTCCATCATGCCTGCCACCCCCACCTGCCACCAATCTCCCAACCCGTCATCTTCCCTGCTTCTGTTTGCTTTTTCCTCCTTCTGCCCTCACTCTCAGGAGAAACTCTGCCGAACACAGCAGCTGGTTGTCAGCCAAGTGTCTGCTTTTCTGACCTAATTATCTCAATGGTCTTGCCTGGGGCATGAGGGATCAGGGCATGAATGGAGAGGTCACACCACAAACCTCCAAGTCTGCTGGGCGTGGGCGTTCCCTTCACAGCCTCCCAGCACTTTGACCAGTCCCACCAACACAGGATTTCAAATCTAGGCAGGCCAGGAGGAGAAAATAAAAATAGAGGAGTAGTTTACAGCAGGGTTTCTCAAACTACGCTAATTTGGGTCAGATAATTCTTTGTTCTGGTGATGAGATTATCCTGTAGGATGTGTAGCAACATCCCTGACCAATAGATGCCATAGTTGTGATAACCAAAACTGTCTCCAGACATTGCCAAATGTCCCCTGGAGGCGAAGTTAGTTGCCCCAGGTCTAGATCCCCTTGTCTAGAGTATTGCAGATTCAACTGTAAAAATAGTGAAGTAAATGCCAGCTCAACTTTTTCATTATTCTAGTGTTAACCTGTGTGTTTATTTTCAAACTTTGTTCTTAATGTACTGTTATGTGGGTGTGTGTGCAACAGTAAATGAGGTTTTCGCTAATAAAGGTGTATGTGTTCCAGGGTGCTTGACATATTTGTGAACAGTTTAAACATAACGCAAAATTTGCATTGCTTGTGTGTGATTTCATCCTCCAGAAACACTGGGTGAACACAGAAAGCTGAGCTCAGTTGAACTGAGCTTCATAAGAAGACACAAAGTGGGGGGGGGGGGGGAGAGAGAGAGAGAGAGAGAGAGAGAGAGAGAGAGAGAGAGAGAGAGAATGCTTTCCTTTTGGGCATTACAGAGACCATGTCCTTTTTACCATCAGCCTCTTGCCCTTTTCCTTTCTTTGCCCAGTAGATGGGGACAGAGAGGATGGAAGCTTGTTGGAGGCAGGGAGACAGGGAGGTGGGAATTGAGTTTGAGCATGGAAAAAGTCTCTGGATTGTTAGGGAACTAGAGTAAAGTGATGGAGGAGATAGCAGGAAGTAAAAATAAATGACTTGAAAAAATGGGTGGAAATGATATAGAATACTGTTAAGTTAACTTGAGAAGGATTTTCTAACAATTAGGGTAACAATGCAATGGATTGTTTGGGATGGAATGAGTTCCTAATTTCTGGATACATTCAAGAGGAGGGGATGTGGTAGAGGGGAAGACAAGTAGGAATTTTGACCCAAAGACCCGCATGGTTTTTCCTGACTTTAAGATTCTATAATTTTGTGAAATGTGCTGTAAGTAATGACAATTTTGAACAGGGGAGTGAATTCCTGGAACTGGTGTCTTAGTGGGATGAATTTGGAAGGTCTGAGCGGTCCTTCAGATGAGGAAGAGCTTGTGGAGAGTTTTGCAGAGGAAAGGTCTCATTGCAGAGGCCTGGGCATAAAGTAATGAGGACCTGAGTGTGTATGCTGAAGAAGAGTAGGAGAAAATGGGCACAAGAAGTCCTAAAGAAGAGGAACCAGCAGGATTTGTATTGATCTCATTTGGGGCAAGGACAGAGAAGACGAAGAAGCAATAGGCAAAAAGCCCCAACTGTTATAAACATATATGATTGAAATGATTGTCAGCCCTGGGGGAAGATGATGAGTCTGGTTTTATGCTATGCTATTTTTGAGATGGTAATGCTGTAATCTGCTTGATGACAGGTTTTGTGTAGCAATCATCATTGTATTTCAAGAAGTATCTAGCACAGAGCTAGGCACAGAGTAGGCATGAAGTGATGATGTGTTGACTGATAGTTGAAAGGGTCCTGGTACGAAATTCAGGTCCTGATATGTCTATATATATATACAGATATAGATACAGATATAGATATAGGTATAGATATAAGCATAGGTATCTCCTTAAAAAATTGAACATTCCCATCTCAGCTGACTCACTTTATGGGATAAATAAGTTCATGTGACAATCTGATAGAGACCAGGTTAGTATGGGACATGGAAAAATGGGAGAGGGATTTTATAGTTTCTCAAGATATTTACAGCTAATATCACACAAAAGTAGCACTCACAGGGTCTAGATAGACTGAATGCTAAGTGACAGGGAGGTATCCAAGTAGAGTCGTCCAGAAGGGAGCTGGAGATACTCAACTGGAACAAAAGAAAGAAGTCAGGGCAGGAACTTGAGATACAGGAGACATCACACTTCAAGGTAGAGTGTGAAGGCTGGAGAGTCTAGGGCCACACCTGAGCCTCAGTCAGGCCCAGGTAGGAAGAGGAGTGAGGGAGTAGGGAGCAGGAGGGTCAGGGAAGGAGAGGTACACTGTTTAGGAGGCCATGGGAGGGAAGTGGGAGTGTCCAGGAGGACAGAGTCAGTGCTGTCAAATGTCAAATGCTGCAGAAATCAGGGAATGGCACACTGAAAAATGGATTTGACCTGTCACTGAAGAAGGACTGCACGTAATGTCACAAAATGTAGCTCTAATGGAGTGGTGAGAATCTGTATTGCAGGATGTCACCAAATCAATGGGCAGTAAGGAGATGGAAGTCAGGCTATAAACTGACAATTTTGTCTGTGAGTGGAAGGCAAAACTTAGAGCTGTGTGGTTAAAGTAAGTGGTTCAGAGTGTAAGGCCTCAAAGAATGCTGAAACAAGTTGTTTAAGAAGATGTCTTAAAGGGGACTGGATTTGCATTGGGTCCTAAAAATAAGAGACCGGATGGGCAGAGAGCAGTGGATGGAAAGTAATGTGTGTACGTTTACCTCATGGTAAAATCTAGAAACCCCCAGTTTAGTGAATTGATTTTGAAAGGCTGAGCACTTTGAATTGAATACAGTTCAAGTCAGGAAGTTGTTCTTACAGTGGTATCTAGTGCTTTTTACCTCCAGGGTCCTCTGAAAGTTGGAAGAAAGTTAAATAATCAGGAGGAACTATCAATTTACACGTGCAAATTGTGAGGTGATTGACAGCTCAGTCTTGGGGATGAGACTCAGAGAGACAGACCTGATGCCTTGAGCTCCCTTACCTGTGAAATGTGTGCAGTAGTACTTTTTTCAAAGGGTTGTTGTAGGCATCAGTGAGACAATGTATGTAAAAGTCATTTAACAATAGCACCAGGTGACCACTCAGCTACTGCTTTTAATATCATTATCAGACCACCCAGCTATGCATCATCTTTTGTGAGCGAGAAAACTAAAGTTGTTAATCAAGTTATCCAGTCAGAATGGAGTAGATAAGATTAAAACCTAGTTCTTTTGGTGCCAGAGTCTGTCTTCTTTGCTTGTTTTCTCTTCTCCCCTCCCTTTAATGTGTGGAAACATTAAATGTTCCCTCTCACATCTGTTAGCTCCTTCTTCTGGGTTGTGCACTAAGCTGTGTGTCCTAACTGTGCATCTCTCTCTCTCTCTGCACTTGTTTAGTGACACATGGTGGGTGTAGGGTGGAGAGAAGGGTACGGAGATAAACAAGGCGAAGACTCTGTCTTTGAAGTGTCCATGGTTCAGGTTAGTGGGGGAGGTACTATGTAGGCAGACAATTCAAATAAAATGTGATAAGCTCAGAATAGACGGTACACAGTATGTTGTGGCAGCCCGGGAGTGAGAAGAACGATCTCTGGGAAAACTGGGAAAGGCTTCTCAGGAAGAGGTGATGTTCATCTTGCATCCTGAAGCATAAACTAGTCTGTGTCAGGTGGAAATCAGAGACTAGGCGTGCTAGGTGCCAACAACGCAGTGCAAAGGCCCGGGTCCCAGTGGCAGCAGCAGCGTGCTGTGTTCCAGAGAAGGATAAGCTCCGAGGCTCAGGGGTTAGGTTCTTGTCAAGGGAAGTAAAAGGTGAAGCTGAAACAGGGTAGAACCAAATTGTCAGCAGACTTTTGCCAGGGCAGGCCGAGGAACCTGGGCTTTAATTTTGGGTGCTGGACTAGCAGAAGTCTTCGGTAGGGAAATGAGCAGATTTAGGTTATTTTTTCCTCTATTTTGATATAATTGAGATATTATTCACGTAATATACAATTCACATACAATGTAGAGGGTACAATATCCTCTACTGAGATAAAATTCACATACAATGCAATTTACCTATTTAAGTGTACAATGCAATGTGTTCGTTTTTTTCTTTTGTATGCTCACCGAGTTGTTCAGTCATCACCACAATCAATTTTAGAACATTTTCTTCACCCCCAAGGAAGCCTCATACTCTTTAGCAATAACATCTATCCTGGCCCCCCACATTTCGCCGATGTCCTCCTAGCCCTAGGCAACCACTAATCTATTTTTTGTGCTTATAGCGTTGCCTAATCTGAACATTTCATATGACTCATATTATATATAGCCTTTTGTGACTGGTGTTTTTCATTAACCAAATGCTTTCAAGATTCCTCCATGTTGCTGAATAATAGTCTGTTGTATGGATATATCTATGTTATTTATCATCAGTTGATAGATGTTTGTGTTGTTTCCACCTTTTGGTTATTATGAACAATGCTGCTTTGAACATTCATGTACAAGTTTCAACGTGAACATTGGTTTTCATTTCTCTTGATATATACCTAGGAGTAGAATAGTTGGGTCACATGGCAATTCTAGGTTTAACCTTTTGAACCTTTTCCAAAACAGCTGCATCATTTTACATTCCCACCAGTAATGTACAAAGGCTCCAATTTCTCCATGTCCTTGCCAACACTTGTTATTATCTGTCAGATTTATTTTTCAGGAGGGTTATTGGGGTAGCAGTTTGAAAGATAGGTATAGGGAAAGATCCAGGAGGAGGACTTTGCAATGGCACACAAGAGACATGATGGCAGAATTGACTGTTTATTTAGCTAATATCGTTACCGACTTTATGAACTTTTTGACTTAGTCTCTCATAAATTTACAAATGGGGAGGTGAGCATTCATGTGACAAAGAAGCCTCCACTTTCCTTACCTGAGTGGCACCATGTACCTTCAGGGTCCCTATTAAGACAGCAGGAATGGCTTTCAATTCAAGAAGAAACATATTTCTAGTGGTTGCTGCTTTGAGTCTCCTGGGTTAGATGGTCATGGTGAGAACTTCCCTAGTTCAGCTGTGTGACTAGGGATTAAAGCACTTTGTCTTCACAGGGAGGGGCTCAAAATAGACAGCAAGCTTCTTTGGGCAGAGAGTGAGATGAGGTACTTTGGAGAGCAGAAGGCGGAGCTCCTTCTGATGGGATGGAATCCAATAGATAAAATTCCCCGGCCGCTTTAGATGACACTCCAAGTACCACTTTCCAGTACACAACAGTCAGTGAAGACAAGTGCTATCTGAGCTGAGAGTTTGAAGGACACTTTCCTATTCAGTCCTCGCTGCCCCACCTGTATTCTCTGAGACTCTGGGTCAGTCCCAGTGTCTTCTCTGCAGTGACCGCATGTTTTTCTCTTTTCGGATGAAGGTTAAAGGTTACCTACAGATTGCTCCCTGCGTGCACAGCGAGGCCTGGGACCCCTAGGAGCCCACTAAGTCTCAGCTGAGCATTCATTCATTCAACAAACTTTTGTCGATCCTCAACCGTGTGCTGAACTCTGTGCTAAGTATTTAGGGTGCAAGCGCCTGCTTTCAGAGAACTTTCAGTTCAGGTAGAACCTCCGCAAAAGGAGAGTGTGCGTGAATGTGTGTGAGGAGGTGCAGGTGCAGACTTTGGATACAGTGTAGTCACTTGTCCTTGAGTTAGTTAGCATTGTACTCTTGATAAGCAGTGCTCTTAGCAGCATCATAGGGTTATGGGTAGAGAGCAGACTTTCCTGAAACAAAATGGAAAACTGCGAGCGCGCCCGCGCGTCTGTGTTTTTCCACTAGGCATGAAAATCCAGAGTCTAAAGCCCCCTCCCTTCTATCTCCATCCACCCCTCCCCCCTACACACACACACCAACACATCTAATCTGCTGCAGGACAAAGGTAACGGAAATTGTGGGTCAGCAAAACCCGAAGTTTATACAAATAAAACACACACCAATGCAATAAAGTCTTTGTGTAAGACAAAGGCTTCCCTTTAGAAGCAAGAGGTAGAAAGTGCAGGGGATCACAAAAAAAACAAGGAAGCGATGCTTCTTTCCCAATTACTGTGCACTCTCAGCTGTATTTTGTTGACCTCGCTGATTTCAATCAGCTTTCAGCACATCTAGCCTTCACCTGCTATGAATCAAAACCTAGAGGGTTCTCTGTTCTCTGTGCTCAGGAAAAACCCTTTGATAAGGTTGTTATGGATGCAAGGCAGAGCAAGTTGGGCTGGGCGCTTTTCTTAGACCAGCAGACTGGCATTACACATTTATAATGCAAACCAAGGAAGGCGCAACGGTTCAGAGTGTAAGGTCTGGAGAGGGGGAATGAGTCAGAGGCCCCGGTGGGGTGGGGTTTGACTTACGGAGACTTGGACACATGCCCCTGTTTGCCTTATACTATTGGAATAGAAGGGCAGGTGCTGAAATGGTGTGACAACAAGTTCTATCTGAGGAGCTTAGCACTGTAAAGCTCCATCATTATCTCTGGGCCCCTTGGTGGATTGACTTTTCTTTGAGGAAGGTGGGTGGATTGATGATTCTGAACACTAAGTCTCTTCTGCAGAACATAATCTCCATGAAGGCAGGGTTTTTTTTCTTTTCTTTTCTCTGTTGTGTTCTCTGGTCTCTTCTGATATCTAAAAATGTGCCTGGTACATAGTAGGTATTCAACACATATTTTTAGAATGAATGCGTAGGTTATTCAAAGTGTACCCCCTTTTTTAGAGGTACACTGTTGTGGGTACATAGAATGCAAAGCCACTTCTTGGCTGTAATGCAATTGGGGACTATTCTGGCTCCAGGCTGCTAGAGTGACTAACTGCTAAAGACGGGGTGGGGGTAAGAGAGGTGGGAAGATTGCAAGTCTGGAAGACAGATGGTAGAGGAGAATCAGGTAGTTTAATTAGCTTGTACTAAAAAATACATATGCTGATATACATATCACCCCATAATACTCCACTGTTTTCAAGGGAAAGAATGGGACCTTCCCTCCTCACTTTCTCCCATGAGTAAGCCCCCAAGCATGATATTTATAAATATATTTTCTTCTTCAAGGCTACATATACCATTTATTTATTTCTGTTTAGATGCTGGCTATTTGTGAAAACTTGGTTTTTATCTCTAATTTATCAGTTTCCTCATTTGCAAAATGAGGTTCATAAAATTACTCACATAAAGGAGATGAGAAGAATTAATGAGAAGTATATAAAGTCACTAGCACAAAAGACGTGCTCTAAGAACGCTATCACCACCACCATGGCTACAGCTAGTAGCTACTGGGACTCAGACTGATTACAGCTTCTGGACGCAAATGTGAGTCCAGATCATCCTTTGTGATTCAGGCCTGAGGCCTAAAGAGGAAGCTGGAAGGAGGAGACAATCGTTGCTCCAGACTGGGATGGCGACATTCCCAGAGCTGAGCAGGCACCTCCCTGATGACAGCGGTTCCCTACCAATCCCTTCTTCAGACTCAGACTACACAGTAGCCGTCCTTGGCTCTCCCTAAATGAGGTGCCCGTAGCCTGGGCTGTTCTCAGTACTTTCCAGTGAAACTCTTTGCTTCTCCTTGTAAACCAGGTCTCACCACTTCAGTGCTTCTTCAACTTTTGTCGGGTCCTCTTGTATCCGAAGCCCCACCAGGCCCCTTTGCACTTTTTGTACATAAGGTGGTCATATATTTCAAATTAGAAACTGGATCACATGACCTGATGAAGGATTTGGGGTTGCTTTCAAGTGGAAAATTCAGGCTAAGGGCCTTAGGGAGAGGCAGTAGAATGAGGTGGTTCAAAATGCAGGCTGTGCTGGGCAGGTGGCAGAATTCAGTTGCCTGGGTTTACATTCCCACTCAATCCCTCACCAGCTGTGTTATGTGGGGCATGTTATGAAATATCTCTGTGGGTTAGATTTATAGTCTAGAAAACAGGGTGATGATTCATTCAACAAATATTTATTGATCACCTCTGTGTGCCAGGTACTGTTAATAATTGCATCTACATCATGGGTGGTGGCAGGGATTAAATGTGACAGTGAATGAATTGCACTTTGAAAAGAATCTGTTCATAGAAAGCATGAAACAAATATTAGCTATTGTTATCATTTCATATGGTTTAGATGCCAAAATCTCATGAAATTTGCAGTACCTGTCATTGGTTCTCTTTTGTTAGAGACAATATTTAGAATTAGAATTGTCCAGAAAAATCTAAGTTATCTGGTTAGTGGATCTGTCTACCACATTTTTAAAAGCACATACTGCCTGAAGGTACTGAATAATTAGTTGTGACTTTATTCTTCCATTGTTCCAGATCTAATATATTTCTAACTCCACTGAGTCATCCTCTCTGCATTTTTAGGTAAATCCTTATTATTTTAACTGCAGTAATGATGACACCAACTTATACGTATACTGTGCTAAAATATCACCATTTCAAAGTGCTTTCAAGAAGTACCTTATTTGCTCCAAGGGTTTGGGGTCCTATGCCTTTGCCTAAGTGTGATGCTAAACCCCTGTGACCTTACATAATCATGTTCTGTTTTAAGTTTGGGAGGGTGGTAATCTAGCCTTTGTCATTGCCTGTAGTATCTAGGGGCTTTGCAGAGAAGAGCTGTTAAGAACCCCACACACCTACCCACCCACCCATTGTAGACAGAAGCATCGTAGTGGACTGCAAATGACTGGGGAAAAACAGGTAAGGATTCAATTCCAGGTCTACCAGTAAAAAGGGAAAAGGCCAAGTAGATGACAGACCTCAGTTTTTTTCTGAGAGAAAATGGGGTGAAAATATATATTCCAAAGAGACGTATGAGGATGACGTAAGTGTCTAGTAAAATATGTGCACAACTCAATAAATATTACTTTTCTTCCCTCTTCTCAGCTCCGTCCTCCCTGTCACAACACCTTCCATATGTACCTCCGAATGTTCTCTGGGCTTGATCATTATCCTCTCATCTCCGCCATGCCCTGAGTTGTTGTGGCGCGCGCGCGCGCGCGCGCGCGTGTGTGTGTGTGTGTGTGTGTGTGTGTGTGGAAGGGACTGGGGATAGACGCCATGGAGCCTGGCTTCTTCTCTGATCTGTCCTGTGGGAGGAACCTAGCACAGCAGCCCCACGGGGCTCACATAATACCATAAGTAAAACACAAACAAAGCAGAGGTTGTTCTGCTTGTCAGCCTCTGAGACCATATGGAGCTGAGACATGATTGTATTACCTCTGCTATACTGCAGTCAAGCTAAACAGAAAAGCTATAATGAACTATTCTGGGGAGGTCCCTGAGCTCTACACACAGAGCACAAACAGATAAACGAGGGTGGTTGGTTTTTCTTTTCTTTTTTAAAAGGAAGGAGCACCAGAGAAAAACAAGGGAGAGAGAGTGAGAAAAAATGGAGGGAGAAGAAAAAGAAAAAAAAATAGAAAGGAAGACAGAGAAGAGAGAGCTATAGAGCAGGACAATTTCAGTGGAATTGCATCAGTGGAGCTTTGCTTCTGAAGAATTCATGCCCTTTGGGAACTCCGTGGCTTCACCTGGGTGGATGGTAAAATCTGGTTGTAATTTTGGCTTCTCCGTGGTATATAGCTATGTTTATGGGGGAGTTAGGAGTACTAAAGAGGAGATGCAAAAAGGCATTCAGGAATATTTGGAGCAGCTGTAAATCCTCTCATAACACCCCTCTCTTATTTCCCCACCCCCCTTGTGTCCCTCACCCTTATAATTCCAGTCCAACAAGTTGATAGGACGCATATCTCTGACACTGACCAGACCTTTCTCCCCTCTTCACGTGGTTGACACAAAATGCTCAGGAAGTCTGTGTGTGTGTGTGAGAGTACAGGAAGTGTGCATGGGTGAGTACAGGGGTACATGGTTCAGATAGAAGTTGCATTGCCCCTCTGTTTGGAAAGTCTGCATGCCCACTGGAAACCTTCCCAGACTATGGGGGAAAAGGTAGAAAAATAAATAAATCAGGGGAGATGGGGACAAGATGGCTGAGTAGATAAATGTTGTGCTTGCCTTCTCCCATGACCACATTAAAATTACAAGTAAATTATAGAATAGTCAACCTGGAGAAACATCTGAAGTCTAGCTGAACAGAATTTTTATAAAAAAGGATATAAAGAAGTCACATCGAGAATGGTAGGATGTGTGGAGACCCGAAAGGGGTCAGCCCCACACTTATGTGTGGTGATTGAGAATTGGGAGGGTTATCTCAGCCACGGAGTCCCCTCGAAGGAGCAAGGGACCCCACCCCCACTGCACCAGGCTCCCCAGAATGGAGTACGGGTGCTGGGAAAAGTAGCCACCACAAATCTTGGCTGTGAAAAACAGGGGTGATTCTGACTGTCTGGGTGAGATGCAAGGCACTGGAAACATGGGCATCCTCTTAAAGAGCCCATGCACAGGCCCATTCATTTGAAGACCCTCACACTGGGCTCTTGAGGAGGGACTGTGGCTTGGGAGGCCCCAGAGACATACAGGGAGAATTGTGTAGCTTTTGAACAAGGACTGAAAGGACAGTCACCATTTTCCCTCTGTAGAATCCTCTTCCTGTGTAGTTAGTGGGTAGATGCCATCTTTCTTGTGTTGAGCCCTCCCCTTCACCCACACGGCCAAATCTGAATCTGCATGGGCCTGGTGAACAATGTTCGCTTCACCCTGGTGACTCCCTGAGACCCAGCTTCACCCAACTCTTGAAAGGCCAGAGGTACTTTCAATGATCTGTAGCTACCCTTTCCCCACACACCCCAGGAGGCTCTCAGTAGCAAACTACTGACCTTAACTCGTGTGCCACCAGATGCACATTTGCAGCCAACAGCCAGCCCCAGCCTGTGCTTCACTCTTTCTTGGACAACTCAGGGATCAGTAGGCCCCAGGTGGGTGGCAGCTGGCCTCAGTGTGCTCTGAGACTTCTGCTGGATGTCTCCAGGCTCTGCACGGGTGACAAACCAGAATCTGTATTAACCATCTGCCCCACCCTGGTGACTCCTTGAGACCCTGCCTCACCCAACTCATATACCACCTGAGGCTCTTTCAGTGGCTAAGCCTTATGGGCAGGTGGCATCAGGCTTCTGGATGCCCTGGGCTATTTGTGGAGCTATCCTAGGCCTGGTACTAGTGGAAGCCATTCTCTGTTCAGAGCATGGCCTCTTCTATGCACTTCCAGGTCCACCACAGGCAGTGATGAACTACAGATTGCTTTGTAGTTCCTACCAGGTAGTCCTAGGCTAGTCACAGGAAGCAGCTGATTTGGGCCTGCACCAGAGGCCCTCCCAAGAGGTCCCAGAACCAACATACCAGGAAGCTGGCTACAGACCATAACAGAGCATCACACAGTTAGCCCCACAAGCAGCATACCCAAAGGATGGTCTCAGCATGCACCAGAGCCTGTTGAGGTGACTCATGATCTATGGGGTAAGCCTCACACACAGCAGCCTATAAGTGGCGGACATGGTCAAACCACACAGCCAGTCAGCTTGAGGATCAACCCCACCCACTGATGTGCCAACAGGAATCTAGGCTCAACTAAAACAGAGGGACACACATAACCCACAGAAGGGATACTCCTAGAGCATCCAGCACAGGTGACAAGGGAGCTGTGCCACTGGACCCCAAAGGGCACCTACTACATAAAGCCACCAGGCCAAGACTGGGAGACATAGCACATCTACCTAATACATAGAAACAAACACAGAGAGGTAGCCAAAATGAAGAAACAAAGAAATGTGTACAAATGGAACAACAGGAATAAACTCCAGAAATAGAATTAAATGAAATGAAGGCAAGCAACCTACTGCAGACAGAGTTCAAAACAATGATTACAAGGATGCTCAAAGAACTTAGTGAGAACTTCAACAAAGAGATAGCAAGCATAAAAAAGGACATAGAAAATATGAAAAAAGAAACAAGTACAAATGGAGACTACAATAACTGAAATGAAAAATGCAGTAGAAGGAATCAACAGCAGATTAAATGAAGCAGGGGACTGAATCAACAATATGGCAGACAAGGAGGCAGAAAACACACAATTGGAACAGCAAAAAGAAAAAAAATAAGGATAGTTTATGGGACCTCTAGGATAACATCAAGCATAACAACATTCACATCATAGGGGTACCAGAAGGAGAAGAGAGAAAACAAGGGATTGAGAAACTATTTGGAGAAATAATGACTGAAAACTTTCCTAACCTGGCAAAGGAAATAGACATACAAGTCCAGAAAGCACAGAGAATCCCAAACAAGATGAGCTCAAACAGGCCCACACCAAGACACATTATAAATAAAATGGCAAAGATTAAAAGACAAAGAGAGAATGCTAAAAGCAGCAAGAGAAAGGTAACTAGTTATTTACAAGAGAAATCCCATAAGACTGTCAGGTGATTTCATAACAGAAACTTTGCAGGTCAGAAGGGATTGGCATGAAATGTTCAAAGTGATGAAAACATAGGACCTACAACCAAGACTACTCTACCCAGCAAGACTATCATTTAAAATTGAAGAAGAGATAAAGAGCTTCCCAGACAATAAAAAGCTAAAAGAGTTCATTACCACCAAACCAGTTTTACAAGAAATGTTAAAGATTCTTCTTTAAGAAGAAGAAGAAGGGGCGTGTGTGTGTGGGGAGAACATAAATATGAATAATAAAATGGCAAAAACTATGTATCTATCAATAATCACTTTAAATGTAAATGGATGAAATGCTCCAATCAAAAAACATAGGGTAGCTGAATGGATAAGAAAAGAAGACCCATATATATGCTGTCTATAAAAGACCCACTTCAGATCAAAAGAAACATGCAACCTGAAAGTAAAGGGATGGAAAAAAACATTTTATGTGAATGGAAACAAAAATAAAACAAAACAAAGAAACCAAACTGGGGGTGTAATATTTATATCAGACAAAATAGACTTTAAAACAAATGCTATAATAAAATACAAAGGGACATTACATAATGATGATGGGATCAATCCAACAAGAGGACATAACCCCAGTAAACATATATGCACCCAATACAGGAGCACCAAAATATATAAAGCAAATGTTGACCAACATAAAGGGAAGAGATCAGCAGTAGTACAAACATTGTAGGGGATTTTAATACCCCAGTGATACCAATGGACAGATCTTCCAGACAAAAAATCAACAAGAAAACAGTGGCCATATATGACACACTAGACCAGCTGGATTTAATTAATATTTTTAGATCATTTCACCCCAAAGAGCAGAATATACATTCTTTTCAAGTGCACATGGGACCTTTTCCAAGATAGAGCACATGTTAGGCCACAAAATAAGTCTCAATAAATTTAAAAAGATTGAAATCATATCAGCATCTTCTCTGACCATAATACTATGAAATCAATTCCAAGAGAAAAACTGAAAAAAAAAAAAAAAAAAAAAAAAAAAAAAAAAAAAACCTCCCCAAAACATATGGAGGTTAAATAACATGCTTTTAAATAATGAATTGGTTAACAATGAGATGAAGAAAGAAATCAAAAGATATCTTGAGACAAATAAAAATGAAAACACAATGACCCCAAATCTGCGGGACACAGTGAAAAATAGTCCTAAGAGGGAAATTTATAGCAATTTAAGCCTACCTAAAGAGACAAGAAAAATCACAAATAAACAATCTAACCTCTCACTTAAAGGAACTAGATAAAGAACAACAAACAAAACTCAAAGTTAGTAGAAGGAAGGAAATAATAAAGATCAGAGCTGAAATAAATAAAACAGAGTCTAAAAAAACAACACAAAAGATCAATGGAATCAAAAGCTGGTTCTTTAAAAAGATAAACAAAATTGAAAAACCTTTAACCAGACTCATCAAGAAAAAAGAGAGAAAACCCAAACAAGTAAAATCAGAAATGAAAAGGAAGTGACAGCTGATACCACAGAAATACAAAGGATTATGAGAAACTATTATGAATGCCAACACATTGGACAATCTGGAGGAAATGGATAAAGTTCTAGAAATATACAATCTTCCAAGACTGAATCAAGAAGAAACAGAAAATCCAAACAGACCAAACAAATACTACTAATGAAATTGAATCAGTAATCAAAAACCTCCCAACAGAAAAAAAAGTCCTTGACCTAATGGCTTCACAGGTGAATTCTACCAAGCATTCAAAAAAGAATTAACCGATCTTTCTCAAACTATTTCAAAAAATTTAAGAGGACAGAAATCTCTCAAGCTCATTTTATGAGGCCAGCATTACCTTAGTTACAAACCAGACAAAGACTTTACAAAAAAAGAAAATTATGGGCCATCCTGGGGAACATAGATGCAAAAATTATAGGGGTATCTTGATGAACATAGATATAACAATCCTTAGCAAAATACTAGCAAACTGAATTCAGCAATACATTAAAAAGATCATACACCATGATCAAGTGGGATTTATTCTTGGGATGCAAGTGTGGTTCAATATCCACAAATCAATTAAGGTGATACAGCACATAAATGAAATGAAAGATAAAAGTCATATAATCATATCAATAGATGCAGAAAAAAGCATTTGATAAAAATCCAGCATCCATTTATGGTAAAAAATACTCTCAGCTAAGTGGAAATAGAGGGAACATCCTCAACGTAATAAAGGCCGTATACCAAAAACCCATGACTAACATCATACTCAACAGGGAAAAGCTAAAAAGCATTCTCCTTGAGATCAGGAGCACAACACGGATGCCTAATTTCACCAGTTTTATTCAACATAGTATTGGAAGTCCTGGGCACAGCAATCAGGAAGAAAAAACAAACAAACAAACAAACAGGGCATCCAAATTTGAAAAGAAATAAAACTTGAAAATTTCAAATTTGAAAAGAATAAACTGTCATTATTTGCAGATGACATGATACTATATAAAGAGAACCCTAAGGAGTCCATCAAAAAACTATTAGAACTGACAAATGAATTCAGTAAAGTAGCAGGATACAAAATTAATACTCAGAAATCAGTTGCATTTTTATACACCAATAATGAACAGTCAGAAAGAGTAATTAAGAAAACAATCCCATTTACAATTTCATCAAAAAGACAATACCTAGGAATAAATTTAACCAATGTGGTAAATCGCCTGTACTCAGAAAACTGTAGAACTCTGAAGAAACAAAGTGAAGAAGATGCAAGTAAATGGAAGCACATACCATGCTCATGGATAGGAAGAATTAACATTGTTAAAATCAATACTACGCAAAGCAATCTATAGATTCAATGCAATCCCTATCAAAATATCAATGGCATTGTTCACAGAACTAGAACAAATGATCCTAAAATTTATATGGAACCACAAAAGACCTTGAATATCCACAGATCAAAGGAACAGAATAGAAAGCCCAGAAATAAACTCATGCCTATGTGGTCAATTAATCTATGACAAAAGAGGCAAAAATACACAGTGGGTAAAGACAGTGTGTTCAATAAATGGCGCTGGGGAAACTGGACAGACACATACAAAAAACAGAAACTGGACCTGCTTCTCACACCATATCTAAGAATAAACTCAAAATAGATTAAAGACTTAAATGCAAGACCTGAAACCATAAAACGTCTAGAAGAAAACATAGGCAGTAAAGTCTCTGACAGGGCTCTTAGTGATATTTTTTTCTGCTGTATCTCCTCAGGCAAGAGAAACTAAAGAAAAAATAAACAAATGAGACTGCATCAAACTAAAAAGGTTTTGCACAGCAAAGGACACCACCAACGAAATAAAAATACCACCTGCTGCATGGGAGAAGATATTCACCAATAATGTCTAAAATTTAGAAAGAACTCACACAAAGCAACATAAATAAACCCCAAACAATCCAATTAAAAAATGGGCAGAGGACCCGAATAGACATTTCTCTGAAGAGGACACACACCTGGCCAAGACATATGAAAAGATGCTCAACATCACTAATCATCAGAGAAATGCAAATTAAAACCACAATGAGCTATCACCTCACACCTATCAGAATGCCTGTCATCAATAAATTAATAAACAATAAGTTTGGCAAGGATTTGGTGGGATTTAAAATTGGTGCAGCCACTATGGAAAACAGTCCGGATGTTGCTCAAAAAGTTGAAAATAGAACTACCTGATGATCCAGCAATTCCACTTCTAGGTATTTATCTGATGAAATTCAAAACACTAAATCAGAAAGATATAGGTACCCCTATGTTCACTGTAGTATTATACAATAACCAAGATTTGGAAGCAACCCAAGTGCTCATCAATAGACAATTGTATAAAGAAAAGGTGGTACATATATACAATGGAATATTACTCAGCCATACAAAAGAATGAAACCTTACCACTTACAACAACATGAGTGGACCTAGAGGATATTATGCTAAGTGAATAAGTCAGACAGAAAGACAAATACCGTATGATTTCACTTATATGTGGAATCTGAAGAACAGAATAAATGAGCAAATGAAACAGAAACAGACTCCTAGATACAGAGAACAAACTGATGGTTACTATAGTAGATGAGGGTGGTTGGGGGGCTGGGTGAGAAAGGTGAAGGGAGTAAGAAATACAAATTGGTAGTTAGAAAATAGTCATGTGGACATAAAGTACAGCATAGAGAATATAGTCAATAACGTTGCAACAACTATGTATAGTGCCAGGTGGGTACTAGACTAATCAGGGGGATCACTGCATAAATTATACAAATGTCTAACCACTATGCTGCACACCTAAAACTAATATAAAGTAACATAGAATGTCAACTGTAACTGAAAAGATAATTTATAAAAAGAAAATTAAAAAATCAGAGAGAACCCCCCCTCCCCCCAGCCACCAGATGTTGCTCCTGAACAAAGCTTTACAGTAGGAAAGAAGGACTCCCAATGTGGCAACAAAGTCAGGTGAAAATGTCTGCGAGGTAAAAAAAAAATTCCCTCTTTGCATGCTGTTTATTTCAGGTGTGAAGAGCAAATCCCAACACTTTTGAGAAGTGTCATCTGAGCTGAAAGTGTGTGTGAGCGTAGAGTTCAAAGGCAATGCAATCATCTACAATGGCTTCCATGTAGCAGCTACCTCCTGCTCAGCCTGCATAGCCACTCTCTAGAATGCTTGAGTTATATAAGCCATATAGCATGGCAGCTAAGGTGTAAAGTCTTGATGTGGACAAACTTGGGTTCCAATCTGTGATATGACACCTGCTGCGCGGCCTTTGGTTATCCAGTGTAGGAAGATGGCAAAAGCAAAGTTCTGGGGCAGCAGCCCTGCTCCTGGCCTCAAGGGGAAAAGTCCAGATTGGAACGGGAAGATGAGAACTATGGGGAGTAAAGAATGACGGGTATAAATATTTTGAAAATTATCGCCAGGTGATCAAACTGTTGGAGCATTTGTGGGGCAGGGAGGGAAAAGAATAATTGGTTCACATAAAACAGTAAATTAAAACAAAATCAAACAATTGTAAACTCCAGGAAAGACAGCATATGAGAAATGACACATAATTATGATAAACTATCTGGCTCAGCAGTGAACAATACTTACGTGGAAGAGCAGAGATTGCCACCCCAAAACACACTTTTGGGAGATATTGATTGTTTTAAGCTGGTAGTTTTTAAAAAACAAATAACTCAGAAGGAACCAATGATCTTCCCCCTAACTGCCTAAAAAGATTTAGATAGAGGACCTGTGCCAGGATGGAGCTATTATCACAGACAATTGTAGTTTGATGTGAACCAGTGTGATAGACAGGGAGGAACCTAGCAAAGCCCATTTGATCAAAGTCCTCTCTGTGTCCCATTGTTAAAGATGGCCCAGCAAACATTTATTTACCAACCACTTCCCTTTTATCTCCATCTGAATTGCCTTTCTGCCCTTTGAAGTCCCAAACCAGTACCCTCTCCCTACCTTCTTCTTAGCTCAAGACAGCATTATAAGCCTTAACTGCCTTATCTGTCCTGTGGCCCCATATTCTTATGGAACCCTCCTATGTGCATATGCACTAAATTTGGTTATTTTCTCCAATTATTAATCTGTCTCATGACAATTTGAATGTTAGACCAGCCAGAAGAACTTTGAGAGAAAAGAGTAGAAATTTTCCTCCCTGCCACACTTATGCAGTCATTATAGTATAAACACAGAGTATTCATTTAAGCCCAAATTGGGATATAATTAAACTAGAAGGATAGGGGAGAGATAGTAGGAAGAAGGTGGCAGTGTATTAGAGAGTGAAATCCTCAACTGCAATAATAGGAATTTAGTAGCAGCTGTCTAAAACTAAGTACTCAAGAAACAGCAGCGTAAATATGTTATTTAAAAGTGGAGGTAAAAGCCAATAGAAACTACCAAGAGTTGAGAGAACTTACCTCTGTGGGACTGAGGAAGGTGAATACGGGACTGCTATTGTTTGATGTGAGTCTTTCAGTACTGTTCATTTTTTAAAACTATGCACACAGATTACTTTGATAAATAACTTTAAAATGTAATACATTTATAGGCTTAGCATGGTACTTGGCACATAATAAATGCTTAGTAAGTGTTAGCCATTATTATAGAACTGGAATGGATATGAAAGATATATTTTGTCCATTCTCTTGCCTTTAGCCAGTACAGTACCTAAACTCCCCCACAGGGTTGGCCATATCACAGGGTATAACCAATGACTCTGCCAGTACCAACTAGCTGAGTGACACTGGTTAAGACACGTTCCCATAGTCTGCAATGACCTCAGCAATGTAGAATGTTAGGGCCAATCCTAGATACAATTGCCAAATAGGGAAAGTTACTGTAATAGTCTTTCTGTCTACATGAGAGGCTGAATAATGGCCCCTCAAATATGACCCTGTCCTAATCTCTGGTCCTGTGAATGTTACCTTGTATGGCAAAACGGATTTTGCAGAAGTGATTAAATTAAGGATCTGGAGCTAGAGAGATTATCTTGGATTATTTTGATGGGCTAGATGTAATCACAACAGTCCTTATAAGAGGGAAACAGGAAGAGTCAGAGTCAGAGATATGAGATGTGATAACAGAATAAAGGGAGGGAATGATGAAATTTGAAGATGGAGGAAGGGACCACATGCCAAGGAATATCAGCAGCCACTGGAATCTGAAAATGTCAAGGGAAAGGATTCTCTTCTCAGAGCCTACAGAAAAAAAATCTTGACTTTAGTCCAGTGAAACTGATTTCAGATTTCTGACTTCAGGACTGTCAGAGAATAAATACGTGTTGTTTCAAGCCATTAAGTTTGTAGTAATTTTTTACAACAGCCATAGGAAACTACTGGAATCCTAAACCATAAAAAAGTTCCCTCCCTATCTCTTCAGCCTTTACCATCCCAAGCAATATACATAAAGTCTGGTAACCAGGGCCTCCCTGGGAAATGTAAAAATGTATTTGCATTGGAGTGTTATGAGTTGTTATATATCTTTCCAAGAAATTTTACATCTTGAAAAGAGATTCTAGGAAGAGAGTCTCAAGGGCAGAGAACTATTTTTTTTTTCATATTTGTATTTCTAGTACCTAGCACAATGCCTGGTTAATAAATGACTGCTGAAAGAATAAGTGGCTAAATATATATATATAATAATATATATAATAAAAAATATACATAATAAATAAATAACTGAATAGGGATCCTAGACTGGAAGAAGAAAGACTCCATCTCCCTTCATTAGTCAAATATATTTAATGCTCCTTCCTGTTAAGAAAGTCTTCTTGCTGCCCAATTGAAATCTAAGTGCTGTCTTTTTTATCCTCAGTGGATTTAGAGAACATCTGGTCATCAACCAACATCTATTAAGTCACTCTTAGTTTTCTTTTTTTCAGGCTAAATAATCCCAATTCAATGAACAATTTATACCAGTCTTCTCTTTGTCACCGTCCATAGCAGCCCAGTTTCCTTGATGGGTTTTGCTTTGGGCTCCAACCAAATGGAACTGTGTTGGGGTGGAGCTTCTCGTATATTCTAGTTCTCTAATCCAGACAAATTTGATTAGGAACTATGGACAGAGGGACTCCTCTGTCTTTGCTGTCAGCAGTGCGCATCTAGAAAGTGGAACAATCTGAGTCACAATGGGCTTGTATCAGAGGCCTATCTTTGTAACCTATGGAGACCACACAGTGAGTGGTTAAAAGTACAGATTTTAGCCTCTGATAAACCTGGGCTCTAGGCCTGGTTCTCTCACTTACCATGTACGTGATCTTGAGTAGGTCACCAAACCTCTGTAAACCTTACTATCATAATGTCTAACAAGGGACCTTATAATATTGTTGTGAGGATTCAATTACTAGATGATATGAATAACACTCGTAATTGTGCCTGGTATAAGTTAATGCTTGTGACATGTTAACTATCATGAGGAAGACATTGGGAAAGGGTGTGACAAAACTTGTTTTTCTCCTTCCATGACCTTCAGGGCCATTTATGAGGTGAGGGAGCCAGATCAGGTCATCTTGTACAAGGAGTAACAGAATTCATTCATTCAGCCTATAGACGTGGATTTTGTTCCTTTAAAGGAGTAGTTCTCAGTATAGGAGGGAAATACACAAATAAATTCAACATTGCAATGCAGTTGACAAGGGGTTCTGAAATGACTTCCAGATGGGGGAGTATTTGAATGAGTTTAGAAGATGAATAGGTCTCTCTAGGAAGAGATAATGGCATTCCAAGCAGAAGAAACGGAACGTATGAAGCCACCAAATGTGAAACAGCATGATGGACCCAGGGAAGAGGGCAGTCATGAGTTATGTATCTTGTTCCCTATTCTCCACCTTCTAAACATTTGGTGTCATTGCACTTTTTGGCCTCCTTAGAGTTGGATTTGACTGTGTGACGATGAGTTAGGAGAAGTCACAAGTGCCACTTCCAGACCAGAATATTTTACTATTGATGCAAAATCTTTCCAAACTGTCTTTTCTTTTATCACAGTGACTGATAATACATGAAACTGTGGCTGCTCTGTTAGTCTAGTCCTGGAGTGATGAGATATAGACCAAAGTCCCCAGTTCTGTTCCATATTCTATTGTATTGTTCACAAAATAATAAGCTTTACTGTTACAAGTCAGTAAGACCTTGAGGTGGTTTGTTATTGCAGTGTAACCCAGCCTATCCTGACTGATAGAGTAAATATAGTCTGGGGAAATAATCATCTGTGGGGGTTTTTCTCTTCTCTTCCAAGTTTCCCCATAGACACAGAGATAGAACTAAAGAGACAAGACATAGGGTTAAGTAAACTTTAAGGGCAACTTCGAATGGGAAACATCAAAATTGAAGCCTATTGATGTGTATAAAGTTGGAGTTTCCACACAATTCTTTGCCTTTGGGTTGGTAAGGTGCTGTTCAGGGATTGGCTATGACTATGGGCTCCTTTACTTCCCTTGGCATCATTGCCTCCCTGAGTCATTGCCCAGCACCAGCAGTCTTGGTTCCTAGGGCTGAGGTCCAAGGCCATCCTTTTTAACAAGGATGACTCTCTCTTTTGCACAGTTCTCTGCCTAGGGTGACGTGCTTTCACATATCTTATTTCTTTAATACATCACAACAACCCACTGAGGTCGCTGTTATGATTAGTCCCATTTTACAAATGAGGAAACGAGAAGTCAGAAAGGTTACATGACTTGTGCAAGATCAAACTATTAGTAAATTTTAAAGACAGGTTTCAATTTGGGGCCTGCTGACACCAACTTATGAATTCTCTCTGCTCCACTGCTTCCCTCTACCCCCTCACCTTTTCTTACCCGGCGGTTGGTTCATTCTGCCTTTCTAAATACACTCAGAAACCCACAGTTTTCAAATCATAATAGTGATAGCTTCAGGGATGAAGTGTAAAAAAATACTAATCCATAGGAAGTTTTCCCCAGCCATCAGTAGGAAGGTGAGAAGTATTATGATTGTCAAAATACTTTTATTAATATGCCCATGTCTGTTGCTTCATACCTACACAGACCTGGATTTTAGCTCTGAGGAATTTAGTGTTTTCTACTCGAGAACTTTTGTTCATCCTGGAATACCCTGGACTGGAGTGTCCTTTCTCCACATTGCTTTGGTCCAGCTCAAATGCCTCCTTTTCCATGGAGCCTTCCCTGATTACCCAGAATCTCCATGTTCCTGTGGCACATACTTCTCGTTTGGTTCTTATCTGACAATGCTCTCTGTTATGGTAAATTGTGAACACGTCTGACTTCCTCACTAAAATGTAAGCTCTTAGATCATAGAGACTGTGGTTGACTCATTTTACTCAGTGTAGCAGAGTAAAAGACCCTGGGTTCTAGCCTGAGCTCCCTCATTAGCTAAACTCTATAATCTTTCACAAATCACATCACTTCTCTGGGCCTTAATTTTCTCTTTTGTAAAATACGAGAGTCTATGACCCCCCCCCAAAAAAAAAAAACAAAAAAAAACTTATATGCAAACATTTATAGCTATGTGCAATTTCTTTAGAGATGGTTCAAAATATTCATCAGATTCTTAAAGGGGTCTGTGATCCAAGAAAGTTTACAAATCAATACATTAAAGACTTTCTAAGTTACCTTCAAGCATTAGCATTCTAAGACCTTGTTCTTTAAAAATCCATCAATCAGTGGAGTAGAACAGAGAGCTCTTCAGAAACAGACCTACACTTACATAGATATTTGATTTTTGACAAATTTGTAAAAGCCATCTAACAGAAAAAGGAAAGTCTTTCAACAATTTCTTTTTTTCTGAAACAGCTGGTTATTTATATGAAAAAATAATTTACCTTGACTCCTGCCTCATGCCGTGTACAAAAATTAATTCGAGATGTATCATAGACCTAAATGTAAAAGCTAAAACAATAAGCTTCTAGGAAAGCTTCATGACTTGGGAGATATCTTAGGATACTGAGAGCAATAGGCATACAATAAAAAAATAATAATTATAAGTTTGATTTTATCAAAATAGAAAATTTTCACACGCCAAAAGACATGATTAAGAAAACAAATAAGCAAGCTACAGACTAAAAGAAAATATTTGCCAAATATATCTGACAGAGAACTGGGATCCAGAATACATAAAGAGCTGCTACAACTCAATAATGAAAAAACAAACAACGTAATCAAAAAAATGGAAAAAGATTTGACCAGATACTTCACTAAGGAACATTTACAAATGGCCAATAAGCACATGACAAGACGCTCATCAATGAGCTACAAGCACACATCTATTAGAATGACTAAATTAACAAAAACAAAAACATCAAATGTTGGCAAAGATGGGGAACAAGTACTATAATTCTCATACATTGTTGGTGGCAGTGTGCAACCACTTTGAAGAAAGATCTGGTAGTTTTTATTCTAAAACTAAACATACACCTATTTTATGATCAGCAATATAACTCCTAGTTACTTATCCAAGAGAAATAAAAACATATCTACAAAGAGTCTTGTAGGAGAATAGCAGCTTTATTGACTATAGCCCCCAATCTGGAATCAGCCCGCGTGTCCATCAACAGGACCGTGGATACATACAGAGAAATACCAGTCAAAAACAAAAAGAAGCAAACTACTGAGACATGCATCAACATGGATGAATCTCAAAAACATTTTGCCTTTCATCATGAAAGAAGCCTTACATAAAAGGATACACATATGTACTGTATTATTCTTACATTTATACAAACTTCCGTAACAGGCAAAACTAATACATGTGAAAAAAATCACAACAGTTGTTGTTTCTGTAGGATGGGAGTGGGGCTTAATTGGGAGGGGCAGAGAAAACTTTCTGGGGTGATAGTCATGCTCTGTACTTTCATAGAGTTTTGGATTACACAGGTGTCTGCATTTATCAAAACTCATTGAATGATACACTGAAGACTTATACGTTTCGTGGCATGTAAATTTTACTCACCCCCACAATGAACCGTAAACAAATATTGAACTCTAATGGCATGCATGGTGAAGTGTTTAAGGGTAAAGTGCACTGATGTCTGCAATTTTGAAATGCATCCAAAAACATAAGATAGATTGATGGAGGCTATGAGAGAAGGCTATATGGACAGTATATAAACAATATAGCAAAACGTTAATTATAGAATCTAAGTGGTGGGCAGCTGTGCAATTCTTTAAACTTTTCTGTTATATTTGAAAAGTTCTCATAATAAAATGTCAGGGGGGAAATTATTAATCACAAAGCCACCCAACCAAACAACTAATCAATAAATTAGTATATCAGCTAATACAGTGTTTCCCAAACTATTCATTTGGATACTCCCTGTACCAGTATTTTTTAAATAATTTACCTGAACTTGACTCACTTTTAAAACTTGTGGTCTACCTTCAGCTCATCCTGAGTAATAATATTTATGAAATGATATGTAATGTATTAGTTATATTTTTTATAATACACACAATAGACATTAATATAAATATCTAAACATTAACTTAAAAACTTTTATTCATACACTAAGTGTAAAATTGTTGCACTTACCCCCAAAGCATGCATTTCACATGTTAGAAGCTCTGATCTTTGTCATATGCTGTGGGGGAATTTGAAGTGGAGCATGTGGTCCCTGGTCTCGAAGAGCTTTAGTGACAGCCCCATAAATCTGCAGAAGATGGAGAGGACAGACTCTGGGCAAATGGGAGCAGCAGCCTGGGTTGGACACAAGTAACTGAGAAATGTCTTCAGCAAGCCTCACCCCATGGAAGGCAAGGACAAAAATCACTGGTGACATCCGGGTCAATGGCCTGTCTCCTAGCTCAAGACAAGTGAAGAAAAGACTCTTTGAAGCCTCAGGAGCAGATGCTCAATTGGATAGACTCTCGGGTTTGAAGGTTTGCAGAGGCTTTTGACGAGAAGGAGAAACACACACTAATCAGCCACCTAATCACGGCCCCCCCCACCCCCCGACCCCCGCCAGTGGCTCCCAGCCACCCTCCACCTATTCCACTCCTCTCAATTGTCAATTAAAATAAACAGCCTTGTATTTTGTGGCCTGGTTTCAATCTACCTTGGCCAGGAGGTTACGCACAGATTTGTGGCAGTGCCCAAAAGTCCTTGCTCAACCTTTTTAATATCTGAACAAAGCAATCAAACTCGATAAGATCTAGCGAAGGCAAGATCACTCTTCTGTCCCTGGGATGGAAGCTTATTAGTCTGTGGCCCACATCATCAGAGTTATTGTGCCATGTTAAATTTATTGGTACCATCTCACCTCATTAAATACTTAAATAGACCTGACAGGACAGAAAAACGGGCTTTTTAATTTTTTTCCTCTATCCAAAGGGAGCTGGTGTTTCCCGTGTCCCAGTTCACCTCTGCTACAGCTGTTGGCAAAGAAATAAGAAAGCCAGGCATTGAATGGAAAGTCTGGGTTGGCTATTTAGAGATTTGCAGGATCCTCCCAATCCAGCCTGACTTGGCTGGAGGTGAGAAAAGCACCCCTGAAGTGTGGGTGCGTTTCAGGGGGATGGGATTAGGAAGGGGCAGAGAGGAAGCATGGTACTCATTCTCTTTGCCTCGGTACCCAAATCTGTTTGATTTCTAGGAGGAGCTTGTTAGTCATTAAGCCAGGGCAATGGCCAGAAATCAAGGTCAAGGTGACTGACGAGAGGGTTTGAAGGGTATGTGTGGCAGGGGTGGGGGGAAGGTGAGGAGTAACACAGTAAGCTCTCAGTCCAGCGTTGGGGCCTGTGGTCTTTATTTAGTAAATAGCCTTGGTATCCAGGGCTGGATGGTGGCCAAGTCCAGGATTTCCCTAGATTCAGAGCAAGAGAACTTGGCAGGCTGGTGAAGCCTTGCAGGGACCCACTAGCCTGAAGGCCTCAAGGAAGTTACAAATGATGAGAGGTGGGTGTTGAGAATGCAGACTTGGTCCTATGACATTCCCCAGGCCCAGTTGCCTGTATGTGTATGGTTTGGGGATGAAGAGGGGAGTCAGAGTGGAAATTCAGGACCTGGAGAAACTTTGCAACCTAGAAAACATTCCTTAAAGAATTTCACTGAGAGGTTGATGATGCGTTCCTCATTTATCAAGCCAATTTCCTTCTCAGCCAAGGTGATTTGGGAGACAAGCTTCCTGCATCCCCTTCCTCTCCTCATATCTCTACCTGCAGAGAAGTTCTCTTTCCTCCAGCTGTTTCTCTCTCCCAGCACAGGTCCTTGTTTGCACCTTGTTAATAAAGTGGGCAAAGGGCCAGGAAGCAGCTCCTGGGCGCTTTCCGTTCCTAATGCCCTAAATGGCCATGACACTGCTCGTAATTTCCGTTTTAGTGCAATTGCTGGCAAGACATCAGCAGGCTGAGACCTGGGCCCTGTGATAATATCTTCAACTATGGCCATCAGCCTCCCTATAATTAGATGCCACTTGGAGCCTGCTGTCCTGCAGTGCCAGAGCTCTGTGGACTTACATGCCTAACTAGCCCCCTGTTCAGATCACAAGGCTCTTTATAAGTGTTAAAACAGCTATAATCCCTTGCCCACCATGAGAGGGAGGGCTGGCCATGACCAGATTGGTTATCTAAGTTATCAGCTTAGAATAGTGTGGGGCACGTAAAACTCAGAGCTTGTGCAGAAAGCCTAGATGGTTGACATTTACCAACTTGGGAGCATTGCTTTGTATCTCATTGGGAATGTTCCATAGTAGACTTGGGGAAGTGAGATGGTCATTAGCCTTGGGTGGGGTCTTCTGCTCTCTTCAGTGCATATCAAAAAAATGTTATGTGGGGAATAATGTTGAATGTTAAGTGGGTAGCATTGTGGATGAGCTGTGGTGGTAATTGAAGAATGTCAACCATGACAAGGTTTGGGGGAAACTGAAGTCTACCTGTGAATGTGCATATAAAGGCTTGGTTTGGTCTTAACCAAATGCTGGTTGTGGGGGATGGGAGGCCGGGAAGGCAGAAGAGGTGTTCAGTCATCGCCTGGGTCATGGTATGTCTTCATTTAGAATCTGCAGCCTCAATTATCTTTAATTACTTCTCCTGTGGCTTTAAATCAAGGCTAGTATGGGATGAGGGTCAGCTGCTGAGGTACGTGTCCCCGGTGGGCTGGCCAAAGGTAGATGCGTGGGTGGAGAGTCCCTTTTGGGCACGTGTGGTGCTGTTTCAGATCAGCCTTCCTTCAAGGACTGAATGATAGAACTGATAGTTGACATCTGAATCAATAATGCCCCTGAAAGAGCGTGTTTAGAGGGGTCAGTGTCTTTTCCGATCCATCTTGTCTTCGCCGACTCACTAGGGAGGGTAGAAGCAGTAAGTGGGGACTCTTTCCCATTGTAGGCGTGGACAAAGGAAATCAGCTCCACATATCCATGTGCCAGGGGAAGGGGAGCTTCCCTGGTTTCATCTGGTGCTCGCCTCTAGGACGGGCTTCCCGCACCCAGTAGATGGGAATAACCTGAGGTGCTGGTGAAAAACAGATTCCCACACTGGATGTATGGAGTCAGAGTTTTCAGAGGTGGGCAAATTATCTGTATTTTTAACAGGCTCTCCAAGTACTTCTTAGCTGACTGGCATTTGGGACCCCTGCACCAGGCTGGCTGTCCTTTCTTACTCTTTAAGTGAGGAGGGACCGACCCTTTCTTTACCTCACAAAGTCCTCCTCAGCCTTTGCCCCTCCCCCCATCTTCTGGTTTTCAAACTTGTCAGGCCTGGAGACTGTATTTTTAAACTCCAGGACTTGTTGGAAAGCAAGTAGGAAAAAGAAAGAGGAAATGATCCGAGATGTGTCGTGATTTTCTGGAACACTGGTCTTCTCCTTTGGGTGAGTATGGGGGTGGAGGTAGGAACTTACAGAGGGCTGTAGAAAAGGAGGAGATTTCAGGGAGAGCAGTTCACTCCCCTCTCTGAGCAGGCGTCTCCTCATCTGTAAGGGAGGGGGACTGGGCGATCGGATGACTCAGATCCCTTCCCTCTCTGGCACTCAGGGCTTCTCTAGTCTTTAGGCCAAATATCTCCACTCCACATAGCCTGACATCAGGGAAGGTCACTTCTGCTTCTAGATAAGGAAAGGAATTGGGGCACCCTAAATGTCACTCTCAGGTGTGTAGCCTGCGGCCTCTCTCCCATCCTTTTCTTCCACTTAGTCTTCATCTCTCTCTCCCCATCAGACAGTGGGGGAGTCTCGAAGCAGGTCACTTATCCTCTGCCCATTAAAACCCACAAAAATGATATACTCTGGACTGTTCAGACCTCTGGCTCATTTTCTGCTTTCACATAGTCCTTTCTTTCCAGGCTGGAAAGTTTCTTTTGGTTTCCTACTCCCTATTTGACCCCACAGGTGGCCCTTCTCAATTTATTGAATATGAATTATGCTCTCAGAGACAAATATTTCTTCCTTTCTTGCTCTTTATGATCTTATTGCCTTCAGATCAAAATGCAGGATAGTCTCTTAACAGATCTTATGTACCCTAGTTTTTAGCTATCTCAAATTATTCAGAAGAGTTAACTGGCAAGTCGCTGTGTCTTTTACACTGATTTACCAGTGCTGCTGGAATTTATTAATTCACATCCCAGGGAGAAGTCAAGATGACTCTAGGGTATTTGGCCTTAAACAACAAAGTTGCTGTTTACGAATGATCATGAATTGACATCTGCTGTAGGCGAATCAAGTATGGTCTTCGATAGAAAAGCTGGAACTCTGGAGATGACTATGTTGACTTCAATTTAAGAGTCGTCTGCTGAGGGCCACGATGTCCCTGCCAGGTGCTGAGCACGGGAGATGCTGGGAGGAACCAAGAGGAAGAAGACATAGACCTGTCCCCAGAGGAGCTCACCTTCAAGAAGGGCACACCCCATCACGTCAATCAGTAGTGGTAGGTTAGAAGGTTTTTGGCCTTAAACAACAAAGTTTAACTGAAACATGCTAAGGAAGAAAGCACAGTTAAAAAAAACCTTCAAAAGTTGCAAGACTCTAAAATGTAACCCTGCCCTATGCCTGAGTTTGGCTATAAGTATGCAGTGTCTGGTTTGAACTCAGTATATTGGAAAATATTCCCTTCCTTTAAAATGTTTGTTTCTACTACCTAGTACTTATGCACAGTGGGTAGGGGTCTTTCAGTGTTTTTATAAGGGTGCAGCTACATGCAGGCCTTGCATTGTACAGGCCTTTGATGGTGACAAATTCCATGTTTTGTTTTTGCTTTTGAGGATATCAACTTTGTCGATAGACAAAGACAAAGAGGTTTGTGTTTGGGAGCAGGAGGTTAAGAAGTCTGAGTGTTTATGCCAAATTCACTGATTCCTTAAATCACTCCTTGATTCAAGTATTGGTACTCTGATATAGTGGCTGATAGGCTAATGATTAATTCATTTATTTATTCAATAAACACCAATGGATTTCCTTATCTAGGTTCTTATCCAAGAAAATCAAACTGAATGTTTTTCTTCATTCTAGTTTCTCTTTTCTTGGTTTCCTTCCAAAGCAATTAAGAGGAGGTAGAGAGCAACAAGGGGAAAGATGTCCAGTTTGACTCCTCTGGGATGCATACCCTTTGCAATGCTGGTCCCGAGAGGAGAGGACCTTGAATGCGCAGAAAGGTGGCAGTGTCTTCTTGGAATCTAACATTCTCGCCTTTTCTTTGTTCTCTTCTTCTCCAATCCTCTTGGTCTTCTCTTATTTCTTTGTTCCCCGAGGTTTTCAACCTTGGGGTGGGTGGCCTGGTGGGATGAGTCACTCAGTGTGCCCTATAGGTTCCCCAGACCTGATATCTTATCCTGACTCCTTCCCCAATAATACAGGGAGTTGAAAGCTTCTGGTGCTCCTGTCTCTTGAGAGCCTTTTTAATATTATTTCATTTCTTTTAACCTTTATTAAGACAAACATTGAGCAGAGAACAGTTTATACTCCCACTAGAGACACTTTCCATTTCTATATTAGAAAACCTAAACCCACCCAACCTGAGGCCCGGAGGAGAGAGAAAGGAGAGAGCGAGAGAGAGAGAGAAAAAAAAAAAAACCCAGAAAAGAATATCTTCAAGATATTTTTACCTTCAAAGATCCATCACTCATTATTGCATATCACAGACACATCTACAATCTCATCTTCTTACAATTCTCCGTGAAATAAGTGTAAATGGAAAATAATACCCCATTTTGAAAGTTCAACAAAATGTCTTTATCCACCAAATGTAGCCCCAGCTGTCTCATTTTTCAGAAACAAAGCCTGATCTTAAATAGCAGCTTACCACCCAAATAAACACCGGCAGCTCTATCCAGCTCCACACATCAGAGGCTGCTGCCTTGCCCCCATGCAACCACCATCTCCCAGTCAACATGAGATGGACTTCTGTGGAGGTCAAACACCCTAGCTCCAGCAGGTCTCGGGGGTCCTACCCTCTGAGGAGGGAGAAATGGTAGAATTCTGTAAACCTTTAAAGCTGCCTCTCCCTCACTGCCTGGGGAGACAGTTACTTCAGTTACCAGCTCTCTGGCACTCCATCCCACTCCTGACCACAGCATGCAAACACTGTCACCCTTGGCATAGGAAAGGGGGGGGGAAGGAGAAGGTTTTTCCAGCACCTGACTTCCACATTGATAAACAAATGATGTGTAACAATAGCCTTGCTTCTCCCCTTGCAAAAGGAAATCTGCTTAGAAGCACAAAAAGGGGGGAAAGCTCATACTTGAAGAGTTTAACCTTCACTAATTAGCTCTGTGACATTGAGCAAATACTTGAGACTCAGGTCCTCAGTTTCTTCCAGGCTCCTCTCTACTACAATTTAGATGTCCAATAGAATTCCAAACAGCATGACCCAAACTGTTGTTCTCTCCCTTTCCTCGAGCATCTCCTCTTCAGTTAAAATCAACTCCATCTGTCCAGTTGCATACGTTAAAAAAAAAAAGAAAGGAAAAGCAAAAATGTGACTCCTATTTTTTACTTCCACCTCACATTTGATCTGACAACAAAACTGGTAGATTCTACCCTCACATATAGCCAGAATCAGAGCTGTTCTCTCCACACCACCATCATGTGCCTAGCCATTGTTGTGCGGAAGACCCTGCTCGCTGCGCCATATGTCGTGAGGGAGACCCTGCTCGCTGCGCTGTTTATCAGGCGGGGTGGCCTGCGGGGTCTCTGCTCCCGCTCCCCACACAAGAACGCAGGATATGGTGAGGCCAAAAAGGAACACTCACGGAGCCATAGGTAGGGGAGTCATACCACTATGGTCTCACTGAAGGCTGGGCCCACCGGACGCGTGACCTGTCGTCCGCCTTTCCGCCAACCGACCAACCGACGACTCTCCTCCACTCTCCTCGACTCTGCTCCTCTACTCTCTTCTGCTCTCCTCGGCTCTGCTCGGCTCCTCGGCAGTCCTCGGCTCTCCTCCGTAGCCGCAGCAGTTATACCAGCGGCCAATCGGCTAACCGGCCACAGACGACGGCCAATCAGCCACAGCCGACGGCCATCCACCACCCGAGCCAGCACCTTTCCACGTGAGGCCGAGAGCCTGTAAACTACTTTCTGGGGCTCTGTCCCCACACCATAAACCACTGGTATTACTCCAAACTGCTTTCATCCTCATGCTGAGGTGATAGCAGAGTAGGTGGGGAAATTACAGAATCTGGAACCAATCTGCCTCCATTCAAAACCTAGTTGTCTTACTGTGTGACCTAAGGAAGTTTCTTATAACCTCTCTGTGCCTTTGTTTTTCCTTCTATAAAATGAGAACAAAAATAGTCTCTACTTCATAGGTTGCTGTGAAGAATAATTAAGATGCATAGAGAACTGGGGAGACATCATCAAAATGGCGGTGTGAGGTGAGCCTCTGTAATCTCCCCTGGAATTTACAACTAATCGAACAACAAAAACTCCACAAAGGACTCCCTGCACAGCAGACAGGCAAGACAAAGAGGCCCACTACTGAATTCACCTAAATGTGGGCAAATTGCACTAGCCGGGGAGGAGGGAAGGGAGAAGTGCGGAGACGGAGCCACGTGGGTGCAGGAGGCAGACCTAGCTCAGTGCTCTGAGCTCGCTGCTTCCCGGACCTACCGCAGCTGCGGGAGAAGGAGGAACTCGGACTGCTAGGGCTCTGCTTGTGGCCCACAGGGCTGAGGGGGCAGCATATAACACAGTTGAACCCAACACTCACGGCAGACACCTCGGAGAAAAGACTGAGGGAAGAAGGCTGAAAACGGTGCTTTAAGCCATCACTGCTGAGCAGAGAACGGAAGCCTTAGGCATTGAGACTAGCCAGCCGCCCCCTCGCTATCCTCCCAGAGCTCACCCCACCCCCACCTGCCCGGTGCTAGAAATGAAACAGTGGCAGTGTCAGATCAAAAGAACAGAATATTTGCTGTTCTGAGAACTGTGGACCGCAGACACAAATTCGCAGCCCAACTAGTTCCGGCAAAGGGGAGGGAGCTGTGGAAGCAGGACCGGCTGTGGTGGTGGTCGCCGCCATTGCTCTGGGCCACCTCTCACAACTCAACCCGTCCCTGGCCCCACCTATCTGGGCAGATCCCTGCAGGAGTAAACTGAACTGCTGAAACATACGGGCTCTGAATCTGGTGCAGGAAGAGCTTTGGAACTTGTAAAGCTCCCCGCATACCCACACGGACACTGTGCCCTGTGACCCAGGCGAACTATTAACAGAGGAGAAGCCCGTCTCCCAGGGAATTCCCGCATTGTGTGAGAAGCTGGAATAGTGCAGAGAAACCATAGCACTACCGTGTGAGAGAGAAAAAAAAGGCTGCAGTCGGAGAGAAAATAAAACATTCTACCAACAAGTACTGGAAAACAAAAGAAAGACCTCTTCCTATCAACCTGTTGCAGAAGCCACGCCTGTAGATGTCTAGGAAGAGAAATAGTAAACCAGCAATTGCCATGAATAACCAAGGCAACAAGACAACACAGAAAGAAAGTGAAAAGTCTCCAGAAAGGGCACTTAAAGATATGGAAATATGTGACTGAAATGACAGAGAATTGAAGATTACCCTAAATGTAAATGGACTGCACTCACCAATAAAAAGGCACAGAGTAGCAGATTGGATCAAAAACTAAACCCAACCATATCCGATCTCCAAGAGACACATCTCAGCTACAAGGAAAAGCATAGACTCAAAATAAAAGGGTGGAAATTGACACTCCAAGCAAATGGTATCCAGAGAAAATCAGGTGTAGCCATAATGATATCAGATGAAACAGACTTCAAGGTGAAAAAGATAACAACTAACAAAGATGGACATTTCATAATAGTAAATGGAGATGATACAAGAAGAAGACATAACAGTCATCAAAATTTCAGCCCCAAATCAGGGAGCACCTAAATATACCAAGCAACGACTAACAGAATTAAAGGGAGAAATTAACCAAAACACAATTATATACAGGACCTAAATACATCATTGACAGCTATGGAGAGATCATCCAAACAGAAAATAAATAACGAAATAGTAGCCCTAAATGACACATTAGATGAAATGGACATAATTGACATTTATAGAGCACTTCATCCTAAAACATCAGACTATACATTCTTTTCTAGTGTACATGGAACATTCTCAAGGATAGACCATATATTGGGACATAAAATCAGTCTCAACAAATTTAAGAAGATTGAAATCATACCATGCATATTCTCTGATCACAAGGCTTTGAAATTGGATATCAACTGCAAAAAGAAAGCAGGAAAAACCACAAATACATGGAGATTAAACAACATACTTTTAAAGAAGGACTGGGTCAAAGAAGAAATTAGAGGAGAGATCAAAAGATACATAGAAACAAATGACAATGAAAATACATCTTACCAAAATTTTTGGGATGCAGTGAAAGCAGTTTTAAGAGGGAAATTTATCTCATTACAGGCCTATCTCAAGAAACAAGAAAACTCCCAAATAAATAACCTCATGTTACACCTTAAAGAACTAGAAAAGAAGAACAAGTAAACCCAAGGTCAGCAGAAGAAAGGAAATAACAAAAATTAGAGCAGAACTAAATGAAATAGAGAACAAAAAGACAATAGAAAAATTAATGTGACAAAGAGCTGGTTCTTTGAAAAGATTAACAAAATTGACAAACCCTTGGCTAGACTTACTAAGATAAAAGAGAGAAGACACTGATTAACAAAATCAGAAACGTAAAAGGGAAGTTATCACGGACACCACAGAAATACAAAGGATCATCCAAGAATACTATGAAGGACTATATGCCACCAAATTCAACAACCTAGAAGAAATGGACAAGTTCTTAGAAACATATAGCCTTCCAAGGCTGAACCATGAAGAACTGGAAAATCTAAACAGACCGATCACCAGTAACGAAATTGAATCAGTCATCCAAAACCTTCCCAAAAGCAAAAGTCCGGGACCAGATGGCTTCACTAGTGAATTCTACCAAACCTTCAAAGAGGATCTAATACCAATCCTGCACAAACTCTTCCAAAAAATTGAAGAAGAGACAGTACTCCCTAACTCATTCTATGAGGCCAACATTACCCTGATAACAAAACCTGGTAAGGACAGCACAAAAAAAGAAAACTATAGACCAATATCTCTGATAAATACCGATGCAAAAATCGTAAATAAAATTCTAGCAAATCGATTACAACAATGCATTAAAAGGATTATTCATCATTACCAAGTGGAGTTCATCCGCGGGACACAAGGATGGTTCAACATACGCAAATCCATCAATGTGATACATCACATAAACAAAATAAAGGACAAAAATCATATGATTATATCAATTGATGCAGAAAAACATTTGACAATATACAGCATCCATTTATGATTAAAACACTTAATAAAATGGGTATAGAAGGAAAATACCTGATCATAATAAAGGCCATATATGACAAGCCCTCTGCTAATCTCATAATTAATGGAGAAAAACTGAAATCCTTTGCTCTACGTTCAGGAACATGACAGGGATGTCCCCTATCACCTCTGCTTTTCAACATAGTGTTGGAAGTCCTTGCCAGAGCAATCAGGCAAGAGAAAGAAATAAAAAGCATCCAAATTGGGAATGAAGAAGTTAAATTATCACTCTTTGCAGATGACATGATGCTATATATAGAAAACCCTAAAGACTCCACCAAAAAGCTATTAGAAACAATCAACAAATACAGTAAAGTTGTTGGCTACAAAATCAATGCACAAAAGTCCATTGCCTTCCTATATACTAACAATGAAATCTCAGAAAAAGAAATACAAAAAACAATTCCTTTTGCAATTGCAGCAAAAAGAATAAAATACCTAGGAATAAACTTAACCAAGGATGTGAAAGACCTATATGCTGAAAACTATAAGACATTTTTGAAAGAAATTGAAGAAGACACAAAGAAATGGAAAGACATTCCGTGCTCATGGATTGGAAGAATCAACATAGTTAAAATGGCCATATTACCCAAAGCAATATACAGATTCAATGCAATCCCCATCAAAATCCCAATGGCATATTTTAAAGAAATAGAATAAATAATCATCAGATTTGTTTGGAACCACAAAAGACCCCGAATAGCCAAAGCAATCTTAAGAAAAAAGAACATTAATTGGAGGTATCACACTTCCTGACTTTGGCTTGTACTACAGGGCTACAATGATCAAAACAGCATGGTATTGGCAGAAAAACAGACACATAGACCAATGGAATAGAATTGAGAACCCAGAAATAAAACCACATAAATATGGACAGATAATTTTTTGACAAAGAAGCTAAAAACATACAATGGAGGAAAGACAGCCTCTTCAATAGATGGTGCTGGGAGAATTGGATAGCCACGTGCAAAAGAATGAAACTGGACTGCTATTTGTTACCATGTACCAAAGTTAATTCAAAATGGATCAAAGACTTAAGCATAAGACCTGACACAATAAACTGCATAGAAGAAAACATAGGTACTAAACTATGGACCTTGGGTTCAAAGAGCATTTTATGAACTTGACTCCAAAGGCAATGGAAGTAAAACCTAAATTAAACGAATGGGACTACATGAAACTTAAAAGCTTCTGCACAGCAAAAGAAACCATTGACAAAATAAAGAGGCCACCAACTGAATGGGAGAAGATTTTTGCAAACAGTGCCTCCGATAAGGGCTAGTATCCAGAATATACAAGGAACTCATGCAACTCAACAACAAAAATACAAACAACCCAATTGAAAAATGGGCAGAGGACTTGAAGAGACATTTCTCCAAAGAGGACATACAAATGGCAAATAGACATATGAAAAAATGCTCAACATCACTAATCATCAGAGAAATGCAAATCAAAACCACAATGAGATATCACCTCACCCCAGTCAGAATGGCTATCATCAACAAGACAAATAGTAACAAATGTTGGAGAGGCTGTGGAGAAAAAGGAACCCTCATACACTGTTGGTGGGAATGCAGACTGGTGCAGCCGTTATGGAAGGCAGTGTGGAGGTTCCTCAAAGAATTACGAATAGAATTGCCATATGACCCAGCAATCCCTCTCCTGGGTATCTACCCAAAAAATCTGAAAACATTTAGAGATAAAGACACGTGTGCTCCAATGTTCATTGCAGCTTTTTTTACAGTGGCCAAGACATGGAAATAACCAAAATGTCCTTCGATAGATGAATGGATAAAGAAGTTGTGGTATATATACACAATGGAATACTATTCGGCGGTAAGAAAAGATGATATAGGAACATTTGTGACAACATGGATGGATCTTGAGAGTATGATGCTAAGCGAAATAAGTCAGACAGAAAAAGCAGAGAACCATGAGATTTCACTGATATGTGGTATATAAACCAAAAACAACAAAAGAACAAGACAAACAAATGAGAAACAAAAACTCATAGACACAGAGAATAGTTTAGTGGTTGCCAGAGGGTAAGGGGGGTGGGGGGTGGGGGGTGGGAGATGATGGTAAGGGGGATCAAATATATGGTGATGGAAGGAGAACTGACTCTGGGTGGTGAACACACAGGGGGATTTATAGATGATGTAATACAGAATTGTAGACCTGAAATCTATGTAATTTTACTAACAATTGTCACCCCAATAAATAAATAAAAAAAAGAGATGGATAGAGAACTTAAAATGGTGCCTGGCATATGGTAAGTGCCATGTAAACATTAGATGTTGTTATTATTAATATTATTCTCAATACAGCAGCAGAATGATCCTAAAAATATGTAAATCAGACCATATCAACTCCTCTGTTCAGAACCCTCCAATATTTTCCTCAGGAGAAAATCCCAAGTGCTTTCCTACAAGGAACCAAGTGAATTGATCTCCTTTACCTCTCCCATTTATATTCTGATCCAGCTGCATGGAACTTGCATTTCCTGGCACACACCATTCCTACCTCAGGGTCTTTTCACTTGTTTCTTCCACCTGGGACACGCTTTTCCCAGAGAGCCTCATGGCTTGCTCCCTCACTTGGCTCAAATATCACCTTCTCAATCTTCAAATGTCACCTTCTCCATGAGGTTGTCTCTGACTCCCCTATTTAAAATTACATCCAAATTCTCTCCATTCCTTTTTTCTTCTGCTTTATTTTTCTTCCTAGCACTTATCAGTAGTACAATATATATGCCATATATTGTACTTATTTACTTTGTTTACTATCTGTCTCTTTCCATTAAACTATAAGCCCCATGAGTATACATTTTTTTTTCTTCTTTTTTTGGTCTATTTTGTTCACTGGTATATTTCTAACATGTGAATGGTGCTTGGCACATAATGGACATTCAGTAAACATTTGTTCAATGGATACATATAAATATAGTTAAACCTGAAGATCTTGAAGACCTCCCCTTTTAGGTTACATTCTATGATTGTTTAGTGTATCACTTTACCTGTGGAGCAGAGATGTTTGCTGTTATACCATCTAAAAGAGGTTAAGTGACTTTTTAAGAGCTGTAGAAAAACTGGTGGAGAGCCAATCCGGGAACCCAGGTCTTGGGACATTGATTTCAGATCTCTTCATTCTACTCTGTGCCTCCTGCTAACACTGGATTTGACCTACATACATTTGCTAAATGAATGGATGGGTGGATGAACAAATAAATCCCCCTCCTCCTTAGGAAGTAGGCAAGAGATGGTAAAACTAGCCTGGTCTGAAGAAAAGCCTGGAGTTTGCTTTGACAGCATGAAGTTGACACGGAGCTCAGCCAGGTAGGAAGGGTCCATCAATGATTATGCCTGGCCATGAATCACCTCCAGTATTCAGGGGCTGGGAGGCCTGTCAGTGGAATCTCAAATGGAATTGATGTATCAGAGTGTCACTCTCTCCAAGTTGTTTATCGGCAGTGACACTGAGGGAGATTGACAGGTAGTCACGGGACAAATCACAGGCAGATCACAGGCTCACAGAGATGCCTGGCAGCCCCTGTTGCATGGCAGACTTAAGGCGAGCTTCTGAAGAGGCTTCTGCAGAGCTTGTCCAACATTGTGATAACTGAGCATGAGGAGTGTTGGGGTTAAACTGTGGTGACCCCTCCTCAGGACCTCATGGGTCACTTAGGGTGGGGGGAGTTCTTATTTTATTCTTCAGTTTATTTCATTTTATTCTTTTGCCTTCTCCAGAACTGACTGGACACCTTACATCAACCCTTATAAGTCCCCATGAATGGACCCATAGTCTGTAGTGAGAGTGTGGATTGGCCAGAACCCAGCCTGCCACTGAGCCAAAGATGTGGAGACTATTACTTCTTCTCAGGCCTGCAGCAATCTGCTCTCCACCTCCTTTCAACACAAGAATGATGGCTAATTGTTACTGACCATTTATTTTATGCTAAGCTCTTAACATGCTTTAGCTTATTTTACCTTTGCAACAGCCAAAGGAGGTAGCAATTATAGTCCCCATTTTATAGTTGAAGAAATGAGACTGTAAACATTAAATCACTTGTTTGGTCCTATGGCTAAACAGTGGCTGAACCAGAATTGCAATACAAGTACCTCCTGACTCAGATCTCATTATTAACCCTTTAGTGTAACTCCAAGGACTATCAGAACCGGCCTTCATCCTTCTATTCAGCCAAGTCTTTGAAGCCCATCACTAGTAGGCATTTCTCCATTGCTTTCCATTCTCCCAACACAGATACTCTGCTTAATCCACACCTATATTCCTTCTAATTCCTAGTCTTGTGGGTTTCTCAAAAGTCTTGTTGTCTTTATACCTCAGAGCCAGGCACAGTGCCTGGCCCAGTCAGGGTTAAGTAAATGTTTGTTGAACAAAGGAATGATTGTTTAGACTCCATCTCTATGCCTTGTGCTTTCCCCATGCCAAATTTTTCTCCATGCCTATTGTTCAATGCACATCTCTCCCCATCTTCAAAACTGAATTTAAAACATGATAATTTCTCTGTTGGTTATGAGTGTACCTTGCTGCAAAATTTAGGGGGAATTAGACGGAGTATAATAAATGTCTTAGAAATATGTTAATCCTTAGACTCAATAATTTTATTTCTAGGAATTTCCTCCAAAGAAAAAATCACATATGTACATGAAGATGTGAGTGTTAGGATGGTCACTACAGCAATGTTTAGGGTAGCACAAAACTGGAAATCTCAGCAATGTCCAATAATAGAGAACTAGTGGGAAAAAAAATACACATTCTTGCTGGTCAAGATGGCAGAATAGGGGAATGCTGTGCTTGCATCGTTTCACAACTAAATTATAAATTAACTACATCAAACTCACAACTAAACTATAGAACATCCAAAATTGAGACTTGCCTGAAGTCTAGCTGAACAGAAGTCCTATAACTAAGGGCATACAGAAGAAGCTAACTCGAGACTGGGAGGAGGAGGGAAGACACAGACCAGGCTGGTCCCAAACCACATGGCAGTTAAAATCAGGAAAGATACCTCAGTTGTGGAGGTTCCTCTGGAAGAGCAAGGGGTCTCAGCCCCACATCAAGTTCCCCAGCCAAGGGCTCCAGTGCCTAGAAGAGAAGTCCCCATAACTTCTGGATGTGAAATCCTGCAGAGACTGTGGATGAGTGTGATGGAGAGCATCTGGAATCTCTGGCACTCCTCTTAAAGGGTCTGTGCATGAACTTACTTGCTGACAGACTCACTTGGTCTAAGCTCCAGCATTGGGGCAGCAGCTCAAAAGGAGCCAGGGACATATGGGGTGGAACTGAATTGTCTGGCTTCAGAGCAAGAACTGAAGAAGCAGCTTTCTACAAGACAGAAGTACTGACAGAAGCCATTGTTCCTTTGTTGAGCCCTCTCGCCACCCCAGCATGCAGACAATCCATATATGAGTCTCCATAAACCTGGCTAACATGGGTCATCCCTCCTTGGCGATTCCAAGACCCCACCCCACTCAACTTTTGGCCACACTCATATATCCCATCTTGGCTCATGATGTGGACTTTCCTAAAATCGCTCAAAGGTTCATAAAATCCAAACACGCAGCAGCTGGTTTCACAATGTTGCATACCTCTTGTTGAGAAGCCCCAAGCCTGACACTCGCAGCAGCTGGCCTACGTTCATAGCTTGTCCTCTTGAGGCACCTCCAAGCCCAGCACAGGTGGCAGCTATCTGTGGATTGCTTTGTGGCTCATGCCAGGTGACCCTGGAAGGGCACAGCTGCAGCTGAACTTGGCCTGTGTCAGGGACCCTCCCAAGAGGCCCTGGGGCCAGTGCACATGATGGCCAGCTTCTGACTGAGCTGGAGCACCACCAGCCATCTCCAAGGTTGACACAGCCAAAGAGCAGGCAGGGCAGGCACTAAAGTCCTGCTGAAATGAATCTTGTCCCATAGGTTCAGTTCCTGCCCAACACCTCCTCTACTGTAGTCACAGCTTGTCCTCACAAGCAATCAGCCCAAGGGTCAACCCCTCCCATTAATGTGCATACAGCAGCCAAGGCTCAATTAAAACAGGAGGGCACACACAACCCACACAAGGGACACACCTGGAGCACCCAGCTCTGGTGACCTGGGAGACTCCACCACTGGGTCCCACAGGACACCTACTAGATAAGGCCACTCTACTAAGACCTAGAGGCGTAGCAGTCCTACCTAATACATAGAAACAAACACAGGGAGGCAGCCAAAATGGGGAGACAAAGAAACATAGCCCAAATAAAAGAACAAAACAAAGCTTCAGAAAAAATAAAAGAAAGAAAAAAACAAACTAAACAAAATACAGACAAGCAATCTACAAGACACAGAGTTCCAAACACTGGTTATAAGGATGCTCAATGATCTCAGGGAGAACTTCAACACAGAGATTAAAACATAAAAATGGAGATAGAAAACATAAAAAAGAACTAGTCATAAATAAAGACTACAATAACTGAAACGAAGAATACATTAGAGGGAATCAACAGTAGCTTAGATGAAGCAGAGGATCAAATCACTGATTTAGAAGTTAAGGTAGCAGAAAACATCCAATCAGAACAGCAGAAAGAAAATAGAATCCAAAAATATGAGAACAATGTAAGGGGTTTCTGGGACAACATCAAGCACACCAACATTCACAACATAGGGTTGCAAGAAGGAGAGGAGAGAGAGCAAGGAATTGAAAACCTATTTGAAGAAATAATGACTGAAAACTTCCCTAATCTGGTGAAGGAAATAGATATACAAACTCCAGAAGTGCAGAGAGTCCCAAACAAGATGATCCCAAAGAGGCCCACACCAAGACACATCATAATTAAGATGCCAGACGTTAACGACAAAGAAAGAATCTTAAAAGTAGCAAGAAAAAAACAGTTATCTACAAGGGAGCCCCCATAAGATTTTCAGCTGGTTTCTCATCAGAAACTTTGTAGGCCAGAAGGGATTGGCAGGAAATATTCAAAGTGATGAAAAGAAAGGATCTGCAGCCAACACTACTCTACCCAGCAAAACTATCATTTAGAATTGAAGGACAGAGAAAGAGCTTCCCAGACAAGAAAAAGTTAAAGGAGCAAACCAGTTTTATAAGAAATATTAGGGGGTCTTCTTGAACAAGAAGAAGAAGAATGAGAAGGAGAAGGAAAAGAAGGAGAAGGAGAAGAAGAAGGAGGAGGAGGAGGAGGAGGAGGAGGAAGAAAAGAAAGATAAAAAATATAAATAATAAAATAGTAATACCGACATATCTACCAACAATTACTTTAAAAGTAAATGGATTAAATGATCCGATCAAAATAGGGTGGCTGAATGGTTAATAAAAAAAGACCTTTACATATGCTGCCTATAGAAGACTCACTTCAGATCTAAAGGCACATACAGCCAGAAAGTAAAGGAATGGAAAAAGATATTTCATGAAAATGGAAACAAAACAAAACAAAAAACTGGGGTAGTAATACTTATATTAGACAAAATCGACTTTAAACCAAGAGACAAAGAAGGATCCAGTAATCCCATCTCTTGGGTATTTATCTGAAGAAACCCAAAAAACTACTTCAAAGGGACATATGCATCCATATGTTAATTCCAGCATTATTTATAATAGCCAAGATATGGAGGCAACCTTGGTGTCCATCAATGGGTGAATGGATAAAGAGGAGCTGGTACATATTTACAATGAATTATTACTTAGCCATAAAAAAGAATGAAATCTTGCCATCTGCAACAACATAGAAGGACCTAGAGGTTATTGTGCTGAGTGGAGTAAGTCACAGAGAGAAAGACAAATGCCATGATTTCACTTATATGTGGAATCTAAAGAACAAAATAAACAAAACAGAATCAAACTCATAGATACAGAGAACATTTTGATGGTTGCTAGATGGGAGGGGTATTGTGGGTGGGGTGGGTGAAAAATGAGAAGGGATTAAGAAGTACAAATTATTAGTTACAAAATAATTTTACATAGGGATGTGAAGTATAACATAAGAAATATAGTCAATAATATTGTAGTAACTATGTACGGTGTCATATGGGTACTCGATTTATCAGGGTGATCACTTCATAAGCTATATAAATGTCTAATCACTATGTTGTATAGCTGAAACTAATATATGTCAACTGTAATTAAAAATAAAGTGATTAAAGTTCAAAAAATTACACATTCTTTTTTATATTCGTACAATAGAATACTTACTGGTCATTAAAAATTATATACATATATATACATATATATGTATAAAGTAGATTGTAAAATGGTATACACAGAATAATTGGATTTTTATTAGAATTGTATGAATATACATATATGCATAAAAAAGGTCTAGAAGGACACATATCAACCTGTAGACAGTGGTTATCTTCAGGTAGAGATTATAGGTGATTTTTTTCTTCTTTTCACTTATCCATTTTTTAATTTTCTTCAAAGCACACGTTTGTAAAGAAAGAAAAATGGACATTCTCTAAGAAATATTCACTGATTACTCTTACCGCCCTTTATCTTCCCCAAATCCGATGGCCTGTGTGCCTGGTACTGTTTTAGCATGTGTACTGCATTGGATAGATTGTAAGGGTCTAGCATTATTCCCATAGGTGAGGATTTTCATTCTCCTTATAAACTCCTTGAAGACTGGAGTCCCCTCTTCAATCTGTTCTTGTTTTTTTTAACTGCAGAATTTAGTATAAGACAGCACATGGCAGTGCTTAAATTTTTTCTCCCTCCCCACCATTTATTCCTATAAGGTAGAAAATGAAGAGTGGAATTCACACAGTCCTTGGGGGAAAAGAGGGATGAGGCCATTCCCCCAGGGCTTGGCAAAAGCCCAAATTAGCCCATGAAGCCAAAGGCAATAAATAATTCAGGGACTTCTGAGGTCAGGGCGCTGGCCTCCTCCTGCTGTCACCTCGACCCGCATAATGGACCACAGGCAGTTATGATTCATGCAGATGCCAATTGGGCTCCTGCCAGCCTGTCCTGAAGAGGCTCCACAGTTGGAACTAGATAGGCCTGAAAATATGGCCCCTCAGGGACAACCCCAGCCACACTCTGGGGAGCTTGGAGGCCCAGAGCCCTGGAGGGGGTGCTGAGAATTGGAACTGGAGACACATGGCTGCCTCAGCCTTCTTCTGTCTGTGCAGCTGGAGCCCTAGGGAGAAATCGACAGCCATTATCCAACCAGATAGAGCAAAAAGAAATGAGTTTAAAGCACCAAAAAGAAGACTTAGATAATAATAATGTAGTGAGTGGCTTGGGCAGCAACTGTTGCAATAATATTACCTCCCATTTGTACAGGACTTTATTGTGCAAAAAGTGCTTTCACATATAGTATAGTATTTGACCCTCACAACAACCCTGTGAAATAGGCAGTCTTCACCCAGATTTTCAAGGGAGAAAGCTGGTACTCAGAGAGAGTAATCAATCTGCCAAAAGTCATACAGCTTGTGAGAGGCCAGTCTTCCGACTTCACTATGCTAAGAAGATATACCTGAGTGAAATGAAAGACAACTTAGCTCAGTGTTAAAGGAATTTCACAGGTGTGTTTTAACAATAGAGGACTCCTCACTGTTTGGATGAAGTTTAGACAGAGAATCTGGTTTAGGGTGGGGGTGGGGAATGAAATGATACCTGGGAGCCCCCACTTCTTGCCAGGATAGCTGGGAAGGCAGAAAGGCCATGACCATGAGCACAGAAATGTGGTGCTCATGCTTTTAATTACATACCCAGTAGCGCAGTGATGATGGAGACTTTGCTCCTATTTTTAGACACCGGTGGAGGAGGAGGATGTCAACAATGGAACTCTCTGCCCAGACTTCAGATAAGACCCCCTGGTGCAGCATGGGAGCTCATAAGGGTATAAAGCAGGGAATAAGGAACCAGCATTAGAAGAGAGTCAGGCTAGTACTTGACAGAGCTCTGGAAATTAGAAAGAAAATATCTCTGGTTTGTCCCTGTGAGTGCCACAAGGTGATGGCAGGAGACTCTGTGGGGAAAGCAAGCCAAGAAAACAGCTGCTCAGCCCATTCTATAAACAAAGAAGATACATTCTAATGGCCCGTTTCATGGTGAGAAAGGATTGACTGGACTTTTACCTTTCCTCATCTTAAAGGTGCAGTCATTCTTTCATTTCCTCCCAGGTAGGGTGGTGAGGATTCTGCAGGTCTCTCAGCCACCAGAGTCAGAGGCCTTTCCTCTCTCACATTATTCTCTGATGTGGCTCCATGGGAATCGCTCAGGTTCTGTGAGCCTCAGGAGTGCAGCACAGCCACTCCCAAACCCTTGTCTGCATCATCTTTGCCTCAGGGAGGAAGGAGAATGGTGCCTTCCATGCTCAGAACAACTTTGTTTCAAGGAGCATATACCCGTTGGGATCCAATCAGGGAGACAGGAACCATGCTATGCATTTCGTCAGAAATTGTTTTCCACAGGGGATTGGTTCAAAGGAAGCTAGCAGTCATTACCGAGATCTGGATGAACGAAGACAAAAGCTTGGGGCTATCAGAACCCAGAAGCTCCCAGGAGGGACCCTGCAGAGCTGGGATCCAGTCCTTAAAGGAGGTGGTGCTGCTGACACACCTGGAGCTTGAAGGAGGGGCCCCACAGCTCAGTGCTCTGAGGTAAGGGTGTGCTCCACTGCTGCTAGTATCTCAGGAGTTCAGAGAATCTCAGGGGCTCTGTAGGCTGGGATTCAGACTTCCGAAGAGGGTGCACTGCTTGGCTGGTGCTGGGACCTCTGAGGTGGGTGCAATGAAGCTGGTACTGGGAGAGCCAAACGAAGCTGGAGACTAGAACTGCTACTGCTGGGCAAGTGGGTCCTATGCTGGGGACGATACTGGAGAAACAGCAAGAAAACAGAAATGACCAAATCCTTCTCCTCTCCTCCAGCTTTCCAGTCTACCTCTAGCTCGCCTTATTGGCAAAATCAAACAGAAGCCAAGGAGAAGTGCAATTTGCAGAGTCCCAGCCCAGCATCTCAAAGCAAAACATACGAAGTCAGACAATTAAGTTCACGAACGCATCCTAGAAGAAGCGCTACATAGCTCATTGCTGAATGTCACATGGTAATCTTTGAAGTCCTCCCCTTGGGAAGCTATGCACTGATGCCAGTGCCTAGTCCACTTTTCAAAGCAATTTTGGAACTTTTTCTGGAATGGCCATCAGAGCTGTCAGTTGTATAACCCTTGATGTCCTGAATGTCATCAAAATGTCTTCCTTTCAATATTTCCTTTACCTTCGGGTAAAGAAAGAAGTCATTGGGGGTCAGATCAGGTGAGTAGGGAGGGTGTTCCAATACATTTATTTGTTTACTGCCTAAAAACTCCCTCACAGACAGTGCATGGTGAGCTGGTGCATTGTCGTGATGCAAGAGCCATGAATTGCTGGCAAACAGTTCAGGCCATTTTCGTCTAACTTTCTCACGCGTCCTTTTCAGCTCTTCCAAATAGTAAACTTGGTTAACTGTTTGTCCAGTTAGTACAAATTCATGATGAATAATCCCTCTGATATCAAAAAAGATTAGCAACATCTTTGCAACAAGTTCGTGAACTTAATTGTCAGTTGGTTTGGCGCTTAACTTAATATCTTGCACGAAGCATTACTCCCAGAGGATGTATTAATGGGGGATTATTCTCCAGACAGACATAAGGAATTTCAGAAGATAGTTTGGGCTCTCTTACAGCAGATGCAGTTGGCTAGCTCCTTGAGTCACTATGTCTGATCTCCCCGCCCTTTTTTTTTTAGCTTTCTCTGATAGGTCCTAGGGATTTTTTATACATTGCATTGAAAAACAGTCTGGGGCCGGCACGTTTCCATCTTACCCTTTTGTGATCATCTTGATCCTTTGCCCCTTGCCCCATACTGAACAAAGCTCACTTCCAAGTCATAAGAAAAAGGGAGCTTCAAGTGTCAAACAATAATAGCAAGATATTATCAATGTAGGCCTGTGATTGTGTCATATAAAAAATAAAATACACACCAGTTAATCAAAGCACTACAGACACTTTTAAGTAATCTCACTTTGGCTTTGCATAACTCCATATACTGCCGGCAGCGCTCTTGTCTACCACCAGAGACCATAATATACATCAAAAATTCTCCTTTAAATTTATTTTCAGTAAAGATTGGTCTTTTGAACTGCGGCAGTGGAGGCTTAAGGGTACAAAATCTCTCTTGACTTTTTCTCTTTCTGTCTCCCCTGTCTTTCTCTTTGGTGGGGCGGCAACTCTGGGGAGGGGGATGAGAGCAGCAGTGGGTTCCACACATCTTGTCAAACCTTCTGTCCTTTGCATGGATCAGTTCCTCTCATCTGCCACTTGATTAAGACATTAAAGCAGGAAGGTGAAGGAAGGTTGAGCTGCAGCAAGAGGGAGTGAGAAACAATTCTCCTCCATTCACCTAGGAGAAAGGCTCCAATTGCTGGGCCCAAAATGGTACTGGGCTATCCTAGCTGTGATGGTGCTTTAGTGCTTTCTCAGAACCCCAGTTTTGTGGAATATACACCAATGGTGAACCCTGCCTTGCTGCCCTCACTAATAGGGCATCGAACAGGACAGCCTTCCCAGTTTATTAGGAGAAACAGTACATTTTAGTGGCTAACACTTAGTCCAATGAATTGGAATTTATTGCTTAATAGTTGTGTGACCTGATGTCAGTTTTCATTTTTGTTTTTACTGTGGTAAAGTATATATAACATAAAATTTACTACTTTAGGTGTGGAGTTTAGTGGCATGATGTACATTCACATTGTTGTGCTGCCATCACCACCATCTGGCTTCAGACTTTCTCATCTTCCCAAACTGAAACTATATACCCATTGAATACTACCTTCCTATTCCTTTCTTCCCACAGCCCCTGGAAACTAGCATTCTACCTTATTTCTCTATGTATTTGACTACTCTGTGTGCCTCATATAAATGGAGTCATACAGTAGTTCTCTTTTGTGACTGACTTAATTCACTTAGGATAATGTCTTCAAGGTAACCCATGTTGTGGCGTGTGTCCCTGAGGTCAGTTTTTATTCTAAGGATACTGAGAGTTGCCAGCTCATATACTCTGCTTCCTTGCTTTCCCTCAAATAAAGAGTAGGTTGATGAAACTTATTGGAAGCAAGATGAGACTGTGCCCATCTACTCTCAGAGCTGGAAGGGATCTTCCATATCATCTGGCTCTGACTCCCAGAAGTGGAGGACACACTTGCTGTCGCCTCTGAGTGGGAAGGTGGGCTGATGAGAGCAGTATTCCTCCATATTTTAGAATTTACATACTTCTTGAGATGTTTGTATCCATTATCTCACTTGATCATAACAATTTAGTGTAGTTCCAGGCAGGTCTTATTTTCCCCGTTTTACTGAGAGTGAAACCAAAGCTGAGAGGGTCGAGTTGAATTTCCTCCTGACCCATTGTGTGGAGGCTCTTGTTTCCAGTCTCCTATCCTTTCTATAATATGTACCATACTGCCTCCACGGTAACGCAGGTTTTCAGACCTGTTTTTATTCCATTCCTTATCCAAGGTTCACTTACTTCTTTCCTATCTTCTTGGAGTTATCACCTCAGAGTCCCAAGTTAGATATTTTGAACCTTTTAGATCATATCTCAGAAAAAGAAAGGGGCTAGTAAGTCACTGTCAGATAGGAGCTGGGGTGAGGTAAGAGCTCAGAGCAAAGAGACCCATTGCACCTGAAAAGATTCCACAGCTTTATCAAGGCTACCATCTTGTGAGTTGAGAGATTCTTTCTAGCATCTGGTCTAAGTCCTTCCACAATTATAATAATTTTCTTCTCTCTTGTCATGAGATCAGTGGAAACAAAGATGAGCTGCTCTGTCATTTATGTCCTAAGAGACAAATTTCTCACTCATCCTGCTTTGCCCTTTGCTGACTCTCCCAATCCATGGGAAAGACAGGAATCCACAGACAGGGATTTATTTTCCTTATCTCCTCCAGTGGCAGCCCCAGCTGGGGTGTGAGTGCTCAAGATGCCATGAAGGTCATCCCAAGGGTTTTCTCCCCAGGGGTCTCCCAAGTGTTGGGTGAAATTTAAGAAGCACAAGTTGTCTTCCATTTGCCAGCTCCAGGGGTCAGGTGTCCCCCGATGGTGTAGGATGAGTGGGGGCAAAGGGCAAGGGGAAATATGTCGACTGGAACATCAGAAGAGTATAAATAAGGACTGTTCTGTTTGCTGTCCGTGTCTTTCTTTTGATCTCCTGAAAGAGACACAACACTGCAATACTCTAGACATATAAATAAGCGCCAGCGTTCAACCACCTCATTAGCCAGCCTCCTGGATTCCTAAGAATGAAGACACAGGTATATTCCCTGAAAAGGTGTCATGGTGAGGAACTGAAAGTGTCACCATAACCTTCAGTGAAGTTGGTGAGACAATGGAGTGAGCAGTGAAATGGTGTTGGGGTAGGGTGGGAAATGGGGGTAAATACTATAGAATCTGCTTCTCTGCAGACAGGAATGCTTAGGAGAAATACTGGTTTCTGAAGACCAAGGGAAGGGGAAGCAGTGTAGTAGTGGGAACAGATGAAATAATCTTAGTTGGGCTCAAGCAGCCAAAGACTCTCTGGAAGCCCAGGTCTGAGCCTCTGGAGTTTTCCTTTCAGCTGCTCCAGCTGCACATTCCTGAAAAGCCAGCACTGTGTGAAGCATCTCCCAACTCAGACATGAGTCACGCCAGCTTATTTTAAGGGCTGACCTCTTCCCGCGAAGGGAATCCAGCATGGAAAGCCACGTGCTGGAAGGCGACAATGGACCAGGGCCAAGGGAAACAGAGGCCCCTTACAGCTCCCTGACAACCTCCTTCCCAGAAGCCCAGTGTGAGCAGAGGCCAGAGCAGCTGTCAGCACTCACACCCATCTCCCTCGCGGGGGCAGAAGCAGTGGGATGTGTAGCACGAGTGGCTGTTGTCCCCACTGAAGGCTCAGGGAAGGGGCAGTAGGGCAGGGAGAGGAAGCCTTGCTTGTCCCTCTTTCTGGGGCTCTGGACTTATTTTTAAGCCCACACCAAATTGTCCTGAGAGGCCACTGCAACTTTGGGAGATAAATGGACAGAGGGAGTACAAAAACTTGTGTTCACTCAGCCAGATGTCTTTATATGTTAATAACTTATATCCCCATTTCCATACCCAGCCCTACTTAAAAAGATACCCCAGAGAAACCTAAACACTTTTCTGATTGCATAGGCTCATCCAGCATCTTCATAAAAGATTCTCAACTGGCCTCTCAGAATCGACGGCATCAATGCTTATGAAGAAAAACTAATAGTTCCAGCTGGTAGTCATTGAAAAGTCACTTAATATTTCTCAGTGCAAGGAGCTATACTTAATGGGACACAATGATTTTTCCCTAAGCAGTTGGAAAAAAACCCTTGACATCATATTAATAATGTCAAGTTTTATTGGCTCTCTCATTTGACATGATATTAAACTTTTCAGAGTCTATCTCAACTGAGGTACAAGGTTGTTAGAATGCAGACAGATTGGAACACTACAAAATGTGGCAGGGTAGAAATGCCTATTCCAGTGAGTGGAGAGAGGCAGGAAGGAACGAGACACGGGGCTCAACAGGCAAATCCTACTTTGTGGAAAACCTCTGAATACCTTGCCCCTTTCTGTGTTCTTCTTTCTGACACTGAAAGATGCAGGCATCTCAGGGCAGGATGGGGGTTCAAAATCATATAGCATCGGGCCACTCATTTGTCCTTTGCCAGTCTACTTCTCTGGATAAAGTGACAACATCAGCATTAAGACACATAACAGAGTCTGTAGAGAAGCACAAGCACAGCTTTGCTCCATGGCACTTCTTTGGGACAAGATACTCTTGGCTTTCCAATAATCACAATGTCCAATAACAGCTAACATTACTTGTGCTACCACCTGGCTGACTCTGTTCTAAGTGCTTTATCATATTAACCCTTCTTATTTCCTCACAACCGCATTAAGGTAGATGCTATTTTTGTCCCCATTGTCCCCATTGTTAAGATACAAAACTGAAGGAAGAGTTGCCAAAAATCTCATGGCCAGTAAATAACACACCCAAGAATCCTAACCAAGTAGGCTGCAGTTTGACACTCTGTGCTTGCCACTCTTCCATACAACGGGACCCACTCTGGAATGCCACGTGTCACTTCTACAAAGGCGAGGGCCCCCAGCCTGGCCGTTAGACCTCTCCCTGGCCCCAGCACCCCTCCTCTTCCCACCATTTCACTGTGGGAGCTTGACATGAAAGCAAGCAGGAGGTTTCCAGCAGGCAGGCAGCATCGACTTCGCCTGTCAGGCACAAAACCATAAATAACATATTTTAAGCAAAAAACACCCCAGCAACCCAATAATGCATGTCTAAAGCCATTTTGATGTTGGAGAGATACAGTAATACTTTTATGCTTTGTTTAAAGAAATTGTTTCCAGCATATTTGTAGTGAAGTCACTCCAAAGAGTTTATTTTGGATGATTGATTTATGGGAATCTGGCTCACACGCCCAGAGGATGACACTTAAATCATATCTTCTTTTCATTTATAATAAGGAACAAAATGATCATATTTTGACAAGTCTGATCATTTTGGGGGTTGAGCAGATTTCCTCAGTGGGCTCAGTCTGTAGCTCGCGGAACTGAGAGAATATTATTACGTCTCATTAAAATCAGCTGCAGCTGCTTCGGCTGGCTGCCCCAAAGAAAACAAAGCTATTGGCAGTGTGTTCTGGAGTCATCTACCTACTGATTTTTAAGAAGGGGATATATCTTTAGTTGTGATTGTCAAAGCCCATCTTCCTTGGGTTTAAATTTAGAGCACATCCTTAACAAAAACACTGTCCCTCCCCCACAACGGGCCAACTCACAGTCTTTGTGTGTCCTACACCCCTTGATGCCGGCTCTGACCTTCTGACCTTCTGATCCCACAGAGGCCGATTTGAACTCTCAGGCCTAGTGGGAATCTTAACTGCCCAGGTGGTGGTAAGGGTAGCATTTGCTGTTTTGGTGCCTGCCCTCTCATTAAACCCAACAGTGGGTTTTGTTGTCCTCATTTGTTTCCAGAGTCACAGCTGGGACAGAAGTTGCCAGCATAACATTCCAAAATCTGAGCTGCCGCATCTATATTTATTCTCAGCTACCTCAGCTGGCCTTTGGGTCATGCTGAGTGACCGTGTCTGGGAGGGCCTGCATTTTCCTCTCACGTTTTCCTCTCACATTCCTACAAACTGTGACGGCCTCTTCTTTGGGTCTCCCTCTCCAGCAGGCTCCCGCCCTCCACCACTCCCACTTCTTGGGGGGAAGAGAGTTCAGTCCGTGGCAACCACACAGTGAGAAGACCAGGCAAGTTCTCGTGGAACAAAACCTCCCCAAGTTCTCAGGGCCGTGGCGGTCTGTGTAAGAGTAGCCAGTGAGAGAGCTTCCTTCTCTCATCTCCCTCTTTCATCTTTCCACATCCCCTCCCTTCAACTTATCTTTCTTTTCCCTCTGCCCCCAGCCCCCCTCCTCTTTCTATTCACCATCCAGAATAGCCAATTTAGTGAATGGCCGCATGGCTCCAGCAAAGTCCCCGGGATCAGTGGCTACAGGGAATGGCACAGCCCAAAGGGAAAAATCAAAGATGAAATGGGCATTTGGATCTTGCTGCAACTGAAGCTGAGCACCCTCGTTGCATTATTCATGTGCCACATCGTCACCCCTTCTCTCCACTCTCCACTGAGCTCCAATCCAGCTCTGGATCCTCCTGGCTCTGAAATACTCTGCACTGTGACACTGACCTACTCCCCAGCCTGCAAATGGCCCAGATAGGGCCGTGGTCTGGTCTGGCTCAGGTACAGCTGAAGGCCAGGGGAGCATCAAACTTCAGTCACACTCCTTTGGCAAGACACTGCAGGCAGTGGGTAATGATCCTCGTTTAGTGTCAAATGCTTGATACCTGAACCAACTGTTCAAAATCCTACACAGGCTACTGGCCTCTATTTGATTGTTTTAAAATGTGAGTCACTGACCTTGGGCAAGTCATTAGGTTTCTCTGAGCTTCAATATTCCACACCTAAAACTTGGAGCTCATAATGACTTCCTGTCTGTGAGAATTGCATTACTTTATATATGTAACAGTGCTATGTAAACTATAAAATGCTGAATGAATATAAAAACAGTTAAGAAAGGCTGAAATATAGTGTGCATTCATGATGTGCTGGCCATGACGTGATGTGCACTTATTCATTTAATCCTCACAAAAATCCACGAGGGGTTTGCAGCATTATTTTGCCCTTGAAACAGATGAGAACACTGAGGAGGCTCCGAGAGATCAGGGAAGCCCTCAGCTCCTGAGTGACACGGCTGGGACTCCAGCCCAGGTCTGTCTCCAGAGCCCCCCTCATACCACCACAAGAATGGATTATTATTATTGCTAGTACTTTTATTATCATAAATATCACGCTTCCCCACCATTCTGCAGCACCAATTCCAGATTGAGAAGCAGTCCACTTTCCTATTGATTTATCACCATATCAAATATTTTCCCCTCCTAAGAATGTCCCTCAGCAGTTACATATACCTGGGCCTCTTTGCTAGTCCATTTGTACCAGTTTTCCATTGACCTGAATGAGTGGGCCAGTAGCTATTTGCAAGGCTGGCTGTGAAGTGTTGACTGTAGTTTGGGATTCCCACAACAGAGGCACTTTGACAGATACCACTTCCCCAGCCTCTGTGGACCCCAGGGCCAATCTTTTCCTCATTTTCTTTGGAACACAGCTATGGGAACTACCTCATTGGCAGGAGTAAGCTACTGTCTCCCAGAGCCAGCACATGACTTCGGGAGAGCTAAATGTAGAGGAGAGAAGAGGCTGCCGTATGTGTGAACCCCTTTGATAGAGCCAATGAGAGATCTTTCCAGAGGATTACGGTGACATGACACTTGGCCTTCCTCTCCTCACAGGCATGGGTTTGGAATAATTACCTAGGGCAGACTCACTCAAAGAGGCAGTAAGCTGGCTAAGGCTCTTAGAAGGCAGTCCTGATGACATTGTTATGTATCCGTCCCAAGGCTCAAGACATGGCAGGGTCGGGTATTAGCTGATTATCTGATTCTGTCAGCAGAGAGCTTTCAGCAAGTCCAAAGAGCCAGCCCCTAGATTTCCTCAGGGAAATGCTAAGCTTAGACACCTACAGTGGGGTCCTTGTGTGGAGCTCTGCCCCTGGAAAGGATCCTGCATACTGATACTTCCTGTACCTATTCAGATGTAGGGGTGGAAGCGCTAAAGCGGTTCCCAAGCCTCACGTTGTCACAGGATTCCAGGAGATTAGGGGACTGACGCTGTGGCTTCCCTCCCTCCCGAATTTGAGCCAGATTCACTCTCCTGGAAGTAAGAACATTTAACGTATACTCAGATACTGGTTTCAGCTGTTGAAAGTTTTCTACCTATTGCCTTGCTGGGGGCTGTTGAAAGAGATGGTGAATAGTTGGATACGAGGAAGTGATGAAGAGCCATTTCTGTGACAGAGCTCAGGGTCCAAGGCAGGACGATGTGTAGGTAGACATGAGTGGCTATATTTTTTCCAATCAGAAGAGGCTCAAATGGCAGCAGGAGGGACTAAACTTAGCTGTGAAGAACTTACTTGGTTTTGAAGGTAAGCCAGGGTGCCTCTAATAATTGTGTTATAATAACTACATTTTATTATTTACTATATTTATTGTTTTAAGAACTTTCTTATATTATCTTGTTTAATCCCTCCAACTACCCTACAAGAGACGTGTGATCATTAGATTTCCATTTTACAGCTGAGAAAGCTGATATAAGTGAAATAACCAAGGTCAGCAGCTAGGGAGGAATGGAGCTAGCAGTTAGACCCAGGCAATCTGATGCCACAGCCTGGGCTCCTAGTAGCCACTTATCAGCTGCCTTCATGACAAGAGGTAAGAAATGCTGGAGATAGCGCTGTCTGGCTGGGCTGGGTACACACCTGGGAGGCAAAGATGTAAGCAAGTGAGAGGACTTTATGGGTGTGTGAATTTTAGAAGAGTGAGGATTCTCAGTGGCTGTGAGCCTGGCTTTCTCACTGATGCGGCTTCCTTCCTGTCTCCCTTCCCACACAGGATGAAGGATTCTTGTGGGGGCTAAGTCTAGCTCAGGATACTTCTGCCCTCATCTGCTTTGCTCTCAGCACAGTTGCCTGACTTGTACCAGCTGAGTTAGGTCACCAGCTGCCAAGTGGGGCCAAGGAGTCAGTCACCTTTTCCATTCATCCTCTGTCCTGATCTGAGTTATCTCACACAAGTGGTGCCCTTGGACCCGCTGCTCTGGACCTCTCAGTCTCCTTTGCAGCTTCATGGGTTTTTATCTGGCCCACAAGGCTTTGTAAGTTTCAAGAGCCCCCTGACCTTTTAATAAACATTTCCTATGTTATCGGAATATTTCCTAACTCATTCCCTTCTGTCCCTGAGAATCTAAATCCTATTTAAGTTAATGCCCTTCATTTTCATTTATAAAGACAGATACAAAATAATTATTTCCTATCTCCGTGGCTTTCTTATCTCTTGTCCTAATAATGCCTTTAGCAGACGAACATTTTCCATCAGTTGAAACAGAGTGTTTGTTTTTTGTTCTTTAAAGAAGAAAAATAAAATGCTTTCTTGGGCTTTGTCTCATCTGTCTTTTCTCTGTCAGCCTTTCTTGGCCCCCTTCATCTCTTCCTAGCTGCCTTCCGGCCTGGGTGCCTCTCTCCCTCTCGTTTCTCCTCTCCTGCTCTCCTGGCCCTGGCCAGCCAGGCCGGGCTCCTCTCATTTTTTGGTTGGTGCTGCAGTCTCTCTGCAGCCTCACATCTGAATTCCATCAGCCCTTGAGCCTCCTTTGAGCTCAAGCCCCCTCAGCTAGTAAAATTGGTTTGGATGAGCAGATGCAGTCTCAAAAAGAAACATTCTTTGGTTTCCTCTCATGAAAACTAGTGAGCAGAGAATTCACAGTTCTCTTCTCCAGGCATCTCTTTGAAGTGTTTGATTGAAAAGAGAAGGGAAGAAAATGGGTGGGGGCTAGTGTTGGGCATAAAGTTTCTAGGTCTAAGTAGCACCTCTGAAACCAGGGACCCAGACTTCCGGAGACCTTCTCTGTTCCTTGGGTCAGAGCAACACTGACTGTTACTTTTGGCTGTTCTGTACCCAATCCAGTTTTTACTCTCCTGTTTTTTATTTTGAAATAAAACTCAACACACAATTTAAGTCCAGGGTTTGGAAGAAAGTCATTAATGAAAGCAGACTGATTTTAAGGGGATCTGTTCAGTTCTCAGCAACGAGTTGTTCAAACCTAACATTTGGCACTTGCTAAGTGCTGCTATATACCAGCCATGTAAATGATGTCATTTACTGCTCACAACCACCCTGTAACCTAGGTGCTGTTGCTTCCCTATTTTACCCATAGGGAAACTGAGGCTTGAAGAGGCTAAGTAACTTGGTCATGGCACTCAGCCAGCAATGTTACAGCCAGGTTAGAACTCCAGGTCTGCCTGACTCCACGGCCTGTCCTCCCAACTCGTGTATCTTCCTACATCCTCTCCTCCTCACCTAGACCTTCAAGAGAAAAACATTTCTGTTACTCTTCAAGGCCAAGAAGGAACTCTGAAGGGCTCTTTTGTGAAGGTTTCTAACAGCTGAACCCTGACCTGTTTTATCATTCATAGGGAGTAAGGGTTATGAGACACAGAAAGAAAACCGCAGGAGAAAAATATCTGAAAGCGTGGTACTAGGGAGGGGTCCAGTACTACTGGGTGGGCACCTTGGACTTTCTCTAAATCAAATCCCTTCATTTTATAGTCAAGGGAGCTGATGCCTAGAAAGGGGTAGGTCTAAACGTTGCCTTTACTTGGCTCAGAAGCTAAAACACACGATCTAGTCCCAGCCCCGGAGAGCTCCACTTCATCTTCTGGAAGGACATGTGGAAGCCATGTGAGGATCTGCCAAGGGAGGCCAGGGAATTGGATCTCTCCCTCTGTAAGACCCAGACGTGGGGCTTAGGGAGGTGAGCAGTGGCCAGAGGCCTTCGGATAAAGAAGGAGTAGTCATGAGGTTAGC